>NC_092341.1:138221428-139571785 GCF_046630445.1 Rutidosis leptorrhynchoides
TTGTAGATATATAAGTATGTGTGTATATATATGTGTATGTGTATTGTATATCGTTCTGTATCATAATAAGTAAATTTGATAATATTGTATCTTTAGTAAATGGGATATGGTTTACTAACTCGTAAGTATTTGTTCCCAGGTGATACTGACGAGGAGAAGACTCGGTGATATTAGAGTACCGAGTTTTGCGGGTATCGATGAGTGGGACTATCCTATATTGTTATATGTATGTAGTAGCAGGTTATGCTACTCTTGTCCTGCCATGTTATAACTGATGTGATAGCATATGAATGTTCATGCTTCTGAGATGATTATGTGCACATGGGTAATGTCTGATGTGATTGGTCACTGGCATCCAACTTTGGGTCTTTTATGCTGGGCAGGGATTAACCTTTATTGGTAGGTTGGGTTCAAGGGTTACTATTCGTGTAGTATAATTTGAATGATGAATCCCCTATGTCCGGATTGCTATATGAGGGAGACAGTAACCGGAACTAACGGTAAACTCTATCCCAATTAGCTAGTAGTTGTAGGCCTGTACAAGCCGCCGTTCCTTTTGTTACCGCTTGGATTTATAATTACTGTGTTATGCAATTGTACTTAGCTTGATGCTAGATACTTATATCCGTTAGGATGTTTCCATTCACTTAGCCTTGTGCTAACCCCCTACAATTTCCTCCCTCGCAGGTTATGCTTTGTTTGGCTAGGTTTTGGGAGAAGAATAGATATATTAGATATGTTTGATGCGCTTACTCTTATATTCGTATTTTAATACATTATATAAATGGTTTTGTAATAACATAACACCTGGATAACTGTAATAACTATGTTTTAAGTTTATTACTTATATTGGTCTGTAAATATAATAATTAAGTTTCCGATGTGATTGAAAAAAAATTATGGTGTTACACAAAGATTGTGACATAATCTTGCAAGCCTACCAGTGGAAGCTCCCTGAGATTAATTTGAAAAAAAGGTCATCTCTTTCAAAGTTTTGAGTAAATGAGCAAAACTTATAAAAGAACCACTGGAGGCCTGAAAACAAAACCTCAAAGGAAGTTTGTTCGCAAAAATCCCAAAGGGAAAAGTTCAAAGTACTTCAAAAGTGCTTCACAAAATTAGTCGCACTCCTATCTATCCTTTTTATCCAAATAAAGTCTTTAAAAAGACTATTATATCCTATTCTTGAAAGTACCCAACCACTTCACCATCACCCTTCATTTCTTGACACTCTTTTTCACCTATCTTTCACAATAAATGACAAATGATCTAGGAGCTATGTTTATTTCTGCCATAAAATTGGTACTAGAATTTAAGTCTCGATCAAACCTATGACGAAGACTGGAGCATGCCTGGCTATGAGCGATATCATATCATAGATTATAGGGAACCCCAAACACTTGAGTGATTTGACTGACCCATGAGAGATAGCCAAAAAACCATGTAACCTCATCTAATGCTTGCAGAGATATTTCTCAACCCAGCAAAAAAAGACTCGCCTTATTTTTGCTCTTATAATAAAAAGAAAAGCTCTTAAGCATATAGAAATGAAACTTCAAAAGATTTCTTAAATAAAAAATTAGAATTTTGCTTGAGGACAAGCAAAGTCTAAGTGTCGAATATTTTGATATCAGCGAAATCGACATATTTTTATACCCAATATCAAGCTCTAAATACAATAAAGCAATAGACTTTATCGAAGAATATGGTGGTTATTCGATTTATTTGGTAGATCAAGTGATTACAAGGGCATTGCAAAAAGAATCGGAGAAAACGAACTTAAAACGAAGAATCTAGAGTGAAAATGCTGAAATCAAGTTACGACCTCGGAAAAAAGCCAAACACTGGCTGCCAAGATAGGCCACACGGGCTGCCATTTTCCTACACGAGCTGTCAGATTGATCAACTCCATGGCCACAAAAGCAAACGGGCATCCTCCACGGGCTACCAGGGCAATTACACGGGCACCCCCCCACGGGCTACCCAGATTTCCACGGGCACTGTACACGGGCTGCTAGGCTTAGTTTTCACCTATAAAAGGGCTCCGTTGTTATCCATTTGAACACATACTTCAACACACAAATTACTCTCAATCTCACTTTTTCTCTAGTTTCTCTCTCTAGGATTATGATAATAATTATCGATTAGCGATAATTACCTAGAGTAGGCATTAAACAGAGTCTGTAAACGATTGGAGATGCGTCCGAACTTGTCAATTTTGTAATTTTAGAACTCGATTAATCTATGGTACTCTTATCTTTTTATACTATCTTTTATAATATCTTTCATTATTCTATTGACAGATGATATTGTTGCCATGATTAGGGAGTAGTTATCTTTTAGTGTATGTTCTGCCGTAGTTAGTTATGATGTTGAAATAATGAATGTGTAATGTGATGCTGTTATGATGCTCTCTGATTATGACTAAACTCAGTCGTTTTTCCAACTAATAGAAGGTGGTTATAGGCTCTATTATTGGGAAGTCGCGATCCACGATTTAGAGTACACTACCTGTTTTCACCCCTTGGTAAGAATACTCTGCCGGATACATAGTGCGCTTGACTGAGGCACACTGGTTATAGTATGTCAACCGACAATATGGATTTCGTTAAGTTATCTTAAATGGTAACTCTGATTGACTCTTAGAGTATACGGTTTGCCTCAGGTTATGCCAATATAGTCAGTAGCTTTTAAACATCGCATGTATATGATGAGGCACACCGGTTGTAGTACTCTATGCCTGTGTTATGTATGGCCATGGAAATGGTTTCAGTGTGGAAAATGTACATTTACACCATAACGTGATCTCAGACATTGCACTTCGCTTGAGAGATTCGTTAGTTAATTCAGGAACTGTTTGTTTATATCATAAAGGATTAGACCGTTAGGATAACCGAACGTGTTCATGGAGTTTAAACTTATAAATCTGGCCATGGTGTCATCATGGTTGACTTTTTTGTAAATAAGAACCTAACTGATCTTTTACCAATCATTAACGAACACATCGAAACACATCACGTCTCTCAGTTACGATATTCCTTTTATTCTAGCTATGCTTAAGAAAGGTTAGACCTTAAGGATCATTAATACGCCACCTTACGAGGTCACTCCTATTGATGAGCTGTCTAGTGTATTCACGTAGACGTGTTGCTCTGGCATCACGAGTATGTGGTGTTGCTGTCTAATCAGAATCTTAAAGCCTATCGGTATTACCTAGTGACATGTCTTTGACAGGGCCGTTTAGGATAGTATAGCAGGTAACTGGTTATAACGTACTCGTGAGCTGACATTACACATATCCAGCATCATACTAACCAAACCATTAACATAGGTTTAGCCTTATCGAAAATACAAATTTTATACTTTACTTCTTTATTTACTTATATATCTCTATACTTATCATTCAGGATTTAGAAAACCAAAATATATCCCAACTACTCCTTAGAATAATACTAGGTTTACACTATAGCGAAAGGTTCGATTTTGTAGACTTCTTGAACGAACGACCATAGGTCATACTTTCCTTGCTATTCACTTAATAGATGTTTAGCGACCTAACGAAACCGCAAAATAAACCGTCCGTTTTGTGCACATCTAGCGAGTACTTCCTACAAAAAAATTCCGTTTGAATACTTCTTTTTAAAGTTCGGCTCAGATTCTTTGCGACTTTTCATATTGTTCGTTCATTTTGTCCATTTCCACATCTAACTTTGATTTAGCCTCTTGAGTGTGAACACGTCGGAAGGTTTTTCCTTTTTATTGTGTCTTCTGAGCTAGGCCGATAATAATTCACTTATTCAAATTTTAAAAAAATAAAACATAAAGTAAAACATTAGTAAATAAAAAACTCAGGTTTTCCTCTCGAAAAATGCTAGGTTTAATGTCGTTTGCTCGACTTATGATCCTTGAAAGTTAAAGGTTACAGCTCAGGTTGCCTCCCGAGAAGAACTTGTTTTTGTTTGAGTTATTAGCTTGACTATAGGGTTATTTCTTAGGTAACCCAGGGGGATCACTAGCATCTATCAGTAAATTCCAGTAGAGATTTTGGCGCGTATCTGAAGAATTGAAGCGGAATACTATTATGAAATGCCCAATTTTCTGAGTAGGTGGATTAAAGTGAATAGTTTGTTTTACTTGAGGTAAAACAAAGACTTTAACATCTTCTACCTTCTCAGAAAGCATGGGTTCTTTAGGTATATCCTCATCACTCATTGAAGTATACGTCATTGTGAAGTGGAGTGATAGTTTATAGGAGATCCTTTATGCAAAAGCCTCCTTATCTTTTACAACTGATATTACTGAAATGGACAGTTTTATTTATCCGATGTTGTTAGGCTGTAAGGCATCAGAATCAGCTAATCGAGAGGGAGAACAGTGGTTTATTATTTATATTTTGCGGGGCCTAAATTTACTTTTAACTTTCTTAGGTAGAAGGTGTAAGTTAACCTAGGATCGTACTTTTGAATGGTAACGAATTGAAGATCAAGTGGATAATTGTCTTTGGTTAAATTACCTAGATAAAGGATAGTAGCTGGTTTTAAGCTAATAGTCCTAATTGCGAAAAAGTAAAGATGATGGAAGGATATCCAGAGTATGCAGATTAGGGAAATATTGACCAAGATATCAGTTTGGGCTAGGGAAAGGTAATTATGTTTATGTTAAAGCCAAGATTAGAATGGTGTAGATCTGGTTAGATGAGCCAATTACAAAGATTTACTTATCTCTAGACTCTCGGAGTTCTCATTGAGTAGTGAAAAGTATGTCACTTGGTTGTATAATTGAAAGGTAACTATACATTGGAGGTTATCCTCAATAAAGCACTAGGTTTATTAGTGAGTTGAGTTCTAATCTTAACCCTGGTTATTAGTTTGGTTAACTGAATAACAACGTGCCGTGTTGAGTGAACACTGATCACAAACAGAAGGAGTCTGTCAGCTCAAGTTGACAAAACCTTAATGTAAACTAACAACCATTTCATCATACTAATGAGATCATACCAATCTAATCATTATACAGCATTACAATTGACATACAGAAAGTAAAGCAGATAGAAACCTAACAGATACCTAAACAGTTGATATAACTTAATCCTAGAGCAACAATCAAACAAGAACATGCAATAGGTTTGGGTCATACCGAGTTCATAGAATCTTCAGATACAGTATAACTAGGGGTCTTAATCCTATGAAGTAGATAAGTTCATATAGTTGGATAATTCCTTATCACAACCTGGGTTGGTCAATCCTTAAGATGCTAGCATACAAATCTATCAGAATCACAAAGTCAGTTTAACGATAGTAACCGTACTAATTTAACATAACTACGCTAACCCAAACTTCTATCATAAAAACATACAGATTAATTAAGCTAACATGGTAATATTGGAACGCATTATTAAACATAAATGATAACAATACATGTTTAATTAATAAGACAAGTGTTTCAGATAAAAATCTGAAAAGGCTGAAGAAATCTGCGCAAGATCGCAGGGACTCGCCGGGATATCCTCTGGAAAATAAAAGCTAAGCTAGCTACTTCTAAACTAACTAAAAAGCTTGAAAATCTGAATCGAAGTACAAATTGAGTGTGTGTAAAAATGAATGCTAAAAGCCTCTTCAATAGGCAAGGATTCAGCTGCCATATGGCTGGCAGGCCGTACGGCATGCCCGTACGGCATGCCCGTACGGCATGGTGAGCCGTTTATTGTGCCCGGATGCATGGCAGGACATACCCATTGTGGCAAGCTGTATGGAAGTCCGGTGGCAGGCTGTATGGCCCCTTCTGGTCTGATGTTTTTCCGGGATCGTAACTTGATATCCTGGGTCGTAACTTGTCTTTCACCGTTTTCGCTCTAGATTCTTCGTTTTAGCTCCGTTTTACTTGATTCTTTTTGCATCGCCTTTGCAATTACTTAATCTACAAAATTAACTTAAAAAGCGATTATTTTGACGATAAATTTTGGAACTTTATAGATTTAGGGCTCAATATCGGGGGTAAAAACGTGACTTTTTGGCTGATATCAAATATCCCACACTTAGCTTTGCTTGTCCTCAAGCAAAAAGTGGGAATTTAAGGTTGTTTTCTAAAAGATTCTCCCTCGCCCACCCTTGGATTCTTTTATTATGCCTTCATCAGAAGTTGTCACAACTTTCCAAAGTAATAGAAAAAGTTTCGAACTTCGATGGTTCAGTCCCTAGATTTCAATCACGTCCATGGTGAAAAAGGCGTACTTTCCAACTCTCTGATGTAGAGTATACATGACCAGGCTTCTCACTAGCGGATCACTCATATCAATCAAGTGTTTAGGGTGCCCTAATCTAGTTGTATTGTCACTCAGAAGCTAGTCGTGTAACAGTTCTCATCATAGGCTTGGTAAAGCATCGATATCTTTACCGATTACGTAAGGATGACACTGATGTTCTTCCTAGGCATTCTTTCAAGAGGAAGACGGGTTTTTTGGGTTGGTTGAAAAGTTTATGGAAAGGTGAAAGGTGTCTAGTTCTTTTGATTTTTTTTAAAGAGAATTGATAGATTTTGATTCTTTAGAGTATCCCTTTTTAGATAGAGAATGACTTGAATTCCGTGATGAGTTCTTCGGAAGATGCGGATTTCGCTAAGACTTTTGTCTAGAATTTTTCTTTGGCTCTTCCGACAATCCTTCTTTGGGCAACTTCTCGGGTTTTTCTTGCCTTTATTCTAGAGACTTCGCTCATTCAAAATCAAATTTTATTTATTTATTAATTTTTTTTGGAGTGAATTTGGGGTGAGTATTTTCTGATTCTTCAACTCTTTAGTGTGAGTTGGTCGGTTTAAATGCGTGGAGTGGAAACGGAAACAGATGGTTTGTGTCTTCTCTATTCAGAATGATTTCGGAAGGAGGATCGCGTCTGCACCACGTATGGCGCTTGCTAACCATTGGTCTTGAAACTTATGTTAAAACCAAGTTCTAACTCAAATCATACACCGGCACGCTCATCAAATGAATTGACAAAGTACTGTAGATTTGATGGGTCATACAGGTACTTTGGGTCCAAAAATCCTCACTTTTTAGGAGTAGGGGTTGTGCTTGGTCATGCGTAGCCTTTTACATATTTATTCGGAAGAAATCTTTTGACACAAATCATGAGTTTTAGCTTAATCGTTCCGTTCTATTAAATGTTTCGAAAACTGAAGTTTAACAATTTTATTGTATCTTTTAGGTAAACCGAGGTAAGAATTTTTTTCGAATTTCCCTAATATTCTTTTGCAAATTACTTTTTTAGATAAATTTTTTTTCAAAATTTTGCGTTTTTACGGTTACTTGTTCTTAACCTTTACCCAATACCCCACACTTAAAAGAACATTGTTCCTAATGTTCCTTAAAATAGAATGTTTTGAACACTTTGATAAATTAAGGACAATATCTTCTACAATCTCTAAGTTGGTTGCGAGGATGACCCCACACTTAGAGATTTTAGTGCGTAATAATTGAAAGAGGTTTGAGGACAGATTACTTCCCTACGGTTAGGTTACTCTCTTAGTGTTGAGCTTTCCTACGGTCAGGCTCCTAATGCTGGAAATAACCAGTCTATTTGATAAAATTCTCCATGAAGAACAAAAGAGAGTAGCATTTCCACTAGATATATAATTTTTTATACAATGCTTTTATAATAAAGGTAAAAGAAAATAAAGTAGTCTACAAAATACTCTCCTGGCCAGTTTGTAAAGCAGTGTCTGTGAAGTATCCATTAGGTCCAACGATATCATCATCACCTTCAAGTCTCGAAAAATCCTCAAGCGGCTATCCCGCATCCAACTCTGGGCCCAAAAGTGTGTCTAGACATAGGTCCGATGACATTTCCAGGTGTGATAGGCTCGGGAATGGCTCCTCATCAGAAATGCTCCCGGTGATCTCAAAGACTTAGGCCATAGGTGGCTCTACTGATATAGGGACTGTGACTAAGTGGCAGCCCTTAGGTAGCTCACGGATAGGGACTGTCTCAATGATTGGAGCAGGTGAAACAGCTAAAACAGGTGGCGTGATAGGAGTGGCACGAGCTGTGGTGACTGCTGAGGCTACTGAATGAACTGAGACTGGAGTAGAGCGCCAAGGAGTAGCTTGTCGTGTTGGTGGAACACAACGTGCTAATCTGAATGATGAAGGGCCTAGAGTAATCTGGGGTATTCCTTCACGCTGAAGATAAGCTCTGAAAGCTCTGTAGAGTCTCTGCTGATCTCTAAGTAACGCCCATGTGACATTTGGGTCACTCATGGTGGCTCCATGGTGAATCACAATCTGCAGCTCACGTGGCTCTAACGGCTCTGGATGCTCAGCAGGTCTAGTAGCTAAACGCCTGGAGCGTCACACTGTAGGAGCTGGCGGTGCCGTACTGATATCCTCCTCAACACTCTCTAGAATCAAACGTCTCAGGCCTAGCTGTCCCGTCGAAGGCCTGTGCTGATCTGTGCTGCTCTGTGACATGTAAACCCTGGGAGTCTTTCTCCTGCGAATGGGAATGCTATAGGAAGCTCCTGAACTTGGTATTTTGCCTGGATTCATTTCAAAAAACTAGTAAGTACTAAACGCAAGTACGACGCTTAGGGTTAGTGCACAGTAAAGTATCTGTAGACTGAAAATAAATTGAAATAAAAGTTAAAAATTATAAGGATAAGCAAGGGGTGCCTCCCAAGAGTGCTTTGTTTATTAAGTCATTACAGCTTGACTTTTGCTGGCATGTCTTCAGAATGGATCAAAGGAGAAGAGGTGTTCCTCCATGTTGTGGTCTTCCAGATAAGCTTTCAACAGGTGGCCGTTAACTTTGATGTTTCTGGTCAGTCCTTCTAACTCTACGAATTCGTTTGGAAAAGCGTGTATTACTTTATATGGTCCACTCCATCATGATCTGAATTTACCATCGAATTTCTTAATCGAGAATTAAAGAGTAGAATTTTATCTCCAGGAGCGAACTTTGTTGGTATTAGTTTTGCATCGTGTTTCAGCTTCGTCCGTTCCTTATAGATATATGATGTCTCATACGCTTGGTCTCTTAATTCAGCGAGTTCATTCATCTGCATCTTCCGATGCCTAGCAGTTACTGAAGGATCAAGGTTACAGGTTTTCAACGCCCAGAGAGCTTTATACTCTAGTTCTAGTGGAAGGTGACAGGCTTTTCCATAGATCATGCGGTAGGGTGTAGTTCCTAGTGAAGCGACCCGTCCTAATCCATCCGGATGAAGTCCATATCGATTATAAACAATTCACAACAGTTGATTACATCGCAAGGTACTTGACCTCTATATGATACATTTTACAAACATTGTATTCGTTTTTGAAAAGACAATATTTCATTACATCGAAAGTTGAAACAATGCATACCATTTCGTAATATATCTTACTATAATTGACTTAATAATAATCTTGATGAACTCAACGACTTGAATGCAACGTCTTTTTAAATATGTCATGAATGACTCCAAGTAATATATCTAAAATGAGCAAATGCACAGCGGAAGATTTCTTTAATACCTGAGAATAAACATAGTTTAAAGTGTCAACTAAAAGGTTGGTGAGTTCATTAGTTTAACATAAATAATCATTTCCATCATTTTAATAGACCACAAGATTTTCATTTTCAGTTCTCAATAATATACGTCCCATGCAGAGAGACAAAAATATCATTCATATGGATTGAACACCTAGTAACCGACATTCACAATATGCATATAAGAATATCCCTATCATTCCGGGATCCTCCTTCGGACATGATATAAATTTCGAAGTACTAAAGCATCCGGTACTTTGGATGGGGCTTGTTGGGCCCGATAGATCTATCTTTAGGATTTGCGTCAATTAGGGTGTCTGTTCCCTAATTCTTAGATTACCAGACTAAAAAGGGGCATATTCGGTTTAATAATCCAGCCATAGAATGTAGTTATAAGTACTTATGTCTATTTCGTAAAACAGTTATAAAAATTGCGCATGTATTCTCAGCCCAAAAACATAAAGGGTAAAAAGGCAAATGAAACTCACCATACTGTATTTTGTAGTAAAAATACATATAACATCATTGAATAAATACAAGGTTGGCCTCGGATTCACGAACCTAAATTAATTATATATATTTATGTGTTGGTCAATATTTTTCTAACAATTAAGTCAAGTCATAGTGTACCACAATCCTAATGCTCGAGACTAATATGCAAAAGTTAACAAAAGTCAATTTGACTCAAAAGGATTTCCAAAATTTATACATGATTATTATATAGTTTAAATGTCGTCGTTTTATATTTTTAAATATTTTTAAAAGATTTGTTAAGGTAAATAATATAATTTATTTATTAATAAATAAAAATTTATATATAAAAATATACTTTTATATATCTTAGATAATAAAATTTATAAAGTTTATTGAATATCATAAAAATGTTATGATGGATTTTATTAAGGTAATTATATTATTTGTATTACATTTTTATTTGATAAAATAACATTGATAATAATAATAATTAAAGTTGTATAATTTTGTATTAAAAATTATTATTATTCTACTAATAACAATATTTATATTTATGAAAATGTTATTATAACAATATGATAATTCTTATTAATAATGAATTTTTATAATAACAATGATATTCCTATTAAAATAATAATTTTGTAAAGATGATATTTTTAATATTAATAATAATAATAATAATAATAATAATACTAGTTATAACTTTAACAATAATAACGATAGTAATGAAAATAACAATTTTTAATGATAATACTTTGTATTGATAATGATAATAATAATAATAATAATAATAATAATAATAATAATCATAATAATAATAATAATTAGATAAAAACTAGAACGACGATAAGAACGACGATAATAATAATCATTTTTAATAATAATACAAAAATTCAATTGACAATAACTTCAATCCGTTCATCGAATCCATTCGATATCTAAATGAAATTTTTTTAGTTTTTCACCAGCTTTCCAACGACCTACATATCTTTATACCTTATCTTAACCGCATGTGTAACTAATTCAGGATTCAATATAACCTATCTAATGGCAATATCAAAAGTACAAGTATGCATAATCATATCTACTCGAGCATTAGTCAGGGATACATTAATAATAATAATAATAATAATAATAATAATAATAATAATAATAATAATAATAATAATAATAATAATAACAATGAAAATAATAAAACTACCTTTTAAGAGCTTCTCAAAAATAATGACCCACACAGGTGAAATGTCCCGTTCATATTGATTATAAATGTTCCATATTAATTGATTTCGTCGCGAGGTTTTGACCTCTATATGAGACATTTTTCAAAGACTGCATTCATTTTTAAAACAACCATAACCTTTATTTTATCTATAAAGGTTTAAAAAGCATTACGTAGATTATCAAATAATGATAATCTAAAATATACCGTTTACACACGACCATTACATAATGGTTTACAATAAGAATATATTACATCAAAAATAAGTTTCTTGAATGCAGTTTTTACATAATATCATACAAGCATGGACTCCAAATCTTGTCCTTATTTTAGTATGCAACAGCGGAAGCTGTTAATAATCACCAGAGAATAAACATGCTTAAAACATCAACAAAAATGTTGGTGAGTTATAGGTTTAACCTATATATTATCAAATCATAATAATAGACCACAAGATTTCATATTTCAATATACATCCCATACATAGAGATAAAATTCATTCATATGGTGAACACCTGGTAACCGACCTTAACAAGATGCATATATAAGAATATTCTCATCATTCCGGGACACCCTTCGGATATGATATAAATTTTGAAGTACTAAAGCATCCGGTACTTTGGATGGGGTTTGTTAGGCCCAATAGATCTATCTTTAGGATTCACGTCAATTAGGGTGTCTGTTCCCTAATTCTTAGATTACCAGACTTAATAAAAAGGGGCATATTCGATTTCGATAATTCAACCATAGAATGTAGTTTCACGTACTTGTGTCTATTTTGTAAATCATTTATAAAACCTGCATGTATTCTCATCCCAAAATATTAGATTTTAAAAGTGGGACTATAACTCACTCTCACAGATTTTTACTTCGTCGGGAAGTAAGACTTGGCCACTGGTCGATTCACGAACCTATAACAAATATGTACATATATATCAAAGTATATTCAAAATATATTTACAACACTTTTAATACATTTTGATGTTTTAAGTTTATTAAGTCAGCTGTCCTCGTTAGTAACCTACAACTAGTTGTCCAACGCTAGATGTACAGAAAAAAATGATATATATTATCTTGAATCAATCCACGACCCAGTGTATACACGTCTCAGGCTAGATCACAACTCAAAGTATATATATTTTTGGAATCAACCTCAACCCTGTATAGCTAACTCCCTCATTACTGCATATAGAGTGTCTATGGTTGTTCAAAATAATATATACACATGGGTCGATATGATATGTCAAAACATTTGCATACGTGTCTATGGTATCCCAAGATTACATAATATATTAGAATACATGTATAATACCATATAAGTTAGCTAGGATATGATTAATATAGATTTGTTACCAATTTTCACGTTGCTACCACAAGAAAAATTATCCAATCTTGTTTTACCCATAACTTCTTCATTTTAAATCCGTTTTGAGTGAATCAAATTGCTATGGTTTCATATTGAACTCTATTTTATGAAGCTAAACAGAAAAAGTATAGGTTTATAGTCGGAAATATAAGTTACAAGTTGTTTTTGTAAAGGTAGTCATTTTAGTCGAAAGAACGACGTCTAGATGACAATTTTAAAAAACATACTTTCACTTTGAGTTTAACCATGATTTTTGGATATAGTTTCATGTTCATAAGAAAAATCATTTTTCCAGAAGAACAAATTTTAAATCTAAGTTTATCATAGTTTTTAATTAACTAACCCAACACAGCCCGCGGTGTTACTACGACGGCGTATGTCCGGTTTTACAGTGTTCTTCGTGTTTCCAGGTTTTAAATCATTAAGTTAGCATATCATATAGATATAGAACATGTGTTTAGTTGATTTTAAAAGTCAAGTTAGAAGGATTAACTTTTGTTTGCGAACAAGTTTAGAATTAACTAAACTATGTTCTAGTGATTACAAGTTTAAACCTTCGAATAAGATAGCTTTATATGTATGAATCGAATGATGTTATGAACATCATTACTACATCAAATTTTCTGGATAAAGCTACTGGAAATGAGAAAAATGGATCTAGCTTCAAAGGATCCTTGGATGGCTTGAAAGTTCTTGAAGCAGAATCATGACACGAAAAACAAGTTCAAGTAAGATTTTCACTCGAAATAAGATTGTTATAGTTATAGAAATTGAATCAAAGTTTGAATATGAGTATTACCTTGTATTAGAAAGATATATTAATGTAAATAAGAAAGATTTCTTGAGGTTGGATGATCACTCTACAAGATTGGAAGTAAGCTAGCAAACTTGGAAGTATTCTTGATTTTATGAAACTAGAACTTGTAGAATTTATGAAGAACACTTAGAACTTGAAGATAGAACTTGAGAGAGATCAATTAGATGAAGAAAATTGAAGAATTAAAGTGTTTGTAGGTGTTTTTGGTCGTTGGTGTATGGATTAGATATAAAGGATATGTAATTTTGTTTTCATGTAAATAAGTCATGAATGATTACTCATATTTTTGTAATTTTACGAGATATTTCATGCTAGTTGCCAAATGATGGTTCCCACATGTGTTAGGTGACTCACATGGGCTGCTAATAGCTGATCATTGGAGTGTATATACCAATAGTACATACATCTAAAAGCTGTGTATTGTACGAGTACGAATACGGGTGCATACGAGTAGAATTGTTGATGAAACTGAACGAGGATGTAATTGTAAGCATTTTTGTTAAGTAGAAGTATTTTGATAAGTGTCTTAAAGTCTTTCAAAAGTGTATGAATACATATTAAAACACTACATGTATATACATTTTAACTGAGTCGTTAAGTCATCGTTAGTCGTTACATGTAAGTGTTGTTTTGAAACCTTTAGGTTAACGATCTTGTTAAATGTTGTTAACCCAATGTTTATAATATCAAATGAGATTTTAAATTATTATATTATCATGATAATATGATGTATGAATATCTCTTAATATGATATATATACATTAAATGTCGTTACAACGATAATCGTTACATATATGTCTCGTTTCAAAATCATTAAGTTAGTAGTCTTGCTTTTACATATGTAGTTCATTGATAATATACTTAATGATATGTTTACTTATCATAATATTATTTTAACTATATATATATCCATATATATGTCATCATATAGTTTTTACAAGTTTTAACGTTCGTGAATCACCGGTCAACTTGGGTGGTCAATTGTCTATATGAAACCTGTTTTAATTAATCAAGTCTTAACAAGTTTGATTGCTTAACATGTTGGAAACACTTAATCATGTAAATAACAATTTATTTAATATATATAAACATGGAAAAGTTCGGGTCACTACAGTACCTACCCGTTAAATAAATTTCGTCCTGAAATTTTAAGCAGTTGGAGGTGTTGACGTATCTTCTGGAAATAAGTGCGGATATTTCTTCTTCATCTGATCTTCTCATTCCCAGGTGAACTCGGGTCCTCTACCGAGCATTCCATCGAACCTTAACATTTGGTATCTTGTTTTGTTTAAGTCTTTTAACCTCACGATCCATTATTTCGACGGGTTCTTCGATGAATTGAAGTTTTTCGTTGATTTGGATTTTGTCTAACGGAATAGTGAGATCTTCTTTAGCAAAACATTTCTTCAAATTCGAGACGTGGAAAGTGTTATGTACAGCCGCGAATTGTTGAGGTAACTCAAGTCGGTAAGCTACTGGTCCGACACGATCAATAATCTTGAATGGTCCAATATACCTTAGATTTAAATTACCTCGTTTACCAAATCGAACAACGCCTTTCCAAGGTGCAACCTTAAGCATTACCATCTCTCCAATTTCAAATTCTATATCTTTTCTTTTAATGTCGGCGTAGCTATTTTGTCGACTTTGAGCGGTTTTCAACCGTTGTTGAATTTGGATGATCTTCTCGGTAGTTTCTTGTATTATCTCTGGACCCGTAATCTGTCTATCCCCCACTTCACTACAACAAATTGGAGACCTGCACTTTCTACCATAAAGTGCTTTAAATGGCGCCATCTCAATGCTTGAATGGTAGCTGTTGTTGTAGGAAAATTCTGCTAACGGTAGATGTCGATCCCAACTGTTTCCGAAATCAATAACACATGCTCGTAGCATGTCTTCAAGCGTTTATATCGTCCTTTCACTCTGCCCATCAGTTTGTGGATGATAGGCAGTACTCATATCTAGACGAGTTCCTAATGCTTGCTGTAATGTCTGCCAGAATCTTGAAATAAATATGCCATCCCTATCAGAGATAATAGAGATTGGTATTCCATGTCTGGAGACGACTTCCTTCAAATACAGTCATGCTAACTTCTCCATCTTGTCATCTTCTCTTATTGGCAGGAAATGTGCTGATTTGGTGAAACGATCAACTATTACCCAAATAATATCAAAACCACTTGTAGTCCTTGGCAATTTAGTGATGAAATCCATGGTAATGTTTTCCCATTTCCATTCCGAGATTTCGGGTTGTTGAAGTTGACCTGATGGTTTCTGATGTTCAGCTTTGACCTTAGAACACGTCAAACATTATCCTACGTATTAGCAACATCGGCTTTCATACCCGGCCACCAAAAATGTTTCTTGAGATCCTTGTACATCTTCCCCGATCCAGGATGTATTGAGTATCTGGTTTTATGAGCTTCTCTAAGTACCATTTCTCTCATATTTCCAAATTTTGGTACCCAAATCCTTTCATCCCTATACCGGGTTCCGTCTTCTCGAATATTAAGATGCTTCTCCGATCCTTTGGGTATTTCATCCTTTAAATTTCCCTCTTTTAAAACTCCTTGTTGTGCCTCCTTTATTTGAGTAGTAAGGTTATTGTGAATCATTATATTCATAGATTTTACTCGAATGGGTTCTCTGTCCTTCCTGCTCAAGGCATCGGCTACCACATTTGCCTTCCCCGGTGCTAACGAATCTCAAAGTCGTAATCATTCTACAATTCAATCCACCTACGCTGCCTCATATTCAGTTGTTTCTGATTAAATATGTGTTGAAGACTTTTGTGGTCGGTATATATAATACTTTTGACCCCGTATAAGTAGTGCCTCCAAGTCTTTAATGCAAAAACAACCGCGCTTAATTCCAAATCATGCGTCGTATGATTCTGTTCGTGAATCTTCAATTGTCTAGACGCATAAGCAATTACTTTCGTTCGTTGCATTAATACACAACCGAGACCTTGCTTTGAGGCGTCACAATATATCACAAAATCATCATTCCCTTCAGGTAATGACAATATAGGTGCCATAGTTAACTTTTTCTTTAACAATTGAAACGCTTTCTCTTGTTCATCTTTCCATTCAAATTTCTTCCCTTTATGCGTTAATGCAGTCAAGGGTTTTGCTATTCTGGAAAAGTCTTGGATGAACCTTCTGTAGTAACCCGCTAGTCCTAAAAACTGTCGTATGTGTTTCGGAGTTTTCGGGGTTTCCCACTTTTCAACGGTTTCGATCTTTGCTGGATCCACCTGAATACCTTCTTTGTTAACTATGTGACCGAGGAATTGAACTTCTTCCAACCAAAATGCACACTTTGAAAACTTAGCGTACAGTTTTTCTTTTCTCAGCAAATATAGCACTTTTCTCAAATGTTCTTCGTGCTCTTGATCATTCTTCGAGTAAATAAGTATGTCATCGATGAAAACAATGACAAACTTGTCAAGATATGACCCACACACTCGGTTCATGAGATCCATGAACACAGCTGGTGCGTTAGTCAATCCAAACGGCATAACCATAAACTCGTAATGACCGTAACGCGTCCTAAAAGCAGTCTTTAGAATATCATCCTCCTTCACCCGCATTTGATGATATCCAGAACATAAATAGATCTTCGAATAAACAGACGAGCCTTGCAGTTGATCAAATAAGTCGTCGATTCTCGGTAGTGGGTAGCGGTTCTTGATGGTAAGTTTGTTCAACTCTCGGTAGTCGATACACAACCTGAATGTACCATCTTTCTTCTTGACAAACAAAACAGGAGCTCCCCACGGTGATGTGCTTGGTCGAATGAAACCACGATCTAAAAGTTCTTGTAATTGGCTCTGAAGTTCCTTCATTTCGCTAGGTGCGATTCTGTATGGAGCACGAGCTATTGGTGCAGCTCCCGGTAATTCTTTCGGAAATACATCGGGAAATTCTTTTGCGCCAGGAATATCATTGATGTTCTTTTCTTCAGAATTGACTTTCTCGACCTGTGCTAGTACAGCATAACAACCTTTTCTTATTAGTTTTTGTGCCTTCAGGTTACTAATAAGATTTAACTTCGCGTCGCTCTTTTCTTCGTACACCATTAAGGGTTTTCCTTTTTCTCGTATAATGCGAATTGCATTTTTGTAACAAACGATCTCTGCTTTCACTTCTCTCAACCAGTCCATACCGATTATCACATCAAAACTCCCTAACTCTACTGGTATCAAGTCAATCTTAAATGTTTCACTAACCAGTTTAATTTCTTGATTCCGACATATATTATCTGCTGAAATTAATTTACCATTTGCTAATTCGAGTAAAAATTTACTATCCAAAGGCACCAATGGGCAACTTAATTTAGCATAAAATTCTCTACTCATATAGCTTCTATCCGCACCCGAATCAAATAAAACATAAACAGATTTATCGTCAATAAGAAACGTACCCGTAACAAGCTCCAGGTCTTCCTGTGCCTCTGCCGCATTAATATTGAAAACTCTTCCGCGGCCTTGTCCATTCGTGTTCTCCTGGTTCGGGAAATTTCTAATAATGTGGCCCGGTTTTCCACATTTATAACAAACTACATTGGCATAACTTCCTCCGACATTACTTGCTCCGCCATTACTCGTTCCGACACCATTTGTTCCTTTCGTTCTGTTAACCCCTGGTCCGTAGACCTCACACTTCGCCGCGCTATGACCATTTCTTTTACACTTGTTGCAAAATTTGGTGCAGAACCCCGAGTAATACTTTTCACACCTTTGGCATAGCTGCTTCTGATTGTTGTTGTTGTTGTGGTTGTTATTGTTGTTGGGATGATTGTTGTAGTTGTTGTTGTTGTTGTTGTTGTTGTTGTTGTTGTTGTTGTTGTTGTTGTTGTTGTTGGGCCGTTTGTTGTAGTTGCGATTGATGTTGCGATTGTTGGGATAGTTGTTGCGATTATTGTTGTAATTGCTGTTGTTGTTGTATTGGTGATTCTTATCATCGTTTTCCTCCCACTTTCTTTTAACTTGCTTCACATTGGCCTCTTCAGCCGCCTGTTCTTTAATTCTTTCCTCAATCTGGTTCACTAGTTTGTGAGTCATTCTACATGCATGTTGTATGGAGGCGGGCTCGTGTGAACTTATATCTTCTTGGATTCTTTCCGGTAATCCTTTCACAAATGCGTCGATCTTCTCTTCCTCATCTTTAACCGCTCTCGAACACAATAGGCACAATTCTGTGAATCGTCTTTCGTACGTGGTAATATCAAATCCTTGGGTTCGTAACCCTCTAAGTTCTGTCTTGAGCTTATTGACCTCGGTTCTGGGACGGTACTTCTCGTTCATCAAGTGCTTGAATGCTGACCACGGTAGTGCGTAAGCATCATCTTGTCCCACTTGCTCTAGATAGGTATTCCACCATGTTAACACAGTACCTGTGAAGGTATGCGTAGCGTACTTCACTTTGTCCTCTTCAGTACACTTACTTATGGCAAACACCGATTCGACCTTCTCGGTCCACCGTTTCAATCCGATCGGTCCTTCGGTTCCATCAAATTCCAAAGGTTTGTAGGCAGTTAATTCTTTGTAGGTGCATCCTATGCGATTTCTTGCGCCGTTAGCTGCATTGCTAGATTCGGAGTTATTGTTGGTATGTAGCGCAGTCTGTACTGTGGCTATGTTTGCAGCAAGAAAGGTACGAAATTCCTCTTTGCTCATATTCATGGTTTGTCGAGTAGTCGGTGCCATTTCCTTCAAATAGTCAAATGAAACAAGTTAATCATACAGAATATTAAGAGTAGTCAATAGTATCTCGTAGCATAATATGAACTCATTTATAAAAGCTTTTTCTTCATATTAGCGTTTTATAAGTTTAAATTCGGGTAGTACCTACCCGTTAAGTTCATACTTAGTAGCTAATATACAATTCAACTACTACAATTCTATATGAAAAACTGATTATAATAAAATTTCGAGTTCAAACTTTTTCACAATATTTTACAAACTTACAATACCGCTTATTTTACATATAACATGAAATATAGCACACAATAACTTTGATACAAGATAGTTGTGAAGATAATTCTAGCTAGTACACAAGTCGTTCAGCAAAGGCAATAAAGACACGTAATTCATACGTCCAGAAACAAGTCATGCATTCTGGTTTTACTAGGACTACTTCCCATCCTTGGTCTTGTGGAACATTACCATTATGGCCGTTGATAAGACAGCGTGTTGTAACGTCGTCAAAGGGACGAGGGTTATGTAATGTCCAACAGTCCCGTAACAATCTAAAAACCTTATTTCTCAGCCTAACTACTGAGTCCGTCACTTGTGGGAATGTTTTGTTTAATAGTTGTAGCCCGATGTTCTTGTTCTCACTTTGGTGAGAAGCGAACATTACTAACCCGTAAGCATAACATGCTTCTTCATGTTGCATGTTAGCCGCTTTTTATAAATCACGAAGTCCTATATTCGGATATATTGAGTCAAAATAATTTCTTAACCCGTTGCGTAAAATAGCATTTGGGTTCCCCGCAATATATGCGTCAAAGTAAACACATCGTAACTTATGGATTTCCCAATGTGATATCCCCCATCTTTCGAACGAAAGCCTTTTATAAATCAAGGCATTCTTGGAACGTTCTTCGAATGTCTTACAAACTGATCTCGCCTTAAATAGTTGTGCCGAGGAATTCTGACCGACTCTAGACAAGATTTCATCAATCATGTCTCCGGGTAGGTCTCTTAAAATATTGGGTTGTCTATCCATTTTGTGTTTTTATACTGTAAAATAGAAAAGAGTTAGATTCATAAAAAAAAATTACTTATTAATACAAGCAATTTTTACATATATCATAAAGCATAAGTACACTATATTACATATATTACACCACACGAATACAACTATCTTATTCCGACTCACACGTTTCTTCTTCTTCGGTTTTGGTTCGTTTTGCTAAGTTTCTAGGGACATATGATGTTCCCCTAATACGAGCCGTCTTTTTCCACATTGGTTTAGAAAAACCTGGTCGTTTAGAGGTTCCCGGGTTATTGTCACAACTTAAGAAATACGGGTGTTGATGATACATATAAAGTTCATCGGGTTTGGAATCAAATTTCTCTATTTTTATGCCCTTTCCCTTATTGTTCTCTTTTGCCTTATTAAATTGTGTTGGGGTAATTTCTATAACATCATCGGAATAATTGTCGGGATCCGATTCATCGGAGAATTGGTAATCCTCCCAATACTTTGCTTCCTTGGCGGAAACACCATTTACCATAATTAACTTTGGTCGGTTGGTTGAGGATTTTCTTCTACTTAACCGTGTTATTATTTCCCCCACTGGTTCTATTTCTTCTTCCAGTTCCGATTCTTCTTCCGGTTCCGATTCTTCTTCCGGTTCCGACTCTTCTTCCGGTTCCTCTTCGAGAACTTGTGAATTAGTCCACGAATCATTCCAATTTACATTTGACTCTTCATTATTATTAGGTGAGTCAATGGGACTTGTTCTAGAGGTAGACATCTATCACATAATATCAAATACGTTAAGAGATTAATATATCACATAATATTCACATGTTAAAAATATATAGTTTCCAACAAAATTTGTTAAGCAATCACTTTTCAAGTAAACACGGTCGAAGTCCAGACTCACTAATGCATCCTAACAAACTCGATAAGACACACTAATGCAAAATTCTGGTTCTCTAAGACCAACGCTCGGATACCAACTGAAATGTACCGTTCATATTGATTATAAACGTTCCATATTAATTGATTTCGTCGCGAGGTTTTGACCTCTATATGAGACGTTTTTCAAAGACTGCATTCATTTTTAAAACAACCATAACCTTTATTTTATCTATAAAGGTTTAAAAAGCATTACGTAGATTATCAAATAATGATAATCTAAAATATACCGTTTACACACAACCATTACATAATGGTTTATAATAAGAATATATTACATCAAAAATAAGTTTCTTGAATGCAGTTTTTACATAATATCATACAAGCATGGACTCCAAATCTTGTCCTTATTTTAGTATGCAACAGCGGAAGCTCTTAATAATTACCTGAGAATAAACATGCTTAAAACGTCAACAAAAATGTTGGTGAGTTATAGGTTTAACCTATATATTATCAAATCATAATAATAGACCACAAGATTTCATATTTCAATATACATCCCATACATAGAGATAAAATTCATTCATATGGTGAACACCTGGTAACCGACATTAACAAGATGCATATATAAGAATATCCCCATCATTCCGGGACACCCTTCGGATATGATATAAATTTCGAAGTACTAAAGCATCCGGTACTTTGGATGGGGTTTGTTAGGCCAGTAGATCTATCTTTAGGATTCGCGTCAATTAGGGTGTATGTTCCCTAATTCTTAGATTACCAGACTTAATAAAAAGGGGCATATTCGATTTCGATAATTCAACCATAGAATGTAGTTTCACGTACTTGTGTCTATTTTGTAAATCATTTATAAAACCTGCATGTATTCTCATCCCAAAATATTAGATTTTAAAAGTGGGACTATAACTCACTCTCACAGATTTTTACTTCGTCGGGAAGTAAGACTTGGCCACTGGTCGATTCACGAACCTATAACAAATATGTACATATATATCAAAGTATATTCAAAATATATTTACAACACTTTTAATACATTTTGATGTTTTAAGTTTATTAAGTCAGCTGTCCTCGTTAGTAACCTACAACTAGTTGTCCAACGCTAGATGTACAGAAAAAAATGATATATATTATCTTGAATCAATCCACGACCCAGTGTATACACGTCTCAGGCTAGATCACAACTCAAAGTATATATATTTTTGGAATCAACCTCAACCCTGTATAGCTAACTCCCTCATTACTGCATATAGAGTGTCTATGGTTGTTCAAAATAATATATACACATGGGTCGATATGATATGTCAAAACATTTGCATACGTGTCTATGGTATCCCAAGATTACATAATATATTAGAATACATGTATAATATAATATAAGTTAGCTAGGATATGATTAATATAGATTTGTTACCAATTTTCACGTTGCTACCACAAGAAAAATTATCTAATCTTGTTTTACCCATAACTTCTTCATTTTAAATCCGTTTTGAGTGAATCAAATTGCTAAATGGTTTCATATTGAACTCTATTTTATGAATCTAAACAGAAAAAGTATAGGTTTATAGTAAGAAATATAAGTTACAAGTCGTTTTTGTAAAGGTAGTCATTTCAGTCGAAAGAACGACGTCTAGATGACCATTTTAGAAAACATACTTCCACTTTGAGTTTAACCATGATTTTTGGATATAGTTTCATGTTCATAAGAAAAATCATTTTTCCAGAAGGACAACTTTTAAATCAAAGTTTATCATAGTTTTTAATTAACTAACCCAAAACAGCCCGCGGTGTTACTACGACGGCGTATGTCCGGTTTTACAGTGTTCTTCGTGTTTCCAGGTTTTAAATCATTAAGTTAGCATATCATATAGATATAGAAAATGTGTTTAGTTGATTTTAAAAGTCAAGTTAGAAGGATTAACTTTTATTTTCGAACAAGTTTAGAATTAACTAAACTATGTTCTAGTGATTACAAGTTTAAACCTTCGAATAAGATAGCTTTATATGTATGAATCGAATGATGTTATGAACATAATTACTACCTCAAGTTTTCTAGATAAAGCTACTGGAAATGAGAAAAATGGATCTAGCTTCAAAGGATCCTTGGATGGCTTGAAAATTCTTGAAGCAGAATCATGACACGAAAAACAAGTTCAAGTAAGATTTTCACTCGAATAAGATTGTTATAGTTATAGAAATTGAATCAAAGTTTGAATATGAGTATTACCTTGTATTAGAAAGATATCTTACTGTAAATAAGAAAGATTTCTTGAGGTTGGATGATCACTCTACAAGATTGGAAGTAAGCTAGCAAACTTGGAAGTATTCTTGATTTTATGAAACTAGAACTTGTAGAATTTATGAAGAACACTTAGAACTTGAAGATAGAACTTGAGAGAGATCAATTAGATGAAGAAAATTGAAGAATGAAAGTTTTTGTAGGTGTTTTTGGTCGTTGGTGTATGGATTAGATATAAAGGATATGTAATTTTGTTTTCATGTAAATAAGTCATGAATGATTACTCATATTTTTGTAATTTTATGAGATATTTCATGCTAGTTGCCAAATGATGGTTCTCACATGTGTTAGGTGACTCACATGGGCTGCTAAGAGCTGATCATTGGAGTGTATATACCAATAGTACATACATCTAAAAGCTGTGTATTGTACGAGTACGAATACGGGTGCATACGAGTAGAATTGTTGATGAAACTGAACGAGGATGTAATTGTAAGCATTTTTGTTAAGTAGAAGTATTTTGATAAGTGTCTTGAAGTCTTTAAAAAGTGTATGAATACATATTAAAACACTACATGTATATACATTTTAACTGAGTCGTTAAGTCATCGTTAGTCGTTACATGTAAGTGTTGTTTTGAAACCTTTAGGTTAACGATCTTGTTAAATGTTGTTAACCCAATGTTTATAATATCAAATGAGATTTTAAATTATTATATTATCATGATAATATGATGTATGAATATCTCTTAATATGATATATATACATTAAATGTCGTTACAACGATAATCGTTACATATATGTCTCGTTTCAAAATCATTAAGTTAGTAGTCTTGCTTTTACATATGTAGTTCATTGTTAATATACTTAATGATATGTTTAATTATCATAATATCATGTTAACTATATATATCCATATATATGTCATCATATAGTTTTTACAAGTTTTAACGTTCGTGAATCACCGGTCAACTTGGGTGGTCAATTGTCTATATGAAACCTATTTCAATTAATCAAGTCTTAACAAGTTTGATTGCTTAACATGTTGGAAACACTTAATCATGTAAATAACAATTTCATTTAATATATATAAACATGGAAAAGTTCAGGTCACTACAACAGGGCTCGAACCCGTGACCTCCCGTTAAACACATACAACCCTGACCAGTCTTCTATCTGTTCCTTTCTGATTTAATTTACACTTAAACGGTTTTAACTTGTTATCAACCCTTATCTTATTTAGATTGATCAATTTTAAAGCCCAATTGTAAAATCGAAGCCTATTACTCTCATCAGTCCACTTTTAGCCATTGGCCCAAATAACCAATCAAACAAAAGTCCAGTACCCAATTTGAATTAATAGGTTAAATGGTACTCCAAACCGTATTTCTGTCGTCGGTTCAAAAATAGATCCAGATATGCAGAAGGAAATCACAGAAGATATCACGCTGGTTCACGAGGTTCTTCGATTCATCGATCAATCAAGCAATTGGTTCATCAATTGATGAAGTAGGTAATTAGTTCATAGATGCCCTTAATTTCTTCATCCCTTTAATATATAAATATATATGTTCGATTCATTTAATTGGGTCGAACACGATTAGAATGAATGAAAATTAGAAACGATTACTTAGTAGCAGAAGTTATAGCTCGATTAGTGACAATCCCTGATAGCAAGGGTTTGTGGTGGTGGTGTTTTGTGGTGATAGGTAGAAACAGAAGAATGTAATAGCAGCGACAGTAAATAGTAACAATTAAATCCTCATCATTCGTTGCTGTCACAGGGAAACAGAAAGGCTACAGGAAGGAAGCAGCAGTAGTCATGGATTCCAGGTTTGAATGATTTATTGAAACAGAAAAAAATAAATATATAAAGAAAATATAGCAATTGTTGATAGTGTTTTTGATATTTTGGTTATGATGATTAACAGAAATAGCTGCAGTAACAATGGTGGTTCACTAGGTGTCGGTTTTACAAAAAGGTATAGTCGCAGGTATAGCAACAAAATAGAAATTAGTTGTGGTTTTGGTTTTGGGATTAAGCTGAAATAGAAAGACATGATTAAACAGTTGTAAATATAAACATGGGTTTGATGGGGGTGAAATGGGTGTTGAATGTTCGAATCAAAACATTAATGTGAATGAGCAGAAGTAGGAGGTAACAGCTCGCAGTGGCAGCGGTTTTCAATAGGTGGGCTGTGGTGATCATGAAGTAGGAAGAAAATGAAAATTGGTGATTTGGTTTCACTTCGAACACCGTAAGCAGATTGTGGTGGTTTGTTTTTATTAGTCATGTATTTGTATTATTCAACTAGCTCATGTATGACTTAGTGTAAGTAAATATACAGACAATATTGAATTCAAAATAGGAAGATATACCTCCCAAATTTATCTGCAGATTAGTTAAGATCAAGTTGCATATTTTATACATTGTGAATGAAGTCAGGCATCGAGCCTTTCTGTGGGTGGTTGCTTAAAGGGAACCGAAGAAAGAAAGAGATAAAAAAAATGATGTTGGTGGTGGTTGTCGATCAAGAAAAAAAGTGAAGAAAAAGGATATATGTTTTGTGTATGTATGTATGGTTTCTTCACAAACTAAAGGAAAGAAAAGATAGTGGCATGTAACTATCATATCCCTGGATTTCAGTTTTGAGGAGGTAAATTATTGATTAGTTGGAGATAGGTAGGTACATATATACATATAATAATATATGTAATAGTAATGTAAAAGAAGGAAAAGAAAAGTAGTATATAGCATGTGTTTATATGTGTGCTGTAATCCACCATAAAAAATGTACAGATATGATATGATATGTTTGTTGAAAAGTTAGAAGAGAACAAAATATAAATCAAAAATTTAATCTTTTTCAATATGTTTATAATCAATTAGTGGTCGAATGCTGATGGAATGGTGGAGAAAAATAGGTAAATGTGTTCCATAATCGTATGCATGTATGTTATGTATATATCGAGGAAGTGGTTTAATCATTCTTGCATTTTAACATAAAGAAAGAGTAGAAGAGCAAGTGGTTGTTTAATTGATCAAATATAATGCATAATTATATAATTTAGATAGTGATTGGAAACAGAAGTAATATTATAAATATTTAAAGGTTATAGATCAATCAACAAGGAAATTAGTGTAAAGTTTGAGATATATTTGTCAACATAAAATATAATACTCCGTATGAGTTTAATATGTGAAGAAAGCACAAAACACAAATAGTAGTGCACAAATTTCAATTTATATTTCAAATTAATATATATATTTATATTTTTAAATATATGTGTATTTATTTACAAATAGTTGTTCATGAATCATCGAGAACAGTCGAAAGGTATTTGCATATATGGAAACAGTTCTAAATTTTAGATACTCAACATTAAAGACTTTGCTTATTGTGTCGAAAATCAAATAAGACTTAAGTTTAAATTTGGTCGGAAATTCCCGTGTCATCACAGTACCTACCCGTTAAAGAAATTTTGTCCCGAAATTTGGATGAGGTGGTCATGGCTAACAATAAAAATGTTTTCATGACGAATATGAGTTGATAAATTGAGTTTTATCATCATTGAGTAATATGGATAAAAATAATTCTATTATTCGAAGAGTACGAATGAAGCTATCACCAAAGAGTGAAATAGGAAAATAAAGATTCATCTTAACTTTTGACAGAGTCAGGGTTGAATTCCAGAATTCGAGGGATATAAAGAAAATCTTTGAAAATCTATAAGATCTGTTTCTTCGAGATTTAAGGAAATTAGGATCTCTTTAATTAAATGCGATAATTTATCCCGATTACTACATCTGATATTTCCATTATAAATTTACCTTTTCCGTTCCATTAGTTTCCACCACTTCTATACTCAATTCCCAAATCCCAAAAGATTGTGAAAATGCTTAATCCAATTCTAATCCTTGTCCTTATCCTGACTGTCATAACAATCATTCTCTTTTTCCAACTTCCACAGGATGAATCTGTTTATTTCTACTATGCTCTAGGGATTATTGTATTTATAATCCTCCCGTGTCTTTATATTGCTATACGTACTGATATCCATAGTTTGTAATTTCGGTGTTGTTGTTGGGCTTTATATTCTCCCTTATATTTCAATGTCCCTATTCTTGTCTCATATAATCACTGTCATCCACAGTTAATACTCCCTCCTTTTTGCTGCGATTTATACTCCAATTTCTATTTCGGAGCTTTGTCCCTTCGTCTCTTCTTCTTGCGATTGGGCATCTCTTGTAATGGTCCAGAATTCGCAGATATACGTTTTAGAATGAACATTGTTAATGTTCTAAGAAAGAAACGGTAATAGCACAATTTAACTTGTCAGATTACCAGAATTCAAGGAAAGATAGGACTATCAAGAAAAATATGTTCTTGATGTGTTTATAGATTAGACTGAACGTAAAAGTCATGTAACATGGCACATGATGACGTTATGATCTGTGAATCATCACGTTCCATTTAGAAACTCAGCATGACTTACTGTAATATAATCACGTTGATCAAGTGTCATTATATTAAGCTAACTCATGTATCAGTTCCCAACATTACTTCAATAACATTCATATCTTAAACTCGAAGGTTTATAGAATATAGAAACTAACAGTTTCTATATGATGTAACACTGATATCACAAAGAGATTAATATCTTCATAAATATGAAGGATATTTATAATGAAAGATACGATAATATCTTTAAATATCTAAGATTAGAGGATGTTGAAAACTATTGTCCGCAAGGGTTTAGAGTATGGAGCAAGATATTCGCTAAATACCTTAGCATGAAAGGACCCATTCATATACATTATAAACGATTCACAATAGTTGATTACATTGCGAGGTATTTGACCTCTATATGATATATTTTACAAACATTGCATTCGTTTTTAAAAGACAATCTTTCTTTACATCGAAAATTGACAGGCATGCATACCATTTCATAATATCCACTATCCAACTATAAATTTATTTAATAATAATCTTTGATGAACTCAATGACTCGAATGCAACATTCTTCGAAATATGCTATGAAAGACTCCAAGTAATATCTTTAAAATGAGCAAATGCACAGCGGAAGATTTCATTAACACCTGAGAATAAACATGCTTTAAAGTGTCAACCAAAAGATTGGTGAGTTCATTAGTTTATCATAATCATTTATTTTCATCATTTTAATAGACCACAAAAATTTCATTTCCAGTTCTCATAAATATACGTCCCGTACATAGAGACAAAAATAATTATTCATATGGTGAACACCTGGTAACCTACATTAACTAGATATATATATAAGAATATCCCCTATCATTCCGGGATCCTCCTTCGGACATGATATAAATTTTGAAGTACTAAAACATCCGGTACTTTGGATGGGGTTTGTTAGGCCCAATAGATCTATCTTTAGGATTCGCGTCAATTAGGGTGTCTGTTCTCTAATTCTTAGATTACCAGACTTTAATAAAAAGGGGCATATTCGATTTTGATAATTCAACCATAGAATGTAGTTTCAATTACTTGTGTCTATTTCGTCAAACATTTATATAAACGCATGTATTCTCAGTCCCAAAAATATAAAGGGTAAAAAGGCAAATGAAACTCACCATACTGTATTTCGTAGTAAAAATACATAAAACGTCATTGAACAAGTGCAAGGTTGGCCTCGGATTCACGAACCTAAATTAACTATATATATTTATGTGTTGGTCAATATTTGTCTAACAAATTAGGTCAAGTCATAGTGTACCACAATCCTAATGCTCGAGACTAATATGCAAAAGTCAACAAAAGTAAATTTGACTCAAAATAATTTCCAAAAATCTATACATGGTTAATATATAGTTTAAATATCGTCGTTTTATATTTTTAAATATTTTTAAAAGATTTATTAGAGTAAATAATATAATTTATTTATTAATAAATAAAATTTTATATTAAATTTATATAATAAAATATACTTTTATATATATTAAGTAATAAAATTTATAGGGTTCATTTAATATCATAAAGATAATATGATAGGTATTATTAAAGTAAGTTATTACACATAGTAAAATATGTTTGTATCACATATTTATTTGATAAAATAATATCTATAATGATAGTAAGTAAAAGTTGTATTATTTTGTAATAATAATTATTATTATAAAAATATCAATATTTATAATTACTAAGATGACATTATGATAAAACGATAATTCTAATTATGATAACTTTAATATTTACGATAATTTTTAATATTATCTTTAAAATAATAATTCTATTTAAAATAATAATAATAATGATATTTTATAGTAACAATGACATTTCTATTAAAATGATAATTTTTGTTAAAATGATAGTTTTAATACTAACGATACTTTTAATAATAATAGTAATGATAAAAATAATAAGAACGATAATTTTATCTAAATCAATATCTTATAATATTTTAATTTCATCATGATACACTTACCCATTATTTCCTAATCGTTTCGTTTAATAGCTTTTAATCGTCTTTTATATCGTGTTCATAATAATGATAATAATAGTAATCAAAATAATTAGGTGTTACAAATATTTGTTTTAATTACACTAACATTAATAATGATAGTTACTATTACATTATTAACGATAATACTAATAATTATATTAATGATAATATAGTAATAATAATAATAACAATAATAATAACCATTTTTAAATAATGATATATATATATTAATAATGATAATAATAATAATAATACAAATAATAATAATAATAATAATAATAATAATAATAATAATAATAATAATAATAATAATAATAATAATAATAATAATAATAATAATAATTGGATAATAATAATAATACTAATTATAACTTTAACGATAATAACGATAGTAATAATAAACAAAACAATTTTTAATGATAAATCCCTTTTATTGATAAAGATAATAATAATGATAATAAAAAGATAAAACTAGAACGACGATAAAAACGACGATAATAATAATAATCATTTTTAATAAAAATATCAAAAATTCAATTGATTATAACTTCTAATCCGTTCATCGAAACCATTCGATATCTAAAGGAAAAGTTCTTAATTTTTCGCTAGCTTTTCAAGGGCATGCATATCTTATATCTTATCTCAATCGCAAGTGTAACTAATTCAAGATTCAACCTAACCTGTCTAAGGGCAATATCAAAAGTACAAGCATGCATAATCCTAAATACTCGAGCACTAGTCAGGGATACACTATTAGTATGTAAAAGTTAAATTATGAGTACTCACGTATCAATATTGAGATTCAATATTGCAGGAATGGTACGTAGACGCAACGAAAATGATAAACACTATATTGACCTCACGAGCATACCCATGAACCATACTCAATCACCTCCATAGCTATAACCCATAATTTTCTTAATCCTATCCCACTCGAAAAACAATTTCAAAATCACTCGGACAACACTCCGTCGTAATATTTTATGTATACTAATAATATCTTGAAATAATACGGAGTAAATATATATATGTAAATCCATTGAGAGTGTTTAGAGAAAAATATTTTCAAGTTTCTATGAAATAATGAAACCTATTTAATTCTATTTATAATAGATTTTTGAATTATTAAAGTGAATTATTAAAGTATGAATTATTAAAGTGAATTATTAAAGTATAAATTATTAAAGTAAATTATTAAAGTATGAATTATTAAAGTGAATTATTAAAGTATGAATTATTAAAGTGAATTATTAAAGTATGAATTATTAAAGTAAATTATTAAAGTATCAATTATTAAAGTGAATTATTAAAGTTAAAGTAAAGTAAAAATAAAGTAAAAGTAAAGTTTAAGTATAGTAAAAGTATAAAACTATGTACGTATAATACGCGTATAAATATATATAATATTAATTTAAATCATTATATATATTTAATAAAATAAAATATAAATATCGTTATCTTTATCATACTAGTTAAGTAATGAGTTGTCAAAAGTGGTTCTAGATATTTATAAAAGTTATATACGTTTTAATAATAAAGTTCTTTTTAAACTGAAAACGTTTTTGTACGTTTGAAACTAAATAGATCAATCGAGTCTTTATGAGATTCAATCTTTCACTATCCTTTGTCTAGTTCTCAATGATTGACAATTTGTTCTTATTTATAAATCACTTTACCATTTTCCGAATATTGTAAAAATGGAACGATTTCTCAAATCAACGTGGGCCTTTCAACAGAGACTTGTAATCATAATTCATTATATCTGATAATTCAATCATTTGATCTTATCTTCTAATTCCATTGACAAACATTTTGAAACAGATACAATCATATAAAGTATTTAATCTAATATTTTGTTTATGTTTCAAGTTATAATATATATACACATATACATATATAATCCTATTCGTTTAATGGTTCGTGAATCGTTGGAACTTGGTCGAGGTTGAATGAATGTATGAACATAGTTTAAAATTCTTGAAATTTAACTTAACAAATATTGCTTATCGTGTCGGAAACATATAAAGATTAAAGTTTAAATTTGGTTGGAAATTTCCGGGTTGTCACAGTACCTACCCGTTAAAGAAATTTCGTCCCGAAATTTGAGTGGAAAGGTCGTGAATGATAATAAGTATGTTTTCATGATGCATACGGGCTGAAAATTAGTGTTTTATCATCAGCGAATAATTTGGATAAACAATCCATTTATATTAAGAGTACGAATGAAGCTAACATAGAAGAGTGAAATGAGTAAGTGTAGATTCATCTTATCATTTGGCGTAGATATGATTGATTCCAAGATTTCAAGGGATTTGAAGAAAATCTTCGTAATAAGATTTGACTCTCTGGTAATCAAGGGAATTAGGATCCGCTTTAAATGCGATCGTCCATTTTAATTGTTCTGCCGAAGATTTTCTTATAAATTCACCTCCTTCATTTCCTTACAACTCACACCTTCTGTTGATGCATTTTATGCAAGTCCCTAGATATCTACCCACATCCATTGCAGGTACAACAGTTTACAGGCCACCATGATTGCTCGTTATTATCCTATCCGTGTTTGTATGTGGTTACAGGAACTGCAGGAATGAGATTTAGATGTTTGACTATGTTAGACTTAGTCAGACGTACGAGTGAAGCCTCACTAGTACGGTTGACAGGCTCATACGCACGGTTGATGCTGAGCTAAGTCACAATTACAACCTAAATGAGAAGACACGAGTGAGTGATCACCCGTACGGCTGATGAAGCCAACTCGTACGTGTGATGAATGAATCGTATAGGTGAGTCAACAGCAGGGGTATATAAAGTCTTATGTTCTTCATTTTAGGTTAAGCCTCTCATTTGTTACACACACTCAGATCTATGAGCTCCTCCGATTCTCTCTCAGTCCAAATCACCCAGGTGGTGAATAATAGCTCTAGGTGTTGATCTAATCACACTTAATTTAGTTGTGGTTTGACTAAATTAATCAAAAAAAAAAACTTAACCTATTCACTAGAGGGTTTGATTCACTTATTCCGTCATTGTGTGAGTTAAATCTGTTGATTTCTATGTTCCTAGTTATGTTTCATCACCTTCTATTCTTTCCCCCTCAATTCATATTTTAAAGTATTCATCAATATACTCCATCCAGTTCTGATTCTCGATATACTTCTAACTTTCATATCGGTCATTCTTCTTTTTTATCTACCGAAGAATCTATTTACTTCTACTATACTCTTGGGTTTATAGTGTTTCTAGTTCTCTCGTGTCTTTATATTGCTATATGCATCGATATATATGGTTTATAATTTCTGGTTTATCGTTGGGCTTTATATGTTCCCTTATATTTCAAAGTCTCTGCTTCTGTCTTCTATAATCATTATCATTCACAGTTAATGCTCTCTTTTATTTACTGCAATTTATACCTCAATTTCTATTTTGGAGTTTTGTCCTTTCATTTCTTCTTCTTGCGATTAAGCACTGCTTGTAATGGTCCAGAATTCACATATATGAATTTCGGAATGAACATTGTTAATTTTCTAGGAAGGAAATTGTGATGGCACGATCTTGACTTGTCAAATTACTAGAATACCTTGGAAAAGGCCGGATCATCAAGAAATATTTTCTTGATATTTTAGAGGTTAAATAGAATACAAGAGTCGTATAACATGGCACATGATGATGTTATGATCTGTGAATCATCACGTTCCATTTAGAAACTCAGCATGACTTAATGTAATATAATCACGTTGATCAAGTGTCATTATATTATACTAATTCATGCTTCAGTTCCCAACACTACTACAAAATATTCCTATTTTAAACTTGAATGTTTCAGAATTTAGAAACTAAAATAGTTTCTTTTATGATGTAATACAGATAGCGCGAAGAGGTAAATGATTTCAAATAAGAAAAATTAAGAAAATATCTTCAGAAATATGGAGGATATTTATAATGAAAGATATGATGATATTTTAGAATTTCTAATATCAAAGGATGATGAAGAATATTGTCCGCAAGGGTTTAGAGTCAGGAGCAAGGTATTCGTTAATGACTTCAGCAGGTACTGAATCATTTGGATCCTTTGAAGTTAGGTTCAGTCTTTGTAATTTGTCCACAGCCTCCTTCCTACTTTGCTCAATCCGTTTTCTAGTTCCAAAACTTCTCTTTTTCTGTGCTTTGCCAGCATACTTCATCATTATCATCCAGCTTTTACCGTTTAAAGTCATTTATAGTTTTTGCTGCTTCATCAGCATTTTTTTTTCCATTTTCAGAGAACCAATTCGTAGTTCGGAGTGTTTTTTAGAAACTTCGCATTCAAATTAAGTCCAGAAGATAGACGTTATATATACACATATAACTGTTGCTGTAGACATGCTGCGAGATTTCAAAATACTGATTGCTAATTCCCAATGATTTGTATGGCAATTCTCATTACAAGATGCGAATGAGTAAATGATGGGATTTCAATGAATAATTATAATGACTTTTTGGAGAGGCTAAAGTCAAAGGGTAATGAAGTTGTTAGTACATCTGCTAATAATGTGGTGGAATGTAAAAGGTTCCCTAGTAACGATGGCGTATATCTCAAGGTTATAATAAGGTTAGTCTGACTGAAAAGTCAAAGTTGACTTGCTGGAGCTGTGACAAAACTGGCTACTTTGAATAGGAGTCGCAAAGTTATTTTTGCTAATAAATGCCAAAGAATCTGACGCGGATACATTGTTTAAACTTTTACTTTGGTTTCAAGAGTTTTTCGGGTACATAACTATGGGTAACCTGTGGTTGGATCATCATCTCGATTGCTCATCATTCGAAGTGTCTTCAGAAATTTTCGAAGGGTTTGAACAAAGATTGTAATCGTTAACATACATTTGATGTTCTAACACAGTTTTGAAGTCAAAATATAGCTTGTGAAAGATGTAGGGATCTAAGAGTGATGATTTTGGTCATATCTCGAGTTGAATTTTGAGATTTCAAAATCAGAATATGTAATTAAATTTTGAATGAGTATGTTTGTTTTGATTTCTATAAAAGAATGTATATTGTTGTGAAAGTAGGGAGTATAATGGATGATTTGCTGAATCAGATTCGAAGAATGTAACATATTATTTGTGAATTTATATATCTCTCGGATATTACCTACCCGTTAAAAAAATTTTCACAATTAATATTTTGTACAAAAGAATTTTATTACAGTCTTTATGAAAAAATATATATGTATATTTTCTTCAGATGTAACATAGATTTAATGAGTTAATGTTAAATTAAACTCATTTGATTTACGGTTGAAAATAGAATTGAATAATCCCTAAAGGCTTTAAAAAGTACATAACTTTTACGCAGTATTTCTTTAATGACATTGAAATTATGAATCAATACTTCTTTATTTGTTGATGTATGATGTTCGGTTCGTGGAATTCTTGTGAATTTCGCAAAGTACGAATGATGTTATCTGAAAAGTTTCGGGTACATCGATGATGAAAGTGTAAAATCAAATATATACTTGATTTATTATGAATTGGAATTTGTTGAATTGCGACAGAGATTGTAGTTAATGCTGGTTAAGTTGCGGCCGAAGGACGTACATTATTGCATATTTGTAATATGAATTAACCGAGTAGTTAAGATTCACACACAATAGCTTAGCACGGAAAGATTTATTTCAATATATATATATATATATATATATATATATATATATATATATATATATATATATATATATATATATAATATACATATAATTTCTTCAGAGGGAATGAGTTAATTCTTCATAACTCGTTGATACAATATACACGTTATTGATTCGTAATGATGTCCACCGTGATTCTTGAACTGACGGAGTTTGTGATGTTATCGGTGTTGTTGATTCGGATGTTGACTGTACTGACGATGCTGGTAACGCTGACGGTACTGTTGATGCTGTTGGTAAAGCAAGTTTAGCTTGTTAATCACACATCATTTTTATCAGGGTTTCTACTCTTCCTTCTATCATTTTGGTTCGCTTAACTGATTTATGGTTAGGGCTAGATTAGATAATCTCTAAGACTAGAGATTATATAATCGCCGCGGAATGTTTCTCCAATGAAGTTATGAATTAATACTTCGTCAGTTATTGTTGTTGGTACTCCTTGGTATCTATGGTGCGTATGACGTTGATGCTCGTGGGACAGATTGTGAAGTTGAGGTTTACGACGCGGTTGTGGTTGGAGGTGGTAATGGTACTGTTGGCGTTGATGATGGTGGTACTGGTTATGCTGCTGATACTGCTGCTGGTGTTTGTAATCTCTGCACCATATTCTCCAAAGCCACTACCCGAGCGCGAAGCTCGTTGACTTCTTCTATTACACCGGGGTGATTGTCGGTTCGGACGAGCGGATAAATAAAATCTAAAATTTGATGTAATATATAATCGTGACGAGATACTCTGGAAATGAGCGAGAAAATGGTGTTTCGGACAGGTTCGCCGGTAAGTGCTTCAGGTTCTTCGTCAAGAGGGCAATGTGGTGGATGGAAGGGATCACCTTCTTCTTGTCTCCAATGATTGAGGAGGCTACGAACCCATCCCCAATTCATCCAGAATAGGTGATGACTGATTGGTTGATCTATTCCGGTCACACTGCTTTCGGAGCTTGAATGGGATTCCATTTCCGAATCTGAGTGACTTGAACTGATGACGAATTCCATTTCGTGCGATTGGATAAAGGATTTTTTTTTTTCTGATATGAAATGATTTTGGCTAACGGATGGTATTCTAATTACATAGAATATATATATCTATATATAGATCAAAAGATTTCGTAGATTACGGAGGACTTTGCGGGATATGTCAGGCAAAGTTTAAAGTAACAGATACGATAAGATATGATTTAGAAGATATGCTAAGATATGAATTTTTGTCTATACACTATTCATGCAATCAATGCAGCAAGATGTGTCTTAGACAAAAAATGATAAGCAGGTAATTTCCTGAGGATGATAAGTAGTTAATTTTTGACACAAAATGATAAGCAAAACTTTTGACATGCAGACACTGTCGAAGTCCAAACTCACTAATGCATCCTATCGACTTATCAGTTAGACACACTAATGCAGACCTGGTTCGCTAAGACCACCACTCTGATACCAACTAAAAGGACCCGTTCATATACATTATAAACGATTCACAATAGTTGATTACATTGCGAGGTATTTGACCTCTATATGATACATTTTACAAATATTGCATTCGTTTTTAAAAGACAATCTTTCTTTACATCGAAAATTGACAGGCATGCATACCATTTCATAATATCCACTATCCAACTATAAATTGATTTAATAATAATCTTTGATGAACTCAATGACTCGAATGCAACGTTCTTCGAAATATGCTATGAAAGACTCCAAGTAATATCTTTGAAATGAGCAAATGCACAGCGGAAGATTTCTTTAACACCTGAGAATAAACATGCTTTAAAGTGTCAACCAAAAGATTGGTGAGTTCATTAGTTTATCATAATCATTTATTTCCATCATTTTAATAGACCACAAGAATTTCATTTCCAGTTCTCATAAATATACGTCCCATGCATAGAGACAAAAATAATCATTCATATGGTGAACACCTGGTAATCGACATTAACTAGATACATATAAGAATATCCCCTATCATTCCAGGATCCTCCTTCAGACATGATATAAATTTCAAAGTACTAAAACATCCGGTACTTTGGATGGGGTTTGTTAGGCCCAATAGATCTATCTTTAGGATTCGCGTTAATTAGGGTGTCTGTTCCCTAATTCTTAGATTACCAGACTTTAATAAAAAGGGGCATATTCGATTTCGATAATTCAACCATAGAATGTAGTTTCAATTACTTGTGTCTATTTCGTCAAACATTTATAAAAGCGCATGTATTCTCAGTCCCAAAAATATAAAGGGTAAAAAGGCAAATGAAACTCACCATACTGTATTTCGTAGTAAAAATACATATAACGTCATTGAACAAGTGCAAGGTTGGCCTCGGATTCACGAACCTAAATTAACTATATATATTTATGTGTTGGTCAATATTTGTCTAACAAATTAGGTCAAGTCATAGTGTACCACAATCCTAATGCTCGAGACTAATATGCAAAAGTCAACAAAAGTAAATTTGACTCAAAATAATTTCCAAAAATCTATACATGGTTAATATATAGTTTAAATATCGTCGTTTTATATTTTTAAATATTTTTAAAAGATTTATTAGAGTAAATAATATAATTTATTTATTAATAAATAAAATTTTATATTAAATTTATATAATAAAATATACTTTTATATATATTAAGTAATAAAATTTATAGGGTTCATTTAATATCATAAAGATAATATGATAGGTATTATTAAAGTAAGTTATTACACATAGTAAAATATGTTTGTATCACATATTTATTTGATAAAATAATATCTATAATGATAGTAAGTAAAAGTTGTATTATTTTGTAATAATAATTATTATTATAAAAATATCAATATTTATAATTACTAAGATGACATTATGATAAAATGATAATTCTAATTATGATAACTTTAATATTTATGATAATTTTTAATATTATGTTTAAAATAATAATTCTATTTAAAATAATAATAAAAATGATATTTTATAGTAACAATGACATTTCTATTAAAATGATAATTTTTGTTAAAATGATAGTTTTAATACTAACGATACTTTTAATAATAATAGTAATGATAAAAATAATAAGAACGATAATTTTATCTAAATCAATATCTTATAATATTTTAATTTCATCATGATACTTTTACCCATTATTTCCTAATCGTTTCGTTTAATAGCTTTTAATCATCTTTTATATCATGTTCATAATAATGATAATAATAGTAATCAAAATAATTAGGTGTTACAAATATTTTGTTTTAATTACACTAATATTAATAATGATAGTTACTATTACATTATTAACGATAATACTAATAATTATATTAATGATAATATAGTAATAATAATAATAACAATAATAATAACCATTTTTAAATAATGATATATATATTAATAATGATAATAATAATAATAATACCAATAATTATAATAATAATAATAATAATAATAATAATAATAATAATAATAATATTAATAATAATAATAATAATAATAATAATTGGATAATAGTAATAATACTAATTATAAATTTAACGATAATAACGATAGTAATAATAAAAAAAACAATTTTTAATGTTAAATCCCTTTTATTGATAAAGATAATAATAATGATAATAATAAGATAAAACTAGAACGATGATAAAAACGACGATAATAATAATCATTTTTAATAAAAATATCGAAAATTCAATTGATTATAACTTCTAATCCGTTCATCGAAACCGTTCGATATCTAAAGGAAAAGTTCTTAATTTTTCGCTAGCTTTTCAAGGACATGCATATCTTATACCTTATCTCAACCGCAAGTGTAACTAATTCAAGATTCAACCTAACCTATCTAAGGGCAATATCAAAAGTACAAGCATGCATAATCCTAAATACTCGAGCACTAGTCAGGGATACACTATTAGTATGTAAAAGTTAAATTATGAGTACTCACGTATCAATATTGAGATTCAATATTGCAGGAAAGGTACGTAGACGCAACGAAAATGATAAACACTATATTGACCTCACTAGCATACCCATGAACCATAATCAATCTCCTCCATAGCTATAACCCATAATTTTCTTAATCCTATCCCACTCGAAAAACAATTTCAAAATCACTCGGACAGCACTCCGTAGTAATATTTTATGTATACTAATAATATCTTGAAATAATACGGAGTAAATATATATATGTAAATCCATTGAGAGAGTTTAGAGAAAAATATTTTCAAGTTTCTATAAAATAATGAAACCTATTGAATTCTATTTATAATAGATTTTTAAATTATTAAAGTAAATTATTAAAGTATGAATTATTAAAGTGAATTATTAAAGTATAAATTATTAAAGTGAATTATTAAAGTATAAATTATTAAAGTGAATTATTAAAGTATGAATTATTAAAGTGAATTATTAAAGTTAAAGTAAAGTAAAAATAAAGTAAAGGTAAAGTTTAAGTATAGTAAAAGTATAAAACTATGTATGTATAATACGCGTATAAATATATATAATATTAATTTAAATCGTTATATATATTTAATAAAATAAAATATAAATATCGTTATCTTTATCATACTAGTTAAGTAATGAGTTGTCAAAAGTGGTTCTAGATATTTATAAAAGTTATATACGTTTTAATAATAAAGTTCTTTTTAAACTGAAAACGTTTTTGTACTTTTGAAACTAAATAGATCAATCGAGTCTTTATGATATTCAATCTTTCACTATCCTTTGTCTAGTTCTCAATGATTGACAATTTGTTCTTATTTATAAATCACTTTACCATTTTCCGAATATTGTTAAAATGGAAAGATTTCTCAAATCAACGTGGGCCTTTCAACAGAGACTTGTAATCATAATTCAATATATCTGATAATTCAATTATTTGATCTTATCTTCTAATCCCATTGATAAACATTTTGAAACAGATACAATCATATAAAGTATTTAATCTAATATTTTGTTTATGTTTCAAGTTATAATATATATACACATATACATATATAATCCTATTCGTTTAATGGTTCGTGAATCGTTGGAACTTGGTCGAGGTTGAATGAATGTATGAACATAGTTTAAAATTCTTGAAATTTAACTTAACAAATATTGCTTATCGTGTCGGAAACATATAAAGATTAAAGTTTAAATTTGGTTGGAAATTTCCGGGTTGTCACATAGCAGGCATTGAATCATTTGGATTCTTTGAAGTCAAACTTATTCTTTATGATTTGTCTACAGCTTCCTTCATAGTTTCGCATAATCCACTTTTTGGTACTAAATTTGTATTGAGTGTTTCCAATACTCCATTCTTTATCATCAAACTTTCGACGGTTAAGGTCGTGTACAGTTTTTGCTATTGTATTCAGCTTTTTTAGAATTTGTGGTATTGATTTTTAGACTGGGTGCTTTTCAGTATTTCAGAATGAAAGATCATAACTCTAAGAGATAAATGTTATATGTTTACATATAACTGTTGATGTAGACATGCTACGAGGTTGTAAAATACTGATTACTAATTCTCGGTATTTGGTACGGAAATTCTCGTTATCAGATGCAGATGAGTAGATGATAGGATTTCAATGAATATAATAACTTTTCATAAGGTCAAAGATCAATGAAGTTGCTGGTAAATTTACTGCTAATGTAGTGAGATATAAACGGTTTTCCGATATTGATGATGAAAGGTAAACTTATATATCAGGGTTATAATAAGCTAATCCGAGTGAAAAGTCGAAGTTGATTTGTTGGAGCTGTGACAAAATGGGCTAATTTGGAAAGGGATTGCAAAGTTATTTTGGGTAATAATAACACTAAAGGAATTAACACAGTTATGTGTTAAACGTTTACTCAGTTTTCGAGAGTTTTCAAGTGCATAACTAAATGCATAAATCTTTCCCTCCGTAGATGAAGTGCGGTTGGTTCATTCTCTTGATTGAGGTGTTTTTATGAATCATGAAAGGTTTGAACGCAGATTATAATTGTCAAGGTACAAATGAGGTTTAAGATGAAATCAAGTGGCAAACTTGAAGAATTGTTTAGTTTCATATGTTATAATCAATATTTTAATTCATTTTTAATTGTCCAAGGTTGATAGTCCACAATCGATAGTCCACAGTTAACAGTCCAATAATTCATATATAGTTTAATATATAATATTCGAATTAATTAATACGTATCGTGACCCGTGTACATGTCTCAGACTTGATCACAACTCAAACTATATATATTATTGTAGAATTAACCTCAACCCTGTATAGAGAACTCGATCATTACTGCATATAGAGTGTCTATGGTTATTCCAAATAATATATATAGATGCGTCAATATGATATGTCAAAACCTTGTATACGTGTCCCGAGATTTAAAGTGCGTAAAATAAATAACAGAAATTAAATGACGATAAATAAAGTGCGTAAAATAAATAACAGAAATTAAATGACGATAAATAAAATTGAGGAAATTAAATTTGCGATAATTAAATTGCGATAAATAAAATGTAATACTGAATTAACAGTTAGCTAGGAACAGTTAGCTAGGATTTCGTTAGCGTGGTTTGTTAACAAATTTTCTCATAGTTAATTTGTTTGTTTCTAACAAATTTTATTTTTGTCCAATGTTTTCTTCATTATGCCAGTTGTTGTATTCTGATAGGTCAAAATACAAATATGAAATTGAATGAAAATGGTTATTCTGCGGTGAACGGATTCATATATCTGTGGATGTAAGTAGATTAGAAAATGAATGTTGAATCAGATTTGAAGAACGTACAATGTAACTTATTAATGTAAAATCTAAATATTCCTCGGGTATTACCTATCCATTAAAATGTTTTCACCATTAACAGTTTGTACAAAAGAATTTTTAATTACAATCTTTATGAAAACATATATACATATATTTTTTCTTCAGATGTAATCATGGATTAAATGAGTTAATATGATATTAATCTCATTTGCTTTTCGATTTGAGCTAGAATAAGTATTCTCTAAAACTATTAGGAACCACATATTCTTTGCAGAATATTAATGATGTTATGGAGCAATACTTCATCGTTCATTGTTGTCGGTATTCCTTGGTCTCTATGGTGCGTATGATGATGATCTTTGTGAGATAGATTGTGAAATTGAGGCTTGGATTGTTGATGATATTGGTGCTGTTATTGATGGTACTACTGGTGCCGGTGATGTTGCTGAAGCTGATATGTTTTGCACCATGTTCTCCAAATTGATTACTCGAGCGCGAAGCTCGTTGACTTCTTTGATTACTCCGGGATGATTGTCGGTCAGAACGAGCGGATGAATAAGGTTTAGAATTTGAGTTATGATATAGTCGTGGTGAGATATTCGGGAAATGAGGGTGAAAATGGTGTTACGAACAGGTTCGCCGGTAAGTGCTTCAGGTTCTTCGCCAAAAGGTGAATTCGGTTAGTGGAAGGGATCGCCTTCTGCGCATCTCCACTGATTAAGTCAACTACGAATCCATCAGATGAATTGGAGATGGATGATTGGTTGATTCATTCTGGTGACGTTGCTTCCGGAGCTTAGATGACTATCCATTCGGAATAACTATCGGGATAACTATCGGAATAGCTGTCAGAATCTGAGGGACTCGAACTAGTTGAGGGATTCATCTCGCACGATCAGATGAAGGATTTTCGATAAGAAATAGATTATAGGATGTAGATTAGTACCCTACAATACATAATTTACATATGCATATAAAATACTAAAATCCCATAAGTTACGGAGGAATCTACGAAAGCTGTTCAGGCAAAGGTAACAATAACAGATACGCTAAGATATGAATTTATCTATACACTGTCTATGCAATAGAGGCAGTAAGACATGTCTAGACTAAGAATGATAAGCAGGTAATTTCCTAAGGATGATAAGTAGATGATTTTCGACACGAAATGATAAGCAAAACTTTTGACATGCAGACACGGTCGAAGTCCAGACTCGCTAATGCATCCTAACGACTTATCAGTTAGACATACTAATGCAGACCTGGTTCGCTAAGACCACCGCTCTGATACCAACTAAAGCGACCCGTCCTAATCCATCCGGATGAAGTACATATCGATTATAAACGATTCACAACAGTTGATTACATCGCGAGGTACTTGACCTCTATATGATACATGTTACAAACATTGCATTCGTTTTTGAAAAGATAATCTTTCATTACATTGAAAGTTGACAACATGCATACCATTTCGTAATATATCTTACTATAATTGACTTAATAATAATCTTGATGAACTCAACGACTTGAATGCAACGTCTTTTGAAATATGTCATGAATGACTCCAAGTAATATCTCTAAAATGAGCAAATGAACAGCGGAAGATTTCTTTAATACCTGAGAATAAACATGCTTTAAAGTGTCAACCAAAAGGTTGGTGAGTTCATTAGTTTAACATAAATAATCATTTCCATCATTTTAATAGACCACAAGATTTTCATTTTCAGTTCTCAATAATATACGTCCCATGCATAGAGACAAAAATATCATTCATATGGATTGAACACCTGGTAACCGACATTCACAATATGCATATAAGAATATCCCCATCATTCCGGGATCCTCCTTCGGACATGATATAAATTTCGAAGTACTAAAGCATCCGGTACTTTGGATGGGGCTTGTTGGGCCCGATAGATCTATCTTTAGGATTCGCGTCAATTAGGGTGTCTGTTCCCTAATTCTTAGATTACCAGACTAAAAAGGGGCATATTCGGTTTAATAATCCAGCCATAGAATGTAGTTATAAGTACTTGTGTCTATTTCGTAAAATAGTTATAAAAATTGCGCATGTATTCTCAGCCCAAAAACATAAAGGGTAAAAAGGTAAATGAAACTCACCATACTGTATTTTGTAGTAAAAATACATATAACATTATTGAATAAATGCAAGATTGGCCTCGGATTCACGAACCTAAATTAATTATATATATTTATGTGTTGGTCAATATTTGTCTAACAATTAAGTCAAGTCATAGTGTACCACAATCCTAATGATCGAGACTAATATGCAAAAGTTAACAAAAGTCAATTTGACTCAAAAGGATTTCCAAAATTTATACATGATTATTATTTAGTTTAAATATCGTCATTTTATATTTTTAAATATTTTTAAAAGATTTGTTAAGGTAAATAATATAATTTATTTATTAATAAATAAAAATTTATATATAAAAATATACTTTTATATATCTTAGATAATAAAATTTATAAAGTTTATTGAATATCATAAAAATGTTATGATGGATTTTATTAAGGTAATTATATTATTTGTATTACATTTTTATTTGATAAAAAAACATTGATAATAATAATAATTAAAGTTGTATTATTTTGTATTAAAATTTTTTATTATTCTACTAATAACAATATTTATATTTACGAAAATGTTATTATAACAATATGATAATTCTTATTAATAATGAATTTTTATATTAACAATGATATTCCTATTAAAATAATAATTTTGTAAAGATGATATTTTTAATATTAATAATAATAATAATAATAATACTAATTATAACTTTAACAATAATAACGATAGTAATAAAAATAACAAATTTTAATGAAAATACTTTTTATTGATAATGATAATAATAATTAATATTAATAATAATAATAATAATAATAATAATAATAATAATAATAATAATAATAATAATAATAATAATAATAAAAATAATTAGATAAAAACTAGAACGACGATAATAAAGACGATAATAATAATCATTTTTAATAATAATACAAAAATTCAATTGACAATAACTTCCAATCCGTTCATCAAATCCATTCGATATCTAAATGAAAAGTTTTTAGTTTTTCACCAGCTTTCCAACGACCTACATATCTTTATACTTTATCTTAACCGCATGTGTAACTAATTCAGGATTCAATATAACCTATCTAATGGCAATATCAAAAGTACAAGCATGCATAATCATATCTACTCGAGCATTAGTCAGGGATACACTAATAATAATAATAATAATAATAATAATAATAATAATAATAATAATAATAATAGTATTAATAATAGTAATAACAATGAAAATAATAAAACTACCTTTAAAGAGCTTTTCAAAAATAATGACCCAGACAGGGCTCGAACCCGTGACCTCCCGTTAAACATAAACAACCCTGACCAGTCTTCTATCTGTTCCTTTCTGATTTAATTTACACTTAAACGGTTTTAAATTGTTATCAACCCTCATCTTCTTTAGATTAATCAATTTTAAAGCCCAATTGTAAAATCGAAGCCTATTACTCTCATCAGTCCACCGTTAGCCATCGGCCCAAATAACCAATCAAACAAAAGTCCAGTACCCAATTTGAATTAATAGGTAAAATGGTACTCCAAACCGTATTTCTATCGTCGGTTCAAAAACAGATCCAGATATGCAGAAGCAAATTGCAGAAGATATCACGCTGGTTCATGAGGTTCTTCGATTCATCGATCAATCAAGCAATTGGTTCATCAATTGATGAAGTAGGTAATTAGTTCATCGATGCCCTTAATTTCTTCATCCCTTTAATATATAAATATATATGTTTTGTTCGTTTAATTGGGTCGAACACGATCAGAATGAATGAAAATTAGAAACGATTACTTAGTAGCAGAAGTTATAGCTCAATTAGTGACAATCCCTGATAGCAAGGGTTTGTGGTGGTGGTGTTTTGTGGTGATAGGTAGAAATAGAAGAATGTAATAGCAGCGACGGTAAATAGTAACAATTAAATCCTCATCATTCATTGCTGTCACAGGGAAACAGAAAGGCTACATGAAGGAAGCAGCAATAGTCATGGATTCCAGGTTTGAATGATTAATTGAAACAGAAAAAAATATATATATAAAGAAAATATAGCATTTGTTGATAGTGTTTTTGATATTTTGGTTATGATGATTAACAGAAATAGCTACAGTAACAATGGTGGTTCACTAGGTGTCGGTTTTACAAAAAGGTATAGTCGCAGGTATAGCAACAAAATAGATATTAGTTGTGGTTTTGGTTTTGGGATTAAGCTAAAATAGAAAGACATGATTAAACAGTTGTAAATATAAACATGGGTTTGATGGGGGTGAAATGGGTGTTGTTTGTTCAAATCAAAACATTAATGTGAATGAGCAGAAGTAGGAGGTAACAGCTCGCAGTGGCAGCGGTTTTCAATAGGTGGGCTGTGGTGATCATGAAGAAGGAAGAAAATGAAAATTGGTGATTTGGTTTCACTTCGAACACCGTAAGCAGATTGTGGTGGTTTGTTTTTATTAGTCATGTATTTGTGTTATTCAACTAGCTCATGTATGACTTAGTGTAAGTAAATATACAGACAATATTGAATTCAAAATAGGAAGATATACCTCCCAAATTTATCTGTAGATTAGTTAAGATCAAGTTGCATATTTTGTACATTGTGAATGAAGTCATGCATCGAGCCTTTCTGTGGGTGGTTGCTTAAAGGGAACCGAATAAAGAAAGAGATAAAAAAAATGATGTTGGTGGTGGTTGTCGATCAAGGAAACAAGTGAAGAAAAAGAATATATGTTTTGTGTATGTATAAAGGAAAGAAAAGATAGTGGCATGTAACTATCATATCCCTGGATTTCAGTTTTGAGGAGGTAAATTATTGATTAGTTGGAGATAGGTAGGTACATATATACATATAATAATATATGTAATAGTAATGTAAAAGAAGGAAAAGAAAAGTAGTATATAGCATGTGTTTATATGTGTGCTGTAATCCACCATCAAAAATGTACAGATATGATATGATATGTTTGTTGAAAAGTTAGAAGAGAACAAAATATAAATCCAAAATTTAATCTTTTTCAATATGTTTATAATCAATTAGTGACCGAATGCTGATGGAATGGTGGAGAAAAATAGGTGAATGTGTTCCATACTCGTATGCATGTATGTTATGTATATATCGAGGAAGTGGTTTAATCATTCTTGCATTTTAACATAAAGAAAGAGTAGAAGAGCAAGTGGTTGTTTGATTGATCAAATATAATGCATAATTATATAATTTAGATAGTGATTGGAAACAGAAGTAATATTATAAATATCTAAAGGTTATAGATCAATCAACAAGGAAATTAGTGTAAAGTTTGAGATAAATTTGTCAACATAAAATATAATACTCCGTATGAGTTTAATATGTGAACAAAGCACAAAACACAAATAGTAGTGCACAAATTTCAATTTATATTTCAAATTAATATATATATTTATATTTTTAAATATATGTGTATTTATTTACAAATTGTTGTTCTTGAATCATCGAGAACAGTCGAAAGGTATTTGCATATATGGAAACAGTTCTAAATTTTAGATACTCAACATTAAAGACTTTGCTTATTGTGTCGAAAATCAAATAAGACTTAAGTTTAAATTTGGTCGAAAATTCCCGGGTCATCACACCTAGAGGATTCTTGTAAGCAGTCCAGAATGCCCATAGAACATCATCTAGTTTCTCAGCCCATTTATTCCCATGATGGCCGATGGTGCATTCTAGAATTCTTTTGAGTGCTCTGTTAGTGACTGCTGTCTGTCCGTTAGTCTGCGGATGGTAGGCAGTGGACATATTGTGGGTAACTCCGTATTGTTGCATCACCTTCATGCATTGGGTATTACAGAAGTGTGTGCTTCTATCACTTATTATAGTGCGGGGAGCTCCGAATCGGTAGAAGAGTCTCTTCAGGAAATTGGTGACGACCTTGGCATCATTGGTTGGAAATGCTTGGGCTTCGACCCATCTAGAGACGTAATCTACTACTGCTAATACATATTCTTTCCCATTAGACTTGGGGAACGACCCCATAAAGTCTAATCCCCATATTTCGAAGATTTCACAAGCTTGGATATTAGTCCGAGGCATCTCATTCTTCATAGAGATATTACTTTGTTTTTGGCAAGCATCGCAACGCTTTACAAGCTCTTGCACATCTCGAAATATAAAAAGCTAATAATATCCTGAATTGTAGACTTTTTTTGCGGTTAAGTTTTCTCCATGATGACCTCCAGTTGGTCCGTGATGACATTGGTTAAGAATCTCTGTTGCTTGTTTCTCATCTACACACCTCCTTATTATTTGATAAGGGCAAATTCTGAATAGGTACGGATCTTCCCAGTAGTAGTACTTAGCATCCCTGAAGAACTTCATTCTTCGGGATGTGCTCATTCCTTTTCGTACCAATCCCGCTACTAGGTAGTTGACTATGTCCGCGTACCAAGGGGTATTAGTGAATTGTGATCCTATGTTGGCTTGTCCTAAGTTCATAAGCTGTTCTTCTGGAAATTTAACTCTAATATCTTGAAACAACCCAACCCGTATTCCATACGATATTTTTATTTTTTTTAAATAACAGGCCATTAGTGCCCAATTAAACGGTTACATGTAACCCATTCAAATAATATCACAATTAAATGTTTACAAACGGAACGAAGGCCCTTAACCAATGTAATACAAGTTTGACCCATTCACAACGGTAGTTTTAATCCAAACAACACCTCGAGCATGGTTTGGGGCTAAACTACCCAAAACACTAGGCCAATTTCAAAAGCTTCAACAATCATCACCAAGGAACACCTAGTGCCCAACAACCCCTTTTTCCCTATCCGCACCTGCATCTAAAAAGATAAACAACGAGAGGGGTAAGCTAATGCTTAGTGAGTGCAACAATTATACGAATACATATACAACCTACTTACTTGCAATCACTTACGCATTTACCGCATGCATGCTAGCAATATAAATAATCATACCATCACAAGTATAATAACTAAACTTCCAACCACACAAGCTAGCATAACGTTAGCATATAACTTGAACAACATATTATGCTACAATACAACGCACAACCATGGTTAACCAATCGAACGAGGGAACAGTAGTTAAAAGACCTTCGGAGTTCATAACAACCATTAGTGCACTTAACACGTCGTACACTAACCCCACGGGTGGCATCTTAACACGTCAATACTTCACCCCGGGTGGTGCCTTAACACGTCGACACTTCACCCCGAGTGGTGTCTTAACACATCGACACTTTACTCGTTACATCTCTCGGAGTGGCATCTTAACACGTCGATGCTTCACTCCCGAGTGGTGTCTTAACACGTCGACACTTCACTCGCCACGTGAGAAGTGGTGCCTTAACACGTCGACACTTCACAACTCATATCACACAAATAAATACATCATATATGCACGCATATAATTATTCCACTCACCTTATAACGTCGGTGGTGATTTATTACTCCCGAATGCTTCAAGCAAGGTACCTAATACATAAGTACACATTCAATACACAACAAGTGGAATTAACCACCTTACTCACTCTTGAGCATTTAATGTCCTAACCGCATTAAATGACTCATACCCACCAAACCGCCCATTAATGGCCATGACTCGTCATAAATCACTAAAAGCTAGTGATTAGAACCTACTATTACCAATTAACACAAACTTAGGGTATTTCATACCCATTTCACCCAATTGGGTCAACCATGACTCATTTGACCCATTTTAACACTTATACCCACAAACTTGGTCAAACTTAACCCCTTAACATGCTTTCATCATTTACAAGTGTGTTAGTGACTAGCAACTCAATTTAACACTTAAAAAACCACAATTACATGAACAAACCCTAGGTTAACACCATTTGGGTTTTCTTACATCAAATTAACCCAAATCCACCCATTTAATCCCCAAATGGGTCTTACAAGTCCCAAATGGCCAAACCCTAGCCATAAATTAACTAAAACTCAAAATACGGAGTTAAGACTTACCAACACTATCCACTCGTAGCTAAGAACGAGGAGAACAACTTTAATTCTTGCTCCAAAGATTAACTCTAAATTCTTCACTCTCAAATCTCACTTTGAATCTAAGTGGGTTTGGTGTTTTGAGAGAAAAATGGAGAAGAAAATGGAAAAGAAATGAATTAAGTGGATAAAATTTGGGGTCATATGGCTGGTCACACGTGTAAATTACTAATTTGCCCCTTAAAACCCCTTAAATGAGCTAAATCCGGAATCAGCCCAGCAGAACTGTCGCGGCGCGGCCTCATTAGCAGCGGCGCGACCAGAAACCTCGCGGCGCGAGAATGCACAAGATTTTCGACCTGCATATCATGACTCCTGATTCTTGTTTTGGGTTCAACATCGCGGCGCGGCAAAAGCCTTCGCGACGTGGCGATAGCCTAAGGCTGATCAGTTTTTGAACAACAAAACTAAATATTGATTTCGCGACTCGTATGCCCCAAACTTACTTCGTATGTACATCTAGACTTCACCACGAAGCCTCACTCGACTCAATACCTTCCTAAGTCAAACATATCCTTATACATGTATAATATATATACATATCGTACACATCGAAATAGCACTTAAGTCATTTAATCACATGGACAATGAAATATAATCATACAGATGATTAAGTATGTACCTTAATCTATGTATGTGAACAGCGGGATGTTACAACTCTCCCCCACTTTAATCGGAGCGCGTCCTCGCGATCCAAGCCGCATGACAAGCTGGAAGATAGACCAAAACAAACTCTTCAGATTCCCACGTAAATTCGGAACCCTTTCAATGTCGCCATTGCACTTTGAAAGTTCTAACTTCCTTGTTTCGCAACATCTTAACCTTCTCAATTGCAATCGGCTCTTTAACATACTCTAATTTGTTGTTCAACGCAATCTCATCTAACGGCACCCAAGTCAAGTCATCCGCAAGACACCTACGGAGATGGGAAACATGAAACATGTTATGGATCCCCGCAAGCTCTTAGGGCAACTCTAGTCTATAAGCAACCTCACCAACACGTGCCAAAACCTTGAAAGGACAAATAAACCGAGGAGCTAACTTTCCTAGCTTTCGAAACCGTATAACACCCTTCCATGGCGAAACCTTAAGCATCACCATGTCACCTTCTTGAAATTCAATCGTTCGTCTACCTTTATCGGCATAAGATTTTTGTCTATCTTGCGCTGCCTTAAGTCGAGCCCGAATTATCTCAATCTTACTATTCATCTCTAGGACCAAATCGGTACTCCTGATTTCTCGTTGCCCCACTTCACCCCAACAAATAGGAGTTCGACACCTACGCCCGTAAAGCATCTCATAAGGTGGCATTCCAATACTAGTGTGTTAACTATTATTGTACGAGAATTCCACCAATGGTAAGTGTTCCTCCCAACTTCCACCAAAATCAATAATACACGCCCTTAACATATCCTCCAACGTTTGGTTCGTACGCTCGATTTGACCATCCGTTTGAGGATGATACGCCGTGCTCATTTTCAATTGAGTACCCATATCTTCATGAAACTTATTCCAAAACCGAGACGTGAAACGAGTATCTCGATCCGAAACAATAGATATAGGAACCCTATGTCTCGATATCACCTCCTTGATAAACAACTTGGACAAAGTCTCCGATGATATCGTTTCTCGAATGGGAAGAAACAAAGCACTCTTCGTCAATCTATCGACTATCACCCAAATCATATCATATTGGGTTCTCGCCGTCTTTGGTAACTTTGTAATGAAGTCCATGGTAATGTGCTCCCATTTCCACTTCGGGACTTCCAACGGTTGTAATTTACCGTACGGCTTTTGGTGTTCGGCTTTAACTTGCAAACATGTGAGGCATTGTTCAACATACTTAACAACATCACGTTTCATGCCCGGCCACCAATACTCCTTCCTTAAATCAAGGTACATTTTCGTCGCGCCCGGATGAATGAAATACTTTGACTTATGTGCTTTATCAAGTAGCACCCGTCGATAATCACCCATCTTACGCACCCACACTCTTCTTTGAAAAGACAACAAACCATGCAGGCCTAAAGTAATGAAGTCCGTTTGCCCCATGATTCGTTCCTCACGCTTGCTGTGAACATACGCTTCTATTTGAATCTCACCAAGATTTACAAGGAAATCGGTAGAAATGATCATGCGTAATGATCCTACTCGTATTGCCGGATGTTGACTCTTTCGATTAGCACATCCGCGACCACGTTTGCCTTCCCCGGATGATAAAGTATTTCGCAATCATAATCCTTTACCACAGCCATCCACCTACGTTGACGATAATTCAAATCTCTTTGATCAAAGAGATGTTTCAAACTCTTATGATCCGAATAAATCGTATACTTGACACCATACAAGTAGTGGCGCCAAATTTTCAATGCATGTACCACCGCTGCCAATTCAAGATCATGAGTCGGGTATCTCTTTTCGAGTTCCTTTAATTGTCAAGAGGCGTAAGCGATGACTTTACCTCTTTGCATTAGAACACACCCGATTCCATTTAACGAAGCATCACAATAAACCGTCATATCTTCAATTCCTTCTGGTAATACCAACACCGGAGCTTGACACAATTTCTCCTTCAATAATTGGAAAGCAATTTCTTGCTCGTTTTCCCAATTAAACCTCACGTTCTTCCTTGTTAACTTCGTCAAAGGAGAAGCAATTTTAGAAAAGTCTTGGATAAACCGACGATAATAACCGGCCAATCCGAGAAAACTTCGGATTTCCGTAGGCGTAGTCGGTCGTCCCCAACTCTTCACCGTCTCTATCTTCCCAGATCTACTTGAATACCATCTTTGTTCACAATGTGGCCAACGAATTGAACTTCCCTTAGCCAAAATTCACATTTGGAGAATTTAGCATACAACTTCTCCTTCCGCAATGTCTTCAACACTTCACGTAAATGGTGTTCATGTTCCTTCATACTCTTAGAATAAACAAGTATGTCGTCAATGAACACGATTACCGACTTGTCCAACATAGGTTGGCACACTCGGTTCATTAGATCCATGAATTCCGCCGGTGCATTCGTGAGACCAAAAGGCAAAACAACAAACTCAAAATGCCCGTAACGAGTTCGGAAAGACGTTTTCTCTATGTCTTCCTCAAGGACCCGCATTTGGTGATAGCCGGACCGTAAGTCAATCTTAGAAAAATACGTTGCACCTTGGAGTTGGTCAAACAAATCGTCAATCCAAGGCAATGGATAAAGATTTTTGATCGTCACTTTATTCAACTCCTGATAATCGATGCACATCCGCATACTACCATCCTTCTTCCACAAATAAAACCGGAGCACCCCATGGCGAGGAACTCGGTCGAATAAAATCCTTTTCAAGCAACTCTTGGGTTTGATTTAATAACTCTAGCATTTCCATCGGTGCTAAACGATAAGGAGTCTTCGCAATGGGGGTAGCCCCCGGAACCAACTCAATGCGAAATTCAACTTGTCTTTCTGCTGGAACACCCGGTAACTCATCGGAAAAACGTCTTCAAATTCGTTAACCACCGGAATTTCACGAATGGGTGGTGGCTCATCACGAGAATCAACTATATGGGCAAGAAAAGCCATGCCGCCACTAACAAGGAAACGACGTGCCCGTGCATAAGTGCATATCGGCACAAGTCTTCTTTGCTTATCGCTGTGAATAATCAACTCTCCCTCACTTGAGGTCTTCACACGAATAAATTTATCATGGCATGCAATATCGGCTCTATTACGATTGAGACAATCCATACCAACAACAATATCAAAATCACCCAAAGTCATCGGAATGAGATCGATTTTAAACGTTTCGGTACCGAACACAACATTACAATTTTTACACACATCAACCACTAGCACCGTCTTGCCATCCTCTATTTTGACCTCTATCGGACGACTTAACTTAGCTAACGATTTTTAAGTTTAGGCACAAATTTAGGAGACACAAACGACAAATTTGCACCACTATCAAATAGAATCCTTGCCGGATTAGAGTTAACCATGAAAGTACCTGAGACAACTTAGTTAGATTGCTTGGCTTCATCATTTGTCATCAAATAGTTGCGACCCTTAGCTGTACCCGCCACTTTCTCTAGTCGCTTAACATTATTATTGCGCAAATCGGGACACTCCGGCCTCTTATGCCCTTCTTTACCGCAATTAAAACAAGTGAGCTTGATTGTGGATGATGGTTTCAGGCACTCACGAGCCATGTGCCCCCTTTGCCCACAATTGTAGCAAGCATAAGTAAAATCTCCGGAAGCACCCTTCTTCACACTACCGACACTCTCGGAGCCCTTCTTGTTCTTCTTATTTGAAAAATTCGAATGACTAGTAGCGTCAAACTTCCTCTTGCCAAAAGTAAAGCCACTCTTTCTCAAGATGAGCGACTTGAAACCTTTGGCCATATCAAACAACTCATCAAAGCTTTTTACCACTTTCACACTAATCTTTTCTTGATAATTGTCATTCAAGATTCGATAGAAGTCTTCCTTCAACATTTTATCATTCACGACATACTCCGGGAAAAATTGGGTTTTTGACAAGAAAACGGATTTGAGAGTGTTCAAATCCATCGGCCTTTGCCTCAAGGAACACAACTCGTCCTTAAGTCTAGTAAGATCGGTCGAAGTTCGGTACTCTTGGAAAAATTCCGCCTTAAACTCGTCCCAAATAAAATACATACATTGTTCTTCACCATAAACTTGGATTTTCGCATCCCACCACAATTTAGCGTCACCTCTCAACATGATACACCCATACCTCGTCTTTTTATCAAGAGGGCATTCACAAGTATGAAAGGCCCCCTCCATGTCGGAGATCCACCGAGCACTCTTAAGTGGGTCCCTTTCGCCCTCAAAAGTAGGAGGTTGAGCGTCTTTAAAATTCTTATAGAAAAAGTCGCGTCTTCCAACATTGTCCTCTTGAAGGACAACTTTAATTTGCTCCTTTACTATGTTGACTAATTGATCGTCAATCGTATCTAGAAACATCTTCTTAACATCTTCTAGGAAAGATGCATGATGACTTTTCAAAATTGCCTCGACCTTGGCCGTGAATTGGGGGTCCTCGCCCGTGCCCCCATTTTCGGTGTAGTGTCCGTTTCTCATCTTCATTCTATAAAACGGAAGACATTAAACAACGAAACAAAAGACTTGACGCATATATACACATATACATCGTACCGCCCCATATTGCTCAACAATCGTCGTACATCGCTTGTTTGACACAATTTGCACCCGTAATAATGGTAGCTAGTCATTACTACGCGAGCGCATCGCATTAACTCACTAGTACAACGCCCATCTCGCTTGATGATTGCAATTACCACACAAAATAAATAGCGCAAGGTTAGTTCACATAAACCTATGCACTAACCAAACCCGATCCGACCCGAAGTCCTACAAGTCCAGCATAAAGCGCACACACAATAAAGTCTAAGTCAAGGCACATATCTCAAGTTGCCTAAATCCCTTAGACCATGCTCTGATACCACTTGAAACAACCCAACCCGTATTCCATACGATAATTTTTTTTTTAAAATAACAGGCCATTAGCGCCCAATTAAACGGTTACATGTAACCCATTCAAATAATATCACAATTAAATATTTACAAACTGCACGAAGGCCCTTAACCAATGTAATATAAGTTTGACCCATTTACAACGGTAGTTTTAATCCAAACAACACCTCGAGCATGGTTTGGGGCTAAACTACCCAAAACACTAGGCTAACTTCAAAAGCTTCAACAAGCATCACCAAGGAACACCTAGTGCCCAACAACCCCTTTTCCCCTATCCGTACTTGCATCTAAAAAGATAAACAACAAGAGGGGTAAGATAATGCTTAGTGAGTGCAACAATCATACGAATACATATACAACCTACTTACTTGCAATCACTTACGCATTTACTTCATACATACTAGCAATATAAATAATCATACCATCACAAGTATAATAACTAAACTTCCAACCACACAAGCTAGCATAACGTTAGCATATAACTCGAACAATATATTATGCTACAATACAACGCACAACCATGGTTAACCAATTGAACGAGGGAACGGTAGTTAAAATACCGCCGGAGTTCATAACAACCATTAGTGCACTTAACACGTCGTACACTAACCCCATGGGTGGCATCTTAACACGTCGATACTTCACCCCGGGTGGTGCCTTAACACGTCGACACTTCACCCCGAGTGGTGTCTTAACACATTGACACTTCACTCGTTACATCTCTCGGAGTGGCATCTTAACACATCGATGCTTCACTCAAGAGTGGTGTCTTAACATGTCGACACTTCACTCGCCACGTGAGAAGTGGTGCCTTAACACGACGACACTTCACAACTCATACCACACAAATAAATACATCATATATGCACGCATATAATTATTCCACTCACCTTATCACGTCGGTGGTGATTTATTACTCCCGAATGCTTCAAGCAAGGTACCTAATACATAAGTACACATTCAATACACAACAAGTGGAATTAACCACCTTACTCACTCTTGAGCATTTAATGTCCTAACCGCATTAAATGACTCATACCCACCAAACCGCCCATTAATGGCCATGACTCGTCATAAATCACTAAAAGCTAGTGATTAGAACCTACTATCACCATTTAACACAAATTTGAGTATTTCATACCCATTTCACCCAGTTGGGTCAACCATGAATCATTTGACCCATTTTAACACTTATACCCACAAACTTGGTCAAACTTAACCCCTTAACATGCTTTCATCATTTACAAGTGTGTTAGTGACTAGCAACTCAATTTAACACTTACAAAACCCCAATTACATGAACAAACCCTAGGTTAACACCATTTGGGTTTTCTTACATCAAATTAACCCAAATCCACCCATTAAATCCCCAAATGGGTCTTACAAGTCCCAAATGGCCAAACCCTAGCCATAAATTAACTAAAACTCAAAATACGGAGTTAAGACATACCAACACTATCCACTCATAGCTAAGAATGAGGATAACAACTTTAATTCTTGCTTCAAAGATCAACTCTAAATTCTTCACTCTCAAATCTCACTTTGAATCTAAGTGGGTTTGGTGTTTTGAGAGAAAAATGGAGAAGAAAATGGAAAAGAAATGAATTTAGTGGATAACATTTGGGGTCATATGGCTGGTCACACATGTAAATTACCAATTTGCCCATTAAAACCCCTTAAATGAGCTAAATTCGGAATCAGCCCAGCAGAACTTGTGATGCCCCGTACAAAACCATCGTGTACGAATCATCAACAACAGGATCATTACAAGGTTAAGTACTATATGCTGTAATTAAAGAAGTTGCATTCACGATAAAAAGGTGATGTCATAACCCACATCAAATGTTTTACATTTCAAAAGCATGCTTCACTAAGTAGAAGCAAATAATAAGTGTATGTGACCACAATGGTCGTTACAAGTCATAGTTCAGAAGTACGAATGTTTGAATGCAAAATAAAGTAGTTCATGCGATGACAACTCTAAGCAGCGAGTGTCTACAGCACGACTAGTACACAGCGGAAGCTAACCTCAAGCACCTGAGAAAAACATGCTTAAAAACATCAACACAAAGGTTGGTGAGCTATAGTTTAAGTATAACAGTATGTAAGGTAGGCCACGATATTTCAGTGCTACAAAGAGCGTTTCAAAACAGTATGATAAAGTATATGTTAACCGTGGGCACTTGGTAACTAACTTAACGTTTATACCCCCTGAAAGTACACTTGGCAAGTGCGTATGTTTACGAAGTATTAAACACTCGTTAAATGCTAGCGCGACTAGCCCGAGTGGGGATGTCAAACCCTATGGATCCATATCTAAGATTCGCGTTCATGGTTCAAAAACCAACGATTAAACGTTACCGAGCTAAAGGGAATGTTTATGCCGTTGTATAACCCACACATATATAAGTTTAAGTACTCATGCCTAGTATGTAAAACATAAAATCCGCATGTATTCTCAGTTCCCAAAATAAGTTAAAGTAAAAAGGGAATGCTATAACTCACAATGATATGTAGCGGTAAAGTAGTAGTCGGGAAAGGTGTGCAAGTAAATGGTCCGAAGTCCTCAACCTAAGTCAAATAGTACTAAGTCAGTAAATCGTCTTAATAGGTTTAAAAGTATGTAATTAAGGTCTTAAGGGTCATCATCATTCATCATCAAACAAAAGGCGTAAAGTAAGTTTCGTTTATGAAAGTAGTTTCCACCAAAGTCTGACTTCAGTCAGTCACCACGGCCTCTACCCTTACTGAATTAAGGTGAGACCAGTGGCAATGGCTCCGTATATGAGTCCCTTAAGTGTGGTAAAATTTACAGAAGCAAACTCGTCTTGGTTTGACCGTGGCGACGGTCTAAGTGCGAGTAGGTCAGAAATTTCTGCACAACGTTAAAGGACATAGTAACGATCGGAGGGCCATAAACCCTAAACCGTAACTCGAATTAAGACGAGTCCTATATGAAAAGTTATCTACTCGAAAAGTTCTATCTAAAAATCAAGGTTAGAACAGCCCAGGTCTACTGGTATGTTCCAGAAGCATCAGGTCATTAGGTTTTGGACAAAAGCAGTGAGTTTAAAAGGGTTCCGGTGGTCTTGGTGCTTGATGTTCATCATGGCTCTCATCCTTGATGCATATAGCTTCAAGTGTACAACTCATTGATGTATCTACATCATCTTAACCAAGTCTTGACCATCATAACCCAAGTGCAAGTCTAAGACATGAAGCACAACTCACTTAAGAGTTGTATGAAGTTTGGTGAACCAAAGTTACATTAAAGTCTTAGATCTAACACATACATGGACTTTAAAGCTAATAACAAGTTACAAACTTGAAAGTAAACTAACTAATCAAGATCATAAGTAGTAGAACATAGTTCTAAATTTGATCTTGAAGATCCAAGACTCAAAAGTCTAGATCCAAAGTTATATTTAAATAAAACTTATTTGTGTGTTCTTGAACTTTCAAGGTTAACTTAATTTGTTCAAGAGATATGAGATCAAGACTAACTTGTAGTACTTGACCATATAAACTAACTACATGAAATTAAAGTGCAAAAATTGAAGAAGTAAACTTAAATAAACAAGAAAAGGTTCATGGTTGTTCATACTTTAAAGATTCAAACCAAAGTTTGATCTTTAGAAAGTAAACTTTAAAGTTTACTTCATGAACTTCAAGTATGAATTTAATCAACACATGAACTTGCAATCTTTTAAGAAAGTATATGTAGAATCATAACTAGTAAGTTATGTTCTTGAGTGTTCTTGATAAAAAAAAAGAAATAAGAAGAATCAAACTAGAAAGTTTATTCTTGTAACAAGTAAAGAACAACTAACAATTACATGTAACAAACTAACAACAACAAGTAACAAAAGATGATGATGATTATGTGATGTTTGAATTCAGTTTTGGTTAAAGAAAAAGAAGAGAAATTAAAGCTTGTTACTTACTACAACTAGAGAGAAAAGAGAGAAAACTTGGAAGTATTTTTGTGTGTGTGTTTGAGAGTGTAACAAGTGAAGTAGTATTACATAAAATGAAACAAAAAAAGGCACTCCCAAGGCCTAAAACATTCGGCCAGCAGCAGCTCACAAGGGGGGGAGGGCTTTGTTTGGTGGTCTCTAGCATGTAAAGCTTCAAAAGTTGGTTACTTGGTGTGTTTACATGGGAATGGCAAGTTAACTAGATTCCTAAACAAGTTAACTAACTAGTTACCAACAAATTTGATACTTACATGCAAGAGTGGGCTAACTAAGTCCATTAATAATGTAGGGTGGGCTTATAAGCCCAAGGTCATAAGTCCATAACACTAATAAAGCCCAAGTTCACTTAATTAACAAATAAACCCAATTGAAGCCCAAGTAATTAACTAATAACTATAGTTAATTAAAATGATTAATAAAACTAATCATGAATGTAAATAATACTTGAAAATATTATTCGTGCAAGTTCCGGGTGTCACAAAGACGTTTTAGGAAATTAAAGTTAAGTTCGGGCAATCATGGCAACATGTAAATGTAATAACGTACATTAGTTTTATCACACGTATTAATAATAATTATTATTAATAAATAAACGTTAGAAAATCCAGGGTCGTTACATTACCCACCTGTTAAAGAAAATTTCGTCCCGAAATTTAAGCTGAGGTAGATGGAGGAGTCGGGAAAAGGTGAGGATACTTCCGCATCATTTGATCCTCTCGCTCCCAAGTAAACTCAGGTCCTCGTTTGGCATTCCATCACACTCGGACGATCGGAATCTTGTTGCGTTTCAAAGTTTTGATCTCACGATCCATAATTTCAACAGGTTCCTCCACAAAGTGGAGTTTGTCATCAATTGTAAGTTCTTCCAATGGTATGATAAGTTCTGGTGCAGCAAGACACTTCTTCAAGTTTGACACATGGAAGGTAGGATGAACTGAGCTCAATTATGCTGGTAGATCCAAACGGTATGCAACGGGTCCAACACGTTCCAAGATTTCAAAAGGACCAATGTATCGTGGGTTCAACTTTCCACGTTTTCTAAAACGGATCACACCTTTCCAAGGTGCAACCTTCAACATTACACGATCACCAACATTAAATTCAAAGTCTTTACGTTTAAGATCAGCATAACTCTTTTGGCGATCGCGGGCAGTCTTAAGTCTAGCTTGGATCTAAGCAATCTTCTCCGTGGTTTCGTGGACTACCTCGGGTCCGGTGATTTTCTTTTCACCTACTTCGGCCCAACAAATAGGAGATCGACACTTACGGCCATACAATGCTTCAAAAGGCGCAACATTAATGCTTGAGTGAGAACTGTTGTTGTACGAGAATTCGGCGAGTGGCAAATGCCTTTCCCAGGCCTTTCCGAAATCAACAACACATGCACGCAGCATGTCTTCCAAGGTCTGAATCGTTCGCTCACTTTGCCCGTCAGTCTGAGGATGATAAGCAATACTCATGTCGAGACGAGTTCTCATGGCTTCTTGCAAAGAACGCCAAAACCTAGAAGCAAAACGGGGATCGCGATCGGAGATGATCGATAAAGGTACACCGTGTCGTGATACAACCTCCTTAATGTATAATTGAGCAAGTCTTTCCATCGTATCAGTTTCCTTCATCGCTAGGAAGTGTGCAGATTTGGTGAGGCGGTCAACAATAACCCAAATGGTATCGTATCCGCCCACCGTCTTTGGTAGCTTGGTGAAGAAATCCATTGTTATCCGTTCCCACTTCTATTGTGTGATTTTTGGTTGTTGAAGTAAACCAGAAGGTCTCTGATGCTCGGCTTTAACCTTCGAGCAAGTCAAACACTTACCAACATAAGTCGCAACGTCCTTCTTAAGATTCGGCCACCAATACTGTTTTTTAAGGTTGTGGTACATTTTGCCCGCTCCAGGATGAATCGAATATCTCGATTTGTGTGCTTCATCAAGTATCAGGTTTCGTAGATCTCCATAATAAGGTACCCAAATTCTTCCGGCATAACATCGGAGTCCAGACTCCCTAACCTCGAATCGAGAGACAAGTATGTTCAAATGTTCATGAGATATATTCTCCTCCTTGAGAGACTCAACTTGGGCTACTCTGATCTGGCTGTTGAGGTTCGAATGGATGGTGATGTTCAGAGCCCTAACACGAAGAGGTGCCGTCCTCTCCTTTCGGCTTAAAGCGTCAGCTACAACATTGGCCTTGCCAGGGTGATAACGGAGTTCACAATCGTAGTCGTTGAGCGTCTCGATCCATCGACGCTGTCTCATATTCAGTTGCTTCTGATCAAAGATGTGCTGGAGACTCTTGTGATCGATGAAAATAGTGCTCTTAGTTCCATACAAATAATGTCTCCACAATTTGAGCGCAAAGACAACGGCTCCAAGTTCAAGATCATGTGTAGTGTAGTTCCGCTCGTGAATCTTCAATTTTCGGGAGGCATAGGCAATAACTTTTGATCGTTGCATCAGTACACAACCAAAACCACTCTTCGATGCATCACAATAAACAACGAAATCGTCACTGCCTTCGGGAAGCGATAGGATAGGTGCGGAGGTTAACTTCTTCTTCAAAGTTTGAAATGCTGATTCGTGTGCGGGTTCCCAAATGAACTTCTTGCCCTTGTGAGTCAGCGCGGTCAAAGGACGCGCAATCAGAGAAAATCCTTCGATGAATCTTTGGTAATAACCGGCGAGACCTAGGAATTGGCGAATATGCGTTGGAGTAGTGGGGGTATCCCACTTGCTGATGGCTTCAATCTTGGTGGGATCAACTTTGATACCCTGGTCGCTCACAACATGACCCAAAAACTGTACTTCCTTCAACCAAAATTCGCACTTGGAGAATTTGGCGTAAAGTTGCTCCTGTCTTAAGAGTTCAAGCACTAATCGGAGGTGTTGCTCATGTTCTGCTTCGCTCTTAGAGTATATGAGGATATCATCTATGAAGACGATAACAAACTTGTCCAAGTAAGGCTTGCAGACACGATTCATGAGATCCATGAACACGGCAGGTGCATTTGTCAAACCGAATGGCATCACGAGAAACTCATAATGACCATAACGGGTCCTGAATGCAGTTTTCATCACGTCACTTTCCTTCACCCTCAGCTGGTGATATCCGGATCACAAATCAATCTTTGAATAAACGCTCGATCCTTGTAGTTGATCAAAAAGATCATCAATTCGTGGAAGAGGATACCGATTCTTGATAGTCAGTTTGTTGATTTCACGGTAGTCGATACACATACGGAAGGATCCATCCTTCTTCTTCACAAACAGAACAGGTGCGCCCCAACGCGAGAAACTTGGTTGGATAAATCCTCGATCAAGTAGTTCTTGTAGTTGACTCTGTAATTCTTGCATCTCGGAAGGTGCGAGTCTATAAGATGCGCGAGCTACAGGTGCAGCTCCTGGCACTAAGTCAATCTGAAACTCTACTGCTCTCTGTGGCGGCAATCCAGGTAATTCCTCTGGGAAGACATCGGAAAATTTGTTCACAATTCGAACGTCGTTTACGCTCTTCACCTCAGTTTCTACCATGTTCACATGTGCTAGGACAGCAAAACGTCCCTTCTTCATAATCTTTTGCGCTTTCACGCAACTAATGAGGTTCAACTTCGAGGTACATCTCTCTCCATAGATAACCAGTGGTTCGCCATCTCCTTGTGGTATGCGAAGTGCTTTATCTCCACAGATAATATCTGCCTTTATCTTGGCCAACCAATCCATACCAACGATCACGTCAAAACTTCCCAGTTTGATAGGTATCAAATCAATTTCGAAATCTGCACCAGCTATATTGATAATAGCTCCACGACTAATATGGTCAACCTTTTCAAGTTTTCCATTTGCGACCTCGACAAGCATACTTTCTTTTAATGGGACTAATGACCAATTAATCTTATCGCAAAAATGTCTACATACATAACTTCTATCCGCACCAGTATCAAACAAGACAGAAGCTAAAAGATTGTTGATTGTGAATATACCTTTCACCAAGTCGGGGTTATCGCGTGCGTCCCTTGCATTAACATTGAAAGCTCTACCTCGCGGTGGTCCTCCATCTTTTCGTTTATTTGGGCACGCATTTCTGAAATGGCCCGTCTGTCCGTATTCGTAGCACTTCTTCGGTCCATTGGTGTTCGGCTTTCCATTCAAAGTGGTGACCTTGCAGTCTTTCCCGATATGCCCAGCCCGTTGGCACTTCTCGCAGACAACATTGCAATATCCAGTATGGTGCTTGTAACACCTCTTGCATTGTGGTAAGGTTCCTTTATAGTTAGGGTTGGAGTTGGTGTTGTTGTTGGGATTAGGGTTTCCACCGTTGTTGTGCCTCTTGGCGGGGGTTTGCTCGTAGTTTCTCCCCCTGTTGTTGTTGTTGTTGTTGTTGTTGTTGTTGTTGTTGTTGTTGTTGTTGTTGTTGTTGTTGTTGTTGTTGTTGTTGTGGTTGTTGTCCCATTTCCTCTTCTCGCTACTACCAGCTTCAAACTTAGCCTTCTCCGGCTCGTCAAGGATGATTTGATTCAGGAGAGTATGCGCCATGCGCATTGCTTCGGGGACATTCGGTGGCTTGGATGAGGTGACATTTCCTTTGATGGACTTAGGAAGTCCCGAGAAGTATTTCTCCATGCGCTTGAATTCGGGGGTGACCATGGTCGGACACATTAATGCTAACTCCAAAAACCTACGATTGTAACTGTTAAGATCGTTCCCTACGGCCTTCAACTGCATGAATTCAATTTCCATCTTCTGAATTTCAGTTCTCGGACAATACTCATCAATCATAGCCGCCTTGAATTCCTCCCATGGCGTAGCATACGCCTCATCGATACCTTTCACTTGAGCTAACGTGTTCCACCACGTTAGCGCGCCGTCAGATAGCGTGCAAGATGCAAACTTGGTCTTATTGTCCTCCGAACAGTTGCTAACTCGAAATACTGATTCAAGTTTCTCGAACCATCTGGTGAGACCAACTGGTCCCTCGGTGCCGCTGAAGTTATGCGGTTTGCAGCTCTGGAATTCCTTGTATGTACACCCATTTCGAACGGGTGGAATAACCGGTGGTGGTGGCGGTGGAGCTTCGAGATTTCTTTCTGCTAGGGCTGCAGCGACCCGTTCGTTGATCATGTCCTCAATCTGGGCGGCGGTAGGTGTGGATCTTCCGTTAGCCATGGTATTCTAAACAAAATTTTTGACTCAAGTCAAAATCCAGTATGCAAGTAGTAATAATACAGTATATAGTGACCAACATGGAATCAAAACATCACATGTTATTAAATAATGCATCTAGGTACAAATACCACAGAATCATCGTACAGCAATGTAAATAGAACATCGTGCAAGAATTAAATAACGCAAAGTGTAGTGACCCGAACTTTTCCATGTTTATATATATTAATTGAGATTGATATTTACATGATTAAATGTTTCCAACATGTTAAGCAATCAAACTTGTTAAGACTTGATTAATTGAAATATATTTCATATAGACAATTGACCACCTAAGTTGACCGGTGATTCACGAACGTTAAAACTTGTAAAAACTATATGATGACATATATATGGATATATATATAGTTAACATGATACTATGATAAGTAAACATATCATTAAGTATATTAACAATGAACTACATATGTAAAAACAAGACTACTAACTTAATGATTTTTAAACGAGACATATATGTAACGATTATCATTGTAAAGACATGTAATGTATATATATCATATTAAGAGATATTCATACATGATAATATCATGATAATATAATAATTTAAAATCTCATTTGATATTATAAACATTGGGTTAACAACATTTAACAAGATCGTTAACCTTAAGGTTTCAAAACAACACTTACATGTAACGACTCAGTTAAAATGTATATACATGTAATGTTTTAATATGTATTTATACACTTTTGAAAGACTTCAATACACTTATCAAAATACTTCTACTTAACAAAAATGCTTACAATTACATCCTCGTTCAGTTTCATCAACAATTCTACTCGTATGTACCCGTATTCGTACTCGTACAATACACAGCTTTTAGATGTATGTACTATTGGTATATACACTCCAATGATCAGCTCTTAGCAGCCCATGTGAGTCACCTAACACATGTAGGAACCATCATTTGGCAACTAGCATGAAATATCTCATAAAATTACAAAAATATGAGTAATCATTCATGACTTATTTACATGAAAACAAAATTACATATCCTTTATATCTAATCCATACACCAACGACCAAAAACACCTACAAACACTTTCATTCTTCAATTTTCTTCATCTAATTGATCTCTCTCAAGTTCTATCTTCAAGTTCTAAGTGTTCTTCATATATTCTACAAGTTCTAGTTACATAAAATCAAGAATAATTTCAAGTTTGCTAGCTCACTTCCAATCTTGTAAAGTGATCATCCAACCTCAAGAAATCTTTGTTTCTTACAGTAGGTTATCATTCTAATACAAGGTAATAATCATATTCAAACTTTGGTTCAATTTCTATAACTATAACAATCTTATTTCAAGTGATGATCTTACTTGAACTTGTTTTCGTGTCATGATTCTGCTTCAAGAACTTCGAGCCATCCAAGGATCCGTTGAAGCTAGATCCATTTTTCTCTTTTCCAGTAGGTTTATCCAAGGAACTTAAGGTAGTAATGATGTTCATAACATCATTCGATTCATATATATAAAGCTATCTTATTCGAAGGTTTAAACTTGTAATCACTAGAACATAGTTTAGTTAATTCTAAACTTGTTCGCAAACAAAAGTTAATCCTTCTAACTTGACTTTTAAAATCAACTAAACACATGTTCTATATCTATATGATATGCTAACTTAATGATTTAAAACCTGGAAACATGACAAACACCGTAAAACTGGATTTACGCCGTCGTAGTAACACCGCGGGCTGTTTTGGGTTAGTTAATTAAAAACTATGATAAACTTTGATTTAAAAGTTGTTATTCTGAGAAAATGATTTTTATTATGAACATGAAACTATATCCAAAAATTATGGTTAAACTCAAAGTGGAAGTATGTTTTCTAAAATGGTCATCTAGACGTCGTTCTTTCGACTGAAATGACTACCTTTACAAAAACGACTTGTAACTTATTTTTCCGACTATAAACCTATAATTTTTCTGTTTAGATTCATAAAATAGAGTTCAATATGAAACCATAGCAATTTGATTCACTCAAAACGGATTTAAAATGAAGAAGTTATGGGTAAAACAAGATTGGATAATTTTTCTCATTTTAGCTACGCGAAAATTGGTAACAAATCTATTCCAACAATAACTTAATCAACTTGTATTGTATATTATGTAATCTTGAGATACCATAGACACGTATACAATATTTCGACCTATCATGTCGACACATCTATATATATTTCGGAACAACCATAGACACTCTATATGTGAATGTTGGAGTTAGCTATACAGGGTTGAGGTTGATTCCAAAATATATATAGTTTGAGTTGTGATCAATACTGAGATACGTATACACTGGGTTGTGGATTGATTCAAGATAATATTTATCGATTTATTTCTGTACATCTAACTGTGGACAACTAGTTGTAGGTTACTAACGAGGACAGCTGACTTAATAAACTTAAAACATTAAAATATATTAAAAGTGTTGTAAATATATTTTGAACATACTTTGATATATATGTATATATTGTTATAGGTTCGTGAATCAACCAGTGGCCAAGTCTTACTTCCCGACGAAGTAAAAATCTGTGAAAGTGAGTTATAGTCCCACTTTTAAAATCTAATATTTTTGGGATGAGAATACATGCAGGTTTTATAAATGATTTACAAAATAGACACAAGTACGTGAAACTACATTCTATGGTTGAATTATCGAAATCGAATATGCCCCTTCTTATTAAGTCTGGTAATCTAAGAATTAGGGAACAGACACCCTAATTGACGCGAATCCTAAAGATAGATCTATTGGGCCTAACAAACCCCATCCAAAGTACCGGATGCTTTAGTACTTCGAAATTTATATCATATCCGAAGGGTGTCCCGGAATGATGGGGATATTCTTATATATGCATCTTGTTAATGTCGGTTACCAGGTGTTCACCATATGAATGATTTTTATCTCTATGTATGGGATGTGTATTGAAATATGAAATCTTGTGGTCTATTGTTACGATTTGATATATATAGGTTAAACCTATAACTCACCAACATTTTTGTTGACGTTTTAAGCATGTTTATTCTCAGGTGATTATTAAGAGCTTCCGCTGTCGCATACTTAAATAAGGACGAGATTTGGAGTCCATGCTTGTATGATATTGTCTAAAAACTGCATTCAAGAAACTTATTTTGTTGTAACATATTTGTATTGTAAACCATTATGTAATGGTCGTGTGTAAACAGGATATTTAGATTATCATTATTTGATAATCTACGTAAAGCTTTTTAAACCTTTATTGATGAAATAAAGGTTATGGTTTGTTTTAAAATGAATGCAGTCTTTGAAAAGCGTCTCATATAGAGGTCAAAACCTCGCAACGAAATCAATTAATATGGAACGTTTTTAATCAATAAGAACGGGACATTTCAGTTGGTATCCGAGCGTTGGTCTTAGAGAACCAGAATTTTGCATTAGTGTGTCTTATCTAGTTTGTTAGGATGCATTAGTGAGTCTGGACTTCGACCGTGTTTACTTGAAAAATGATTGCTTAACAAATTTTATTGGAAACTATATATTTTTAACATGTGAATATTATGTGATATATTAATCTCTTAACGCATTTGATATTATGTGATAGATGTCTACCTCTAGAATAAGTCCCATTGACTCACCTAATAATAATGAAGTGTCAAATGTAAATTGGAATGATTCGTGGACTGATTCACAAGTTCCCGAAGAGGAACCGGAAGAAGAGTCGGAACCGGAAGAAGAATCGGAACCGGAAGAAGAATCGGAACCGGATGAAGAAATAGAACCGGTGGGGGAAATAATAAAACGGTTAACTAAAAGAAAATCCTCAACCAACCGACCAAGGTTAATTATGGTCAATGGTGTTTCCGCCAAGGAAGCAAAATATTGGGAGGATTACCAATTCTCCGATGAATCGGATTCCGACGAGAATTCCGATGATGTTATAGAAATTACCCCAACTGAATTTAAAAAGGAAAAAGAAAATAATAAGGGAAAGGGCATAAAAATAGAGAAATCTAATTCCAACCCCGATGAACTTTATATGTATCGTCAACCCCCGAAGTCCTTAAGTTGTAACAATGACCCGGGAACCTCTAAACCACCAGGTTTTTCTAAACCAATGTGGATAACGACGGCTCGTATTAGGGGAACATCATATATCCCTAGAAACTTGGCAAAACGAACCAAAACCGAAGAAGAAGAAACAAGCGAGTCAGAATAAGATAGTTGTATTCGTGTGGTGTAATATAAGTAATATAGTGTGCTTATGCTTTATGATATATGTAAAAATTTCTTGTATTAATAAGTATTTTTTTTTATGAATCTAACTCTTGTCTATTTTACAGTATAAAAACACAAAATGGATAGACAACCCAATATTTTAAGAGACCTACCCGGAGACATGATTGATGAAATCTTGTCTAGAGTCGGTCAGAATTCTTCAGCACAACTATTTAAGGCGAGATCAGTTTGTAAGACATTCGAAGAACGTTCCAAGAATGCCTTGGTTTATAAAAGGCTTTCGTTCGAAAGATGGGGGATATCACATTGGGAAATCCATAAGTTACGATGTGTTTACTTTGACGCATATATTGCGGGGAACCCAAATGCTATTTTACGCAATGGGTTAAGAAATTATTTTGACTCAATATATCCGAATATTGGACTTCGTGATTTAGAAAAAGCGGCTAACATGCAACATAAAGAAGCATGTTATGCTTACGGATTAGTAATGTTCGCTTCTCACCAAAGTGAGAACAAGAACATCGGGCTACAACTATTAAACAAAACGTTCCCACAAGTGACGGAGTCGGTAATTAGGGTAAGAAATGAGGTTTTTAGATTGTTACGGGACTGTTGGAAATTACGTAACCCTCGTCCCTTTGACGACGTTACAACACGCTGTCTTATCAACGGCCATAACGGTTATGTTCCAGAAGACCAAGGATGGGAAGTAATCCTAGTAAAACCAGAATGCATGACTTATTTCTGGACGTATGAATTACGTGTCTTTATTGCCTTTGCTGAACGACTTGTGTACTAGCTAGAATTATCTTCACAACTATCTTGTATCAAAGTTATTGTGTGCTATATTTCATGCTTTATGTAAAATAAGCGGTATTGTAAGTTTGTAAAATATTGTATAAAAGTTTGAACGCGAAATATTATTATAATCAGTTTTTCATATAGAATTGTAGTAGTTGAATTGTATATTAGCTACTAAGTATGAACTTAACGGGTAGGTACTACCCGAATTTAAACTTATAAAACGCTAATATGAAGAAAAAGCTTTTATAAAGGAGTTCATATTATGCTACGAAATACTATTAACTACTCTTAATATTCTGTATGATTAACTTATTCCATTTGACTATTTTGAAGGAAATGGCACCGAATACTCGACACACCGTGAATATGAATGAAGAGGAATTCCGTACTTTTCTAGCTTCAAACATAGCCGCAGTACAGGCTGCGCTACATACCAACAATAACCTTGGATCTAGCAGTACAGGAAATCGTGTAGGATGCACCTACAAAGAATTCACTGCCTGCAAACCTTTGGAATTTGACGGAACCGAAGGACCGATCGGATTGAAACGGTGGACCGAGAAGGTCGAATCGGTGTTTGCCATAAGTAAGTGTACTGAAGAGGACAAAGTGAAGTACGCTACGCATACCTTCACAGGTTCTGCGTTAACATGGTGGAATACCTATCTAGAGCAAGTGGGACAAGATGATGCGTACGCACTACCGTGGTCAGCATTCAAGCACTTGATGAACGAGAAGTACCGTCCCAGAACCGAGGTCAATAAGCTCAAGACAGAACTTAGAGGGTTACGAACCCAAGGATTTGATATTACCACGTACGAAAGATGATTCACAGAATTGTGCCTATTGTGTCCGGGAGCATTCGAAGATGAGGAAGAGAAGATCGACGCGTTTGTGAAAGGATTACCGGAAAGAATCTAAGAAGATATAAGTTCACACGAGCCAGCCTCCATACAACAGGCATGTAGAATGGCTCACAAACTAGTGAACCAGATTGAAGAAAGAATTAAAGAACAGACTGCTGAAGAGGCCAATGTGAAGCAAGTCAAAAGAAAGTGGGAGGAAAACGGTGATAAGAATCACCAATACAACAACAACAGCAATTACAACAATAATCGCAACAATTATCCAAACAATCGCAACATCAATCGCAACTACAATAAACGGCCCAACAATAACAACAACAACAACAACAACAACAACAACTACAACAATCATCCCAACAACAATAATAACCGCAACAACAACAACAATCAGAAGCAGCTATGCCAAAGGTGTGAAAAGTACCACTCGGGGTTCTGCACCAAATTTTGCAACAAGTGTAAAAGAAATGGTCATAGCGCGGCGAAGTGTGAGGTCTACGGACCAGGGGTTAATAGAACGAAAGGAACAAATGGTGTCGGAACGAGTAATGGCGGAGCAAGTAGTGTCGGAGCAAGTTATGCCAATGTAGTTTGTTACAAATGTGGAAAACCAGGCCACATTATTAGAAATTGCCCGAACCAGGAGAACACGAATGGACAAGGCCGCGGAAGAGTTTTCAATATTAATGCGGCAGAGGCACAGGAAGACCCGAAGCTTGTTACGGGTACGTTTCTTATTGACAATAAATCTGCTTACATTTTATTTGATTCGGGTGCGGATAGAAGCTATACGAGTAGAGATTTTTGTGCTAAATTAAGTTGTCCATTGACGCCTTTGGATAGTAAATTTTTACTCGAATTAGCAAATGGTAAATTAATTTCAGCAGATAATATATGTCGGAATCGAGAAATTAAACTGGTTAGCGAAACATTTAAGATTGATTTGATACCAGTAGAGTTAGGGAGTTTTGATGTGATAATCGGTATGGACTGGTTGAAAGAAGTGAAAGCAGAGATCGTTTGTTACAAAAATGCAATTCGCATTATACGAGAAAAAGGAAAACCCTTAATGGTGTACGGAGAAAAGGGCAACACGAAGCTACATCTTATTAGTAATTTGAAGGCACACAAACTAATAAGAAAAGGTTGCTACGCTATTCTAGCACACGTCGAGAAAGTACAAACTGAAGAAAAGAGCATCAATGATGTTCCCATTGCAAAAGAATTTCCCGATGTATTTTCGAAAGAATTACCGGGATTACCCCCACATCGATCCGTTGAATTTCAAATAGATCTTGTACCAGGAGCTGCACCAATAGCTCGTGCTCCTTACAGACTCGCACCCAGCGAGATGAAAGAACTGCAAAGCCAATTACAAGAACTTTTAGAGCATGGTTTCATTCGACCAAGCACATCACCGTGGGGAGCTCCTGTTTTGTTTGTCAAGAAGAAAGATGGTACATTCAGGTTGTGTATCGACTACCGAGAGTTGAACAAACTTACCATCAAGAACCGCTACCCACTACCGAGAATCTATGACTTATTTGATCAACTACAAGGCTCGTCTATTTATTCAAAGATTGACTTACGTTCCGGGTATCATCAAATGCGGGTGAAAGAAGATGATATTCCAAAGACTGCTTTCAGAACACGTTACGGTCATTACGAGTTTATGGTCATGCCGTTTGGTTTAACTAATGCACCAGCTGTGTTCATGGACCTTATGAACCGAGTGTGTGGACCATACCTTGACAAGTTTGTCATTGTTTTCATTGATGACATACTTATTTACTCAAAGAATGACCAAGAACACGGTGAACATTTGAGAAAGGTGTTACTAAGTTTTCAAAGTGTGCATTTTGGTTGCAAGAAGTTCAATTCCTCGGTCACATAGTGAACAAATAAGGTATTAAGGTGGATCCGGCAAAGATAGAAACTGTTGAAAAGTGGGAAACCCCAAAAACTCCGAAACACATACGCCAGTTTTTAGGACTAGCTGGTTACTACAGAAGGTTCATCCAAGACTTTTCCAGAATAGCAAAACCCTTGACTGCATTAACGCATAAAGGGAAGAAATTTGAATGGAATGATGAACAAGAGAAAGTGTTTCAATTATTGAAGGAAAAGCTAACTACGGCACCTATATTGTCATTGCCTGAAGGGAATGATGATTTTGTAATTTATTGTGACGCATCAAAGCAAGGTCTCGGTTGTGTATTAATGCAACGAACGAAGGTGATTGCTTATGCGTCTAGACAATTGAAGATTCACGAACAAAATTATACGACGCATGATTTGGAATTAGGCGCGGTTGTTTTTGCATTAAAGACTTGGAGGCACTACTTATATGGGGTCAAAAGTATTATATATACCGACCACAAAAGTCTTCAACACATATTTAATCAGAAACAACTGAATATGAGGCAGCGTAGGTGGATTGAATTATTGAATGATTACGACTTTGAGATTCGTTACCACCCGGGGAAGGCAAATGTGGTAGCCGATGCCTTGAGCAGGAAGGACAGAGAACCCATTCGAGTAAAATCTATGAATATAATGATTCATAATAACCTTACTACTCAAATAAAGGAGGCGCAACAAGGAGTTTTAAAAGAGGGAAATTTAAAAGATGAAATACCCAAAGGATCGGAGAAGCATCTTAATATTCAGGAAGATGGAACCCGGTATAGGGCTGAAAGGATTTGGGTACCAAAATTTGGAGATATGAGAGAAATGGTACTTAGAGAAGCTCATAAAACCAGATACTCAATACATCCTGGAACGGGGAAGATGTACAAGGATCTCAAGAAACATTTTTGGTGGCCGGGTATGAAAGCCGATGTTGCTAAATACGTAAGAGAATGTTTGACGTGTTCTAAGGTCAAAGCTGAGCATCAGAAACCATCAGGTCTACTTCAACAATCCGAAATCCCAGAATGGAAATGGGAAAACATTACCATGGATTTCATCACTAAATTGCCAAGGACTGCAAGTGGTTTTGATACTATTTGGGTAATAGTTGATCGTCTCACCAAATCAGCACACTTCCTGCCAATAAGAGAAGATGACAAGATGGAGAAGTTAGCACGACTGTATTTGAAGGAAGTCGTCTCCAGACATGGAATACCAATCTCTATTATCTCTGATAGGGATGGCAGATTTATTTCAAGATTCTGGCAGACATTACAGCAAGCATTAGGAACTCGTCTAGACATGAGTACTGCCTATCATCCACAAACTGATGGGCAGAGCGAAAGGACGATACAAACGCTTGAAGACATGCTACGAGCATGTGTTGTTGATTTCGGAAACAGTTGGGATCGACATCTACCGTTAGCAGAATTTTCCTACAACAACAGCTACCATTCAAGCATTGAGATGGCGCTGTTTAAAGCACTTTATGGTAGAAAGTGCAGGTCTCCGATTTTTTGGAGTGAAGTGGGGGATAGACAGATTACGGGTCCGGAGATTATACAAGAAACTACCGAGAAGATCATCCAAATTCAACAACGGTTGAAAACCGCCCAAAGTCGACAAAAGAGCTACGCTGACATTAAAAGAAAAGATATAGAATTTGAAATTGGAGAGATGGTCATGCTTAAAGTTGCACCTTGGAAAGGCGTTGTTCGATTTGGTAAACGAGGGAAATTAAATCCAAGGTATATTGGACCATTCAAGATTATTGATCGTGTCGGACCAGTAGCTTACCGACTTGAGTTACCTCAACAACTCGCTGCTGTACATAACACTTTCCACGTCTCGAATTTGAAGAAATGTTTTGCTAAAGAAGATCTCACTATTCCGTTAGATGAAATCCAAATCAACGAAAAACTTCAATTCATCGAAGAACCCGTCGAAATAATGGATCGTGAGGTTAAAAGACTTAAGCAAAACAAGATACCAATTGTTAAGGTTTGATGGGATGCTCGTAGAGGACCCGAGTTCACCTGGGAGCGTGAAGATCAGATGAAGAAGAAATACCCACATCTATTTCCAGAAGATTCGTCAACACCTTCAACAGCTTAAAATTTCGGGACGAAATTTATTTAACGGGTAGGTACTGTAGTGACCCGAACTTTTCCATGTTTATATATATTAATTGAGATTGATATTTACATGATTAAATGTTTCCAACATGTTAAGCAATCAAACTTGTTAAGACTTGATTAATTGAAATATGTTTCATATAGACAATTGACCACCCAAGTTGACCGGTGATTCACGAACGTTAAAACTTGTAAAAACTATATGATGACATATATATGGATATATATATAGTTAACATGATACTATGATAAGTAAACATATTATTAAGTATATTAACAATGAACTACATATGTAAAAACAAGACTACTAACTTAATGATTTTTAAACGAGACATATATGTAACGATTATCATTGTAAAGACATGTAATGTATATATATCATATTAAGAGATATTCATACATGATAATATCATGATAATATAATAATTTAAAATCTCATTTGATATTATAAACATTGGGTTAACAACATTTAACAAGATCGTTAACCTAAAGGTTTCAAAACAACACTTACATGTAATGACTAACGATGACTTAACGACTCAGTTAAAATGTATATACATGTAATGTTTTAATATGTATTTATACACTTTTGAAAGACTTCAATACACTTATCAAAATACTTCTACTTAACAAAAATGCTTACAATTACATCCTCGTTCAGTTTCATCAACAATTCTACTCGTATGCACCCGTATTCGTACTCGTACAATACACAGCTTTTAGATGTATGTACTATTGGTATATACACTCCAATGATCAGCTCTTAGCAGACCATGTGAGTCACCTAACACATGTGGGAACCATCATTTGGCAACTAGCATGAAATATCTCATAAAATTACAAAAATATGAGTAATCATTCATGACTTATTTACATGAAAACAAAATTACATATCCTTTATATCTAATCCATACACCAACGACCAAAAACACCTACAAACACTTTCATTCTTCAATTTTCTTCATCTAATTGATCTCTCTCAAGTTCTATCTTCAAGTGCTAAGTGTTCTTCATATATTCTACAAGTTCTAGTTACATAAAATCAAGAATACTTTCAAGTTTGCTAGCTCACTTCCAATCTTGTAAAGTGATCATCCAACCTCAAGAATTCTTTGTTTCTTACAGTAGGTTATCATTCTAATACAAGGTAATAATCATATTCAAACTTTGGTTCAATTTCTATAACTATAACAATCTTATTTCAAGTGATGATCTTACTTGAACTTGTTTTCGTGTCATGATTCTGCTTCAAGAACTTCGAGCCATCCAAGGATCCGTTGAAGCTAGATCCATTTTTCTCTTTTCCAGTAGGTTTATCCAAGGAACTTAAGATAGTAATGATGTTCATAACATCATTCGATTCATATATATAAAGCTATCTTATTCGAAGGTTTAAACTTGTAATCACTAGAACATAGTTTAGTTAATTCTAAACTTGTTCGCAAACAAAAGTTAATCCTTCTAACTTGACTTTTAAAATCAACTAAACACATGTTCTATATCTATATGATATGATAACTTAATGATTTAAAACCTAGAAACATGACAAACACCGTAAAACCGGATTTACGCCGTCGTAGTAACACCGCGGGCTGTTTTGGGTTAGTTAATTAAAAACTATGATAAACTTTGATTTAAAAGTTGTTATTCTGAGAAAATGATTTTTATTATGAACATGAAACTATATCCAAAAATTATGGTTAAACTAAAAGTGGAAGTATGTTTTCTAAAATGGTCATCTAGACGTCGTTCTTTCGACTGAAATGACTACCTTTACAAAAAAGACTTGTAACTTATTTTTTCGACTATAAACCTATAATTTTTCTATTTAGATTCATAAAATAGAGTTCAATATGAAACCATAGCAATTTGATTCACTCAAAACGGATTTAAAATGAAGAAGTTATGGGTAAAACAAGATTGGATAATTTTTCTCATTTTAGCTACGTGAAAATTGGTAACAAATCTATTCCAACCATAACTTAATCAACTTGTATTGTATATTATGTAATCTTGAGATACCATAGACACGTATACAATGTTTCGACCTATCATGTCGACACATCTATATATATTTCGGAACAACCATAGACACTCTATATGTGAATGTTGGAGTTAGCTATACAGGGTTGAGGTTGATTCCAAAATATATATAGTTTGAGTTGTGATCAATACTGAGATACGTATACACTGGGTCGTGGATTGATTCAAGATAATATTTATCGATTTATTTCTGTACATCTAACTGTGGACAACTAGTTGTAGGTTACTAACGAGGACAGCTGACTTAATAAACTTAAAACATCAAAATATATTAAAAGTGTTGTAAATATATTTTGAACATACTTTGATATATATGTATATATTGTTATAGGTTCGTGAATCAACCAGTGGCCAAGTCTTACTTCCCCACGAAGTAAAAATCTGTGAAAGTGAGTTATAGTCCCACTTTTAAAATCTAATATTTTTGGGATGAGAATACATGCAGGTTTTATAAATGATTTACAAAATAGACACAAGTACGTGAAACTACATTCTATGGTTGAATTATCGAAATCGAATATGCCCCTTCTTATTAAGTCTGGTAATCTAAGAATTAGGGAACAGACACCCTAATTGACGCGAATCCTAAAGATAGATCTATTGGGCCTAACAAACCCCATCCAAAGTACCGGATGCTTTAGTACTTCGAAATTTATATCATATCCGAAGGGTGTCCCGGAATGATGGGGATATTCTTATATATGCATCTTGTTAATGTCGGTTACCAGGTGTTCACCATATGAATGATTTTTATCTCTATGTATGGGATGTGTATTGAAATATGAAATCTTGTGGTCTATTGTTACGATTTGATATATATAGGTTAAACCTATAACTCACCAACATTTTTGTTGACGTTTTAAGCATGTTTATTCTCAGGTGATTATTAAGAGCTTCCGCTGTCGTATACTTAAATAAGGACGAGATTTGGAGTCCATGCTTGTATGATATTGTGTAAAAACTGCATTCAAGAAACTTATTTTGTTGTAACATATTTGTATTGTAAACCATTATGTAATGGTCGTGTGTAAATAGGATATTTAGATTATCATTATTTGATAATCTACGTAAAGCTTTTTAAACCTTTATTGATGAAATAAAGGTTATGGTTTGTTTTAAAATGAATGCAGTCTTTGAAAAACGTCTCATATAGAGGTCAAAACCTCGCAACGAAATCAATTAATATGGAACGTTTTTAATCAATAAGAACGAGACATTTCACAAAGTTCCATTCATTAATAACAATAAGTTTCATATATCTGAATAAGTTCGTACAATACATGAGTAATACAATAAACTACAACTAGATTACATAACGAAATCTAAATACAAAAGTCCTACGGTGAAGGGGGGTGAACTGCTCCTCGAGCCAACTGCTCCTCGAGCTCAGTGACTCGAGCTCGGAGAGTCTCAATCTCCCTCATCAGTTCCTCGTTAGAGGGAGCTGGTGGGGCAGGCGGTGCAGGTGGGGCGGGTGGTGCGGGTGGTGCTGATGTAGATGGTCCGGCTCTGGATGTAGACGGTACGTCCCTAGATGTAAGTGGTCCGTATCTAAATCTAGGTGGTACGGTTCAAGGAATAGTCAATACGTAACGGGGAACCTTACGTATCTGTGGGTCGGCAGGGTATGTCACAACTCGTTTACGAGCAGTAACCCTACGACGATGGCCAAAAGCGTCAGTAAAAGCACGACCTCCATTCACTCCTGGAATGACGGTGCCGTCGAAACGGTACCGCTTCTTCGGCGGGGTGGAGGGTGCCTGAATAGGTCTATCAGCAGGATCCTCATCATCGCTGGAGTCGTCTGATGATGAAGAATTGGCGGATGATGAGTTATCCGAATCGTGTGGTGGTGACACTGGTGGCTGAGCTGGTAATCCGAAGCGTCCGAAGGCGGCCAACATCTGTCTGTGTCTGCTTGGCGGAATCACGACTAAACGTCCGTCGGGAGTGCATCGGCAAGGCGTGCGCATGTGGTTACGAAACGGCCCTTCCCCGAACTCCGCGGGGATCTCAATACCACCAATGCGGGGCTGTGACCTCGAGGGTCTGGGAGCAGACACTGGGGTAGGTGCACTAGTACCAGCTCCGGAAGTAGAAGCGCTGGGATCACTAGTGGGTGTCGGGGCCGGTGTATCGGCAGTAGCAACAGCAGGTGTAGCAGTAGGTAGGGCGACGGGGTCTGAGTCTGTACTGCCCGAAATGCCAGCAGGTGGAACATCCGACATCTGAACAAGGAAAAATAAATTTTCCATGTCAGTATTTCATAAAGCAAGCAAATAATAGGCCAACAGTTTAAATCATGTATAACAGTAACTAGCATGGCAATAACAGCAATTCGTATGAAAGTAGCATGCAGTCAAAAGCAAGTAGCATCATGCAGTAGTGATATCATGTAGTAGCATAAGGCATATAGGAGAAAAAGTAAGCATTAGCATGTAGTAAGCTCAGCGGAAACAAGTAAACTAGCAAGTTGTAGATTAGTCCTATTAGTGAATCCTACTCGGGTCGGTCTTAGACTCACTAATGCAACCTAATTCCCTACAACCAATGCTCTGATACCAAATGTGATGCCCCGTACAAAACCATCGTGTACGAATCATCAACAACAGGATCATTACAAGGTTAAGTACTATATGCTGTAATTAAAGAAGTTGCATTCACGATAAAAAGGTGATGTCATAACCGACATCAAATGTTTTACATTTCAAAAGCATGCTTCACTAAGTAGAAGCAAATAATAAGTGTATGTGATCACAATGGTCGTTACAAGTCATAGTTCAAAAGTACGAATGTTTGAATGCAAAATAAAGTATTTCATGCGTTGACAACTCTAAGCAGCGGGTGTCTACAGCACGACTAGTACACAGCGGAAGCTAACCTCAAGCACCTGAGAAAAACATGCTTAAAAACATCAACACAAAGGTTGGTGAGCTATAGTTTAAGTATAACAGTATGTAAGGTAGGCCACGAGATTTCAGTGCTACAAAGAGCGTTTCAAAACAGTATGATAAAGTATATGTTAACCGTGGGCACTTGGTAACTAACTTAACGTTTATACCCCCTGAAAGTACACTTGGCAAGTGCGTATGTTTACTAAGTATTAAACACTTATTAAATGCTAGCGCGACTAGCCCGAGTGGGGATGTCAAACCCTATGGATCCATATCTAAGATTCTCGTTCATGGTTCAAAAACCAACGATTAAACGTTACCGAGCTAAAGGGAATGTTTATGCCGTTGTATAACCCACACATATATAAGTTTAAGTACTCGTGCCTAGTATGTAAAACATAAAATCCGCATGTATTCTCAGTTCCCAAAATAAGTTAAAGTAAAAGGGAATGCTATAACTCACAATGATATGTAGCGGTAAAGTAGTAGTCGGGAAAGGTGTGCAAGTAAATGGTCCGAAGTCCTCAACCTAAGTCAAATAGTACTAAGTCAGTAAATTGTCTTAATAGGTTTAAAAGTATGTAATTAAGGTCTTAAGGGTCATCATCATTCATCATCAAACAAAAGGCGTAAAGTAAGTTTCGTTTATGAAAGTAGTTTCCACCAAAGTCTGACTTCAGTCAGTCACCACGGCATCTACCCTTACTGAATTAAGGTGAGACCAGTGGCAATGGCTCCGTCTATGAGTCCCTTAAGTGTGATAAAATTTACAGAAGCAAACTCGTCTTGGTTTGACCGTGGCAACGGTCTAAGTGCGAGTAGGTCAGAAATTTCTGCACAACGTTAAAGGACATAGTAACGATCGGAGGGCCATAAACCATAAACCGTAACTCGGATTAAGACGAGTCCTGTATGAAAAGTTATCTACTCTAAAATTTCTATCTAAAAATCAAGGTTAGAACATCCCAGGTCTACTGGTCTGTTCCAGAAGCATCAGGTCAGTAGGTTTTGGACAGAAGCAGTGAGTTTAAAAGGGTTCCGGTGGTCTTGGTGCTTGATGTTCATCATGGCTCTCATCCTTGATGCATATAGCTTCAAATGTACAAATCATTGATGTATATACATCATCTTGACCATCATAACCCAAGTGCAAGTCTAAGACATGAAGCACAACTCACTTAAGAGTTGTATGAAGTTTGGTGAACCAAAGTTACATCAAAGTCTTAGATCTAACACATACATGGACTTTAAAGCTAATAACAAGTTACAAACTTGAAAGTAAACTAACTAATCAAGATCATAAGTAGTAGAACATAGTTCTTAGTTTGATCTTGAAGATCCAAGACTCAAAAGTCTAGATCCAAAGTTATATTTAAAGAAAACTTATTTGTGTGTTCTTGAACTTTCAAGGTTAACTTAATTTGTTCAAGAGATTTGAGATCAAGACTAACTTGTAGTACTTGACCATATAAACTAACTACATGAAATTAAAGTGCATAAATTGAAGAAGTAAACTTAAATAAACAAGAAAAGGTTCATGGTTGTTCATACTTTAAAGATTCAAACCAAAGTTTGATCTTTAGAAAGTAAACTTTAAAGTTTACTTCATGAACTTCAAGTATGAATTTAATCAACACATGAACTTGCAATCTTTTAAGAAAGTATATGTAGAATCATAACTAGTAAGTTATGTTCTTGAGTGTTATTGATAAATACAAGAAATAAGAAGAATCAAACTAGAAAGTTTATTCTTGTAACAAGTAAAGAACAACTAACAATTACATGTAACAAACTAACAACAACAAGTAACAAAAGATGATGATGATTATGTGATGTTTGAATTCAGTTTTGGTTAAAGAAAAAGAAGAGAAATTAAAGCTTGTTACTTACTACAACTAGAGAGAAAAGAGAGAAAACTTGGAAGTATTTTTGTGTGTGTGTTTGAGAGTGTAACAAGTGAAGTAGTATTACATAAAATGAAACAAAAAAAGGCACTCCCAAGGCCTAAAACATTCGGCCAGCAGCAGCTCACAAGGGGGGGAGGGCTTTGTTTGGTGGTCTCTAGCATGTAAAGCTTCAAAAGTTGGTTACTTGGTGTGTTTACATGGGAATGGCAAGTTAACTAGATTCCTAAACAAGTTAACTAACTAGTTACCAACAAATTTGATACTTACATGCAAGAGTGGGCTAACTAAGTCCATTAATAATGAAATGTCCCGTTCTTATTGATTAAAAACGTTCCATATTAATTGATTTCGTTGCGAGGTTTTGACCTCTATATGAGACGTTTTTCAAAGACTGCATTCATTTTTAAAACAAACCATAACCTTTATTTCATAAATAAAGGTTTAAAAAGCTTTACGTAGATTATCAAATAATGATAATTTAAAATATCCTGTTTACACACGACCATTACATAATGATTTACAATACAAATATGTTACATCGAAATCAGTTTCTTGAATGCAGTTTTTACACAATATCATACAAACATGGACTCCAAATCTTGTCCTTATTTTAGTATGCAACAGCGGAAGCTCTTAATATTCACCTGAGAATAAACATGCTTTAAACGTCAACAAAAATGTTGGTGAGTTATAGGTTTAACCTATATATATATCAAATCGTAACAATAGACCACAAGATTTCATATTTCAATACACATCCCATACATAGAGATAAAAATCATTCATATGGTGAACACCTGGTAACCGACAATAACAAGATGCATATATAAGAATATCCCCATCATTCCGGGACACCCTTCGGATATGATATAAATTTCGAAGTACTAAAGCATCCGGTACTTTGGATGGGGTTTGTTAGGCCCAATAGATCTATCTTTAGGATTCGCGTCAATTAGGGTGTCTGTTCCCTAATTCTTAGATTACCAGACTTAATAAAAAGGGGCATATTCGATTTCGATAATTCAACCATAGAATGTAGTTTCACGTACTTGTGTCTATTTTGTAAATCATTTATAAAACCTGCATGTATTCTCATCCCAAAAATATTAGATTTTAAAAGTGGGACTATAACTCACTTTCACAGATTTTTACTTCGTCGGGAAGTAAGACTTGGCCACTGGTTGATTCACGAACCTATAACAATATATACATATATATCAAAGTATGTTCAAAATATATTTACAACACTTTTAATATATTTTGATGTTTTAAGTTTATTAAGTCAGCTGTCCTCGTTAGTAACCTACAACTAGTTGTCCACAGTTAGATGTACAGAAATAAATCGATAAATATTATCTTGAATCAATCCACGACCCAGTGTATACGTATCTCAGTATTGATCACAACTCAAACTATATATATTTTGGAATCAACCTCAACCCTGTATAGCTAACTCCAACATTCACATATAGAGTGTCTATGGTTGTTCCGAAATATATATAGATGTGTCGACATGATAGGTCGAAACATTGTATACGTGTCTATGGTATCTCAAGATTACATAATATATAATACAAGTTGATTAAGTTATGGTTGGAATAGATTTGTTACCAATTTTCACGTAGCTAAAATGAAAAAAATTATCCAATCTTGTTTTACCCATAACTTCTTCATTTTAAATCCGTTTTGAGTGAATCAAATTGCTATGGTTTCATATTGAACTCTATTTTATGAATCTAAACAAAAAAAGTATAGGTTTCTAGTCGGAAAAATAAGTTACAAGTCGTTTTTGTAAAGGCAGTCATTTCAGTCGAAAGGACGACGTCTAGATGACCATTTTAGAAAACATACTTCCACTTTGAGTTTAACCATAATTTTTGGATATAGTTTCATGTTCATAATAAAAATCATTTTCTCAGAATAACAACTTTTAAATTAAAGTTTATCATAGTTTTTAATTAACTAACCCAAAACAGCCCGCGGTGTTACTACGACGGCGTAAATCCGGTTTTACGGTGTTTTTCGTGTTTCCAGGTTTTAAATCATTAAGTTAGCATATCATATAGATATAGAACATGTGTTTAGTTGATTTTAAAAGTCAAGTTAGAAGGATTAACTTTTGTTTGCGAACAAGTTTAGAATTAACTAAACTATGTTCTAGTGATTACAAGTTTAAACCTTCGAATAAGATAGCTTTATATGTATGAATCGAATGATGTTATGAATATCATTACTACCTTAAGTTCCTTGGATGAACCTACTGGAAAAGAGAAAAATGGATCTAGCTTCAATGGATCCTTGGATGGCTCAAAGTTCTTGAAGCAAAATCATGACACGAAAACAAGTTCAAGTAAGATCATCACTTGAAATAAGATTGTTATAGTTATAGAAATTGAACCAAAGTTTGAATATGATTATTACCTTATATTAGAATGATAACCTACTGTAAGAAACAAAGATTTCTTGAGGTTGGATGATCACCTTACAAGATTGGAAGTGAGCTAGCAAACTTGAAAGTATTCTTGATTTTATGAAACTAGAACTTTTGGAATTTATGAAGAACACTTAGAACTTGAAGATAGAACTTGAGAGAGATCAATTAGATGAAGAAAATTGAAGAATGAAAGTGTTTGTAGGTGTTTTTGGTCGTTGGTGTATGGATTAGATATAAAGGATATGTAATTTTGTTTTCATGTAAATAAGTCATGAATGATTACTCATATTTTTGTAATTTTATGAGATATTTCATGCTAGTTGCCAAATGATGGTTCCCACATGTGTTAGGTGACTCACATGGGCTGCTAAGAGCTGATCATTGGAGTGTATATACCAATAGTACATACATCTAAAAGCTGTGTATTGTACGAGTACGAATACGGGTGCATACGAGTAGAATTGTTGATGAAACTGAACGAGGATGTAATTGTAAGCATTTTTGTTAAGTAGAAGTATTTTGATAAGTGTATTGAAGTCTTTCAAAAGTGTATAAATACATATTAAAACACTACATGTATATACATTTTAACTGAGTCGTTAAGTCATCGTTAGTCGTTACATGTAAGTGTTGTTTTGAAACCTTTAGGTTAACGATCTTGTTAAATGTTGTTAACCCAATGTTTATAATATCAAAAGAGATTTTAAATTATTATATTATCATGATATTATGATGTACGAATATCTCTTAATATGATATATATACATTAAATGTCGTTACAACGATAAACGTTACATATATGTCTCGTTTCAAAATCATTAAGTTAGTAGTCTTGTTTTTACATATGTAGTTCATTGTTAATATAATTAATGATATGTTTACTTATCATAATATCATGTTAACTATATATATAACCATATATATGTCATCATATAGTTTTTTTTTTTTTTACAAGTTTTAACGTTCGTGAATCACCGGTCAACTTGGGTGGTCAATTGTCTATATGAAACCTATTTCATTTAATCAAGTCTTAACTAGTTTGATTGCTTAACATGTTGGAAACATTTAATCATGTAAACATCAATCTCAATTAATATATAAAAACATGGAAAAGTTCGGGTCACTACAGTACCTACCCGTTAAATAAATTTCGTCCCGAAATTTTAAGCTGTTGAAGGTGTTGACGAATCTTCTGGAAATAGATGCGGGTATTTCTTCTTCATCTGATCTTCACGCTCCCAGGTGAACTCGGGTCCTCTACGAGCATTCCATCGAACCTTAACAATTGGTATCTTGTTTTGCTTAAGTCTTTTAACCTCACGATCCATTATTTCGACGGGTTCTTCGATGAATTGGAGTTTTTCGTTGATTTGGATTTCATCTAACGGAATAGTGAGATCTTCTTTAGCAAAACATTTCTTTAAATTCGAGACGTGGAAAGTGTTATGTACAGCCGCGAGTTGTTGAGGTAACTCTAGTCGGTAAGCTACTGGTCCGATACGATCAATAATCTTGAATGGTCCAATATACCTTGGATTTAATTTCCCTCGTTTACCAAATCGAACAACGCCTTTCCAAGGTGCAACTTTAAGCATGACCATCTCTCCAATTTCAAATTCTATATCTTTTCTTTTAATGTCAGCGTAGCTCTTTTGTCGACTTTGGGCGGTTTTCAACCGTTGTTGAATTTGGATGATCTTCTCGGTAGTTTCTTGTATAATCTCCGGACCCGTAATCTGTCTATCCCCCACTTCACTCCAACAAATCGGAGACATGCACTTTCTACCATAAAGTGCTTCAAACGGCTCCATCTTAATGATTGAATGGTAGCTGTTGTTGTAGGAAAATTCTGCTAACGGTAGATGTCGATCCCAACTGTTTCCGAAATCAATAACACATGCTCGTAGCATGTCTTCAAGCGTTTGTATCGTCCTTTCGCTCTGCCCATCAGTTTGTGGATGATAGGCAGTACTCATGTCTAGACGAGTTCCTAATGCTTGCTGTAATGTCTGCCAGAATCTTGAAATAAATCTGCCATCCCTATCAGAGATAATAGAGATTGGTATTCCATGTCTGGAGATGACTTCCTTCAAATACAGTCGTGCTAACTTCTCCATCTTGTCATCTTCTCTTATTGGCAAGAAGTGTGCTGATTTGGTGAGACGGTCAACTATTACCCAAATAGTATCAAAACCACTTGCAGTCCTTGGCAATTTAGTGATGAAATCCATGGTAATGTTTTCCCATTTCCATTCCGGGATTTCGGGTTGTTGAAGTAGACCTGATGGTTTCTGATGCTCAGCTTTGACCTTAGAACACGTCAAACATTCTCCTACGTATTTAGCAACATCGGCTTTCATACCCGGCCACCAAAAATGTTTCTTGAGATCCTTGTACATCTTCCCCGTTCCAGGATGTATTGAGTATCTGGTTTTATGAGCTTCTCTAAGTACCATTTCTCTCATATCTCCAAATTTTGGTACCCAAATCCTTTCAGCCCTATACCGGTTTCCGTCTTCCCGAATATTAAGATGCTTCTCCGATCCTTTGGGTATTTCATCCTTTAAATTTCCCTCTTTTAAAACTCCTTGTTGCGCCTCCTTTATTTGAGTAGTAATGTTATTATGAATCATTATATTCATAGATTTTACTCGAATGGGTTCTCTGTCCTTCCTGCTCAAGGCATCGGCTACCACATTTGCCTTCCCCGGGTGGTAACGAATCTCAAAGTCGTAATCATTCAATAATTCAATCCACCTACGCTGCCTCATATTCAGTTGTTTCTGATTAAATATGTGTTGAAGACTTTTGTGGTCGGTATATATAATACTTTTGACCCCATATAAGTAGTGCCTCCAAGTCTTTAATGCAAAAACAACCGCGCCTAATTCCAAATCATGCGTCGTATAATTTTGTTCGTGAATCTTCAATTGTCTAGACGCATAAGCAATCACCTTCGTTCGTTGCATTAATACACAACCGAGACCTTGCTTTGATGCATCACAATAAATCACAAAATCATCATTCCCTTCAGGCAATGACAATATAGGTGCCGTAGTTAGCTTTTTCTTCAATAACTGAAACGCTTTCTCTTGTTCATCATTCCATTCAAATTTCTTCCCTTTATGCGTTAATGCAGTCAAGGGTTTTGCTATTCTGGAAAAGTCTTGGATGAACCTTCTGTAGTAACCAGCTAGTCCTAAAAACTGGCGTATGTGTTTCGGAGTTTTCGGGGTTTCCCACTTTTCAACAGTTTCTATCTTTGCCGGATCCACCTTAATACCTTCTTTGTTCACTATGTGACCGAGGAATTGAACTTCTTCCAACCAAAATGCACACTTTGAAAACTTAGCGTACAATTCTTCCTTCCTCAATACTTCTAACACCTTTCTCAAATGTTCACCGTGTTCTTGGTCATTCTTTGAGTAAATAAGTATGTCATCAATGAAAACAATGACAAACTTGTCAAGGTATGGTCCACACACTCGGTTCATAAGGTCCATGAACACAGCTGGTGCATTAGTTAAACCAAACGGCATGACCATAAACTCGTAATGACTGTAACGTGTTCTGAAAGCAGTCTTTGGAATATCATCTTCTTTCACCCGCATTTGATGATACCCGGAACGTAAGTCAATCTTTGAATAAACAGACGAGCCTTGTAGTTGATCAAATAAGTCATCGATTCTCGGTAGTGGGTAGCGGTTCTTGATGGTAAGTTTGTTCAACTCTCGGTAGTCGATACACAACCTGAATGTACCATCTTTCTTCTTGACAAACAAAACAGGAGCTCCCCACGGTGATGTGCTTGGTCGAATGAAACCACGCTCTAAAAGTTCTTGTAATTCGCTTTGTAGTTCTTTCATCTCGCTGGGTGCGAGTCTGTAAGGAGCACGAGCTATTGTTGCAGCTCCTGGTACAAGATCTATTTGAAATTCAACGGATCGATGTGGGGGTAATCCCGGTAATTCTTTCGGAAATACATCAGGAAATTCTTTTGTGACGGGAACATCATTGATGCTCTTTTCTTCACTTTGTACTTTCTCGACGTGTGCTAGAACAGCATAGCAACCTTTTCTTATTAGTTTTTGTGCCTTCAAATTACTAATAAGATGTAGCTTCGTGTTGCCCTTTTCTCCGTACACCATTAAGGGTTTTCCTTTTTCTCGTATAATGCGAATTGCATTTTTGTAACAAACGATCTCCGCTTTCACTTCTTTCAACCAGTCCATACCGATTATCACATCAAAACTCCCTAACTCTACTGGTATCAAATCAATCTTAAATGTTTCACTAACCAGTTTAATTTCTCGATTCCGACATATATTATCTGCTGAAATTAATTTACCATTTGCTAATTCGAGTAAAAATTTACTATCCAAAGGCGTCAATGGACAACTTAATTTAGCACAAAAATATCTACTCATATAGCTTCTATCCGCACCCGAATCAAATAAAACGTAAGCAGATTTATTGTCAATAAGAAACGTACCCGTAACAAGCTCCGGGTCTTCCTGTGCCTCTACCGCATTAATATTGAAAACTCTTCCACGGCCTTGTCCATTCGTGTTCTCCTGGTTCGGGCAATTTCTAATAATGTGGCCTGGTTTTCCACATTTATAACAAACTACATTGGCATAACTTGCTCCGACACTACTTGCTCCGCCATTACTCGTTCCGACACCATTTGTTCCTTTCATTCTATTAACCCCTGGTCCGTAGACCTCACACTTCGCCGCGCTATGACCATTTCTTTTACACTTGTTGCAAAATTTGGTGCAGAACCCCGAGTGATTCTTTTCACACCTTTGGCATAGTTGCTTCTGATTGTTGTTGTTGTTGCGGTTATTATTGTTGTTGGGATGATTGTTGTAGTTGCTGTTGTTGTTGTTGTTGTTGTTGTTGTTGTTAGGCCGTTTGTTGTAGTTGCGATTGATGTTGCGATTGTTGGGATAATTGTTGCGATTATTGTTGTAATTGCTGTTGTTGTTGTATTGGTGATTCTTATCACCGTTTTCCTCCCACTTTCTTTTGACTTGCTTCACATTGGCCTCTTCAGCAGTCTGTTCTTTAATTCTTTCTTCAATCTGGTTCACTAGTTTGTGAGCCATTCTACATGCCTGTTGTATGGAGGCGGGCTCGTGTGAACTTATATCTTCTTGGATTCTTTCCGGTAATCCTTTCACAAACGCGTCGATCTTCTCTTCCTCATCTTCGAATGCTCCCGGACACAATAGGCACAATTCTGTGAATCGTCTTTCGTACGTGGTAATATCAAATCCTTGGGTTCGTAACCCTCTAAGTTCTGTCTTGAGCTTATTGACCTCGGTTCTGGGACGGTACTTCTCGTTCATCAAGTGCTTGAATGCTGACCACGGTAGTGCGTACGCATCATCTTGTCCTACTTGCTCTAGATAGGTATTCCACCATGTTAACGCAGAACCTGTGAAGGTATGCGTAGCGTACTTCACTTTGTCCTCTTCAGTACACTTACTTATGGCAAACACCGATTCAACCTTCTCGGTCCACCGTTTCAATCCGATCGGTCCTTCGGTTCCATCAAATTCCAAAGGTTTGCAGGCAGTGAATTCTTTGTAGGTGCATCCTACACGATTTCCTGTACTGCTAGATCCAAGGTTATTGTTGGTATGTAGCGCAGCCTGTACTGTGGCTATGTTTGAAGCTAGAAAAGTACGGAATTCCTCTTCATTCATATTCACGGTGTGTCGAGTAGTCGGTGCCATTTCCTTCAAAATAGTTAAATGGAACAAGTTAATCATACAGAATATTAAGAGTAGTTAATAGTATTTCGTAGCATAATATGAACTCATTTATAAAAGCTTTTTCTTCATATTAGCGTTTTATAAGTTTAAATTCGGGTAGTACCTACCCGTTAAGTTCATACTTAGTAGCTAATATACAATTCAACTACTACAATTCTATATGAAAAACTGATTATAATAATATTTCGCATTCAAACTTTTATACCATATTTTACAAACTTACAATACCGCTTATTTTACATAAAGCATGAAATATAGCACACAATAACTTTGATACAAGATAGTTGTGAAGATAATTCTAGCTAGTACACAAGTCGTTCAGCAAAGGCAATAAAGACACGTAATTCATACGTCCAGAAACAAGTCATGCATTCTGGTTTTACTAGGACTACTTCCCATCCTTGGTCTTGTGCAACATAACCGTTATGGCTGTTGATAAGACAACGTGTTGTAACGTCGTCAAAGGGACGAGGGTTACATAATGTCCAACAGTCCCGTAATAATCTAAAAACCTCATTTCTTACCCCAATTACCGACTCCGTCACTTGTGGAAACGTTTTGTTTAATAGTTGTAGCCCGATGTTCTTGTTCTCACTTTGGTGAGAAGCGAACATTACTAATCCGTAAGCATAACATGCTTCTTTATGTTGCATGTTAGCCGCTTTTTCTAAATCACGAAGTCCAATATTCGGATATATTGAGTCAAAATAATTTCTTAACCCGTTGCGTAAAATAGCATTTGGGTTCCCCGCAATATATGCATCAAAGTAAACACATCGTAACTTATGGGTTTCCCAATGTGATATCCCCCATCTTTCAAACGAAAGTCTCTTATAAACCAAGACATTCTTGGAACGTTCTTCGAATGTCTTACAAACTGATCTCGCCTTAAATAGTTGTGCCGAAGAATTCTGGCCGACTCTAGACAAGATTTCATCAATCATGTCTCCGGGTAGGTCTCTTAAAATATTGGGTTGTCTATCCATTTTGTGTTTTTAAACTGTAAAATAGACAAGAGTTAGATTCATAAAAAAAATACTTATTAATACAAGCAATTTTTACATATATCATAAAGCATAAGAACACTATATTCCATATATTACACCACACGAATACAACTATCTTATTCCGACTCGCTCGTTTCTTCATCTTCGGTTTTGGTTCGTTTTGCCAAGTTTCTAGGGATATATGATGTTCTCCTAATACGAGCCGTCGTTGTCCACATTGGTTTAGAAAAACCTGGTGGTTTAGAGGTTCCCGGGTCATTGTTACAACTTAAGGACTTCGAGGGTTGACGATACATATAAAGTTCATCGGGGTTGGAATTAGATTTCTCTATTTTTATGCCCTTTCCCTTATTATTTTCTTTTGCCTTTTTAAATTCAGTTGGGGTAATTTCTATAACATCATCGGAATTCTCGTCGGAATCCGATTCATCGGAGAATTGGTAATCCTCCCAATATTTTGCTTCCTTGGCGGAAACACCATTGACCATAATTAACTTTGGTCGGTTGGTTGAGGATTTTCTTTTACTTAACCGTTTTATTATTTCCCCCACCGGTTCTATTTCTTCATCCGGTTCCGATTCTTCTTCCGGTTCCGATTCTTCTTCCGGTTCCGACTCTTCTTCCGGTTCCTCTTCGGGAACTTGTGAATCAGTCCACAAATCATTCCAATTTACATTTGACTCTTCATTATTATTAGGTGAGTCAATGGGACTTGTTCTAGAGGTAGACATCTATCACATAATATCAAACACGTTAAGAGATTAATATATCACATAATATTCATATGTTAAAAATATATAGTTTCCAACAAAAATGTTAAGCAATCATTTTTAAAGAAAACACGGTCGAAGTCCAGACTCACTAATGCATCCTAACAAACTCGATAAGACACACTAATGCAAATTTTATGGTTCTCTAAGACCAACGCTCGGATACCAACTGAAATGTCCCGTTCTTATTGATTAAAAACGTTCCATATTAATTGATTTCGTTGCGAGGTTTTGACCTCTATATGAGACGTTTTTCAAAGACTGCATTCATTTTTAAAACAAACCATAACCTTTATTTCATAAATAAAGGTTTAAAAAGCTTTACGTAGATTATCAAATAATGATAATTTAAAATATCCTGTTTACACACGACCATTACATAATGATTTACAATACAAATATGTTACATCGAAATCAGTTTCTTGAATGCAGTTTTTACACAATATCATACAAACATGGACTCCAAATCTTGTCCTTATTTTAGTATGCAACAGCGGAAGCTCTTAATATTCACCTGAGAATAAACATGCTTTAAACGTCAACAAAAATGTTGGTGAGTTATAGGTTTAACCTATATATATATCAAATCGTAACAATAGACCACAAGATTTCATATTTCAATACACATCCCATACATAGAGATAAAAATCATTCATATGGTGAACACCTGGTAACCGACAATAACAAGATGCATATATAAGAATATCCCCATCATTCCGGGACACCCTTCGGATATGATATAAATTTCGAAGTACTAAAGCATCCGGTACTTTGGATGGGGTTTGTTAGGCCCAATAGATCTATCTTTAGGATTCGCGTCAATTAGGGTGTCTGTTCCCTAATTCTTAGATTACCAGACTTAATAAAAAGGGGCATATTCGATTTCGATAATTCAACCATAGAATGTAGTTTCACGTACTTGTGTCTATTTTGTAAATCATTTATAAAACCTGCATGTATTCTCATCCCAAAAATATTAGATTTTAAAAGTGGGACTATAACTCACTTTCACAGATTTTTACTTCGTCGGGAAGTAAGACTTGGCCACTGGTTGATTCACGAACCTATAACAATATATACATATATATCAAAGTATGTTCAAAATATATTTACAACACTTTTAATATATTTTGATGTTTTAAGTTTATTAAGTCAGCTGTCCTCGTTAGTAACCTACAACTAGTTGTCCACAGTTAGATGTACAGAAATAAATCGATAAATATTATCTTGAATCAATCCACGACCCAGTGTATACGTATCTCAGTATTGATCACAACTCAAACTATATATATTTTGGAATCAACCTCAACCCTGTATAGCTAACTCCAACATTCACATATAGAGTGTCTATGGTTGTTCCGAAATATATATAGATGTGTCGACATGATAGGTCGAAACATTGTATACGTGTCTATGGTATCTCAAGATTACATAATATATAATACAAGTTGATTAAGTTATGGTTGGAATAGATTTGTTACCAATTTTCACGTAGCTAAAATGAAAAAAATTATCCAATCTTGTTTTACCCATAACTTCTTCATTTTAAATCCGTTTTGAGTGAATCAAATTGCTATGGTTTCATATTGAACTCTATTTTATGAATCTAAACAAAAAAAGTATAGGTTTCTAGTCGGAAAAATAAGTTACAAGTCGTTTTTGTAAAGGCAGTCATTTCAGTCGAAAGGACGACGTCTAGATGACCATTTTAGAAAACATACTTCCACTTTGAGTTTAACCATAATTTTTGGATATAGTTTCATGTTCATAATAAAAATCATTTTCTCAGAATAACAACTTTTAAATTAAAGTTTATCATAGTTTTTAATTAACTAACCCAAAACAGCCCGCGGTGTTACTACGACGGCGTAAATCCGGTTTTACGGTGTTTTTCGTGTTTCCAGGTTTTAAATCATTAAGTTAGCATATCATATAGATATAGAACATGTGTTTAGTTGATTTTAAAAGTCAAGTTAGAAGGATTAACTTTTGTTTGCGAACAAGTTTAGAATTAACTAAACTATGTTCTAGTGATTACAAGTTTAAACCTTCGAATAAGATAGCTTTATATGTATGAATCGAATGATGTTATGAATATCATTACTACCTTAAGTTCCTTGGATGAACCTACTGGAAAAGAGAAAAATGGATCTAGCTTCAATGGATCCTTGGATGGCTCAAAGTTCTTGAAGCAAAATCATGACACGAAAACAAGTTCAAGTAAGATCATCACTTGAAATAAGATTGTTATAGTTATAGAAATTGAACCAAAGTTTGAATATGATTATTACCTTATATTAGAATGATAACCTACTGTAAGAAACAAAGATTTCTTGAGGTTGGATGATCACCTTACAAGATTGGAAGTGAGCTAGCAAACTTGAAAGTATTCTTGATTTTATGAAACTAGAACTTTTGGAATTTATGAAGAACACTTAGAACTTGAAGATAGAACTTGAGAGAGATCAATTAGATGAAGAAAATTGAAGAATGAAAGTGTTTGTAGGTGTTTTTGGTCGTTGGTGTATGGATTAGATATAAAGGATATGTAATTTTGTTTTCATGTAAATAAGTCATGAATGATTACTCATATTTTTGTAATTTTATGAGATATTTCATGCTAGTTGCCAAATGATGGTTCCCACATGTGTTAGGTGACTCACATGGGCTGCTAAGAGCTGATCATTGGAGTGTATATACCAATAGTACATACATCTAAAAGCTGTGTATTGTACGAGTACGAATACGGGTGCATACGAGTAGAATTGTTGATGAAACTGAACGAGGATGTAATTGTAAGCATTTTTGTTAAGTAGAAGTATTTTGATAAGTGTATTGAAGTCTTTCAAAAGTGTATAAATACATATTAAAACACTACATGTATATACATTTTAACTGAGTCGTTAAGTCATCGTTAGTCGTTACATGTAAGTGTTGTTTTGAAACCTTTAGGTTAACGATCTTGTTAAATGTTGTTAACCCAATGTTTATAATATCAAAAGAGATTTTAAATTATTATATTATCATGATATTATGATGTACGAATATCTCTTAATATGATATATATACATTAAATGTCGTTACAACGATAAACGTTACATATATGTCTCGTTTCAAAATCATTAAGTTAGTAGTCTTGTTTTTACATATGTAGTTCATTGTTAATATAATTAATGATATGTTTACTTATCATAATATCATGTTAACTATATATATAACCATATATATGTCATCATATAGTTTTTTTTTTTTTTACAAGTTTTAACGTTCGTGAATCACCGGTCAACTTGGGTGGTCAATTGTCTATATGAAACCTATTTCATTTAATCAAGTCTTAACTAGTTTGATTGCTTAACATGTTGGAAACATTTAATCATGTAAACATCAATCTCAATTAATATATATAAACATGGAAAAGTTCGGGTCACTACAAATAATGTAGGGTGGGCTTATAAGCCCAAGGTCATAAGTCCATAACACTAATAAAGCCCAAGTTCACTTAATTAACAAATAAACCCAATTAAAGCCCAAGTAATTAACTAATAACTATAGTTAATTAAAATGATTAATAAAACTAATCATGAATGTAAATAATACTTGAAAATATTATTCGTGCAAGTTCCGGGTGTCACAAAGACGTTTCGGGCAATTAAAGTCAAGTTCGGGCAATCATGGCAACATGTAAATGTAATAACGTACATTAGTTTTATCACACGTATTAATAATAATAAATTTTAATAAATAAACGTTGGAAAATCCAGGGTCGTTATGCCGCGACGCGGCCCCATTAGTCGTGGCGTGACATATAAAGGGAAAACCGACCCTTCTTAGCACGCCTCCTGACTTTGGTTTGCTTGAGATGTCGCGACGCGACCAGAAACCTCGCGGCACGAGAATGCACAAGATTTTCGACCTGTATATCATGACTCCTAATTCTTGTTTTGGGTTAAACATCGCGGCGCGGCAAAATCCTTCGCGGCGCTGTGATAGCCTAAGGCTGATCAGTTTTTTGACAACAAAACTAGATATTGATTTCGCGACTCGTATGCCCCAAACTTGCTTCGTATGTATATCTAGACTTCACCACGAAGCCTCACTTAACTTAATACCGTTCTAAGTCAAACATATCCTTATACATGTATAATATATATACATATCGTACACATCAAAATAGCACTTAAGTCATTTAATCACGTGGACAATGAAATATAATCGTACAGACGATTAAGTATGTACCTTAATCTATGTATGTAAACAGCGGGATTTACATATCTTGTTCAACAAGTTGCTCCATCGTTGGATTCTCCAAATGACTAAGATGATCTGCTGCGACGTTCTCTTCTCCTTTCTTATCTTTAATCTCAATATCGAATTCTTGAAGGAGTAAGACCCATCGTAGGAGTCTTGGTTTAGCATCTTGCTTAGTGAATAGATATTTTAAGGCTAAATGATCTGTGTAAAACGTAGTTTTGGACAGGATGAGATAGGAACGGAATTTGTCAAAATCAAAAACTACCTCTAGCAGCTCCTTTTCTAAAGTGGTGTAGTTTTCTTGAGCTCTGGTTATGGTATTGCTGTTATAATAGATTGGATGGAAATGTTTATCTTTACGTTTTCCTAATACAGCTCCAACTATGAAATCACTCGCATCATACATGATTTTGAATGGTAAGCTCCAATCAGGAGCTATCATGATGGGTGCATGTGTGAGCAGCTCCTTTAGATAGTTAAACGCTTGAACACATTCTTTATTGAAGACAAACGGAACTTCCTTTCCGAGGAGATAAGCAATAGGTCATGTGACCTTTGAAAAAATCTTTGATAAAACGTCGGTAGAAACCGGCGTGTCCATGGAAACTCCTCACAGCTTTTACTGTGGTAGGTTATGGAAGCTTAGTTATGGTTTCAATCTTAGCGTTATCGACTTCTATTCCTGACTTTGATATCTTATGTCCTAAAACTATGCCTTCTTTAACCATGAAGTGACATTTTTTCCATTTCAGAACTAAATTCGAATCTTCACACCGGGTGAGCATCTTGTCAAGGTTAGAAAGGCACGAATCAAAGGTACTACCGAAGATGAAAAAGTCATCCATGAAGACTTCCATACAACGTTCGATCATGTCATGGAATATTGGTACCATGCATCGCTGAAATGTAGCAGGTGCATTGCACAACTCAAAGGGCATGCATCGATAGGCAAATGTTCCATAAGGACATGTGAAGGTTGTCTTTTCTTGGTCCTTTAGATCTAGGGGAATTTAAAAGTAGCCGGAAAAACCGTCAAGGAAACAATAAAACTCGTTTCCTGATATGTGTTCCAACATTTGATCAGTGAATGGTAATGGAAAATGATCTTTCCGGGTTGTATCATTTAGTTTACGATAATCTATGCAAACCCTCCAACCGGTGACCTCCCGAGTTGGAATATTTTCATTATTCTCATTTTTGATTACGGTCATTTCTCCCTTCTTGGTTACCACTTGAACATGACTGAACCATGGCGAATCGGAAATAGGATAGATCATACCGACATCCAGAAGTTTGATTATTTCTTTCTTGACGACTTCTTGAATCATTGGATTGACCCTTCTTTGCCTCTGAACTGATGGTTTGAAATCATCTTCCATGAAGATCTTGTGGGTGGAATAATTTGGACTGATTCCTTTTATGTCAGAAATCTTCCAAGCGATTGCATTCTTATGTGACTTCAGAACCTCAATTAATTTTTCCTTCTCATGTGGCGTGAGGTCTTTAGAAATGATTACAGGGAGTTGCGATTCTCCTTCTAAGATTTCATACTCCAGATACTCGTGTAGCTTCTTCAACTCTAATTCCATAGGTTCCTCAATAGATGGCTTCATTCTTTCTATCTCCTTTATATCTAACAAGTCATATCTCTCCTAGAATTCTGATTCTTCTTCCTTAATATCGGCCACTGATGATATCTGTTTTTTGGTTCTGGAGATTGTCCTTCTTAATGCTTCGTCTTCTAGAAACATCTTCTTTAGTTACGAAGATCGGTTCAGGAATTTCATCACTGTCCTCATTTAACTGCAGTTCCTGGAATACCGGAATGAAATATATCTCTTCATTCGGTCTTCTCCTTAACAGAGGTATGGGAATGCCTTGACCTAGCGGTGCTATACGGATAGTCTTGCCGAGAAAGTTACTTTCAGAGTGGGGATATTTATATTGACCAGGATCTATGGCTGAATGGTTGTCGAGATTTCCTTCAGGATGTGTAAAGAGAAGATCCTTAGAAATTTGATCTTGACTACATATAGCCATGGTGTCCTCCAGATATTCGTTGACAAGTTCTTGAAAAGAGTGAGCGAGATTGAGATCTTCTTCGCAAGGATGGGTCATGAGTCGGTCGACATTAAATGTGACTTCTTCATTCCCAACTCTTAATTTCTGTGATTTCTCGTGTACATCAATTATGGCCTTGGCAGTATTCAAGAATGGTCTGCCAAGTATAAGTGGGACCTTCATGTCTTCCTCAATATCCGACGAATCAACGAGGAATGCAAACTAATCCACTCTGACTAGAAGATCCTCATTTATTCCTCGAGGAATCTTAACTGATCTGTCCGCGAGTTGTATAGTAATTCTGGTAGGTCTTAAGTCATTAAGTCCTAGCTTTTTGAATAATGAATAGGGCAATAGGTTTACACTGGCTCCTAAGTCTGCTAACGCATTGCTGATTTGGACATCTTGCAGGTAGCAAGGTATCGTAAATCTTCCCGTATCTCCTAACTTAGGGGGAATACCATGTTGTAACACTAATGAACATTCCTTACTTAAGGGTAAGATACCTATCTCTCTTAATCTCTCTTTGTTTGAAAGCAATTCTTTGAAAAATTTAGCGCAGTTTGGTATTTCTATTAAGGCATCTACTAGTCGTACATTCATATGCAGATTTTTAATAATATCCCAATAATTAGTGAATTTCGCTTCTTGTTTTTCCTTCCTAAGCCTACCGGGAAAAGGTATGTGGGCTCGCGGAATAATTTTCGGAGCTTTAGGAGAGATAGGTTCCAGACTTCCGGTGGATTGACAACTGGGTCAATTGGCACAGGTTCCGTATCGGAAAAATCTTGTATGGGTACATTAACAGTTGTTTCCTTCCCACCTCTAGTGACTATTAGGGCATCAAACTCACTACACTCTGTTTCAATTTTAGTGGTTAATCGTTTAAGCGTAAGCTGAAACTTGGTTATTAACTCTTCAAAAGTCTTTATCAAAGTATCAAACTTATTTTGGCATTCTATGTCTTGAAGGTTTATCATGTCTTGCTTTTTCATAAATTCGACTAAAGTTCCTTAGAGTGGAGAGTAGGTTGGTTTAATGGGAAGATTATATTAGAGTCTGAGCTTTTCTGCTGTTTATATGCCCATCTAGGGTAAGGATATCTTAGATTGGTTCTAGTAGTATTGGGACTTTTAGGAATTGGTAAAATTTGAAAAGTGAGGGCGAGATCTTGTATCCTGATTTCTAGCAATTTACCGTTTGAGTGAAGATGTCATCCTTCTCAGCAGCTTCATTGCTCCAATCTTCCTGTTGTGCAGCTATTGTTTCTAAGAGATTCCATGCTTCGTCTACTGTTCGTGACATGAAATTGCCTTGTGAGGCCATGTCTAGGAGAGACTTATCATCCTTGGTCAAACCATTTTAAAGTGTGCATATTATGTCTGTTAACGCATGATTTGGACATCTTTCAAGCATCACCTTTACTCTATTCCATGTTAGACACAATGACTCATTTTCTTTTTGAGAATAGTTTGTGATGTCATTTCTTAAACAGGTTTACAGAGAGGGTGGATAAAATTGGTTTAAAAACTTTGTGGCCAATTCCTCCCATGATTGTATTGAATTCTGTTGAAGCTCATCAAACTAGGTTAAAGCGCGTACAGACAAGGAATATTGAAAAAGATGAAGTTTCAAAATATTTTTCCCGTTTTCTTCCCTTTTAAAAGAGTCAACCAGACTGATAAATGTTTTTCAGTGTAAGTTTGGATCGTCAGTCAGAGATCCTTGTAATTTACTGATCATACTGACCAGTTTGATCATACATGAACTGATGTTAGGAACTTCTTCAATTTCTAAGTTGATTGGTCCTCCTCTTTCTTCTAAGCATGAATTTTGCATAGAAGCAATGGTGTTTTGTTGTTCCATTTTTTAGATTTTCAGTTTAAAAGAGTATAAAAAGTAACTTTTAACTAAAAGGATCGATAATTTAACTAAAAAATTTATTCTTGAAATTCGGTCGCTAATCTTATCAGATATTTCAACTGATAGGATTTCTTACAGATTACTTTGTACCTAAGTGGCCAGATCGACTACGGAGAGGCAGGATCCTTTTGGTTCCAAAATAATTGCAGACTGTTTAGAAAATCCAATAACCAAGTCCGTGTATAATTGTCTTTCTTAGACACCACCAAACAATACTTTTGTCTGTTAAAATCTTTCTCAATCAAAATATTCGATTCCCCGGCGGCGGCGCCAAAAACTTGTTACCCCTATGATATCACTGAAACTGACGATTTTATTTATGTGGTGTCGTTAGGCCACTAGGCATCAGAATCAGCTAATCGAGAGGGAGAACATTGGTTTATTATTTATATTTTACGGGGGCTAAATTTACTTTTAACTTTCTAAGGTAGAAGGTGTAAGTTAACCTAGCGTCGTACTTTTGAATGGTTTAACGAATTGAAGATCAAGTGGATAATTGTCTTTGATTAAATTACCTAGATAAAGGATAGTTGTTGGTTTTAAGCTAATAGTCCTAATTGCAAAAAAGTAAAGATGATGGAAGGATATCCGAAGTATGCAGATCAGGGAAAAATTGACCAAGATATCAGTTTGGGCTAGGAAAAGGTAATTACGTTTATGTTAAAGCTAAGATTAGAATGATGTAGATCTGGTTAGATGAGCCAATTACACAGACCTACTTATCTCTAGACTTTCAGAGTTCTCGTTGAGTAGTGAAAAGTATGTCACTTGGTTGTATAATTGAAAGGTAACAATACCTTGGAGGTTATCCTATGTAAACCATTAGGTTTATTAGTGAGTTGAGTTCTAATCCTAACCCTCGTTATCAGTTTGGTTAACTGAATAACAACGTGCCGTATTGAGTGAACACTGATCACAAACGGAAGGAGTCCGTCGGGTCAAGTTGAAAAAACCTTAATGTAAACTAATAACCATTTCATTATACTAATGAGATCATACAAATCTAAACATTATACAACATTACAATTGACATACTGAAAGTAAAGCAGATAGAAACCTAATAGATACCTAAAAGTTGATATAACTTAATCCTAGAGCAACAATCGAACAAGAACATGCAATAAGTTTGGGTCATATAGTTAAGGCACTGGCTAGATCTTAACAGCTCCTAAGAAGTCTCTTTGGAACAATCAATAGGTATACTATGTCATTCATGTCTTAATTCCTAAGTTCCGTGTCCTAAAAGCGCATTAGATGAATCTCGAGAACTCTGGCCATACATAGTTCATAGATTCTTCAGATACAGTATAACTAGGGGTCTTAATCTTATGAAGTAGCTAGGTTCATATAGGTGGATAAGTCCTGATCACAACCTAGGTTGGTCAATCCTTAAGATGCTAGCATTCAAATCTATCGGAATCACAAGTTCAGTATGACGATAGTAACCGTACTAATTTAACATAACTACGCTAACCCAAACTTCTATCATGACAACATATAGATTAATTAAGCTAACATGGTAATATCGGAATGCATTATTAAACATAAATGATAACAATACATGTTTAATTAATAAGACAAGCGTTTCGGATAAAATCCTGAAAAGGCTGAAGAAATCTGCTCGAGATCTCAAGGACTTGATATCGACTAAAAAGTCACGTTTTTACCACAGTATTAAGGCCCAAAAATGAGAAAGACAAGAAATCAAGTTACGATCCAGGAATTTCAGCTCACCAGGCAAGCCAAACGGCCTGCCAAACTGTAGTGACCCGAACTTTTCCATGTTTATATATATTAAATGAAATTTTTATTTACATGATTAAGTGTTTCCAACATGTTAAGCAATCAAACTTGTTAATACTTGATTAATTTAAATAGGTTTCATATAGACAATTGACCACCCAAGTTGACCGGTGATTCACGAACGTTAAAACTTGTAAAAACTATATGATGACATATATATGATTATATATATAGTTAACATGATATTATGATAAGTAAGTATCTCATTAGGTATTTTAACAATGAGTTATATACATAAAAATGAGGCTATTGAATTTAAGAAACTCGAAAATGATATATATAACGATTATCGTTATATCAACATCTTACTAAGTACATATGAATCATATTAAGATATTGACACACTTGGTTAATTATGTTAAATGATAAGTAAATATATCATTAAGTGAATTAACAATGAACTACATATGTAAAAATAAGACTATTAACTTAATGATTTCGAAACGAGACATATATGTAACGATTATCGTTGTAACGACATTTAACTGTATATATATCATACTAAGATATATTATATATCATAATATCATGATAATGTAACAATTTAACATCTCTTTAGATATAATAAACATTTGGCTAACAACATGTAACATGATCGTTAACTTAAAGGTTTCAAATCAACATTTACATGTAACGACTAACGATGACTTAACGACTCAGTTAAAATGTATATACATGTAGTGTTTTAATATCTATTCATACACTTTTGAAAGACTTCAAGACACTTATCAAAATACTTCTACTTAACAAAAATGCTTACAATTACATCCTCGTTCTGTTTCATCAAAAATTCTACTCGTATGCACCCGTATTCGTACTCGTACAATACATAGCTTTTAGATATATGTACTATTGGTATATACACTCCAATGATCAGCTCTTAGCAGCCCATGTGAGTCACCTAACACATGTGAGAACCATCATTTGAAAACTAGCATGAAATATCTCATAAAATTACAAAAATATTAGTAATCATTCATGACTTATTTACATGTAAAAAAAATTACACATCCTTTATATCTAATCCATATACCAACGACCAAAAACACCTACAAACACTTTCATTCTTCAATTTTCTTCATCTAATTGATCTCTCTCAAGTTCTATCTTCAAGTTCTAAGTGTTCTTTATAAATTCTACAAGTTCTAGTTTCATAAAATCAAGAATACTTCCAAGTTTGCTAGCTTACTTCTAATCTTGTAAAGTGATCATCCAACCTCAAGAAATCTTTCTTATTTACAGTAAGATATCTTTCTAATACAAGGTAATACTCATATTCAAACTTTGATTCAATTTCTATAACTATAACAATCTTATTTCGAGTGGAAATCTTACTTGAACTTGTTTTCGTGTCATGATTCTGCTTCAAGAACTTTCAAGCCATCCAAGGATCCTTTGAAACTAGATCCATTTGTCTCTTTTCCATTAGGTTTATCCATAAAACTTGAGGTAGTAATGATGTTCATAACATCATTCGATTCATACATATAAAGCTATCTTATTCGAAGGTTTAAACTTGAAATCACTAGAACATAGTTTAGTTAATTCTAAACTTGTTCGCAAACAAAAGTTAATCCTTCTAACTTGACTTTTAAAATCAACTAAACACATGTCCTATATCTATATGATATGCTAACTTAATGATTTAAAACCTGGAGACATGAAAATCATCGTAAAACCGGACATACGCCGTCGTAGTAACACCACGAGCTGTTTTGGGTTTGATAATTAAAAACTATGATAAACTTTGATTTAAAAGTTGTTCTTCTGGGAAAATGATTTTTCTTATGAACATGAAACTATATCCAAAAATCATGATTAAACTCAAAGTGGAAGTATATTTTTCAAAATGGTCATCAAGACGTCGTTCTTTCGACTGAAATGACTACCTCTTACAAAAACGACTTGTAACTTATATTTCTGACTATAAACCTATACTTTTTATGTTTAGATTCATAAAATAGAGTTCAATATGAAACCATAGCAATTTGATTCACTCAAAACGGATTTAAAATGAAGAAGTTATGGGTAAAACAAGATTGGATATTTTTTGATTGTTGTAGCTACGGGAAATATTGTAACAATTCTATACAAATCATATCCTAGCTAACTTATATTGTATTATATATGTATTCTAATATATTATGTAATTTTGGGATACCATAGACACGTATGCAAATGTTTTGACATATCATATCGACCCATGTATATATATATATTATTTGGAACAACCATAGACACTCTATATGCAGTAATGTTGGAGTTAGCTATACAGGGTTGAGGTTGATTCCAAAAATATATATAATTTGAGTTGTGATCTAGCCTGAGACGTGTATACACTGGGTCGTGGATTGATTCAAGATAATATATCGATTTATTTCTGTACATCTAATTGTGGATAACTAGTTGTAGGTTACTAACGAGGACAGCTGACTTAATAAACTTAAAACATTAAAACGTATTAAAAATGTTGTAAATATATTTTGAACATACTTTGATATATATGTACATATTTGTTATAGGTTCGTGAATCGACCAGTGGCCAAGTCTTACTTCCCGAAGAAGTAAAAATCTTTGAAAGTGAGTTATAGTCCCACTTTTAAAATCTAATATTTTGGGATGAGAATACATGCAGTTTTATAAATGTTTTACGAAATAGACACAGGTAATTGAAACTACATTATATGGGTGAATGATCGAAGCCGAATATGCCCCTTTTGCTTGGTAACCTAAGAATTAGTAAACCGATCTACTAATTGACGCGAATCCTAAAGATAGATCTATTGGGCCTAACGAACCCCATCCAAAGTACCAGATGCTTTAGTACTTCGATGTTGTTTTTATCATGTCTGAAGGATTTCTCGGAATGATAGGGGATATTCTTATATGCATCTTGTTAATGTCGGTTACCAGATGTTCACCATATGAATGATTTTTATCTCTATGTATGGGATGTATATTGAAATATGAAATCTTGTGGTCTATTATTATGATTTGATAATATATAGGTTAAACCTATAACTCACCAACATTTTTGTTGAAGTTTTAAGCATGTTTATTCTCAGGTGATTATTAAGAGCTTCCGCTGTTGCATACTAAAATAAGGACAAGATTTGGAGTCCATGCTTGTATGATATTATGTAAAAACTGCATTCAAGAAATTTATTTTTGATGTAATATATTCTTATTGTAAACCATTATGTAATGGTCGTGTGTAAACGGTATATTTTAGATTATCATTATTTGATAATCTATGTAATGCGTTTTAAACCTTTATAGATAAAATAAAGGTTATGGTTGTTTTAAAAATGAATGCAGTCTTTGAAAAACGTCTCATATAGAGGTCAAAATCTCGCGACGAATTCAATTAATATGGAACGTTTATAATCAATATGAACGGGACATTTCACAAACGTCCTGCCAAACAGCTTGCCTGGCTCAAAAACGGCATGCCAAACGGCCAGGATAAACGGCCCTGCAAACGGCTTGCCCTGGTGATACGGTTGAAATGGACGGTTTTGTTCGTGTAGTGTCGTTAGGCCGCAGGACATCAGATTCAGTTGAGCAGGGTAGCACACAGTGGTTTTGTTTATTTGTATTATGCGGGGGCCTAAATTTACTTTTACTTTCTAAGGTGTAGAAGGTGTAAGTTTACCTAGTGTCATTTTTTAATGGATTAACGAATTGAAGATCAAGTGGATAATTGTCGTTTATTTAAATTACCTAGATAAAGGATAGTAGTTGGTTTAAGCTAAAAGTCGTAAGTGCGGAAAAGTAAATAAGTGGAAGGATATCCGGAGTATGCAGATCAGGGAAATGTTGACCAAGATATCTGTGTTGGGTTAGGGAAAGGTAATTATGCTTATGTTAAGACTATACTTGGAATGATGTAGATCTGGTTGGATGAGCCAATTACACAGACCTACTTGTCTTTGAACCCTCGGAGTTCTCTTTGAGTAGTGAGAAGTATGTCACTTGGTTGTATAATTGAAAGGTAGCTATACCTCGGAGGTTATCCTTAGTAAAGTACTAGGTTTATTAGTGAGTTGAGCTCTACTCCTAACCCTCGTTATCAGTTTAGTTAACAAAATAACAACGTGCCGTGTTGATTGAACACTGATCACAAACGGAAGGAGTTTGTCGGTTTAAGTTGGCAAAACTTTAAAAGAAAACTAACAACCATTCCATCATACTAATGAGATCATATCAGTTCAAGCATTATACATCATTACAGTTGATATACTGAAAGTAAAGTAGATAGAAACCTAACACTACAACAAAAGTGTACAAATAGGACACCCAAATTGGTCCTATAATGTCACTTTATTGGACCTTTTGGCCTGAATGGACTAACAGGACATGTGTACCAACTAAGGCGGTCGTATAAAGTATAGACGTTAAAAAGTGTCCTAAAAGGTAATAAGATTATGAAACTAATTATAGAGTCCTATGATATATATAACGACCACACAGAAAAGTCCTTACAAGTATATATCGAGTGACTTCTATTTAAATTGGGACATACAAAAGGGTCCCAAAAGTAAAAAAAAAAAATATATATATATATATATTAGTACAAACAAAGTGGTCCTAATTAAGTTTTATATTTTTTAAGGACAAAAAAAAAATGGTACCATTATTATGTTAATACCCAAATAAGAGTCCTATTATAAAAAAAACACTACATTAGTACCAATAAAAAAGGTCCTAATGTATCGATATATTCTTGTTTACTACCAAGAAAAAGGTCCCATTATACACAAGATATTACTTTAGTACCACATAATAGGGTCCTAATATAATAATTTTTAAGGTTAGTACCGCTAAAAAAAGTCCTAATATATATTTCTTAAACCTTAAAACCACAAAATGGGTTCTAATATATAATAAGATGTTAATTTAATACCAAATACAGAGTCCTAATATAATATTTTCAAGGTTGGTACCATTTAAAAATGTAACGACCCATCAAAATCGCTATTGACGCGGCACGTTAATCATTGATTCCACAGTGAGGTTTTGACCTCTATATGATACGTTTTGATAAAATATTGCATTCATTAAAATACGTGACTTTCTAAACATAAAAAGTCATAGTCATGTGGGCGAGTGCTTAGGTATAAGCAAAACCCCACAATACATAAGTCTTTAATTTACAGGTTGACATCACAGTCCAATTATTTATTACACAACACAGTTTTATTTAGAATGCAATAAACTTTATACAAAGCATGAGAGACTCCATGCAGGCAACAAGCATATCACAGCGGAAGCAGTCTAAGGACCTGAGAATAAAACATGATAAAAAAAAGTCAACACGAATGTTGGTGAGTTATAGGTTTAATTGCTCGAGTCATAAATATATAATGATAGACCACAAGATTTCATCAAAAGTTTATCAATAGATTCTACGTAACAGAGCACCCTGGTAACTAAACTTAACGCTATAAGGATAATTACCCATTCTCTTTAATACACGTAAACCAATGTGTCATAAACTCAAATAACATACGTCCGTTAAAAGGCTAGCGCTCTAGCTCGGACGGGGATGTCAAGCCCTATGGATCCATATAAAATTATTCACGCCCACCAGTCCATATCCTATGTACTGGCAGCTACTAGTTACCAAAGCTAAGGGATTTTCGGTTTAACTCAGTGTAGAATTTAGTATGTACTTGTGTCTTATTGCGTTTAAAATAAATTGCATGTATTCTCAGCCCAAAAATATTTAAAGTATTTAAAAAGGGATCTATAACTCACAGTTCAATATTGAGACTCAATATTGTAGGCAAATTGCGTAGACGTAATGATGGTAGACGACTGTATGGTTGGCCTTGGATTCAAGAACAATACCCCGAACAATACCCAATATTTCCTTAGCTTAAAGCGGTTTGAAACCCGAATTAAAACACCCTCGAATATACTTTTATTATTATTAAACTTAAAATTAAAATTAAAATTATAATTATAAATATAAATTTAAATTACAGAAGAAGAAAAAAGGATGTGTTGATACGAGCAGAAAACTGGCGTATTTATAATACTTTTCCATTTACTGTAGCTCATGCGATCGCATGAGTTTTCAGTGTTTTTGCCATGCGATCGCATGGCCGCCTTATTAGTGTTTTTTGTTTTCAGTGTTACTGTAGCAAATAGTATTTACTGTAGCAAATAGTGTTTTAATGTAGCACTGTAGCAAAGTACGATTTCACTGTAGCAAATAGTGTTTTACTGTAGCAAAGTCGGTTGCACTGTAGCAAAGTCATTTTTACTATAGCAAATAGTGTTTTACTGTAGGAAAGTCATTTTTACTTGTATATATATATATATATATATATATATATATATATATATATATATATATATATATATACATACATATAATTGTTCATGAATCATCGAGAGTAGTCAAAGGTAATTGTATATATGAAACAGTTCTAAAATTTTGAGACTCAATCTAACAGACTTTGTTTAACGTGTCAAAATAATAAATCGTATAGAGAATTGGTTTAAATAAGTCGAAATTTTTCGGGTCATCACAAAAAAAGTCCTAAAACAATTGTATTGTTAGACAATATGAGGTCCTTTCAAGTGATAGTATTAAAACCACAAAATGAGTCCTTTCAAGTCATAGTAATTCCGAATAGGTTTCTATATTAGGATTCGATTCGGATATTCGGGTCCGATTCGAGTTCTTTTACGAATCAGGTATTCGGATCGGGTTAATTATTTGGGCCCGGATCGGATTATTGGATCCATATATTCGGGCCTGATTCAATTTAATTCAAATTTTCGACATCCAATTAATAATTTCTATTAAAAATAATTATAAAATAAAACATAATCATATTATAATAAATTGTACTCATAAATTGAAAAACACCAAACATAAAAAATTCATAGATAATCCAACATACCAATACTAAAATAACATTCGACAAATAAAATAAAAACAACAAAAAGTAACGAAGAACGTCTTCGATCAACACATCTTTATTAATTCAAGGGTACCACCTACAAAAAAAAATATTCATATATTTATAAGCATAAAAGTGCATGTTATATATAAAAATTAATATTATCAAAAATTTATGATAGACATACCGATATGAACGTAGAAGGCCACGTGATAGTTACGCTCGTAGCATCTTCAACTTTCTTAATCAGATCAAATGGCCTAACCACATCAGCACCTTTTTTAAGGACATGTTGAAGATGTACCCCACACCAATCATCTCCAATCTCTACACCGCCAATTACCGCAGTTGGATCCAAGGTCCTCAACCATCCTTTTCCTACCTTCTCGCTAGGGTTAAGTATATTGTGTAAAAAAACTTCATATCCAACCTAGAAATAAGTATGCAATAAGCAGTTATGAATGTTAAAGGTAAATATCAAACACATTAAGGTGTTAAATAGAATAATACCTTAAGAAGTGCAGCAACATTGACTATAGTGAGGCCCTGTGGTGTTGTGCTATCTTCAACAACTGAACCATCCTTACTTGCCAACTGTTCTTTCAGATGTACATTTTCTTCAGCAAGTTCTTTGTTCTCTGACTTGAGTTGAATGTTCTCCATACAAATAACATTACGACTTGATAATTTACCCCAAAGATCGGAAGCTCGAACACCTAATCCATACATATCTGCTGCACCATATTTATTGTTACCCATAACTTGGGAAAAAACATCATCTAGACCAGGCTTATCAGTTGAACCTTCAGGCAGTGTTTTAGCTAGCTCTTCCATGTTCGTCTGTATTAATTTAGATAATACAAGAGTTATATACACAAAAAGATCAATCCCTACTAACATGTGTGATCAGTGTGACAATGGCCATGACGTGTTGATTAACTGTAATTTACATAATAAGATATATCCCTAGAAACAAGTCTCATCATGCCCATTACATGATAATTACAGCTGCACTACATATATATATATATATCTATCAACTATATTGCAATCTAAATTTATATTAATACTTACAATTGCGATTTTAGCTGCATCACTTTTAGTATTGCCTCCTCTGGAAAAACACCTTCGAAACATATCCATTCGAGTTGGAGATTTTCCCTCTTTAGCCTGTTAGAATAAAATAATAAAAAAATAAGTACAAATAATTGATATCCTAATACTATAGTAACGATTGCCCCTCAAAATTACCTTTATCTCTGCACGTATACGTGCATAACTCTTTTTACCGGTCAGCTGCAACATTTTCTTTTTGTCCCGATTTGCTTTATTTTTCGAACTTAGCTCCTGAAATAGTAATTGTAAATATCGTATTTTGTAAGCAAATAATATTATTAGCTTGTGAATTTTTTTTCATACCTTAACCATTTCATTATTCCAATAAGTTACAAGTAGCTTCCAATGATCTCTCTGCATTTCTGGAGGACTTGATTTTACTTGCTTCTTAAATGATTTTTCTGAATCCCAGTATTTCTTCTTTAATCTTGCCCTCCAGTTTTTCATTTTCCTCCCAATTGATTTGAGCATCCAAGTATTAGCATGTTCGGGAATAACAAACTTTTTCTAGATACAAAATAAATCAGTTGATATAATTAAAACATATTATGTCATTAAGATGTGAATACGACTTTATATTATTTAATACCCTTAAATGTTGAAGCATCTTTTGCTTATTTTCGGCAGAAACTTTAGTCCATGGTAAATAAATTGGACAATGCTTACAACTCCTTGCAATGGTTCCCAGGGCATGGGTGAGTTTACTAGCATTTTCATTGATAGGTTGACCGTGGCTATTAACTTCAATATTAATTCGACAGCCAGGTTTTTGCCACTCGACCTAAAAATAGAGATCATGATTTTTAATACAAGTTTATACGATAATCAATATACCATATAACCAACACGTTCCATTAAATAAAACAAACAAAACAAAAAATTACCCGACTCACTGTTTCTTTGTGGATTCCGAACGGCAGCTTCTGTCTCATCTTTATTGTTAATCACTTTTGTATTGGAATAATAGTAATTTGTGTAATAGTAAAAAGTGATAATGAAAATTAAAATACATAATACTAGGAAGAAAATAAAACTTCATTCAAGTATATCAACAAAACATGTTTCTGTTTCCGGTTTGCGAAAGTCATAAACTACAAACTCATCATCGTCGTCGTCATAATTATAAGTTCCATTGTTGTAATTCTGTTCATTTTCATCATCTCTAACATCTTCAAGAGTAACATCATCATCATCATAGTCATGATCTCTCAACCCTGTGTCCACTGAATAATCACTTTTTCAAAAACAGGTACTGCATTCTTATCTGTACATACATACAATTTATGAGTTTCACCAATAACTGTGATATTAACCAATGTTCATCATATATAAAATGTGTGTACCATCTAAGTATCAACTCACCCTTTGTGACTATTTCACTAGATGTATTCCGTTTTTTTTTAAACTTATCAACTTGTTGAGAATTTTTTTGAGGCCTTGCTCAAAATCTTCGATGCTACTCTTTGTTGCCCTCAGTGTAGCATTTGTTTGTCCCTTTGTCATTTCGGATTGAGATGATAACGCACGGGAGCTTTTAGGATCAACAACAACTCTTTTGTTTGAAAGATTTGATTGTCTTGTTGAGTAGGTGGGTGCAATGGATTTAGTATGCTGTTTCTATATCAATATAAATGTCATTGAACATTATTAAAAAATGTAACATATTGTCTTAGTTTGTAAACAATACTTTCTTAGAAGCTCTAACTGTTTTAGCAGTTTCTTCACTATGTTGGTTATCATCATCTTCAGATATGAAATCAGGCATATAGTCTTCATCATTTCCTGTAGTATCTAATTGCTTTTGTTTCCTTTTTTTTTATTTATCACTACCTGACTTCTTTCTTAGATCAGTGGCAAGCGCTGACAAAGCTGTTAGTTTTGCTTGGTTTTCTGCCATCCTCTTTCGTCTGAGTTGTTCATACTGCGGCATACTTGACACTGACGTAACATATTTTCTTTACTTGTTATTCTTTTCCATTGTAAAAAACTAGAACGATGTATAGAATAATAATCAGAAATTATATAATGTAAAACCTATTATAGTAGATTGGAACATCAATGTAAACAACATTTTAAAACAAGCAGCTCTGTATGATTTACAGCAGTATATTATGAACATAAATATACAATAGATACTGCATATATCTTGAACAAAATTTTAATAATATATGAATTTCAACCAAAAAAAAAAGAAGAAATCTGTTTGCAAGACATAAAGTTATAAATGTCATCTTTTAACATGATTAAATTAACGAAATAATGTTTCATATAATCATATTAATGAGAAAATAGATTTCCAACAGAGTTATTATCAACAGATTAGAAAAACAAAACGGATCAATGTTTAAACAATAAAATGGTTGAAATCAATATATATGATACTGTTAGCAACAGATAGATAAACAATCAAACATAATTATGTTTAAACGAACAAAAACAGATTTACAATAAGCAACTAGATCGAGGATCCGTAATCACATACCTTTTTTTTTACAATGAATCGACAATGAACTCACCGATACTATCTTTGGTAAAATACGGTATGAATTGAAAGAGGTTAATATGATTTATAATTGATCCTCATTTCGTTTGGCGCCTTAAGTGTAACTCAATGAAAATAATACCTCTAATCCCAATTTTTTCAATAATCTCTAGGGTTTGAAGAGATCTCCGTGAATTTTGCATTTGAATAACTGGTGGCATTGACTTGGTATTGTGAATAGCAGTTATTTTTGGAAGATATATCTCAATCTGAATAATTGTTAAATATATATAAATATAAATATTACCGTGATTAATTATAAATTATAGCATAAACTATATAATTATATTTATATATCTGAGTATAAGTATATATATATATATATATATATATATATATATATATATATATATATATATATATATATATATATATATATATATAAGTAAACAATATCATTAATATTATATTTTTAAGTTTATATAAGAAATGGACACATATCTAATCTAAATACTTAGTAAATATATTTGACAAGCCATTTAATTTTAATTTTTTAAGTGATTAAGAAGTTAATTTGAATAATGAATCGTGAATTATGATAGTAAGTTACTTAGACACTGTGAGAATAGTACTGTGTATGAAATATTTTACATTAGTTTAAGTAATAAATAATTGATAAATTTAAGCTATACGACCGTTCACCAATATGTTGGCTATATCTGTGTGTATATATACTAATTACTTACAAAATCAAAACCCTGTAATCAGTACCGATCATACTGATAACATGTACAAACCATAAAACCTAACCACTATATCTGTGTGTACCGATCACTAATATACCTTAAAGCCCACTATACCCTAATCACTAAACTCAATAGCTCAAACCATAAAACACTAATTGTAATAAAACATTTATACCTAAACTCTAAAACATAAATCGTAAACCATGAACCTGCCTGTAAGCCCTAACCCTAGACTATTGACCCTAACCCCTAAACTATTAACCCTAAAGTAAAAAATCCCAAACATATATAAACCTAAGATCAATGATCATATCATATATTGTTAACCACTTTAAACCCAAATTCAAAACACAGTAACCCTTAAAGCTTAACCCATAAACACTAAACAGTAAATTTAATACTGTAACCCCGGCCTAACTCCCAAATATTATACCCTAAACCATAACCATTAAAGTACCAAACCCTAAACACTAAATTCGATCAATACCTATTACCATAAAACTCTACAACACATAAACCCTAAAGTCTAAAACATAACTCGTAAACCCTGAACTGTGCCATAAGCCCTACTCATATCCCTAATCCTAATTACCATTAACCGGGCCGTAAGCCCGAATCATATCCCTAACCCCCAAATCTAATTATTAAGTCCTAATTACCATTATATATATTAAAACTAAACCCTGGACACTAAATTGAATCAATATATACATCAAACCATAAAATTCTAATAAACTTAAACCCCAAAAGCTAAAACATAACTTGTAAACCATCATGAACGGGCTCATAAGCCCTAACCATAGACCAGTATCCCTAAGCCGTATATATACCCCAACCCCTAAACTATTGACCTTAAACTAAATATCCTAAACTATAAACTAAAGATTATCATAATCTTATATAATTAACCATTTAAACCCCAAACTAAAAACACATTAACCTTTTAAGCCTAACCCATAAACACTAAACAGTAAATTTAACACTATAACCCCTAACCCCCAAATCTTATACCCTAAATCATAACCTTCAAAACTAAACCCTAAACACTAAATTCGCATTCTCTATCTATATGTATACATGTATATATGCCTATGATAAAATTGTAGTGTAAAGAAAAGTATAGGTTAAAAGTAATTTATATATCAAAATATTTTATAAATAAAAACTATATGTTAAAAAATTTACATAATTTTATTTATTTTGTTAAAACTAAATATATTTGAAAAAGGTAATGTATATAAAAGATATTTAAGTGTGTATATATATATATATATATATATATATATATATATATATATATATATATATATATATATATATATATTTATTTATTTATTTATTTATTTTTGTTAGATAAATTTTTTTCTATTTTTTTATATATATTTGTTAAAACTATATACATATATACATTTTAATAAAATCAGATATATCTTCATGATTTATACTATAAAAATAAATAAATAATAATTAATAATACTATTTTTCCATATGATCATATGATTTCAATGAATATATCAATATCAATTTCAATTACGCTTTATCCTTTAAGACTTCCTTCTATATTGAATCACTTCACTTCTCGAATTTATGCGACTCTGGTTTCTTTACATCTCGAATTGCACTTGGATCACCAGGTTATTTTCAATTACCAGAATAATTTATTTTACTCTGTATTTTTCTTACTTTCTTAGACGCTGCACTCCACCAGGTTACATATCTTATGTATAATAAACTGATTATATGAACGTTTTTTAATAAGTAATTCTATAATTGTGTTTAATTTGATATAACTGAGATGTACGAATCTGTAACTGTGTTTTAATCTTTTATATGTATAAACAACTGATTCAATAAATCTGTTTTATTTACTACAGTTCTATTATGGACTCGAGTTGGTTGTATTTCACAAGAGAATCTAAAATGTACGAAAAAGGACTAGATGAATATCTTGATTATATGTTTAAAATAGAAGCCATGAATGGTCAGATATCATGTCCTTGCAAAGACTGCCGGGACATGTTATGGGTTGAGCGGGATGATGCTAAAACGCATCTGATATGTGTTGGGTTTATGAAAGGGTATAGATTTCCAGCTGCTGTTACCAAACAATTTGATAGTCCTATGATGGATGCCGAAGATGATATGAGTGGATTGGTTCAAGGCGCCTTCCACTGGTTTAGTGATGATGAAGAAGAAAATGAGAATCTAAGTATACCAAACATAAATGCTGAATGGTTTTATAATGTATTGAGAGATTCAAAGAAAGAACTTTATCCTGGATGTAAAAAATTCAGTATACTCTCTTTTATAATCAGACTATGCCATTCTAAGTGTGTTGGTAAGTGTAATGACAAAGGATTCAATATGATTCTTGATACAGTGAGGGAAGCCTTCCCTGATGCTACCATACTAAAGTCTTTGTATGAAGTAAGGAAGATAATAAGAGACTTGGGGCTTGGTTATGAGAAAATTGATGCATGTGAAAACGATTGTATGTTGTATTGGAAAGAAAACAAGGATAAAACAAAATGTGACATATGTAACAAGTCAAGATATAAAGAAAGTAGACAAGGTAATGAAGATGATCAGTCTAACACAGCAAATGATAATGGTCAGAAGATTGGGTCAAAAGTGTTACGTTATTTTCCGCTCATACCCCGGCTGCAAAGATTTTTTATGTCACCTAAAATGGCAGTCACCATGAGATGGCATGAAGAGGGTCGTACGAAAGACGATTTTTTGAGGCATCCAGCTGACTCACCTGCTTGGAAAACATTCGTTTCCATTAACCCTGCATTTGCTAAAGATGTTTGTAATGTTAGGCTAGGTTTAGCAAGTGATGGGTTTAACCCTTTTGGAAATAAGAATCTTTCGCATAGTACATGGCCAGTAGTATTGATACCATATAATCTACCTACATGGTTGTGCATGAAAAAAACCATACATCTTGCTAACTTTACTTATACCTGGCCCATGTGCTCCGGGTAATAATATAGATGTCTATATGAGACCATTAGTGGATGAGCTTAAGGAGATGTGGGATACTGGAGTAATGACCTATGACTCATCAACAAAGACTAATTTCTATATGCGTCCTGGTTTGTTATGGACGATAAGTGACTTTCCTGCATATGCGAACCTATCAGGATGGAGCACTAAAGGACAACTTTCATGTCCTTGTTGTCATAAATATACCATATCACAATGCTTAACTTTTGGCAAAAAATTTTGCTTCATGGGACATACTGACCTAGAAATACCACTACCTTATTTAACGGGGGCAGAAGTCCTTAAATAGCTAAATGGTCGTGTGTTCAAATTTGGAAAACTTGTTAAGGATAATCCAGATCTACCATATAACTGGAAGAAGCGGAGTATCTTTTTTAAGTTACCTTACTGGGAAAAAAACTTGATACGCCATAATTTAGATGTAATGCATACTGAGAAGAATGTATGTGACAATGTCGTAGTAACTTTACTGAATATAGACAAAAAAACCAAAGATCATTTAAAAGCACGTTGTGATTTAAAAGCAATGGGTATTAGAAAGGAACTTCATCCTCAAAATTTACCAAACGAGAAAGTGTATTTGCCACCAGCTTGTTACTCATTGTCTAAAAATGAAAAAGAAAGATTTTATGAGGTTCTTAAGGGTGTGAAAGTTCCCGATGGCTATGCAGCTAATATATCTCGATGCATTCAGCTAAAACCTCCTAAAATGTCTAACCTTAAAAGTCATGATAATCATATTTTGATGCAACAGTTGCTTCCAGTGGCCATACGAGATGTTTTACCTAAGCATGTCCGTTATGTTGTGATGAAGCTATGTCGGTACTATAGACAGTTATGCTCAAAAGTTCTAAATCCAAATGATTTGGTTCAAATGGAACATGATATTGTAAAAACCTTCGTGATTTAGAAAGGATTTTTCCACCATCATTCTTTGATGTACTGGTTCATCTTTCGGTTCACCTTGCTACAGAGGCCAAATTAGGAGGACTGATTCAATATCGTTGGATGTATCCAGTTGAGAGGTGTGCATTTCTATTTTAGTTAAAACTTAATTTATTTACTTATATTTAATTATACATTATCTTGTGTCTTTTGATCACTCAGATATTTAGCTACATTAAAATCTTACGTCCGAAACAAGAGTAAACCCGAGGGTTCAATTGCAGAAGGGTATTTAGCTGATGAGTGTTTGTCATTTTGCTCACTATACCTATCGAGTGATGTCGAAACTGTACATAATAAGAAAGGTTGAAATTATCAGGTTGATGGTAATGAAGATGAAGATGTTTTACCGATCTTTAGTATGTCAGGTCGCCTCATTGGTGCTTCACAAATGGAAACAGTTGACCAAGACAATTTGGCTATAGCACATTCTTGTGTATTGTTCAATTGCAGTGAAATTGAATTCTTAAGAACGTAAGTGTTTTTATTATAACTTGTGACTTTAACTAACTATATATCTTACCTTCTGCAATTGTGGTAATTATGAATTTGTTTTTTTGACATTGTAGAGAACATCTGGCAGTTACTCGCACTCGTCAGGGTAAACGGAAAAGACGTGAGCGTGAGATACAACAATTGCATAGTGATAATTTTGCATCTTGGTTTCATGAACAAGTAAGCATCTTCATGTTTTTTTTTCTTTTAACAGCTGCGATGGGTGATTTGTTTAGAGATTAAGAGATAATAGTAAATATTTTTCTTATAAAATCAATTTGTTTATCTGCTACCATTTTAGGTTAAGGCTCTACATGCTATAGGGGATAATAGAATCACTGCAGATATAAGGAAATTCGCAAGTGGTCCAGATGAGAAGGTGAAGAAATATAACGGATATGTCATAAATGGTTATCGATTTCACAACAAACATCTAGAAAAGAATAGGAGAACACAGAACAGTGGAGTCATGCTTGCGGCCATTACAAATAGCTTAGTGAGTGCTAGAGATAACAATCCTATCGTGGGAGATGTAACATACTACGGTGTCATAAATTATATCGTTAAGTTGCAGTATGCGGTTGAAAGGTCAGTTGTGTTGTTCCATTGTGATTGGATCCCGAGTGGATCAAGTATAAAAGTTGATGAGAATGGGTATACGACAGTCAATTTTGACCATTTGAGGACTCCTAAAGAGCCATTTATCCTAGCTTCTCAAGCACAACAAGTATTTTATGTTGCAGATTGTGTTCATAAAGGATTAAAAGTTATGATCAAGGCGACACCTAGAGATTTTTTCGACATGGATGAACAAACGTGTATCGAAGATGTAGATGAACATTTACAGAGTGACATACCTATGTGTAATGACCCGGAATTTTCCGACCAAATTATACTTATGAGATTAATATTTACATAAATTAAACCATACCAACATGATAAGCAATCCAAATTGTTGAGACTTGTGTTTTTGAAAAGAGTTTTACACAACGTTTGACCGTCCAATATGACCGATGATATCACGAACTATATAACATACGATAATTATACGTTCGTGTATATATATGTATTTATATATATTTAACATGATCTAAGGATGGTTTAACATCTCATTGTGTCCTAATGACAATGAGTTATAAGTATATTTTGAAACTACTAACTTAAGTTTTCAAAACGATAACTATACGTAACATTCTTTGATATATATACTTATAATCTATAATGCTTTTACATGTATCGTATATATAATGTATTTAATCACTTTTTAAGGACTTAAATACATAAAACAATATAAGTATATTCACAAAAGATAGCTATATTTGAATTCTCGTTCCGTTTCCTCAAGATTTCTATACGTATATCTAGGGTATATATACCTGTATCATACCCAGCTTCTATACGAATTTACTATTGGTATATACACATCAAATCAACATCCTAATCAACATTATTACTGCCCTAGATATGAGGTAACTAGAATTTATCAAGTAGTATGAATTATTAGTAAGAAAACAAAATTAGGAATCCTTTTCTTTCTTTATAAACTAAAAACGTTTTTATAAATGAACACCATTTCTTCACTCCATTTTCTCATACCTACACCCTCATTTCTCTCTCAAAATACTCCTAATTTCATACTTGATCATCTCCAAGCATTTTCCCCATCATTTAACTTCAATTACAAGCCTTAAACACCATAAGAAAACTCTTTCAAGAACATATCAAAATAACCACCCATTTGAAGAAGTTTACTTCCAACCTTTTGATCTAACTCCACCACTCTTTGATTCCAAGATTATTTCTTATCTTTTGCAGTAACTTTGTCCAAATAACTTGAGGTAGTAACCTTGTTCATAATCTTATTCAATTCATATTCATATATCTATCTTATTTTGTGGTATAAAATTTTAACAACAAGAACATAGTTTGAATGATTTCAAACTTGTTCACAAACTAAATAGATCCTTCTAACTTGACTTTTAAAACACATAAAGACCTGTAATATATCATAATTATACGCTAACCTAACAAGATATAACTTGGTTTTACAAAGAACATCTTAAAAACTGAATCTACGTCGTCGGAGTGCAACCGGGGGCTGTTTTGGGTTGGAGAATTAAAAACCATCTTGAACTTTGAATTGGAAGTTCATGTTCTGGAAAAATGATATTTCTTATGAATTTGTTAACACATAAAAATTTCATGGTTTAACTCAAAGTGTAAGTATTTTTAGAAAAATGATCATTAAATGTTGTTTTTATGATGGAAAATGATCACTTTCATAAGTTTCACCAAAGTTTGACCTATAACCTATGATTTCGAATACAAACTAAGGTATTTTCAGTTCATATTCTTGAAATTTGACTCGATCCAAGGAAGTGGCAAGTTGAACCAACAAAAACGGAGTTGTAATGAAGAAACTACGACTAAAATAAGATTGGGTATCCGAAGCTAGTTTAGCTACGAAAATATTTGGAGAAAAAGTAAATTAATCATATCTTTTCTAATTAATATGATATTTTATATATAATTACTTATGATTTGATTTTATATATTTCAGGACCACCCGTAAACAACACGAGAAGATTAATCATAAGACCTCATGATTGTACGCAACACGTCATTTGACAACACAGTACTTTATGTACGCAACACGTCATTTGACAACATGGTACCATGGGTCGAGATTAATTCTGAACAATATGAATACGATGGGGTCTTTATTTATTTTATTTAAGCAACTAATTGTGGACCACTAACATCGGACTGCTAAATACGGACTAAGAAAATATTAAAAGTATTAAAAGTATATATATATGTAACGATTACTTAAAAAGAAAATATGTTGATATATTATATATATGGTTAGGTTCGTGATATCTATCGGAACCAAGTCGAATTAAATACCTTCAAGGCAAAAGTGAGTTTCATTTGCTCCCTTTTTAATTGCTTTTGCAATATATATTTTTGGGCTGAGGATACATGCGCTACTTTTATAAATGTTTACAAAATAGACACAAGTACTTAAAAATATATTCTACATTGAGTTGTACCACTGACATATTTCCCTGTAGCTTGGTAACTACTATTTACATGGGTATTCTAAACGCGAATCCTGTTGATAGATCTATCGGGCCTGACAACCCCAACCGGGCTAGACAACCAGTATTCAACGGTTGCACAGTACTTCGTTTTGGTGACTACACTTGGTACGGTGTAGTGAGATTTCATAATAAAGGGAATATGCGACGTTGATTAAATATTAAGTATGGTTACCAAGTGCTCAACCACTTAGAATGCTTTACATACACTTGCGAGTGTATTATGTTTATGATTATGAAATCTTGTGGTATATTAACATATTGAAATGATTGTTATGATAAACCTATGAACTCACCAACCTTTTGGTTGACACTTTAAAGCATGTTTATTCTCAGGTACGAATTAAGTCTTCCGCTGTGCATTTGCTCAATATAAGTACATTACTTGGAGCCGATCATCGCAATGGGACCAAATGTTGATGACTTCGTCCAGGTGGATTAGGACGGGTCCTTTCAGTTGGTATCAGAGCCAGGTTGTCGTAGCTAACCAGGTCTTGCATTAGTGTGTCTAACTAGTAATTGTTAGGATGCATTAATGAGTCTGGACTTCGACCGTGTCTACATGTCAAAAGTTTTGCTTATCATTTCTAGTCGGAAATCATCTGCTTATCATCCTTAGGAAATTACCTGCTTATCATTCATAAGTCTAGACACGTTTTACTGCATTTACTGCATTGATAGTGTATAGACGAATTCTTATCTTAGCATATCTGTTATTGCGAACTTTGACTGATACCTTTTCAAAGATTCTCTGTAATTTATGGGATTTTGGTATTATATATACATATGTAAATTATGTATTGAAGAGTACCAAATCTAACTCCTATAATCTATTCCATACCAAAAATTCATTTTCCCCATTATACAAGATGGATTCCGCATCTAGTTCGAATTCTTCAGATTCCGACAGTTATGTCGATATGGATTTCCATTCGGGCTCCGAAAACAGCGCACCGGAATGGATCAACCAATTTCCCATCATCTATTCTGGATGAATTGGGGATGGGTTTGTAATATACTAAATCACTGGAGACAAGAAGAAGGTGATCCATTCCATCCACCAAATTGCCCTCTTGGCGATGAACCTGAAGCACTTACCGGCGAACCTATTCGAAACACCATTTTTCTCTCTCATTTCTAGAGTATCTCGTCATGATTATATACTATCCCATATTTCAAATCTTGTTCATTCGCTCGCTCCAACCGCCAATCGTCCCGGTGCACTAGCAGAAGTTAACGAACTTCGCGCTCGCGTGACGGCTTTGGAGAACATGGTGCGAAGGTTGCAAACACCAGCAGCAGCACCAGCAGCATAATCATCACCACCATCAATAACATCAACAATACCATCATCACCACTAACAAACAACATCCGTATCATACGTCTCGACATCATAATCTGTCCCACAAACATCAACATCATACGCACCATAAATACCAAGGAGTACCAACAATAATGAACGATGAAGTATTGATCCATAACTTCATTGATATTCTGCAAAGGATATGTGGTTTCAAAAAGTTTTAGAGATTTCTTATTCTAGCTCAAACCGAAAAGCAAATGAGATTAATATCATATTAACTCATTAAATTCATGATTTCATCTGAAGAAAAAATATATATATATATATATATATATATATATATATATATATATATATATATATATATATATATATATATATATATATATATATATATATATGTTTTCATAAAGATTGTAATTAAAAGTTCTTTTGTACAAAATATTAATGGTGAAATTTTTTTTTTTAACGGGTAGGTAATACCCGAGGAATAATTAGATTTCATCTTAATAAGTTACATTGTACATTCGTCGAAGCTGATTCAATAGTCATTTACTATCCTACTTACAACCACCGATATACGTATCTGTTCACCGTAGAATAACCATTTTCATTCAATTTCATATTTGGATTTTGACTTCCCAGAATCCAACAAGTGGCATATGAAGAAAACATATGACAAAATAAAATCTGTTAGAAACAAACAAATTAACTATGAAAATTTTTGTTAAGAATCCACGCTAACTGTTCCAGCTAACTGTTTCTAGCTAACTGATTACATTTTATTTATCGTAGTTTATTTATCGCAATTTAATTATCGCACTTTTATTTATCGTTATTTAATTTCTGTAATTATTTTACGCACTTTAAATATCGGGACACGTATACAATGTTTTGACATATCATATCGACGCATCTATATATATTATTTGGAATCACCATAGACACTCTATATGCAGTAATGATCGAGTTCTCTATACAGGGTTGAGGTTGATTCTACAATAATATATATAGTTTGAGTTGTGATCGAGTCTGAGACGTATACGGGTCACGACACGTATTAATTAATTCGTATATTATATATTAAACTATATATGAATTATTGGACTGTTACTGTGGACTATCGACTGTAGACTAATGACATTGGACAATTAAAATATTGATTATTACATATGAAACTAAACATTTCTTCAAGATTGCCACTTGATTTCATCTTAAACCTCATCGTATCTCGACGATTATAATCAGCGTTCAAATCTATCATGATTCTTAAAAACACCTCAATCGAGAGGATAAACCAACCGCACTTCATCTACGGAAGAAAAGATTGATGCATATAGTTATGCACCTGAAAAACCCTCGAAAACTGAGTAAACGTTTGACACGTATCTGTTCTAGTTCCTTTGACATTGTTATTACCGAAGATCGTTTTGCAATCCCTTTCCAAAGTAGCTAATTTTGTCACAGCACCAGCAAGTCAACTCCGACTTTTCATCCGAAACAACTTTATTATAACCGCGATATATATGCGTACTCTTTATTGTTACTGGGGAACCTTTTATATTCCACAATATTACCATCAGCGATTAATCATTCTAAAAACACAATTCTCCTGAAACTACCTCGGTTTGATAACCGATGACCCAGATCAGTTAACTTTGAAAATGCTGATGAAGCAGCATGTTGTAGATGATCTTCATGGCTAAAAGTTTGATGATAAAGAAAGGAGTGTTAGGAACGCTCGATAGAAAATTTAGTACCGAAAAGCGAATTATGCGAAACTATGAAGAAAGCCATGGACAAATCACAAAGAATAAGTTTGCCTTCAAAGAATCCAAATGATTCTGTGCCTGCTGAAATCGTTAGCAAACATCTTATTTCTCATTCTAAACCTTCACAGAAAAATCTTCTTCATCATCCATTGATATTAGAAATTCTAAGATATTCTCGTATGTTCTATTATAAATATCCTCCATATTTCTGGCGATATTTTCACAACTATTCTTATCTGAGATCATTTATCTCTCCGTAATATCTGCAACATAAAAGAAACTGTGTTAGTTTATAAATTCTGAAACCTTCGAGTTTAAAATATGAATGTTTTGAAGTAGTGTTGGGAACTGAAGCATGGATTAGTATAATATAATGACACTTGATCAACGTCATTATATTACAGTAAGTCATGCCGAGTTTCTAATGAAGCATGATGATTCACAGTATCGTCATCATGTGCCATTTACACGACTCTTACATTCTATCTAATCTCTAAACATATCAAGAGAATATTTTTCTGGATGACTCGGTCTTCTCCAGGGTATTCTGGTAATTTAACAAATCAAAATTGTTCTATTACCATTTTCTTCTTAGAGCATTAGCTATGTTCATTACTCGAAGACGGGAAGAGAAAACGAAAGCATGAAGCTCCGAAAAATAATGAAGAATATAAACTCCGATAATAACCCCGAAATTACAAACCGTGTATATCGATGCAGATAGCAATATAGAGACACGGGAGAATTAGAAACACTATAAACACAAGAGTATAGTAGAAGTAAATAGATTCTTCTGGTGGTAGATGAAAAAGAAGAATGACAGATATAAAAGTTAGGAGTATATCAAGAATCAGGACTAGATGGAGCATATTGATGAATGCTTTAAAGTAAGAATCAAGGGAGAAAGAATAGAAGGTGTGAGTCGTGGAAAAAAAGGAAACGGAGGGGTGAATTTATAGTGAAATATCCGACAGAGCAATCGAAACAGATTATTGCATATAATAAAAGAAGATCCTGATTTCCTTAATCACCAAAGAACCAAATCTTATTATGTAAGATTCTCTTTAAATCCCTTAAATACCGGAAATCAATCATAACTACATCATCGGTTAAGACGAATATATTTTACTCATCTCACTCTTTTACGATAGTCTCATTTATATTCTTCGCATAATCAAATCATTTTATCTACATTACTCAATGATGATAAAACTCCATTATCACCTTATATTTGTCATGAAAACCTTTTTATTGTTATCCATAACAACCTCTATCAAATTTCGGGGACGAAATTTCTTTAACGGGTAGGTACTGTAATGACCCAGAATTTTCCGACCAAATTATACTTATGAGATTAATATTTACATAAATTAAACCATACCAACATGATAAGCAATCCAAATTGTTGAGACTTGTGTTTTTGAAAAGAGTTTTACACAACGTTTGACCGTCCAATATGACCGATGATATCACGAACTATATAACATACGATAATTATACGTTTGTGTATATATATGTATTTATATATATTTAACATGATCTAAGGATGGTTTAACATCTCATTGTGTACTAATGACAATGAGTTATAAGTATATTTTGAAACTACTAACTTAAGTTTTCAAAACGATAACTATACGTAACATTCTTTGATATATATACTTATAATCTATAATGCTTATACATGTATCGTATATATAATATATTTAATCACTTTTTAAGGACTTAAATACATAAAATAATATAAGTATATTCACAAAAGATAGCTATATTTGAATTCTCGTTCCGTTTCCTCAAGATTTCTATACGTATATCTAGGGTATATGTACATGTATCATACCCAGCTTCTATACGTATTTACTATTGGTATATACACATCAAATCAACATCCTAATTAACATTATTACTGCCCTAGATATGAGGTAACTAGAATTTGTCAAGTAGTATGAATTATTAGTAAGAAAACAAAATTAGGAATCCTTTTCTTTCTTTATAAACTAAAAACGTTTTTATAAATGAACACCATTTCTTCACTCCATTTTCTCATACCTACACCCTCATTTCTCTCTCAAAATACTCCTAACTTCATACTTGATCATCTCCAAGCATTTTTCCCATCATTTAGCTTCAATTACAAGCCTTAAACACCATAAGAAAACTCTTTCAAGAACATATCAAAATAACCACCCATTTGAAGAAGTTTACTTCCAACCTTTTGATCTAACTCCACCACTCTTTGATTCCAAGATTATTTCTTATCTTTTGCAGTAACTTTGTCCAAATAACTTGAGGTAGTAACCTTGTTCATAATCTTATTCAATTCATAATCATATATCTATCTTATTTTGTGGTATAAAATTTTAACAACAAGAACATAGTTTGAATGATTTCAAACTTGTTCACAAACTAAATAGATCCTTCTAACTTGACTTTTAAAACACTTCAAGACCTGTAATATATCATAATTATACGCTAACCTAACAAGATATAACTTGGTTTTACAAAGAACATCTTAAAAACTGAATCTACGTCGTCGGAGTGCAACCGGGGGCTGTTTTGGGTTGGAGAATTAAAAACCATCTTGAACTTTGAATTGGAAGTTCATGTTCTGGAAAAATGATATTTCTTATGAATATGTTAACACATAAAAATTTCATGGTTTAACTCAAAGTGTAAGTATTTTTAGAAAAATGATCATTAAATGTTGTTTTTATGATGGAAAATGATCACTTTCATAAGTTTCACCAAAGTTTGACCTATAACCTATGATTTTGAATACAAACTAAGGTATTTTAAGTTCATATTCTTGAAATTTGACTCGATCCAAGGAAGTGGCAAGTTGAACCAACAAAAACGGAGTTGTAATGAAGAAACTACGACTAAAACAAGATTGGGTATCCGAAGCTAGTTTAGCTACGAAAATATTTGGAGAAAAAGTAAATTAATCATATCTTTTCTAATTAATATGATATTTTATATATAATTACTTATGATTTGATTTTATATATTTCAGGACCACCCGTAAACAACACGAGAAGATTAATCATAAGACCTCATGATTGTACGCAACACGTCATTTGACAACACGGTACTTTATGTACGCAACACGTCATTTGACAACATGGTACCATGGGTCGAGATTAATTCTGATCAATACGAATACGATGGGGTCTTTATTTATTTTATTTAAGCAACTAATTGTGGACCACTAACATCGGACTGCTAACTACGGACTAAGAAAATATTAAAAGTATTAAAAGTATATATATATATATATATATATATGTAACGATTACTTAAAAAGAAAATATGTTGATATATTATATATATGGTTATGTTCGTGATATCTATCGGAGACCAAGTCAAATTAAATACCTTCAAGGCAAAAGTGAGTTTCATTTGCTCCCTTTTTAATTGCTTTTGCAATATATATTTTTGGGCTGAGGATACATGCGCTGCTTTTATAAATGTTTACAAAATAGACACAAGTACTTAAAAATATATTCTACGTTGAGTTGTACCACTGACATATTTTCCTGTAGCTTGGTAACTACTATTTACATGGGTATTGTAAACGCGAATCCTGTTGATAGATCTAGTAAACGCGAATCCTGTTAAAAAGCTTTACGTAGATTATCAAATAATGATAATCTAAAATATCATGTTTACACACGATCATTACATAATGGTTTACAATACAAATATGTTACATCGAAATCAGTTTCTTGAATGCAGTTTTTACACAATATCATACAAACATGGACTCCAAATCTTGTCCTTATTTTAGTATGCAACAGCGAAAGCTCTTAGTATTCACCTGAGAATAAACATGCTTTAAACGTCAACAAAAATGTTGGTGAGTTATAGGTTTAACCTATATATACCAAATCGTAACAATAGACCACAAGATTTCATATTTCAATACACATCCCATACATAGAGATAAAAATCATTCATATGGTGAACACCTGGTAACCGACATTAACAAGATGCATATATAAGAATATCCCCATCATTCCGGGACACCCTTCGGATATGATATAAATTTTGAAGTACTAAAGCATCCGGTACTTTGGATGGGGCTTGTTGGGCCCAATAGATCTATCTTTAGGATTCGCGTCAATTAGGGTGTCTGTTCCCTAATTCTTAGATTACCAGACTTAATAAAAAGGGGCATATTCGATTTCGATAATTCAATCATAGAATGTAGTTTCACGTACTTGTGTCTATTTTGTAAATCATTTATAAAACCTGCATGTATTCTCATCCCAAAAATATTAGATTTTAAAAGTGGGACTATAACTCACTTTCACAGATTTTTACTTCGTCGGGAAGTAAGACTTGGCCACTGGTTGATTCACAAACCTATAACAATATATACATATATATCAAAGTATGTTCAAAATATATTTACAAAACTTTTAATACATTTTGATGTTTTAAGTTTATTAAGTCAGCTGTCCTCGTTAGTAACCTACAACTAGTTGTCCACAGTTAGATGTACAGAAATAAATCGATAAATATTATCTTGAATCAATCCACGACCCAGTGTATACGTATCTCAGTATTGATCACAACTCAAACTATATATATATTTTGGAATCAACCTCAACCCTGTATAGCTAACTCCAACATTCACATATAGAGTGTCTATGGTTGTTCAGCAATATATATATAGATGGGTCGACATGATATGTCAAAATATTGTATACGTGTCTATAGTATCTCAAGATTACATAATATACAATATAAGTTGATTAGGTTATGGTTTGAATAGATTTATTACTAACTTTCACGTAGGTAAAATGAGTAGTTTTTATCAATCTTGTTTTACTCGCTATTTCTTCGTTTCTAATCCGTTTTGAGTGATTCCAGTGGCCACGGTTTCGTATTGAACTTAACTTTATGAATCTAAATAGAAAAAGTATAAGTTTATAATCGGAAATACAAGTTACAAGTCGTTTTTGAAAGAGGTAGTCATTTCCGTCGAAAGAACGACATCTTGATGACCATTTTGAAAAACATACTTTCACTTTGAGTTTAACCATGATTTTTGGATATAGTTTCATGTTCATAAGAAAAATCATTTTTCCAGAAGTATAGCTTTTAAATCAAAGTTCTTCTTAGCTTTTAATTATCCCAACCAAAACAGCCCCCGGTTTTACTACGACGGCGTATATCCAGTTTTATGGTGTTTATCATGTTTCCGGGTTTTAAATCATTAAGTTAGCATATCATATAGATATAGAACATGTGTTTAGTTTATTTTAAAAGTCTAGTTAGAAGGATTAACTTTATTTGTCAACAAGTTTAGAATTAACTAAACTATGTTCTAGTGATTACAAGTTTATAACGTTGAATAAGATAGCTTTTTATGTATGAATCGAATGATGTTATGAACATCATTACTACCTCAAGTTCCTTGGATAAACCTACTGAAAATAAGAAAAATGGATCTAGCTTCAAAGGATCCTTGGATGGCTTGAAAGTTCTTGAAGCAGAATCATGACACGAAAACAATTTCAAGTAAGATTTCCACTCGAAATAAGATTGTTATAGTTATAGAAATTGAATTAAAGTTTGAATATGATTATTACCTTGTATTAGAAAGATAACCTACTGTAAGTAACAAAGGTTTATTGATCTTGGATTATTACTTGGAATGGATTTAGAAAACTTGGAAGTAAACTTGCAATCTTGGAAGTATTCTTGATTTTATGAAACTAGAATTTTTGGAATTTATGAACAACACTTAAGACTTGAAGATAGAACTTGAGAGAGATCAATTAGATGAAGAAAATTGAAGAATGAAAGTGTTTGTAGGTGTTTTTGGTCGTTGGTGTATGGATTAGATATAAAGGATATGTAATTTTATTTTCATGTAAATAAGTTATGAATGATTACTCATATTTTTGTAATTTTATGAGATATTTCATGCTAGTTGCCAAATGATGGTTCCCACATGCGTTAGGTGACTTACATGGGCTACTAAGATCTGATCATTAGTGTGTATATACCAATAGTACATACATCTAAAAGCTGTGTATTGTACGAGTACAAATACGGGTGCATACGAGTAGAATTGTTGATGAAACTGAACGAGGATGTAATTGTAAGGATTTTTGTTAAGTAGAAGTATTTTGATAAGTGTCTTGAAGTCTTTCAAAAGTGTTTGAATACATATTAAAACACTACATGTATATACATTTTAACTGAGTCGTTAAGTCATCGTTAGTCGTTACATGTAAGTGTTGTTTTGAAACCTTTAGGTTAACGATCTTGTTAAATGTTGTTAACCCAATGTTTATAATATCAAAAGAGATTTTAAATTATTATATTATCATGATATTATGATGTACGAATATCTCTTAATATGATATATATACATTAAATGTCGTTACAACGATAATCGTTACATATATGTCTCGTTTCAAAATCATTAAGTTAGTAGTCTTGTTTTTACATATGTAGTTCATTGTTAATATACTTAATGATATGTTTACTTATCATAATATCATGTTAACTATATATATAACCATATATATGTCATCATATAGTTTTTACAAGTTTTAACGTTCGTGAATCACCGGTCAACTTGGGTGGTCAATTGTCTATATGAAACCTATTTCAATTAATCAAGTCATAACAAGTTTGATTGCTTAACATGTTGGAAACACTTAATCATGTAAAATAACAATTTTATTTAATATATATATAAACATGGAAAAGTTCGGGTCACTACAGTACCTACCCGTTAAATAAATTTCGTCCCGAAATTTTAAGCAGCTGGGTATTTATTCTTCATCTGATCTTCTCGTTACCAGGTGAACTCGGGTCCTCTACGAGCATTCCATTGAACCTTAATAATTGGTATCTTGTTTTGCTTAAGTCTTTTAACCTCACGATCCATTATTTCAACGGGTTCTTCGATAAATTGAAGTTTTTTGTTGATTTGGATTTCATCTAACGGAATAGTGAGATCTTCTTTAGCAAAACATTTCTTCAAATTAGAGACGTGGAAAGTGTTATGTACAGCTGCGAGTTGTTGAGGTAACTCAAGTCGGTAAGCTACTGGTCCGACACGATCAATAATCTTGAATGGTCCAATATACCTTGGATTTAATTTACCAAATCGAACAACGCCTTTCCAAGGTGCAACTTTAAGCATGACCATCTCTCCAATTTCAAATTCAATATCTTTTCTTTTAATATCAGCGTAGCTCTTTTGTCGACTTTGGGCGGTTTTCAACCGTTGTTGAATTTGGATGATCTTCTCGGTAGTTTCTTGTATTATCTCCGGACCCGTAATCTGTCTATCCCCCACTTCACTCCAAAAAATCGGAGACCTGCACTTTCTACCATAAAGTGCTTCAAACGGTGCCATATCAATGCTTGAATGGTAGCTGTTGTAGAAAAATTCTGCTAACGGTAGATGTCAATCCCAACTGTTTTCGAAATCAATAACACATGCTCGTAGCATGTCTTCAAGCGTTTGTATCGTCCTTTCGCTCTGCCCATTAGTTTGTGGATGATAGGCAGTACACATGTCTAGACGAGTTCCTAATGCTTGCTGTAATGTCTGCCAGAATTTTGAAATAAATCTGCCATCCCTATCAGAGATAATAGAGATTGGTATTCCATGTCTGGAGACGACTTCCTTCAAATACAGTCGTGCTAACTTCTCCATCTTGTCATCTTCTCTTATTGGCAGGAAGTGTGCTGATTTGGTGAGACGATCAACTATTACCCAAATAGTATCAAAACCACTTGCAGTCTTTGGCAATTTAGTGATGAAATCCATGGTAATGTTTTCCCATTTCCATTCCGGGATTTTGGGTTGTTGAAGTAGACCTGATGGTTTCTGATGCTCAGCTTTGACCTTAGAGCACGTCAAACATTCTCCTACGTATTTAGCAACATCGGCTTTCATACCCGGCCACCAAAAATGTTTCTTGAGATCCTTGTACATCTTCCCCGTTCCAGGATGTATTGAGTATCTGGTTTTATGAGCTTCTCTAAGTACCATTTCTCTCATATCTCCAAATTTTGGTACCCAAATCCTTTCAGCCCTATACCGGGTTCCGTCTTCCCAAATATTAAGATGCTTCTCCGATCCTTTGGGTATTTCATCCTTTAAATTTCCCTCTTTTAAAACTCCTTGTTGCGCCTCCTTTATTTGAGTAGTAAGGTTATTGTGAATCATTATATTCATAGATTTTACTCGAATGGGTTCTCTGTCCTTCCTGCTCAAGGCGTCGGCTACCACATTTACCTTCCCCGGGTGGTAACGAATCTCAAAGTCGTAATTATTTAACAATTCAATCCACCTACGCTGCCTCATATTCATTTGTTTCTGATTAAATATGTGTTGAAGACTTTTGTGGTCGGTATATATAATACTTTGGACCCCATATAAGTAGTGCCTCCAAGTCTTTAATGCAAAAATAACCGCGCCTAATTCCAAATCATGCGTCGCATAATTTTGTTCGTGAATCTTCAATTGTCTAGATTCATAAGCAATCACCTTCGTTCGTTGCATTAATACACAACCGAGACCTTGCTTTAATGCGTCACAATAAATCACAAAATCATCATTCCCTTCAGGAAATGACAATATAGGTGTCGTAGTTAGCTTTTTCTTCAATAACTGAAACGCTTTCTCTTGTTCATCCTTCCATTCACATTTCTTCCCTTTATGCGTTAATGTAGTCAAGGGTTTTGCTATTCTGGAAAAGTCTTGGATGAACCTTCTGTAGTAACCAGCTAGTTCTAAAAACTGGCATATGTATTTCGGATTTTTCGGGGTTTCCCACTTTTCAACAGTTTCTATCTTTGCCGGATCCACCTTAATACCTTCCTTGTTCACTATGTGACCGAGGAATTGAACTTCTTCCAACCAAAATGCACACTTTGAAAACTTAGCGTACAATTCTTCCTTCCTCAATACTTCTAACACCTTTCTCAAATGTTCACCGTGTTCTTGGTCATTCTTTGAGTAAATAAGTATGTCATCAATGAAAACAATGACAAACTTGTCAAGATATCGCCCACACACTCGGTTCATAAGGTCCATGAACACAGCTGGTGCATTAGTCAATCCAAACGACATAACCATAAACTCGTAATGACTATAACGCGTCCTAAAAGCAGTCTTTGGATTATCATCTTCTTTCACCCGCATTTGATGATACCCGGAACGTAAGTCAATCTTTGAATAAACAGGCGAGCCTTGTAGTTGATCAAATAAGTCATCGATTCTCGGTAGTGGGTAGCGGTTCTTGATGGTAAGTTTGTTCAACTCTCGGTAGTCGATACACAACGTGAATGTATCATCTTTCTTCTTGAAAAACAAAACAGGAGCTCCCCACGGTGATGTGCTTGGTCGAATGAAACCACGTTCTAAAAGTTCTTGTAATTGACCTTGCAGTTCTTTCATCTTGCTGGGTGCGAGTCTGTAAGGAGCACGAGCTATTGGTGCAGCTCCTGGTACAAGATCTATTTGAAATTCAACGGATCGATGTGGGGGTAATCCCGGTAATTCTTTCGGAAATACATCGGGAAATTCTTTTGCGACGGGAACATCATTGATGCTCTTTTCTTCAGTTTGTACTTTCTCGACGTGTGCTAGAACAGCATAGCAACCTTTTCTTATTAGTTTTTATGCCTTCAGGTTACTAATAAGATTTAACTTTGCGTTGCTCTTTTCTCCGTACACCATTAAGGGTTTTCCTTTTTCTCGTATAATGCGAATTGCATTTTTGTAACAAACGATCTCTGCTTTCACTTCTTTCAACCAGTCCATACCGATTATCACATCAAAACTCCCTAACTCTACTGGTATCAAGTCAATCTTAAATGTTTCGCTAACCAGTTTAATTTCTCGATTCCGACATATATTATCCGCTGAAATTAATTTACCATTTGCTAATTCGAGTAAAAATTTACTATCCAAAGGTGTCAATGGGCAACTTAATTTAGCACAAAAATCTCTACTCATATAGCTTCTATCCGCACCCGAATCAAATAAAACGTAAGCAGATTTATTTTCAATAAGAAACGTACCCGTAACAAGCTCCGGGTCTTCCTGTGCTTCTGCCGCATTAATATTGAAAACTCTTCCACGGACTTGTCCATTCGTGTTCTCCTGGTTCGGGCAATTTCTAATAATGTGGCCCGGTTTTCCACATTTATAACAAACTACATTGGCATAACTTGCTCCGACACTACTTGCTCCGCCATTACTCGTTCCGACACCATTTATTCCTTTCGTTCTGTTAACCCCCGGTCCGTAGACCTCACACTTCGCCGTGCTATGACCATTTCTTTTACACTTGTTGCAAAATTTGGTGCAGAACCCCGAGTGATACTTTTCACACCTTTGGCATAGCTGCTTCTGATTGTTATTGTTGTTGCGGTTGTTATTGTTATTGGGATGATTGTTGTAGTTGATGTTGTTGTTGTTGTTGTTTTTGTTGGGTCGTTTGTTGTAATTGCGATTGATGTTGCGATTGTTGGGATAGTTGTTGTGATTATTGTTGTAATTGTTATTGTTGTTGTTGTTGTATTGGTGATTCTTATCACCGTTTTCCTCCCACTTTCTTTTGACTTGCTTCACATTGGCCTCTTCAGCCGACTGTTCTTTAATTCTTTCCTCAATCTGGTTCACTAGTTTGTGAGCCATTCTACATGCCTGTTGTATGGAGGCGGGCTCGTGTGAACTTATATCTTCTTGGATTCTTTCCGGTAATCCTTTCACAAACGCGTCGATCTTCTCTTCCTCATCTTCGAACGCTCCCGGACACAATAGGCACAATTCTGTGAATCGTCTTTCGTACGTGGTAATATCAAATCCTTGGGTTCGTAACCCTCTAAGTTCTGTCTTGAGCTTATTGACCTCGGTTCTGGGACGGTACTTCTCATTCATCAAGTGCTTGAATGCTGACCACGGTAGTGCGTAAGCATCATCTTGTCCCACTTGCTCTAGATAGGTATTCCACCATGTTAACGCAGTACCTGTGAAGGTATGTATAGCGTACTTCACTTTGTCCTCTTCAGTACACTTACTTATAGCAAACACCGATTCGACCTTCTCGGTCCACCGTTTCAATCCGATCGGTCCTTCGGTTCCATCAAATTCCAAAGGTTTGCAGGCAGTGAATTCTTTGTAGGTGCATCCTACACGATTTCCTGTACTGCTAGATCCAAGGTTAAGGTTGGTATGTAGCGCGGCCTGTACTGCGGCTATGTTTAAAGCAAGAAAGGCATGGAATTCCTCTTCACTCATATTCAAGGTGTGTCGAGTAGTCGGTGCCATTTCCTTCAAAATAGTCAAATGAAACGAGTTAATCATATAGAATATCAAGAGTAGTCAATAGTATTTCGTAGCGTAATATGAACTTATTTATAAAAGCTCTTTCTTCATATTAGCATTTTATACTCTTTAATTCGGGTAGTACCTACCCGTTAAGTTCATACTTAGTAGCTAACATACCATTTCAACTACTACAATTCTATATGAAAAACTAATCACAAAAAATATATATATCATATTCAAACCTTTATACAATAACTTGCAAACTTACAATACCGCTATTTTACATATAGCATGAAATATAGCACATAAAACTTTGATACAAAGTAGTTGCGAAGATAATTCTAGTTAATAAATAAGGCGTTCAGCAAAGGCAACAAAGACACGTAATTCATACGTCCAGAAACAAGTCATGCATTCTGGTTTTACTAATACCACTTCCCATCCTTGGTCTTGTGGAACGTAACCATTGTGACCGATAGTATGACAACATGTTGTAATGTCGTCAAAAGGGCGAAGGTTACGTAATGACCAACAGTCTCGTAATAACCTAAAAACCTCATTTCTTACCCCAATTACCGACTCCGTCACTTGTGGGAACTTTTTGTTTAATAGTTGTAGCCCGATGTTCTTTTTCTCACTTTGGTGAAAAGCGAACATTTCTAACCCGTAAGCATAACATGCTTCTTTTTGTTGCATGTTAGCCACTTTTTCTAAATCATGAAGTCCTATATTCGGATACATTGAGTCAAAATAATTTCTTAACCCGTTGCGTAAAATAGTATTTGGGTTCCCCGCAATATATGCGTCAAAGTAAACACATCGTAACTTATGGGTTTCCCAATGTGATATCCCCCATCTTTCAAACGAAAGCCTTTTATAAACCAAGGCATTCTTGGAACGTTCTTCGAATGTCTTACAAACTGATTTTTGCCATAAATAGTTGTGCCGAGGAATTCTGACCGATTCTAGACAAGATTTCATCAATCATGTCTCCGGGTAAGTCTTCTAAAATATTGGGTTGTCTATCCATTTTGTGTTTTTATACTGTAAAATAGACAAGAGTTAGATTCATAAAAGATACTTATTAATACAAGCAATTTTTACATATATCGTAAAGCATAAGCACATTATATTACATATATTACACCGCACAAATACAACTATCTTATTCCGACTCACTCGTTTCTTCTTTTTCGAAATTGGTTCTTTTTGCTAAGTTTTTAGGGATATATGATGTTCCCCTAATACGAGCCGTCGTTTTCCACATTGGTCTAGAAAAACCTGGTGGTTTAGAGGTTCCCGGGTTATTGTTACAACTTAAGAAATACGGGTGTTGACGATACATATAAAGTTCATCGGGGTTGGAATCAGATTTCTCTATTTTTATGCCATTTCCCTTATTGTTCTCTTTTGCCTTTTTAAATTCAATTGGGGTAATTTCTATAACATCATCGGAATCATCGTCGGGATCTGATTCATAGAAGAATTGGTAATCCTCCCAATATTTTGCTTCCTTGGCGGAAACACCGTTGACCATAATTAACTTTGGTCGGTTGGTTGAGGATTTTCTTCTACTTAACCGTTTTATTATTTCCCCCACTGGTTCTTCTTCCGGTTCTGATTCTTCTTCCGGTTCCGACTCTTCTTCCGGTTCCTCTTCGGGAACTTGTGAATCAGTCCACGAATCATTCCAATTTACATTCGACTCTTCATTATTATTAGGTGAGTCAATGGGACTTGTTCTAGAGGTAGACATCTATCACATAATATCAAACACGTTAAGAGATTAATATATCACATAATATTCACATGTTAAAAATATATAGTTTCCAACAAAATTTGTTAAGCAATCTTTTTTTTTTTATTCAAGTAAACACGGTCGAAGTCCAGACTCACTAATGCATCCTAACAAACTCGATAAGACACACTAATGCAAAATTCTGGTTCTCTAAGACCAACGCTCGGATACCAACTGAAATGTCCCGTTCTTATTGATTAAAAACGTTCCATATTAATTGATTTCGTTGCGAGGTTTTGACCTCTATATGAGACATTTTTCAAAGACTGCATTCATTTTTAAAACAAACCATAACCTTTATTTCATAAATAAAGGTTTAAAAAGCTTTACGTAGATTATCAAATAATGATAATCTAAAATATCCTGTTTACACACGACCATTACATAATGGTTTACAATACAAATATGTTACATCGAAATCTGTTTCTTGAATGCAGTTTTTACACAATATCATACAAACATGGACTCCAAATCTTGTCCTTATTTTAGTATGCAACAGCGGAAGCTCTTAGTATTCACCTGAGAATAAACATGCTTTAAACGTCAACAAAAATGTTGGTGAGTTATAGGTTTAATCTATATATATCAAATCGTAACAATAGACCACAAGATTTCATATTTCAATACACATCCCATACATAGAGATAAAAATCATTCATATGGTGAACACCTGGTAATCGACATTAACAAGATGCATATATAAGAATATCCCCATCATTCCGGGACACCCTTCGGATATGATATAAATTTCGAAGTACTAAAGCATCCGGTACTTTGGATGGAGATTGTTGGGCCCAATAGATATATCTTTAGGATTCGCGTCAATTAGGGTGTCTGTTCCCTAATTCTTAGATTACCAGACTTAATAAAAAGGGGCATATTCGATTTCGATAATTCAACCATAGAATGTAGTTTCACGTACTTGTGTCTATTTTGTAAATCATTTATAAAACCTGCATGTATTCTCATCCCAAAAATATTAGATTTTAAAAGTGGGACTATAACTCACTTTCACATATTTTTACTTCGTCGGGAATTAAGACTTGGCCACTGGTTGATTCACAAACCTATAACAATATATACATATATATCAAAGTATGTTCAAAATATATTTACAAAACTTTTAATACATTTTGATGTTTTAAGTTTATTAAGTCAGCTGTCCTCGTTAGTAACCTACAACTAGTTGTCCACAGTTAGATGTACAGAAATAAATCGATAAATATTATCTTGAATCAATCCACGACCCAGTGTATACGTATCTCAGTATTGATCACAACTCAAACTATATATATATTTTGGAATCAACCTCAACCCTGTATAACTAACTCCAACATTCACATATAGAGTGTCTATGGTTGTTCCGCAATATATATATAGATGGGTCAACATGATAGGTCGAAACATTGTATACGTGTCTATGGTATCTCAAGATTACATAATATACAATATAAGTTGATTAGGTTATGTTTGGAATAGATTTATTACTAACTTTCACGTAGGTAAAATGAGTAGTTTTTATCAATCTTGTTTTACTCGCCATTTCTTCGTTTCTAATCCGTTTTGATTGATTCCAGTGGCCACGGTTTTGTATTGAACTTAACTTTATGAATCTAAACAGAAAAAGTATAAGTTTATAGTCAGAAATACAAGTTACAAGTCATTTTTGAAAGAGGTAGTCATTTCCGTCGAAAGAACGACATCTTGATGACCATTTTGAAAAACATACTTTCACTTTGAGTTTAACCATGATTTTTGGATATAGTTTAATGTTCATTAGAAAAATCATTTTTCCAGAAGTATAGCTTTTAAATCAAAGTTCTTCTTAGCTTTTAATTATCCCAACCAAAACAGCCCCCGGTTTTACTACGACTGCGTATATCAAGTTTTATGGTGTTTATCGTGTTTCCGGGTTTTAAATCATTAAGTTAGCATATCATATAGATATAGAACATGTGCTTAGTTTATTTTAAAAGTCTAGTTAGAGGGATTAACTTTATTTGTGAACAAGTTTAGAATTAACAAAACTATGTTCTAGTGATTACAAGTTTATAACGTTGAATAAGATAGCTTTTTATGTATGAATCGAATGATGTTATGAACATCATTACTACCTCAAGTTCCTTGGATAAACCTACTAGAAATGAGAAAAATGGATCTAGCTTCAAAGGATCCTTGGATGGCTTGAAAGTTCTTGAAGCATAATCATGACACGAAAACAATTTCAAGTAAGATTTCCACTCGAAATAAGATTGTTATAGTTATAGAAATTGAATTAAAGTTTGAATATGATTATTACCTTGTATTAGAAAGATAACCTACTGTAAGTAATAAAGGTTTCTTGATCTTGGATGATTACTTGGAATGGATTTAGAAAACTTGGAAGTAAACTTGCAATCTTGGAAGTATTCTTGATTTTATGAAACTAGAACTTTTGGAATTTATGAAGAACACTTAGAACTTGAAGATAGAACTTGAGAGAGATCAATTAGATGAAGAAAATTGAAGAATGAAAGTGTTTTTAGGTGTTTTTGGTCGTTGGTGTATGGAATAGATATAAAGGATATGTTATTTTGTTTTCATGTAAATAAGTCATGAATGATTACTCATATTTTTGTAATTTTATGAGATATTTTAATGCTAGTTGCCAAATGATGGTTCCCACATGTGTTAGGTGACTCACATGGGATGCTAAGAGCTGATCATTGGAGTGTATATACCAATAGTACATACATCTAAAAGCTGTGTATTGTACGAGTAAAAATACGGGTGCATACGAGTAGAATTGTTGATGAAACTGAACGAGGATGTAATTGTAAGCATTTTTTTTAAGTAGAAGTATTTTGATAAGTGTCTTGAAGTCTTTCAAAAGTGTATGAATACATATTAAAACACTACATGTATATACATTTTAACTGAGTCGTTAAGTCATCGTTATTCGTTACATGTAAGTGTTGTTTTGAAACTTTTAGGTTAACGATCTTGTTAAATGTTGTTAACCCAATGTTTATAATATCAAAAGAGATTTTAAATCATTATATTATCATGATATTATGATGTACGAATATCTCTTAATATGATATATATACATTAAATGTCGTTACAACGATAATCGTTACATATATGTCTCGTTTCAAAATCATTAAGTTAGTAGTCTTGTTTTTACATATGTAGTTCATTGTTAATATACTTAATGATATGTTTACTTATCATAATATCATGTTAACTATATATATAACCATATAGTTTTTACAAGTTTTAACGTTCGTGAATCACCGGTCAACTTGGGTGGTCAATTGTCTATATGAAACCTATTTCAATTAATCAAGTCTTAACAAGTTTGATTACTTAACATGTTGGAAACACTTAATCATGTAAAATAACAATTTCATTTAATATATATATAAACATGGAAAAGTTCGGGTCACTACAACTGTTATTGAAAATACAGAAGTAGATGTTGAAGTTGAGTCATGATTCAAGATAGGTAGATGTAAACCACCAGTAGGTTAATCTTAAGTTTTTTTTTTTTTTTTTTTTTTTAATACCTATGTTGATCAATGTTTCTTAAATGATAATTTGTAGGATATTGTTTTGACATTTATAAAATTGATTTTGGTTATGTTATGATACTGAGTTCGTACACACTAGATTCGGGTCATGTAAATGTTTGCTCCGTTTAGTTAAGTATTTTGCGAATGTGTACATATGTATCTTATGTTTACAGACATTTCTTCTGCAGGTCTGATATTGTGATGATGATTCATGCATAAATAAGTAGGATGAAAATATGAATTTCATAGTTGCAGGTCTGATATGACTGTTTTTGGTCAAACTGTATAGTCAACTGTTGGAGATATTGGGTCAAAATGGTTCCTATATTGTATTGGAACTGAATTGATCGATAGTTATATGTACAATTTTAAATGGTTAAGAATAATTGTAAAATGGTTCCTGGATTGGATTGGAACTGAAATGATAGTTCCTGTATAGTATTTTTTTGACATTTATAAATTTGCATTTTGTTATGTTATCGTACCAAGTTCGTACACACTTGATTCGGGTAATGTATGTAACGACCCGACTTTTTTGACTTGCTTTTGTGCTTTGTGCTTTCACGAAACTGTGTATTTGTGCGTACTAAGCTATATTATACGCTGGGATCTTACTACATGTGGATTACTTTCGTTTATATGTTAAAACGTTCCTTTAAGTATGTAGGTTACTTAACTTGATCCCCGGAAGCCTTTATGACCGTTGGTGTCACTTGACGTTTAGAACGAACTGCGTACTATGTACACGTTTAACTTTGGTCATAATCGGAATATTATGACTACAAAATACTAATTTTTATTTTATAATAACGATTACTTGGGGTTTTAGATGCTTAATTATGCTTAGTAATTTACTAGAGCACAATAGTTAGTCTTGTTGGACTTTCTACCTTGTTGGACGTTATCCCACCCTACACTAGCTAGTGAACTATTTAATTAGCCCAATTTTAATAAGTTAGTGACCCATATTAATGAAAGACAAATACCCATTTATTAGAGAGAACATACTAGCATTTTTGTTAACCATTATCCTTAATGTTGCATGGGATCCTAACATAACCACCAACTTTAGACAACCATTAACCAAAAAGCAAAAAGTTGTCCCCCCTTCCCCTCCTCCCTAAACCCCACGGCCACCACCACCTCCCCACACCCTCACCTTCTATAAATACCAAGCTTATTCATCCCATTCCACACTTGATTTCATTTACAATTTACACACACTTACTCTCTAATTCTCTCTCTAGTCTTTCTCACTCTAAAAAGTGTAAGTTTTAAATTTTCTTTCTCATCTTCTTCCCTTCTCATCCACGACATCATCATCATCATTTAAAGGATCAAGCTTTTAGCTTTTGGTCTTGTTACATCTTGTAGATTCAAACATGGACTTGAATCCTTCAAGAACATGGAAGATTCAAGCTTTCTTGCTTTGAATCTTCACCTATTTTGTAGATCTAAATCTTGTAGCTTTTAATCTCTTTATTTTTTTTGTAAAGATTCAAACTTGTGTTTGTAATCTTCATGTAACTTGAAGATCTAGCTTCATGCTTCAAGGATCTTCAAGAACAACCAAGATTCAAGCTTTTTAGCTTTGAATCTTCATTTTTTTTGTTGGATCTAGGTTTTCTAACTTATGATCTCATTATTTTGTTATAAAGATCAAAACTTGTGTTTATGATATTCATGTAACTTGAAGATCCAAGCTTTATGCTTCAAGATCTTCAATAACACCAAAGATTCAAGCTTTCTAGCTTTGTAATCTCATAACTTGTGTGAAAAGGATCCAAGCTCTCTAGCATAGGGTTCCATTACTTTGTTTGATCAAATTTTTGTTCATACTTGTTTGATTGATGGAAAGTTTGTCGCTTTTGTTGTAAATAGAACTTGTATTTATGTTAAGACTTAGAATATGATGTAACCTTGGTTCATCATCCTTCTAAGACTCTTAAGTGAGTTGTATTTTTACTTGGTCTTAACATATTGTGTGTTGATGGTTTAATCTTGGTCAAAGTGATGCTAACACATCAATGAGTTGTACACTTGAAGCTACAAGCATCAAGGATGAGAACCGTGATGAGCATCAAGCACCAAGAATCTCACCGGAGCACTTGCTTGCTGTTTTCCGGGGTCTGATCAGACTCCTGGACTTCTTTAAAATTGATTTTCAGATAGTTCGTTTCGAGTATATGACTTTTCGTTTGGGCCTCGCCTTAATCCGATATACGGTTTAGGATTTATAGCCTTCCGAAAGTCACTACGCCTTTGTAACGTTGTGCTGAAAATTTTTGACCTATTCGCACTTAAACCGTCGCCACGGTCAAACGAAGACGAATTAGGTTCTGAAAATTGGTCAGAGGTTAGAGGACTCACATACGGAGCCATGGCCACTGACTACGCATCTTTTCGATTTGTATAGAGGTCGTAACAGCTGTCCAAAGTCAGCCTTTTGTTTCGATCACTATTCTTGTTAAACTTACCTTAGTTTTGATGAACGATGATGATGTTGATAATGACACTTAAACTTAATTTATGCACTTTTACACTTATTGGGACAACATACTGACCTAGTAACCTTTGACTTAGGTTGATGACCTTTCGGACCGACTTACTACCTGCATACGTTTCATATTGACTTTTACTGCTTATTCACTGTGAGTTATAGCATCCCTTACTACTTTTTACTATTTTTGGGACTGAGAATACATGCGTTTTTTTTTACGTTTTACATAGTAGACACGAGTACTTAAACTTTATATATGTGTGGGTTACAAAACGCCACAAAGATTCCCCTTAGCTCGGTAACGTTTAATCATTGCTTTCCTAACCGTGAACGCGAATCTTAGATATGGATCCATAGGGTTTGACAACCCCACTCGGGCTAGTCAAGCTAGCAGACAACGGGTGTTTAATACTTCAAGGACAAACGTACTTTCCCGGTCTACTTTTAGGGGGTGATATACATACGTTAAGTCTAGTTACCGGGTCCCCACGGTTAAGCATATACTTTTCATACTGATTTAAACTGCTGATTGAAGCACTGAAATCTCGTGGTCTATATTACTTTACAGATTACAAACTATAGCTCACCAACATTCGTGTTAACTTTTAAGCGTGTATTTCTCAGGTGCTTAGACGATGTTGCTTCCGCTATTAGACTTGCTGTCTTGATGTTATAGACTTGCTGTTATGGACCCGATGTGTTAGATTTCCGCTGCATTACTTAGAGATGTCTCAATCATGGAACTTTTATTTTGCATTCATAACTTATGTTATTTTTAAACAATGACTTTGTAACGACCTTTGTGTCATGTTATCTTTTGTAAGACGCTATCTTTTTATGAATGCAAAACTTATTTTCTAACAACATATAGTGTTTGACCTTGTAATGATCCTGTTGTTGATGAACCATACATGATGGTTTTGTACGGGGTGTCACATTTGGTATCAGAGCATTGGTTGTAGGGAATTAGGTTGCATTAGTGAGTCTAGACCAGACCGAGTAGGATTCACTAATAGGACTAATCTACAACTTGCTCGTTTACTTGTTACTGCTTACTTATATTGCCGTATGATCTTGCTGCATGCTACTTCTTGCCCTTACTACTATGTGAACTTGCTGTATGCTATTACTTATCCTCGTTACTGCATGCTACTGTCTGCTTTCGATTGCATGTTACTTTGTTTGGTACTGTTGTTATTGCCATGCTATGTACTGCGGTAGACGATCTAGGTTGATGTAGTGCCTGATTACGTTCTTGCTATATGTCTTACTGACATGAAAAAAGTTATTTTTCCTTGTTCAGATATCAGACATGCTACCCATGACCTTTGACTTCGAGAGTGACTTAGAGACGACTGTTGTGATGACCCGAAAATTTCCGACCAAATTTAAACTTAATCTTTATATGATTTCAACACGATAAGCAAAGTCTGTAATGTTGAGTCTCAAAAATTTTGAACTGTTTACATGAATTCAGTTAACCTTTAACCATTTATGACGATTCACGAACAATTAATCGTAAATAGATATATGTGTGTGTGTGTGTGTGTGTGTGTATATATATATATATAATTGGAAATATAATTTGAAATATTATATGTTGTTGTTATTAAAAGTAATTGTGTGAAATAAAAATATGATATTATGAAAATTATTATTTAAAACATATCTATATATATAATTAAAGTATATTAAAAATATCTAAAGTGTCGACATAAAGGACAATCATGATTTTCATTTATTTCAGAAAATTTTGAATTTCTTTGTTAGTCAAATTTGGCAACGTACATCTATAAGTGTAAATGTACTTACGTGTATGAGTTTTTGTATATGTGCCGTATATCCCTTGAGACAAGGATATGATACACAATGCATTTTTTTGTAGATCTTTTGATAAATTACAGCTGCGATTTCCATGACTATAGTCATTTTAAATTTAGTCATGGGCAGTCAAGATCGTCAAATTTAGGTGGCTGCTATATATATTTTATTTCCACGTTCTATTATTTATGTTTTTATTATTATATGAACTACTTGTAACCCACTAGTATATATAGAGATGCATTTTGTTATCTACATCTATTACATCGAGCTTGGTCACCGGTGCTTATCTCATTCTGATGTAACTGAAATGTGATGCTAACTTTAGAAGTCTAAAAGCTTATCCAATTAAATATGATGCTAAATTTATTCTGGTTGCTAAAATGATGAAAGAAGGTCAGCATTAAATGATGTTTTTGACGTGAATTTTGATTATTTTTAAAAAGCTATTAATATCACTTACATGAATTTTTTTCAGTAACTATTAAATACTACGTAAATGCACATATTTAAAATTTTGTAACTTTGATTTCTTGTTACCCACCACAACCCCACTTGATCACTAACTTCATCGACCCCATCAAGGACCACCCTCATGAATATTAGTCGATCACCACTTTTTAAAAATTGGACATATGTGTTATTTTCTTTGATTGATTGACACCCCAAATACCCCACCCACTAATATTGTTTCCTTCTTTTCGTTTAATATCCTATCACCTTTCTCTAACTACTTATATACACACAAAATATACATATGATATATATGATATACATATACATATTGATATAAAACCTTTCTCTTCTTCTTCATCACCTCACTTCTTCTTGATTACTCAGCCCAACCGAGACCATCATGGCACTACTACTTTTTCTCTGTTGTTGCAGCTAACCATCACGAACCATCTCTGAAACTTTCTGTTGCTCGAAAACTGCTGCTGTGACAGTTCCTGTCGCTGCCATGGCTGTCCAAACAGTAGCTTTGGCTGCGTTGTTTTTCCGCTTCATGGTCACAACCACAACATACCCTACGAACAACCAACACCATGTAAAACACACTAATACAACTCCATTTTTACTGTCATTACTGCTCGCTAACTATAGTTTCTGTCAGCTTCTTTATGCTCAAAAAGTGCAGCCAAAAGCGAAGCTTTAGCTGCTATTTTGTACTGTTCCTGCTATGGTTTTCTATTACAACTACGATAACACAGATAAAAGGCAATGAGATGGTAACACTAGATGATTAAGTGATGATGTGAAAATACTATTCGTATTAATTAAATAATTGTAATCTGACAGCAACTTTTGTCATATTACTCACATTATATATATTGCTAGATGGTGGATTCGTTTTCATCAGGCCCATCATGCTATATATATATGCATAAGAAAGCCCAGCCCAACTCTCCACACCTCAATTACAATTATTTTGTTAAGTGTTAAAATGAAAATGATAAAGATGATGTTTTGATTAGCGTATGATAATGATGATGGGGTTTGAAGATGGTGAGGAGTCCACGTATGATAATAGTTAGGATGATGACTAAGTTATGATCATGATGTTTAGTTTATGATGTTGATGATGATTCGATGATGAATGATGATGACGGTTTAAGGACAATAAAGATGATATGCTAGATGATGAGAGGGTCTCGGTTAAAAATGATAACGATGATAATCGTGGTGTTAAGTAATGATGGGAGGACAAGATGATAATTAGATTGTGATTAGGGTAACAAGTATGATGATATGAAATCATGATTATGATGATAAGAATATGAGATTATGAAAATGAAGAAGATGATAGATATTTGATGTTGATGATGTAGAGATAATGGTGATATTAAACGTTAGGATGAATATGATTATAGAGATGATTATAGATGTTATGAAAACGATGATCATGATGAAACTTTAATTGAATGACGATGATGATTAGGATGGTATAATTTTCATCATCCTTATTATTACATATTATTATTATTATTATTATTATTATTATTATTATTATTATTATTATTATTATTATTATTATTATTATTATTATTATTATTATTATCATCATCATCATCATCATCATCATTTTTATTATTATTATTAAAATTATTATTTTTAATAAGATTGCCTTTATTATCAAAACTATCATTATTATTATTACTTTCATAATAACAATATCATTATAACAAATAAATAATATCTATAAAAGAATATATTTATTACAAATACCATAATATTTCATATAATTATATATAAATAGATTAATCTTAATACCTTATAAAATATATATAAACTTAGTTGATTAAATGTAATATGTGTTAATATATATACTTGATATAGGTTCGTGAATCCAAGGCCAACCCTGCATTGTTCAGTTTCGTCGTATGAATATTTTTACTACAAAATATCGTATAGTGAGTTTCATTTGCTCCCTTTTTAAATGCTTTTGCAATATATATTTTGAGACTGAGAATACATGCGCTTTTATAAATGTTTGACGAATAGACACAAGTAATTAGAAACTACATTCTACGATTGAATTTTTATACCGGATATCACCCCTTTGAGCTTGGTAACCTAAGAATTGCTGTTTATTATAATTGCTACCAATTGAGGCGAATCCTAAAGATAGATCTATAGGCCTTGACAAGCCCCAGTCAGAGAATTTGAACTGCTTTAGTACTTCGAAGTTTTTATGTTTGGGGATATTCTAGATGCATTTTGTTAATGTCAGTTACCAGGGTTCAATTCGTTTGAATGATTTTTACAGTAGTGAGCAGACATGCACAGATTGTTTTCGAAAATATAAAAATCTTGTGGTCTATAAAAATGATAGAAATGATTGATTATGATAAACTAATGAACTCACCAACCTTTTGGTTGACATTTGAAAGCATGTTTATTCTCAGGTATGAAAGAAATCTTCCGCTGTGCATTTGCTCATTTTAGAGATATTACTTGGAGTCATTCATGACATATTTCAAAAGACGTTGCATTCGAGTCGTTGAGTTCATCAAGATTATTATTAAGTCAATTATAGCTGGTTATATTATGAAATGGTAGGCATGCCGTCAACTTTCGATGTAATGAAAGTTTGTCTTTTAAAAATGAATGCAATAGTTTGTAAAATGTATCATATAGAGGTCAAGTACCTCGCGATGTAACCAAATGTAATGAATTCGTCTAGATGGATTAGGACGGGTCGTTAAAACTGTTGCCTCGCCTACTATTATTGCTGACTCACTGCTACCCTTCGACGACTCTGGCGATTCGCCTTCTGGTGATAGTGGACTCGTGCTTGACCTGATGGACATCTCAAACGGAGATGAGGATCCCGAGATGATTCTAGCACCACCCAACCCTAGACTCCTCGAGCCACAGCACCATTCTGGTGGTACTGTGATCCCTGGGGGAAATGGAGACGGTCCTTTTCGTAACAAGCATGGACAATGGGCTAGACGCACCACTGATGGACGTGTTGTACCGATTCCACTATGCAGATATCGACTTATGACCACCGGCCAGATGCTTTCTCCCACCCGCGATGATCCCGCATTACCTTTCGACGATTCAGACGGATCATCATCAGACGACTCCAGCGAGGAGGATCCTGAGGAGGATTATGAGGAGGAGCTCGTGCAGCCGCCCTCTACCCCGCCGAAGAATCGGTATCATTTTGATAGTACTGTTATTCCAGGGGTTAACAGAGGTAGACCATTCGTGGACGCACATGGACAGTTGGTTAGGGTCACAACCCGTAAGCGGGTAGTACCTTATCCTGTTGATCCATTCGTGCGTAAGACCGCCCGCACTGTGCCGTCTACATCTGCATCATATGGACCACCTGCACCATCTGCACCATATGCACCACCTGTCCCACCAGCATCCCCCGTCTTCGAGGAACTGACGAGGGAAATGCATGCCCTCCGGGCTCGAGTAACTGAGCTCGAGGGCCAGATGTCCCACCTGATGACATCATTTACCCACCTTCACCCTAGGACTATTGTATTAGATTTCCTTATGTATTCCATTTGTAGTTTCCTGTATTTCATTAATGTAATGTACGAACCTCATGCCATTGTACGTAACTTTCTTATTATGTATGGAATTACTGCTGCTTAATTATTGTACATCGTTTTATTACATGTTGGCTTTTGTGCTACCTGCTACTTGTTGTCATGCTTAGTTATCGTGTGTGGTGTTGTTTCCATACTGTTTACCTTATGCTATGACGTTACCAATCATTGGATTTTGACGTAAGTCGAAATTTTTGTTTGGAAGATCGATGGCTAACGGAAGAGGTCCGCGAGAAATCCCCACCGCAACTCAGATCGAGTAGATGATAGCTACTCGAGTAGCCGCGGCTATGGCGAATGCCAACCCTGCTCCAGCTCCACCGACTAACCCAGTTGTTCAGAACGGGTGTACTTACAAGGAGTTCCAGAGCTGCAAGCCCCACAATTTCAGTGAAACAGAAGGGCCAGTTGGGCTGACAAGATGGTTTGAGAAGTTGGAATCTATGTTCTGTGTGAGTAACTACTCTGAGGGGAATAAAACTAAGTTTGCATCCTGCACTTTGTCGGATGACGCTTTGACTTGGTGGAATGCGTTCGCATAGGCTCAGGGAATTGACGAAGCTTATGCTACACCATGGGAAGAGTTTAAAAGGGCTATGATCGAGGAGTACTGCCCCAAAATAGAAATTCAGAAGATGGAAGTAGAGTTTTGGGAACTGAAAGTGGTAGGAACTGATCTTGATTGCTATAACCGAAGGTACTTGGAGTTAGAGCTGATGTGTCCCACAATGGTTACTCCAGAGTACAAGCGAATGGAGAGGTATATGTGGGGACTCCCCAAGGACATTCAATGAAATTTCACTTCATCGAAACCAGCGAATGTCTCAGAAGCTATGCGCATGGCGAACACCCTGATGAATCAAATTACCCGCCAAGAGCCAGAGAAGGCGAAATCAGAATCGGGATTTAGTAATGGGAAACGTAAGTGGGACGGAAACAAGGGAAAAGGTTTTGACCAGAACCCAGCTAAGAGGTATGAGAATTTCAAAGGGAACAATGACTGGAGGAAACCGAACCCGAACCCTAGCTCAAATCCTAACTACAAGAGTACTCTTCTTCAGTGTAAGAAATGCTACAAGCATCATACCGGACAATGCAATGTAGTGTGTGAGAAGTGTAAAAGGATTAGACACATCGGCAGAGTTTGTAAGAGCACCGCCTCAGCTGTGAGGACAAACCCAAATGGACCAAGGAAGTGCTATGAGTGCGGACAGCAGGGCCACTTCAGGAATGAATGTCCCAACAAGAAGAAGGATGGCGGGCCAGCATGTGGAAGAGCCTTCAACATGAACGCAAGAGATGCCCGCGAGAATCCTGACTTGATTACAGGTACATTCACGATCAATAACCTATTAGCTTCTGTTCTGTTTGATACTGGTGCCGATAGGAGTTATGTATGTAAACACTTTTGCTCTAAGATAGATTGGTCGTTTGTACATTTGGAGGAGAGTATGTTTGTTGAGGTAGCCAATGGAAAACATGAGAAAGTTGACCAAATTGGTTGAGGAGGAATTATCAACCTAGCCGGAGTGGATTTTGAGATTGATCTGATACCCATCAAGTTGGAAAGTTTTGATGTGCTTGTTGGTATGGACTGGTTGTCCAAAGTAAGAGCCAAAGTTATCTGTGGTGAGAAGATTCTCTGTATACCACGTGAGACTGGAGAGCCACTGATTGTTTACGGAGATAGATGTAGCTCGAAGCTGAACCTTATTAGTTTCTTGAAGGCACAAATGGTTATGAAGAGTGGGCGCTTTGCTATTCTGGCACATGTGAAGAAGTTAGAAGTTGAAGAGAATAGCGTGGATGATGTACGAATTGTGAAAGAATTTCCCGACGTCTTTCCAGAAGAGTTGCCTGGATTACCGATGCCGAGATAAGTGGAGTTTTAGATCGACCTAGTGCCAGGAGCTGCACTCGTAGCTCGCGCACCTTATCGACTTGCACCATCTGAACTGCAAGAGTTGCTGAGTCAAATACAAGATTTGCTAGACCGAGGGTTTATCCAACCGAGTTCATCGCCTTGGGGTGCACCTGTTTTGTTCGTGAAGAAGAAGGACGGATCTTCCACATGTGTATCGATTATCGTGAACTGAACAAGTTGACGATCAAGAATCAGTATCCCCTTCCCAAGATTGACGATCTTTTTGATCAGCTACAAGAATCCACTGTTTACTCCAAGATTGATTTACGATCAGGTTATCACCAGTTGAGGTTGAAGGAGAGCGATGTGCTGAAGACTACGTTCCAAAATCGTTATGGCCATTATGCATTTCTTGTGATGCCATTTGGTTTAACCAACGCACCTGCCGTGTTTATGGATCTCATGAATCGTGTATGCAAGCCGTACCTAGAGAAGTTCGTTATCGTGTTCATAGGTGATATCCTCATCTATTCCAAAAGCAAAGAATAACATGAGCAACATCTTCGACTCATGCTAGAACTCTTGAGACAAGAGCAATTTTATGCCAATTCTCTAAGTGCGAATTTTGGTTGAAGGAAGTTCAATTTCTCGGTCATATTGTGAGCGATCAGGGTATCAAAGTCGATCCCGTAAAGATCGAAGTTATCAGCAAGTGGGAAACCCCCACTACTCCTACTCATATCCACCAATTCTTAGGCCTCGCCGGTTACTATCGTAGATTCATCGAAGGTTTCTCTTTAATTACGCGTCCTTTGACTGCGTTAACTCACAAGGGGAAGAAGTTCGTTTGGGAAACCGAGCAAGAGTCGGCATTCCAAACCCTGAAGCAGAAGTTAACCACCGCTCCTATTCTATCCCTTCCTGAAGGCAGTGATGACTTCGTTATGTATTGCGATGCCTCCCGACAAGGTTTTGGGTGTGTATTGATACAACGGAAGAAGGTTATTGCTTACGCCTCCCGACAACTGAAGATTCACGAGCGAAACTACACTACTCACAATCTTGAACTTGGAGCCGTTATCTTTGTACTCAAAATGTGGAGACACTATCTCTATGGAACCAAGAGCACTATCTTCACCAACCACAAAAGCCTCCAACACATCTTTGATCCAAAGCAACTAAATATGAGACAGCGTCGATGGATTGAGACGTTGAACGACTATGATTGTGAACTTCGTTACCACCCTGACAAGGCAAATGTTGTAGCCGATGCCTTGAGCCGAAAGGAGAGAATGGTACCTCTTCGTGTCCGTGCCTTGAACATCACCATTCAGACGAATCTCAACAGCCAGATCCGCGTAGCTCAAGAAGAGGCTCTCAAGGAGGAGAATATTTCTCAAGAGCACTTGAACATTCTCGTTTCTCGATTTGAGGTCAAGGAGACTGGACTCCGATACTTTATCAGAAGAATTTGGGTACCTAGTTATGGAGATTTACGGAGCCTTATTCTAGTAGAATCTCATAAGTCAAGGTATTAGATTCATCCAGGAGCTGGTAAGATGTACCACGACCTCAAGGTTCAATATTGGTGGCCAAACCTCAAAAGGGATGTTGTAACATATGTTGGAAAATGTTTAACTTGTTCCAAGATTAAATCCGAGCCTCAGAAGCCGTATGGATTACTTCAATAACCTGAAATCCCACAATGGAAGTGGGAAGGAATAACAATGGACTTCATCACGAAGATACTGAAGACGGTAGGCGGTTATGATACCATCTGGGTTATCGTTGACCGTCTTACCAAATCTGCACACTTCCTAGGCATGAAGGAAATTGATACGATGGAGAAACTGGCACAGTTATACATAAAGGAGATTGTATCTCGTCACGGTGTACCCTTATCGATTATCTCAGATCGCGATACCCGTTTCGCTTCCAGATTTTGGCGATCTTTACAAGAAGCCTTGGGAACACGTCTAGATATGAGTACTTTGTATCACTCGCAAACCGACGGACAGAGTGAGCGCACGATCCAAACCTTGGAGGACATGTTACGTGCTTGTGTTATTGATTTCGGAAAGACTTGGGAGAAGTACTTTCCGCTAGCCGAATTCTCTTACAACAACAGCTATCACCCAAGCATTAAGGCCGCACCTTTTGAAGCATTGTATGGCCGTAAATGATGTTCTCCTATCTGTTGGCCCGAAGTAGGTGAAAAGCAAATCACCGATCCCGAACTCGTCCATGAAACAACCGAGAAGATTGTCCAAATTCAAGCGAGGCTCAAGACGGCCCGTTATCGTCAAAAGAGCTATGCCGACCTTAAACGTGGAGATCGCGAATTTCAAATCGGCGACCGCATTATGTTGAAAGTCGCACCTTGGAAAGGTGTAATCCATTTCGAAAAGCGTGGGAAGTTGAATTCGCGATATATTGGTCCTTTTAAAGTCTTGGAGCGTGTTGGACCCGTTGCTTACCATTTCGATCTTCCGACTCAATTGAGCGCAGTTCACCCCGCTTTTCACGTGTCGAATCTGAAGAAATGTCTTACCGAACCAGAACTCATCATACCTCTCGAGGAGCTTAAGATTAACGACAAACTCCACTTCGTGGAAGAACCTGTCGAAATTATGGACCGTGAGGTCAATATCTTGAAACGCAATAAGATTCTAATCGTCCGAGTCCGATGGAATGTAAAACGAGGACATGAGGTTACTTGGGAACGAGAGGATCAGATGAAGCAGAAGTATTCTCACCTCTTCACAACTCTACCATCTACCTCAGCTTAAAATTTCGGGACGAAATTTTCATTAACAGGTGGGTAATGTAACGACCCGACTTTTTCGACTTGCTTTTGTGCTTTGTGCTTTCACGAAATTGTGTATTTGTGCATACTAAGCTATATTATTCTCTGAGATCTTACTACGTGTGGATTACTTTCGTTTATATGTTGAAACGTGCCTTTAAGTACGTAGGTTACTTAACTTGATCCCCGGAAGCCTTTATGACCGTTGGTGTCACTTGACGTTTAGAACGAACTGCGTACTGTGTACACGTTTAACTTTGGTCATAATCAGAATATTATGACTACAAAATACTAATTGTTATTTTATAATAACGATTACTTGGGGTTTTAGATGCTTAATTATGCTTAGTAATTTACTAGAGCACAATAGTTAGTCTTGTTGGACTTTCTACCTTGTTGGACGTTAGCCCACCCTACACTAGCTAGTGAACTATTTAATTAGCCCAATTTTAATAAGTTAGTGACCCATATTAATGAAAGACAAATACCCATTTATTAGAGGGAACATACTAGCATTTTTGTTAACCATTATCCTTAATGTTGCATGGGATCCTAACATAACCACCAACTTTAGACAACCATTAACCAAAAAGCAAAAAGTTATCCCCCATGTCCCCCCCTAAACCCCACAGCCACCACCACCTCCCCACACCCTCACCTTCTATAAATACCAAGCTTATTCATCCCATTTCACACTTGATTTCATTTACAATTTACACACACTTACTCTCTAATTCTCTCTCTAGTCTTTCTCACTCTAAAAAGTGTAAGTTTTAAATTTTCTTTCTCTTCTTCTTCCCTTCTCATCCACGACATCATCATCATCATTTAAAGGATCAAGTTTTTAGCTTTTGGTCTTGTTACATCTTGTAGATTCAAACATGGATTTGAATCATTCAAGAACATGGAAGATTCAAGCTTTCTTGCTTTGAATCTTCACCTATTTTGTAGATCTAAATCTTGTAGCTTTTAATCGCTTTATTTTGTTGTAAAGATTCAAACTTGTGTTTGTAATCTTCATGTAACTTGAAGATCTAGCTTCATGTTTCAAGGATCTTCAAGAACAACCAAGATTCAAGCTTTCTATCTTTGAATCTTTATTTCTTTTATTGGATCTAGGTTTTCTAACTTATGATCTCATTATTTTGTTATAAAGATCAAAACTTGTGTTTATGATCTTCATGTAACTTGAAGATCCAAGCTTAATGCTTCAAGATCTTCAAGAACACCAAAGATTAAAGCTTTCTAGCTTTGTAATCTCATAACTTGTGTGAAAAGGATCCAACCTCTCTAGCTTAGGGTTTCATTACTTTGTTTGATCAAATTTGTGTTCATACTTGTTTGATTGATGGAAAGTTTATAGCTTTAGTTGTAAATAGAACTTGTATTTGTGTTAAGAGTAAGAATATGATGTAACCTTGGTTCATCATCCTTCTAAGACTCTTAAGTGAGTTTTATTCTTACTTGGTCTTAACATATTGTGTGTTGATGGTCGAATCTTGGTCAAAGTGATGCTAACACATCAATGAGTTGTACTCTTGAAGCTACAACATCAAGGATGAGAACCGTGATGAGCATCAAGCACCAAGAATCTCACCGGAGCACTTGTTTGCTGTTTTCCAGGGTCTGATCAGACTCCTGGACTTCTGTAAAATTGATTTTAAGATAGTTCTTTTCGAGTAGATGACTTTTCGTTTAGGCCTCGCCTTAATCCGATATATGGTTTAGGATTTATAGCCTTCCGAAAGTCACTACGCCTTTGTAACGTTGTGCTGAAAATTTTTGACCTGCTCGCACTTAAACCATCACCACGGTCAAACGAAGACGAGTTAGGTTCTGAAAATTGGTCAGCGGTTAGAAGACTCACATACGGAGCCATGGCCACTGACTACGCATCTTTTCGATTTGTATGGAGGTCTTAACAGCTGTCCAAAGTCAGCCTTTTGTTTCGATCACTATTCTTGTTAAACTTACCTTAGTTTTGATGAACGATGATAATGTGGATGATGACACTTAAACTTAATTTATGCACTTTTACACTTATTGGGACAACATACTGACCAAGTGACCTTTGACTTAGGTTGACGACCTTTCGGTCCGACTTACTACCTGCATACGTTTCATATCGACTTTTACTGCTTATTCACTGTGAGTTATTGCATCCCTTACTACTTTTTACTATTTTTGGGACTGAGAATACATGCGTTTTTTTTTACATTTTACATACTAGACATGAGTACTTAAACTTTATATATGTGTGGGTTACAAAATGGCACAAAGATTCCCCTTACCTCGGTAACGTTTAATCATTGGTTTCCTAACCATGAATGCGAATCTTATATATGGATCCATAGGGTTTGACAACCCCACTCAGGCTAGTCGCGCTAGCAGACAATGGGTGTTTAATACTTCGAGGAAAAATGCACTTGTCCGGTGTACTTTTAGGGGGTGATATACATACGTTAAGTCTAGTTACCGGGTGCCCACGGTTAAGCATATACTTTTCATACTGATTTATACTGCTGATTGAAGCACTGAAATCTCGTGGTCTACATTACTTTACTGATTACAAACTATAGCTCACCAACATTAGTGTTGAATTTTAAGCGTGTATTTCTCGGGTGCTTAGACCATATTGATTTCGCTGTTAGACTTGCTGTATTGGTGTTATAGACTTGCTGTTATGGACCTGCTATGTTAGATTTCCGCTGCATTACTTAGAGATGTCTCAATCATGGAACTTTTCTTTTACATTCGTAAGTTATTTTATTTCAAACAATGAATTTGTAACGACCTTTGTGTCATGTTATCTTTTGTAAAACGCTATCTTTTTATGAATGCAAAACTGGTTTTCAAACAGCATATAGTGCTTGACCTTGTAATGATCCTGTTGTTGATGAACCGTACACGATGGTTTTATACGGGGCGTCACAATGTAATTGATTGCTCTGTTTATTTTAGTGTTTTGCGAATGTGTACATATGTATCTTATGTTCACAAACAACTTCGGCAAATCTAATATTATGTTGATGATACATGCCCAAATTAGTAGGATGAAACAATGGATTTCATAGTTGCAGGTCTAATTTGACTGTTTGTGGTCAAATTGTTTAGTCAACTGTTGGAGATTTTGGATCAAAACTGTTTAGTCAACTGTTTAGTCAACTGTTTAGTCAACTGATAAAGAAATCGAGGATGTTCAGACTGAGAACAATGATGGTGAGACAAAGAACGATGATGGTGAGACAGACAACGATGATGATGAGACAGCAAAGAATGACGATGAGGCAGATATTGAGGATGATGATACAAAGAATAAGGCTTTTGAGACAAGTAAAGAGGATTCTGAGACATATGTCATTTTTTTCACGCATCCCATAAAAAAGATGATCACCTTCCACACAACATACATCGTCAGACTAGAAGGAATTTGAGAAGCTCACGGCAGTTAAACTCTCATAGATGCTGAGAATACTTGGAGTGAGCTACAACTATTCTTTTACTTTGAGTAACAACCATTATAGTGTTTTATTCTTGTGTTGTTTCAATAATAACATAAGCGAATTATTATGTAGGACTTTATGGAGCAGCTTATCAAAAAAAAAATGAAATCTAGATTCTCATACATTGAATCATATGTCTTTTCGAAGTACTTCACTTCCAAATGCCACGATAGAGGGCTAGCTTGGGTGAAGAAGAAGAACATATTTTCTACTAGATATGTGGTTCTTCCCATTGTAACCGGGTAGGTACATGTATAGTATATATGTTTGAGTGTTTTGGTTTTTTCAATTTGAGCATTGTGTGTGTGTGGGTGTGTGTGGGTGTATACTTACATATGTGTAGCTTTGTTGGCATGTGATAAACAGATCCATATCTATTTTGCAGGGGTCATTGGGTGGTCACAATATTCTGTAACTTTGATGGAATGAACAATTCACGGTGCATCTTGTTTCTAGATTCATTGTCATCAACCGACTTCTCTAAAATGCTTCAAAAAAAGATTAAACAGTAATGTTATTTTAGACAAATATGTATTTATATAATTTGTTAATTACAACTCTCTTTAATTTCGTTCTACATTCATTTGTTCATATGGCAGATTTGTCGTTGACGTATACAAAATTTCAGGGATGAAAGAATCTCCAGAAAACTCGTGCAAAATACCATTTATGGTTCCTAAGGTTTTTATCATGTCTCACAATTTTTTCCTTGTGTGCTATTTGCATTAATCAGTTTTGTGTGCTTGTTTCATGGTTGCCTACATAGTTTTGGTATGTTGTTTCATGGTTGCCTAGTTATACCCGTAAACATGTGTAAACCGACAGGTTCCACAACAAACTGATGGTGATTCATGTAGTTATTTTGCTCTTTACTATATCAAGCTCTTTCTTGAGGATCCTCCTAAAAGGTTTAAGCTATTGGATGGATACCCATATTGTGTAAGTTGCCTTGACCCATTTTACTTCACACATATCCTTATTGACATTATAACGTCAAGTGAGTTACAATTATGCCTTACTGTGTTTGTAGATGAAGGAAGACTGGTTTAGTTCCAAGGACTTGGAAAAATTTCACCGTTTGATAGATATGCAGATTCCAAGCATATAACGTTGTTCATTTTTGGATATAACTAGTTTCGTTTGATTTGTGATCGTTTCTTTGTGGATTAAACTTGTTTATTTTGGATGGAACTGGTTTTGCTTAAAACATCTATGTTTAGTGTTATGTTTAATGTATTGCATGACATGGCATTATTATTATAAGTTATGGAAAGGAACTAGTATCTTTTTGTATATGGCATGAATGTTAGTTTACAATTTTTACTATTGTTCTACTACTGGATTGTAAAGTAAATTGTTAGATTTATGGTTGATATGCTTATATGATCAACCTCTAATATTATATGTTGTTATGAATCAGTCCATTGTATAATATAAGTTAATAGTGTAAAATAGCTAGTTGAATTTCTACTAATTAGCTTTTAATGCTAGAGTGTGAAGTTTTATGAATTTAGAAATGAAATAGCTAGATGAATCATATTACTAGTCATATTCTTGTTAAAATATATTTGCTTGAAGTTTAACTGGTCCATTTATATCTATATTATTGAAATTTTAATTAACAAAAGGCGGGTATATGAATTCAGGTTTCTTCGTGTATATGAGTCGGGTAATCGGGTCTGTATCTAAAACCGTCCTGGAATTCGAAAGCGGAAATTTTTTTAAAACCGTCCCCATATATTGAGTAAAGTTTTATTTTGTATTTATTTTATCATCATCATCATCATCATCATTATTATTATTATTATTATTATTATTATTATTATTATTATTATTATTATTATTATTATTATTATTATTATTATTATTATTATTATTATTATTATTATTATTATTATTATTATTTATTATTAATATTAATATTATCATTATTTATTTTTATTATTATTATTATTATTAATATTAATACTAATATTAATATTAATATTAATAACTGTTACAAAAGCCCCCCAATCTATTTTCTCGTATCCCATTCTATTTTCTTGTGAACATCGACTTCTATCAAAAACTCTATTCTTATCGCGGAAGAATTACGCATCATCTTAATCCATAATCAAGAACAGGTAAGCTTGATTTCTAACCATATTAACTTCCGTTTATAGTTTGTGTTTATTTAACCACTTTTTGCTGGTACGATTATGCATAAATGCTTTGTTAGAGTAGATAAATGTTTAGGGCTTAATTGTAGGTTAAATTGAGAAACTAGACATTTATAATTTGGATCCGATTGTAGGTTAAATTGAGAAACTAGACATTTATAATTTTACTTGATTGTGTTAAAAATAATTAACAAAAGTTTATAATTTGTCTGATAACTTGCTGATTAATTGTTATTATTTGAATTCAATTCAAGCAATGGAAGATAATAGAACCCCACAACGCAAATCCTCGAGACTTATGTAAGCTTGTAAATCTACTGGGGATTCTCAAAAGGTAATGATAAATACTTGTAATAGTTGAAGTTTCATGTATTAATTATGGCCATTAGAAACTACTGTGATCCTTGTATTGCTAAATTTTGATTATGACTTGAAAATATTACTGATTTATTAGTAGATATATAATATAATGTTAATTACATCAATTAATTATTTCAAGTTCTAATATTTTTATGCAGAAAGTGCTCAACAATAAGACTACACCGTCAAAAAACAAAACACCCATCAATGCTTTGGTTGTTTATGAACATAGAGACACGGTGACTATGACAGCGAGTGATAAAACAAATAAATTGAAAAAGAAAGGTGTGGATACTACCAGTACTGAGTATATGCTTCATGATTTTGATTCTGATTCTGTCTTTGATGATGATGATAATCCAAGGACTAAACTTACTAACTCGGTAATTACTAAATAATATTAGTACTTTATTTATAAAATATGAACAGATTTTGTATATATAGTTGTTGAGTAATGTTAATTACTTATTTCTAGGTAATACGAATAAAAGATAAATACAACTCTAGTCTCAGCTCCACGAGACAGGAGCCTGATTATGAAGCTAAACGAAGAGTGAGGATGGCAGAGAATGCAAAAAAACAAAACGAGTTAGGCTTGAAACATCTTAGTCGGATGCTCGGTATGGCACGAGTTGATAAACCAGTGGAATCTACCGATTCAGAAGAAGAGTATGCGCCTCATTCCGAAGAAGATGATACAAATGCTGAAGTTCCTAAAAAGGTAATATATTTAAAGCTACTTATATGGTTCCATAATTGGACTAAATTATTCTAAACTGTATTAACTATCATAATACTCGGCTCTGAAAAATACTGAATCCATATATATGTTATAACTCTTTGTGATTAATTTTTTAAATTTGTAAATTATCTTTGTTTTTTTGCTGACCTTAAATCACCATATATGTTGTGCTAATTTTTTTATTGCTTCTTTGCAGAAAATGACAAAAAGAAAGAGAATGGAAAAAGTAAATGTTGAGGCTACCCGTATAACACGACAAACAACACGAAATCAAAATACCAATGGACCAATGAAGCATGTTGTTCAGATTCTCTCAAAACCTCGAAACCTAAGAAACAGAAGCAAACATCAAAGGTTTCATTGATGCCACCTCATATAAAGCCTGCCACAACGATAGAGGAGCTTATGTGGAAGAATATGATCATTGGGCCACGTACCTTACATTGGCAAACACTTGAAAAACTCAATGTACATACTCAGTTCGAAAAATGGTTGACTCCCGCTTGGAAGAGGTTATTCAACATCACACAATCGGTTTACAAATAACTCGTTTATGAATTCTTTACTACTTATCGGTTCAACAAGTATGTTGATAGTGTGACTTCGAGGTTAGCTATGAAGTTCACACTACTAGGTACAGATTATGAACTTTCATTTTCTGAATTTGCAATGGCTATGAAGTTATATACCACTGATGAAGTCGATAGTCAAGATTTTATTACTAGTATGACTAGTTGGCCGTCTGTTGTTGAAGCACGTGATTTTTGGATCACTTTTGGAACAGGGGAGTTCCAAACATCCCTGTCATCCACATTGATCACTCAACTATGTTATAAGATACTGCATCGAGCAATTGCTGAAACGATAAATAAACGTACTACCTGCACTTACAAAGTTACTCGATCTGACTTGCTGTATATGTATTATATTTCTCATAGTACACCGTGTAATGTGGATTAGTGTTTAGCTCGGTATTTATATAAGTGCTCGGGGAAGAAACATAATGCTGCTGTTTGTGGTGGGGCCTATATAACCCAGGTCGCTCTAGGTTTAGGGGATACTACTGAGAGTGATTTACTTTCTTTGACAGAGTTGGCAACTACGACATATTTTGATGAAGCACATTTAGTAAATCTAGAGATAATTGAAAACAAAAACTGTTCTGGTGCTAAAAAAAAGTGATGCAGGGAAAAAAATACCTAATGTCAATAGTCAAGCTATCCAAGATCCCCTATTCAGTGGTTTGGAAAATGATTTAGATTGGACGAATAAGGCGTTACGCTTTTGTCTACAAAAACTAGGTCGTTCTTTTGCTCCCGGTCCTTCCTCTGTTCGTGGACCCGGTCCTTCATTTGGTCATGCTGCTGGTCAATCTACCCGTGGATTCACAAAAAAATCTGCTGCTCACTTTCCGTCAAATTGTTGAAACTTAAGGTTCTAACAGTGGGTCGTCTTCAGGTAATAGAGTGGGTTGCAATCAACTCCTTTCATTTAGATTTGTGTTCTATTATTGCAGATCAAACTATGTTTATTTTGGGTTATGTACTTTGTTTGTTATGTTTAATAATCATGTATGTTTAATAACTAGTACAATACTTTGGAAGTAGTATGTTTTGGATATTTTGATCACTATTCTGGATTATATGCTGTTGATCTTGTTTTATATCTGAACAATATAATACATGATGTATTATGATGTAATCTGACTTGAAATCTGGGTCTTGTTTTATACAACTGACAAGTTGTATAAATTTCAGTTACACAGGTTTTAATATGACGTCAAAACTGTCCCTTTTATATAGATCAAATGGTGAATTAATGGCTTATTATATTCAATTACACAGGTTTTACTCATCACGAACTAGTAAGGCGGTTTAAGGTAAAAAGTGTGGGATGTTTGTGTGATTTAACTGGAGATGGAAATTTGTACTGTTTCAATTTGACTTTCAGTTTTGGATATTTTGTAATGCTTTACCCACAGAAGCCCATTTATATTTAATTTATTTTAGGTTTCCTATATGTTTGTATAACATGTAAACCTAAAACTGCTTTACTATGCATTTGTTTCCATGTTGATGTATGGCCACGACCATATCGTTGTTACTTCAAATCAACACTTGATACAATGGGCACATCCATCATTGTTACATATGCGTTTGATCACTAGCCATTTGTTCAAATCAACACATGATAATTAAGACATCAAAACCTCCTACGTCATATTAAAGATTCAAAATGTTCGAAAAATCTACTATGATACGACATAATTATATCATGTCATATTAGCTTAGGATATGATACGACTAGGACAAATAAATGTCCTATAATTGTATATTTAATATGACTTTTGTATAAGCTGTCCTATAATTTAACACGTAATATGACACCGAACAGTTAATTGTCTTATAAAGTTCCATTTAATGGGTCACAAAAAAGTGTCCTATTTAATGACATGATAATTAAGATCCCAAAAACTAAATGTGTCCTAAAAATTAACAATGATAAGACATAAGTATTACATGTACTATTAGCTAATTAGTTATAATACGACTAAATCAAATAAATGTTCTATGATAGTATATTTAATATGACTTTCATATAAGGTGTCATATAAATTAACAAGTAATGTGACAACAAACTGTTAAATGTCTTATAAAGTCCCATTAATGAGTCACACTTAAAGTGTCCTATAGCATCGTATGATAATTAAGACCTCAAAAATTAAAAGTGTCCTAAAAATTAACAATGATACGACATAAGTATTACATGTCCTATTATCTAATTAGTTATAATACGACTAGGACAAATAAATGTCCTATGATAGTATATTTAATATTACTTTTATATAAAGTGTCCTATAAAATAACACGTAATATGACACCAAAACTTTAAATGTCTTATAAAGTCCCATTTAATGGGTCACACAAAAGTGTCCTATGTAATGACTTGATAATTAAGACCCCAAACAATAGAAGTGTCCTAAAAATTATCAATGATACGACATAAGTATTACATGTCCTATTAGCTAAATATATAATACGACTTGGACAAAATAAATGTCCTATTATAGTATATTTAATATGACTTTTAAAAAAGGTGTCCTATAAAGTAACACGTAATGTGACACCAAACCGTTAAATGTCCTATAAGGTCCCATTTAATGAGTCACATTTAAAGTGTCCTATGACATCATATGATAATTATGACACAGGTAACTAATCGGTCCTCTTAAAGAATTTAAGTGTCCTATTATATCTACTATAATGAGACAAACACATTTAGATGTTTTATAAAGTCTCTTTATATGATAGACAATTTAAATGTCATATTATATCATATGAGCTATTATGATATTTAGGACCCCAAAAAATTATTTGTCCTAATAACATACATTTATAGGACTTACATTCAAAGTGTCCTAATATGTTACAGTATAATAAGACTCTCGTAAAAAAATGGCCTCTAAAGGCCTATTTCGAATTACCTTCATATCAAGTGTCTTATTAGATAAACACATAATGAGACCTTAACAAATAAATGTCTTATAAGCTCCTCTAATAGGATCTACTGTCTAAGTGTCCTATGAAAATATGAGCTAATAGGACACAAAAAAAATAATGTGTCCCCCAAAATAGCGTTTTAGGACCCAACTCTAAAAGCGTACATCATAATGGGACCTAAATTATGTATGGTCCTATCTAAATGGCTTTTAGGACTAAATTTTAGAAGGTCCTAGAAAAAAGGTCCTAGAAAAAAGGTCCTATAAGTGGACTTTTGTTGTAGTGTAATGAATACCTAAACAGTTGATATGACTAAGTCATAAGGAAACAATCAAACAAGAACATACAATAGGCTTGGGTCACACAGTGAAGGCACTAACTAGATCTTAACAGCTCCTAAGAAGTCTCTTCGGAGTAGTCAATAGGCATACTAGGTCATTCATATCTCAATTCCTAAGTTCCGTGTCCTAAAAGCGCATTAAATGCCTCTCGGGAACTTCAGCCATACCAAGTTCATAGAATCTTCAGATACAGTATAACCAGGGGTCTTAATCCTATAAAGTAGCTAATTTCATATAGGTGGACAAGTCCTGATCACAACCTAGGCTGGTCAATCCTTAAGATGCCAGCATACAAATCTATCAGACTTCCTAGTTCAGTATTACGACAGTAATCTTACTAAATTAACATAATTACGCTAACCCAAACTTCTAACATGGCAACATACAGATTAATTAAGCTATCATGGTAATATCGGAATGCATTATTAATTATAAAAAGTAAGAACACATTTTTAATACAAAAGAAAAGCGTTTCGGATAAAAACCTGAAAAGGCCGAAGAAATCTGCCCGAGATCGCAGGGACTCGACGGGATATCCTCCGGAAAATAAAAGCTAAGCTAACTACTACTAAAAACTAACTAAAAGCTTGAAAATATAAAATGAATTATAAATTGAGTGTGTGTTAAAATGGATGGAGAAAGCCCTTTAAATAGACTTGGATTTTGCCTGCAAACGGCTGGCAGGCCATTTGGCAGGCCGTTTGCAGGGGCCGTTTGACAAGTCAAGCCATTTGCAGGGGCCGTTTATCTTGGCTGTTTGTCAGGCCGTTTGTCAGCCAGGCAGGCCATTTGACAGGCCGTTTGGCAAGCCGTTTGGTCTGCCTGGTCAGCTGATTTTCACTGGATCGTAACTTGATTTCTTGTCTTTCACCGTTTTTGCTCTAGAATCTTCATTTTAGCTCCGTTTTACTTGATTCTTTTTGCATCGCCTTCATAATTACTTAATCTACAAAACAAACAAAAAAACGATAATTTTGCCGACAAATTTTGAATCTTTATTGTTCTAGGGCTTAATATTAGGGATAAAAATGTGACTTTTTAACCGATATCAAATACCCCACACTTAGCTTTGCTTGTCCTCAAGCAAGAACCGGGAATATAAGGTTCTTTCTAATAGATTCTTCCTTGCCCTCCCGTGGATCTTTTTCATATGCCTTCATCAGAAGTCGTCACATCTTTTGAAAGTATTAGAAAAAGTTTCGAGCTTCGATGATTTGGTTGCTAGATTTTAATTGCGTCCATAGTGAAAAAGGCGTACTTTCCAACTCTCAGATGTAGAGTATACATGATCAGGCTCCTCACTAGCGGATCACTCATATCACTCAAGTGTTTTAGGGTGTCCTAATCTAATTGTATTGTCACTCAGAAGCCAGTCGTGTAACAGTTCTCATCATAGGCTTGGTAGAGCATCGATATCTCCACCGGTTAAGCAAGGACGGTACTGATCTTCTCCCTAGACATTCTTTCAAGAGGAAGACGGGTTGTAGGGTTTGTTTGGGAAATTTTAATGGATTGGTGAAAGGTATCTAGATCTTTTGATTTAGAGAAAATTGATAGACTTTGATTCTTTAGAGTATCCATTCTTGGATAGAGAACGGCTTGGAATCCGAAAAAAAATTCTTTGGAAGAGGCAGATTTTGCTAAGACTTTGTCTAGAATTTCCTTTGGCTCCTCCAGTAATTCTTCTCTGGGGAAACTTCTCGGGTTTCTCTTTGCCTTTATTCTAGAGACTTTGCTCTTTCATCAATACATATATTTTTTTCGCATACCCTTTCTTCATAACTTTTGTCTTTCGTTCCTGGTGGCCAGAGAGGAAGTGATAATCCACTGAAAATAGGTCTTTGACCTATAAAAAAATCAGGGGTTCGAAATCTTTTAACAAGTGCTTTTGAAGCGAATTTGATCGATCTATCTCTTCATTAATCTCTGGATCTTTTGGAAAGGGGAATGAAGGTGAATGGGTAGTGTATTTTTGGGAGTGAATTTGGGGTGAATGTTTTTGATTCATCAACTCTTTATGTGAGTTGGTTGGTTTAAATTGCGTGGAGTAAAAACGGAAACGGATGGCTTTTTTTATCATCTCTATTCAGAATGATTTCATAAGGAGTATCACACATGCACCACGTATGGCGCTTACTAACCATTGGTCTTGAAACGTATGTCAGAACCAAGTTCTAACTTGAACCGTACACCGGCACGCTCATCAATTAAAATGACAAAGTACTGTAGATTTGATGGGTCGTACAGATACTTTGGGTCTAAGATTCCTTACCTTCTGGGAGTAGGGGTCGTGCTTGATCATGCGTAGCCTTTTACATATTTTCTTAAAAGAAATCTTTTGACACAAAACATCATTTTCAGCTTAATCGTTCCGTTCTAATGAATGTTCCAAAAACCGATTTCTAGCAATTTTATTTGAAATTTTGGGTAAAACAAGGTAAGAATTTCTTTCGAAATCACCCAATATTCATTGCTTAATTACTTTTTAGACAAAAGAATTTTTCAAAACTTGGCGTTTTACGGTTATTTATCCTTTAAACCTTTACTCAATACCCCACACTTAGAAGAACATTGTCCCTAATGTTCTCTGAAAAGAATATTTTAATACTTTATAAATTAGGGAACTGTCTTCTAAAATTTCCAAGTTAGTTACGGGGGTAACCCCACACTTAGAGATTTTAGTGCGTAATAATTGAAATAGATTTGAGGAAGGTTACTTCCCTCTGGTCATGTTACTTTCCTAGTGCTGGGCCTTCCTACGGTCGGTCTCCTAATTGCTGGAAAGGACTAGTCTCTTTTGATAAAATCTCTGCATGAAGAACAAAAAGAGAGAGGCAACATTTCCACCATATATAACTTTTTCAGTACAATGCTTCAAAAAGATAAAACTAATAGTAAATAAATTGTCTATGAGATACTGAAATGTCCCATTCATATTGATTATAAATGTTCCATATTAATTGATTTCGTCACGAGGTTTTGACCTCTATATGAGACGTTTTTCAAAGACTGCATTCATTTTTAAAACAACCATAACCTTTATTTTTTCGATAAAGGTTTAAAAAGCATTACGTAGATTATCAAATAATGATAATATAAAATATACCGTTTACACACGACCATTACATAATGGTTTACAATAAGAATATATTACATCAAAAATAAGTTTCTTGAATGCAGTTTTTACATAATATTATACAAGCATGGACTCCAAATCTTGTCTTTATTTTAGTATGCAACAGCGGAAGCTCTTAATAATCACCTGAGAATAAATATGCTTAAAACGTCAAAAAAAATATTGGTGAGTTACAGGTTTAACCTATATATTATCAAATCATAGTAATAGACCACAAGATTTCATATTTCAATATACATCCCATACATAGAGATAAAAATCATTTATATGGTGAACACCTGGTAACCGACATTAACAAGATGCATATAGAATATCCCCATCATTCCAGGACACCCATCGGACATGATAAAATCGAAGTACTAAAGCATTCCAAATTCTAGAATGGGGATTGTTGGGCCCGATAGATCTATCTTTATGATTCGCGTCAATTTGGGGGTCTGTTCCCAAATTCTTAGGCTACCAAGCTAAAAAGGGGCATATTCGGCTTCGATCATTCACCCATAAAATGTAGTTTTATTTACTTGTGTCTATTTCATAAAACATTTATAAAATTACATGTATTCTCATCCCAAAATATTAGATTTTTAAAAGTGAGACTATAACTCACTTTCACAGATTTTTACTTCGTCGGGAAGTAAGACTTGGCCACTGGTCGATTCACGAACCTATAACAAATATGTACATATATATCAAAGTATGTTCAAAATATATTTACAACATTTTTAATACGTTTTACTGTTTTAAGTTTATTAAGTCAGCTGTCCTCGTTAGTAACCTACATCTAGTTGTCGATAGTTAGATGTAGAGAAATAAATCGATATAAATTATCTTGAATCAATCCATGACCCAGTGTATACACGTCTCAGGCTAGATCACAACTCAAAGTATATATATTTTTGGAATCAACCTCAACCCTGTATAGCTAACTCCAACATTACTGCATATGGAGTGTCTATGGTTGTTCCAAATAATATATATAGATGGGTCGATATGATATGTCAAAAAATTTGCATACGTGTCTATGGTATCCCAAGATTACATAATATATTAGAATACATGTATAATAAAATATAAATTAGCTAGGATATGAATCTAAATCCGTTTTGAATCCGTTTTGAGTGTTTCAAGTTGCTACGGTTTCATATTAAACTTAAGTTTATGAATCTAAATAGAAAAAGTATAAGTTTATAGTCAAAAATACAGGTTACAAGTCATTTTTGTAAAGGTAGTCATTTCAGTCGAAAGAACGACGTCTAGATGACCATTTTGGAAAACATACTTCCACTTTAAGTTTAACCATGATTTTTGGATATAGTTTCATGTTCATAAGAAAAATCATTTACCCAGAAGAACAACTTTTAAATCAAAGTTTATCATAGTTTTTAATTAACTAACCCAAAACAGCCCGCGGTGTTACTACGACGGTGTATATTCGGTTTTACAGTTTTTTTTCGTGTTTTCCGGTTTAAAATCATTAAGTTAGCATATCATACAGATATAGAACATGTGTTTAGTTGATTTTATAAGTCAAGTTAGAAGGATTAACGTTTGTTTGTGAACAAGTTTAGAATTAACTAAACTATGTTCTAGTGATTACGAGTTTAAACCTTCGAATAAGATAGTTTTATATATATGAATCGAATGATGTTATGAACATCATTACTACCTCAAGTTTAGTAGATAAACCTACTGGAAGTGAAAAGAAATTATCTAGCTTCAAAGGAGCTTGGATGGCTTGAATGTTCTTGAAGTAGGATCATGACACAAAACAAGTTCAAGTAAGATTTTTACTCGAATTAAGATAGTTTATAGTTATAGAAATTGAATCAAAGTTTGAATATGAATATTACCTTGAATAAGAAAGATAAACTACTGTAAATAACAAAGGTTTCTTGATCCTAGATGATTACTTGGAATGGATTAGAAAGCTGGGAAGTAAACTAGTAAACTTGAAAGGATTTTCGAAGTGTTTTTGAAGTGTTCTTCCTAAGATGATTATAGCTTGATTCTTGAAGTAATTTTTGATGAAGATGATGACTATCTACTGGAAAAATTCGTTCATAAGTGTGTGTGTGTGTGTGTGTGTGTGTGTGTGTGTGTGTTGAGAGAGAATTAGAAAGAGAATTGGAAGTGAAATGGAGTGAATGATGAGTGGTAAGTGGTGAGTGGGGTTAAAAGGAGTTCTAGTTAGTTGACTAGTTCATGGTAGAAGTTAAAATTGATTAGTCATGTATGACATAATCAAGAGTGGAATCCCATGCTAGTTCCTATTAGTATATACCCATAGTAAGTACGTCTAGTAGCTGTGTATAATACGGGTATGAATACGACTAGAATTCTTGATGAAAAAAGAATGGGAATGTAACTGTAACCATTTTCGTTAAGTATGAGTGTTTTGATATATGTCTTGAAGTCTTCCAAAAGTATATTAATACATCTAAATACACTACATGTATATACATTTTAACTGAGTCGTTAAGTCATCGTTAGTCGTTACATGTAAGTGTTGTTTTGAAACCTTTAGGTTAACGATCTCATTTAATGTTGTTAACCCATTGTTTGTAATATCTAATGAAATGTTAAATTATTATATTATCATGATATTATGATATATTAATATATCTTAATATGATATATATACATTTAAATGTCGTTACAACGATAATCGTTACATATATGCCTCGTTCGAAATCCTTAAGTTAGTAGTCTTGTTTTTACATATGTAGTTCATTGTTAATATACTTAATGATATGTTTACTTATCAACTATATATATATATATATATATCCATATATATGACATCATATAGTTTTTACAAGTTTTAACGTTCGTGAATCAACGGTCAACTTGGGTGGTCAATTGTCTATATAAAACCTATTTCAATTAATCAAGTATTGACAAGTTTGATTGCGTAATATGTTGGAAATACTTAATCATATAAATATCAATTTCATTTAATATATATAAACATGGAAAAGTTCGGGTCACTACAGTACCTACCCGTTAAATAAATTTCGTCCCGAAATTTTAAGCAGTTGGGGGTGTTGACGTATCTTCTGGAAATAAGTGCGGGTATTTCTTCTTCATCTGATCTTCTCGTTCTCAGGTGAACTCGGGTCCTCTACAAGCATTCCATCGAACTTTAACAATTGGTATCTTATTTTACTTAAGTCTTTTAACCTCACGATCCATTATTTCGACGGGTTCTTCGATGAATTGAAGTTTTTCGTTGATTTGGATTTCGTCTAACGGAATAGTGAGATCTTCTTTAGCAAAACATTTCTTCAAATTTGAGACGTGGAAAGTGTTATGTACAACCGAGAGTTGTTGTGGTAATTCAAGTCGGTAAGCAACTGGTCCGACACGATCAATAATCTTGAATGGTCCAATATACCTTGGATTTAATTTCCCCCGTTTACCAAATCGAACAACGCCTTTCCAAGGTGCAACTTTAAGCATGACCATCTCTCCAATTTCAAATTCTATATCTTTTCTTTTAATGTCCGCGTAGCTCTTTTGTCGACTTTGGGCAGTTTTCAACCGTTGTTGAATTTGGATGATCTTCTCGGTAGTTTCTTGTATTATCTCCAGACCCGTAATCTGTCTATCCCCCACTTCACTCCAACAAATCGAAGACCTGCACTTTCTACCATAAAGTGCTTCAAACGGTGCCATCTTAATGCTTGAATGGTAGCTGTTGTTGTAGGAAAATTCTGCTAATGGTAGATGTAGATCCCAAATGTTTCCGAAATCAATAACACATGCTCGTAGCATGTCCTTAAGCGTTTATATCGTCCTTTCGCTCTGTCCATCAGTTTGTGGATGATAGGCAGTACTCATGTCTTGACGAGTTCCTAATGCTTGCTGTAATGTCTGCCAGAATCTTGAAATTAATCTGCCATCCCTATCAGAGATAATATAGATTGGTATTCTATGTCTGGAAACGACTTCCTTCAAATACAGTCGTGCTAACTTCTCCATCTTGTCATCTTCTCTTATTGGCAGGAAGTGTGCTGATTTGGTGAGACGATCAACTATTACCCAAATAGTATCAAAACCACTTGCAGTCCTTGGCAATTTAGTGATGAAATCTAGGGTAATGTTTTCCCATTTCCATTCCAGGATTTCGGGTTGTTGAAGTAGACCTGACAGTTTCTGATGCTCAGCTTTGACCTTAGAACACGTCAAACATTCTCCTACATATTTAGCAACATCGGCTTTCATACTTGGCCACCAAAAATGTTTCTTAAGATCATTGTACATCTTTTCCATTCCAGGATGTATTGAGTATCAGGTTTTATGAGCTTCTCTAAGTACCATTTCTCTCATATCTCCAAATTTTGGTACCCAAATTCTTTCAACCCTATACCGAGTTCCATCTTCCCGAATATTAAGATGCTTCTCCGATCCTTTGGGTATTTCATCCCTTAAGTTTCTCTCTTTTAAAACTCCTTGTTGTGCCTCCTTTAATTGAGTAGTAAGGTTAGTGTGAATCATTATATTCATAGCTTTTACTCGAATAGGTTCTCTGTCCTTTCTACTCATGGCGTCGGCTACCACATTTGCCTTCCCCGGATGGTAACGAATCTCAAAGTCGTAATCATTCAATAATTCAATCCATCTGCGCTGCCTCATGTTCAGTTGTTTATGATTAAATATGTGTTGAAGACTTTTGTGGTCGGTATATATAATACTTTTGACCCTATATAAGTAGTACCTCCAAGTCTTTAATGCAAAAACAAATGCGCCTAATTCCAAATCATGCGTCGTATAATTCTACTCGTGAATCTTCAATTGTCTAGACGCATAAGCAATTACTTTCGTTCGTTGCATTAATACACAACCGAGACCTTGCTTTGAGGCGTCACAATATATCACAAAATCATCATTCCCTTCAGGTAATGACAATATAGGTGCCGTAGTTAACTTTTTCTACAACAATTGAAACGCTTTTTCTTGTTCATCCTTCCATTCAAATTTCCTCCCTTTATGCGTTAACGCGGTCAAGGGTTTTGCTATTTTGGAAAAATCTTGGATGAATCTCCTGTAATAACCAGCTATCCCTAAAAATTGGCGTATGTGTTTCGGAGTTTTCGGGGTTTCCCCCTTTTCAACGGTTTCAATCTTTTCCGGATCCACTTAAATACCTTCTTTGTTCACTATGTGACCGAGGAATTGAACTTCTTCCAACCAAAATGCACACTTTAAAAACTTAGCATACAGTTTTTCTTTCCTCAACAACTCTAGCACTTTTCTCAAATGTTCTTCGTGCTCTTGGTCATTCTTTGAGTAAATAAGTATGTCATCGATGAAAACAATGACAAACTTGTCAAGGTATGGTCCACACACTCGGTTCATGAGGTCCATGAACACAGCTGATGGGTTAGTCAATCCAAACAGCATAACCATAAACTCGTAATGACCATAACGCGTCCTAAAAGCAGTCTTCGGAATATCATCCTCCTTCACCCGCATTTGATGATATCCAGAACGTAAATCAATCTTCGAATAAACCGACGAGCCTTGTAGTTGATCAAATAAGTCGTCAATTCTCGGTAGTGGGTAATGGTTCTTGATGGTAAGTTTGTTCAACTCTCGGTAGTCAATAAACAACCTAAATGTACCATCCTTCTTCTTGACAAACAAAACAGGAGCTCCCCATGGTGATGTGCTTGGTCGAATGAAACCACGCTCTAAAAGTTTCTGTAACTGACTTTGTAATTCTTTCATTTCACTGGGTGCGAGTCTGTATGGAGCACGAGCTATTGGTGCAGCTCGTGGCACAAGGTCAATTTTAAATTCAACGGATCAATGTGGGGGTAATCCCGGTAATTCTTTTGGAAATACATCGGAAAATTCTTTTGCGACAGGAAAATCACTGATGTTCTTTTCTTCAGGTTTAACTTCCTTGATGTGTGCTAGAATGACGTAACAACCTTTTATTATTAGTTTTTACGCCTTCAAACTACTAATAAGAGTAAATTTCGCATTGTTCTTTTCTCCGTACACCATTAAAGGTTTTCCCTTTTCACGCATAATACGAATCGCATTTTTGTAACAAACGACCTCTGCTCTCACCTTTTTCAACCAGTCCATACCAATTATTACACCAAAACTCCCTAACTCGACTGGTATTAAATCAATTTTAAAAGTTTCATCCCCCAGTTTAATTTCTCTATACCGACATATATTATCTGCTGAAATTAATTTACCGTTTGCTAATTCGAGTAAAAATTTACTATCCAAAGGCGTCAATGGGCAACTTAACTTAGCACAAAAATCTCTATTCATATAGCTTCTATCCGCACCCGAATCAAATAAAACATAAGCAGATTTATCAATAAGAAACGTACCCGTAACAAGCTCCGGGTCTTCCTGCGCTTCTGCCGTATTAATATTGAAAACTCTTCCACGGCCCTGCCCATTAGTATTCCCTTAATTCGCGTAATTACTTCTAATATGGCCCGGTTTTCCACATCCATAACAAACAAAGGCGGCATTACTTGTTTCACCACTATTTGTTCCTTTAGTTCTGTTAAACTTCGGTCCGTAGACCTCACACTTTTTCCTACCATGGCCAGTTCTTTTACACTTGGTGCAAAATGTCGTGCAGAACCCATTCTGGTGGTACTCTTCATACCTTTGGCATTTTTGATTTTTGTTACTGTTGTTGTTATTGAGATTGTTGTTGGGATTGTTATTGTTGTTGGAACGGTTGTTGCAGTTTTTGTTGTTGGGACGTTTGTTGTAGTTATTGTTAGGATTACAGTTATTGTTGCGATTGTTGTTGCGGTTGTGGTTGTAATTGTTGTTGTTGTTGTATTGGTGACCCTTGTCACTGGTTTCTTCCCAATTTCTCTTGAGTTGTTTCGTGTTGGCTTCTTCAGCCGCCTGCTCTTTAATTCTTCCCTCAATCTGATTTATGAGTTTATGAGCCATTCGACTTGCCTTTTGTATGGAAGCGGGCTCGTGTGAACTCACATCTTCTTGAATCCTTACTGGTAACCCTTTTATAAACGCGTCGATCTTCTCTTCTTCATCTTCAAACGTTCCTGGACATAATAGGCACAACTCTGTGGATCATCGTTCATATGTGGTAATGTCGAACCCTTGTGTTCGTAACTCTCTAAGCTTTACCTTGAGCTTATTGACTTCGTTTCTAGGACGGTACTGCTCGTTCATCAGTTGCTTGAATGCCGACCACGGTAGTGTGTAAGCAGCATTTTGCCCTACTTGTTCAAGATAGGTGTTCCACCACATTAACACAGTACCTGTGAAGGTATGCATAGCGTACTTAACTTTGTCCTCTTCAGTACACTTACTTATGGAAAATACCGATTCGACTTTCTCAGTCCACAGTTTCAATCCAATTGGTCCTTCAGTTCCATCAAATTCCAAAGGTTTGGAGGCAGTGAATTCTTTGTAGGAGCATCCTACACGATTTCTTGTGGAATTAGTTCCACTGCTAGATCCAGAGTTATTGTTATTTTGCATCGTAGCCTGTACTGCGGCTATGTTTGCTGCAAGGAAAACACGGAAGTCTTCCTCGCTCATGTTCAAATTCTGACGAGTAGCCGGTGCCATTTCCTTCAAAAATAGCCAAAAGAATTGAGTTAATCATATAGAATTTAAGAGTAGTTAATAGTATCTCGTAGCATTATATGAACTTATTTATAAAAGCTTTTTCTTCATATTAGCATTTTATAGTTTTAATTCGGGTAGTACCTACCCGTTAAGTTCATACTTACTAGCTACTATACAACTCAACTACAACGCTTCTATATGAAAAACTTATTACAATAATATTTCGCGTTCAAACCTTTATACAAAATTTTACAAACTTACAATACCACCATTATACATATAGGATGAAATATAGTACATAATATCTTTGCTATTCAGCAGCTATAAAGGCAATTCTAGTTAATAAGCAAGTTGTTCAGCAAAGGAAATAAAGACACGTAATTCATAAGTCCAGAAACAGGTCATGCATTCTAGTTTTACTAAAACGACTTCCCATCCTTGGTCTTGTGGAAAGTAACTATTATGACCATTGGCTAGGCAGCATGTTGTAATGTCGTCAAAAGGACGAGGGTTTCGTAATGCGCAACAGCCTCGTAGCATTCTAAAAACCTTGTTTCTCACCTCAACTACTGAATCCGTCACTTCTAGAAAGGTTTTATTTAAAAGTTGTAATCCGATGTTCTTTTTCTCACTTTGGTAAGAAGCGAACATCACTAACCCGTAAGCATAACATGCTTCTTTACGTTGCATGTTAGAAGCTCTTTCTAACTCGTGAAATCCTATGTTGGGATATGTTGAGTCAAAATAGGTTCTTAACCCGTAGCGTAAAATTGCATTTGGGTTCCCTGCATTTAACGCTTAAAAGAAAACACGACGTAACTTACGGTCTCCCCAATGTGATATACCCCACCTATCAAAGGAAAGCCTTTTATAAACTAAGGCATTTCTGGAAAGTCTTTCAAATGTTTGACAAGTTAATTTCACCATAACTAAATGTGCTGATGAATTCCGACCAACTCTAAACAAGATTTCCTCAATCATATCCTCTGGTAGGTCTTCTAAAATATTCGATTGTCTACCCTTAACGTCCATTTTGTTTTTATACTGTAAAATAGACAAGGATTAGATTCGTAAAAGATAAATAACAAACAATACAAGCAATTTTTACATAGAACATAAAAGTACAAGCACACTACAATACATATAATACACAAAATGATTACAACTCCGTAATCTGAATCACTGGTTTCTTCTTCTTCGGACTTGGTTCGCTTTCCTAATTTTCTAGGGATATATGGTGTTCCTCTAATACGAGCCATCGTTTTCCACAATGGTTTAGAAAAACCTGGTGGTTTAGAGGTTCCCGGGTTATTGTTACACTTTAGGAAATACGGATGTTGCCGATACATATAAAGCTCATCGGGGTTGGAATCAGGTTTCCCTATTTTTATACCTTTTCCCTTATTATTTTCTTTTGATATATTAAATTGGGTCGAGGTAATTTCTATAACATCATCGGAATCCTCATAGGGATCCGATTCATTGGAAAATTGATAATCTTCCCAATATTTTGCTTCCTCGGCGGAAACACCATTGACCATTTTTAACTTTGGTCCGTTGGTTGATGATTTTCTTTTATTTAAACGATTTACTGTAGGTATCAATATTTCTTCCTCCGGAACCTCTTCTTCTTCCGGTTCCTCCTCTTCCGATTCCTCCTCTTCTGGTTCCTCTTCTTCTGGTTCCTCTTCTTCTGGTTCCTCCTCTTCCGGTTCCTCTTCGGGAATTTGTGAATCTTCCCAAAGTATATTCGACTCTTCATTATTATTAGGTGAGTCAATGGGATTTGTACTAGTGGTAGACATCTATCACACAATATCAAACACATCAAGAGATTAATATATCACATAACAATCACATGTTAATAATATATAGTTTCCAACAAAAAAGTTAAGCAATCGTTTTTTTTTTTTTTTTTTTTGAAGAAAACACGGTCGAAGTCCAGACTCACTAATGCATCCTAACAAACTCGGTAAGACACACTAATGCAAAATTTCTCGTTCTCTAAGACCAACGCTCGGATACCAATTGAAATGTCCCGTTCATATTGATTATAAACGTTCCATATTACTTGATTTCGTCGCGAGGTTTTGACCTCTATATGAGACGTTTTTCAAAGACTGCATTCATTTTTAAAACAACCATAACCTTTATATTATCGATAAAGGTTTAAAAAGCATTACGTAGATTATCAAATAATGATAATCTAAAATATACCGTTTACACGCGACCATTACATAATGGTTTACAATAAGAATATATTACATCAAAAATAAGTTTCTTGAATGCAGTTTTTACATAATATCATACAAGTATGGACTCCAAATCTTGTCCTTATTTTAGTATGCAACAGCGGAAGCTCTTAATAATCACCTGAGAATAAACATGCTTAAAACGTCAACAAAAATGTTGGTGAGTTATAGGTTTAACCTATATATTATCAAATCATAGTAATAGACCACAAGATTTCATATTTCAATATACATCCAATACATAGAGATAAAAATCATTCATATGGTGAACACCTGGTAACCGACATTAACAAGATGCATATAGAGTATCCCCATCATTCCGGGACACCCATCGGACATGATAAAATCGAAGTACTAAAGCATTCCAAATTCCAGAATGGGGCTTGTTGGGCCCGATAGATCTATCTTTAGGATTCGCGTCAATTTAGGGGTCTGTTCCCAAATTCTTAGGCTACCAAGCTAAAAAGGGGCATATTCGGCTTCGATCATTCACCCATATAATGTAGTTTCATTTACTTGTGTCTATTTCGTAAAACATTTATAAAATTACATGTATTCTCATCCCAAAATATTAGATTTTTAAAGGTGGGACTATAACTCACTTTCACAGATTTTTACTTCGTCGAGAAGTAAGACTTGGCCACTAGTCGATTCACGAACCTATAACAAATATGTACATATATATCAAAGTATGTTCAAAATATATTTACAACATTTTTAATACGTTTTACTGTTTTAAGTTTATTAAGTCAACTGTCCTCGTTAGTAACCTACATCTAGTTGTCGATAGTTAGATGTACAGAAATAAATCGATATATATTATCTTGAATCAATCTACGACCTAGTGTATACACATCTCAGGCTAGATCACAACTCAAAGTATATATATTTTTGGAATCAACCTCAACCCTATATAACTAACTCCAACATTACTGCATATAGAGTGTCTATGGTTGTTCCAAATAATATATATATATGGATCGATATGATATGTCAAAATATTTGCATACGTGTCTATGGTATCCCAAGATTAAATAATATATTAGAATACATGTATAATACAATATAAGTTAGCTAGGATATGATTAATATAGATTTGTTACCAATTTTCACGTAGCTACAATAAGCAAAAATATCCAATCTTGTTTTACCCATAACTTCTTCGTTTTAAATCCGTTTTGAGTGTTTCAAGTTGCTATGGTTTCATATTGAACTTAAGTTTATGAATCTAAACAGAAAAAGTATAATTTTATAGTCAGAAATACATGTTACAGGTCATTTTTGTAAAGGTAGTCATTTCAGTCGAAAGAACGACGTCTAGATGACCATTTTGGAAAACATACTTCCACTTTGAGTTTAACCATTATTTTTGGATATAGTTTCATGTTCATAAGAAAAATCATTTTCCCAGAAGAACAACTTTTAAATCAAAGTTTATCATAGTTTTGAATTAACTAACCCAAAACAGCCCGCGGTGTTACTACGACGGCGTATATCCGGTTTACGGTGTTTTTCGTGTTTTCCGGTTTTAAATCATTAAGTTAGCATATCATATAGATATAGAAAATGTGTTTAGTTGATTTTAAAAGTCAAGTTAGAATTGTTAACTTTTGTTTGTGAACAAGTTTATAATTAATTAAACTATGTTCTAGTGATTACGAGTTTAACCCTTCGAATAAGATAGTTTTATATATGAATCGAATGATGTTATGAACATCATTACTACCTCAAGTTTAGTAGGTAAACCTACTAGAAGTGACAAGAAATTATCTAGCTTCAAAGGAGCTTGGATGGCTTGAATGTTCTTGAAGTAGGATCATGACACAAAACAAGTTCAAGTAAGATTTTTACTCGAATTAAGATAGTTTATAGTTATAGAAATTGAATCAAAGTTTGAATATGAATATTACCTTGAATAAGAAAGATAACCTACTATAAATAACAAAGGTTTCTTGATCTTAGATGATTACTTGGAATGAATTAGAAAGCTTGGAAGTAAACTAGTAAACTTGAAAGGATTTTCGAAGTGTTCTTCCTAAGATGATTATAGCTTGATTCTTGAAGTAATTATTGATGAAGATGATGATTAGCTACTGGAAAAATTCATTCATAAGTGTGTATTTGTGTGTGTGTGTGTGTGTTGAGAGAGAATTAGAAAGAGAATTGGAAGTGAAATGGAGTGAATGATGAGTGGTAAGTGGTGAGTGGTGAGTGGGGTTAAAAGGAGTTCTAGTTAGTTGACTAGTTCATGGTAGAAGTTAAAATAATTAGTCATGCATGACATAATCAAGAGTGGAATCCCATGCTAGTTCCTATTGGTATATACCCATATTAAGTACGTCTAGTAACTGTGTATAACACGGGTATGAATACGACTAGAATTCTTGATGAAAAAAGAATGGGAATGTAACTGTAACCATTTTCGTTAAGTATGAGTGTTTTGATATATGTCTTGAAGTCTTCCAAAAGTATATTAATACATCTAAATACACTACATGTATATACATTTTAACTGAGTCGTTAAGTCATCGTTAGTCGTTACACGTAAGTGTTGTTTTGAAACCTTTAAGTTAACGATCTCATTTAATATTGTTAACCCATTGTTTATTATATCTAATGAGTTGTTACATTATTATATTATCATGATATTATGATATATTAATATATGTTAATATGATATATATACATTTAAATGTCGTTACAACGATAATCGTTACATATATGCCTCGTTCGAAATCCTTAAGTTAGTAGTCTTGTTTTTACATATGTAGTTCATTGTTAATATACTTAATGATATGTTTACTTATCATAATACCATGTTAACTATATATATATCCATATATATGACATCATATAGTTTTTACAAGTTTTAACGTTCGTGAATCACCGGTCAACTTGGGTGGTCAATTGTCTATATAAAACCTATTTTAATTAATCAAGTCTTAACAAGTTTGATTGCTTAACATGTTGGAAACACTTAATCTTATAAATATCAATTTCATTTAATATATATAAACATGGAAAAGTTCGGGTTACTACAGATACTATCCTGGCTGATGTGCTAAGTCGTATATACGAAGTATCCATGAAGTCTGAAGGGATCATCATCATCCTCTAGTCTCGAAAAATACTCAAGTGGTTGCCCTTCATCCAACTCAGAGCCTAGTAGTGAATCCAGATAAAGGTCTGACGGCAACTCTAGGTGTGATAGGCTCGGGAAAGGCTCCTCATCAGGGATGTTCCCGGTAATCTCAAATGCCTGGGCCATGGGTGGCTCAACTGATATGGGATTCGTGACTAGGTGACAACCCTCAGGTAGCTCAGTGACTGGGACTGCCTCGGTGACTGAAGCAGGTGAAATGGCTAAGACAGGCGGCATGATGGGAATAGGAGTAGCATGTGCTAGGATGGTAGCTGAAGCGACTGAGTGAACTGAGATTGGTGTGGAACGCCTGAGGGTAGCTTGTCGTGTTGGCTGAATACAGCGCTAGCCTGAATGATGACGGGCCCAGAGTACTGCGCGGCATCCCCTCGCGCTGAAGGTATGCTCTAAGAGCTCGATAAAGCCTCTGCTGGTCTCTGAGTAATGCTCATGTAACATCTGAGTCATTCAATGTGGCTCCATAGTGTATCACCGTATGTGGCTCATGTGTCTCTAGTGGTTGTGTGTGCTCAGCAGGTCTCCTAGCTAAACGTCTAGATCACCGAACATGAGGAGCTGCCGGTGCTGTACCAATATCCTCCTCGACACTCTCCAATATCAACCGCGTTAGGCCTAATTGCCATGTTGATGGCCTATTCTGATCAGCACTGCTTCCTGATGAGTAAACTCTAGGAGTCCTCCTTCTACGAACTGGGATGTAAACTGAAGCTCCTGAACTTGGCATGTTGCCTGAATACATTCAACAAACTTGTAAGTACTAAGCGCAAGTATGGTGCTTAGTTGTTAGTACACAGAGATAATATTTTTATAGACTGAAAATAAAGAAAATAAATATAGTAAAAAAAAGGATAAACAAGGGGTGCGTCCCAAGAGCGCTTTGTTTATCAAGTAGTTACAGCTCAACTTTTTCTTTGCCAGATCTTCAAAATGGATCAAAGGAGAAGAGGTGCTCAGGTCTTCTAGATAAGCTTTTAGCCAGTGGTCGTTGACTTTGAAATTGCCAGTAGATCCTTCTAATTCCACGGCTCTGTGTGGAAAGGCATGTATAACTTTGTATGGCCCACTCCATCTTGATCTAAATTTTCCAGCGAACTTCTTGAATCGAGAATTAAAGAGCAGAACTTTATCTCCAGGAGCGAACTTTGTAGGGATCAATTTTGCATCGTGTGTCAGCTTCGTTCATTCCTTGTAGATGTATGATGTTTCGTATGCTTGGTCTCTTAATTCAGCGAGTTCATTCATCTGCATCTTACGATACTTAGTGGTAACTGAGGGATCGAGGTTGCAGGTCTTCAACGCCCATAGAGCTTTAGATTTGAGTTCCAGCGGAAGGTGACAGGCTTTTCCATAGATCATGCGGTAGGGTGTAGTTCCTAGAGGATTCTTGTAAGTAGTTCGGAATGCCCACAGAGCATCGTCTAGTTTCTCGGACCATTTATTTCCATGATGGCCGATGGTGCGTTGTAAGATTCTCTTGAGTGCTCTGTTGGTGACCTCTGCTTGTCCGTTGGTCTGCGGATGATAGGAAGTGGACATTTTGTGGTTGACTCCGTATTTTTGCATCATCTTCATAAATTGAGTATTGCAGAAGTGTGTGCCTCTATCACTTATTATAGCGCGGGGAGCTCCAAATCGGCAGAAGAGTATCTTCAGGAAGTTGGTGACGACTTTGGAATCATTAGTTGAAAATGCTTGGTCTTCGACCCATCTGGAGACATAATCTACTGCTACGAGGACATATTCTTTCCCATTAGACATTGGGAATGGCCCCATGAAGTCTAATCCCCATATATCGAAGATCTCGCAAGCTTGGATATTATTCCGAGGTATCTCATTTTCATAGAGATAATACCTTGCCTTTGGCATGCGTCGCAACGCTTTACAAGCTCTAGCGCATATTGGAATATAGACGGCCAATAAAATCCTGATTCGTAGACTTTTCTTGCAGTTAAGTTTACTCCATGATGACCTCCAGTTGGTCCGTGGTGGCATTGGTGAAGAATCCCTGCTGCTTGTTTTCCATCTACGCACCTCCTGATTATCTGATCAGGGCAAATTCTAAACAGGTAAGGGTCTTCCCATTAGTAGTACTTGGCATCCCTGAAGAACTTCCTTCTTCGGTATGTGCTCATTCCCTTCTGCACTACTCCGGCTACTAGGTAGTTGGCCATGTCGGCATATCAAGGAGTATCAGTGAATTGTGATCGTATGTGAGCTTGTCCCAAACTCATAAGCTTTTCTTCTGGAAATTTATCTCTGATATCTTGTTCAGTAAGTTATTCCATCGTTGGGTTCTCCAAACGACTAAGATGGTCTGCTGCGACATTCTCTGCTCCTTTCTTATCTTTAATTTCAATATAGAATTCCTGAAGGAGTAAGATCCATCGTAGGAGTCTTGGTTTAGCATCTTACTTAGTGAATAGATATTTAAGGGCTGAATGATCTTTATAAATCGTAGTTTTGGACAGGATGAGATAGGAACGGAATTTGTCGAAGGCGAATACTACAGCTAGCAGCTCCTTTTTCATGGTAGTGTAATTCTCTTGAGCTCCGGTTAAGGCGTTGCTGGCGTAATAGATTGGATGGAAGTGCTTATCTGTCCGTTGTCCGAGTACAGATCCAACTGCGAAGTCACTCGCATCACACATGATTTCGAATGGTAAACTCCAATCAGGAGCTATCATGATGGGTGCATGTGTTAGATGTTCTTTCAGATAGTTGAATGCTTTAATACATTCTTCATTGAAGACAAACGGAACTTCCTTTTCGAGGAGATGAGTAAGAGGTCGTGTGACTTTTGAGAAATCTTTAATGAAGCGTCGGTAAAAACTGGTGTGTCTAAGGAAACTCCTTACCGCTTTTACTGTGGTATTTTCTGGAAGTTTGGTTATGGTCTCAATCTTAGCCTTATCAACTTCTATTACTGCTTTTGAAATTTTATGTCCCAAAACTATCCCTTCTTTAACCATGAAGTGACATTTTTTCCAATTCGGAACTAAATTTGAATCTTCATACCGGGTGAGCATCTTGTCAAGGTTAGAAAGGCATGAATCAAAGGTAATACCAAAGACTGAGAAGTTGTCCATGAAGACTTCCATACAACGTTCAATCATGTCATGGAATATTGTTACCATGCATTACTGGAAGGTAGCCGGTGCATTGCATAACCCAAAGGGCATGCGTCGATAGGCAAATGTTGTGATGACCTGGGAATTTCCAACTAAATTTAAACTTAACCTTTATATGATTTCGATACGATAAGCAAAGTATGTAATGTTGAGTCTAGAAAACTTTGGAACGATGTTCATATATCCAATTGACCTTTGACTGTTCTCGACGATTCACGAACAATTAATTGTAAATAGATATGTGTGTATGTATATATAAATAATAATTCAAAATATAATTTGAAGTATTACATGTTATTGATATTAAAAGATTAATAAAATAAAAAAAATAAGATATTATAATAATTATTATTTAAAATATATCTCTATATATAAATAAAGTATATTAAAAATAAGTATTAAATAGTTGTAATACTCATTTGATGTTTCGGTTGATATTAAGCAAGTTAAATTCAAACTATTGTAATTTTAAAATAAACGGTGATACGAAAATGAGTTCTATAAATTTTAGGCTTACTAAAATTATATTTAGGACCTAGTTAATAAATTTCAACACTTTTTATATTTCACCCATAAATGAGGGGGACAGTTAATGTAATTTTTATTTATTAAATTAATGATTGAATTTTATACCATAATGACCAAAATAGATAAATATAGTTAATTTAAAAATTTGGAATTTTTCTGAATACTTTTATCTGCCACTGATTTAGCAACGGAGTACGATTTAATAGTTCGTGGAAATTGTCGTTAGAATAGACAAATGTATGGCTGTTAAACTATTTGATTCACTGTGCTTAATTTAATCATAGATTATTGTTTTTGTTTGTTGCTTGACTTTAACACTTCTATCTATTATATATGTTATTCCTTCTTTATTGTTTTAAAGACATAATCCACCGAGTAACCATAATCACCTTGATTACCAAACACACATATTTAAGATAATACAAACTTTCCAATCTTCGTCAACTTTAAACAGGTATATTTATTTCTTCATATAATTTTATTGCTATTCTTTAAATTCCTTCTATCTATAACAAATAAAACATGTTTCTTTGGGTCACTTTTCTCAACTAGAATGTTGGTCGAACTCTATCATATAGTTTTGGTTGATTTGGATATGGTTATGTTTCAACGATTAAGGAGTGAGTAGTCGACTATGTAATCCGCATTCATCTTCACTTATATATACATGAAAATTCACAATACCCACTTGTTATACTTCCTACTTTGGCCAAGAACCACCTAGGCTCACCACCATTCCACCTTTCATACACCACCCGTCACCTTAATTCAATAGTCACCATCATCCTCGCCGATCACCACAACAAACCGTTAACTATTGTTTGTTCCGGGGTTGCTACAAAAACAGAAGCTAGGCACCATAATTATTCTAATGCAACTGCTACTGTTTTTGCTTGTTAACAAAATAATAATGATTTCAAAGAACACCCAAAACCGAACACCACATCATAACCATCGAATGTTTTTTTTTTCGATCTGTTTTGGTCTCGATCACAACCATCGACCACCAAACAACCACACCACACCACTATACTCTCGGGTTTGTTGAAACCAAGAAACACCACCATACGCCACCTTCACCTTTAAGCTCCTACTATTTCTAATATATTTCTGATATGACAATTATCGACACCACCATCTAGCTCACCAAGTAAACCACCATAATCATCACCATCATCAAATGTAATTGATAATACTTTTGTTTCTACCCGACTTCAATAACCAAAACAAATTCACACACAAAATCATTAACAAGATCATCGTGAATTGTTATGGTTGTTGTAGTGAGAACCCAACAACCATCACCCAACACCCTTGAAACAACCTTGCTGTTTATGTTTATTTCTGTTTATTATTCAACTGCAGCTGCTGCTGCTCGATGTTTCTGTTTAACATCAAAACCCACAAGAAATTGATATTGCTTTTGCGTTTGTTTTTTTATTTTTTAGACAGTTGTAAAGTAAGCATATAATATCCACTTGGGTTATAATTGGTGAGATGATAAGTTTATAGTGGGGTCATGGTATGAAAACAAATTTAAAAAGCTTGGGTTGACGAGTTGAACTTTTACCATGAATGGGATGTCGAATAAATTGATTGGGAATCCTAAGTGGGCCGTGAAAGTTGAATAACATGGTATTATATCTGCTTTTCTTGCACTTGAACAATATTCATGATATAATAAGATGAGGATAGTGAAATAGATGTTGAGGATTTCGGTTATGTAAGGTTGATAAGTAGCCGTAATGATGATGACAATGATTATGCACATGAAATCATTATGGTGACTATATGATTCATAGACGATAAAACAAGTTTGGTTATGAATATGATTATATGATAATGATGCGTAATAGTCGACGGTTATGATTTGATGATGTTAGGCGATATTAAGATTATGATTTTATAGTGTTGTTCATATATAAGTCCTAGGATAATGATGATGAAATGATGGGAATGATGATGATGCGTATCATGATTATGATATTGATAATGAAATGGTTATGACATGATGAATAACGAGAAGATGATGATTATGCATACGATTATGAGGATGATTTCGTGATTATGATGTTAGACGAAGATAATGGTGAAGTATGATGGTAGAGATGATGACATAATGATGTAAAGATGATGATGTTCACGACATTGATAATATTAATGGTTTAAGTTTTATCGGGTTAGTGGGACGTCGCGGGTTCAAACCCGAACTTGGGCATTTTTTTTAGGACTACTCTTTTGAGGTAGTTTACTTATTACTCATTTTTATTATTATTATTATTATTATTATTATTATTATCATTTTAATGTAAGTAGTATTATTATTGAAACTAACTTTTTTTTATCATATTTATTATTAGAACTATCATTATTATTATTATTAGAATTATCATTATTTTTATCATTCTTATTTTTATTATCATTTTTATTATTTCTAACACTAATATTATTATTTTTATCATTATTATTATTAGTATTATTAATATATTCAAATAAAGATTTTCTATATAAAAATATATTATTTACATAAACATAACTATATTAATATGTTTGTAATAAATATTAATTATCTATTTAATGTATATAAAAATAAATATAGTTAATTTAGTTATTAATGAAACGTACAAGTTACTAAAATAACAATTAATAATAATACCTAAATTTGTTCGATTTCAATTATATGTGTTAATATATATAAATGATATAGGTTCGTGAATCCGAAGCCAACCCTGCATTGTTCAATATAAATGATATAGGTTCGTGAATCCGAAGCCAACCCTGCATTTCATTTGCTCCCTTTTTACTCATTACATTTTTGGGCTGAGAATACATGCAAATGCTTTATTAACTGTTTTACAATATTTATATGCGTGAGTTTCATTTGCCTTTTTGCCCTTTATATTTTTGGGCTGAGAATACATGCGCAATTTTTATAAATGTTTTACGAAATAAACACAAGTAATCGAAACTACATTATATGGTTGAATTATCGAAATCGAATATGCCCCTTTTTATTAAGTCTGGTAATCTAAGAATTAGGGAACAGACACCCTAATTGACGCGAACTCTAAAGATAGATCTATCGGGCCCAACAAGCCCCATCCAAAGTACTGGAAGCTTTAGTACTTCGAAATTTATATCATGTCCGAATGAGGATCCCGGAATGATGGGGATATTCTTATATGCATATTGTGAATGTCGGTTATCAGGTGTTCAATCCATATGAATGATATTTTTGTCTCTATGCATGGGACGTTTATTTATGAGAATTGGGAATATGAAATCTTGTGGTCCATTAAAATGATGGAAATGATTATTTATGTTAAACTAATGAACTCACCAACCTTTTGGTTGACACTTTAAAGCATGTTTATTCTCAGGTACGAAAGAAATCTTCCGCTGTACATTTGCTCATCTTAGAGATATTACTTGGAGTCATTCATGACATATTTCAAAAGACGTTGCATTCGAGTCATTGAGTTCATCAAGATTAATATTAAGTCAATTATAATAAGATATATTACGAAATGGTATGCATATTGTCAACTTTCGATGTAATGAAAGCTTATCTTTTCAAAAACGAATGTAATGTTTGTAAAATGTATCATATAGAGGTCAAGTACCTCGCGATGTAATCAACTGTTGTGAATCGTTTATAATCGATATGGACTTCGTCCGGATGGAATAGGACGGGTCATTATAGTTGGTATCAGAGCGGTGGTCTTACCGAACCAGGTCTGCATTAGTGTGTATAACTGATAAGTCGTTAGGATGCATTAGTGAGTCTGGACTTCGACCGTGTTTACATGTCAAAAGTTTTGCTTATCATTCTTGTCAAGAATTATCTGCTTACCATCTTTAGTCTAAACACATCTTACTGCATTGATTGCATGAATAGTGTATAGACAAAATTCATATCTTAGCGTATCTACTAATTCATATCTTAGCGAATCTGTTACCATAAACTTTGCCTGATATATTTCGTAAATTCCTCCGTAATCTACGAAATCTTTTGTTCTATATATATAGATATTCTATGTAATTAGAATATCATCCGATATCCGAAAATCATTTCATATCGAAAAATCCTTTATTCAAATCGTACGCAATGGAACTCACAACTAGTTCAAGTCCCTCGGATTCCGATATGGAGTCTCACTCCAGCTCCGAAAGCAACATCACCAGAATGAATCAATCAATCAGCCATCCCCAATTCATTTGACGGGTTCGTAGTCGACTTAATCAATAGAGACACGAAGAAGGCGATCCTTTCCATTAACCGAATTCACCTCTTGGCGAAGAACCTGAAGCACTTATCAGCGAACCTATTAGAAACACCATTTTCACCCTCATTTTCCCGAATACCTCACCACGATTAGATTCTATCTAAAATTTTAAACCTTATTCATTCGTTTGTTACGACCGACAATCATCCCGGAATAATATAAGAAGTCAACGAACTTTGCGCTCGAGTGATCAATGTGGAGAATATGGTGCGAAACTTACCAGCTTCAGCAACATCAATAGTACCACCATCACCAACAGCCACATCCGCATCCCACACCTCAACATCACAATCTGTTCCACGAACATCAACATCATACGCACCATGGATACCAAGGAGTGCCAACAGCAATTAACAATGAAGTATTGAACCATAACTTCATTAATATTCTGCGAAGAATATGTGGTTTCTACAAGTTTTAAAGATTACCTATTGTAGCTCAAACCGAAAAGCAAATGAGATTAATATCATATTAACTCATTAAATCCATGATTATATCTGAAGAAAATATATATGTATATATATTTTCATAAAGATGGTAATTAAAAATTCTTTTGTACAAACAGTTAATGGTGAAAATATTTTAACGGGTAGGTAATACCCGAGGAATATTTAGATTTCCCTTTAATAAGTTACACAGTACATTCTTCCACGCAGATTCAACAGTCGTTTACTATCCTACATACATCCACCGATATACAAATTCGTTCACCGCATAATAACTATTTTCATTCAATTTCATATTTGGATTTTGACCTATCAGAATCCAACAAGTGGCATAATGAAGAAAACATTGGACAAAATAAAAATTTGTTAGAAACAAACAAATTAATTATGAGAAATTTTGTTAAGAATCCACGCTAACTGTTCCTAGCAAACTGTTCCTAGCTAACTGTTAATTCCGTATTACATTTTAATTATCGCAATTTATTTATCGCAATTTAATTATCGCAATTTATTTTATCGCAATTTTAATTCTCGTAATTTTATTTATCGTCATTTAATTTCTGTTATTTATTTTACGCACTTTATTTATCGTCATTTAAATACTGTTATTTACGCATTTAAATATCGGGACACGTATACAAGGTTTGGACATATCATATCGACGCATCTATATATATTATTTGGAATAACCATAGACACTCTATATGCAGTAATGATCGAGTTCTCTATACAGGGTTGAGGTTGATTCTACAATAATATATATACTTTGAGTTGTGATCGAGTCTGAGATGTATACGGGTCACAACACGTATTAATTAATTCGAATATTATATATTAAACTATATATGAATTATTGGACTGTCAACTGTGGACTATCGACTGTGGACTAATAAGATTGGACAATTAAAAATGAATTAAAATATTGATTATAACATATGAAACTAAACAATTGTTCAAGTTTGCCACTTGATTTCATCTTTAACCTCATTTGTATCTTGACGATTACCATCTGCGTTCAAACCTTTCATAATTCTTAAAAACACCTCAATCTAGAGAGTGAACCAACCACACTTCATCAACGAATGAAAAGACTGATGCGTATAGTTATGCACCTGAAAACTCTCAGAAACTGAGTAAACGTTTAACGCGTAGCTGTGCTAATTCCTTTAGCGTTATTATTACCGAAAATAACTTTTCAACCTCTTTCCAAATTAGCCAATTTTGTCACAGCTCCAGCAAGTCGACTTTGACTTTTCTTTCAGAACAACCTTATTATAACCTTGATATATATGCATGCTCTTTTATTGTTACCAGGGAATCTTTTATATTCCACCATATTACCAACAGACGTAAAACCAACCTCGTTGCTCCTTGGTTTAAATCTCTCCAGCAAATCACTATAATTATCTATTGAAGTCTCATCATGTAATCATCCGCATCTTCTAACAAGAATTGCCATACCAAATACCGGGAATCAGTATTGTGAGTCTCGAAACGTTTCCACAACAACAGTTATATGTATCCATATAACATTTATTTCTTAGAACTATGATATTCCATTTTCAAATTCTGAAAAGCACCCAGTCTGCGAATTAATACTCTGAATTTTTAAAAGTTGAATGAAGCAGCAAAAACTGTAAACGACCTCAACAGCCAAAAGTTGATGATAAAGAGTTGTATGTTGGCAAAGCTCAGAAAAAGTTTGAAACTGAAAAAAAAAAAAACTGATTGAGCAAACTACGAAGGAGTCTTTGAACAAATCATAAGGACTAAACTTGGTTATTAAGAATCCTGATGATTCTGTTTCTGATGAAATCTTTAGCGAATACCTTGCTTCTGACTCCAAACTCTTGCGGACAAATTTTCTTCACCATCCTTCGATATTAGAAATTCCAAGATATCATCGTATCTTTCATTATAAATATCCTCCATATTTCTGAAGATATTTTCATAACTATTCTTATCTGAAATCATTAATCTATTAGTGCTATCAGTGTTACATCATATAGAAACTGTTAGTTTCTATATTCTGTAAACTTCCGATCTTAAAATATGAATGTTATTGAAGTAATGTTGGGAACTGATGCATGAGTTAGTATAATATAATGACACTTGATCAACGTGATTATATTACAGTAAGTCATGCTGAGTTTCTAATGGGACATGATGATTCACAGATCATAACGTCATCATGTGCCATGTTACATAACCCTTTCATTCTGCTTAACTTCTGAACATATCAAGAAAGTATATTCTTGATAGTTCTGTTCTCAGTGATTCTGGTAATTTGACAAATCAGATCGTGCTAATACCTTCTTTCTTATTTAGAACATGATATTTATCCGAAATTCCATACTTACGAAATCTGTACCGTTACTCGCTTTACTAGAGGTCGGGAGGATAATAAAAAGGCAAAGAGCTCCAAAATATAAGAGAAAATATAAAGCCCAATAACAACACGAAAGTTACAAACCGTGGATATTAATACGAATAGCAATATAAAGACACGGTATAATCAAAAATAGTATCACCCCAAGGTGATAGTAGAAGTAAACAGATTTTCTGGTGGAAGATTGAAAAGAAGGATGACAGAATTGATAACTGGGAAATTATCAAGGATTAGAAATGGATTAAGCATTTTCACAATCTTTTGGATGTATGAACTAAGAAAGAAAGTATAGGAATGGTGAGAATAATGGAATGGAAAAAGTTTAATTTATAATGGAAATATCAGACAGAGTAATCGAGGCAGATCATCGTATTTAATTATAGAGATCTTAATTTCCTTATTCGTCGAAGAATCAAATCTTTTAGATTTCGAAGATTTTCTTTATATCCCTTGAATTCCGGAATTCAACCAAGACAACGTCAAAAGTTAAAATGAAACTTCATTTATTCATTTCACTCTTTTGTGATCGCTTCATTCGTGCTCTTCGGATAATCGAATTATTTTATCTGTATTATTCAATAATGATAAACCTCTATTTATCAGCTCATATTTGTCAGGAAAACATATTTATTGTTAGCCATGATGACCTCACTCAAATTTCGGGACGAAATTTCTTTAACGGGTAGGTACTGTGATGACCCAAGAATTTCCAACTAAATTTAAACTTAATCTTTATATGATTTCGATACGATAAGAAAAGTATGTAATGTTTGTAGTGACCCGAACTTTTCCATGTTTATATATATATTAAATGAAATTGTTATTTACATAATTAAGTGTTTCCAACATGTTAAGCAATCAAACTTGTTAAGACTTGATTAATTGAAATAGGTTTCTTATAGACAATTGACCACCCAAGTTAACCGGTGAGTCACGAATGTTAAAACTTGTAAAAACTATATGATGACATATATATGGTTATATATATAGTTAACATGATATTATGATAAGTAAACATATCATTAAGTATATTAATAATGAACAACATATGTAAAAACAAGACTACTAACTTAATGATTTTGAAACGAGACATATATGTAACGATTATCGTTGTAACGACATTTAATGTATATATATCATATTAAGAGATATTCGTACATCATAATATCATGATAATATAATAATTTAAAATCTCATTTGATATTATAAACATTGGGTTAACAACATTTAACAAGATCGTTAACCTAAAGGTTTCAAAACAACACTTACATGTAACGACTAACGATGACTTAACGACTCACTTAAAATGTATATACATGTAGTGTTTTAATATGTATTCATACACTTTTGAAAGACTTCAAGACACTTATCAAAATACTTCTACTTAACAAAAATGCTTACAATTACATCCTCGTTCAGTTTCATCAACAATTCTACTCGTATGCACCCGTATTCGTACTCGTACAATACACAGCTTTTAGATGTATGTACTATTGGTATATACACTCTAATGATCAGCTCTTAGCAGCCCATGTGAGTCACCTAACACATGTGGGAACCATCATTTGGCAACTAGCATGAAATATATAAAATTACAAAAATATGAGTTATCATTCATGACTTATTTACATGAAAATAAAATTACATATCCTTTATATCTAATCCATACACCAATGACCAAAAACACCTACAAACACTTTCATTCTTCAATTTTCTTTATCTAATTGATCTCTCTCAAGTTCTATCTGAAGGTTCTTCGTATGCCCGAGAGACATATTAAATTAATGTGGCTAATGTGTTATGATCCAAGTCGGGTCATACCCAATAACAAACTTACCGACACCTTATTCGTATTTGATCTTAGCGGTTGGATCGTTGATTAAATATGCGACACTTGAACCTTAAGAAAAATGGTTTTCTGAAATATTACTTGATGTGTATATATATAAATTATGGAATAATTTATATATTATGGATTTAATTATTTATAGGTTAAATAATTAATTAATTTGTGTTACATTTATATAAATTGGTTTATATAATAAAATGTACATAAAATTAATATGCAAATTTATAAAATGTATTTTATAAAACTAGTTTTATATAAATCTAGTTTTATTAAACTATTTTATAAAAGAAATGGAAGTGGCATTGGAGTCCATGTAAGCATGCATTTGACTTGTCTTTTGTATGGTTACTTCCCATTTCAAGAAGCATATTAACCAAGGCATTCAAAGGCCAAAGAAATGACTTGCAAAAAACACACCAAGCAAAAAAAAAAAAATTCTGCTTTCTTTGAGCAGTTTGGCCGTGAGGTTTGGTTCTCAAAAGGGAGTCCTAAAATTAGTTTTTACAAGCTAGATTCAAGTGTAATTAAATCCTAACCAAAGGCTAGGTGTTGGTGCATAAGTTTGGGGTATATCAACTTGAGGTTTCATACTTTTGGAGCTCCATTCATCATCATCATCTTCATCATTCACTAGCTAGCTTGGAGAAGGTATAAACTCCTTTCTTACTTGTAGTTTGTAAGTATGTTTCACAACTTGATCCTATTTGGGATTTAACTTTAAAAGGTTAAAGAAATACAAGTTCTAAAATGGTTATTAACATGCTTCCGCTTTCATATAATTCTTAAAATGGTTTATGTGTTTTTGAACTTGTTAAATCCCAACAATGGTATCTAGAGCCGAAGTTGATGGAATATGCTTCGAGATGATTTTTTAAACCCACTATAATTTTGCATTCTATGAACATGCATGAAGTAGAATGTAAAATTTTCGGTTTTGGGTGGTTTGTCATTTTGGCCAAAATCACTTGTGATTCTGCATTCTGTATTGTCAATCACTTGTGATTCTGTACTGCCAATCACTTGTGATTCTGTACTTCCAATCACTTGTGATTCTGTACTGCCGATCACTTGTGATTCTGTACTGCCAATCACTTGTGATTCTGTATTGCCTATCTCTTATGTAGTTAAAGTTCACAATCTATGCCTTGACCTTGTGTTTGGTTGCATGCATGGTTGATTGATATTTATTCATTTGGTTTGTAATAATATTTATTCATTTGGCATGTAATAATTCATTTGGTTATGTAATTTATTTTATATTTGGTATGTAAAATAGATTAGGTTGTATTTCATTTTCTAGAAAAATGTATTAGGATACATATTTTGTAAAAAAAATGAAGATACAAGATGATGAAGACTTGAAGAACACAAGGAGCATATGGATGCAAGGTTAAGTGGGAGATTTGAAATCTCCTACTTTGTATTATTACCCCTTAACCCGGTGACATTTGTTTTCGGCTAAACAAATGTCCACCAAAATGGCTAGATTGTGAACATACTTGTTTTGCAATGTGGTTGTTTGTTTGTTTATTGTATTGTATGTTTGGTTGATACAATTAATCACAAGATAACAACAAGCAAAACGACAATTTAATTGGTTAAATTAGACGTATTAATAACATGCAAGACGACAATTTAATTGGTTAAATTAAAAGCAACTAAAGACCTTAATAAATGGTTATTAAGAACAAGAAAAGGATCACATATATATAAAATGGTTTATATCAAATAATTGGCAAATTACAAGACATGAAAGTGGTTTTTCATAAGTACCATACACTAAATGCATGTTGGTGTATGGCATAAAAGTTTTCTCATACTAGAATAAACGAAAACTTAAAATCCCTTTTACAAACAAGGTAAACAAGTTTAACGCCATCCTTTTGTGAGACACTTAAACATAGTAGGGAACTCATAAATGGGATAAAGGTCACCTAACCGTTATGAGCTAACTAATATGGTTAAGGTAAAATTCGCATGCTTGTGGGATAAAGGTCACCTAACCACTTGTATGCTAATTTTACATGTTTACACAAGTAGGACGACTTGATTTGGGAATCATGAACTTAGGGTCACCGAAGCATGAGGAACAAATAGGCGTTGATGGGATAAATATGCCATGCAAAAGGATTGCATGATCCCATAATTTAGAAGTTGCAAAAGGATTGCAATTGTCATATAATGACTACCTAGCTAAATCAAATGACGGGATAAAGGTCACCTAACCAAAATTTGGTTTACCGTTGGATTCTAAAATTTAATATATATATCAATTGGATTTAAAGGGTATTGATTGTTAAATTTAAAATCGATACTTAAATGAACTTTGTTAAATTTTGTAGATGGCCGCCAATAACAACAACATGCAAAACGCACCTATTAACTTGAACAACCTATCGTTAAGGTCTCTCCTAGAGAAAGACAAACTCAACCATACGAACTTTATGGATTGGTTCCGCAATCTTAGGATTGTCCTCAAACTTGAGGATAAGGCGTATGTGTTGGAAGACCCCATTCCCGATCAACCCGATGAGGATGATACGGAAGGCATGGCTTATTGGGATAAGTATTGCGCCAATTCGGTGCAAGTCGCTTGCCTAATGCTTGGGACTATGATACCCGAACTCCAAAAGGATTTCGAGCATCATACTGCATACGACATGATCACGCAACTGAAGGAGATGTTCCTTCAACAAGCTCGTGTCGAGCGCTTTGAAACGGTCCGAGCGCTTCATGCATGTCGTATGGACGACTCCCAATCCGTTTCATCTTATGTCCTTAAGATGAAAAGCCTCATTGATCGCGCAAACCGTCTTAATCTAAACATATCTAATGAGCTTGCCACGGATCTTATCCTAAACTCCTTGTCAAAGAGGTTTGACCAATTTGTAATTAATTACAATATGAATGGGATGGATAAGACCATTGGCGAACTTCATGGCATGCTTAGAACGGCAGAAACTAGCATGGGTAAGAGGGCTTCACCCGTGCTAATGCTCAATGATGGTGGGTCCAAAGGTAATAACACCTCTAAGCCAAAGGCGGCTAAGAGGAAAGGACCCGCCCATCAAGGCAAGGGAAAGGGGAGGATGGTTACCCCAACCAAAAACAAGAACAAGAAGCAAAAGGTTGCCGGACAAGCAAACCCCAAGGAAGACCCGTGCTTCGGTTGCGGTGAAATGGGTCACTGGAAACGCAACTGCCCGGTCTACCTTAAGGAGTTGAAGGAAAAGAGGGATGCGGGGCAAACCTCAGGTAATGTATATATGGTATATATAGAGCTTAGTATTACTTCTTCTAATACATGGGTATTAGACACTGGATGTGGAACTCACATTTGCAATTCTTTGCAGGGGTTCAAAAGAAGTAGCAAGCAAGCGGGAACATCAAGTCTCTTTATGGGTAATGGAGCCAAAGTGCAAGTGAAGGCTCAAGGAGACTTTGTATTAAAGCTTCCAAGTGGTTTGGAACTTATTTTGAACAATGTTTTGTATGCACCGGATTTATGTCGAAACATTATTTCAGTTTCCCGTTTAAAACAATGTGGTTTTTATCTTAATTTTGTTAATGATGATATCCACGTTTATTTAGATAATGTATTCTATTTTAAGGCTTCGCCTTCAAATGGAATTTATGAATTGGTTCATGATGACACATCATCTAGTAGCTCAATATACCATACTAGCACCAAGAAACTCAAAAGGGATTTGAGTGATTCCTACTTATGGCATTGTCGCCTTGGTCACATAAACAAGAACTGAATGCATACACTTCAAAAGAATGGACTTTTGAAATCAAATGAACTAGACTCGTTTGATGTATGTGAGTCTTGTCTACAAGGCAAAATGACTAAATCACCTTTCAAAGGGACCTATGAAAGGGCTAAGAACTTATTGGGATTAATACATTCGGATGTATGTGGACCCTTTAAGCCCATAACTAGGAATGGTGAAAGATACTTCGTTACTTTCATTGATGACTTCAGCCGTTTCGGATATGTCTACTTGTTAAAACATAAGGACGAAACTTTTGAAGCATTCAAAGAGTATCAAAGCGAAGTACAAAATCAACTCAATAAGACAATCAAGGTACTTCGTACCGATAGAGGAGGTGAATACCTAAGTGATGCTTTCCAAGATCATCTTAGAAGTTGTGGGATTATCTCGCAACTCACTCCTCCTGGAACACCCCAACTGAATGGAGTTTCCGAAAGGAGGAACCGAACCCTAATGGATATGGTTCGATCTATGATGGCTAGAAGCTTGTTACCTCTATCATTTTGGGGTTATTGTCTATGCTCCGCTGCTCGTATTTTAAATATGGCCCCAACCAAGAAAGTGGAACGAACACCTCATGAGATGTGGTTTGGAAAACCTCCATCTCTATCATACTTAAAGGTATGGGGATGTGAAGCTTATCCTAAGCGTTACGTCCCTAATAAGTTGAATGCTCGATCCACGAAGTGTATCTTCATAGGATATCCCAAGGATAATATGGGATATTATTTCTATGATCCATCCGAGCAGAATGTATTTGTTGCTCGGAAGGCGGAATTCCTTGAAACTAAGTTCCTAATGGAAGGAAGTAGTGAAAGGAAGATAGATCTTGAAGAGGTTCAAGATCAAGTAGATGATACACAATTGGTTGACACTAGCACTCAACATGAAAATGTTGAGAGTGATCAAATGGATGATCAAAATACACAAGATGTTCGCAGATCTGGTAGGATTAGTAATCCTCCTGAGAGATATGGGTTTCTCATGGATGGTTGCTATGTGGTTGATTTGGATGAACCAATAAACTACCAAGATGCTTTATCAAGGATTGATAAAGATAAATGACAGGAAGCCATGAACGCTGAGATGCAATCCATGTATGACAACCAAGTTTGGGAACTTGTTACACAACCTACTGGCTCAAGGCTAGTTGATTGTAAATGGCTTTTCAAAATGAAAACCGACATACATGGAAACTTGGATACATATAAAGCTAGACTTGTAGCAAAAGGTTTCACTCAAACTCAAGGGGTTGACTATGATGAAACTTTTTCGCCTGTGGCAATGCTAAAGTCTATTAGGATATTACTTGCCATTGCTGCTCATTATGATTATGAAATATGGCAAATGGATGTCAAGACCGCTTTCCTAAATGGACATCTTGAGGAAGATGTCTATATGGTTCAGCCTGAAGGTTTTGTTGATCCGAAGTGTCCTAAAAGGGTATGCAAGTTAAAGAAGTCAATCTACGGATTGAAACAAGCATCTAGAATGTGGAATCATCGTTTTAATGAGGAAGCCGAGAAATTTGGCTTCATTAAAAATGGTGATGAAGCTTGTGTATACAAGAAGGCTAGTGAGAGCACTATCATGTTCCTTGTACTATATGTGGATGATATATTGTTATTTGGAAATGATATTCCGGCAATGCAAAGTGTTAAAACTTGGCTAAGTAAATGCTTCTCCATTAAGGATCTTGGAGAAGCACAATACGTTTTGGGGATTGGGATCTACAGGGATAGATCCAAGAAACGGATAGGTTTGAATCAAAGTGCATACATTGAAAAGATCTTGAAAAGGTTCAAGATGGAGAGCTCTAAGAAAGGTTTGGTACCTATTCAAAGAGGAACGCTCCATAGTTCATCTCAGTGTCCCACCACAAAAGATGAACATGAAAGAATGAAGAAAGTCCCATATGTGTCTGCTATTAGGTCAATCATGTATGCAATGATATGCACTAGACCGGATGTGTCATGCGCTCTTAGCCTGACAAGCAGATACCAGAATAACCCAGGAAACAGTCATTGGATTGCTGTCAAAAGTATATTAAAATACCTTAGGAGGACTAAGGATATGTTTCTGATATATGGGTCTGGTGATGAGGAACTCGCCGTAAAGGGTTACGTGGATGCAAGTTTCCAAACTGATCGAGATGATTCTCGATCACAATCCGGTTATGTCTTCACGTTAAATGGAGGTGCAGTCTCTTGGAAGAGTTCAAAACAGGATGTTGTTGCTTTATCCACTACAGAGTCGGAGTACATCGCCACATCATTGGCAGCTCAGGAAGCTGCATGGATGAAGAAATTCATCGACGACTTAGGAGTAGTCCCTTCCATTCAGGACCCTCTTGAGATCTTTTGTGACAACGAGGGTGCGATTGCTCAAATCAAGGAACCTCGTGCTCACCAAAAGACCCGTCACATTGAGCGGAGATTCAACTACATAAGGGATGAAGTTGAAAAAGGAAAGATATGTATTCGTAAAGTTCACACAGATCTTAATATAGCGGATCCTCTCACGAAGCTCTTACATGGAGCAAAACATACTGGACATGTTTGTGCATTAGGGCTTCGATATTCTAGTGATTGGTCATGATCTGTTTAAGTATTGTAACGGAATGAAATTGTTCAAACTCATTAATATAATTATGGTATTAATTTATTTTGAGTCATGTTCCTATTTTGCATATTTTATCCATGAATAAGTAATTATTCTAAAATTCCATAGTCGATCACAGTTGTGGGAACAAGTGTGAGGTTTAGACTGTTATGAACTTGGATTGGTATACATTCACGGGATGAATGTGGGGCAAGGTTGCAACCAAGGTTCATAGATATTTGTGGGACACAAATATTGGAAGACCCGCTCTCAAGACTTACTAAATGGAGCCTTTGTGGTTGATCACTTGTAATCTTGAGTAAAGGCGAATATCATTGTATCCTCTGACCTGAGATACATATTGGGTTCGGATATTTACCAAGTATTGTGCCTTGATTCTTTCCTTCGCTATTCTGAAATATGGTAGTTCACAAGGAAGAGCTCAGGTATAATGCAAGGTACATATTTAGGACGTATGTAGTCAAGATGGAATTTGTCCCTCTTATTCGTTGAGAGTCAGATGTCTAAGGCCTGATAAAGTTAAATCTAAAAGAGAGTGATCACTCTGTATCTCTTGGATTTAACATGACATCTAGGACGAAAGGAAATAATGAAAGATTCACCTATTCATATTCGAGGTGGGAACTCGAAAGGGATGATGTTATTGAATGGCACAAAGTCATAGCATATTGGGGGTGATGGACGGTCGTTAGGTGGTATCCATCACTTGCATTAATTTCTTATGTTTCTCGTGCAAGTGGGAGATTGAAGGTTCTTCGTATGCCCGAGAGACATATTAAATTAACGTTGAAATGTCCCGTTCTTATTGATTAAAAACGTTCCATATTAATTGATTTCGTTGCGAGGTTTTGACCTCTATATGAGACGTTTTTCAAAGACTGCATTCATTTTTAAACAAACCATAACCTTTATTTCATCAATAAAGGTTTAAAAAGCTTTACGTAGATTATCAAATAATGATAATCTAAAATATCCTGTTTACACACGACCATTACATAATGGTTTACAATACAAATATGTTACAACAAAATAAGTTTCTTGAATGCAGTTTTTACACAATATCATACAAGCATGGACTCCAAATCTTGTCCTTATTTAAGTATGCGACAGCGGAAGCTCTTAATAATCACCTGAGAATAAACATGCTTAAAACGTCAACAAAAATGTTGGTGAGTTATAGGTTTAACCTATATATATCAAATCGTAACAATAGACCACAAGATTTCATATTTCAATACACATCCCATACATAGAGATAAAAATCATTCATATGGTGAACACCTGGTAACCGACAATAACAAGATGCATATATAAGAATATCCCCATCATTCCGGGACACCCTTCGGATATGATATAAATTTCGAAGTACTAAAGCATCCGGTACTTTGAATGGGGTTTGTTAGGCCCAATAGATCTATCTTTAGGATTCGCGTCAATTAGGGTGTCTGTTCCCTAATTCTTAGATTACCAGACTTAATAAAAAGGGGCATATTCGATTTCGATAATTCAACCATAGAATGTAGTTTCACGTACTTGTGTCTATTTTGTAAATCATTTATAAAACCTGCATGTATTCTCATCCCAAAAATATTAGATTTTAAAAGTGGGACTATAACTCACTTTCACAGATTTTTACTTCGTCGGGAAGTAAGACTTGGCCACTGGTTGATTCACGAACCTATAACAATATATACATATATATCAAAGTATGTTCAAAATATATTTACAACACTTTTAATATATTTTGATGTTTTAAGTTTATTAAGTCAGCTGTCCTCGTTAGTAACCTACAACTAGTTGTCCACAGTTAGATGTACAGAAATAAATCGATAAATATTATCTTGAATCAATCCACGACCCAGTGTATACGTATCTCAGTATTGATCACAACTCAAACTATATATATTTTGAAATCAACCTCAACCCTGTATAGCTAACTCCAACATTCACATATAGAGTGTCTATGGTTGTTCCGAAATATATATAGATGTGTCGACATGATAGGTCGAAACATTGTATACGTGTCTATGGTATCTCAAGATTACATAATATATAATACAAGTTGATTAAGTTATGGTTGGAATAGATTTGTTACCAATTTTCACGTAGCTAAAATGAGAAAAATTATCCAATCTTGTTTTACCCATAACTTCTTCATTTTAAATCCGTTTTGAGTGAATCAAATTGCTATGGTTTCATATTGAACTCTATTTTATGAATCTAAACAAAAAAAGTATAGGTTTCTAGTCGGAAAAATAAGTTACAAGTCGTTTTTGTAAAGGTAGTCATTTCAGTCGAAAGAACGACGTCTAGATGACCATTTTAGAAAACATACTTCCACTTTGAGTTTAACCATAATTTTTGGATATAGTTTCATGTTAATAATAAAAATCATTTTCTCAGAATAACAACTTTTAAATCAAAGTTTATCATAGTTTTTAATTAACTAACCCAAAACAGCCCGCGGTGTTACTACGACGGCGTAAATCCGGTTTTACGGTGTTTTTCGTGTTTCCAGGTTTTAAATCATTAAGTTAGCATATCATATAGATATAGAACATGTGTTTAGTTGATTTTAAAAGTCAAGTTAGAAGGATTAACTTTTGTTTGCGAACAAGTTTAGAATTAACTAAACTATGTTCTAGTGATTACAAGTTTAAACCTTCGAATAAGATAGCTTTATATGTATGAATCGAATGATGTTATGAACATCATTACTACCTTAAGTTCCTTGGATGAACCTACTGGAAAAGAGAAAAATGGATCTAGCTTCAATGGATCCTTGGATGGCTCAAAGTTCTTGAAGCAAAATCATGACACGAAAACAAGTTCAAGTAAGATCATCACTTGAAATAAGATTGTTATAGTTATAGAAATTGAACCAAAGTTTGAATATGATTATTACCTTGTATTAGAATGATAACCTGCTGTAAGAAACAAAGATTTCTTTAGGTTGGATGATCACCTTACAAGATTGGAAGTGAGCTAGCAAACTTGAAAGTATTCTTGATTTTATGAAACTAGAACTTTTGGAATTTATGAAGAACACTTAGAACTTGAAGATAGAACTTGAGAGAGTTCAATTAGATGAAGAAAATTGAAGAATGAAAGTGTTTGTAGGTGTTTTTGGTCGTTGGTGTATGGATTAGATATAAAGGATATGTAATTTTGTTTTCATGTAAATAAGTCATGAATGATTACTCATATTTTTGTAATCTTATGAGATATTTCATGCTAGTTGCCAAATGATGGTTCCCACATGTGTTAGGTGACTCACATGGGCTGCTAAGAGCTGATCATTGGAGTGTATATACCAATAGTACATACATCTAAAAGCTGTGTATTGTACGAGTACGAATACGGGTGCATACGAGTAGAATTGTTGATGAAACTGAACGAGAATGTAATTGTAAGCATTTTTGTTAAGTAGAAGTATTTTGATAAGTGTATTGAAGTCTTTCAAAAGTGTATAAATACATATTAAAACACTACATGTATATACATTTTAACTGAGTCGTTAAGTCATCGTTAGTCGTTACATGTAAGTGTTGTTTTGAAACCTTTAGGTTAACGATCTTGTTAAATGTTGTTAACCCAATGTTTATATTAACAAAAGAGATTTTAAATTATTATATTATCATGATATTATGATGTACGAATATCTCTTAATATGATATATATACATTAAATGTCGTTACAACGATAAACGTTACATATATGTCTCGTTTCAAAATCATTAAGTTAGTAGTCTTGTTTTTACATATGTAGTTCATTGTTAATATAATTAATGATATGTTTACTTATCATAATATCATGTTAACTATATATATAACCATATATATGTCATCATTTAGTTTTTTACAAGTTTTAACGTTCGTGAATCACCGGTCAACTTGGGTGGTCAATTGTCTATATGAAACCTATTTCAATTAATCAAGTCTTAACAAGTTTGATTGCTTAACATATTGGAAACATTTAATCATGTAAACATCAATCTCAATTAATATATATAAACATGGAAAAGTTCGGGTCACTACAAACGTGGCTAATGTGTTATGATCCAAGTCGGGTCATACCCAATAACAAACTTACCGACACCTTATTCGTATTTGATCTTAGCGGTTGGATCGTTGATTAAATATGCGACACTTGAACCTTAAGAAAAATGGTTTTCTGAAATATTACTTGATGTGTATATATATATAAATTATGGAATAATTTATATATTATGGATTTAATTATTTATAGGTTAAATAATTAATTAATTTTTGTTACATTTATATAAATTGGTTTATATAATAAAATGTACATAAAATTAATATGCAAATTTATAAAATGTATTTTATAAAACTAGTTTTATATAAATCTAGTTTTATTAAACTATTTTATAAAAGAAATGGAAGTGGCATTGGAGTCCATGTAAGCATGCATTTGACTTGTCTTTTGTATGGTTACTTCCCATTTCAAGAAGCATATTAACCAAGGCATTCAAAGACCAAAGAAATGACTTGCAAAAAACATACCAAGCAAAAAAAAAAATTCTGCTTTCTTTGAGCAGTTTGGCCGTGAGGTTTGGTTCTCAAAAGGGAGTCCTAAAATTAGTTTTTACAAGCTAGATTCAAGTGTAATTAAATCCTAACCAAAGGCTAGGTGTTGGTGCATAAGTTTGGGGTATATCAACTTGAGGTTTCATACTTTTGGAGCTCCATTCATCATCATCATCTTCATCATTCACTAGCTAGCTTGGAGAAGGTATAAACTCCTTTCTTACTTGTAGTTTGTAAGTATGTTTCACAACTTGATCCTATTTGGGATTTAACTTTAAAAGGTTAAAGAAATACAAGTTCTAAAATGGTTATTAACATGCTTCCGCTTTCATATAATTCTTAAAATGGTTTATGTGTTTTTGAACTTGTTAAATCCCAACACTATCTTCAAGTTCTAAGTGTTCTTCATAAATTCTACAAGTTCTAGTTTCATAAAATCAAGAATACTTCCAAGTTTGCTAGCTTACTTTCCATCTTGTAGAGTGATCATCCAACCTCAAGAAATCTTTCTTATTTATAGTAAGATATCTTTCTAATACAAGGTAATACTCATATTCAAACTTTGATTCAATTTTTATAACTATAACAATCTTATTTCGAGTGAAAATCTTACTTGAACTGTTTTCGTGTCATGATTCTGCTTCAAGAACTTTCAAGCCATCCAAGGATCCTTTGAAGCTAGATCCATTTTTCTCATTTCCAGTAGCTTTATCCAGAAAACTTGAGGTAGTAATGATGTTCATAACATCATTCGATTCATACATATAAAGCTATCTTATTCGAAGGTTTAAACTTGTAATCACTAGAACATAGTTTAGTTAATTCTAAACTTGTTCGCAAACAAAAGTTAATCCTTCTAACTTGACTTTTAAAAAAAACTAAACACATGTTCTATATATATATGATATGCTAACTTAATGATTTAAAACCTGGAAACACGAAAAACACCGTAAAACCGGATTTACGCCGTCGTAGTAACACCGCGGGCTGTTTTGGGTTAGTTAATTAAAAACTATGATAAACTTTGATTTAAAAGTTGTTCTTCTGGGAAAATGATTTTCCTTATGAACATGAAACTATATCCAAAAATCATGGTTAAACTCAAAGTGGAAGTATGTTTTTCAAAATGGTCATCAAGACGTCGTTCTTTCGACTGAAATGACTACCTCTTACAAAAATTACCTGTAACTTATATTTCCGACTGTAAACCTATACTTTTTATGTTTAGATTCATAAAATAGAGTTCAATATGAAATCATAGCAATTTGATTCACTCAAAACGGATTTAAAACGAAGAAGTTATGGGTAAAACAAGATTGGATAATTTTTCTTGTTGTAGCTACGTGAAAATTGTTAACAAATCTATATTAATCATATCCTAGCTAACTTATATTGTATTATATATGTATTCTAATATATTATGTAATCTTGGGATACCATAGACACGTATGCAAATGTTTTGACATATCATATCGACCCATGTGTATATATTATTTGGAACAACCATAGACACTCTATATGCAGTAATGTGGGAGTTAGCTATACAGGGTTGAGGTTGATTCCAAAAATATATATACTTTGAGTTGTGATCTAGCCAGAGACGTGTATACACTGGGTCGTGGATTGATTCAAGATAATATATATCAATTTTTTTCTGTACATCTAACTTTGGACAACTAGTTGTAGGTTACTAACGGGGACAGCTGACTTAATGATCTTAAAACATCAAAATGTATTAAAAGTGTTGTAAATATATTTTGAACATACTTTGATATATATGTACATATTTGTTATAGGTTCGTGAATCGACCAGTGGCCAAGTCTTTCTTCCCGACGAAGTAAAAATCTGTGAAAGTGAGTTATAGTCCCACTTTTAAAATCTAATATTTTTGGGATGAGAATACTGCAGGTTTTATAAATGATTTACAAAATAGACACAATTACGTGAAACTACATTCTATGGTTGAATTATCGAAATCGAATATGCCCTTTTTATTAAGTCTGGTAATCTAAGAATTAGGGAACAGACAACCTAATTGACGCAAATCCTAAAGATAGATCTATTGGGCCTAACAAACCCCATCCAAAGTACCAGATGCTTTAGTACTTCGAAATTTATATCATATCCGAAGGGTGTCCCGGAATGATGGGGATATTCTTATATATGCATCTTGTTAATGTCGGTTACCAGGTGTTCACCATATGAATGATTTTTATCTCTATGTATGGGATGTATATTGAAATATGAAATCTTGTGGTCGATTGTTACGATTTGATATATATAGTTTAAACCTATAACTCACCAACATTTTTTTGTTGACGTTTTAAGCATGTTTATTCTCAGGTGATTATTAAGAGCTTCTGCTGTCGCATACTTAAATAAGACAAGATTTGGAGTCCATGCTTGTATGATATTGTGTAAAAACTGCATTCAAGAAACTTATTTCGTTGTAACATATTTGTATTGTAAACCATTATGTAATAGTCGTGTGTAAACAGGATATTCTAGATTATCATTATTTGATAATCTACGTAAAGCTTTTTAAACCTTTATTGATGAAATAAAGGTTATGGTTTGTTTTAAAATGAATGCAGTCTTTGAAAAACGTCTCATATAGAGGTCAAAACCTCGCAACGAAATCAATTAATATGGAACGTTTTTAATCAATAAGAGCGGGACATTTCAGTTGGTATCCGAGCGTTGGTCTTAGAGAACCAGAATTTTGCATTAGTGTGTCTTATCGAGTTTGTTAGGATGCATTAGTGAGTCCGGACTTCGACCGTGTTTACTTGAAAAATGATTGCTTAACAAATTTTGTTGAAAACTATATATTTTTAACATGTGAATATTATGTGATACATTAATCTCTTAACGCATTTGATATTATGTGATAGATGTCTACCTCTAGAACAAGTCCCATTGACTCACCAAATAATAATGAAGAGTCAAATGTAAATTGGAATGATTCGTGGACTGATTCACAAGTTCCTGAAGAGGAACCGGAAGAAGAGTCGGAACCGGAAGAAGAATCGGAACCGAAAGAAGAATCGGAACCGGAAGAAGAAATAGAACCAGTAGGGGAAATAATTAAACGGTTAAGTAGAAGAAAATCCTCAACCAACCGACCAAAGTTAATTATGGTCAATGGTGTTTCCGCCAAGGAAGCAAAGTATTGGGAGGATTACCAATTCTCCGATGAATCGGATCCCGACAAGGATTCCGATGATGTTATAGAAATTACCCCAACACAATTTAATAAGGCAAAAGAGAACAATAAGGAAAAGGGCATAAAAATAGAGAAATTTGATTCCAAACCCGATGAACTTTATATGTATCGTCAACACCCGTATTTCTTAAGTTGTGACAATAACCCGAGAACCTCTAAACCACCAGGTTTTTCTAAACCAATGAGGAAAACGATGGCTCATATTAGGGGAACATCATATATCCTTAGAAACTTGGCAAAACGAACCAAAACCGAAGAAGAAGAAACGAGCGAGTCGGAATAAGATAGTTGTATTCGTGTGGTGTAATATATGTAATATAGTGTGCTTATGCTTTATGATATATGTATAAATTGCTTGTATTAATAAGTATTTTTTTTATGAATCTAACTCTTGTCTATTTTACAGTATAAAAACACAAAATGGATAGACAACTCAATATTTTAAGAGACCTACCCGGAGACATGATTGATGAAATCTTGTCTAGAGTCGGTCAGAATTCCTCGGCACAACTATTTAAGGCGAGATCAGTTTGTAAGACATTCGAAGAATGTTCCAAGAATGCCTTGGTTTATAAAAGGCTTTCGTTCGAAAGATGGGGGATATCACATTGGGAAATCCATAAGTTACGATGTGTTTACTTTGACGCATATATTGCGGGGAACCCAAATGCTATTTTACGCAACGGGTTAAGAAATTATTTTGACTCAATATATCCGAATATAGGACTTCGTGATTTAGAAAAAGCGGCTAACATGCAACATAAAGAAGCATGTTATGCTTACGGGTTAGTAATGTTCGCTTCTCACCAAAGTGAGAACAAGAACATCGGGCTACAACTATTAAACAAAATGTTCCCACAAGTGACGGAGTCGGTAATTGGGGTAAGAAATGAGGTTTTTAGGTTATTACGAGACTGTTGGTCATTACGTAACCTTCATCCTTTTGACGACGTTACAACACATTGTCTTACTATCGGTCACAACGGTTATGTTCCACAAAACCAAGGATGGGAAGTGGTATTAGTAAAACTAGAATGCATGACTTGTTTCTGGACGTATGAATTACGTGTCTTTATTGCCTTTGCTGAACGCCTTATTTATTAACTAGAATTATCTTCGCAACTACTTTGTATAAAAGTTTTATGTGCTATATTTCATGCTATATGTAAAATAGCGGTATTGTAAGTATGCAAGTTATTGTATAAAGGCTTGAATATGATATATTTTTTTGTTTTTGTTTTTGTGATTAGTTTTTCATATAGAATTGTTGTAGTTGAAATGGTATGTTAGCTACTAAGTATGAACTTAACGGGTAGGTAATACCCGGATTAAAGAGTATAAAACGCTAATATGAAGAAAGAGCTTTTATAAATAAGTTCATATTACGCTGCGAAATACTATTGACTACTCTTGATATTCTATATGATTAACTCGTTTCATTTGACTATTTTGAAGGAAATGGCACCGACTACTCGACACACCTTGAATATGAGCGAAGAGGAATTTCGTGCCTTTCTTGCTTCAAAAATAGCCGCAGTACAGGCTGCGCTACATACCAACAATAACCTTGGATCTAGCAGTACAGGAAATCGTATAGGATGCACCTACAAAGAATTCACTGCCTGCAAACCTTTGGAATTTGATGGAACCGAAGGACCGATCGGATTGAAATGGTGGACCGAGAAGGTCGAATCGGTGTTTGCCATTAGTAAGTGTACTGAAGAGGACAAAGTGAAGTACGCTACGTATACCTTCACAGGTTCTGCGTTAACATGGTGGAATACCTATCTAGAGCAAGTGGGACAAGATGATGCTTACGCACTACCGTGGTCAGCATTCAAGCACTTGATGAACGAGAAGTACCGTCCCAGAACCGAGGTCAATAAGCTCAAGACAGAACTTAGAGGGTTATGAACCCAAGGATTTGATATTACCACGTACGAAAGAGGATTCACAGAATTATGCCTATTGTGTCCGGGAGCGTTCGAAGATGAGGAAGAGAAGATCGACGCGTTTGTGAAAGGATTACCGGAAAGAATCCAAGAAGATATAAGTTCACACGAGCCCGCCTCCATACAACAGGCATGTAGAATGGCTCACAAACTAGCGAACCAGATTGAAGAAAGAATTAAAGAACAGACTGCTGAAGAGGCCAATGTGAAGCAAGTCAAAAGAAAGTGGGAGGAAAACGGTGATAAGAATCACCAATACAACAACAGCAGCAATTACAACAATAATCGCAACAACTATCCCAACAATCGCAACATCAATCGCAACTACAACAAACGGCCCAACAACAACAACAACAACAACAACAACGGCAACTACAACAATCATCCCAACAACAATAATAACCACAACAACAACAACAATCAGAAGCAGCTATGCCAAAGGTGTGAAAAGTATCACTCGGGGTTCTGCACCAAATTTTTCAACAAGTGTAAAAGAAATGGTCATAGCGCGGCGAAGTGTGAGGTCTACGAACCAGGGGTTAACAGAACGAAAGGAACAAATGGTGTCGGCACGAGTAATGGCGGAGCAAGTAGTGTCGGAGCAAGTTATGCCAATGTAGTTTGTTATAAATGTGGAAAACCGGGCCACATTATTAGAAATTGCCTGAACCAGGAGAACACGAATGGACAAGGCCGCGGAAGAGTTTTCAATATTAATGCGGCAGAGGCATAGGAAGACTCGGAGCTTGTTATGGGTACGTTTCTTATTGACAATAAATCTGCTTACGTTTTATTTGATTCGGGTGCGGATAGAAGCTATATGAGTAGAGATTTTTATGCTAAATTAAGTTGTCCATTGACGCCTTTGGATAGTAAATTTTTACTCGAATTAGCAAATGGTAAATTAATTTCAGCAGATAACATATGTCGGAATCGAGAAATTAAACTGGTTAGCGAAACATTTAAGATTAACTTGATACCAGTAGAGTTAGGGAGTTTTGATGTGATAATCGGTATGGACTGGTTGAAAGAAGTGAAAGCAGAGATCGTTTGTTACAAAAATGCAATTCGCATTATACGAGAAAAAGGAAAACCCTTAATGGTGTACGGAGAAAAGGGCAACATGAAACTATATCTTATTAGTAATTTGAAGGCACGGAAACTAATAACAAAAGGTTGCTATGCTGTTCTAGCACACGTTGAGAAAGTACAAACTGAAGAAAAGAGCATCAATGATGTTCCCGTCGCAAAAGAATTTCCCGATGTATTTCCGAAAGAATTACCGGGATTACCCCCACATCGATCCGTTGAATTTCAAATAGATCTTTTACCAGGAGCTGCACCAATAGCTCGTGCTCCTTACAGACTCGCACCCAGCGAGATGAAAGAACTGCAAAGCCAATTACAAGAACTTTTAGAGCATGGTTTCATTCGACCAAGCACATCACCTTGAGGAGCTCCTGTTTTGTTTGTCAAGAAGAAAGATGGTACATTCAGGTTGTATATCGACTACCGAGAGTTGAACAAACTTACCATCAAGAACCGCTACCCACTACCGAGAATCTACGACTTATTTGATCAACTACAAGGCTCGTCTGTTTATTCAAAGATTGTCTTACGTTCCGGGTATCATTAAATGCGGGTGAAAGAAGATGATATTCCAAAGACTGCTTTCAGAACACGTTACGGTCATTACGAGTTTATGGTCATGCCGTCTGGTTTAACTAATGCACCAGCTGTGTTCATGGACCTTATGAACCGAGTGTGTGGACCATACCTTGACAAGTTTGTCATTGTTTTCATTGATGACATAATTATTTACTCAAAGAATGACCACGAACATGGTGAACATTTGAGAAAGGTGTTAGAAGTATTGAGGAAGGAAGAATTGTACGCTAAGTTTTCAAAGTGTGCATTTTGGTTGGAAGAAGTTCAATTCCTCGGTCACATAGTGAACAAAGAAGGTATTAAGGTGGATCCGGCAAAGATAGAAACAGTTGAAAAGTGGGAAACCCCGAAAACTCCGAAACACATACGCCAGTTTTTAGGACTAGCTGGTTGCTACAGAAGGTTCATCCAAGACTTTTCCAGAATAGCAAAACCCTTGACTGCATTAACACATAAAGGGAAGAAATTTGAATGGAAGGATGAACAAGAGAAAGCATTTCAGTTATTAAAGAAAAAGCTAACTACGGCACCTATATTGTCATTGCCTGAAGGGAATGATGATTTTGTGATTTATTGTGACGCATCAAAGCAAGGTCTCGGTTGTGTATTAATGCAACGAACGAAGGTGATTGCTTATGCGTCTAGACAATTGAAGATTCACGAACAAAATTATACGACGCATGATTTGGAATTAGGCGTGGTTGTTTTTGCATTAAAGACTTGGAGGCACTACTTATATGGGGTCAAAAGTATTATATATACTGACCACAAAAGTCTTCAACACATATTTAATCAGAAACAACTGAATATGAGGCAGCGTAGGTGGATTGAATTGTTGAATGATTATGACTTTGAGATTCGTTACCACCCGGGGAAGGCAAATGTGGTAGCCGACGCCTTGAGCAGGAAGGACAGAGAACCCATTCGAGTAAAATCTATGAATATAATGATTCACAATAACCCTACTACTCAAATAAAGGAGGCGCAACAAGGAGTTTTAAAAGAGGGAAATTTAAAGGATGAAATACCCAAAGGATCGGAGAAGCATCTTAATATTCGGGAAGGCGGAACCCGGTATAGGGCTGAAAGGATTTGGGTACCAAAATTAGGAGATATGAGAGAAATGGTACTTAGAGAAGCTCATAAAACCAGATACTCAATACATCCTGGAACGGGGAAGATGTACAAGGATCTCAAAAAACATTTTTGGTGGCCGGGTATGAAAGCCGATGTTGCTAAATACGTAGGAGAATGTTTGACGTGTTCTAAGGTCAAAGCTGAGCATCAGAAACCATCAGGTCTACTTCAATAACCCGAAATTCCGGAATGGAAATGGGAAAACATTACCATGGATTTCATCACTAAATTGCCAAGGACTACAAGTGGTTTTGATACTATTTGGGTAATAGTTGATCGTCTCACCAAATCATCACACTTCCTGCCAATAAGAGAAGATGACAAGATGGAGAAGTTAGCACAACTGTATTTGAAGGAAGTCGTCTCCAGACATGGAATACCAATCTCTATTATCTCTGATAGGGATGGCAGATTTATTTCAAGATTCTGGCAGACATTACAGCAAGCATTAGGAACTCGTCTAGACATGAGTACTGCCTATCATCCACAAACTGATGGGCAGAGCGAAAGGACGATACAAACGCTTGAAGACATGCTACGAGCATGTATTATTGATTTCGGAAACAGTTGGGATCGACATCTACCGTTAGCAGAATTTTCCTACAACAACAGCTACCATTCAAGCATTGAGATGGCGCCGTTTGAAGCACTTTATAGTAGAAAGTGCAGGTCTCCAATTTGTTGGAGTGAAATGGGGATAGACAGATTACGGGTCCGGAGATAATACAAGAAACTACCGAGAAGATCATCCAAATTCAACAACGGTTGAAAACCGCCCAAAGTCGACAAAAGAGCTACGCTGACATTAAAAGAAAATATATAGAATTTGAAATTGGAGAGATGGTAATGCTTAAAGTTGCACCTTGGAAATGCGTTGTTCGATTTGGGAGGAAAATTAAATCCAAGGTATATCGGACCATTCAAGATTATTGATCGTGTCGGACCAGTAACTTACCGACTTGAGTTACCTCAACAACTCGCGGCTGTACATAACACTTTCCATGTCTCAAATTTGAAGAAATGTTTTGCTAAAGAAGATCTCACAATGGATCGTGAGGTTAAAAGACTTAAGCAAAACAAGATACCAATTGTTAAGGTTCGATGGAATGCTTGTAGAGGACCCGAGTTCACCTTGGAAAGAGAAGATCAAATGAAGAAGAAATACCCGCATTTATTTCAAGAAGATACGTCAACACCTCCAACTGCTTAAAATTTCGGGACGAAATTTATTTAACTAGTAGGTACTGTAGTGACCCGAACTTTTTCATGTTTATATATATATATATTAAATGAAATTGTTATTTACATAATTAAGTGTTACCAACATGTTAAGCAATCAAACTTGTTAAGACTTGATTAATTGAAATAGGTTTCATATAGACAATTGACCACCCAAGTTGACCGGTGATTCACGAACGTTAAAACTTGTAAAAACTATATGATGACATATATATGGTTATATATATAGTTAACATGATATTATGATAAGTAAACATATCATTAAGTATATTAATAATGAACTACATATGTAAAAACAAGACTACTAACTTAATGATTTTGAAACGAGACATATATGTAACGATTATCGTTGTAACGACATTTAATGTATATATATCATATTAAGAGATATTCGTACATCATAATATCATGATAATATAATTATTTAAAATCTCATTTGATATTATAAATATTGGGTTAACAACATTTAACAAGATCGTTAACCTAAAGGTTTCAAAAGAACACTTACATGTAACGACTAACGATGACTTAACGACTCAGTTAAAATGTATATACATGTAGTATTTTAATATGTATTCATACACTTTTGAAAGACTTCAAGACACTTATCAAAATACTTCTACTTAACAAAAATGCTTACAATTACATCCTCGTTCAGTTTCATCAACAATTCTACTCGTATGCACCCGTATTCGTACTCGTACAATACACAGCTTTTAGATGTATGTACTATTGGTATATACACTCCAATGATCAGCTCTTAGCAGCCTATGTGAGTCACCTAACACATGTGGGAACCATCATTTGGCAACTAGCATGAAATATCTCATAAATATACAAAAATATGAGTAATCATTCATGACTTATTTACATGAAAACAAAATTACATATCCTTTATATCTAATCTATACACCAACGACCAAAAACACCTACAAACACTTTCATTCTTCAATTTTATTCATCTAATTAATCTCTCTCAAGTTCTATCTTCAAGTTCTAAGTGTTCTTCATAAATTCTACAAGTTCTAGTTTCATAAAATCAAGAATACTTCCAAGTTTGCTAGCTTACTTCCAATCTTGTAGAGTGATCATCCAACCTCAAGAAATCTTTCATATTTACAGTAAGATATCTTTCTAATACAAGGTAATACTCATATTCCAACTTTGATTCAATTTCTGTAACTATAACAATCTTATTTCGAGTGAAAATCTTACTTGAACTGTTTTCGTGTCATGATTCTGCTTCAAGAACTTTCAAGCCATCCAAGGATCCTTTGAAGCTAGATCCATTTTTCTAATTTCCAGTAGCTTTATCCAGAAAACTTGAGGCAGTAATGATGTTCATAACATCATTCGATTCATACATATAAAGCTATCTTATTCGAAGGTTTAAACTTGTAATCACTAGAACATAGTTTAGTTAATTCTAAACTTGTTCGCAAACAAAAGTTAATCCTTCTAACTTGACTTTTAAAATAAACTAAACACATGTTCTATATCTATATGATATGCTAAATTAATGATTTAAAACCTGGAAACACGAAAAACACCGTAAAACCGGATTTACGCCGTCGTAGTAACACTGCGGGCTGTTTTGGGTTAGTTAATTAAAAACTATGATAAACTTTGATTTAAAAGTTGTTCTTCTGGAAAAATTATTTTTCTTATGAACATGAAACTATATCCAAAAATCATGGTTAAACTCAAAATGGAAATATGTTTTTCAAAATGGTCATCAAGACGTCGTTCTTTCGACTGAAATGACTACCTCTTACAAAAACGACCTGTAACTTATATTTCCGACTATAAACCTATACTTTTTCTATTTAGATTCATAAAATAGAGTTCAATACGAAACCATAGCAATTTGATTCACTCAAAACGGATTTAAAACGAAGAAGTTATGGATAAAACAAGATTGAATAATTTTTCTTGTTGTAGCTACGTGAAAATTGGTAAAAAAAAATCTATATTAATCATATCCTAGCTAACTTATATTGTATTATACATGTATTCTAATATATTATGTAATCTTGGGATACCATAGACACGTATGCAAATGTTTTGACATATCATATCGACCCAGTGTATATATTATTTGGAACAATCATAGACACTCTATATGCAGTAATATTGGAGTTAGCTATACAGGGTTGAGGTTGATTCCAAAAATATATATACTTTGAGTTGTGATCTAGCCTGAGATGTGTATACACTGGGTCGTAGATTGATTCAAGATAATATATATCGATTTATTTCTATACATCTAACTATCGACAACTAGATGTAGGTTACTAACGAGGACAGCTGACTTAATAAACTTAAAACAGTAAAACGTATTAAAAATGTTGTAAATATATTTTGAACATACTTTGATATATATGTACATATTTGTTATAGGTTCGTGAATCGACCAGTGGCCAAGTCTTACATCCCGACGAAGTAAAAACTCTGTGAAAGTGAGTTATAGTCCCACTTTTAAAATCTAATATTTTTGGGATGAGAATACATGCAAGTTTTATAAATGATTTACAAAATAGACACAAGTACGTGAAACTACATTCTATGGTTGAATTATCGAAATCGAATATGCCCCTTTTTATTAAGTCTGGTAATCTAAGAATTAGGGAACAGACACCCTAATTGACGCGAATCCTAAAGATAGATCTATTGGGCCTAACAAACCCCATCCAAAGTACCGGATGCTTTAGTACTTCGAAATTTATATCATATCCGAAGGGTGTCCCGGAATGATGGGGATATTCTTATATATGCATCTTGTTAATGTCGGTTACCAGGTGTTCACCATATGAATGATTTTTATCTCTATGTATGGGATGTATATTGAAATATGAAATCTTGTGGTCTATTGTTACGATTTGATATATATAGGTTAAACCTATAACTCAACAACATTTTTTTGTTGACGTTTTAAGCATGTTTATTCTCAGGTGATTATTAAGAGCTTCCGCTGTCGCATACTTAAATAAGGACAAGATTTGGAGTCCATGCTTGTATGATATTGTGTAAAAACTGCATTCAAGAAACTTATTTCGTTGTAACATATTTGTATTGTAAACCATTATGTAATAGTCGTGTGTAAACAGGATATTTTAGATTATCATTATTTGATAATCTACGTAAAGCTTTTTAAACCTTTATTGATGAAATAAAGGTTATGGTTTGTTTTAAAATGAATGCAGTCTTTGAAAAACGTCTCATATAGAGGTCAAAACCTCGCAACGAAATCAATTAATATGGAACGTTTTTAATCAATAAGAACGGGACATTTCAATGTTGAGTCTAGAAAATTTTGGAACGATGTTCATATATCCAATTGACCTTTGACTGTTCTCGACGATTCACGAACAATTAATTGTAAATACATATGTGTGTATGTATATATAAATAATAATTCAAAATATAATTTGAAGTATTACATGTTGTTGATATTAAAAGATTAATAAAATAAAAAAAATACGATATTATAATAATTATTATTTAAAATATATCTCTATATATAAATAAAGTATATTAAAAATAAGTATTAAATAGTTGTAATACTCATTTAATGTTTCGGTTGATATTAAGCAAGTTAAATTCAAACTATTGTAATTTTAAAATAAACGGTGATACGGAAATGAGTTCTATAAATTTTAGGCTTACTAAAATTATATTAAGGACCTAGTTAATAAATTTCAACACTTTTTATATTTCACCCATAAATGAGGGGGACAGTTAATGTAATTTTTATTTATTAAATTAATGATTGAATTTTATACTATAATGACCAAAATAAATAAATATAGTTAATTTAAAATTTTGGAATTTTTCTGAATACTTTTATCCGCCACTGATTTAGCAATGGAGTACGATTTAATAGTCTATGGAAATTGTCGTTAGAATAGACAAATGTATGGCTGTTAAACTATTTGATTCACTGTGCTTAATTTAATCATAGATTACTTTTTTTGTTTGTTGCTTGACTTTAACACTTCTATCTATTATATATGTTATTCCTTCTTTATTGTTTTAAAGACATAATCCACCGAGTAACCATAATCACCTAGATTACCAAACACACATATTTAAGATAATACAAACTTTCCAATCTTCGTCAACTTTTAACAGGTATATTTATTTCTTCATATAATTTTATTGCTATTCTTTAAATTCCTTCTATCTATAACAAATAAAACATGTTTCTTTGGGTCACTTTTCTCAACTAGAATGTTGGTCGAACTCTATCATATAGTTTTGGTTGATTTGGATATGGTTATGTTTCAACGATTAAGGAGTGAGTAGTCGGCTATATAATCTGCATTCATCTTCACTTATATATACATGACAATTCACAATACCCACTTGTTATACTTCCTACTTTGGCCAAGAACCACCTTGGCTCACCACCATTCCACCTTTCATACACCACCCGTCACCTTAATTCAATAGTCACCATCATCCTCGCCGATCACCACAACAAACCGTTAACTGTTGTTTGTTCCGGGGTTGCTACAAAAACCGAAGCTAGGCACCATAATTATTCTAATGCAACTGCTACTGCTACTGTTTTTGCTTGTTAACAAAATAATAATGATGACAAAGAACACCCAAAACCGAACACCACATCATAACCATCGAATGTTTTTTTTTCGATCTGTTTTGGTCCCGATCACAACCATCGACCACCAAACAACCACACCACATCACTATACTCTCGGGTTTGTTGAAACCGAGAAACACCACCATACGCCACCTTCACCTTTAAGCTCCTACTATTTCTACTATATTTCTGATACGACAACTATAGACACAACCATCTAGCTCACCAATTAAACCACCATAATCATCACCATCATCAAATGTAATTGATGATACTTCTGTTTCTAACCGACTTCAATAACCAAAACAAATTCACACACAAAATCATTAACAAGATCATCGTGAATTCTTATGGTTGTTGTCGTGAGAACCCAACAACCGTCACCCAACACCCTTGAAACAACCTTGCTGTTTATGTTTATTTCTGTTTATTATTCAACTGCAGCTGCTGCTGTTCGATGTTTCTGTTTAACATCAAAACCCACACGAAATTGATACTGCTTTTGCGTTTGTTTTTTTATTTTTTAGACAGTTGTAAAGTAAGCATATAATATCCACTTGGGTTATAATTGGTGAGATGATAAGTTTATAGTGGGGTCATGGCATGAAAACAAATTTAAAAAGCTTGGGTTGACGAGTTGAACTTTTACCATGAATGGGATGTCGAATAAATTGATTGGGAATCCTAAGTGGGCCGTGAAAGTTGAATAACATGGTATTATATCTACTTTTCTTGCACCTGAACAATATTCATGATATAATAAGATGAGGATAGTGAAATAGATGTTGAGGATTTCGGTTATGTAAGGTTGATAAGTAGCCGTAATGATGATGACAATGATTATGCACATGAAATCATTATAGTGACTATATGAATCATAGATGATAAAACGAGTTTGGTTATGAATATGATTATATGATAATGATGCGTAATAGTTGACGGTTATGATTTGATGATGTTAGGCGATATTAAGATTATGATTTTATAGTGTTGTTCATATATAAGTCCTAGGATAATGATGATGAAATGATGGGAATGATGATGATGCGTATCATGATTATGATATTGATAATGAAATGGTTATGACATGATGAATAACGAGAAGATGATGATTATGCATACGATTATGAGGATGATTTCATGATTATGATGTTAGATGAAGATTATGGTGAAGTATGATGGTAGAGATGATGACATAATGATGTAAAGATGATGATGTTCACGACATTGATAATATTAATGGTTTAAGTTTTATCGAGTTAGTGGGACGTCGCGGGTTCAAACCCGAACTTGGGCAATTTTTTTTAGGACTACTCCTTTGAGGTAGTTTACTTATTACTCATTTTTATTATTATTATTATTATTATTATTATTATTATTATTATTATTATTATTATTATTATTATTATTATTATTATTATTATTATTATTATTATTATTATTATCATTTTAATGTAAGTAGTATTATTATTGAAACTAACTTTTTTTTATCATATTTATTATTAGAACTATCATTATTATTATTATTATTAGAATTATCATTATTTTTATCATTCTTATTTTTATTATCATTTTTATTATTTCTAACACTAATATTATTATTTTTATCATTATTATTATTAGTATTATTAATATATTCAAATAAAGATTTTCTATATAAAAATATATTATTTACATAAACATAACTATATTAATATGTTTGTAATAAATATTAATTATCTATTTAATGTATATAAAAATAAATATAGTTAATTTAGTTATTAATGAAACGTACAAGTTACTAAAATAACAATTAATAATAATACCTAAATTTGTTTGATTTCAATTATATGTGTTAATATATATAAATGATATAGGTTCGTGAATCCGAAGCCAACCCTGCATTGTTCAATATAGTCATATGTATTTTTACTACAAAATACATTAGGTGAGTTTCATTTGCTCCCTTTTTACTCATTACATTTTTGGGCTGAGAATACATGCAAATGCTTTATTAACTGTTTTACAATATTTATATGCGTGAGTTTCATTTACCTTTTTACCCTTTATATTTTTGGGCTGAGAATACATGCGCAATTTTTATAAATGTTTTATGAAATAGACACAAGTAATCGAAACTACATTATATGGTTGAATTATCGAAATCGAATATGCCCCTTTTTATTAAGTCTGGTAATCTAAGAATTAGGGAACAGACACCCTAATTGACGCGAACTCTAAAGATAGATCTATCGGGCCCAACAAGCCCCATCCAAAGTACCGGAAGCTTTAGTACTTCGAAATTTATATCATGTCCGAAGGAGGATCCCGGAATGATGGGGATATTCTTATATGCATATTGTGAATGTCGGTTACCAGGTGTTCAATCTATATGAATGATATTTTTGTCTCTATGCATGGGACGTTTATTTATGAGAATTGGGAATATGAAATCTTGTGGTCTATTAAAATGATGGAAATGATTATTTATGTTAAACTAATGAACTCACCAACCTTTTGGTTGACACTTTAAAGCATGTTTATTCTCAGGTACGAAAGAAATCTTCCGTTGTGCATTTGCTCATCTTAAAGATATTACTTGGAGTCATTCATGACATATTTCAAAAGACGTTGCATTCGAGTCGTTGAGTTCATCAAGATTAATATTAAGTCAATTATACTAAGATATATTACGAAATGGTATGCATATTGTCAACTTTTGATGTAATGAAAGATTGTCTTTTCAAAAACGAATGCAATGTTTGTAAAATGTATCATATAGAGGTCAAGTACCTCGCGATGTAATCAACTGTTGTGAATCGTTTATAATCGATATGGACTTCGTCCAGATGGAGTCGGACGGGTCTTTACAAATGTTCCATAAGGACAGGTGAATGTTGTCTTCTCTTTGTCCTTTGGATCGAGTGGAATCTGAAAGTAGCCAGAAAAACCGTCAAGGAAACAATAGTATTCATTTCCTGATAGACGTTCCAACATTTGATCGATGAAAGGTAATGGAAAATGATCTTTTCAGGTTGCATCGTTTAGTTTACGATAATCTATGCAAACCCTCCAACCGGTGACCTCCCGTGTTGGAATAAGCTCATTATTTTCATTCTGAATTATGGTTGTCTCTCCCTTTTTAGGTACCACTTGAAAAGGACTAACCCATGGTGAATCAGACATGAGATAGATCAGACCGGCGTCCAGAAGTTTGATTACTTCTTTCTTGACGACTTCTTAAAACATAGGGTTGACCCTTCTTTGCCTCTAAACTGATGGTTTGAAATCATCTTCCATAAAGATCTTTTGGGTGCAATAGGTGGGGCTGATTCCTTTTATGTCGGAGATCTTCCAAGCAATTGCCTTCTTATGTGATTTCAAAACTTGAATCAATTTTGCCTTCTCTTGTGGCGTGAGGTCTTTCGAGATGATTACGGGGAATTGCGATTCTCCTTCTAAGAATGCATACTCCAGATTGTCGGGTAACTTATTTAATTCCAATTCCGGAGGTTCCTCGATAGATGGCTTCATCCTAGCTATTGAAATGTCCTGTTCTTATTGATTAAAAACGTTCCATATTAATTGATTTCGTTGCGAGGTTTTGACCTCTATATGAGACGTTTTTCAAAGACTGCATTCATTTTAAAACAAACCATAACCTTTATTTCATCAATAAAGGTTTAAAAAGCTTTACGTAGATTATCAAATAATGATAATCTAAAATATCCTGTTTACACACGACCATTACATAATGGTTTACAATACAAATATGTTACAACAAAATAAGTTTCTTGAATGCAGTTTTTACACAATATCATACAAGCATGGACTCCAAATCTTGTCCTTATTTAAGTATGCGACAGCGGAAGCTCTTAATAATCACCTGAGAATAAACATGCTTAAAACGTCAACAAAAATGTTGGTGAGTTATAGGTTTAACCTATATATATCAAATCGTAACAATAGACCACAAGATTTCATATTTCAATATACATCCCATACATAGAGATAAAAATCATTCATATGGTGAACACCTGGTAACCGACATTAACAAGATGCATATATAAGAATATCCCCATCATTCCGGGACACCCTTCGGATATGATATAAATTTCGAAGTACTAAAGCATCCGGTACTTTGGATGGGGTTTGTTAGGCCCAATAGATCTATCTTTAGGATTCGCGTCAATTAGGGTGTCTGTTCCCTAATTCTTAGATTACCAGACTTAATAAAAAGGGGCATATTCGATTTCGATAATTCAACCATAGAATGTAGTTTCACGTACTTGTGTCTATTTTGTAAATCATTTATAAAACCTGCATGTATTCTCATCCCAAAAATATTAGATTTTAAAAGTGGGACTATAACTCACTTTCACAGATTTTTACTTCGTCGGGAAGTAAGACTTGGCCACTGGTCGATTCACGAACCAATAACAAATATGTACATATATATCAAAGTATGTTCAAAATATATTTACAACACTTTTAATACATTTTGATGTTTGAAGTTTATTAAGTCAGCTGTCCTCGTTAGTAACCTACAACTAGTTGTCCACAGTTAGATATACAGAAATAAATCGATAAATATTATCTTGAATCAATCCACGACCCAGTGTATACGTATCTCAGTATTGATCACAACTCAAACTATATATATTTTGGAATCAACCTCAACCCTGTATAGCTAACTCCAACATTCACATATAGAGTGTCTATGGTTGTTCCGAAATATATATAGATGTGTCGACATGATAGGTCAAAATATTGTATACGTGTCTATGGTATCTCAAGATTACATAATATACAATACAAGTTGATTAAGTTATGGTTGGAATAGATTTGTTACCAATTTTCACGTAGCTAAAATGAGAAAAATTATCCAATCTTGTTTTACCCATAACTTCTTCATTTTAAATCCGTTTTGAGTGAATCAAATTGCTATGGTTTTATATTGAACTCTATTTTATGAATCCAAACAGAAAAAGTATAGGTTTATAGTCGGAAAAATAAGTTACAAGTCGTTTTTGTAAAGGTAATCATTTCAGTCGAAAGAACGACGTCTAGATGACCATTTTAGAAAACATACTTCCACTTTGAGTTTAACCATAATTTTTGGATATAGTTTCATGTTCATAATAAAAATCATTTTCCCAGAATAACAACTTTTAAATCAAAGTTTATCATAGTTTTTAATTAACTAACCCAAAACAGCCCGCGGTGTTACTACGACGGCGTAAATCCGGTTTTACGGTGTTTTTCGTGTTTCCAGGTTTTAAATCATTAAGTTAGCATATCATATAGATATAGAACATGTGTTTAGTTGATTTTAAAAGTCAAGTTAGAAGGATTAACTTTTATTTGCGAACAAGTTTAGAATTAACTAAACTATGTTCTAGTGATTACAAGTTTAAACCTTCGAATAAGATAGCTTTATATGTATGAATCGAATGATGTTATGAACATCATTACTACCTCAAGTTCCTTGGATAAATCTACTGGAAATGAGAAAAATAGATCTAGCTTCAAAGGATCCTTGGATGGCTTGAAAGTTCTTGAAGCAGAATCATGACACGAAAACAATATCAAGTAAGATTTCCACTAGAAATAGGATTGTTATAGTTATAGAAATTGAATTAAAGTTTGAATATGATTATTACCTTGTATTAGAAAGATAACCTACTGTAAGTAACAAAGGTTTCTTGATCTTGGATGATTACTTGGAATGGATTTAGAAAACTTGGAAGTAAACTTGCAATCTTGGAAGTATTCTTGATTTTATGAAACTAGAACTTTTGGAATTTATGAAGAACACTTAGAACTTGAAGATAGAACTTGAGAGAGATCAATTAAATGAAGAAAATTGAAGAATGAAAGTGTTTGTAGGTGTTTTTGGTCGTTGGTGTATGGATTAGATATAAAGGATATGTAATTTTGTTTTCATGTAAATAAGTCATGAATGATTACTCATATTTTTGTAATTTTATGAGATATTTCATACTAGTTGCCAAATGATGGTTCCCAAATGTGTTAGGTGACTCACATGGGCTGCTAAGAGCTGATCATTGGAGTGTATATACCAATAGTACATACATCTAAAAGCTGTGTATTGTACGAGTACGAATACGGGTGCATACGAGTAGAATTGTTGATGAAACTGAACGAGGATGTAATTGTAAGCATTTTTGTTAAGTAGAAGTATTTTGATAAGTGTATTGAAGTATTTCAAAAGTGAATAAATACATATTAAAACACTACATGTATATACATTTTAACTGAGTCGTTAAGTCATCGTTAGTCGTTACATGTAAGTGTTGTTTTGAAACCTTTAGGTTAACGATCTTGTTAAATGTTCTTAACCCAATGTTTATAATTTCAAATGAGATTTTAAATTATTATATTATCATGATATTAGCATGTATGAATATCTCTTAATATGATATATATACATTAAATGCCTTTACAACGATAATCGTTACATATATGTCTCGTTTAAAAATCATTAAGTTAGTAGTCTTGTTTTTACATATGTAGTTCATTGTTAATATACTTAATGATATGTTTACTTATCATAATATCATGTTAACTATATATATATATATCCATATATATGTCATCATATAGTTTTTACAAGTTTTAACGTTCGTGAATCACCGGTCAACTTGGGTGGTCAATTGTCTATATGAAACATATTTCAATTAATCAAGTCTTAACAAGTTTGATTGTTTAACATGTTGGAAACATTTAATCATGTAAATATCAATCTCAATTAATATATATAAACATGGAAAAGTTCGGGTCACTACAGTACCTACCCGTTAAATAAATTTCGTCTCGAAATTTTAAGCTGTTGAAGGTGTTGACCAATCTTCTGGAAATAGATGCGGGTATTTCTTCTTCATCTGATCTTCACGCTCCCAGGTGAACTCGGGTCCTCTACAAGAATTCCATCAAACCTTAACAATTGGTATCTTGTTTTGCTTAAGTCTTTTAACCTCACGATCCATTATTTCGACGGGTTCTTCGATGAATTGAAGTTTTTCGTTGATTTGGATTTCATCTAATGGAATAGTGAGATCTTCTTTAGCAAAACATTTCTTCAAATTCGAGATGTAGAAAGTGTTATGTACAGCCGCGAGTTGTTGAGGTAACTCAAGTCGGTAAGTGATGTGTAGCGGAGGGGTACGTGATAGTACTATATTTTACTACGAAATACGTTACAAATTACACAAGTTTTAATTAAATATTTACAAAATGGATATACCAAAACCTTGCTACAACACAATAGGCAGTGTACCTAGTCGCGGAGTAGTATAGTTTTTAGTAAGTTCGGTTCGTTCCACAGGGAGACGGGCTTATGAAACACTTATTTTTATATAATTATATTTGTACAAAAATATATAAATATATATATAATAATATATAAAAGTGGGGGTTTTACCGTTTAATGACCGGTTTGTCGATTTATATTTTAAGCGAAGCGTATAGTAAATGACGATATTTAAATAACAATATAAAATAAATAACAATAATTGAAATGACAATAAATAAAAGTACGAGAAAAAATGAAATAAAATATATTATGCTTATTTAAACTTCCGTAACCATGATGTTTGACGTTTTGATTTTAATTTTATGCCCATGGGTTAATTGTCCTTTGTCTTGGATTATTTAATATGTCCGTCTGGTTTTTGTCCATAACAGTCCATCAGTCATAAATATAAAATGCGAGTGCCCTCGTCAAATTATTATTATACCCGAAGTTAAATATTCCAACTAATTGGGGATTCGAATTGTAACAAGGTTTTAATACTTTGTTTAATGAATACACCAGGTTATCGACTGCGTGTAAACCAAGGTTTTACTACTTTGTTAACAATTACACCAATTACCCTTGAATGTAATTTCACCCCTGTTTTAATTATTCTAGTGGCTATTAATCCATTCCCGTGTCCGGTTAAATGAACGATTATTCGTACATATAAATACCCCGCCCATCGTGTCCGATCGAGTGTATATGGTAATTTATAGGGACGCCCAATTGTAAATCTTTATATTAACATTAACAAACTATCATTTAGTTAAACAAATATAAAGCCCATTAATAGCTCATAGTCTAATTTCCACAAGTGTCGTTCTTTTGTCCAAACCCCAATTATGGTACAAAGCCCAATTACCCATTTTAGTAATTAGCCCAACATTATGATTACTTCGGATTAAATAAGCATAATAATAACTTAAGTACGAGACATTAATTTAAAAAGGAGAACATAGCTTACATTGATTATTTATCGCGTAGTGGTACACGGACAGAATTTCGACTTCAAAACCCGTAAAAATAACTTTTACATAACCCAAACTAATCTAATATAACACTAATCTATACTATATTTATTTATATATTATAAATTTATTATTATTATTACATTATTCTTACGGAGTATTATTATGTATATGTGTGTGGTGTTCTTTAAAACGAACGAAAACTGGCAAATTTATAGACCAGGCCTGATTCTGATCCTCATGCGACTCGCATGGGAAATAGGCATAAATCCATGCGAGTCGCATGGCCATCAGAATCCAGCTCAATCATTTTTGTTTTCTTGTTCGTCGACATAATTTAAAATAAATATAAATATATAAATAATTAATATAATTATTTATATATTATATTTTATTCTTGTGCATAGTAGACTAGATATTTTTGGTCCGTTGCGTCGGGCGTTTCTTCTTGGCTCGGGTCCCGGTTCCGGATTTTCGAACGTCCTCTCGTACTATTTTATATCGTGTACTTTGTGTTTCGCAACTTGTACTTTTGTAATTTTGAGACGTTCCTCATCAATAAATTGAACCTTTTTAATTGTATCTTGTACATTTGAGCATTTTGGACCTTTGCGTCTTCAATTCGTCATTTTCGCCTTTTGTCTTCGCACTTATTAAATATAAACGAATATTACTTGAATATGGAACAATTACAACTAAAATCTTGTCTTTCTTGGGGGATAATGCTATGAAATATATGTTCCTTTTTAGTCTTATCAATATCCCCACACTTGAGCGTTGCTTGTCCTCAAGCAATACAGTCTTGAAATAAAAACATACGAATCACTTCTTTATTCTTCACACTTTGTACATCAGTGATTTTGATAGAGCGGTATAAACAATGATAGTAACGATGTGGTTAAAGGTGGGTGTGTCTTTTATAGTTGCCTAGGGTTTAGGTCAACGACACTGGCAATCAAATAGCCGATTTACTTTCGGTTTCCAAAGCAAAGTGCACATTTGAAAGGCGGTTTACAGTCCCACATGACTTTAAAAATTTAGATCCTTAAGGAAATTGGATCTTTATGAAAACATTTGATCTTTTGAAAATTCATTCTAGCTTTTACCCTAGACAAGTTTTCTGATTTGACCCACCATCGGTGTTGCAAAATATATTTGTGGATCAATATTTTGGCTAAAAACATTTAGGTTCGTGTAATCCACTGCTATCCCTGTATCGGAAAGCACACATCCAATTTACTTGTTCCGTATATTACCTTTCGGTAAACTACCGTCCGGTTGTAAAGGAAAGCGATGAACAAGAAACTGTTAAGGCAATGTCCCATGACATGCAGATGATTATGGTCTTTTGACGTGTCGGATGCTAGAACTATCCTTGGTAGGAGCAATAGTAAAGATCATCCTATGATTTTTCGGTCTGCCACAAGGTCCTGTCTCCGACCATGCTATGCAACCACCGTTCTTACGGTTGACACCCGATTTGGTTCAGGTGACCTAATGAATTCCAGGTGAATTCCTAGGATTTAACGTTCAATGGTAATGAACGTATTGAAAATGGATTTTCAGAAAACAAATCGGTTTGTATTTTTGATCAAAATATTTTCTCGTTCAAGCTCGAGTTTAGATATCATTGAATTCCATGAGTTTGAATTCTCAATCTTTAAGGTCAATCTCAAGGATTGAGTAATATCAGTCTTAAAAGCTGATTTTTAATCTTTAAGGAGATTATCCTTTCTGGGGATCTGATTCATTAGTCTTATCAAGCTAATTTGCACGGTGCCCCCCCATTGTACGAGATAAATCCTTCTCATGGTTAGGATAAATCTGACCACTTGGCGACCCTGTTTGATGCTGAGGTCCGTGGATTTTCAGCCGATTTTAGTGATGACTTTTCTAGATTTTTCGTCAACCTACAGCTGGTCTGGACGACAACTTCATGACCTAAATCAAGAAGCGCGTGTCTTTTTCGGAAGACTTTACTTCCTTCTAATGATGGAATTGATTCATCGTGTAGATCCATCTTTCTTTCAAAAGTATCACAATAAACCGGGTAAAACTATTAATTTAGTTCAAAACAAAAGCACCTGCAATAACTTTACAGAAACATGTGATAGATAGTTTTTAATTGAATAACTTGGTACATTCTCCCCACACTTAGTTTCTTTCTTTGCCTTTTTATTCTTCTTTATTCCTTTTTAAATGAATTCAAGCGTTTTGGGTTGTTTCTCAATTTATGTCCTCGAGGTAACGATAATTTCGGTATTAACACCTAGTTTTCATCGTTCATAAATATGTATAAACATGATTTTGACTTCATTTAATTGAAAATTTTGAAAAATTTTACTAGAAGTGGGTAGTCAGTATATAAGACTAGGGCTGTTCCTTGTTATCAGAGAGCACTAGATTCTAATACAACTACTGCGTTACTAGTATTTTAGTTGAAAATTTTTCAAATTTTCATGAAATTTGGCAATTAAACTAAGTATAAACCCGAGAGAATTTATAACCCTTCCCCACACTTGAGATCATGCAATGCCCTCATTTGCATGAAATCAGACTATAATTATAAATTCATGAGGGTGATTAGTGTAGAAAAGTGATTAAAAATACCTAGTTTGTACTTACAAAGCTCGACGAATGATAGATGGCGCGCCTCATCGTTCATTCCTTCTTGTATTATCACACATGTTTTTCTTCAAAAATGGTTGCTTTTCTGAACTGTTTGCTAATCTTTGAAAATGCATCTTTTACCCTAATTTATTATGCATGTTTATTAACGAGTTATGTACTAACCTGAACCCCTAATTTAACGTTAAGTGGGGTTAGACTTCCCCACACTTAGCTGACGACATGTGAAATCGGTGGAATAAGTTCCACGAATTAAAATAGTGAGCCAGTTATTTGCATCTCGGGTGGTGTATAATATATCAATGGGTTTAAAGTTTAGACTCACCCGATCGTCACTACTTAATTCTTTTTTAAGTGTAGCTTTTAGTAAATGGATATGTCTCTTTTCTGGTTCTTGGTCAAATGGATCGATATACACCGACATACTTATATCTATAGGGTGGTCAATTCCAAAAGTGTCCTTCCGTTTATTCTCGGGATTAAAGTTTTCACCTCTATTACCCAATTGGGTGAAATCCGAGGTGTCATTATCTATTACAGCTCGTAGTTCATCTTCAGTAGATGACTCGTCTATTGAGAATATTGGGTTGGAAAGTTGTGGGATGGTAAAGTTCGGTTTGGCCTCGGGGGTAAAATTTTCAACGTTATCGTTTTCCCAAGAGTACCAATTTGTCACCCTTTCTTCTTCTTCATCCTCCATTGATGGATTGATTATTTCGTCGGTAGAGGCTAATGTGTCGATATGTTGTGAATTTGGTAAGACTGAATAAAAAGTATCATCGGGATAGTTGGTGATTTCGGAGCTCTCGAATTCATCAAAATTCGATGATTTGAGATTTTCTTGCACACGACTCCTCAGATCAACAGGTGTGTAATCTGATAGAGTTTCAGCTTGCTGGTTTACAAACTCTCTCATTTGTTCCTTTTGAGCATCAAGTTCTTCGAGTTTGATTTTCATATTGTCTAAAGAATTTTCGGACACGTAATTTTCCTCGTCTTCTGGTTGTTGAGTTTGGATATATTCTTGGTAATAATCCCAGTTTGAATTGCGTTCTTCATAATCGTTCCATTCAGGTTCTGTGGGTACGTAATTTTCCATAGGAACGTAATAATAACATTCCCATGTTGAGTGATAATCTCCACAGATTTCACAACCAGTTATTGTTTCGTCATTTGTGATCCAAGATTGACTGAACGAATTGTCATCAACACTCGGTTGAGAGTATTGATTTAATTGATTTTGGAGTTCAAAAAGAGTTTCCAAGGCCTTGTTTTCAAAATTTTCCATTTTATTGCGACGGCCAAATTTTAGCTACATTCACAAATGATCCTATTAGTTATAAAAATAGAAAAACTTATATAAGTTGTCCAATTAATAGACTTTTCTGATTTTTGCCCACGTTTCGAATAGCCAAAAGATGCAGCAGGTAGCCAGGACCCTTTAAATCGGAAGCCCACAACTAGCCACTAACAAATCCAACTATTACTACGAACCAGAAAAATGTCAACGTCCATTAACTTAACCGCTTAAATAATTTTTCTTTCCGTTTTGAGAATTAGATAAGAAATAGAGAAAATTCTAGGTCCTAAAAACTAGAGCGTCGAGAAATAAGAAAGAAATAGATTGCGCGTCGAAAAACGTCGAAAAATAAAAATAAGAAAGAAAAACGTCGAAACTTAAAAGTCTAAAAACTAAATCTAAAAAGTTGCGCCTAAAAGTCTAAAGGTAAATGTAATTCTAAAGGAAAAACGGCAATTTATTAGGCACTAAAATCTATAAACGGCGTCGCAAAATTCTAAAGCGCCTAAGTCTTAATCTAAAGAAAAAGCACTTAAGAGATTTTACGGCAAAGCCTAAGAATCTAGAAATATAAAATAATTATGGCAAAAAAAACTAGACTAAAAACTAACTACGAACGATAAAAATACAAATATTACGCTAAACGATTAAAAAGATACAAAATAGAAAAAGAAATAAAAAGTTATAAAATTATATATTTTTATAAAAATATTATTTTTATATTTTAAATTATAAAAGTATTAATTTTATATATTTAATAAACTAATTATAAGTAAATATTATAAATTAATAAAACTAAATAATATTAAACAAATAACCTAAATAGGGTTTTAATAATAATAATATAATATTACACCGTAATTAATGCGTAACTAGGGTAAAACCTGGCCTGTCAGCACCCATCATGCGACTCGCATGGGGTTCAGGCTACGGGTCATGCGAGTCGCATGACCTCCAGAGCCGGTTCAAATGAGGGGGGTCAAATGACAGGCTTAACCTTATTATTTATATTTATTTATATTTTCTGTTTTAAATATTAAATAAAATATATATATAATTTAAATAAAAACTTAATATTTTTATAAAACTAAAAATAGAAATATTTGATAATAAAAATCTTAAAATTATATAAAAATATATATATTTTTTTTCTTTTCGGTTTTAATTTTTAAAATTTTTAGATTTTTAAATTTTTTAATTTTTAGGATTTTATATTGTTTTTCTAAAAATAATAAATATATATATACAAAAATAAAAAATAGATAGTTTCGCCGAGTCCCCGGCAGCGGCGCCAAAAACTTGATGTGTAGCGGAGGGGTACGTGATAGTACTATATTTTACTACGAAATACGTTACAAATTACACAAGTTTTAATTAAATATTTACAAAATGGATATACCAAAACCTTGCTACAACACAATAGGCAGTGTACCTAGTCGCGGAGTAGTATAGTTTTTAGTAAGTTCGGTTCGTTCCACAGGGAGACGGGCTTATGAAACACTTATTTTTATATAATTATATTTGTACAAAAATATATAAATATATATATAATAATATATAAAAGTGGGGGTTTTACCGTTTAATGACCGGTTTGTCGATTTATATTTTAAGCGAAGCGTATAGTAAATGACGATATTTAAATAACAATATAAAATAAATAACAATAATTGAAATGACAATAAATAAAAGTACGAGAAAAAATGAAATAAAATATATTATGCTTATTTAAACTTCCGTAACCATGATGTTTGACGTTTTGATTTTAATTTTATGCCCATGGGTTAATTGTCCTTTGTCCTGGATTATTTAATATGTCCGTCTGGTTTTTGTCCATAACAGTCCATCAGTCATAAATATAAAATGCGAGTGCCCTCGTCAAATTATTATTATACCCGAAGTTAAATATTCCAACTAATTGGGGATTCGAATTGTAACAAGGTTTTAATACTTTGTTTAATGAATACACCAGGTTATCGACTGCGTGTAAACCAAGGTTTTACTACTTTGTTAACAATTACACCAATTACCCTTGAATGTAATTTCACCCCTGTTTTAATTATTCTAGTGGCTATTAATCCATTCCCGTGTCCGGTTAAATGAACGATTATTCGTACATATAAATACCCCGCCCATCGTGTCCGATCGAGTGTATATGGTAATTTATAGGGATGCCCAATTGTAAATCTTTATATTAACATTAACAAACTATCATTTAGTTAAACAAATATAAAGCCCATTAATAGCTCATAGTCTAATTTCCACAAGTGTCGTTCTTTTGTCCAAACCCCAATTATGGTACAAAGCCCAATTACCCATTTTAGTAATTAGCCCAACATTATGATTACTTCGGATTAAATAAGCATAATAATAACTTAAGTACGAGACATTAATTTAAAAAGGAGAACATAGCTTACATTGATTATTTATCGCGTAGTGGTACACGGACAGAATTTCGACTTCAAAACCCGTAAAAATAACTTTTACATAACCCAAACTAATCTAATATAACACTAATCTATACTATATTTATTTATATATTATAAATTTATTATTATTATTACATTATTCTTACGGAGTATTATTATGTATATGTGTGTGGTGTTCTTTAAAACGAACGAAAACTGGCAAATTTATAGACCAGGCCTGATTCTGATCCTCATGCGACTCGCATGGGAAATAGGCATAAATCCATGCGAGTCGCATGGCCATCAGAATCCAGCTCAATCATTTTTGTTTTCTTGTTCGTCGACATAATTTAAAATAAATATAAATATATAAATAATTAATATAATTATTTATATATTATATTTTATTCTTGTGCATAGTAGACTAGATATTTTTGGTCCGTTGCGTCGGGCGTTTCTTCTTGGCTCGGGTCCCGGTTCCGGATTTTCGAACGTCCTCTCGTACTATTTTATATCGTGTACTTTGTGTTTCACAACTTGTACTTTTGTAATTTTGAGACGTTCCTCATCAATAAATTGAACCTTTTTAATTGTATCTTGTACATTTGAGCATTTTGGACCTTTGCGTCTTCAATTCGTCGTTTTCGCCTTTTGTCTTCGCACTTATTAAATATAAACGAATATTACTTGAATATGGAACAATTACAACTAAAATCTTGTCTTTCTTGGGGGATAATGCTATGAAATATATGTTCCTTTTTAGTCTTATCAGTAAGCTACTGGTTCGACACGATCAATAATCTTGAATGGTCCAATATACCTTGGATTTAATTTCCCTCGTTTACCAAATCGAACAACGCCTTTCCAAGGTGCAACTTTAAGCATGACCATCTCTCCAATTTCAAATTCTATATCTTTTCTTTTAATGTCAGCGTAGCTCTTTTGTCGACTTTGGGCGGTTTTCAACCGTTGTTGAATTTGGATGATCTTCTCGGTAGTTTCTTGTATTATCTCCGGACCCATAATCTGTCTATCCCCCACTTCAATCCAACAAATCGGAGACCTGCACTTTCTACCATAAAGTGCTTCAAACGGCGCCATCTCAATGCTTGAATGGTAGTTGTTGTTGTAGGAAAATTCTGCTAACGGTAGATGTCGATCCCAACATGCTACCGAAATCAATAACACATGCTCGTAGCATGTCTTCAAGCGTTTGTATCGTCCTTTCACTCTGTCCATCAGTTTGTGGATGATAGGCAGTACTCATGTCTAGACGAGTTCCTAATGCTTGCTGTAATGTCTGCCAGAATCTTGAAATAAATCTGCCATCCCTATCAGAGATAATAGAGATTGGTATTCCATGTCTGGAGATAACTTCCTTCAAATACAGTCGTGCTAACTTCTCCATCTTGTCAGCTTCTCTTATTGGCAGGAAGTGTGCTGATTTGGTGAGACGATCAACTATTACCCAAATAGTATCAAAACCACTTGCAGTCCTTGGCAATTTAGTGATGAAATCCATGGTAATATTTTCCCATTTCCATTCCAGGATTTCGGGTTGTTGAAGTAGACCTGATGGTTTCTGATGCTCAGCTTTGACCTTAGAACACGTCCAACATTCTCCTACATATTTAGCAATATCGGCTTTCATACCTGGCCACCAAAAATGTTTCTTAAGATCCTTGTACATCTTCCCCGTTCCAGGATGTATTGAGTATCTGGTTTTATGAGCTTCTCTAAGTACCATTTCTCTCATATCTCCAAATTTTGGTACCCAAATCCTTTCAGCCCTATACCATGTTCCGTCTTCCCGAATATTAAGATGCTTCTTCGATCCTTTGGGTATTTTATCCTTTAAATTTCCCTCTTTTAAAACTCCTTGTTGCGCCTCCTTTATTTGAGTAGTAAGGTTAGTGTGAATCATTATATTCATAGATTTTACTCGAATGGGCTCTCTGTCCTTCCTGCTCAAGGCATCGGCTACCACATTTGCCTTCCCCGGGTGGTAACGAATCTCAAAGTCGTAATCATTCAACAATTCAATCCACCTACGCTGCCTCATATTCAGTTGTTTCTGATTAAATATGTGTTGAATACTTTTGTGATCGGTATATATAATACTTTTGACCCCATATAAGTAGTGCCTCCAAGTCTTTAATGCAAAAACAACCGCGCCTAATTCCAAATCATGCGTCGTATAATTTTGCTCGTGAATCTTCAATTGTCTAGACGCATAAGCAATCACCTTCGTCTGTTGCATTAATACACAACCGAGACCTTGCTTTGATGCGTCACAATAAATCACAAAATCATCATTCCCTTCAGGCAATGACAATATAGGTGTCGTAGTTAGCTTTTTCTTCAATAACTGAAACGCTTTCTCTTGTTCATCATTCCATTCAAATTTCTTCTCTTTATGCGTTAATGCAGTCAAGGGTTTTGCTATTCTGTAAAAGTCTTGGATGAACCTTCTGTAGTAACCAGCTAGTCCTAAAAACTGGCGTATGTGTTTCGGAGTTTTCGGGGTTTCCCACTTTTCAACAGTTTCTATCTTTGCCGGATCCACCTTAATACCTTCTTTGTTCACTATGTGACCGAGGAATTGAACTTCTTCCAACCAAAATGCAAACTTTGAAAACTTAGCGTACAATTCTTCCTTCCTCAATACTTCTAACACCTTTCTCAAATGTTCACCGTGTTCTTGGTCATTCTTTGAGTAAATAAGTATGTCATCAATGAAAACAATGACAAACTTGTCAAGGTATGGTCCACACACTCGGTTCATAAGGTCCATGAACACAGCTGGTGCATTAGTTAAACCAAACGGCATGACCATAAACTCGTAATGACCGTAACGTGTTCTGAAAGCAGTCTTTGGAATATCATCTTCTTTCACCCGCATTTGATGATACCCGAAACGTAAGTCAATCTTTGAATAAACAGACGAGCCTTGTAGTTGATCAAATAAGTCGTCGATTCTCGGTAGTGGGTAGCGATTCTTGATGGTAAGTTTGTTCAACTCTCGGTAGTCGATACACAACCTGAATGTACCATCTTTCTTCTTGACAAACAAAACAGGAGCTCCCCACAGTGATGTGCTTGGTCGAATGAAACTACGCTCTAAAAGTTCTTGTATTTGGCTTTGCAGTTCTTTCATCTCGCTGGGTGCGAGTCTGTAAGGAGCACGAGCTATGGGTACAGCTCCTGGTACAAGATCTATTTGAAATTCAACGGATCGATGTGGGGGTAATCCCGGTAATTCTTTCGGAAATACATCGGGAAATTCTTTTGCAATGGGAACATCATTGATGCTCTTTTCTTCAATTTGTACTTTCTCGACGTGTGCTAGAATAGCATAGAAACCTTTTCTTATTAGTTTTTGTGCCTTCAAATTACTAATAAGATGTAGCTTCGTGTTGCCCTTTTCTCCGTACACCATTAAGGGTTTTCCTTTTTCTCGTATAATGCGAATTGCATTTTTGTAACAAACGATCTCTGCTTTCACTTCTTTCAACCAGTCCATACCGATTATCACATCAAAACTCCCTAACTCTACTGGTATCAAATCAATCTTAAATGTTTCGCTAACCAGTTTAATTTCTCGATTCCGACATATATTATCTGCTGAAATTAATTTACCATTTAATAATTCGAGTAAAAATTTACTATCCAAAGGCGTTAATGGATAACTTAATTTAGCACAAAAATCTCTACTCATATAGCTTCTATCCGCACCCGAATCAAATAAAACGTAAGCAGATTTATTGTCAATAAGAAACGTACCCATAACAAGCTCCGGGTCTTCCTGTGCCTCTGCCGCATTAATATTGAAAACTCTTATGCGGCCTTGTCCATTCGTGTTCTCCTGGTTCGGGCAATTTCTAATAATGTGGCCCGGTTTTCCACATTTATAACAAACTACATTGGCATAACTTGCTCCGACACTACTTGCTCCGCCATTACTCGTTCTGACACCATTTGTTCCTTTCGTTCTATTAACCCCTGGTCCGTAGACCTCACACTTCACCGCGCTATGACCATTTCTTTTACACTTGTTGCAAAATTTGGTGCAGAACCCCGAGTGATACTTTTCACACCTTTGGCATAGCTGCTTCTGATTGTTGTTGTTGTTGCGGTTATTATTGTTGTTGGGATGATTGTTGTAGTTGCTGTTGTTGTTGTTGTTGTTGTTGTTGGGCCGTTTGTTGTAGTTGCGATTGATGTTGCGATTGTTGGGATAATTGTTGCGATTATTGTTGTAATTGCTGTTGTTGTTGTATTGGTGATTCTTATCACCGTTTTTCTCCCACTTTCGTTTGACTTGCTTCACATTGGCCTCTTTAGCAGTCTGTTCTTTAATTCTTTCTTCAATCTGGTTCACTAGTTTGTGAGCCATTCTACATGCCTGTTGTATGGAGGCGGGCTCGTGTGAACTTATATCTTCTTGGATTCTTTCCAGTAATCCTTTCACAAACGCGTCGATCTTCTCTTCCTCATCTTCGAACGCTCCCGGACACAATAGGCACAATTCTGTGAATCGTCTTTCGTACGTGGTAATATCAAATCCTTGGGTTCGTAACCCTCTAAGTTCTGTCTTGAGCTTATTGACCTCGGTTCTGGGACGGTACTTCTCGTTCATCAAGTGCTTGAATGCTGACAACGGTAGTGCGTACGCATCGTCTTGTCCCACTTGCTATAGATAGGTATTCCACCATGTTAACGCAGAACCTGTGAAGGTATGCGTAGCATACTTCACTTTGTCCTCTTCAGTACACTTACTTATGGCAAACACCGATTCAACCTTCTCGGTCCACCGTTTCAATCCGATCGGTCCTTCGGTTCCATCAAATTCCAAAGGTTTATCAAATTCCAAAGGTTTGCAGGCAGTGAATTCTTTGTAGGTGCATCCTACATGATTTCCTGTACTGCTAGATCCAAGGTTATTGTTGGTATGTAGCGCAGCCTGTACTGCAGCTATGTTTGAAGCTAGAAAAGTACGGAATTCCTCTTCATTCATATTCACGGTGTGTCGAGTAGTCAGTGCCATTTCCTTCAAAATAGTCAAATGGAACAAGTTAATCATACAGAATATTAAGAGTAGTTAATAGTATTTCGTAGCATAATATGAACTCATTTATAAAAGCTTTTTCTTCATATTAGCGTTTTATAAGTTTAAATTCGAGTAGAACCTACCCGTTAAGTTCATACTTAGTAGCTAATATACAATTCAACTACTACAATTCTATATGAAAAACTGATTATAATAATATTTCGCGTTCAAACTTTTACACAATATTTTACAAACTTACAATACCGCTTATTTTACATATAGCATGAAATATAGCACACAATAAATTTGATACAAGATGGTTGTGAAGATAATTCTAGCTAGTACACAAGTCAGCAAAGGCAATAAAGACACGTAATTCATACGTCCAGAAACAAGTCATGCATTCTGGTTTTACTAGGATTACTTCCCATCCTTGGTCTTGTGGAACATAACCGTTATGGCCGTTGATAAGACAGCGTGTTGTAACGTCGTCAAAGGGACGAGGGTTACGTAATGTCCAACAGTCCCGTAACAATCTAAAAACCTCATTTCTTACCCCAATTACCGACTCCGTCACTTGTGGAAACGTTTTGTTTAATAGTTGTAGCCCGATGTTCTTGTTCTCACTTTGGTGAGAAGCGAACATTACTAATCTGTAAGCATAACATGCTTCTTTATGTTGCATGTTAGCCGCTTTTTCTAAATCACGAAGTCCAATATTCGGATATATTGAGTCAAAATAATTTCTTAACCCATTGCGTAAAATAGCATTTGGGTTCCCCGCAATATATGCGTCTAAGTAAACACATCGTAACTTATGGATTTCCCAATGTGATATCCCCCATCTTTCGAATGAAAGACTTTTATAAACCAAGGTATTCTTGGAACGTTCTTCGAATGTCTTACAAACTGATCTTGCCTTAAATAGTTGTGCCGAAGAATTCTGACCGACTCTAGATAAGATTTCATCAATCATGTCTCCGGCTAGGTCTCTTAAAATATTGGGTTGTCTATCCATTTTATGTTTTTATACTGTAAAATAGACAAGAGTTAGATTCATAAAAAAAAAATTACTTATTAATACAAGCAATTTTTACATATATCATAAAGCATAAGCACACTATATTACATATATTACACCACACGAATACAACTATCTTATTCCGACTCGCTTGTTTCTTCTTCTTCAGTTTTGGTTCGTTTTGCCAAGTTTCTAGGGATATATGATGTTCCCCTAATACGAGCCGTCGTTTTCCACATTGATTTAGAAAAACCTGGTGGTTTAGAGGTTCCCGGGTCATTGTTACAACTTAAGGACTTCGGGGGTTGACGATACATATAAAGTTCATCGGGGTTGGAATTAGATTTCTCTATTTTTATGCCCTTTCCCTTATTATTTTCTTTTGCCTTTTTAAATTCAGTTGGGGTAATTTCTATAACATCATCGGAATTCTCGTCGGAATCCGATTCATCGGAGAATTGGTAATCCTCCCAATATTTTGCTTCCTTTGCGGAAACACCATTGACCATAATTAACCTTGGTCGGTTGGTTGAGGATTTTCTTTTACTTAACCGTTTTATTGTTTCCCCCACCTGTCCTATTTCTTCATCCGGTTCCGATTCTTCTTCCGGTTCCGAATCTTCTTCCGGTTCCGACTCTTCTTCCGGTTCCTCTTCGGGAACTTGTGAATCAGTCCATGAATCATTCCAATTTACATTTGACTCTTCATTATTATTAGGTGAGTCAATGGGACTTGTTCTAGAGGTAGACATCTATCACATAATATCAAACGCGTTAAGAGATTATTATATCACATAATATTCACATGTTAAAAATATATAGTTTCCAACAAAATTTGTTAAGCAATCATTTTTCAAGTAAACACGGTCGAAGTCCAGACTCACTAATGCATCCTAACAAACTCGATAAGACACACTAATGTAAAATTTTGGTTCTCTAAGACCAACGCTCTGATACCAACTGAAATGTCCCATTCTTATTGATTAAAAACGTTCCATATTAATTGATTTCGTTGCGAGGTTTTGACCTCTATATGAGACGTTTTTCAAAGACTGCATTCATTTTAAAACAAACCATAACCTTTATTTCATCAATAAAGGTTTAAAAAGCTTTACGTAGATTATCAAATAATGATAATCTAAAATATCCTGTTTACACACGACCATTACATAATGGTTTACAATACAAATATGTTACAACAAAATAAGTTTCTTGAATGCAGTTTTTACACAATATCATACAAGCATGGACTCCAAATCTTGTCCTTATTTAAGTATGCGACAGCGGAAGCTCTTAATAATCACCTGAGAATAAACATGCTTAAAACGTCAACAAAAATGTTGGTGAGTTATAGGTTTAACCTATATATATCAAATCGTAACAATAGACCACAAGATTTCATATTTCAATATACATCCCATACATAGAGATAAAAATTATTCATATGGTGAACACCTGGTAATCGACATTAACAAGATGCATATATAAGAAATATCCCCATCATTCCGGGACACCCTTCGGATATGATATAAATTTCGAAGTACTAAAGCATCCGGTACTTTGTATGGGGTTTGTTAGGCCCAATAGATCTATCTTTAGGATTCGCGTCAATTAGGGTGTCTGTTCTATAATTCTTAGATTACCAGACTTAATAAAAAGGGGCCTATTCGATTTCGATAATTCAACCATAGAATGTAGTTTCACGTACTTGTGTCTATTTTGTAAATCATTTATAAAACCTGCATGTATTCTCATCCCATAAATATTAGATTTTAAAAGTGGGACTATAACTCACTTTCACAGATTTTTACTTCGTCGGGAAGTAAGACTTGGCCACTGGTCGATTCACGAACCTATAACAAATATGTGCATATATATCAAAGTATGTTCAAAATATATTTACAACACTTTTAATACATTTTGATGTTTTAAGTTTATTAAGTCAGCTGTCCTCGTTAGTAACCTACAACTAGTTGTCCACAGTTAGATGTACAGGAATAAATCAATAAATATTATCTTGAATCAATCCACGACCCAGTGTATACGTATCTCAGTATTGATCACAACTCAAACTATATATATTTTGGAATCAACCTCAACCCTGTATAGCTAACTCCAACATTCACATATAGAGTGTCTATGGTTGTTCCGAAATATATATAGATGTGTCGACATGATAGGTCGAAACATTGAATACGTGTCTATGGTATCTCAAGATTACATAATATACAATACATGTTGATTAAGTTATGGTTGGAATAGATTTGTTACCAATTTTCACGTAGCTAAAATGAGAAAAATTATCCAATCTTGTTTTACCCATAACTTCTTCATTTTAAATCTGTTTTGAGTGAATCAAATTGCTATGGTTTCATATTGAACTCTATTTTATGAATCGAAACAGAAAATGTATAGGTTTATAGTCGGAAAAATAAGTTACAAGTCTTTTTTTTAAAGGTAGTCATTTCAGTCGAAAGAACGACGTCTAGATGACCATTTTAGAAAACATACTTCCACTTTGAGTTTAACCATAATTTTTTGATATAGTTTCATGTTCATAATAAAAATCATTTTCCCAGAATAACAACTTTTAAATCAAAGTTTATCATAGTTTTTAATTAACTAACTCAAAACAGCCCGCGGTGTTACTACGACGGCGTAAATCCGGTTTTACGGTGTTTTTCATGTTTCCAGGTTTTAAATCATTAAGTTAGCATATCATATAGATATAGAACATGTGTTTAGTTCATTTTAAAAGTCAAGTTAGAAGGATTAACTTTTATTTGCGAACAAGTTTAGAATTAACTAAACTATGTTCTAGTGATTACAAGTTTAAACCTTCGAATAAGATAGCTTTATATGTATGAATCGAATGATGTTATGAACATCATTACTACCTCAAGTTCCTTGGATAAACCTACTGGAAATGAGAAAAATAGATCTAGCTTCAAAGGATCCTTGGATGGCTTGAAAGTTCTTGAAGCAGAATCATGACACGAAAACAATTTCAAGTAAGATTTCCACTCGAAATAGGATTGTTATAGTTATAGAAATTGAATTAAAGTTTGAATATGATTATTAACTTGTATTAGAAAGATAACCTACTGTAAGTAACAAAGGTTTCTTGATCTTGGATGATTACTTGGAATGGATTTAGAAAACTTGGAAGTAAACTTGCAATCTTGGAAGTATTCTTGATTTTATGAAACTAGAACTTTTGGAATTTATGAAGAACACTTAGAACTTGAAGATAGAACTTGAGAGAGATCAATTAGATGAAGAAAATTGAAGAATGAAAGTGTTTGTAGGTGTTTTTGGTCGTTGGTGTATGGATTAGATATAAAGGATATGTAATTTTGTTTTCATGTAAATAAGTCATGAATGATTACTCATATTTTTGTAATTTTATGAGATATTTCATACTAGTTGCCAAATGATGGTTCCCACATGTGTTAGGTGACTCACATGGGCTGCTAAGAGCTGATCATTGGAGTGTATATACCAATAGTACATACATCTAAAAGCTGTGTATTGTACTAGTACGAATACGGGTGCATACGAGTAGAATTGTTGATGAAACTGAACGAGGATGTAATTGTAAGCATTTTTGTTAAGTAGAATTATTTTGATAAGTGTATTGAAGTCTTTCAAAAGTGTATAAATACATATTAAAACACTACATGTATATACATTTTAACTGAGTCGTTAAGTCATCGTTAGTCGTTACATGTAAGTGTTGTTTTGAAACCTTTAGGTTAACAATCTTGTTAAATGTTGTTAACCCAATGTTTATAATATCAAATGAGATTTTAAATTATTATATTATCATGATATTATCATGTATGAATATCTCTTAATATGATATATATACATTAAATGTCTTTACAACGATAATCGTTACATATATGTCTCGTTTAAAAATCATTAAGTTAGTAGTCTTGCTTTTACATATGTAGTTCATTGTTAATATACTTAATGATATGTTTACTTATCATAATATCATGTTAACTATATATATATCCATATATATGTCATCATATAGTTTTTACAAGTTTTAACGTTCGTGAATCACCGGTCAACTTGGGTGGTCAATTGTCTATATGAAACATATTTCAATTAATCAAGTCTTAACAAGTTTGATTGCTTAACATGTTGGAAACATTTAATCATGTAAATATCAATCTCAATTAATATATATAAACATGGAAAAGTTCGGGTCACTACAGCTATCTCCTTTCGGTCTAACGAGTCATACTTCTCCTGGAATTCTGATTCTTTAGTAGCGGTCAGTGATGCTATTTGTTGTTCGTTTTTGAAAATTGTCCTTCTTAATACTTCCTCTTCAGAAACGTCTTCCTTAGTTTCGAAGGTAGGTTCAAGAATTTCCACACAATCCTCTTTTGACTGGGGTTCCTGATATACCGGAATGAAATCTGTTTCTTCATTCGGCCTTCTCCTTAACAGAGGTAGGGGAATGCCTTGTCCTAGCGGTGCTATTTGGATAGTTTTACCAAGAAAATTACTTTCAGAGAGGGGAGGTTTGTGTTGACTAAGGTCTATGACTGAATGGGTGTCGAGATTTCCTTTAGGAGGTGTAAAGAACAGATCCTTAGAAATTTGATCTTGACTACATATAGCCATGGTTTCTTCCAGGTATTCGTTGACAAGTTCTTAAAAAGAATCAGAGAGATTTACATCTTCTTCGCAAGGATGGTTCATGAGACGATCAACATTGAATGTGATTTCTTCTCCTCCGACACTTAGTTTCAATGATTTCTCGTGCACATCAATTACGGCCTTGGTAGTATTCAGGAATGGTCTGCCAAGAATGAGTGGGACCTTCGTGTCTTCCTCAATATCCATAATGACGAAATCAACGGGAAATGTGAACTTATCCACTCTAACTAGGACATCTTCAGCTATTCCTCGAGGAATCTTAACTGATCTTTCTGCGAGTTGGATAGTCATTCTGGTACGCCTTAAATCATTTAATCCTAGCTTTTTGAATAAAGAATAGGGCATTAGGTTTACACTGGCTCCTAAGTCTGCTAATGTATTGCTAATTTGGACATCTTACAGGTAGCAAGGTACCGTAAATCTTCCTGTATCTCCTAACTTTGGGGGAATTCCATGTTGTAACACTAATGAGCATTCTTCATTTAAGGGCAAGCTAACTATCTCTCTTAATCTCTCTTTGTTCGAAAGCAATTCTTTGAAAAATTTAGCGCAGTTAGGCATTTCTACTAAAGCATCTACTAGGCGTACATTCAAATGCAAATTCTTGATAATATCCCAATACTTAGCGAATTGCGCTTCTTGTTTTTCCTTCCTAAGCCTACCTGGGAAAGGTATGCGGGTGCGCGGAATAACTTCCGGGGCCTTAGGAGAGATAAGTTCCGGTGGATTAACAACTGGGTCAATTGACACAGGTTCCTTATCGGAAAAATCTTGTATGGGTATATTGACAGTTGTTTCTTTCCCTCTCTAGTAATTACTAGGGCATCAAACTCACTACACTCTACATCAACTTTAGTGGTTAAACGTGTTAGGACCCCGAAGTTGTATAGTGTTAATGTGAAATAAGCTTAATTGAAGGTTCCTTAGAAGAGGGCTATATAAGGAATTTAAGTAGTCCTAATTAGATAGCCATTGTGAAAAGACCCGTCCTAATCCATCCGGACAAAGTCCTTATCGATTATAAATGATTCACAATAGTTGGTTACATAGCGAGGTACTTGACCTCTATATGATACATTTTACAAACATTGCATTCGTTTTAAAAGACAAACTTGCTTTATATCGAAAACTGATGACATGCAAATCATTTCATAATATATTCAACTATAATTGACTAAATAATAATCTTGATGAACCCGACGACTCGAATGCAACGTCTTTTGAAATATGTCATGAATGACTCCAAGTAATATCTTTTAAATGAGCAATTGCACAGCGGAAGACTTCTTTCTTACCTGAGAATAAACATGCTTTCAAGTGTCAACCAAAAGGTTGGTGTGTTCATTAGTTTAACATAAATAATCATTTCATAATTTTTAATAGACCACAAGATTTCATATTTCCATTTCTCATAAACATACGTCCCATGCATAGAGACAAAAATATCATTCATATGAATTGAACACCTGGTAACCGACATTCACAATATGCATATAAGAATATCCCCATCATTCCGGGATCCTCATTCGGACATGATATAAATTTCGAAGTACTAAAGCATCCGGTACTTTGGATGGGGCTTGTTGGGCTCGATAGATCTATCTTTAGAGTTTGCGTCAATTAGGGTGTCTGTTCCCTAATTCTTAGATTACCAGACTATATAAAAAGGGGCATATTCGATTTTGATAATTCAACCATATAATGTAGTTTCGATTACTTGTGTCTATTTCGTAAAACATTTATAAAAGTAGCGCATGTATTCTCAGTCCCAAAAGTATATATTGCAAAAGCATTTAAAAAGGGAGCAAATGAAACTCACGCATATAAATATTGTAAAACAGTTAATAAAGCATTTGCATGTATTCTCAGCCCAAAAATATAATGATGTAAAAAGGGTAAATGAAACTCACCATACTGTATTTTGTAGTAAAAATACATATTACGACATTGATCAAGTATAGGGTTGGCTTCGGATTCACGAACCTATATCATTAGTATATTTATTAATATTCATTGTTATAATTGAACACACACACATATTTATATACATAAATGTATAAGTTATATCATTTTCATGTTAGTAATATATATATGTTTTATATGTTTATTTTGTATATATATAGAAATATTAATTTTTATTATGTTATATCTGTTAAATATACATATTTATGTATGTATTAAATTTGTTTATCAAAATAGTAGTTCTAACTATACTAAGTTAATATTAGTAAAAATAATGCTAATAACATTAGTAATATACTTATGTTAACCATAACTCTATTGATGATAATAACAATGATATTAATAATAATACTTGTAAAAATATTAATTTTTCTGTTAATGCTGGTTATGATATTGATTTTTAATAATTTCATAATAATATTACTCGTGATAATATAAATAATAATACATAGGTTAATATTACAATTCTATTATTTATAAAAAAAATACTAATACTAATATTTACGAAAAATAATAATAGCTTGTATCATTTTCATAAAGATAATAATCGTAATCATAATCTTGATACTAATACTAAAATGGTGAAAATTATATTTTTAGTAATCCTTGTAATAATACTATAATAATTATAATCCTAGTTGTATTAACAATCACTAATAATAACAATACAATATTAACAACAATAATAATAACTAATGTAATAATAATGATAACATAACAACAACTATAACAATAACTATAACTATAACTATAACTATAACAATAACAATAACAATAACAATAACAATAACAATAACAATAACAATAACAATAACAATAACAATAACAATAACAATAACAATAACAATAATAATAATAATAATAATAATAATAATAATAATAATAATAATAATAATAATAATAATAATAATAATAATAATAATAATAATAATAATAATAATATTGAATAAAAAGAAAACTACCTTAGAAATAAAAGAATGCACCGTACAAGGATTGAACCCGAGACCTCTCGTTAAACGACACAACACTCAACCATCCACACCAATCCATTTTTCTGATTTAATACCACGTTCAACAATATATAAACCGTATTTAAATAACCCCGTTACATGTTTCACCTTCTTCTTCATCGACTTCAAATCAACCCAGGTTTCAATCATCTAATTATCATTTTGTTTATTTAGTTTTTGGACACAGAAACGTTTTGAAACTTACTGGATCGATTAAAACAACAAAAGAGTTATAAATTTTTGCTGTAACAGAAACAAAGAACTCGATATGAACTCGCATTCAATTTCGAAAATTAAGTATGTTTTAGTCCACGATTAAAACATGAAAAAGGTTTTAATTCCATCATTGAAACTCCTGAGATCATTAATTGAGTCAGAAATTATCAATCGAGTTCTAATTTTTTTATGAACACGACTGTTGACTTTTTGAAATTGAAAGTTTGACTTCGAAATTCACGATCAAAATAAGGAATTGAATCATGAAACTTTCCAGATACTTTGTATGAAAGCTTTCTAACAGAATTGCATTAATAGATTTTGAAATAAAACTCAAATTCGTAATTTTGTAAATTTCCCTCAAGAACAGGGTACCGATTGCTGTGCTCCCTCGTTTTCTGTTTTAATTTTGATTGATAAATGTATGTAAAAGATACTTGTAAGTTATAATTGATAATGTAAATCACTTGGGTTCATTTACAGCTGGAATTGGAGTCGACAGGTAGTGCCCAGATAAAGAAAAAAAAAAGGCGACAAAGACATCAAACTGATTTTAACTCCTTCTGTTTGGAAAACGAATTTGGTATACTGATTTGGATTAAAACAATTAATAGAATAGATACAGAATTAAAGATTTCAGTTCATACACTTGAATTTTTATATGTATATAAATAATATTTGTTAATAAATAATTATATAATTAACACAAAAATACTGATTATATACAGTATCTGTATAAATATATATCTGATTTTTATATTTCTGTATATGTATATCTGTATTTATATATCTATATGTATATAAATATATATATATATATATATATATATATATATATATATATATATATATATATATATATTGGTAAAAATAATATGATGGTAACAATAATATGATACAGAAATAATGGTAACATATACATTAAACTTACAAGAAAGTAATGGTAACAATAATATGATGATATAATAATAACATTAATGATAATTTTAATAAGTTTAATGATAATAAGAATGTTAAAAGTAATAGGAGATATTAGTTCCTAATAATAATATTAATTTATAATGCTACTGTTAATTCTTAATAATAATAATAGTAATATCTAATAATACAAGTAATAGTTATGATACAACAAATTACATGTATCAAGATTCATGTTAAAAACAATAATATTAATAATACTTTTGTTATTATTAATAGTAATATTAATGTTAATACTACTAATGAAAGTAATAATAATAATAAAAACTTATTTTATAACTTGTAATGTTACATCATATCAATTATATCAAAATATAATAACATATAATATTTATATCTAATATTTATTGTATAATAATTATTTATAGGATTCATACACATTTATTTATAACTTTATTTTAAATGATCAATTTATTATCTCGTAATATTTTAAATCATTATATATATACTTTTGTTTATTTTCATATATATATATATATATATATATATATATATATATATATATATATATATATATATATATATATATATATATATATATATATATATATATATATATATATGTATATATATATGTATATATATATATATATATTTGTTTACACTCAATTGTTCGTGAATCGTCGAGAACAGACGTAGGTCAATTGATTATATGGAATAGTTTAAATTGTTTTGTGACTCAAGATTACAGACTTTGCTTATCGTATCGAAATCATATAAAGATTAAGTTTAAATTCAGTCGAAAATTCCGGGTCATCACACATTGCATTGTAACTGAGTTCTAGAAGCTGTGGAATGTAATTGTACCGATTCTCTCTAATACCGAGTCTCATGCTTACATACCGAATCTCTCTTTATCTTATCATTTCTCTCATTCTCAACATGATCTGACCTATCATTTGGTATCAGAGCTTCCAGGAAGTGATTCTACATCACTATATCGATCCAGAGATTGTAGATTACAGAATCTGAATACTCTCGGTATTTTGAATCACATTCGATATTATCGAATTTGATAATCTGACGTTCAGATTCTTGTGATAAGTTCAGCGAAGGTGCATTAGGTATTTTAGAAAGAGTTTCGATCATCATTACAGCTTTTTAACTTCAATTATGGAGAATCAAGTTGATTTTTAGAGTTTGTGGCTAAAACTCTCGGTATTGCTTAATTCAAGCTTGATTCTGGATTTTTGTGAAGATTTAAGGATTCAGTTGTGTTCGTGAGGTGTTAAATCACATTTCTGAAGGTTCAATTTCTTCAATTCATCAAGTTTTGAAGATTTGATCAACACCCGGTATCGTAACTGTCATACCGAGTCTGCTTCATTACTTAAATTCATCTTAAGTGTTGCAGATTGTGGTGTGATTGCGATTCTATCACATTCGGTTTGATTATACGCAGCTACTTGGTGTGGTTTAAGAAAGGATTATGTCATATTTCTAAGTTTTAAACTTAGACTCGGTATTGTCAACTGCTATAGTTGACATTCGGTATCCTATACTTTCGGTATCTTTGATATTTTGTGTGATACTAATGTGTTTCCTTGTACAGCAAGGTTACAGAATCTAATTCAAAAGGATTGAATTGAGTTTGAACTTCAAATTCATACAGAATCTGACTACCGAATCAAATACAAAATCTGAGTTTCTGTATCACTTAATCCATTGTTTTAAGTGGTTACAGGCTACAATTCTTGTGATTACCGAATCTATACTGAATCTGGATGTGTCTCTTGTATTTCTGATCAGTTTCTTTTACAGAATCTGATATACAGAATCTTTATCGAATCTGCTACAGTACTGAATCTGCTACAGTACCGAATCTGACACAGAATCTGACATTCTGATCAGATTGTTGTGATTTTTTATCTTAGATTTGTGTAATACAGAATCTTTACCGAATCTACCTCATTTTCAAGATGTCTACTCAAGATACTTTAATCATTGGATCAGATTCCCGTCCTCCAGTGTTGTTTGATGGAAAGTACACTCAGTGGCTTCACCGTATCACTCAGTACATAGACTATAAGGGTGAGAAAGCAAAGTACATTTGGGCTTCTCTGAGAGATGGTCCAGTTGTTGATTATCATCCGGATACTGGTATGCCAATTCCAGTCTATGAACTTTCTGGTGATAAGCGTGAGAGAGCTCAGGGTGACATAGAGGCAAAGAATTTTGTTATGCAAGCTATCCCGTATGAATTGTTTGAAAATGTTGATAGCAACACAACAGCAAAAGATATATGGGATGAGATCAAATGACAGCAAGAAGGTTATGACATGTCAGACGTTACTAAATTGAATAAGGCTCTGGGATTCTATGAAGATTTCAAGCAGGAAACTGATGAACCACTCAAGGATACCTATCGTCGTTTCAATGGTGTTCTCAATGAGTTGAAAAGGTGCAAGATCATAAAAGTAAATGCTGAAGTCAACATGAAGTTTCTCAAAAAGCTCAATGCTAATTGGCTTCCTTATGGAACCATTGTTCGATCTACTAAAGAGATTGACAAGTTGACTATTCATGAGCTTGTTGTAGTTCTTATGCATTACCAACCTGAAGTGTCTAAACTTCAAGAAGGAAGGAATGAGTCTTCTCCGGGCGATCCACTTGCCCTAATTGCCAAAAAGAATAGCAAATCGTTGAAGTCTTTCAAAAGCTTGTCCAAGAAAGTGCTTGTAGAAGAATCAACTGATTCAGAAGATTTGAATCTTTCTGATGTTGATGATTCTCACCTTGAATTAGTCAAGATGGCAGCCATGTTCACAAAAGCCTTGAACAAACGCAAGTTTAAAGGCAAATCAAGCAATCAAAGCAAAAATTCGTCATCTTCCTCGTACTACAAGAAAGCTGATCAATCTAAACAACAACGTGCTGATGATTCCAAGAAGGAAGATTCAATTTGTTTCAATTGTGACAAAGCTGGTCATTACTCTCGTGAGTGCAAGATGCCTAAGAAGAAGGACACAGCTTACTACAAGAAAAAAATGTTGATGGCTAAGATTGTGGAAACTGGGGGAGAGCTAAAACCGGTTGATGATACTTGGTTTAACTGGACTGACGATTCAGATTCAGAGGTGGAACATGCAAATGTTTGCAAGGTGACAAAGCTCATCAAAGCTAAGGAAGCAATGGAGAATTCTGACTCAACATTCGATGATGATGAGGTACAATCAACTGAAATCTCACCTGATTTTATAAAAATGCAAAATGACTTGATGAAGAATCTGGTCTCAATGTCAAAAGAAGTCAAAGGCTTAAAATCTGAAAACAAGGTTTTAAAAGATAAAATCAAAATGAATGAGACCAGACCTTCCTCATCCAAATTGCAAACGGATGTGCAACAATTGACTCTCCAACTCAACTCTACGGAAACTGAGTTGGAAGATCTAAAAAAGACAATTCATCCAATTAAAGTTGAAAGAACTGATTATCGTTTATAATCGGAACGGCTTGCAGAAAAAGTTTAATTTTTAGAAAAAGATCTTTCTGGTTTGAAAAACCAACATGAACCCACACTTTCAAAACTAAACAAGAAGATCGTTCAATTGGAAAACACCATAATTGAAAAGAACACTGAAATTTCTTTATTGTCAAAAGAATCTTTTTAAATGAAAGCTCAACTTACTCGATATGAGGAAAAACTCTATCGAACAGAGCAATCCAAAGCTATCATGGATATGGAACTTTCAAAACAAACGATTTTCATGAATAGACCAAAAACGATTCATGGTGAAAAGTGGGGGTTGGGTTATGAAGATCCGAAAATTTTGGAAGATGCTTCCAAAAAGATTCCAGGATTATATCATTCAGATTATTTTCAAGCCGGTTTACCATCGCATTTTGTACATGCTTCTGATGCTGACTTTGATGATATTATTATAAATCGTAAATCTAGGAAATACCATCAAATTAGCTTAATGTATGAAAAAATCAATGCTAAGATAGGTAAATCGAATCCTGATTTCTTGAAAAATCTTGTTGAAACTGAAAAGAACATGCAACGTGAAGATTATGTGCCTAAGCGTAGACTGGTTTATATCCCAACACTCATGCTAGAGAAATACATTTTAATGCTTGAGAATGAAGTGTTTAAAAAACCTAGTTCTAGCATTACTGCAATAGATGAGGTGTTTGATGAACCAATTTTTGATGTGAAACCAATTCTACCAACTTTACCTGCATGTTCAGATGATGTTTTCCGTGAAGACCTAGCACATGAACTAACTTTCTTCTTTGAGACAGATTCTCTAGGTCAAAATTCTTTAGATGAAAAAGTAGAACCTCAGGATGAACCGAACATTGAACCTTTGATAGATTTTGAAAGTCAACTTGATCCTTTGCATGATTATTACTTGCATTTGCCTGCTGTACGTAATTTGAATCGTATAGTAGCTCAACTTGAACAGGAGAATATTGACTTGCAACTTAAGTGCCAATCATTAGAACAAATGCTTGCTTTGTGTGATAAATTGCCTTCACTGCCTAAGAAAGAATGTACTTATGCTTTTAAGGAGGGTGAAGTGATAGTTTCTGCTGAAGAATTATGTCTTGAGATTAAAAGCTTAAAACAAAAGATAATTCAAATGAAACAGGCTAACACACTTAAGCAAACGTCTAATGTTGCAACCAATGTGCTTGAATGTACTGGTGGGATTACTAAGAAGGGGAAGGGAACAACAACATCTAAGGATGTAATACCCATTACTATTCTTAAAAATCCTCTACATTCTCAATTTGACAATCATGGTTCGAAAGTTGTTTCTACAACTCAGTTTATTGTTAAAAAGGTTCATTCTCCAAATGGTTCTGTGTTAACTGAAAAGATTCCTATGATTCCTATGACAAAAACTTCAAAAGCGAGTCTTTTAAAGAAATCAGTTAAGTCCACAACACACACAAGTTCTAAATCTGATTTAAGTGAGTATGATGCAAAAGAACGTACAATCAAATTGGAAATTCTGCAAAATCGGTCATCTCATGTGTCAACTGAAAAGTTTGGACATCTAACTAACAAATGTGTTTTTCGTGCCACAGGTCATAATCCAAACTTGAATTACAAATATGTATGGGTTCCTAAGTCCACGACTAAGAAAGTAGCAACCAAACCAAAGCAATCTGCTAGTCGGCCTAGGAAATCATCTCATGTTTTTCAATTTTCGTCTGTGAACAAAACATCTACTTGGAATAAATTGTGTGTTAAGACTTCTGATAACGATATAAAGATTGATATTGCGTATGATGCTTCATGTAATGTGGTTTTAAATGATGCTTTATTGTCTAAACTGCATGATGCTTTACGTGATTATTTCATCATTGATCCAAAGTTTGTTGTTAATCAAAAGTTTATTGCTGGTACTAACCAAAAAGGACCCAAGAAACTTTGGGTACCTAAACTCTAGGGAATTCACATTTACAGGGTTTCGATGTCTGTGTTTGGTATATCGGTTCCGGTTGTTCTCGACACATGACGGGCGATAAATCCTTGCTTGTCAACTTCATTGACAAATTCCTAGGAACGGTTACATTCGGAAACGATGAGATTGCAGCAATAACGGGTTACGGAGATTTTGTGCAAAATGGCATAATAATCAAACGGGTTTCATATATTGAGGGTTTGGGGTGCAGTTTATTTAGTGTGAGCCAATTCTGCGATGGAGATCTCAAAGTTTTGTTTGAACGTCGACAATGCTCGGTGAAATCCACCGAAGGGAATGATCTTCTTGTTGGTAAACGTTTGCTTCACTATATACTATTGACCTCAATGATGCACCATCACATGTAACCATGTGTTTGGCCACTCGTTCTACCAAAGAAAATTCATGGTTATGGCATCATCGGATGTCACACCTGAATTACAAGGGTATCAATCGATTAGTCTCTAAAGATTTAGTTGATGGTATTCCAACCTTTCAATATGATAAGCATCATGTGTGTCCATCATGTGCGATGGGTAAGCTGAAACGGACTAATCATCCGCTTAAGCAAAACCCCAATACTTCATCGTCTTTGCAATTATTGCATATGGACTTATGTGGACCCATGCGTATTTCTAGCCTCGGTGGCAAGAAACATGTGCTTGTCATTGTTGATGACTATACCCGGTTTACATGGATTTTTCTTTTGCGAACTAAGTCAGAAACCCCCGCCATTATCATTGAATTCATTAAAAAGATTCAACGCTCTTTTAAAAAACATGTTAAGAGCATCAGAACTGATAATGGGACGGAATTTAAGAATGACCCGCTTGATAGTTATTTGAAAGACCAAGGCATTGAGCATCAGTTCTCTGCTGCTCGGACCCCCCAACAAAATGGAGTAGTCGAACGACGTAATCGTACGTTGTGCGAAGCAGCACGAACGATGCTTGCATACTCCAAATTACCTCCAAAAATGTGGGGGGAGGCCATTTCAACTGCATGCTATACCCAAAATCGTCGTATTGTAAACAAATGTTTTTATAAAACTCCATATGAGTTATTATATGGTAGACGCCCGAATGTCAAATATTTCTGTGTTTTTGGTTGTATATGCTATGTGCTTAACGATTTTGACAGCCCCGGAAAGTTTGATCCTCATGGCGATCAGGCCATATTTCTTGGTTATTCCTCGAACAAAGTTGCTTATCGTGTTTATCATAAGCGAACAAAGATGATTAAAGAGAGCATTAACGTCAAGTTCGATAAATTTTCGGGAATGGCTTTTGAACAACTCAGTTCAAAACCCGATCCTAACCTGGCTACTACTTCTTCCGCGCAAAACTCAATTTTCTCGAAGAAGGGTGTTCCTACGGTTACATCAGAGGAACTGGATATCTTGTTTGATAGTCTTTATACTCCTCAACGGGATTCAAATGTTCAAACCGTACCGGTTACACCATCACAGTCAACTACTGTGGAGACTCTTCAAAGTCTTTTTGATGAAAATTCAACACCAACTGATTCACATGTTGCTTCTTCATCCTCCCTCCAACCTCCTGTTATTGATAATCTTGAACAAGATCATGATTCATCATTTGATACAACTCCAGCTGTTTCTCCATATACTCTATTGAATCCATTAGATACTGTTACATCAGATCAAGCAGATCAAGGCTCAACGTCAACAACAGTTGATGTTTCGATGGATACAATTGATGTACAATCTCTTCCACACACCCGATGGACTAAAAGTCATCCAATAGATCTTATTATTGGTGACGCATCTGCTCCAGTTTCAACTCAAAGGGCTACTCAGAATATGTGTCTATTCACAGCCTTTCTTAGTAAGATTGAACCAACAACGGTTGCTCAAGATTTACTAGATCCATACTGGGTAGTTGCAATGCAAGACGAGATCAATCAATTTTAACGATTGAAAGTATGGCAATTAGTTCCAAGACCAACGGGTCAACGACCAATAGGGGTTAAGTGGATTTTCAAGAACAAGAAGGATTCTGATGGATTTGTGGTTCGAAATAAGGCACGTCTTGTGGCCAAAGGATATCGACAACAAGAGGGCATTGATTATGATGAAACGTTTGCTCCGGTTGCTAGGATTGAGGCAATTCGTCTTTTCCTTGCATTTGCTTCTCATATGAAGTTCACGGTGTTTCAAATGGATGTCAAAACTGCTTTTCTGAATGGTTATCTTCAAGAGGAAGTCTATGTTGATCAACCAGAAGGCTTTGTCGATCCCATTCATCCAAACCACGTTTACTACTTAGAGAAAGCTTTATACGGTCTGAAGCAAGCACCGCGTGCATGGTACGAGACCTTAAAAAAGTATTTGCTGGACAATGGCTTCTCTCGTGGAACGATTGATACAACGCTATTCATCCTTAAAAACCACGGTCACATTCTCTTGGTTCAAATTTACGTTGATGATATTATTTTTGGTTCCACGTCCCCGGCCTTATGCAAAGAATTTGGTGACCTTATGGCCAGCAAATTCAAAATGTGCATGCTTGACCAGTTAACTTTCTTCTTGGGGTTACAAGTAAAACAATTACCAAATGGGATTTTTATCAGTCAAACAAAGTATATCAATGATATGCTAAAACGTTTTAAAATGACTGCTTTAAAACCAATGACAACCCCAATGAGGACTTTACTGGATGCTGATACTAATGGAGAACCCTTTGATATTACGCTTTATCGAACATGGTTGGTTCTTTAATGTATCTGACTGCGAGTCGACCAGACATTACACTTGCCGTAACTATCTGTGCCCGCTTTCAGTCCAACCCTAAGAAATCTCACTCCAAAGCGGTTGTTAGGATTTTTCAATACCTTAAAGGTACACCTAACCTTGGAATCTGGTATCCTCATGGATCCGATTTCAATCTCACTGCTTATACTGATGCGGATCATGGTGGTTGCCATGTTGATAGAAAGAGCACATCTGGATCAATTCAGATGTTGGGGAATAGACTAGTTGGTTGGTCATCCAAAAAGCAGAACTGTGTGTCTTTATCAATAGCTGAGTCTGAGTACATTGATGCTGCTCACTGTTGTTCACAAGTTTTGTGGATGCAAACTCAACTCTTGGACTATGGCTTTAAGATTTCTAAGACCCCGATCTATTGTGATTCACAAAGTGCTATTGCAATAACAAGCAACCCGGTTCAGCATTCTAAAACTAAACACATAGATATTCGTTATCATTTCATTAAGGACCATGTAGAGAAAGGGGATATAGAGTTATACTTTGTGCCTACTAAAGTGCAATTAGTTGACATGTTCACTAAACCTTTAGATGAACTTAGGCTAAATTTCTTGATCAAAGAGATTGGCATGGTTGAGTATAGTGCTTGATATTCCTTAGATCTGTTGGAACTTATTTTTGGGATCTTGTGTTTAGGGGGAGTAGATACTTTCTAGGGGGAGCAACTAAGTTTCAGTGCTTTAGATAATTTTTCTTTAAGGGACTGCCTTTAGATTAATGATAACTTCCTAGATATATTTGTTCAATGGTTCCGCAAGGGGGAGGTAACTCATTGATACCCTATTTCAAGGGAGAGTTTATTCATTTTCTTGGGAATATAATCAAAATGCTGATTTACTTTCTTGTATATCACATTTTGAGGGGGAGAAAAAGGGAGAAAATGAGAAAATAATTCAAAAATATTTTTTTTCAAAAGTGAATTCAAAATTTCTTTGTTTTTATCTGAAATAATTCACTATGGCTTGTATACATCTCAGTATGCAACCCGTGTCAACAATTGGTATCACTGAAGATTTGTACTTTGTATAAAATTCAAAGTTCTTTTAAGTACAAATCTTATTTTGAAAAATTCATAAAAATTGGAAAAGATAAAATCCCAAAATATTTAAATTTTACTGAATAAATGCTATTTTTAGCATTTTACCGAGTCTGACAACCAATAGTACAGATTCGGTAAGTTCAAAGTTTTCAGAAATTGTCTCAGAATAGTTTTTCATGAAAAGATTGAAATGGTTTTCAAGAGGAAAAATCAATTTGTCAAAATTTGGAGTTAAATTGTTAAAGTTTTGAAAAATTGGACTGTATTTGGTATTTTAGGCCCATTCTGTAAAGCCCATTCGGTATTTTACTTTCGGTATCTATAAAAGGAGAGTCAAAGTCAAACATTACTCTCTTACTGTTATTAAATACCTACCGAGTCTGTTGATTATACCGAATCTGCCTAATTCTACCGAGTCCGTCATTCTATTTCTTCAAATTCTTGGTAATTGTTCATTTTAATCAATGTTTAAGATATATAATTGTAGATCTGAGATAATTAAGTTTTTATCAACCAGAAAAGATCAAAATAACTGGATTATGACCTTTAATTTTTGAAATCTTGTTGATTATACCGAGTCTGGGTCGATTTCAATTAATCTTCGATTAAACTCAATTGATTTGGAAAATCAACATGAAATCTTGTCTAATCTGAGTTAAATTGACTGATCTATCATTTGACCGAGTCTGATTACATGTTTAATTGCTTATTTGATGAATTATGTATCTACCGAATGTGTTCTTATCCTGATACCGAGTTTGTTCATACAATTAACATGTTAATATACTTGTAATTGAATGGTTAATTGATCATGGTTGTGATATTACTTGATATATGATAGAATATGCATGTTTGAGTGACTTTCTGTTAATTGTTGAAGATACCGAATCTGATTTTCTTTCTTGATACCGAGTCTGAAATTTGGTACCTTGAAATTTTCTGATTTTTATCTTCAAACACTTAACATGTTTATTCTATATCTTTCTGATATGAAAACTCAAGCTTATTTGGTTACAGAATCTAAAGTTTTCATAACTACCGAATCTGCTTGAAATAGGTTTAAAAATTGACTAAGTGTTGTTCTGAGTCCTTGTGTTATATAATTGACTTTGCATGATGATTTTGTACTAAGATGAATATCATATGAATGTCATGGTTGTCAATTATTTGTTCATATTTGAGAATAAAAGACTTTTATATTTTTGAAAAACCATAAAAATCTTAAAATTTAAAAATATAAAAAGGATTTCAAAGGCAAATAAGAATAGAGATATGCTTTTTGTTAAATATCTTGTGGTCTTCTATTTCTTATTTATACAGCTAAATGGCGAACAATCACTTCATCAACTCTGAAACCAGTATACCCTGCAACTACTGGACAGCAATTCTAGAGAGGCACACACTGTGGCCTGCTCTCAATACTACTGCCAGTGTAGCTGTAACAGATCTGGAGTTACTTAATAGAACAATTAGGTTTGTGGAAGCTACATAAACTACTACTGAAAATCCAGAGGGAACACAAGCTCATTTTGAATTTCAACTAAGAGGAGTTCAAGGGAGGAGGAGTTTCACTAAAGCTGATTTCAGGAGGGTCTTCAGACTTCCTCTTGTACAGAATGCTCCTGCTTTTTCTGCTACTCAACAAATGATGACTTCTGTCTTTGATCTTGGTTATGTTGGAGCTACCAACGTTCCACCAGCTAAGTTTCAGAAGAAATATCTGCACTCAAGGTGGTATATGATCTTCTCAATCATCAACAGATGCTTGCTGATGACAAGGAGTGGATCTGATAGCTTGACTGTGCCAATGCTGAAAGTATTCTACTCTTTCATAAGAGTAGAGGCTCCTGACTATTCTGAGCTTTTATGGGATCTGGTTCAAGCTCAAGTTGATAAGCCAAGGGGTTCATACATCCCTTGCGAAAGGTTTTTCTGTATATTTATCCATGATGCTATAAATGATTGCAGAAATGCAAATATATTTGTACCAGGTACACATGGATTACAGATGAAAAGGTTTGGAGAGCTGAAGATGAACACCCCTATGGTGTCTGATAATCAATTCACTGCGCCAATTCCAAATTGGCTAGTGAGGCTAGCTGAACCCCAAGATGCTCGTATGCGTTCTTATTTTCAGGCTGTAGGAATACCTCTTCCGAACCCGGTACATCAAAAACAAGTTGAACCTGCCGTGGTTCCAGCCCCAGAGGTTGTAGAGGAACATGTAGTTCAACCACCCAGGCCAGCTAATCCTCCACTTAGGGTGAACCTCAAACGATCTAGGGTAGCACGCCAAGCTCAACCCGTGAGGATCAGGGAACCTAGTCCAACTAGTATTGAACCAACCCTTTCCACAACACCCGAAGTAAGCAGTGACACTTCAGCAACAGCATCCGAATCATCTCCTGAACATTCTCCTAAGAGAACTCGATACATGCCTGATGAGATGATTCAGACTCCGCCAACCCAACGAGTAACTAGATCTAGGACTTCGACACCCATCGTTCGCCAAACAGTTACTCCAACCATTGGTGATACGGACCAAGACCAAGAGCCAATTAGGTCACCCTCACCTATCTCTGTATCACATCCAAGAATAACAGTAAGCCCTACGCTAAATGAAGCGCAAGCTTCGGTAGGCAAGAGATCTAAACTCACGGATGGTAAAAAGACCACTAATCCCATCCAATCTAAACAGGACTTAATAATAAATCCTACAAAGCAAGGTGCTTAGGCATCTAAGGAAGTAAAGTCTTCCTCTGCAATAAAGTCTGCGTTGACTCAATCGATTGAGGAAACTCAATCATTGAAGTCCAGAACAGCCGAAGGGGAGCCGAAAAATCTTGAAAAGGCACCCTGCGTATCGGCTGGAAATCCTCCTATACCTCAACGTACAACAGGGTCTCGAGGTCCAGCTTATCTTGATGAGGAAGATCTTCCACGTCCCATGGAAACGAGTCAACATGACAATCCTTCAAGATATTTATCAGACTTCCAGCAGACTGTTCCCTTGGTTCATGAAAGTGATCCATTGGTTCAAACCACTTCTCTTCCGGATTCTGAATCTCAGGGTCTGGAGGAAGAGTCTTTAACTGAAAGAGATGTGCCACCTCATGGTATATCAATGATTTCAGGAGTCGGGGATAGCAATATCTCTGCAAGAACTAAACGGACGGGTAGTCCTGCTACTTTGTCAGAGTCCCATGAGACCAAAGTCATGGAGGCGGATGCTTCGAAAGAAACTTCGCCGGTGACAACTCCGGTTGTTACCCAACCTCCATCAGAAGGGGATATCATGAATCTAACTAGTAGTATGTATAGCCCTACATATAAGAATAATACTGCACAATCATCCTTACCTGCCCTCACGGCAACTCAAACACTTCCACCAACATCGCCTTTAACAGTTGCTGCTGCTGGTGTTCCTATTGTTACTTTTCCACCATCACCTTCTCGTTTACCACATTTCTATGATGCTTTGGAGAAAGAATATTTCAGTCGTATGTTTTCTAGAGTCAATCAAGATGTTCTTCGATGCACTTCGCTTCAAGCATTGTTTCGTGCTCGTGTTCGATATCCACTTAATTCCTGCTCTTCTCCGTTGAGTCCTCACCGTGATGATGAACATGACGATTCTGATCCTCAGAATAGCCATGAGGGGGAGATAGGAGTAGATGGAGAATATCTAACGGTAAACATTTCAACTAAGGGTGGTGGTGTAAGGTCTTCATCAGCTTCACAAGCTCAACAAGTTTAGATGGAATCAGAAATGGTTACTACACATGATGAAATTGATGATAAGGAGCCTGAGCAAGTTATAATTCCAATTGTTCATAATGAGGCTGATAGTGGACTGGTAGATGAGGATTTGAACTTAAGTGATTTCTATCTTGAAGAGACGGAAGACGATGGATTTGTCATTCTAAGCAAGTTATCATCAGTATCTTCAATTCCGGAAGATGTAGAGATTGTAGATGAAGAGAATCCTGAACCAGTAATAGAGAGTGATGATGAAATGGATTCTTCTAATGACGATGTAGACAATCTTTATGTTAATCCAAATGAAGATGAGATCTTTGATCATATTGAAGATGATGATGTTCCAAATAATGATGCAACAAATCTTACTGGTCATTCATCAAATTCAACACCCTCATCGAGTTCAAATCCAACAAATGCTAATGAAAGTTCAACTTATGGTACATCTACATCAAGTGAAACAGTGAATTCCAGATTCAAATACAATCATGGAATATTCTTTAAGAATTAGGAGCAAAGATTATTGTTGGGAGTAGAACATGATTTTATAACGTTACGAAAAACATTCATTGAAGAAAATGCTTACAAGATCTTCCGCATCAATGAATTACCAAGGAGTAAAAGGTTTACTTATATAGGTTCACGATTGCTTCCAGCAAGTGAAAGGAATTGGTATGAGTTTATGTGGAGGAAACATATCAACAAAGATGAAGATGATTTGTGGCTTCAAAGAAAATATCGTATTTCAGAAGTGTTGAATATTACTCGAGTCGGAGTAGAGATAAGCGAAAAGAAAGACGTCATCAGTCAGTTCCACGTTATCAGAGAAGATGAGAAAGAGTACAAGTTCACTGAAACAGATTTTCATAATCTAGATATGCTTGACATCATTCACATCTACAACTACCTCAGTATCATCACCATACGACCTTTTTCTAAGGCTCAAGCTTTGGAAGTTGTGAAAAGATACATGATGGAGATAATTGAACTGATGAGACGTGAAGATTTTCAAATAGGTCTCGAAGAAAAAAGGAAAAAGATTCGAATTACGTGTCCGAATCAATTTACAGAGGGGCTGAAGGATATGAGGATGTTTCAAATGCAATTCGAACCCGAAGGGTTTGTTTTTGTAAATTCTCAAAAAGAAAAGGTGTTCATTCGTACTGAAGAGCTAAACAAATATTCAGATGGAACACTTAAGGCTGCACTGAAGTATCTTAAGATTCATCAAAGCAAGTTCCATGACATTGACATGATAATGGGTCTTGGAGAATTCATAAAGCATATAAGAGATCGTCTGAAACTCCGGGTTCGTACAAGACAGTTTGAGATACTTCGTGGACAGAGAAAGAGAAGATATTTCAAGGAAATGGATGAATATGCATTATATGAGGGAGATCCAAGAAAAGCTTAGGGTGTCTGGAAACCTTCTAAGCAAATTTTAGAAAATCATGTAGAAGTTTCAAAACCAGATGGCACATGATGGAAACTAACGTTTGGACCTCTCAAGATTACAAAATAGGATTATTTTGTAAAGTTCACATTTAACACTAAGGGGGAGATTGTTAGGACCCCGAAGTTGTATAGTGTTAATGTGAAATAAGCTTAATTGAAGGTTCCTTAGAAGAGGGCTATATAAGGAACCTAAGTAGTCCTAATTAGATAGCCATTGCATTGTAACTGAGTTCTAGAAGCTGTGGAATGTAATTGTACCGATTCTCTCTAATACCGAGTCTCATGCTTACATACCGAATCTCTCTTTATCTTATCATTTCTCTCAATCTCAACATGATCTGACCTATCAAAACGTTTAAGCGTAAGCTGAAAATTGGTGATTAATTCTTCAAAAGTCTTTATCAAAGTGCCGAACTTATTTTGATATTGTATGACTTGAAGGTTTATCATGTATTGGTTTTTCATAAATTCAACTAAAATTACCTTATAGTGTAGAGTAGGTTTGTGTATCGGGAAGATTACTTTATGGTCCGAGCTATTTTGCTATTTATGTGCCCATCTAGGGTAAGGATACCTTAGATTGGTTCTAGTAGTATCGGAGTTTTTAGGAATTGGTAAACTTTGAAGAGTGAGGGTGAGATCTTGTAATCTGGTTTCCAGCATTTTTACCATATGAGCGAAGACGTCATCCTTCTCAGCAGCCTCATTATTCCAGTCTTCCTGTTGTGCAGCTATTGTATCCAAGAGATTCCATGCTTCGTTTGCTATTCGGGACATGAAATTTGCCTTGCGAGGCCATGTCTAGGAGAGACTTATCATCCTTGGTCAAACCATTGTAAAGCATACAGATTATGTCTGTCTAACTTAACGAATGATTCGAACATCTTTCAAGCATCATCTTAACTCTATTCCATGCTAGACACAATGACTCGTTTTCTTTTTGAGAAAAATTTGTGATGTCATTTCTTAGACAGGTTTGTAGGGAGGGTGGATAAAATTTGTTTAGAAATTTGGTGGCTAGTTCCTCCCATGAATGTATTGAATTCGGGTTAAGTTCGTCAAACCATGTCAAAGTGTGTGTAGAAAGTGAATATTGGAAAAGATAAAGTTTTAAAATGTTTTTCTCATTTTCTTCCTTATTAAAAGAGTCAACCAGACTGATAAATTTGTTTAAGTGAAAGTTTGGATCGTCAGTTGGTAATCCTTGAAATTTACAGATCATACTGACTAGTTTAATCATGTGTGAACTGATTTCAGGAATTCCTTCGGTTCCTAAGGTGATTGGCCCTCCTCTTTCCTCTAAGCTTGACTTATGCATAGAAGCAAGGATATCTTGTTGTTCCATTTTTTTAGATTTTCTGTTTAAAAAGACATAAAAGTAACTTTTAGAAAATATTAATTTGCTAAAAGGATCGATAATTTAATAAAAACAATTATTCTTGAAATTCGGTTGCTAACCTAATCGAATATCTCAAATGATAGGATTTATTACAGATTACTTGTATCTAGGTGGCCAGGCCGACTACGGAGAGGCATGATCCTTTTGGTTCCAATATAATTGGAGACTGTTCAGAAAATCCAACAACCAAGTCCGTGTATAGTTATCTTTCTTAGACACCACCAAACAATACTTTTGTCTGTTTAAAATCTTTCTCAATCATAATATTTGATCCCCCAGCGGCGCCAGAAAATTTGTTACTACTATGATACAGTTGAAACGGACGGTTTTGTTCGTGCGGTGTTGTTAGGCCGCAGGACGTCAGATTCAGTTGATCAGGGTAGCACACAGTGGTTTTGTTTATTTGTATTATGCGGGGGCCTAAATTTACTTTTACTTTCTAAGGTGTAGAAGGTGTAAGTAAACCTAGTTTTGTTTTTTTAATGTATTAACGAATTGAAGATCGAGTGGATAATTGTCTTTTATTTAAATTACCTAGATAAAGGATAGTAGTTTGTTTAAGCTAAAAGTCCTAAGTGCGGAAAAGTAAATAAGTGGAAGGATATCCGGACTATGCAGATCAGGGAAATGTTGACGAAGATATCAGTGTTGGGTTAGGGAAAGGTATTTATGCTTATGTTAAGACTATGCTTGGAATGATGTAGATCTGGTTGGATGAGCCAATTACACAGACCTACTTGTCTCTGAACCCTCGGAGTTCTCTTTGAGCAGTGAGAAGTATGTCACTTGGTTGTATAATTGAAAGGTAGCTATACCTCGGAGGTTATCCTTAGTAAAGTACTAGGTTTATTAGTGAGTTGAGCTCTAATCCTAACCCTCCTTATCAGTTTAGTTAACTGAATAACAATGTGCCGTGTTGATTGAACACTGATCACAAACGGAAGGAGTCCGTCGGTTTAATTTAGCCAAACCTTAAAAGAAAACTAACAACCATTCCATTACTAATGAGATCATATCAGTTCAAGCATTATACATCATTACAGTTGATATACTAAAAGTAAAGTAGATAGAAACCTAATGAATACCTAAACAGTTGATATGAATAAGTCCTAAGGCAACAATCAAACAAGAACATGCAATAGGCTTGGGTCACACAGTGAAGGCACTAACTAGATCTTAACAGCTCCTAATAAGTCTCTTCGGAACAGTCAATAGGCATACTAGGTCATTCATGTCTCAATTCCTAAGTTACGTGTCCTAAAAGCGCATTAAATGCCTCTCGGGAACTCCGGCCATACCAAGTTCATAGAATCTTCAGATACAGTATAACCAGGGGTCTTAATCCTATGAAGTAGCTAATTTCATATAGATGGAAAAGTCCTAATCACAACCTAGGCTGGTCATTCCTTAAGATGCTAGCATACAAATCTATCAGACTTTCTAGTTCATTATTACGACAGTAATCGTACTAAATTAACATAATTACGCTAACCCAAACTTCTATCATGGTAACATACAGATTAATTAAATTATCATGGTAATATCGGAATGCATTATTAAACATAAAAAGTAAGAATACATGTTTAATACAAAAGACAAGCGTTTCGGATAAAAACCTGAAAAGGCCGAAGAAATCTGTCCGAGATCGCAGGGACTCGCCGGGATATCCTCCGGAAAATAAAAGCTAAGCTAACTACTACTAAGACTAACTAAAATCTTGAAAATATAAAATGAATTATAAATTGAGTGTGTGCTGAAATGGATGGAGAAAGCCCTTTAAATAGACTTAGATTTTGCCTCAAACGGCTGGCAGGCCGTTTGCAAGGGCCGTTTAACAAGTCAAGCCGTTTGCAGGGGCTGTTTATCCTGGCCATTTGGCAGGCCATTTGTGAGCCAGGTTGGCCATTTGGTCTGCCTGGTCAGCTGATTTTCACTGGATCGTAACTTGATTTCTTCTCTTTCACCGTTTTCGCTCACGAACCTTCGTTTTAGCTCCATTTTACTTGATTCTTTTTGCATCGCCTTCATAATTACTTAATCTACAAAATCAACCAAAAAAGCGATAATTTTGCCGACAAAGTTTGAATCTTTATTGTTCTAGGGCTTAATATTGGGGATAAAAATGTGACTTTTAACCGATATTACCTGGCAAATGGCCCCTGCAAACGGTCTGCCAAACGGCCTGCCAGCCGTTTGCAGGAAAAATCCAAGCTTATTTAAAGGGTCTTTGTCATTCATTCCAACACACACTTCAATTCACTTCTTCTCTCTGTTGTACAATATTAGTCATACTTTCAAAGTCTTCGACTCCGTTCAGGAAACCTAGTACCCGGAGAAGAACGCTGAAGATTGTATTAGGAGCTGTCTGGAGTTTGAAGTTGTCACTTTTGTATTCAGAACTCGTTTAATCTACTGGTACCTCTATCCTTTATCTTTATATAATATCTTCTATCATTATGTTCTGTGTTATTGTTGCCATGATTAGCGAGTAGTTATCTTTAGTGTATGCTATGATGTAAGCAGTTATAATGCCGAAATAATGTTATGGTTTGTGTATGTTGTTGAAATGCTTTCTGATTATGCTTTAAACTCAATCGCTTTTCCAACTAATAGAACGTAGTTATTAGCTCTGTTCCGATTCAGAGTACACTATCTGTGACACCCCTTGGCAAGAGAAGTCTATCAGATACAACGTAAGATCGACTGAGGCACACCGGTTGTAGTAAGTCTATCGAGCTTTGAATTACGACTGAGGACTCTTTCGTAGTGAAACATCTGACTAGGCCCTTAGTACATTGTCGGTCCTAGACCATGCTAGTGTAGTCACCAAGCATATAAACTTCATACGTGTATGCTGAAGCACAACGATTGTTGTAAGTTGTACCTCTGCAAAGTAAGGCCATGGAACCACAGTCAGTGTTGACTAGTACACTTCACCATAACGCGGTCTCAAGCATTGCACCCCGCTTGAGGGATTCTTAGTTAATTAAGGAATTATTTGTTTAAACACATAAAGGATTGGACCGTTAGGATAACCGACGTGTTCATGGAAGTCAACCTGACTTGGTCATGGTGTTCTTTATGGTTGAACTCTTTTTAAGGACCTAACTATCTTTTAAAACCAATCATTAACGAAAGCATTGAAACACATCACATCTCTCGAATATGGTAAACTCTGTATTCTATTATCCTTAAGAAAGTTTGGACCTTTGTGGAATGTTAATACGTCACCCAACCAAGTCACTCAATTGGATGAGCCGTCTGAACGTGTATGCCTGTAGTCAGACTGCACGGGCATCGGGGGTAAGGGACGTTGCTGTCTATTCAGAATCTTCAAGCCTATCGCATTACCCAGTGACATGTCTTAGACAGCGGCGTTTAGGACCAGTGTAATGAATAGAAGGCCTCTGCCTATTCATGATCCAGAATTCCATAATCTCGGCAGAATAACTGATGAAATCATAATATGCACTTGCTTTAACCTTATCTGAATTATGAATTTTATTGCATTTACTTTATCTATCTTATAAATTAGAAAAAACCCAAAATTAGGTAACCACTACTCCTTCATAACTATCTTAAGCTTTAATATAGGTTCGATTCTACTGATATCTTAAAAATACGACTCTAGGTCATACTTCCCTTACTCATCATAAGGAGTAGTACGATTTAGGCCCCGCTAAATACAAATTTAAAACAGTACCCCCTCTTGGTGGTTGATTTAGACTACCTTAGGTTACGTCAAAATTACCTTAGATTACCTTAGAATTTAGTTTATCTACTTAGAATTACAAACAAAAAGGCATACCTAGTGTATGACCCAAACCCGATCTAGAATAGGGCCATTGTTATTCGTACCTGATCCAGACGCAATAATCTCTAAAGCACGCAAGGAAGCACGAATCAGAAATCAAATGGCGTTAGCGTTACTTTAGCAGAAAATACCAAACCCTCGATTGAAGGTCAAGGAGGACCAATCAGATTTCCAGATATTCAAGGACACTCTTTCGAGTTAAAACATCATATCATCCAGCTCATCCAAAATACCTGTCAGTTTCATGGATTACCAAATGACGATCCTAATTCTCACCATGATAAATTCATATCTCTTTCGAACTCCTACAAACAGCCAGGGATAGGACAAGATATAGTCCGGCTATACTTGTTCCCCTATTCTCTCACTCATCATGCTCAAACATGGTTCGAAGGATCGAAAAAAGATTTCATCACGTCATGGACAGAGATGGCTACTAAATTCCTAACCAAATATTTCCCTCCTTCCAAACAAACCAAACTAAAAAATGACATCATTAACTTCAAACAAATTTATAATGATGAATCTCTCTACACTGCATGGGAGCGATTCAAAACCCTGCTGAAGAAGTGCCCTAATCACCAGCTAGAACGGTCAGCTAAAATCTGTACCTTCTACAATGGTCTTACGGTAAATCATAGGATGACAATCGATGCAACAGCTCAAGGAAATCTAATGAACCAAACCGCAGACGAAGCATGGGAATTACTCGAGAACATGACAATGCATCATCATGATTGGAACAGTGGTGAAACAACTTCATCATCTTCCCTACTCTCTGCACTTAACAATCAAACGAAGACCATCAAATCCCTTACGGATAAGATGGAATCTCTCGCTAAACAACTTGGAGAATTGAAGACTCAGCCGCAGCAGGTCAACCAAGCTCAGGCTTGTGTTAATTGTACCAACCAGCAACCCACTGAAGAATATCAAGTTGAGTATGAAAACCCTGACAGTTCAGTCTGTTACATTCAATACCCAGCTCGTCCACCAAATCCCGGATTCAATCAACAACCTAGGGTTAATCAATTTCAACGAAGCAACCAGCCTTTTAGTTATCGCTACCCACCTTACCCAGCCCAATAATCTCAATTGTCCTACGATCAACCACTTCTCCTACCACCAAGATTACAAAAGCAACTAACCCCACTCTCAGAGCTGATGATCAGTTGACTCAGTTCATTCAAGGACAACAACAGCTAAATCAGAGAACTGCAGCCAGACAAGATCAGACGGAGATACTAATGAGAAATCAATTGGCTCTGCTCAAAAGTCTGGAGATGCAGCTCTGACAGTTATCACAACGCCTTGAAACCCGACCACAGGGAAGGTTACCCAGTAATACTATCTAAAATCCCCACATAGAGGAAGCTAAGCAAATGGATTCCGTAATCCCAGAGGAAGAACCACAGAGAAGGTCAGCTAGGCTCAATAACAAATCAACATATACTCAGAAGCTGACCCCTGCAACTCCAGTGCGTGTACCCTATCCTGGAAGGCTACAGGAGGAACCATCCAAGCTTGATTCCTTCAAGCTTGATGGAAGATTTCTGGATACCATGTCCAAAGTCCCTAACCAAGAAAGATACTTCTAAAGGCTTCTCTCTACAAAGGAGAGGATACCAGATTCTAATAAAATTCCACTGAATGGAGAATGCTCAGCATTACTCAGAAAATCTCTACCACGAAAGCTAGGAGAAATGGGCCGATTCATTTTCCCGTGTTCAATCTACCAATCTGGAACCATTCATGCGCTAGCAGATTTAGGAGCAAGTATCAACCTAATCTCCTACTCTCTCTACAAGAGATTGGAGTTAGGAGACTTGTCACCAACTAAAATGACAATCCAACTTGCCGATCACACAATTCGATATCTTAAAGGCATAGTTGAAAACGTCATGGTGAAAGTCGACAAATTCTTGTATCCTACGGATTTCATATTAATGGATATTAGGGAAGACCTACACACACCAATAGTGTTAGGAAGACCTTTCATGAATACGGCTAGGACTGTCATTGATGTGTACAATCAAACCATGATCTTGTGATCACATGGGGAGAGTGTTACCTTCAAAATTGACCGACCAACTGATCTTTCTGGACAGGCAGAGATGTTTGCTATTTCCACCAGACCGATCACTTTCGATGACGTGTCTTCACCACCAGCCAATGATATCAAGATGGGTGTCAAATCACAGACTGTAGATGACCCAGAAATGGAAGAAGAGGATCCCAGCGAAGAAATAGAGGAAGAGGAGGAATCTGAAAAGGAAGAGGAAATGGAAGACGTAAAAGAAACTGCGATAATACCCACTCTAAGCATTAAGCGTCACGAAGAATTAATGAGGCTTGAGACGGAAGATCGCAGTTTAATCATTCATTTCAAGAAGAAGACTGACAAGGTTGAGGTTAAAGATATAGAAATTGACCCTGCAAGTATCATAGTGGAGAACCAGAATATTGAAGAAACCCGTTCATCAGACGCATCCTCAGAAGAACACTATACCGATGATGACGAGGAAGAGCAATATGAAGACATTCTGGATAACTCACACTCTCTAACCGAACCAGATCAAGGGGAGTCGGACTCTTCTTTAGATCGGATTCTGGTCATATCTACACCCGCAGACATGATTACCTTCATCAATGATACTGATGAATTTGAAGATATTCTTGAAGCCATCCGTAAATCAACAATTGATTTCACGCTACGCTTAACAGGACGAATTATGGCTATCCGAGAAGAATACAACCTCTACCTCCAAAGAGAAGACAATGATGTTGAAATCCTAGAAGAACGGATTCAAGACTTCATCAATACTCTTTACGATCATATCTACCGAGAAGAAAGGCAACGAGAGCACAATTTAGTGGTTTGCACTATTCTTGATACAAGATTCGGTTGAGATCAGAAGATCATTTAATCTAAGGTTTACAATGCCTTAGCCAGATCTGCACTTCCGTTATCAGCAAACCAACGAGCACTACTGACTCTCGTCCGGAAGCACATGGATCTTTCCACCGGATGCCCGAATTATCACTCTGATTTACAAATAATCGAGGATATTCATAGCTTTTTCGCTCTCTTAGAAAGAGATAATTTCGAAAGCACACCAGACAGGATAGTGATTTACGTAACAATTGATCACCATGTTGATCTAATTATCAAATAATTACAAGACGCAGTTACAGAGGAACTAAGGCGCAACAATCCGTTCTCTCATCTTGAACAAGATCGAGTCAACATTGCCACCTATGTTACGAAGCAGATATCACGTATTTTCCACGAATCCACAGATCCAAGTTTCACATTCAAAGCCGGGTGTCGAAAGATATATTCAAAGACGGTGACATTAATGCTCGGGTCAGGATTGTTGTTCACTTTTTTTCAGCTTGGCCTTTTAAAAAATCTATGCAAAGCTACAGACTCTTACTGTGGAGATCACCATTCCGGAGATTTTCAGATTCTAAAAATACAGTTTCTAACATTGTTTGAAGACCTCCGAAATGAGCATCCCATCAGAGAGATAATCACCACCAGCACTGCTTCTATGATTGAAATTCACGGGTCAACCAGCAAAGCCGTGGATCATATTCTCATCGGACTTCAAGATTTATCATGAGCTGAAACTGCGCACTACTTATCTTTAAGAAGATCTTCAAGAGAAGTACCGGATCTTCTACCACTATTGGTCCGACACTTTCTCAGGATTTATCCACCAAGACTCACATTTCCTCGAGAAGACCAAGATTAAAACCATCAGCGAGGAATGTTTGCTTTCTAAGGCATCACTACGGTCGAGCCAACGACTTTAAACAAAAGCGTTTCTCGGGAGGCAACCTGTAATGACCCAGAATTTTCCTACCAAATTATACTTATGAGATTAATATTTACATAAATTAAACCATACCAACATGATAAGCAATCCAAATTGTTGTGACTTGTGTTTTTGAAAAGAGTTTTACACAACGTTTGACCGTCCAATATGACCGATGATATCACGAACTATATAACATACGATAATTATACGTTTTTGTATATATATGTATTTATATATATTTAACATGATCTAAGGATGGTTTAATATCTCATTGTGTACTAATGACAATGAGTTATAAGTATATTTTGAAACTACTAACTTAAGTTTTCAAAACGATAACTATACGTAACATTCTTTGATATATATACTTATAATCTATAATGCTTATACATGTATCGTATATATAATGTATTTAATCACTTTTAAAGACTTAAATACATAAAACAATATAATAATATTCACAAAATATAGCTATATTTGAATTCTCGTTCCGTTTCCTCCAGATTTCTATACGTATATCTAGGCTATATGTACCCGTATCATACCCAGCTTCTATACGTATTTACTATTAGTATATACACATCAAATCAACATCCTAATCAACATTATTACTGCCCTAGATATGAGGTAACTAGAATTTGTCAAGTAGTATGAATTATTAGTAAGAAAACAAAATTAGGAATCCTTTTCTTTCTTTATAAACTAAAAATGTTTTTATAAATGAACACCATTTCTTCACTCCATTTTCTCATAAATACACCCTCATTTCTCTCTCAAAATACTCCTAACTTCATACTTGATCATCTCCAAGCATTTTCCCCATCATTTAGCTTCAATTACAAGCCTTAAACACCATAAGAAAACTCTTTCAAGAACATATCAAAATAACCACCCATTTGAAGAAGTTTACTTCCAACCTTTTGATCTAACTCCACCACTCTTTGATTCCAAGATTATTTCTTATCTTTTGCAGTAACTTTGTCCAAGTAACTTGAGGTAGTAACCTTGTTCATAATCTTATTCAATTCATATTCATATAGCTATCTTATTTTGTGGTATAAAATTTTAACAACAAGAACATAGTTTGAATGATTTCAAACTTGTTCGCAAACTAAATAGATCCTTCTAACTTGACTTTTAAAACACTTCAAGATCTGTAATATATCATAATGATATGCTAACCTAACAAGATATAACTTGGTTTTACAAAAAACATCTTAAAAACTGAATCTACGTCGTCGGAGTGCAACCGGGGGCTGTTTTGGGTTGGATAATTAAAAACCATCTTGAACTTTGAATTGGAAGTTCATGTTCTAAAAAAATGATATTTTTTATGAATATGTTAACACATAAAAATTTTACGGTTTAACTCAAAGTGTAAGTATTTTTAGAAAAATGATCATTAAATGTTGTTTTTATGATGGAAAATGATCACTTTCATAAGTTTCACCAAAGTTTGACCTATAACCTATAATTTTGAATACAAATTAAGGTATTTTCAGTTTATATTCTTAAAATTTGACTCGATCCAAGGAAGTGGAAAGTGAACCAACAAAAACGGAGTTGTAATGAAGAAACTACGACTAAAACAAGATTGGGTATCCGAAGCTAGTTTAGCTACGAAAATATTTGGAGAAAAAGTAAATTAATCATATCTTTTCTAATTAATATGATACTTTATATATAATTACTTTTGATTTGATTTTATATATTTCAGGACCACCCGTAAACAACACGAGAAGATTAATCATAAGACCTCATGATTGTACACAACACGTCATTTGACAACACGGTACTTTATGTACGCAACACGTCATTTGACAACATGGTACCATGGGTCGAGATTAATTTTGATCAATACGAATACGGTGGGGTCTTTATTTATTTTATTTAAGCAACTAATTGTGGAACACTAACATCGGACTGCTAACTACGGACTAAGAAAATATTAAAAGTATTAAAAGTATATATATATGTAACGATTACTTAAAAAGAAAATATGTTGATATATTATATATATGGTTAGGTTCGTGATATCTATCAGAGACCAAGTCGAATTAAATACCTTCAAGGCAAAAGTGAGTTTCATTTGCTCCCTTTTTAATTGCTTTTGCAGTATATATTTTTGGGCTGGGAATACATGCGCTGCTTTTATAAATGTTTACAAAATAGACACAAGTACTTAAAAATATATTCTACGTTGAGTTGTACCACTAGCATATTTCCCTGTAGCTTGGTAACTACTATTTACATGGGTATTGTAAACGCTAATCTTGTTGATAGATCTATCGGGCCTGACAACCCCAACCGGACTGGACGACCAGTATTCAACGGTTGCACAGTACTTCGTTTCGGTGACTACAATTTGGTACGGTGTAGTAAGATTTCATAATAAAGGGAATATGCGACGTTGATTAAATGTTAAGTATGGTTACCAAGTGCTCAACCACTTAGAATGCTTTACATACACTTGCGAGTGTATTATGTTTATGATTATGAAATCTTGTGGTCTATTAACATATTGAAATGATTGTTATGATAAACCTATGAACTCACCAACCTTTTGGTTGACACTTTAAAGCATGTTTATTCTCAGGTACGAATTAAGTCTTCCGCTGTGCATTTGCTCAATATAAGGACATTACTTGGAGCCGATCATCGCAATGGGACCAAATGTTGATGACTTCGTCCAGGTGGATTAGGATGGGTCCTTTCAGTTGGTATCAAAGCGGTGGTCGTAGCGAACCAGGTCTTGCATTAGTGTGTCTAACTAGTAGTTGTTAGGATGCATTAATGAGTCTGGACTTCGACCGTGTCTACATGTCAAAAGTTTTGCTTATCATTTCTAGTCGGAAATCATCTGCTTATCATCCTTAGGAAATTACCTGCTTATCATTCATAAGTCTAGACACGTTTTACTGCATTTACTGCATTGATAGTGTATAGACGAATTCTTATCTTAGCATATCTGTTATTGCGAACTTTGACTGATATCTTTTCAAAGATTCTCCGTAATTTACGGGATTTTGGTATTATATATACATATGTAAATTATGTATTGAAGAGTACCAAATCTAACTCCTATAATCTATTCCATACCAAAAATTCATTTTCCCCATTATACAAGATGGATTTCACATCTAGTTCGAATTCTTCAGATTTTGACAGTTATGCCGATATGGATTTCCATTCGGGCTCCGAAAGCAGAGTCACCGGAATGGATCAACCAATTTCCCATCATCTATTCTGGATGAATTGGGGATGGGTTCGTAATATACTAAATCACTGGAGACAAGAAGAAGGTGATCCATTCCATCCACCAAATTGCCCTCTTGGCGATGAACCTGAAGCACTTACCGGCGAACCTATTCGAAACACCATTTTCTCTCTCATTTCTAGAGTATCTCGTTATGATTATATACTATCCCATATTACAAATCTTGTTCATTCGCTCGCTCCAACCGCCAATCATCCCGGTGTACTAGCAGAAGTTAACGAACTTCGCGCTCGCGTGAAGGCTTTGGAGAACATGGTGCGAAGGTTGCAAACACCAGCAGCAGCACCAGCAGCATAATCAGCACCACCATCAATAACATCAATAATACCATCATCACCACTAACAAACAACATCCGCATCACACATCTCGACATCATAATCTGTCCCACAAACATCAACATCATACGCACCATAGATACCAAGGAGTACCAACAATAATGAACGATGAAGTATTGATCCATAACTTCATTGATATTCTGCGAAGAATATGTGGTCTCAAAAAGTTTTAGAGATTTCTTATTCTAGCTCAAACCGAAAAGCAAATGAGATTAATATCATATTAACTCATTAAATTCATGATTTCATCTGAAGAAAATATATATGTATATATATTTTCATAAAGATTGTAATTAAAAGTTCTTTTGTACAAAATATTAATGGTGAAATTTTTTTTTTAACGGGTAGGTAATACCTGAGGAATAATTAGATTTCATCTTAATAAGTTACATTGTACATTCGTCGAAGCTGATTCAATAGTCATTTACTATCCTACTCACCGATATACGTATCCGTTCACCGCAGAATAACCACTTTCATTCAATTTCATATTTGGATTTTGACTTCCCAGAATCCAACAAGTGGCATATGAAGAAAACATATGACAAAATAAAATCTGTTAGAAACAAACAAATTAACTATGAAAAATTTTGTAAAGAATCCACACTAACTGTTCCAGCTAACTGTTCCTAGCTAACTGATTACATTTAATTTATCGCAGTTTATTTATCACAATTTAATTATCGCACTTTTATTTATCGTCATTTAATTTCTGTAATTATTTTACGCACTTTAAATATCGGGACACGTATACAATGTTTTGACATATCATATCGACGCATCTATATATATTATTTGGAATCACCATAGACACTCTATATGCAGTAATGATCGAGTTCTCTATACAGGGTTGAGGTTGATTCTACAATAATATATATAGTTTGAGTTGTGATCAAGTCTGAGAGGTATACGGGTCACGACACGTATTAATTAATTCGTATATTATATATTAAACTATATATGAATTATTGGACTGTTACTGTGGACTATCGACTGTGGACTAATGTCATTGGACAATTAAAATGAATTAAAATATTGATTATAACATATGTAACTAAACATTTCTTCAAGATTGCCACTTGATTTCATCTTAAACCTCAATGTATCTCGACGATTACAATCAGCGTTCAAATCTATCATGATTCTTAAAAACACCTCAATCAAGAGGATAAACCAACCGCACTTCATCTACGGAAGAAAATATTGATGCATATAGTTATGCACCTGTAAAACCCTCAGAAACTGAGTAAACGTTTGACACGTATCTGTTCTAGTTCCTTTGACATTGTTATTACCGAAGATCGTTTTGCAATCCCTTTCCAAAGTAGCTAATTTTGTCACAGCTCCAGCAAGTCAACTCCGACTTTTCATCCGAAACAACTTTATTATAACCGCGATATATATGCGTACTCTTTATTATTACTGGGGAACCTTTTATATTCCACAATATTACCATAAGCGATTAATCATTCTAAAAACACAATTCTCCTGAAACTACCTCGGTTTGATAACCGATGACCCAGATCAGTTAACTTTGAAAATGCTGACGAAGCAGCATGTTGTAGATGATCTTAATGGCCAAAAGTTTGATGATAAAGAAAGGAGTGTTAGGAACGCTCGATAGAAAATTTAGTACCGAAAAGCGGATTATGTGAAACTATGAAGAAAGCCGTGAAAAAATCACAAAGAATAAGTTTGCCTTCAAAGAATCCAAATGATTCTGTGCCTGCTGAAATTGTTAGCAAACATCTTATTTCTCATTCTAAACCTTCACAGAAAAATCTTCTTCATCATCCATTGATATTAGAAATTCTAAGATATTCTCGTATGTTCTATTATAAATATCCTCCATATTTCTGGCGATATTTTCACAACTATTCTTATCTGAGATCATTTATCTCTCCGTAATATCTGCAACATAAAAGAAACTGTGTTAGTTTCTAAATTATGAAACCTTCGAGTTTAAAATATGAATGTTTTGAAGTAGTGTTGGAAACTGAAGCATGGATTAGTATAATATAATGACACTTGATCAACGTCATTATATTACAGTAAGTCATGCTGAGTTTCTAATGAAGCATGATGATTCACAGTACCGTCATCATGTGCCATTTACATGACTCTTACATTCTATCTAATCTCTAAGCATATCAAGAGAATATTTCTCTGGATGACTCGGTCTTCTCCAGGGTATTCTGGTAATTTAATAAATCAAAATCGTTCTATTACCATTTTCTTCTTAGAGCATTAGCTATGTTCATTCTGAATTTCATATCTACGAATTCCGGACCATTACTAGCTTGACTCGAAGTCGGGAAGAGAAAACGAAAGCATGAAGCTCTGAAAAATAATGAAGAATATAAACTTCGATAATAACCTCGAAATTACAAACCGTGTATATCGATACAGATAGCAATATAGAGACACGGGAGAATTAGAAACACTATAAACACAAGAGTATAGTAGAAGTAAATAGATTCTTCTGGTGGTAGATGAAAAAGAAGAATGACAGATATAAAAGTTAGGAGTATATCAAGAATCAGGACTGGATGGAGCATATTGATGAATGCTTTAAAGTAAGAATCAAGGGAGAAAGAATAGAAGGTGTGAGTCGTGGAAAATAAGGAAACGAAGGGGTGAATTTATAGTGAAATATCCGACAGAGCAATCGAAACAGATTATTGCATATAATCAAAGAAGATCCTGATTTCCTTAATCACCAAAGAACCAAATCTTATTACGTAAGATTCTCTTTAAATCCCTTAAATCCCGGAAATCAATCATAACTACGTCATAGGTTAAGACGAATATATTTTAGTCATCTCACTCTTTTACGATAGTCTCATTTATATTCTTCTCATAATCGAATCGTTTTATCTACATTACTCAATGATGATAAAACTCCATTATCACCTCATATTTGTCATGAAAACCTTCTTATCGTTATCCATAACAACCTCTATCAAATTTCGGGGACGAAATTTCTTTAACGGGTAGGTATTGTAATGACCCGGAATTTTCCGACCAAATTATACTTATGAGATTAATATTTACATAAATTAAACCATACCAACATGATAAGTAATCCAAATTGTTGTGACTTGTGTTTTTGAAAAGAGTTTTACACAACGTTTGACCGTCCAATATGACCGATGATATCACGAACTATATAACATACGATAATTATACGTTTGTGTATATATATGTATTTATATATATTTAACATGATCTAAGGATGGTTTAACATCTCATTGTGTACTAATGACAATGAGTTATAAGTATATTTTGAAACTACTAACTTAAGTTTTCAAAACGATAACTATACGTAACATTCTTTGATATATATATTTATAATCTATAATGCTTATACATGTCTCGTATATATAATGTATTTAATCACTTTTAAGGACTTAAATACATAAAACAATATAAGAATATTCACAAAAGATAGCTATATCTGAATTCTCGTTCCGTTTCCTCGAGATTTCTATACGTATATCTAGGCTATATGTACCCGTATCATACCCAGCTTCTATACGTATTTACTATTGGTATATACACATCAAATCAACATCCTAATCAACATTATTACTGCCCTAGATATGAGGTAACTAGAATTTGTCAAGTAGTATGAATTATTAGTAAGAAAACAAAATTAGGTATCCTTTTCTTTCTTTATAAACTAAAAACGTTTCTATAAATAAATACCATTTCTTCACTCCATTTTCTCATAACTACACCCTCATTTCTCTCTCAAAATACTCCTAACTTCATACTTGATCATCTCCAAGCATTTTCCCCATCATTTAGCTTCAATTACAAGCCTTAAACACCATAAGAAAACTCTTTCAAGAACATATCAAAATAACCACCCATCTGAAGAAGTTTACTTCCAACCTTTTGATCTAACTCCACCACTCTTTGATTCCAAGATTATTTCTTATCTTTTGCAGTAACTTTGTCCAAGTAACTTGAGGTAGTAACCTTGTTCATAATCTTATTCAATTCATATTCATATAGCTATCTTATTTTGTGGTATAAAATTTTAACAACAAGAACATAGTTTGAATGATTTCAAACTTGTTCGCAAACTAAATAGATCCCTCTAACTTGACTTTTAAAACACTTCAAGATCTGTAATATATCATAATGATATGCTAACCTAACAAGATATAACTTGGTTTTACAAAAAACATCTTAAAAACTAAATCTACGTCGTCGGAGTGCAACCGGGGGCTGTTTTGGGTTGGATAATTAAAAACCATCTTGAACTTTGAATTGGAAGTTCATGTTCTGGAAAAATGATATTTCTTATGAATATGTTAACACATAAAAATTTTATGGTTTAACTCAAAGTGTAAGTATTTTTAGAAAAATGATCATTAAATGTTGTTTTTATGATGGAAAATGATCACTTTCATAAGTTTCACCAAAGTTTGACCTATAACCTATAATTTTGAATAAAAATTAAGGTATTTTCAGTTTATATTCTTAAAATTTGACTCGATCCAAGGAAGTGGAAAGTTGAACCAACAAAAACGGAGTTGTAATGAAGAAACTACGACTAAAACAAGATTGGGTATCCGAAGCTAGTTTAGCTACGAAAATATTTGGAGAAAAAGTAAATTAATCATATCTTTTCTAATTAATATGATATTTTATATATAATTACTTATGATTTGATTTTATATATTTCAGGACCACCCGTAAACAACACGAGAAGATTAATCATAAGACCTCATGATTGTACGCAACACGTCATTTGACAACACGGTACTTTATGTACGCAACACGTCATTTGACAACATGGTACCGTGGGTCGAGATTAATTCTGATCAATACGAATACAATGGGATCTTTATTTATTTTATTTAAGCAAATAATTGTGGACCACTAACATCGGACTGCTAACTACGGACTAAGAAAATATTAAAAGTATTAAAAGTATATATATATGTAATGATTACTTAAAAAGAAAATATGTTGATATATTATATATATGGTTAGGTTCGTGATATCTATCGGAGACCAAGTCGAATTAAATACCTTCAAGGCAAAAGTGAGTTTCATTTGCTCCCTTTTTAATTGCTTTTGCAGTATATATTTTTGAGCTGAGAATACATGCGCTGCTTTTATAAATGTTTACAAAATAGACACAAGTACTTAAAAATATATTCTACGTTGAGTTGTACCACTGGCATATTTCCCTGTAGCTTGGTAACTACTATTTACATGGGTATTGTAAACGCGAATCATGTTGATAGATCTATCGGGCCTGACAACCCCAACCGGACTGGACGACCAGTATTCAACGGTTGCACAGTACTTCGTTTCGGTGACTACACTTGGTACGGTGTAGTAAGATTTCATAATAAACGGAATATGCGACGTTGATTAAATGTTAAGTATGGTTACCAAGTGCTCAACCACTTAGAATGCTTTACATACACTTGCGAGTGTATTATGTTTATGATTATGAAATCTTGTGGTCTATTAACATATCGAAATGATTGTTATGATAAACCTATGAACTCACCAACCTTTTGGTTGACACTTTAAAGCATGTTTATTCTCAGGTACGAATTAAGTCTTCCGCTGTGCATTTGCTCAATATAAGGACATTACTTGGAGCCGATCATCGCAATGGGACCAAATGTTGATGACTTCGTCCAGGTGGATTAGAACGGGTCCTTTCACAACCCGTGCAAGAAAGTAGAGTAGAAGAATAAAAGATGACAAATGAGCCGATAAATAAAGGACGCAAGGATTGAAAGCAGCCAGTATCATCACAAGCAACATCTGCTAGGGGTATTTCTTTCTTCCCGCTACTAGCTCAAACTTTAAACTATGCCACATCCTAGCTTATCACTAAGTGTGGGATCCCAACCCAAATAAACACTAGACAAATACTCCCAAATCTTCAACTAAAACTCCCAAGTTTGGGATACACAGGGAACATTAAGGACAATGTTCGTCTAAGTGTGGGATGTTGGTAATCTTTTTTCTGCTGTATTAAAATAACCCATTACAAAGATCTTAATTCCTTAAGCCAAATTTCAAAAATTTTAACAAGAGAAAGCCTTTCCGAAAAAATATTTTTGAAAACCTGAAACGTTTGTAAATAAAAGTAAGGCTTAAGTATGGTGGAAATCTTGTTAGGTTGAACCAAATCTCTAATAGAGCATTGCATGACTAAGGCATTATCGACCTAAATTGATTATGGTGAGGCACCTAAATAAGACCAGCATTCATCTTTAATGCTTCACTGTTTTCCGTTGAGAGTGCCGATGTCTGCGCTCAGAATCAGAACTTGCTTTAGATCTACATTTCCAAAGCAGCAAAACGTGATTCGGTTATAATCAGAAGAGCTAGCCATTTCTCAAAAATAAGCCTTTCGCACCTCCACTACTTCTACTCCACCACCACATCCACATCATCTTTACTATCACTCGAAAAATCTAAAAAATGAGATTCCTTCCGAAAACCCGATGTTATAAACCTCTCAAGTATCATGGCAAAGGTCTTGAAAAAGTTTACCGGCAAAAAAATTTCTCAAGATAAAATCTCCAAAAAAAAAAAGAAAAAAAATTCTCAAAGTTCTGAAAACAAAAGGAGCAGAACTTATAAAGAGAAACGTCGGAGAAGAACTTGACTGAAAATGATTATCAAATGAAGAAAAATTTCAAAAGTGCTTCTCAAACATTTCAGCACTCCTATCTATATGAATCAAAGTCTGCATAAAGACTATATTACCTTTTCTCTCAGCCTTTAAAAACAACTTCACTACCACTCTAAAATTCCTTTCCATCATTGACAAATGACCTAGAAGCTAAGATTACTACTGTTCTCACATTAGTAGCAAAGACTTGAGTCTTTATCAAGCCTATGATGATGGGTGCAGCATGACTGGCTATGAGTGAATTTATTTCTTAGATCTATAGGGAACCCTAAACACTTGTGTGATTTGAGCGACCCATGAAAGCTAGCCTATGTGATGTAACCTCCTCGCATGCTTGCAGAGATAGTTTCAATCATAACATATATGACTCACCTTATTTTTCGCTCTTATAATAAAAAGCAAACCTCTTAGGCTATTAGAAAAGAAACTCTGAAAATATTTCTTAAGGTAAAATGAGAGTTTGCTTGAGGACAAGCAAAGTCTAGGTGTGGGATATTTGATATCGGCTAAAAAGTCACGTTTTCACTCCGGTAGTAAGGACCAAAAACAAGAAAGATTCGAACTTTATTGGAAAAATACCCACTTCATCGGTTAGAATTGAAGAACAAGTAATTACGAAGATGGTGCAAAAAGAATCAAGTGAATCGGAGCTAAAATGAAGATTCTAAAGCGAAAACAGTGAAAGACAAGAAATCAAGTTACGATCCAGGAATTTTAGCTGACCAGGCAAGCCAAACGGCTTGCCTGGCTCAAAAACAGCCTGCCAAATGGCTAGGATAAATGGCCCCTGCAAACGGCTTGCCCTGGCAAATGTCCCCTGCAAACGGCCCGCCAAACAGCCTGCTAGCCGTTTGCAAGCAAAATCCAAGCTTATTTAAAGGGTCTTTGTCATTCATTCCAATACACACTTCAATTCACTTCTTTCTCTCTCTTGTACAATATTTGTCATACTTTCAAGGTCTTCGACTCCGTGCGGGAAACCTAGTACCCGGAGAAGAACGCCGAAGATTGTATTAGGAGCGCTCTGGAGTTTAAAGTTGTCACTTTTGTATTCGGAACTTGTATAATCTACTAGTACCTCTATCCTTTGTCTTTATATAATGTCTTCTATCATTATGTTCTGTGATATTGTTGCCATGATTAGCGAGTAGTTATCTTTAGTGTATGCTATGATGTAAGCAATTATAATGCCGAAATAATGTTATGGTTTGTGTATGTTGTTGAAATGCTTTCCGATTATGCTTTAAACTCAATCGCTTTTCCAACTAATAGAACGTAGTTATTAGCTCTGTTATTTGGAAGTCGCGAACCCCGATTCAGAGTACACTATATGTGTCACCGGTTGTAGTAAGTCTATCGAGCTTTGCATTCCGACTGAGGACTCTTTCGTAGTGAAACATCTGACTAGACCCTTAGTACAGTGTCGGTCCTAGACCATGCTAGTGTAGTCACTAAGCATATAAACTTCGTACGTGCATGCTGAAGCACAACAGTTGTTGTAAGTTGTACCTCTGCTAAGTAAGGCCATGGAACCCGGTCAGTGTTGACTATTACACTTCACCATAACGCGGTCTCTTGCATTGCACCCCGCTTGAGGGATTCTTAGTTAATTAAGGAATTGTTTATTTAAACACATAAAGGATTAGACCGTTAGGATAACCGAACATGTTCAAGGAAGTCAACCTGACTTGGCCATGGTGTTCTTTATGGTTGAACTGTTTTTAAAGGCCTAACTATCTTTTAAAACCAATCATTAAGGAGAGCATTGAAACACATCACGTCTCTCGGATATGATAAACCCTGTATTCTATTATCCTTAAGAAAGTTTATATCTTTGTGGAATGTTAATACGTCACCCAACTGAGTCACTCAATTGGATGAGCCGTCTAAATGTGTATGCCTGTAGTCAGACTGCACGGGCATCGGGGGTAAGGGACGTTGCTGTCTATTCAGAATCTTCAAGCCTATCCATTACCAAGTGACATATCTTACGACAGGGGCGTTTAGGACTAGTGTAATGAATACAAGGCCTCTGCCTATTCCTGAGCCAGCATTCTATAATCTCGGCAGAATAACTAATGAAATCATAGTATGCACTTGCTTTAACCTTATCTAAATTACGAATTTTATTTCATTTACTTTATCTGTCTTATAAATTAGAAAAAACCCAAAATTAGGTAACCACTACTCCTTCATAACTATCTTAAGCTTTAATATAGGTTCAATTCTACTGATATCTTAAAAATACGACTCTAGGTCATACTTTCCTTACTCATCATAAGGAGTAGTACGATTTAGGCCCCACTAAATACAAATTTAAAACAGTACCCCCTCTTGATGGTTGATTCTGACGTGTTGCGACCTAACGACACCGCACAAATAAAACCGTACATTTCGGCCATATCAGGACTCGCCAGGATATCCTCCGAAAAATAAAAGCTAAACTAGCTACTAAAAAAAACTAACTAAAAAGCTTGAAAATCTAAATTGAAGTACAAATTGAGTGTGTGTAAAAATGAATGCAAAAAACCCCTTAATGTAGTGACCCGAACTTTTCCATGTTTATATATATTAATTGAGATTGATATTTACATGATTAAATGTTTCCAACATGTTAAGCAATCAAACTTGTTAAGACTTGATTAATTGAAATATGTTTCATATAGACAATTGACCACCCAAGTTGACCGGCGATTCACGAACGTTAAAACTTGTAAAAATGACATAACGATATATATATGGATATACATATGGTTAACATGAGATTATGATAAGTAAGTATCTCCATAAGTATATTAACAATGAGTTATATACATATAAACAAGACTACTAACTTAGGGATTTCGAAACGAGACATATATGTAACGATTATCGTTGTAAAGACATTTAATGTATATATATCATATTAAGAGATATTCATACATGATAATATCATGATAATATAATAATTTAAAATCTCATTTGATATTATAAACATTGGGTTAACAACATTTAACAAGATCGTTAACCTAAAGGTTTCAAAACAACACTTACATGTAACGACTAACGATGACTTAACGACTCAGTTAAAATGTATATACATGTAGTGTTTTAATATGTATTTATACACTTTTTAAAGACTTCAATACACTTATCAAAATACATCTACTTAACAAAAATGCTTACAATTACATCCTCGTTCAGTTTCATCAACAATTTTACTCGTATGCACCCCTATTCGTACTCGTACAATACACAGCTTTTAGATGTATGTACTATTGGTATATACACTCCAATGATCAGCTCTTAGCAGCCCATGTGAGTCACCTAACACATGTGGGAAACATCATTTGGCAACTAGCATGAAATATCTCATAAAATTACAAAAATATGAGTAATCATTCATGACTTATTTACATGAAAACAAAATTACATATCCTTTATATCTAATCCATACACCAACGACCAAAAACACCTACAAACACTTTCATTCTTCAATTTTCTTCATCTAATTGATCTCTCTCAAGTTCTATCTTCAAGTTCTAAGTGTTCTTCATATATTCTACAAGTTCTAGTTACATAAAATCAAGAATACTTTCAAGTTTGCTAGCTCACTTCCAATCTTGTAAGGTGATCATCCAATCTCAAGAAATCTTTGTTTGTTACAGTAGGTGATCATTCTAATACAAGGTAATAATCATATTCAAACTTTGGTTCAATTTCTATAACTATAACAATCTTATTTCAAGTGATGATCTTACTTGAACTTGTTTTCGTGTCATGATTCTGCTTCAAAAACTTCGAGCCATCCAAGGATCCGTTGAAGCTAGATCCATTTTTCACTTTTCCAGTAGGTTTATCCAAGGAACTTAAGGTAGTAATGATGTTCATAACGTCATTCAATTCATACATATAAAACTATCTTATTCGAAGGTTTAAACTTGTAATCACTAGAACATAGTTTAGTTAATTCTAAACTTGTTCGCAAATAAAAGTTAATCCTTCTAACTTGACTTTTAAAATCAACTAAACACATGTTCTATATCTATATGATATGCTAACTTAATGATTTAAAACCTGGAGACACGAAAAACACCGTAAAACCGGATTTACGCCGTCGTAGTAACACCGCGGGCTGTTTTGGGTTAGTTAATTAAAAACTATGATAAACTTTGATTTAAAAGTTGTTATTCTGAGAAAATGATTTTTATTATGAACATGAAACTATATCCAAAAATTATGGTTAAACTCAAAGTGGAAGTATGTTTTCTAAAATGGTCATCTAGACGTCGTTCTTTCGACTGAAATGACTACCTTTACAAAAACGACTTGTAACTTATTTTTCCGACTATAAACCTATACTTTTTCTATTTAGATTCATAAAATAGAGTTCAATATGAAACCATAGCAATTTGATTCACTCAAAACGGATTTAAAATGAAGAAGTTATGGGTAAAACAAGATTGGATAATTTTTCTCATTTTAGCTACGTGAAAATTTGTAACAAATCTATTCCAACCATAACTTAATCAACTTGTATTGTATATTATGTAATCTTGAGATACCATAGACACGTATACAATGTTTCGACCTATCATGTCGACACATCTATATATATTTCGGAACAACCATAGACACTCTATATGTGAATGTTGGAGTTAGCTATACAGGGTTGAGGTTGATTCCAAAATATATATAGTTTGAGTTGTGATCAATACTGAGATACGTATACACTGGGTCATGGATTGATTCAAGATAATATTTATCGATTTATTTCTGTACATCTAACTGTGGACAACTAGTTGTAGGTTACTAACGAGGACAGCTGACTTAATAAACTTAAAACATCAAAATATATTAAAAGTGTTGTAAATATATTTTTAACATACTTTGATATATATGTATATATTGTTATAGGTTCGTGAATCAACCAGTGGCCAAGTCTTACTTCCCGACGAAGTAAAAATCTGTGAAAGTGAGTTATAGTCCCACTTTTAAAATCTAATATTTTTGGGATGAGAATACATGCAGGTTTTATAAATGATTTACAAAATAGACACAAGTACGTGAAACTAAATTCTATGGTTTAATTATCGAAATCGAATATTCCCCTTTTTATTAAGTCTGGTAATCTAAGAATTAGGGAACAGACACCCTATTTGACGCAAATCCTAAAGATAGATCTATTGGGCCTAACAAACCCCATCCAAAGTACCGGATGCTTTAGTACTTCGAAATTTATATCATATCCGAAGGGTGTCCCGGAATGATGGGGATATTCTTATATATGCATCTTGTTAATGTTGGTTACCAGGTGTTCACCATATGAATGATTTTTATCTCTATGTATGGGGTGTGTATTGTAATATGAAATCTTGTGGTCTATTATTATGATTTGATATATATAGGTTAAACCTATAACTCACCAACATTTTTGTTGACGTTTTAAGCATGTTTATTCTCAGGTGATTATTAAGAGCTTCCGCTGTCGCATACTTAAATAAGGACGAGATTTGGAGTCCATGCTTGTATGATATTGTGTAAAAACTGCATTCAAGAAACTTATTTTGTTGTAACATATTTGTATTGTAAACCATTATGTAATGGTCGTGTGTAAACAGGATATTTTAGATTATCATTATTTGATAATCTACGTAAAGCTTTTTAAACCTTTATTGATGAAATAAAGGTTATGGTTTGTTTTAAAATGAATGCAGTCTTTGAAAAACGTCTCATATAGAGGTCAAAACCTCGCAACGAAATCAATTAATATGGAACGTTTTTAATCAATAAGAACGGGACATTTCACTTAAATAGGCAAGGATTCAGCTGCTATATGGCTGGCTGGCCGTATGATCTGCCCGTATGGGATGGTGAGCCGTTATTGTGCCCGGATGCATGGTAGGACATACCCGATTGTGGCAAGCCGTATGGCAGGCCGGATGACAGGACGTATGGCCCCTTCTGGTCTGCTGTTTTTCCGGGATCGTAACTTGATTTCCTAGGTCGTAACTTATCTTTCACCGTTTTCGCTCTAGATTCTTCGTTTTAGCTCCGTTTTACTAGATTCTTTTTGAATCGCCTTTGTAATTACCTAATCTACAAAATTAACTAAAAAACGATTATTTTGGAGATAAAGTTTGGAACTTCATGGATTTAGGGCTCAATATCGGGGGTAAAAACATTACTTTTTGGCCGATATCAACTGCCTTTTGTTGCACTGGAACTTGAATATCTAACTCCTCAGTAGTAGAGAACTCATTACTCTTTTCTGTGTATGAATCCTCAGTACTAAAGAACTTGATTAGATTAGCAAGCAATTCCTCCGATAAGATTACTAGGGTGCAATCACTTACACAAAGTTGTGGGAAATATTCACCCTCGTCAATTTGAATTGGGAAGAAATAACTGCTACGGGTGGTGTGTGTAATTCCACTCCATGTAAAGCTGGGTCTTCTTGATGAACCTCCTCATCGGGGCTCTCCATCCCTATTTCCCCGTCTACCTTGTTATACTCGTCACCATGGCCAGTAGCTTCGAGTTGTATTTGTTTAAATAGTTCATCCATGATGAACTCTCCGGTGGTCTTAGATGTTGATTGGTTGGAAATAGATGGAAAGAATGTTTTGAAAGACTGGGTTGGTGTGGAAGATGATGTAGTTTGAGAACCAGACTTAGGAAAATGCAAGTGGCCTTGATAGGAGTAATTGTGGGCATAATACTCTCAACATCCAGAGGTTGGGAGAGTTGACTTTATTTTGACTCATTCTAGTATGTGATAGTGCTTCCAAAAAGCGGTTAGTCTGCTTATATAATCTTAGAAGCATATCTATTGTTTTCTTTAGTAGATCAAACGAGTTGGATGTATGTGAAAGTTCAATCCAATTGCTTAGATAAGCAATAGGTGATTTTCTCAAGTCAAGATTTTGATGAGGACTATACACGAAATGAGATGAGTGTGTATAGGATTGGGATGCTTGAGGATAGTATGATTGAGATTGATATTGCTTAGAACCATATGGGTGATACTAATATTTATCGTTAAGCTCTAAGTACCCTAGGTTATTTATATGTATCATACTATTTTGTTGACACCCTACATCTAAGTGCGCAACATTTTTACTCCTATCTTGTTAAAAGTTCTTATTACGTTGCATTTGATCATTATTTTTCATTTTCTTAGTGAACACATAGTATGGCGTAGAAAAAAAGTTATCATGAGAATTCGTAATAGTTGCACTAAATTAAATTACACTAAATTATTACTAGTTTATACTATTACTATTATATATAGATTTTTGTCTTCTAAATAAGACTTTTAGTAATTGTTTAAATAAATCAATTTTGGTAAAAGTTTTAAATTTTACGAAAATATATAACCTTTTAAGAAAAGTAGTATTTATAGTTTTTATATTATATAATATTCAATTTTATAATTTAATATTATACTACTACTACTACTACTATTATTATTATTATTATTATTATTATTATTATTATTATTATTATTATTATTATTATTATTATTATTATTATTATTATTATTATTATTATTAATTTAAATCGTTTTAGGTAAAACCTCAGAATTCAAAAGTTGAATCGCCAGCAAGGGCGCCCGAAACTTGATGCGGTCCGAGAACGGCACTGGACACCTGGTGTGGCCCGCACGAAAGACTTCATCTTTTTGATGTGGATGTATTGACGGAAGGTAGATTGTGGGGGTGTTTTAGGACGATTTCTCCCAGGTTTTACTTGTGACGGTCGGTCCCGGTTGCGTCTCTCTGGTAGTTAGAAGAGCTGAACCTTTCATCTTTTCAGAGAGTGAGACCTGTTGCATGGGTACATCGGAGGTATTAACTATATGTAATTGCTAGGATCTTGGCTTGTACTCACAGTTACCTAGCAGGTAAATAGCATAAGTATAACCTAGGTTCGTCACATGACACAACATTTTGGGCTTTATATATTATAGATACTTAATATTTTTTGTGTTGTGTTTTCTGTTTTAAAACCTATGTACCTAACTACTTATAACTATATATATATATATATATATATATATATATATATATATATATATATATATATATATATATATATATATATATATATATATATATATATATATTAGTACATATATATAGCTAGGGGTAGGTATATTTTTCAAACTTTTATAGTATATATCTTTATAAGTTTTGTTTGGTCAATCGGGGTTGAATTCAGAAAATATTTACTAAATCTTGTCGTAAATTTAAAGCCCTCCTTAATTGGTCCGGTTCCAATTAAGGATGTCACTGGTAATCTTTAAGCCAAGGGTGATTCTGACTATAGGGTAACTTACCTATCCCGAGCATCGTACCCTCGACAGAGAGTACTAGTGGCCTGCAATAAGGATATCCGAATAAGACGATGTCCCGTTTAATATTACAATTTTTCTTAACGACAAGACCTTAGTAAATTCTTTATGAAACAAACAAACGAATTTAAAGTATATTTAACGATTGTATAAAGTTCTTATTTTAGACGTTGGAATAAATCCAGTGCAATGTCTTGAACCGTTTAATGGACCTATTTACTACAACTAAAGACCTCATAATCAATCAAGTCGTTTGTCTCAACCACTACGTGAAATGTCCCGTTCTTATTGATTAAAAACGTTCCATATTAATTGATTTCGTTGCGAGGTTTTGACCTCTATATGAGACGTTTTTCAAAGACTGCATTCATTTTAAAACAAACCATAACCTTTATTTCATCAATAAAGGTTTAAAAAGCTTTACGTAGATTATCAAATAATGATAATCTAAAATATCCTGTTTACACACGACCATTACATAATGGTTTACAATACAAATATGTTCCAACAAAATAAGTTTCTTGAATGCAGTTTTTACACAATATCATACAAGCATGGACTCCAAATCTCGTCCTTATTTAAGTATGCGACAGCGGAAGCTCTTAATAATCACCTGTGAATAAACATGCTTAAAACGTCAACAAAAATGTTGGTAAGTTATAGGTTTAACCTATATATATCAAATCATAATAATAGACCACAAGATTTCATATTTCAATACACATCCCATACATAGAGATAAAAATCATTCATATGGTGAACACCTGATAACCGACATTAACAAGATGCATATATAAGAATATCCCCATCATTCCGGGACACCCTTCGGATATGATATAAATTTCGAAGTACTAAAGCATCCGGTACTTTGGATGGGGTTTGTTAGGCCCAATAGATCTATCTTTAGGATTCGCGTCAATTAGGGTGTCTGTTCCCTAATTCTTAGTTTACCAGACTTAATAAAAAGGGGCATATTCGATTTCGATAATTCAACCATAGAATGTAGTTTCACGTACTTGTGTCTATTTTGTAAATCATTTATAAAACCTGCATGTATTCTCATCCCAAAAATATTAGATTTTAAAAGTGGGACTATAACTCACTTTCACAGATTTTTACTTTGTCGGGAAGTAAGACTTGGCCACTGGTTGATTCACGAACCTATAACAATATATACATATATATCAAAGTATGTTCAAAATATATTTACAACACTTTTAATATATTTTGATGTTTTAAGTTTATTAAGTCAGCTGTCCTCGTTAGTAACCTACAACTAGTTGTCCACAGTTAGATGTACAGAAATAAATCGATAAATATTATCTTGAATCAATCCACGACCCAGTGTATACATATCTCAGTATTCATCACAACTCAAACTATATATATTTTGGAATCAACCTCAACCCTGTATAGCTAACTCCTACATTCACATATAGAGTGTCTATGGTTGTTCCGAAATATATATAGATGTGTCGACATGATAAGTCGAAACATTGTATACGTATCTATGGTATCTCAAGATTACATAATATACAATACAAGTTGATTAAGTTATGGTTGGAATAGATTTGTTACCAATTTTCACGTAGCTAAAATGAGAAAAATTATCCAATCTTGTTTTTACCCATAACTTCTTCATTTTAAATCCGTTTTGAGTGAATCAAATTGCTATGGTTTCATATTGAACTCTATTTTATGAATCTAAACATAAAAAGTATAGGTTTATAGTCGGAAAAATAAGTTACAAGTCGTTTTTGTAAAGGTAGTCATTTCAGTCGAAAGAACGACGTCTAGATGACCATTTTAGAAAACATACTTCCACTTTGAGTTTAACCATAATTTTTGGATATAGTTTCATGTTCATAATAAAAATCATTTTCTCAGAATAAAAACTTTTAAATCAAAGTTTATCATAGTTTTTAATTAACTAACCCAAAACAGCCCGCGGTGTTACTACGACGGCGTAAATCCGGTTTTACGGTGTTTTTCGTGTTTCCAGGTTTTAAATCATTAAGTTAGCATATCATATAGATATATAACATGTGTTTAGTTAATTTTAAAAGTCAAGTTAGAAGGATTAACTTTTATTTGCGAACAAGTTTAGAATTAACTAAACTATGTTCTAGTGATTACAAGTTTAAACCTTCGAATAAGATAGCTTTATATGTATGAATCGAATGATGTTATGAACATCATTACTACCTTAAGTTCCTTGGATAAACCTACTGGAAAATAGAAAAATGGATCTAGCTTCAACGGATCCTTGGATGGCTCGAAGTTCTTGAAGCAGAATCATGACACGAAAACAAGTTCAAGTAAGATCATCACTTGAAATAAGATTGTTATAGTTATAGAAATTGAACCAAAGTTTGAATATGATTATTACCTTATATTAGAATGATAACCTACTGTAATAAACAAAGATTTCTTGAGGTTGGATGATCACCTTACAAGATTGGAAGTGAGCTAGCAAACTTGAAAGTATTCTTGATTTTATGTAACTAGAACTTGTAGAATATATGAAGAACACTTAGAACTTGAAGATAGAACTTGAGAGAGATCAATTAGATGAAGAAAATTGAAGAATGAAAGTGTTTGTAGGTGTTTTTGGTCGTTGGTGTATGGATTAGATATAAAGGATATGTAATTTTATTTTCATGTAAATAAGTCATGAATGATTACTCATATTTTTGTAATTTTATGAGATATTTCATGCTAGTTGCCAAATGATGGTTCCCAAATGTGTTAGGTGACTCACATGGGCTGCTAAGAGCTGATCATTGGAGTGTATATACCAATAGTACATACATCTAAAAGCTGTGTATTGTACGAGTACGAATACGGGTGCATACGAGTAGAATTGTTGATGAAACTGAACGAGGATGTAATTGTAAGCATTTTTGTTAAGTAGAAGTATTTTGATAAGTGTATTGAAGTCTTTCAAAAGTGTATAAATACATATTAAAACACTACATGTATATACATTTTAACTGAGTCGTTAAGTCATCGTTAGTCGTTACATGTAAGTGTTGTTTTGAAATCTTTAGTTTAACGATCTTGTTAAATGTTGTTAACCCAATGTTTATAATATCAAATGAGATTTTAAATTATTATATTATCATGATATTATCATGTATGAATATCTCTTAATATGATATATATACATTAAATGTCTTTACAACGATAATCGTTACATATATGTCTCGTTTAAAAATCATTAAGTTATTAGTCTTGTTTTTACATATGTAGTTCATTGTTAATATACTTAATGATATGTTTACTTATCATAGTATCATGTTAACTATATATATATCCATATATATATCATCATATAGTTTTTACAAGTTTTAACGTTCGTGAATCACCGGTCAACTTGGGTGGTCAATTGTCTATATGAAACATATTTCAATTAATCAAGTCTTAACAAGTTTGATTGCTTAACATGTTGGAAACATTTAATCATGTAAATATCAATCTCAATTAATATATATAAACATGGAAAATTTCGGGTCACTACAGTACCTACCCGTTAAATAAATTTCGTCCCGAAATTTTAAGCTGTTGAAGGTGTTGACGAATCTTCTGGAAATAGATGCGGGTATTTCTTCTTCATCTGATCTTCACGCTCCCAGGTGAAATCGGGTCCTCTACGAGCATTCCATCGAACCTTAACAATTGGTATCTTGTTTTGCTTAAGTCTTTTAACCTCACGATCCATTATTTCGACGGATTCTTCGATGAATTGAAGTTTTTCGTTGATTTGGATTTCATCTAAAGGAATAGTGAGATCTTCTTTAGCAAAACATTTCTTCAAATTCGAGAGGTGGAAAGTGTTATGTACAGCCGCGAGTTGTTGAGGTAACTCAAGTCGGTAAGCTACTGGTCCGACACGATCAATAATCTTGAATGGTCCAATATACCTTGGATTTAATTTCCCTCATTTACCAAATCGAACAACGCCTTTCCAAGGTGCAACTTTAAGCATGACCATCTCTCCAATTTCAAATTCTATATCTTTTTTTTTAATGTCAGCGTAGCTCTTTTGTCGACTTTGGGCGGTTTTCAACCGTTGTTGAATTTGGATGATCTTCTCGGTAGTTTCTTGTATAATATTCGGACCCGTAATCTGTCTATCCCCCACTTCACTCCAACAAATCGGAGACCTGCACTTTCTACCATAAAGTGCTTCAAACGGCGCCATCTCAATGCTTGAATGGTAGCTGTTGTTGTAGGAAAATTCTGCTAACGGTAGATGTCGATCCCAACTGTTTCTGAAATCAATAACACATGCTCTTAGCATGTCTTCAAGCGTTTGTATCGTCCTTTCGCTCTGCCCATCAGTTTGTGGATGATAGGCAGTGCTCATGTCTAGACGAGTTCCTAATGCTTGCTGCAATGTCTGCCAGAATCTTGAAATAAATCTGCCATCCCTATCAGAGATAATAGAGATTGGTATTCCATGTCTGGAGACGACTTCCTTCAAATACAGTCGTGCTAACTTCTCCATCTTGTCATCTTCTCTTATTGGCAGGAAGTGTGCTAATTTGGTGAGACGATCAACTATTACCCAAATAGTATCAAAACCACTTGCAGTCCTTGGCAATTTAGTGATGAAATCCATGGTAATGTTTTCCCATTTCCATTCCGGGATTTCGGGTTGTTGAAGTAGACCTGATGGTTTCTGATGCTCAGCTTTGACCTTAGAACACGTCAAACATTCTCCTACGTATTTAGCAACATCGGCTTTCATACCCGGCCACCAAAAATGTTTCTTGAGATCCTTGTACATCTTCCCCGTTCCAGGATGTATTGAGTATCTGGTTTTATGAGCTTCTCTAAGTACCATTTCTCTCATATCTCCAAATTTTGGTACCCAAATCCTTTCAGCCCTATACCGGGTTCCGTCTTCCCGAATATTAAGATGCTTCTCCGATCCTTTGGGTATTTCATCCTTTAAATTTCCCTCTTTTAAAACTCCTTGTTGCGCCTCCTTTATTTGAGTAGTAAGGTTATTATGAATCATTATATTCATAGATTTTACTCGAATGGGTTCTCTGTCCTTCCTGCTCAAGGCATTGGCTACCACATTTGCCTTCCCCGGGTGGTAACGAATCTCAAAGTCGTAATCATTCAATAATTCAATCCACCTACGCTGCCTCATATTCAGTTGTTTCTGATTAAATATGTGTTGAAGACTTTTGTGGTCGGTATATATAATACTTTTGACCCCATATAAGTAGTGCCTCCAAGTCTTTAATGCAAAAACAATCGCGCCTAATTCCAAATCATGCGTCGTATAATTTTGTTCGTGAATCTTCAATTGCCTAGACGCATAAGCAATCACCTTCGTTCGTTGCATTAATACACAACCGAGACCTTGCTTTGATGCGTCACAATAAATCACAAAATCATCATTCCCTTCAGGCAATAACAATATAGGTGCCGTAGTTAGCTTTTTCTTCAATAACTGAAACGCTTTCTCTTGTTCATCATTCCATTCAAATTTATTCCCTTTATGCGTTAATGCAGTCAAGGGTTTTGCTATTCTGGAAAAGTCTTGGATGAACCTTCTGTAGTAACCAGCTAGTCCTAAAAACTGGCGTATGTGTTTCGGAGTTTTTGGGGTTTCCCACTTTTCAACAGTTTCTATCTTTGCCGGATCCACCTTAATACCTTCTTTGTTCACTATGTGACCGAGGAATTGAACTTCTTCCAACCAAAATGCACACTTTGAAAACTTAGCATACAATTCTTCCTTCCTCAATACTTCTAACACCTTTCTCAAATGTTCACCGTGTTCTTGGTCATTCTTTGAGTAAATAAGTATGTCATCAATGAAAACAATGACAAACTTGTCAAGGTATGGTCCACACACTAGGTTCATAAGGTCCATGAACACAGCTGGTGCATTAGTTAAACCAAACGGCATGACCATAAACTCGTAATGACCGTAACATGTTCTGAAAGCAGTCTTTGGAATATCATCTTCTTTCACCCGCATTTGATGATACCCGGAACGTAAGTCAATCTTTGAATAAACAGACGAGCCTTGTAGTTGATCAAATAAGTCGTCGATTCTCGGTAGTGGGTAGCGGTTCTTGATGGTAAGTTTGTTCAACTCTCGGTAGTCGATACACAACCTGAATGTACCATCTTTCTTCTTGACAAACAAAATAGGAGCTCCCCACGGTGATGTGCTTGGTCGAATGAAACCACGCTCTAAAAGTTCTTGTAATTGGCTTTGCAGTTCTTTCATCTCGCTGGGTGCGAGTCTGTAAGGAGCACGAGCTATTGGTGCAGCTCCTGGTACAAGATCTATTTGAAATTCAACGGATCGATGTGGGGGTAATCCCGGTAATTCTTTCGGAAATACATCGGGAAATTCTTTTGCAATGGGAACATCATTGATGCTCTTTTCTTCAGTTTGTACTTTCTCGACGTGTGCTAGAACAGCATAGCAACCTTTTCTTATTAGTTTTTGTGCCTTCAAATTACTAATAAGATGTAGCTTCGTGTTGCCCTTTTCTCCGTACACCATTAAGGGTTTTCCTTTTTCTCGTATAATGCGAATTGCATTTTTGTAACAAACGATCTCTGCTTTCACTTCTTTCAACCAGTCCATACCGATTATCACATCAAAACTCCCTAACTCTACTGGTATCAAATCAATCTTAAATGTTTCGCTAACCAGTTTAATTTCTCGATTCCGACATATATTATCTGCTGAAATTAATTTACCATTTGCTAATTCAAGTAAAAATTTACTATCCAAAGGCGTCAATGGACAACTTAATTTAGCACAAAAATCTCTACTCATATAGCTTCTATCCGCACCCGAATCAAATAAAACGTAAGCAGATTTATTGTCAATAAGAAACGTACCCGTAACAAGCTCCGGGTCTTCCTGTGCCTCTGCCGCATTAATATTGAAAACTCTTCCGCGACCTTGTCCATTCGTGTTCTCCTGGTTCGGGCAATTTCTAATAATGTGGCCCGGTTTTCCACATTTATAACAAACTACATTGGCATAACTTGCTCCGACACTACTTGCTCCACCATTACTCGTTCCGACACCATTTGTTCCTTTCGTTCTATTAACCCCTGGTTCGTAGACCTCACACTTCGCCGCGCTATGACCATTTCTTTTACACTTGTTGCAAAATTTGGTGCAGAACCCCAAGTGATACTTTTCACACCTTTGGCATAGCTGCTTCTGATTGTTGTTGTTGTTGCGGTTATTATTGTTGTTGGGATGATTGTTGTAGTTGCTGTTGTTGTTGTTGTTGTTGTTGTTGTTGTTGTTGTTGTTGTTGTTGTTGTTGTTGTTGTTGTTGTTGTTGTTGTTGTTGTTGTTGTTGTTGTTGAGCCATTTGTTGTAGTTGCGATTGATGTTGCGATTGTTGGGATAATTGTTGCGATTATTGTTGTAATTGCTGTTGTTGTTGTATTGGTGATTCTTATCACCGTTTTCCTCCCACTTTCTTTTGACTTGCTTCACATTAGCCTCTTCAGCAGTCTGTTCTTTAATTCTTTCTTCAATCTGGTTCACTAGTTTTTGAGCCATTCTCCATGCCTGTTGTATGGAGGCGGACTCGTGTGAACTTATATCTTCTTGGATTCTTTCCGGTAATCCTTTCACAAACGCGTCGATCTTCTCTTCCTCATCTTCGAATGCTCCCGGACACAATAGGCACAATTCTGTGAATCGTTTTTCGTACGTGGTAATATCAAATCCTTGGGTTCGTAACCCTCTAAGTTCAGTCTTGAGCTTATTGACCTCAGTTCTGGGACGGTACTTCTCGTTCATCAAGTGCTTGAATGCTGACCACGGTAGTGCGTACGCATCGTCTTGTCCCACTTGCTCTAGATAGGTATTCCACCATGTTAACGCAGAACCTGTGAAGGTATGCGTAGCGTAGTTCACTTTATCCTCTTCAGTACACTTACTTATGGCAAACACCGATTCGACCTTCTCGGTCCACCGTTTCAATCCGATCGGTCCTTCGGTTCCATCAAATTCCAAAGGTTTGCAGGCAGTGAATTCTTTGTAGGTGCATGCTACACGATTTCCTGTACTGCTAGATCCAAGGTTATTGTTGGTATGTAGCGCAGCCTGTACTGCGGCTATGTTTGAAGCTAGAAAAGTACGGAATTCCTCTTCATTCATATTCACGGTGTGTCGAGTAGTCGGTGCCATTTCCTTCAAAATAGTCAAATGGAACAAGTTAATCATACAGAATATTAAGAGTAGTTAATAGTATTTCGTAGCATAATATGAACTCATTTATAAAAGCTTTTTCTTCATATTAGCGTTTTATAAGTTTAAATTCGGGTAGTACCTACCCGTTAAGTTCATACTTAGTAGCTAATATACAATTCAACTACTACAATTCTATATGAAAAACTGATTATAATAATATTTCGCGTTCAAACTTTTACACAATATTTTACAAACTTACAATACCGCTTATTTTACATATAGCATGAAATATAGCACACAATAAATTTGATACAAGATGGTTGTGAAGATAATTCTTGCTAGTACACAAGTCGTTCAGCAAAGGCAATAAAGACACGTAATTCATACGTCCAGAAACAAGTCATGCATTCTGGTTTTACTAGGATTACTTCCCATCCTTGGTCTTGTGGAACATAACCGTTATGGCCGTTGATAAGACAGCGTGTTGTAACGTCGTCAAAGGGACGAGGGTTACGTAATGTCCAACAGTCCCATAACAATCTAAAAACCTCATTTCTTACCCCAATTACCGACTCCGTCACTTGTGGGAACGTTTTGTTTAATAGTTGTAGCCCGATGTTCTTGTTCTCACTTTGGTGAGAAGCGAACATTACTAATCCGTAAGCATAACATGCTTCTTTATGTTGCATGTTAGCCGCATTTTCTAAATCACGAAGTCCAATATTCGGATATATTGAGTCAAAATAATTTCTTAACCCATTGCGTAAAATAGCATTTGGGTTCCCCGCAATATATGCGTCAAAGTAAACACATCGTAACTTATGGATTTCCCAATGTGATATCCCCCATCTTTTGAATGAAAGCCTTTTATAAACCAAGGCATTCTTGGAACGTTCTTCGAATGTCTTACAAACTGATCTCATCTTAAATAGTTGTGCCGAAGAATTCTGACCGACTCTAGACAAGATTTCATCAATCATGTCTCCGGGTAGGTCTCTTAAAATATTGGGTTGTCTATCCATTTTGTGTTTTTATACTGTAAAATAGAAAAGAGTTAGATTCATAAAAAAATACTTATTAATACAAGCAATTTTTACTTATATCATAAAGCATAAGCACACTATATTACATATATTACACCACACGAATACAACTATCTTATTCCGACTCGCTTGTTTCTTCTTCTTCGGTTTTGGTTCGTTTTGCCAAGTTTCTAGGGATATATGATGTTCCCCTAATACGAGCCGTCGTTATCCACATTGGTTTAGAAAAACCTGGTGGTTTAGAGGTTCCCGGGTCATTGTTACAACTTAAGGACTTCGGGGGTTGACGATACATATAAAGTTCATCGGGGTTAGAATTAAATTTCTCTATTTTTATGCCCTTTCCCTTATTATTTTCTTTTGCCTTTTTAAATTCAGTTGGGGTAATTTCTATAACATCATCGGAATTCTCGTCGGAATCCGATTCATCGGAGAATTGGTAATCCTCCCAATATTTTGCTTCCTTGGCGAAAACACCATTGACCATAATTAACCTTGGTCGGTTGGTTGAGGATTTTCTTTTACTTAACCCTTTTATTATTTCCCCCACCGGTTCTATTTCTTCATCCGGTTCCGATTCTTCTTCCGGTTCTGATTCTTCTTCCGGTTCCGACTCTTCTTTCGGTTCCTCTTCGGGAACTTGTGAATCAGTTCACGAATCATTCCAACTTACATTTGACTCTTCATTATTATTAGATGAGTCAATGAGACTTGTTCTAGAGGTAGACATCTATCACATAATATCAAACGCGTTAAGAGATTAATATATCACATAATATTCACATGTTAAAAATATATAGTTTCCAACAAAATTTGTTAAGCAATCATTTTTCAAGTAAACACGGTCGAAGTCCAGACTCACTAATGCATCCTAACAAACTCGATAAGACACACTAATGCAAAATTCTGGTTCTCTAAGACCAACGCTCGGATACCAACTGAAATGTCCCGTTCTTATTGATTAAAAACGTTCCATATTAATTGATTTCGTTGCGAGGTTTTGACCTCTATATGAGACGTTTTTCAAAGACTGCATTCATTTTAAAACAAACCATAACCTTTATTTCATCAATAAAGGTTTAAAAAGCTTTACGTAGATTATCAAATAATGATAATCTAAAATATCCTGTTTACACACGACCATTACATAATGGTTTACAATACAAATATGTTACAACAAAATAAGTTTCTTGAATGCAGTTTTTACACAATATCATAAAAGCATGGACTCCAAATCTCGTCCTTATTTAAGTATGCGATAGCGGAAGCTCTTAATAATCACCTGAGAATAAACATGCTTAAAACGTCAACAAAAATGTTGGTGAGTTATAGGTTTAACCTATATATATCAAATCATAATAATAGACCACAAGATTTCATATTTCAATACACATCCCATAAATAGAGATAAAAATCATTCATATGGTGAACACCTGGTAACCGACATTAACAAGATGCATATATAAGAATATCCCCATCATTCCGGGACACCCTTCGGATATGATATAAATTTCGAAGTACTAAAGCATCTGGTACTTTGGATGGGGTTTGTTAGGCCCAATAGATCTATCTTTAGGATTCGCGTCAATTAGGGTGTCTGTTCCCTAATTCTTAGATTACCAGACTTAATAAAAAGGGACATATTCGATTTCGATAATTCAACCATAGAATGTAGTTTCACGTACTTGTGTCTATTTTGTAAATCATTTATAAAACCTGCATGTATTCTCATCCCAAAAATATTAGATTTTAAAAGTGGGACTATAACTCACTTTCACAGATTTTTACTTCGTCGGGAAGTAAGACTTGGCCACTGGTTGATTCACGAACCTATAACAATATATACATATATATGAAAGTATGTTCAAAATATATTTACAACACTTTTAATATATTTTGATGTTTTAAGTTTATTAAGTCAGCTGTCCTCGTTAGTAACCTACAACTAGTTGTCCACAGTTAGATGTACAGAAATAAATCGATAAATATTATCTTGAATCAATCCACGACCCAGTGTATACGTATCTCAGTATTGATCACAACTCAAACTATATATATTTTGGAATCAACCTCAACCCTGTATAGCTAACTCCAACATTCACATATAGAGTGTCTATGGTTGTTCCGAAATATATATAGATGTGTCGACATTATAGGTCGAAACATTGTATACGTGTCTATGGTATCTCAAGATTACATAATATACAATACAAGTTGATTAAGTTATGGTTGGAATAGATTTGTTACCAATTTTCACGTAGCTAAAATGAGAAAAATTATCCAATCTTGTTTTACCCATAACTTCTTCATTTTAAATCCGTTTTGAGTGAATCAAATTGCTATGGTTTCATATTGAACTCTATTTTATGAATCTAAACAGAAAAATTATAGGTTTATAGTCGGAAAAATAAGTTACAAGTCGTTTTTGTAAAGGTAGTCATTTCAGTCGAAAGAACGACGTCTAGATGACCATTTTAGAAAACATACTTCCACTTTGAGTTTAACCATAATTTTTGGATATAGTTTCATGTTCATAATAAAAATCATTTTCTCAGAATAACAACTTTTAAATCAAAGTTTATCATAGTTTTTAATTAACTAACCCAAAACAGCCCGCGGTGTTACTACGACGGCGTAAATCCGGTTTTACGGTGTTTTTTGTGTTTCCAGGTTTTAAATCATTAAGTTAGCATATCATATAGATATAGAACATGTGTTTAGTTAATTTTAAAAGTCAAGTTAGAAGGATTAACTTTTATTTGCGAACAAGTTTAGAATTAACTAAACTATGTTCTAGTGATTACAAGTTTAAACCTTCGAATAAGATAGCTTTATATGTATGAATCGAATGATGTTATGAATATCATTACTACCTTAAGTTCCTTGGATAAACCTACTGGAAAAGAGAAAAATGGATCTAGCTTCAACGGATCCTTGGATGGCTCGAAGTTCTTGAAGCAGAATCATGACACGAAAACAAGTTCAAGTAAGATCATCACTTGAAATAAGATTTTTATAGTTATAGAAATTGAACCAAAGTTTGAATATGATTATTACCTTATATTAGAATGATAACCTACTGTAAGAAATAAAGATTTCTTGAGGTTGGATGATCACCTTACAAGATTGGAAGTGAGCTAGCAAACTTGAAAGTATTCTTGATTTTATGTAACTAGAACTTGTAGAATATATGAAGAACACTTAGAACTTGAAGATAGAACTTGAGAGAGATCAATTAGATGAAGAAAATTGAAGAATGAAAGTGTTTGTAGGTTTTTTTGGTCGTTGGTGTATGAATTAGATATAAAGGATATGTAATTTTGTTTTCATGTAAATAAGTCATGAATGATTACTCATATTTTTGTAATTTTATGAGATTTTTCATGCTAGTTGTCAAATGATGGTTCCCACATGTGTTAGGTGACTCACATGGGCTGCTAAGAGCTGATCATTGGAGTGTATATACCAATAGTACATACATCTAAAAGCTGTGTATTGTACGAGTACGAATACGGGTGCATACGAGTAGAATTGTTGATGAAACTGAATGAGGATGTAATTGTAAGCATTTTTGTTAAGTAGAAGTATTTTGATAAGTGTATTGAAGTCTTTCAAAAGTATATAAATACATATTAAAACACTACATGTATATACATTTTAACTGAGTCGTTAAGTCATCGTTAGTCGTTACATGTAAGTGTTGTTTTGAAACCTTTAGTTTAACGATCTTGTTAAATGTTGTTAACCCAATGTTTATAATATCAAATGAGATTTTAAATTATTATATTATCATGATATTATCATGTATGAATATCTCTTAATATGATATATATACATTAAATGTCTTTACAACGATAATCGTTACATATATGTCTCGTTTAAAAATCATTAAGTTATTAGTCTTGTTTTTACATATGTAGTTCATTGTTAATATACTTAATGATATGTTTACTTATCATAGTATCATGTTAACTATATATATATATCCATATATATGTCATCATATAGTTTTTACAAGTTTTAACGTTCGTGGATCGCCGGTCAACTTGGGTGGTCAATTGTCTATATGAAACATATTTCAATTAATCAAGTCTTAACAAGTTTGATTGCTTAACATGTTGGAAACATTTAATCATGTAAATATCAATCTCAATTAATATATATAAACATGGAAAAGTTCGGGTCACTACACTACGGCTAACCATGCATTTCCATAATTACAGTTGCTTGTAATTACTTCAGTTCCCAGCTGGATGCTTAACAAAGATAATTAACAAATTTATTAAAGATTGACGTTTAAATTTATATAAATCGTTAACCACACAAATAGTTGGAAAGGGTAATCCTTGAACTAGTACTTCAGTTGACCAAAATTATATATATATATACATATATATATATATATATATATATATATATATATATATATATATATATATATATATATATATACATATATATATATATATACATATATATATATATATATATATATATATATATATATATATATATATATATATATATATATATATATATATATAAAGTGGTTCCCGAATATTTTGTTAAGTTTATAGATTAGACTTAAAGATATATTAGAGATTTTAGTATTTGATAAATACGTGTAATATTGAACAACTTTTACGGTGCATATTACCGGGATATTTTATTATTATTACGATAACAATATATGTTAATAGTTATTATAACAACACATATAATAATTATATAATTATAAAGTTAGTTTATCTTAATAGATAGATGATCCTTGCAATCGTTGCTATTATCGTGATTCACTTATGTATTATTCATAGACAAATATTACATAAGACCCAGCTCCAACCCTTGCTTAACAAAGTATAGACAGCTTCTTAAAAGTTATACAAAACCCACACTAATTTATAATAAACTAGACTAAGCTTTGAAAGATTGTATTGTGAGAGGGAAAGAGTGGTGAAAACTTAGAATGAGAGGGAGCTCTGAGTTTTCTGAATGAATGAAATGAACGTCTGAGGGTCTTTATTTATAGGGTAACTGGGTTGCCATATTTTATATTGGTTTCCAATTGCTTAAAAATACGTCGCTAGTATCAAGTAGTTAACTAACCATGGGTCACCGAATTCAAATGGTTAACTAACCCTGGGTCGCTAGTTTCACATGGGTCTCCGGTATCGATCCCTGGGTCGCCAGTTTTACCTCCTAGGGTCATCAGTTTCAAGTGGTTAACTACCCACAAGTCGCAAGTTACAAGTGATTAAATAACTACAGGTCGTCACTTTCATTTTGGGTCGCAAGTTTCACCAATTGGTTCCCCAGTTGGTGTAACTAAGTGGCTCAGTGGTGATTTGTAGTCCGTGCTTGTTGCACGCTGGTTTCGGATAGTACATTATTGTGTACCGGCATTCGATTTTGACTTGAAGTTGAGAGATGCACTTTCTTGGGGTTCCTTAGACTTGTAATAGTCATACATAATCCCTTGAATCACTTTTTAATGTTCATTGTGGTTGTATTTGAAGTATTATGTGATTATGTTTTTGTGTGTATAAGTCTTGGAACTTCTTGATATTTGTATATGAATCAGATGAGCTTCTAGATTCTTGATAGATCTTCATATACATGTCTTAAAATAAGTGTTGGCACCCCTGGTTAGTGATCTTGAGTCTTTATAATGGTCTTCTAGGGCATTTCTTGATTTTAGGGTTAGAAAGCCCTAATTTTGGCTCTTTTTACAACTCTTTCGCAAAGTGAGCTTTTAAAGTCATGTTTAGCAAAACTTAGTGGATTAGTGCATTTATAAAAGTATTTTGCTTGAATACATGTAGGATTTGAGTGGATATCGTTAGTAAAAACATGACTTTTTACGCGATATCAATATGCATCTACTTAAAGAGAGAGAGAGAGAGAGAGAGAGAGAGAGGGAGGGAGGGAGAGAGAGAGAATAAGAAAAATAGAAAAATAGAGAATATCCTCTAGGTGATGGAGCGAATCGCAGTCATGAATGGAGAAGCAAGAAAGCTAAAAGCATTATCCCTCAACAAAAAAGAAAATAAAGCAACGAAGAAAGAAAATACCGAAGGAAGAAAAGAAGAAACTTGAAGATTCAAGAAAATCGAGAAAATAGAATAAAATTATCCACTCCAAAACCCATTTCACAAAACTTCTAATCAAATTGTGTAAAGGCTATAGTTGGGTTGATTTGTTTTATAATTGTATTTAAAATATTAGAGCAATATAATTAAAATAAGCTAGCTAGCATGCAACAACTAAGGACAGAGAAGACGTGGTTCAACATGATTTAAGATAACGTAGTGTCGGGATGATTGCGAGACACTCATTGGATTGATATATTTTGGTGTAAACACTAGATTCCATACTAATTGAATTCTCGATTACCATGTCACGAGGAACTAGGCTATCATGATTCTGATCAGATGGACTATCCTCAACTCCCGACGCTTTATCCGGTTTAAGGATATAAGCGGCCCCCCTTGGATGCAATGCATACTTTGGGCGCACGAATAAAGTAGCATAACCATATATATAATATCCAACCTTTCTTAACACCTTAATGTATCACCCAATTGAGTGGTTATGATTGTGTTTCGACTTCCTTTCTGTCAATGGTTTGGTAAAATTTTGTAACACCCCGTTTTTCCGTGCGCGTCTAAAGGTACGTACTTAATCAATAGTACGCTTATAACTTATTCGTTATGTGATTAAATGAACTAAAGTGTTAGTTAGGTGTAAGTTCATATATGTATATGTGTGTGTATATATATATGGGTATATTCGAATGCGTGCGTGTACGCGTTTATGAATGTGACGTGATGGCGTTGAGTCGTGTGAGACTTAAGGTTGAAGTTCAGACGTGCATAGGAAGGGTGAATGAGGTGTGCTAGTTGTTAAACCCTTGATTCATGTTAAATTGTCGAAGTGACCAGACCTAGGCTAACGCCGCGCCGCGAAAAACGGGTCCGCGCCGCGACCATTGAAGCAAACCAGGATCAGAAAGAGGGTTAAGAGTGGTCATTTTTTCTTCGATTCGCCGCGCCGCGACGAATGGCGTCGAGCCGCGGCATCCCTGCAGATCAGACTCCGAATTCTGCTCAAATTAAATAGGGCTTAGGGGTAATTTGGTCTTTTTATGTGTAGATCTGTTTGGAGCTTTTAATATCAGCCACTTGTTCTCCATTTCTTATTTCTTTTCCATTTTCTTTCACATTTTCCTCTCAAATCCTAAAACCCACTTAGATTAAACTCAAGATTTGAAGGTGAAGTTTTGTGAATCAATCCTAGAAGCAAGAATTAAAGTTGCTCTCCTTGTTATTAGCTACAAGAGGATAGTTTTGGTAAGTCTCAACTCTAAGTTTTGAGTTTCCTTTAGTTTAAGCTAGGGTTTAGTTCATATGGAACTTGTGTGACCCATTTGAGGGTTAAATGGGTGGATTTTGGGTTGGATTGTTAAAAGGAAACCCTAAATAGCTATCATCTAGGGTTTGGTTTTGTGATTTGAGGTTGTAAGTGCTAAGTGATGTTGTTAGTCACTAATGCACTTTTAAAAGGATGAAAGAATTTTTAATGTGTAAGTTTGACTTGGTTTGTGAGTCAAAGAGTCAAAAGAGCACTAGTTGACCTAATCGGGTGAAATGGTTATGAAATATACCAATTTTATGTTAGTTGATGTTAATAGACCCTAATCACTAGCCTTAAGTGATCTATGACGAGGCGTGGCCATTAATGGGCGGTTTTGGTGTAGTTGAGTCATTTAATGCAATCGGGTCATTAAATGCTCAAGGGTTAGAAGTTGGCATTTAATTCAACTAGATTGTATGTTAATAAAATGCATAATGTAATAGGTACGTTACATTGAAGGTTTGCAAGCTCGGTTAGCTTCCACAAGAGTCTTGAGGTGAGTGGAATGATTATGCATATGTGTATATAATGTATTTACTTGTATGAGATTCGATGTGGGTTTAAGTTCGGGTGGTCGATACCACATCGGGTCAATATATGATATGGGTTTAAGTTCGGGAATTCGATGCCATGTCATATATGTGTGTGGGCATGTAGTGTGGGTTTAAAGTTCGGGCGTTTGATACCACATTACACGTGACGGGTGGGTTTAGAGTTCGGGCGATCGATACCACTCCGGGGTTAGTGTTATAATTTGTTGTGCACTAACGGTTGTGGGGACACCAATGGGAAATTCGAAGTACCATTCCTTGTACTATTGGTTAACCATGGCTATGTGTTTGTTGTGTGGCGTTTTCACATTATTCGAGTTATATATGTTATCGTTGTGCTAGCTTGTGGTCTTGGAGATTTAGCGGTATGCCTTGCGTTGGTATGTCTTTTAAATTGCTAGCGTGTATGAGGTAATTGTGTATGTGATTGCATGTAAGTAGGTTATATATGTATGTGTATAATTATTGCATTCATTAAGCATTAGCTTACCCTCTCGTTGTTTATCTTTTTAGATGCAGGTGCAGTTAAGGGCAAGGGGGTTATCGGACATTAGGTGTCCCGTGATGATGCTTTGTTGGATTTTTGATGTTGGCCTAACGTTTTAGGTAGTTTAGTCCCAAACCGTGCTCGAAGTGTCGTTTGGATTGTAAACTATCATTTGTAATGGGTCAAACTTGTACTAAACTTTATTCGTGGCCCTCGTGCCTTTTGTAAACAATTAATTGTTGTGCGTTTTAAATGGAACTCGTGAAATGGGTTACATATTTATTTGGCGAGTAATTGTGTTGTATAAAAAAAAATTTATCGTATGGATTACGGGTTGGGATGTTACAAGTGGTATCAGAGCATGGTCTAAGGGATTTAGGTGACTTGAGATAGGCACCTAGACTTAGACTTTTGTGTTGTGGAATTATATGCGGGACTTGTAGGACTACGGGTCAGTGTGGAGTTTGATTAGTTCTTTGATGCATAAGTGGACAACTATGCTATGTTATGATGTTACTAATCATGTGTTGTTGTTTTGAACATCGAGCAAGATGGTTGTGACACGTTTGAGCATGGCACGGCATGTGAGCGTAATAGTGAGTCGCGACCACTATTACGATTGCAAGTCAAGTCAAGCAAGGATGTGCGACAAGTATCGAGCTAGATGTGGTGTGTGTGCGGTCATATGCATAGGTATATATGTTTATTAAATTGTTGGTGATGTCTAATCCATTTTTAATCTTTAGAATGAAGATGAGAAATGGAATGAATACAAATGGCAATGGCGGTCCCTCTCACGTGGAGGAAGATGAGATAACTACCAAGATTGAGACCGCTTTAGAAAACTATGTTTCGGTTTTCTCACGAAGGGTTAAACAAATATTCGAAGAGTCAGTTTTGGAACAAATTGTCGATATGATTCAAGAACGGATGACTAATGCCATTAAAGAAGAAGTTGAAAGGAGGTTTCATAGACCTCAAAATGTGGGCGAGTTGGAGTTTAGCTATAAGAACTTCTTGGCGACTAAGCCTCCTCACTTTCACGGGGATCCCGACCCCATGAAGAGTGCAGCTTGGATTTCTGATGTTGAAGGTTGTTTTTGCACGACCGAGTGCCCTCCCAAAAAGAAAACAAGGCTTGCTACTAGTTTCTTAAGGGGCCATGCTAAAGATTGGCTCGATGGCAAGATTGATATGGTGGGTGATGCGGCTTTTGTGGGGTTATCTTGGGCGGATTTCAAGAAGGAGTTTTTCCTTGAATATCGTACGCAAGCGGATCTTTCCAAATTGCCCAACGAGTTAAGGAACATGCGTAAAGGGTCTTTGGACCTAAACACTCTTAAAACCAACTTTCTCGCTAAGGCGCGTTTTTGCCCCGAGTATGTGGGGAATGATCAATTGTTAATGGAAGACTTTCATGCGACCCTTAGAGATGATTTGAAGGGTAAAATTAGTATTGGTCATGTTGAGACCTTTGCTAAGCTTTTGGTAGTGGCGAAGGGGTTTGAAGTGCAAGCTCCGAGTCCGGTTAGTTATGCACCAAGTAAACGAAATTTTGAAGCTTCTAATTTTTCGAACAAGAAGAGCAATGGAGTATCCGAAAGTGTTGGTAGCGTGAAGAAGGGTGCTTCTAGTGGTCACATGGTCACTTGTTTCAATTGTGGGTAAAAAGGTCACTACTCTCGTGATTGCCCAAAACCGCGTACTAATGTGATCACATGTTTCAATTGTCAACAAGAAGGACACCGAAAGTCAGAGTGTCCCGAACTCCGAAATGATCAAGTTAAGAGAATGGAGAAGGCGGCTGGGTCGGCTAGGGGATGTAATTATTTGATGACCAATGACGAAGCCAAGCAATCCAATGAAGTCGTTTCAGGTACTTTCATGGTTAACTCTAATTCGGCAAGGATTCTATTTGATAGCGGTGCAAATTTATCGTTTGTGTCTCCAAAATTTGTGCCTAAACTTAATAAACCGTTAGCTAAGTTAAGTCATCCGGTAGAAGTCGAAATAGTGGATGGCAAGATGGTGCTAGTGGTTGATGTGTGTAAGAATTGTAATGTTGTGTTTAGTTCCGAGAACTTTAATATTGATCTCATTCCGATGACGTTGGGTGATTTTGATATCGTGGTTGGTATGGATTGGCTCAATCATAATAGAGCCGATATTGCATGCCATGAAAAATCTATTCGTGTGAAGACCCCAAGTGGGGGAGAGTTAATTATTCATGGTGATAAACGTAGAAGACTTGTACCGGGATGCACTTTTGCACGGGCACGTCGTTTCCTTGTTAGTGGTGGCATGGCTTTTCTTGCCCATGTTGTTGATACTCGTGATAAGCCACCACCCATTCGTGAAATTCCGGTGGTTAGTGAATTTGAAGATGTTTTTCCGGAGTTACCTGGTGTTCCGGCGGAGAGACAAGTCGAATTTCGCATTGAGTTGGTTCCGGGAGCTACTCCCATTGCTAAAACTCCTTATCGTTTAGCACCGACGGAAATGCAAGAATTGTTGAATCAAATTCAAGAGTTACTTGAGAAGGGTTTCATTCGACCGAGTGCTTCGCCATGGGGTGCTCCGGTTTTATTCATGAAAAAGAAGGATGGAAGTATGCGGATGTGTATCGACTATCGGGAGTTAAACAAGGTGACGATCAAGAATCGTTATCCATTACCTAGGATTGACGATTTGTTTGACCAACTACAAGGTGCGACGTATTTCTCAAAAATTGACCTACGGTCCGGCTATCACCAAATGCGGGTCCGTGAGGAAGATATTGAGAAAACGGTCTTTCGAACGCGTTATGGGCATTTTGAATTTGTGGTTATGCCTTTTGGTCTTACGAATGCACCGACGGCATTCATGGATCTTATGAACCGAGTGTGCCAACCTATGTTGGACAAGTCGGTAATTGTGTTCATTGATGATATTCTTGTCTATTCTAAGAGCATGACGGAACATGAACACCACTTGCGCGAAGTATTGAAGACGTTGAGAAAAGAGAAGTTGTATGCTAAATTCTCAAAATGTGAATTTTGGCTAAGTGAGGTTCAATTCCTTGGCCATATTGTGAACAATGATGGTATTCAAGTGGATCCGGGGAAGATAGAGACGGTGAAGGATTGGGGACGACCGACTACGCCTACGGAAATCCGAAGTTTTCTCGGATTGGCCGGTTACTATCGTCGGTTTATCCAAGACTTTTCCAAGATTACTTCGCCATTAACTAAGTTGACAAGGAAGAATACAAGATTCAATTGGGAGAACGAGTAAGAAATCGCTTTTCAATTATTGAAAGAGAAATTGTGCAAAGCTCCAGTCTTAGTATTGCCGGAAGGTGTAGTTGATATGACGGTCTATTGTGATGCTTCTTTGAATGGGCTCGGGTGTGTTCTAATGCAAAGAGGTAAAGTCATCGCTTACGCCTCTCGCTAATTAAAGGTACATGAAAAGAGATACCCGACTCATGATCTCGAATTAGCGGCGGTGGTCCATGCTTTGAAAATTTGGTGCCATTACTTGTATGGTGTCAAGTGTACGATTTATTCGGATCACAAGAGTTTGAAACATCTTTTTGATCAACGGGATTTGAATTATCGTCAACGTAGATGGATGGATGTGGTGAAGGATTATGATTGTGAGATACTTTATCATCCGGGCAAAGTGAATGTGGTCGCGGATGCGTTAAGCCGAAAGAGTAACCACCCGGCGTTACGATTGGGATTGTTACGTATGATTATTACTAACGATTTTCTTGAAAAACTTGGTGTCATTCAAATAGAGGCTTACATTCACAACAAGCATGCGGAACGAATTGTGGGGCAATCGGAATTCATTACGATGGGTTCGCGTGGTTTATTGTCTTTTCAAGAAAGAGTGTGGGTGCCTAAGATGGGTAATTTCCGAAAGGTGCTTCTTGATGAGGCGCACAAGTCTAAGTATTCCATACATCCGGGTGCGACGAAGATGTACCATGATTTGAAGAAAGATTATTGGTGGCCGGGCATGAAACGCGACGTTGTTAAGTTTGTTGAGCAATGCGTCACGTGTTTGCAAGTTAAAGCCGAACACCAAAAGCCGTATGGTAAGTTACAACCGCTAGAAATTCCAATGTGGAAGTGGGAGCATATTACCATGGATTTTATTACCAAGTTGCCGAAAATGGCAAGAACCCAATTTGACACTATTTGGGTGATTGTCGATAGATTGACGAAGAGTGCGTTGTTTATTCCTATTAAAGAAGCAATTTCATCGGAGGCACTCGCGAAGATGTTCATTAAAGAGGTGATATCGAGACATGGCGTTCCCGCGTCAATTATTTCGGATCGGGACACGCGTTTTACTTCTTGATTTTGGAAGAAGTTTCATGAAGACATGGGTACGAGGGTGAATATGAGTACGGCGTATCATCCTCAAACGGATGGTCAAACCGAACGTACGAATCAAACATTGGAGGATATGTTACGTGCGTGTATTATTGATTTTGGCAGTAGTTGGGACGAACATTTGCCATTGGTGGAATTCTCATACAATAATAGTTTTCACTCTAGTATTGGAATGCCACCATATGAGATGTTATACTGTAGGAGGTGTCGAACCCCGATTTGTTGGGGTGAAGTGGGTCAAAGGGAAGTCGGGAGCACCGACTTGGTATTGGAGACAAATAGCAAAATCGATATGATTCGGGCTCGTTTAAAGGCGGCGCAAGATAGACAAAAGTCTTACATCGATAAACGTAGGCGACCGATCGAATTTGAAGAAGGCGTTATGGTGATGCTTAAGGTTTCGCCATGGAAGGGTATCATTCGGTTTCGAAAACGGGGAAAGTTAGCTCCTCGGTTTATTGGGCCGTTTAAGGTTCTAGCTCGTGTTGGTGAAGTCGCGTATCGTTTGGAATTAGCCGAAGAACTTGCGGGGATCCATAACACATTTCATGTTTCCCACCTCCGTAAGTGTCTTGCGGATGATTCTTCATGGATGCCTTTAGACGAAATTGAGCTAAACAACAAGTTAGAATACGTTGAAGAGCCGATTGCTATACTCGATGAGAAGGTAAAAATGTTGTGTAACAAAGAGGTGAGGACCTTTAAGGTCCAATAGCGTCATAGTAAAGGTTCCGATTTTACTTGGGAGCCCGAAGAATTCGTGTTGGTTTACCTTCCCTCGTGTCATGTGGCTTGGGTCGCGAGGACGCGCTCCGATTTAAGTGGGGGAGAGTTGTAACACCTCGTTTTCCCATACGTGTCTAAAGGTACGTACTTAATCAATAGTACGCTTATAACTTATTCGTTATGTGATTAAATGAACTAAAGTGTTAGTTAGGTGTAAGTGCATATATGTATATCTGTGTATATATATATAGGTATATTCGAATGCGTGCGTGTACACGTATATGAATGTGACGTGATGGCATTGAGTCATGTGAGACTTAAGGTTGAAGTTTAGACGTGCATAGGAAGGGTGAATGAGGTGTGCTAGTTGTTGAACCCTTGATTCATGTTAAATTGTCAAAGTGACCAGACCTAGGCTAACGCCGCGCCGCGACGAATGGCGCTGCGTCGCGGCATCCCTGCAGATCAGACTCCGAATTCTGCTCAAATTAAATAGGGTTTAGGGGCAATTTGGTCTTTTTGCGTGTAGATCTGTTTGGAGCTTTTAATATCAGCCACTTTTTCTCCATTTCTTATTTCTTTTCCATTTTCTTTCACATTTTCCTCTCAAATCTTAAAACCCACTTAGATTAAACTCAAGATTTGAAGGTGAAGTTTTGTGAATCAATCCTAGAAGCAAGAATTAAAGTTGCTCTCCTTGTTATTAGCTACAAGAGGATACTTTTGGTAAGTCTCAACTCTAAGTTTTGAGTTTCCTTTAGTTTAAGCTAGGGTTTGGTTCATATGGAACTTGTGTGACCCATTTGAGGGTTAAATGGGTGGATTTTGGGTTGGATTGTTAAAAGGAAACCCTAAATAGCTATCATCTAGGGTTTGGTCTTGTGATTTGAGGTTGTAAGTACTAAGTGATGTTGTTAGTCACTAATGCACTTTTAAAAGGATGAAAGAATTTTTAATGTGTAAGTTTGACTTGATTTGTGAGTCAAAGAGTCAAAAGAGCACTAGTTGACCTAATCGGGTGAAATGGTTATGAAATACACCAAGTTTATGTTAGTTGATGTTAATAGACCCTAATCACTAGCCTTAAGTGATCTATGACGAGGCGTGGCCATTAATGGGCGGTTTTGGTGTAGTTGAGTCATTTAATGCAATCGGGTCATTAAATGCTCAAGGGTTAGAAGTTGGCATTTAATTCAACTAGATTGTATGTTAATAAAATGCATAATGTAATAGGTACGTTACATTGAAGGTTTGCAAGCTCGGTTAGCTTCCACAAGAGTCTTGAGGTGAGTGGAATGATTATGCATATGTGTATATAATGTATTTACTTGTACGAGATTCGATGTGGGTTTAAGTTCGGGCGGTCGATACCACATCGGGTCAATATATGATATGGATTTAAGTTCTGGCGTTCGATGCCATGTCATATATGTGTGTGAGCATGTAGTGTGGGTTTAAAGTTCGGGCGTTCGATACCACATTACACGTGACGGGTGGGTTTAAAGTTCGGGCGATCGATACCACTCTGGGGTTAGTGTTATAATTTGTTGTGCACTAACGGTTGTTAAGAACACCAATGGGAAATTCGAAGTACCATTCCTTGTACTATTGGTTAACCATGGCTATGTGTTTGTTGTGTGGCGTTTTCACATTATTCGAGTTATATATGTTATCGTTGTGCTAGCTTGTGGTCTTGGAGATTTAGCGGTATGCCTTGCGTTGGTATGTCTTTTAAATTGCTAGCGTGTATGAGGTAATTGTGTATGTGATTGCATGTAAGTAGGTTATATATGTATGTGTATAATTATTGCATTCACTAAGCGTTAGCTTACCCTCTCGTTGTTTATCTTTTTAGATGCAGGCGCAGTTAAGGGCAAGGGAGTTATCGGACATTAGGTGTCCCGTGATGATGCTTTGTTGGAGTTTTGATGTTGGCCTAACGTTTTGGATAGTTTAGTCCCAAACCATGCTCAAAGTGTCGTTTGGATTGTAAACTATCATTTGTAATGGGTCAAACTTGTACTAAACTTTATTCGTGGCCCTCGTGCCTTTTGTAAACAATTAATTGTTGTGCGTTTTAAATGGAACTCGTGAAATGGGTTACATATTTATTTGGCGAGTAATTGTGTTGTAAAAAAAAAAATTATCGTATGGATTACAGGTTGGGATGTTACAAATTTAAGGGTTTGTAGATAAATTAGAACCTCTGATAGTTCTCAGTAATCCTTAAAAATTTATAAGCTTAGGTTGTATTGTAGTGCGTAAATTCCCATTTATGATTTAAACCAGCCCTTACTTAAATCTACCCAATAAATCCCTTAGTTGTCCACCATGTAGTATACTTATTGTGGTTCCATAGCTTCTAACCTTAACCATGCTTAAGTGGTCCTATAGTACATCAACACTGTACTCTACTGTTGGACAGTATTTCCTCGAGTCTTATACTCTTGACCAATGTCTTGATAGTAATTCCGATGGGTTCATACCTTGACCAATGTATAAACACAGATAATTAATATCATAGGTGGAAGGATGATAATAATGAGGTTTAATATCATAAACATAAAGCGAGTATGAAACGATAATCATCCCTAACAAACATTACTAAATCATGGCAAACAATCAAGCAATTACTCACACATCATGGCAACAAGCATTTCTAATATTAATAAGTCACAAACATCGAACGAGAATATTATTATAAATTAATAAAAGAAAGGATAGATGTTACCGAATAATGTCGGCAGAATAACACTTGTATTTCTTCATAATATCCATAGCGTTACAATGCTTGATAGCTTCTACTACTAACTACATACTAATCTCCTATTGATCACTAGAGAGAGATAATTATTTTTCCTAATCTCTATACTTTTATCTCTCTAGAATATAGAGAGAAAAAGTAAAGAGAGAACTAATCTCCTATAGATCACTAGAGAGCGACTATAGAGAGATATTTGAGAGAGAAGTGAAGAATTGGTGTGTGTTGAAATGAATGCAAAAAGCTATTTAAATAGGCAAAATTTTCCTGGCAAACGGCTGGCAAGCCGTTTGGCTGGCCGTTTGCCAGGGCAAGCCGTTTTTGGTGCCCGTTTGCTGGCAGGCCATTTTCCCTTATGGCAGGCCGTTTGGCAAGCTGTTTGCTGGATCGTAACTTGTCTATCACCGTTTTCGCTCTAGAATCTTCGTTTTAGCTCCATTTCTGACGATTCTTGCGCCCATGCGTTCGTAATTAAATATAATACAACATGAGATTAAGTAAATAAACTAATCCATAAATTATAAAATAAGTTATTTAAACGAGAGTTAATTGTTATAGCCGATTTTGCTCGTTTTTCCTCGTTTTTCCTCGTTTTTCATCCGTTTTCAGTGATTCCTGAAACATGGGCTTCGTAATGAGAAAATCTACCAAATGAAGCAAATAAATGCTTATTTAGATGATAAAGTCAATTACTTTATCATAAATAAGGCTAATATCGGGAGTAAAAATGTGACTATTTAGCCGATATCAGACCACGATAGAGATGAAGCCTGGTCGCGTACATTCCACATTTGAGAATTGAGAGCAATACATAAAGATCTTAATCTTCGTAAATAAATAAAACTAAACAAACAAACTTTTCAAAATATTTGATTTGATAATAAAACTATCACCTAATGACTTTCGGGATTTGGATTTTTTATTTTGAAATTTTCGCGATGAAATTTTTGTTTAAGCATTTGCTTGAGGACAAACAAAACCTAAGTGTGATATACTATATCACTCAATTTGGTCATGTTTTTACTAGTGATATCACCCATATTTCAACCTTCAATTTGGTCAATTTGGTCATGTTTTTACTAGTGATATCACACATATCTACCTCATTACACTCGGTTTTGAGGATCATTGAGCCCGAAAGTGGAATATTTGCGCAAAAGTAAGGCTTAAAGCTTAAATTGGTGTAAAATTGACCAAAATCTACCCTATTTAGTGAACCAAGTGCAGGGAATGATCCAAAGTGAAAATGGATTGCAAAATGGGCAATTCCAAGTGCAGTAGAGTAGTGCGGCGCACCAGATCCAAAAAGCGGCACACCTTAACACTAAAAAGTCAAATTTCAAATTCAAAACTTGAAGAATAATTTTTCAGTTATAAGGTACGGCGCACTCGCCTTATGGTGCGGCGCACCCGCCTTATGGTGCGGCGCACCTAGCCTTCACGTTATAAGGTGTGGCGCACCTCCCTGTTTTTGGATGTAAAATTTTTCAAAGTAAAAAGGCACAAGATACGGTTCCAAAGGGAGAGCTGCATTTTTTGTAACGATTTTTCATCCCAAACCCCTAATTTCGTCATCCAAGTGGAGATTAAGGCTAATTTGGAAGATCAAGCAAAAGTTCAAGCAATCTTATCATTAGATCTATCTAGTTTTATCAATTAGGTTGTAATATCCACCTTTATTTCTCTAGTTTTGAACTAAATACTTGTAATGGCTTTATATGATGTTTATTTGTGATTCAATGCTTTTGATTGGTGTAATCTTAGCCATGCTTGCCCCAAATTATTGAATAAAGTTGATTGAATGAAATACATAAGCAAGTGTTATTGTCTGTGACGACCCGAAAATTTCCGACCAAATTTAAACCTAATCTTTATATGTTTCTGACACGATAAGCAAAGTCTATTAGATTGAGTCTCAAAAATTTTGAATTATATTCAGTTGACCTTCAACTATTCTCGACGATTCACGAACCACTATTTGTATATATATATATGAATATTGTAATATAAGTAATTTATAAATATTATATATTTAGAAATTGTAATGTTTCAGTTTATGCAAATAATTGTGTATTAATATTAATTTGTTATATTAATATTATTATTATTATTATTATTATTATCATTAATAATTATTATTAATATTAAGAGTATTATTGTTATTAATATATCTATATTTATTTATTATTAATATTAAATTGAAAATATATAATTACATGTAGTCTGTTCCATTATATATCATAATCAACTTTTGGTTAATTATCCGTGAATTATGATCCCATTATGATCAATCATTCTAAGCTCCTATTGTGGTGCACGTTTGTTAAATGAATGGATATATTAAGTTTCTGTTGTTTTCGAGTACTCCAACAATTTAACAATTGAATAAAAACAACTTGCATTATATCAAGTAAAAGTTTTCACTTATAGACCCACATACATATTCATTTCACCACCGACACATGCATTAAGGGACCAAAATTTTCTTTTCAATAGAATGTTTATACTTATATTTATATCATACTCCAAGTGGTTTAACACATACATGCATCTTCACCTCAAAACCACCTATGAACTATCATCTATATTCTATTGCTAATCGATCCCAAGCTACTCGATGCTGCTACCATCTGGGTTCTTGATCAGCCAGAAATAAAACACAATTGGTAACTTGCAACTACTACTTGCTCATTTCTGTTACCATGCATGAGAGACCCAGAATCGAACCACTCCACCTTCACCCACTCCATAACCCACAACCACTGCAAACAACCACAACCGGCAAACACCCTCACCTAGCTCATACTGTACGTTATCTATTTCTATTCGTTGTTACACAACCCCAAAACACCACCATAACTTACCATCGTGATCACCACCAAAATCCCTTTTGAACCTGCAACTACTACTCCTTATCTATATGTTCAAGTTTTCTGTCGAATCACCATGTAAACCATCACCAAACCCAAACACCCACGTAAACTATTTCATGGTCGATACCAATATCACACAAACCACCACTTCAACCCAAACTCATGAACCCATCCCATGTTATTACTATTGTGGCTTCGTTTTTCAATCACCATCAAACACCAACCAACGCTATCATCATCAACCACTATTGATCATCATTAATGGATTAATGCCACTGCTACTTGAATCCTCTATTTTCTTTTGTGACCAACGAGTATCTCAACCGAACACCAAACAGAACCCACCTTCATCGATATCTTTCTACTACTATATTTTTCTTGTTCATTTTTCAAACCCCAAACCAAATGGTCCACAAAATTTGCTGCTATGTTATTGATGCTGCACTTCTACTTCCGTTTCCTTTTGGAAACACAAATAAACCTGCAAATCGTATACAACAAATGATAATGATAATGTTAAATGTTGTATTGATATCGAGTTACCTGTAAATGAAAAAAAAAAGTGGTGCTAAAGGTGATTTCTCCTATTGGCCGACAACCATGCCAAACTACCCCATAATTTTTTGTTTCCTCCGAATTATTGATGTTGCTTTTGACTTCTTTTCTATTTTAAAACATTAATGTTACTATATGATAATGGACGATGAGATCATGAAGTGTGAATGTGTATCATTTTTTTTTTTAAAACCGTTCGAAATTTTAAACAGACCATTGAAGTCATTTAAATTGGTCTGTGGTTCTATATTTTTTGGTATTGGACCTTGAATCGATATTGGGTTGGAATAATTGAGACATGGGCTTGAGAGGTAGTTTGGGCCATGAAATTTCAAGTCCATCATTTAAGTTAATATGAAATGATGATTAAGTTGATGATAAGATAAGTTGATAATAATAATGATGGATGATAGCAAGATTGATGACGTTTGGATTAGGATAAAAATGATGATGAATGACGGTTACAATTTTGATATTGATATTGATATTGATATTAATAATTATCGAGATGATTAAAGGACGATAATGATAATGTAAGATGATGGTAATGGTTTAATGATGATGATGACGGCATGTTATAAAATTGACTATTTCATGATACATGGTATATTTTCTTTTACACTAATGTTTATTATTATTATTATTATTATTTTTATTATTATTATTATTATTATTATTATTATTATTATTATATTATTATTATCATCATTATTATAAATTAAAATTGTCATCTTATTAAAATTAACATTATTAGTAAAATTATTATTTTTATTATTATTATTATTATTATTAATATTATCATTATCAAGATTTTATATATTACTATCATCATTTTTACTAACACTACTATTATTTATTATTATTATTAGTATCCTTATTTTTATAAAAATATTAAGCCTTTCTATTATAAATATTATTTTACCAAATAAAGTAATAGTTATATAAAAACATATCGTAATATATATAAAGATATTAATCTTAATATATTATATAATATAAATAAACTTAGTTGATTAAATGTGATATGTGTTAATATATATGAATAATATAGGTTCGTGAATCCGAGACCAACCCTACACTTGTTAAATGACGTCATATGTATTTTTACTACAAAATACAGTATGGTGAGTTTCATTTGCTCCCTTTTTAATTGCTTTTGCAATATATATTTTTGGGCTGAGAATACATGCGCTGTTTTATAAATGTTTTACGAAGTAGGCACAAGTACTAAAACTAATTCTATGTGGGTTTAAACCAGAAATATACCCTTAGCTTGGTAACATTAAACTACTTGTCTATGTACGGTAGGCGCGAATCCTAAAGATAGATCTATTGGGCCTGACAAACCCCATCCTGACTATGGGATGCTTTAGTACTTCGAGGTTATTTTAAACACACCTGATCTGGTGTACTTCAGAGGGTAAAACATGAACGTTAAGGCTTGTTACCGGGTGCCTACAAATTATAGAGTACTTTTATACACTTGTGAGTGTACATATATTTATAAACGGAAATCTTGTGGTCTATTAATATATTGAAATGATTGTTTTGATAAACCTATGAACTCACCAACCTTTTGGTTGACACTTTTAAGCATGTTTATTCTCAGGTACGAATTAAGTCTTCCGCTGTGCATTTGCTCGTTTGAAAGATATTACTTGAAGTCATTCATGGCATCTTTAGGTTAGTAACTCGCAATGAGACCAATTGTTAAAGACTTCGTCCAGGTGGATTAGGACGGGTCATCACAGTTGGTATCAGAGCGGTGGTCTTAGCGAACCAGGTCTTACATAGGTGTGTCTAACTGATAGTTGTTTAGATGCATTAGTGAGTCTGGACTTCGACCATGTCTGCATGTCAAAAGTTTTGCTTATCATTTAGTGTCGAAAAATTATTTTCTTATCATCCTTAAAGTCTAGACACGTCTTACTGCCTCTATTGCATGGACAGTGTATAGATAAATTCATATCTTAGCGTATCTATTATTGTAAACTTTGCCTCACAGTTCCGTAGATTTCTCCGTAACTTATGGGATTTTAGTATTATATATGCATATGTAAATTATGCATTGCAGGGTACTAATCTACATCTTATAATCTATTTCTTATCGAAAAATCCTTCATCTGATCGTACGAGATGAATCCCTTAACCAGTTCGAATTTCTCGGATTCCGACAGCTATTCCGATATGGAGTTTCAACTAAGCTCCGAAAGCAGTGTCACCAGAATGAATCAATCAATTCATCTGATGGTTCGTAGCCTACTTAATCATTTGAGACAAAAAGAAGGTGATCCTTTCCATCAACCAAATTCACCTCTTGGCGAAGAACCTGAAGCACTTACCGGCAAACCTATTCGAACAACCATTTTCACTCTCATTTCCAGAATAACTCTCAATAATTACATAATATCTACAATCTTAAACATTATTCATCCGCTCGTTTCAACCGCCAATCATCTCGGAGTAATAAAAGAAGTCAACGAACTTCGCGCTCGAGTAATTAATTTGGAGAATATGGTGCAAAATTTACCAGCTTCAGCAACATCATCGGCACCAACAGTACCATCAATAACAGTACCAGTATAATCAACAATCCATGCCTCAACATCTCATTCTGTACCTCGAGTATAATCATCGTTCTACATGACGTTCTACATCAATTATCTTCGTTCGACATGGCGATTATGTAATCTCTAATGTTTTAGAGATTACATATTCTGTTCTAACGGTAAATCAAATGAGTTTAATATCATATTGACTCATTAAATCCATAATTATATCTGAAGAAAATATATATGTATATATATTTTCATAAAGATTATAAATAAAAATTCTTTTGTACAAACTGTTAATGGTGAAAATATTTTAACGGGTAGGTAATACCCGAGGAATATGTAGATTTCACATTAATAAGTTACATTGTACGTTCTTCGAATCTGATTTAACAGTCATTTACTATCCTACTTACATCTACAGATATACGTATCCGTTCACCGCAGAATAACCATTTTTATTCAATTTCATATTTGGATTTTGACCTATCAGAATCCAACAAGTGGCATAATGAAGAAAACATTGGACAAAATAAAATTTGTTAGAAATAAACGAATTAACTAATTAAAATTTTGTTAAGAATCCACGCTAACTGTTCCAGCTAACTGTTCCTAGCTAACTGATTACATTTTATTTATCGCAATTTAATTATCGCAATTTAATTTATCGTCATTTAATTTCTGTTATTTATTTTACGCACTTTAAATATCGGGACACGTATACAAGGTTTTGACATATCATATCGACGCATCTATATATATTATTTGGAATAACCATAGACACTCTATATGCAGTAATGCGGGAGTTAGCTATACAGGGTTGAGGTTGATTCTCAAATAATATATATACTTTGAGTTGTGATCGAGTCTGATACATGTACACGGGTCACGATATGTATTAATTAATTCGAATATTATATATTAAACTATATATGAATTATTGGATTGTTACTGTGGATTATTAAGATTGGACAATTTAAAATGAATTAAAATATTGATTATAACATATGAAACAAAACAACTCTTCAAGTTTGCCACTTGATTTCATCTTAAACCTCATTCGTATCTTGACGATTACAATCTGTGTTCAAATCTTTCATGATTCTTGAAAACACCTCAATCGAGAGGATGAACCAACCGCACTTCATCTTCGAAAGAAAAGATTGATGCATATAGTTATGCACCTGAAAAACTCTAGGAAACTGAGTAAACGTTTAACAAGTAGCTGTGCTAATTCCTTTAGTGTTATTATTACCCAAAATAACCTTGCAGTTCTTTTTCAAAGTAGCAAATTTTGTCACAGCTCCAACAAGTCAAATTCGACTTTTCGTTCGAAACAACCTTATTATAACTTTGATATATATGCGTGCTCTTTTACTGTTATCAGGATACTTTTATATTCCACCATACTACCATCAGTGTTTAATCATCTAAAAACACAATTCTCTTGAAACCACCTCGGATTGATAACCGATGATTCAGATATGACTGCATTAAATGCAGACGAAACAGTAAAATTGTAGATGACCTAAATGGTCAAGAATTTGATAATAAAGAATGGAGTGTTGGGAACGCTCGATAGAAAATTTGGTGCTGAAAAACGGATTGAGCTAACCAAGGACAAATACAAGGACCAAACCCTATATTCAAAGGATCCAGGTAATTCTGGATCCGATGAAATCTTTAGAGAATATCTTGCTCCGAGGTCATGTTAAAATCTTGCGGAAAATCTTTCTTCATCAACCTTCGAACATAGAAATTCCAAAATATCATCATAAATATCTTCGATATTTCTGAGGATATTTTCATAAATATTCTTGTCCGAAATTATCTACCTCTTCGTGTTTTCTGTATTCCATTATATTGGAAACTTCTGCAAAATATAAGTATAAATTATGAATGAATTGTGGAGAAGTGTAAAGAATTGAAGTATGAGTTAGTATAATATAATGACACTTGGCCAACGTGATTATATTACAGTAAGTCATGTTGAGTTTCTAATGGAACGTGATAAAGAATCACAGATCATACCTTTATCATGAACCGTGTTATATTGCTCTTTCATTCTAACTTAACCTCCGAATATATCAAGAAAATATATTCTTGATAGTTCTATCTTCTATAATCCTGGTAATTTACCAAATCAAATCGTGCTATTACGTTCCTTCCTGCTTAGAACATTATGATCAATCGAAACTTTATACCTACGAATTCTGGACCATTATTCGCTTGACTTGAAGTCGGGAAGAGAAAACAAGAGCATGGAGCTCCGAAATATAAAAGAAAATACAAAGCCGATCACAAACACATAAATTACAAACCGTGTATATCAATGCGGATAGCAACATAGATACACGGGAGAATGAAAAATACTATAACCCCAAGGTAATAATAGAAGTTAACAGAATCCTCCGGTGGGAGTTGGAAAAGAATAAAGACAGACACGATAGTCAGAATAAGAACAAGGATCAGAATTGGATTAAGCATTGTTACAATTTTCAGATGTATGGATTAGGGAAGAAAGTATAGGAATGGTGAGAATAATAAAAGGGAAGAGGTCAATTTATAATAAAATTTCCTGACAGAGCAATCGAGACAGATCATCGCATTTAATTAAAGAGATTCTAATTTCCTCATTTACCGAAGAATCAGATCTTATAGATTTCCAAGATTTTCTTTTAAATTCCTTGAATTCCGAAATTCAAACGTGACTACGTCAAAAGTAAAAACGAATACCTATTACCTTATCTCAATCTTTTGTGATAGTTTCACTCATACGCTTCGAGTAATCAAATCATTTTATCCAAATTATTCAATGGTGATAAAACTCTATTTATCAACTCATATTCGTCATGAAAACATTTTTATTGTTAGCCATGACCACCTCACTCAAATTTCGGGACGAAATTTCTTTAACGGGTAGGTACTGTGACGACCCGAAAATTTCCGACCAAATTTAAACCTAATCTTTATATGTTTCTGACACGATAAGCAAAGTCTATTAGATTGAGTCTCAAAAATTTTGAATTATATTCAGTTGACCTTCAACTATTCTCGACGATTCACGAACCACTATTTGTATATATATATATATATGAATATTGTAATATAAGTAATTTATAAATATTATATATTTAGAAATTGTAATGTTTCAGTTTATGTAAATAATTGTGTATTAATATTAATTTGTTATATTAATATTATTATTATTATTATTATTATCATTAATAATTATTATTAATATTAAGAGTATTATTGTTATTAATATATCTATATTTATTTATTATTAATATTAAATTGAAAATATATAATTACATGTAGTCTGTTCCATTATATATCACAATCAACTTTTGGTTAATTATCCGTGAATTATGATCCCATTATGATCAATCATTCTAAGCTCCTATTGTGGTGCACGTTTGTTAAATGAATGGATATATTAAGTTTCTGTTGTTTTCGAGTACTCCAACAATTTAACAATTGAATAAAAACAACTTGCATTATATCAAGTAAAAGTTTTCACTTATAGACCCACATACATATTCATTTCACCACCGACACATGCATTAAGGGACCAAAATTTTATTTTCAATAGAATGTTTATACTTATATTTATATCATACTCCAAGTGGTTTAACACATACATGCATCTTCACCTCAAAACCACCTATGAACTATCATCTATATTCTATTGCTAATCGATCCCAAGCTACTCGATGCTGCTACCATCTGGGTTCTTGATCAGCCAGAAATAAAACACAATTGGTAACTTGCAACTACTACTTGCTCATTTCTGTTACCATGCATGAGAGACCCAGAATCGAACCACTCCACCTTCACCCACTCCATAACCCACAACCACTGCAAACAACCACAACCGGCAAACACCCTCACCTAGCTCATACTGTACGTTATCTATTTCTATTCGTTGTTACACAACCCCAAAACACCACCATAACTTACCATCGTGATCACCACCAAAATCCCTTTTGAACCTGCAACTACTACTCCTTATCTATATGTTCAAGTTTTCTGTCGAATCACCATGTAAACCATCACCAAACCCAAACACCCACGTAAACTATTTCATGGTCGATACCAATATCACACAAACCACCACTTCAACCCAAACTCATGAACCCATCCCATGTTATTACTATTGTGGCTTCGTTTTTTGATCACCATCAAACACCAACCAACGCTATCATCATCAACCACTATTGATCATCATTAATGGATTAATGCCACTGCTACTTGAATCCTCTATTTTCTTTTGTGACCAACGAGTATCTCAACCGAACACCAAACAGAACCCACCTTCATCGATATCTTTCTACTACTATATTTTTCTTGTTCATTTTTCAAACCCCAAACCAAATGGTCCACAAAATTTGCTGCTATGTTATTGATGCTGCACTTCTACTTCCGTTTCCTTTTGGCAACACAAATAAACCTGCAAATCGTATACAACAAATGATAATGATAATGTTAAATGTTGTATTGATATCGAGTTACCTGTAAATGAAAAAAAAAGTGGTGCTAAAGGTGATTTCTCCTATTGGCCGACAACCATGCCAAACTACCCCATAATTTTTTGTTTCCTCCGAATTATTGATGTTGCTTTTGACTTCTTTTCTATTTTAAAACATTAATGTTACTATATGATAATGGACGATGAGATCATGAAGTGTGAATGTGTATCATTTTTTTTTTTAAAAACCGTTCGAAATTTTAAACAGACCATTGAAGTCATTTAAATTGGTCTGTGGTTCTATATTTTTTGGTATTGGACCTTCAATCGATATTGGGTTGGAATAATTGAGACATGGGCTTGAGAGGTAGTTTGGGCCATGAAATTTCAAGTCCATCATTTAAGTTAATATGAAATGATGATTAAGTTGATGATAAGATAAGTTGATAATAATAATGATGGATGATAGCAAGATTGATGACGTTTGGATTAGGATAAAAATGATGATGAATGACGGTTACAATTTTGATATTGATATTGATATTGATATTAATAATTATCGAGATGATTAAAGGACGATAATGATAATGTAAGATGATGGTAATGGTTTAATGATGATGATGACGGCATGTTATAAAATTGACGATTTCATGATGAAATGTCCCGTTCTTATTGATTAAAAACGTTCCATATTAATTGATTTCGTTGCGAGGTTTTGACCTCTATATGAGACGTTTTTCAAAGACTGCATTCAATTTAAAACAAATCATAACCTTTATTTCATCAATAAAGGTTTAAAAGCTTTACGTAGATTATCAAATAATGATAATCTAAAATATCCTGTTTACACACGACCATTACATAATGGTTTACAATACAAATATGTTACAACAAAATAAGTTTCTTGAATGCAGTTTTTACACAATATCATACAAACATGGACTCCAAATCTTGTCCTTATTTAAGTATGCGACAGCGGAAGCTCTTAATAATCACCTGAGAATAAACATGCTTAAAACGTCAACAAAAATGTTGGTGAGTTATAGGTTTAACCTATATATATCAAATCATAATAATAGACCAGAAGATTTCATATTTCAATACACATCCCATACATAGAGATAAAAATCATTCATATGGTGAACACCTGGTAACCGACATTAACAAGATGCATATATAAGAATATCCCCATCATTCCGGGACACCCTTCGGATATGATATAAATTTCGAAGTACTAAAGCATCCGGTACTTTGGATGGGGTTTGTTAAGCCCAATAGATCTATCTTTAGGATTCGCGTCAATTAGGGTGTCTGTTCCCTAATTCTTAGATTACCAGACTTAATAAAAAGGGGCATATTCGATTTCGATAATTCAACCATAGAATGTAGTTTCACGTACTTGTGTCTATTTTGTAAATCATTTATAAAACCTGCATGTATTCTCATCCCAAAAATATTAGATTTTAAAAGTGGGACTATAACTCACTTTCACAGATTTTTACTTCGTCGGGAAGTAAGACTTGGCCACTGGTTGATTCACGAACCTATAACAATATATACATATATATCAAAGTATGTTCAAAATATATTTACAACACTTTTAATATATTTTGATGTTTTAAGTTTCTTAAGTCAGCTGTCCTCGTTAGTAACCTACAACTAGTTGTCCACAGTTAGATGTACAGAAATAAATCGATAAATATTATCTTGAATCAATCCACGACCCAGTGTATACGTATCTCAGTATTGATCACAACTCAAACTATATATATTTTGGAATCAACCTCAACCCTGTATAGCTAACTCCAACATTCACATATAGAATGTCTATGGTTGTTCCGAAATATATATAGATGTGTCGACATGATAGGTCGAAACATTGTATACGTGTCTATGGTATCTCAAGATTACATAATATACAATACAAGTTGATTAAGTTATGGTAGGAATAGATTTGTTACCAATTTTCACGTAGCTAAAATGAGAAAAATTATCCAATCTTGTTTTACCCATAACTTCTTCATTTTAAATCCGTTTTGAGTGAATCAAATTGCTATGATTTCATATTGAACTCTATTTTATGAATCTAAATAGAAAAAGTATAGGTTTATAGTCGAAAAAATAAGTTACAAGTCATTTTTGTAAAGGTAGTCATTTCAGTCGAAAGAACGACGTCTAGATGACCATTTTAGAAAACATACTTCCACTTTGAGTTTAACCATAATTTTTGGATATAGTTTCATGTTCATAATAAAAATCATTTTCTCAGAATAACAACTTTTAAATCAAAGTTTATCATAGTTTTTAATTAACTAACCCAAAACAGCCCGCGGTGTTACTACGACGGCGTAAATCCGGTTTTACGGTGTTTTTCGTGTTTCCAGGTTTTAATTCATTAAGTTAGCATATCATATAGATATATAACATGTGTTTAGTTGATTTTAAAAGTCAAGTTAGAAGGATTAACTTTTGTTTGCGAACAAGTTTAGAATTAACTAAACTATGTTCTAGTGATTACAAGTTTAAACCTTCGAATAAGATAGCTTTATACGTATGAATTGAATGATGTTATGAACATCATTACTACCTTAATTTCCTTGGATAAACCTACTGGAAAAGAGAAAAATGGATCTAGCTTCAACGGATCCTTGGATGGCTCGAAGTTCTTGAAGCAGAATCATGACACGAAAACAAGTTCAAGTAAGATCATCACTTGAAATAAGATTGTTATAGTTATAGAAATTGAACCAAAGTTTGAATATGATTATTACCTTGTATTAGAATGATAACCTACTGTAAGAAACAAAGATTTCTTGAGGTTGGATGATCACCTTACAAGATTGGAAGGGAGCTAGCAAACTTGAAAGTATTCTTGATTTTATGTAACTAGAACTTGTAGAATATATGAAGAACACTTAGAACTTGAAGATAGAACTTGAGAGAGATCAATTAGATGAAGAAAATTGAAGAATGAAAGTGTTTGTAGGTGTTTTTGGTCGTTGGTGTATGGATTAGATATAAAGGATATGTAATTATGAAAATATATAAAGGATATGTAATTTTGTTTTCATGTAAATAAGTCATGAATGATTACTCATATTTTTGTAATTTTATGAGATATTTCATGCTAGTTGCCAAATGATGGTTCCCACATGTGTCAGATGACTCACATGGGCTGCTAAGAGCTGATCATTGGAGTGTATATACCAATAGTACATACATCTAAAAGCTGTGTATTGTACGAGTACGAATACGGGTGCATACGAGTAGAATTGTTGATGAAACTGAACGAGGATGCAATTGTAAGCATTTTTGTTAAGTAGAAGTATTTTGATAAGTGTATTGAAGTCTTTCAAAAGTGTATAAATACATATTAAAACACTACATGTATATACATTTTAACTGAGTCGTTAAGTCATCGTTAGTCGTTACATGTAAGTGTTGTTTTTAAACCTTTAGGTTAACGGTCTTGTTAAATGTTGTTAACCCAATGTTTATAATATCAAATGAGATTTTAAATTATTATATTATCATGATATTATCATGTATGTATGTCTCTTAATATGATATATATACATTAAATGTCTTTACAACGATAATCGTTACATATATGTCTCGTTTAAAAATCATTAAGTTAGTAGTCTTGTTTTTACATATGTAGTTCATTGTTAATATACTTAATGATATGTTTACTTATCATAGTATCATGTTAACTATATATATATCCATATATATGTCATCATATAGTTTTTACAAGTTTTAACGTTCGTGAATCACCGGTCAACTTGGGTGGTCAATTGTCTATATGAAACATATTTCAATTAATCAAGTCTTAACAAGTTTGATTGCTTAACATGTTGGAAACATTTAATCATGTAAATATCAATCTCAATTAATATATATAAACATGGAAAAGTTCGGGTCACTACAGTACCTACCCGTTAAATAAATTTCGTCCCGAAATTTTAAGCTGTTGAAGGTGTTGACGAATCTTCTGGAAATAGATGCGGGTATTTCTTCTTCATCTGATCTTCACGCTCCCAGGTGAACTCGGGTCCTCTACGAGCATTCCATCGAACCTTAACAATTGGTATCTTGTTTTGCTTAAGTCTTTTAACCTCACGATCCATTATTTCGACGGGTTCTTCGATGAATTGAAGTTTTTCGTTGATTTGGATTTCATCTAACGGAATAGTGAGATCTTCTTTAGCAAAACATTTCTTCAAATTTGAGACGTGGAAAGTGTTATGTACAGCCGCGAGTTGTTGAGGTAACTCTAATCGGTAAGCTACTGGTCCGACACGATCAATAATCTTGAATGGTCCAATATACCTTGGATTTAATTTCCCTCGTTTACCAAATCGAACAACGCCTTTCCAAGGTGCAACTTTAAGAATGACCATCTCTCCAATTTCAAATTCTATATCTTTTCTTTTAATGTCAGCGTAGCTCTTTTGTCGACTTTGGGCGGTTTTCAACCGTTGTTGAATTTGGATGATCTTCTCGGTAGTTTCTTGTATAACCTCCGGACCCGTAATCTGTCTATCCCCCACTTCACTCCAACAAATCGGAGACCTGCACTTTCTACCATAAAGTGCTTCAAACGGCGCCATCTCAATGCTTGAATGGAAGCTGTTGTTGTAGGAAAATTCTGCTAACGGTAGATGTCGATCCCAACTGTTTCCGAAATCAATAACACATGCTCGTAGCATCTCTTCAAGCGTGTGTATCGTCCTTTCACTCTGCCCATCAGTTTGTGGATGATAGGCAGTACTCATGTCTAGACGAGTTCCTAATGCTTGCTGTAGTGTCTGCCAGAATCTTGAAATAAATCTGCCATCCCTATCAGAGATAATAGAGATTGGTATTCCATGTCTGGAGACGACTTCCTTCAAATACAGTCGTGCTAACTTCTCCATCTTGTCATCTTCTCTTATTGGCAGGAAGTGTGCTGATTTGGTGAGACGATCAACTATTACCCAAATAGTATCAAAACCACTTGCAGTCCTTGGCAATTTAGTGATGAAATCCATGGTAATATTTTCCCATTTCCATTCCGGGATTTCGGGTTGTTGAAGTAGACCTGATGGTTTCTGATGCTCAGCTTTAACCTTAGAACACGTCAAACATTCTCCTACGTATTTAGCAACATCGGCTTTCATACCCGGCCACCAAAAATGTTTCTTGAGATCCTTGTACATCTTCCCCGTTCCAGGATGTATTGAGTATCTGGTTTTATGAGCTTCTCTAAGTACCATTTCTCTCATATCTCCAAATTTTGGTACCCAAATCCTTTCAGCCCTATACCGGGTTCCGTCTTCCCGAATATTAAGATGCTTCTCCGATCCTTTGGGTATTTCATCCTTTAAATTTCCCTCTTTTAAAACTCCTTGTTGCGCCTCCTTTATTTGAGTAGTAAGGTTATTATGAATCATTATATTCATAGATTTTACTCGAATGGGTTCTCTGTCCTTCCTGCTCAAGGCATCGGCTACCACATTTGCCTTCCCCGGGTGGTAACGAATCTCAAAGTCGTAATCATTCAATAATTCAATCCACCTACGCTGCCTCATATTCAGTTGTTTCTGATTAAATATGTGTTGAAGACTTTTGTGGTCGGAATATATAATACTTTTGACCCCATATAAGTAGTGCCTCCAAGTCTTTAATGCAAAAACAACCGCGCCTAATTCCAAATCATGCGTCATATAATTTTGTTCGTGAATCTTCAATTGTCTAGACGCATAAGCAATCACCTTCGTTCGTTGCATTAATACACAACCGAGACCTTGCTTTGATGCGTCACAATAAATCACAAAATCATCATTCCCTTCAGGCAATGACAATATAGGTGCCGTAGTTAGCTTTTTCTTCAATAACTGAAACGCTTTCTCTTGTTCATCATTCCATTCAAATTTCTTCCCTTTATGCGTTAATGCAGTCAAGGGTTTTGCTATTCTGGAAAAGTCTTAGATGAACCTTCTGTAGTAACCAGCTAGTCCTAAAAACTGGCGTATGTGTTTCGGAGTTTTCGGGGTTTCCCACTTTTCAACAGTTTCTATCTTTGCCAGATCCACCTTAATACCTTCTTTGTTCACTATGTGACCGAGGAATTGAACTTCTTCCAACCAAAATGCACACTTTGAAAACTTAGCGTACAATTCTTCCTTCCTCAATACTTCTAACACCTTTCTCAAATGTTCACCGTGTTCTTGGTCATTCTTTGAGTAAATAAGTATGTCATCAATGAAAACAATGACAAACTTGTCAAGGTATGGTCCACACACTCGGTTCATAAGGTCCATGAACACAGCTGGTGCATTAGTTAAACCAAACGGCATGACCATAAACTCGTAATGACCGTAACGTGTTCTGAAAGCAGTCTTTGGAATATCATCTTCTTTCACCCGCATTTGATGATACCCGGAACGTAAGTCAATCTTTGAATAAACAGACGAGCCTTGTAGTTGATCAAATAAGTCGTCGATTCTCGGTAGTGGGTAGCGGTTCTTGATGGTAAGTTTGTTCAACTCTCGGTAGTCGATACACAACCTGAATGTACCATCTTTCTTCTTGACAAACAAAACAGGAGCTCCCCACGGTGATGTGCTTGGTCGAATGAAACCACGCTCTAAAAGTTCTTGTAATTGGCTTTGTAGTTCTTTCATCTCGCTGGGTGCGAGTCTGTAAGGAGCACGAGCTATTGGTGCAGCTCCTGGTACAAGATCTATTTGAAATTCAACGGATCGATGTGGGGGTAATCCCGGTAATTCTTTCGGAAATACATCGGGAAATTCTTTTGCAATGGGAACATCATTGATGCTCTTTTCTTCAGTTTGTACTTTCTCGACGTGTGCTAGAACAGCATAGCAACCTTTTCTTATTAGTTTTTGTGCCTTCAAATTACTAATAAGATGTAGCTTCGTGTTGCCCTTTTCTCCGTACACCATTAAGGGTTTTCCTTTTTCTCGTATAATGCGAATTGCATTTTTGTAACAGACGATCTCTGCTTTCACTTCTTTCAACCAGTCCATACCGATTATCACATCAAAACTCCCTAACTCTACTGGTATCAAATTAATCTTAAATGTTTCGCTAACCAGTTTAATTTCTCGATTCCGACATATATTATCTGCTGAAATTAATTTACCATTTGCTAATTCGAGTAAAAATTTACTATCCAAAGGCGTCAATGGGCAACTTAATTTAGCACAAAAATCTCTACTCATATAGCTTCTATCCGCACCCGAATCAAATAAAACGTAAGCAGATTTATTGTCAATAAGAAACGTACCCGTAACAAGCTCCGGGTCTTCCTGTGCCTCTGCCGCATTAATATTGAAAACTCTTCCGCGGCCTTGTCCATTCGTGTTCTCCTGGTTCGGGCAATTTCTAATAATGTGGCTCGGTTTTCCACATTTATAACAAACTACATTGGCATAGCTTGCTCCGACACTACTTGCTCCGCCATTACTCGTTCCGACACCATTTGTTCCTTTCGTTCTATTAACCCCTGGTCCGTAGACCTCACACTTCGCCGCGCTATGACCATTTCTTTTACACTTGTTGCAAAATTTGGTGCAGAACCCCGAGTGATACTTTTCACACCTTTGGCATAGCTGCTTCTGATTGTTGTTGTTGTTGTTGTTGCGGTTATTATTGTTGTTGGAATGATTGTTGTAGTTGCTGTTGTTGTTGTTGTTGTTGTTGTTGTTGGGCCATTTGTTGTAGTTCCGATTGATGTTGCGATTGTTGGGATAATTGTTGCGATTGCTGTTGTTGTTGTATTGGTGATTCTTATCACCATTTTCCTCCCACTTTCTTTTGACTTGCTTCACATTGGCCTCTTCAGCAGTCTATTCTTTAATTCTTTCTTCAATCTGGTTCACTAGTTTGTGAGCCATTCTACATGCCTGTTGTATGGAGGCGGGCTCGTGTGAACTTATATCTTCTTGGATTCTTTCCGGTAATCCTTTCACAAACGCGTCGATCTTCTCTTCCTCATCTTCGAATGCTCCCGGACACAATAGGCACAATTCTGTGAATCGTCTTTCGTACGTGGTAATATCAAATCCTTGGGTTCGTAACCCTCTAAGTTCTGTCTTGAGCTTATTGACCTCAGTTCTGGGACGGTACTTCTCGTTCATCAAGTGCTTGAATGCTGACCACGGTAGTGCGTACGCATCGTCTTGTCCCACTTGCTCTAGATAGGTATTCCACCATGTTAACGCAGAACCTGTGAAGGTATGCGTAGCGTACTTTACTTTGTCCTCTTCAGTACACTTACTTATGGCAAACACCGATTCGACCTTCTCGGTCCACCGTTTCAATCCGATCGGTCCTTCGGTTCCATCAAATTCCAAAGGTTTGCAGGCAGTGAATTCTTTGTAGGTGCATCCTACACGATTTCCTGTACTGCTAGATCCAAGGTTATTGTTGGTATGTAGCGCAGCCTGTACTGCGGCTATGTTTGAAGCAAGAAAGGCACGAAATTCCTCTTGGCTCATATTCAAGGTGTGTCGAGTAGTCGGTGCCATTTCCTTCAAAATAGTCAAATGAACAAGTTAATCATACAGAATATTAAGAGTAGTCAATAGTATTTCGTAGCATAATATGAACTCATTTATAAAAGCTTTTTCTTCATATTAGCGTTTTATAAGTTTAAATTCGGGTAGTACCTACCCGTTAAGTTCATACTTAGTAGCTAATATACAATTCAACTACTACAATTCTATATGAAAAACTGATTATAATAATATTTCGCGTTCAAACTTTTACACAATATTTTACAAACTTACAATACCGCTTATTTTACATATAGCATGAAATATAGCACACAATAAATTTGATACAAGATGGTTGTGAAGATAATTCTAGCTAGTACACAAGTCGTTCAGCAAAGGCAATAAAGACACGTAATTCATACGTCCAGAAACAAGTCATGCATTCTGGTTTTACTAGGATTACTTCCCATCCTTGGTCTTGTGAAACATAACCGTTATGGCCGTTGATAAGACAGCGTGTTGTAACGTCGTCAAAGGGACGAGGGTTACGTAATGTCCAACAGTCCCGTAACAATCTAAAAACCTCATTTCTTACCCCAATTACCGACTCCGTCACTTGTGGGAACGTTTTGTTTAATAGTTGTAGCCCGATGTTCTTGTTCTCACTTTGGTGAGAATCAAACATTACTAATCCGTAAGCATGACATGCTTCTTTATGTTGCATGTTAGCCGCTTTTTCTAAATCACGAAGTCCAATATTCGGATATATTGAGTCAAAATAATTTCTTAACCCGTTGCGTAAAATAGCATTTGGGTTCCCCGCAATATATGCGTCAAAGTAAACACATCGTAACTTATGGGTTTCCCAATGTGATATCCCCCATCTTTCAAACGAAAGTCTCTTATAAACCAAGACATTCTTGGAACGTTCTTCGAATGTCTTACAAACTGATCTCGCCTTAAATAGTTGTGCCGAAGAATTCTGACCGACTCTAGACAAGATTTCATCAATCATGTCTCCGGGTAGGTCTCTTAAAATATTGGGTTGTCTATCCATTTTGTGTTTTTATACTGTAAAATAGACAAGAGTTAGATTCATAAAAAAAAATACTTATTAATACAAGCAATTTTTACATATATCATAAAGCATAAGCACACTATATTACATATATTACACCACACGAATACAACTATCTTATTCCGACTCGCTTGTTTCTTCTTCTTCGGTTTTGGTTCGTTTTGCCAAGTTTCTAGGGATATATGATGTTCCCCTAATACGAGCCGTCGTTTTCCACATTGGTTTAGAAAAACCTGGTGGTTTAGAGGTTCCCGGGTCATTGTTACAACTTAAGGACTTCGGGGGTTGACGATACATATAAAGTTCATCGGGGTTGGAATTAGATTTCTCTATTTTTATGCCCTTTCCCTTATTATTTTCTTTTGCCTTTTTAAATTCAGTTGGGGTAATTTCTATAACATCATCGGAATTCTCGTCGGAATCCGATTCATCGGAGAATTGGTAATCCTCCCAATATTTTGCTTCCTTGGCGGAAACACCATTGACCATAATTAACCTTGGTCGGTTGGTTGAGGATTTTCTTTTACTTAACCATTTTATTATTTCCCCCACCGGTTCTATTTCTTCATCCGGTTCCGATTCTTCTTCCGATTCCGATTCTTCTTCCGGTTCCGACTCTTCTTCCGGTTCCTCTTCGGGAACTTGTGAATCAGTCCACGAATCATTCCAATTTACATTTGACTCTTCATTATTATTAGGTGAGTCAATGGGACTTGTTCTAGAGGTAGACATCTATCACATAATATCAAACGCGTTAAGAGATTAATATATCACATAATATTCACATGTTAAAAATATATAGTTTCCAACAAAATTTGTTAAGCAATCATTTTTCAAGTAAACACGGTCGAAGTCCAGACTCACTAATGCATCCTAACAAACTCGATAAGACACACTAATGAAAAATTCTGGTTCTCTAAGACCAACGCTCGGATACCAACTGAAATGTCCCGTTCTTATTGATTAAAAACGTTCCATATTAATTGACTTCGTTGCGAGGTTTTGACCTCTATATGAGACGTTTTTCAAAGACTGCATTCAATTTAAAACAAATCATAACCTTTATTTCATCAATAAAGGTTTAAAAGCTTTACGTAGATTAACAAATAATGATAATCTAAAATATCCTGTTTACACACGACCATTACATAATGGTTTACAATACAAATATGTTACAACAAAATAAGTTTCTTGAATGCAGTTTTTACACAATATCATACAAACATGGACTCCAAATCTTGTCCTTATTTAAGTATGCGACAGCGGAAGCTCTTAATAATCACCTGAGAATAAACATGCTTAAAACGTCAACAAAAATGTTGGTGAGTTATAGGTTTAACCTATATATATCAAATCATAATAATAGACCACAAGATTTCATATTTCAATACACATCCCATACATAGAGATAAAAATCATTCATATGGTGAACACCTGGTAACCGACATTAACAAGATGCATATATAAGAATATCCCCATCATTCCGGGACACCCTTCGGATATGATATAAATTTCGAAGTACTAAAGCATCCGGTACTTTGGATGGGGTTTGTTAAGCCCAATAGATCTATCTTTAGGATTCGCGTCAATTAGGGTGTCTGTTCCCTAATTCTTAGATTACCAGACTTAATAAAAAGGGGCATATTCGATTTCGATAATTCAACCATAGAATGTAGTTTCACGTACTTGTGTCTATTTTGTAAATCATTTATAAAACCTGCATGTATTCTCATCCCAAAAATATTAGATTTTAAAAGTGGGACTATAACTCACTTTCACAGATTTTTACTTCGTCGGGAAGTAAGACTTGGCCACTGGTTGATTCACGAACCTATAACAATATATACATATATATCAAAGTATGTTCAAAATATATTTACAACACTTTTAATATATTTTGATGTTTTAAGTTTCTTAAGTCAGCTGTCCTCGTTAGTAACCTACAACTAGTTGTCCACAGTTAGATGTACAGAAATAAATCGATAAATATTATCTTGAATCAATCCACGACCCAGTGTATACGTATCTCAGTATTGATCACAACTCAAACTATATATATTTTGGAATCAACCTCAACCCTGTATAGCTAACTCCAACATTCACATATAGAGTGTCTATGGTTGTTCCGAAATATATATAGATGTGTCGACATGATAGGTCGAAACATTGTATACGTGTCTATGGTATCTCAAGATTACATAATATACAATACAAGTTGATTAAGTTATGGTAGGAATAGATTTGTTACCAATTTTCACGTAGCTAAAATGAGAAAAATTATCCAATCTTGTTTTACCCATAACTTCTTCATTTTAAATCCGTTTTGAGTGAATCAAATTGCTATGATTTCATATTGAACTCTATTTTATGAATCTAAATAGAAAAAGTATAGGTTTATAGTCGAAAAAATAAGTTACAAGTCATTTTTGTAAAGGTAGTCATTTCAGTCGAAAGAACGACGTCTAGATGACCATTTTAGAAAACATACTTCCACTTTGAGTTTAACCATAATTTTTGGATATAGTTTCATGTTCATAATAAAAATCATTTTCTCAGAATAACAACTTTTAAATCAAAGTTTATCATAGTTTTTAATTAACTAACCCAAAACAGCCCGCGGTGTTACTACGACGGCGTAAATCCGGTTTTACGGTGTTTTTCGTGTTTCCAGGTTTTAATTCATTAAGTTAGCATATCATATAGATATAGAACATGTGTTTAGTTGATTTTAAAAGTCAAGTTAGAAGGATTAACTTTTGTTTGCGAACAAGTTTAGAATTAACTAAACTATGTTCTAGTGATTACAAGTTTAAACCTTCGAATAAGATAGCTTTATACGTATGAATCGAATGATGTTATGAACATCATTACTACCTTAATTTCCTTGGATAAATCTACTGGAAAAGAGAAAAATGGATCTAGCTTCAACGGATCCTTGGATGGCTCGAAGTTCTTGAAGCAGAATCATGACACGAAAACAAGTTCAAGTAAGATCATCACTTGAAATAAGATTGTTATAGTTATAGAAATTGAACCAAAGTTTGAATATGATTATTACCTTGTATTAGAATGATAACCTACTGTAAGAAACAAAGATTTCTTGAGGTTGGATGATCACCTTACAAGATTGGAAGTGAGCTAGCAAACTTGAAAGTATTCTTGATTTTATGTAACTAGAACTTGTAGAATATATGAAGAACACTTAGAACTTGAAGATAGAACTTGAGAGAGATCAATTAGATGAAGAAAATTGAAGAATGAAAGTGTTTGTAGGTGTTTTTGGTCGTTGGTGTATGGATTAGATATAAAGGATATGTAATTTTGTTTTCATGTAAATAAGTCATGAATGATTACTCATATTTTTGTAATTTTATGAGATATTTCATGCTAGTTGCCAAATGATGGTTCCCACATGTGTTAGATGACTCACATGGGCTGCTAAGAGCTGATCATTGGAGTGTATATACCAATAGTACATACATCTAAAAGCTGTGTATTGTACGAGTACGAATACGGGTGCATACGAGTAGAATTGTTGATGAAACTGAACGAGGATGCAATTGTAAGCATTTTTGTTAAGTAGAAGTATTTTGATAAGTGTATTGAAGTCTTTCAAAAGTGTATAAATACATATTAAAACACTACATGTATATACATTTTAACTGAGTCGTTAAGTCATCGTTAGTCGTTACATGTAAGTGTTGTTTTTAAACCTTTAGGTTAACGGTCTTGTTAAATGTTGTTAACCCAATGTTTATAATATCAAATGAGATTTTAAATTATTATATTATCATGATATTATCATGTATGTATGTCTCTTAATATGATATATATACATTAAATGTCTTTACAACGATAATCGTTACATATATGTCTCGTTTAAAAATCATTAAGTTAGTAGTCTTGTTTTTACATATGTAGTTCATTGTTAATATACTTAATGATATGTTTACTTATCATAGTATCATGTTAACTATATATATATCCATATATATGTCATCATATAGTTTTTACAAGTTTTAACGTTCGTGAATCACCGGTCAACTTGGGTGGTCAATTGTCTATATGAAACATATTTCAATTAATCAAGTCTTAACAAGTTTGATTGCTTAACATGTTGGAAACATTTAATCATGTAAATATCAATCTCAATTAATATATATAAACATGGAAAAGTTCGGGTCACTACACATGATACATGGTATATTTTCTTTTACACTAATGTTTATTATTATTATTATTATTATTATTTTTATTATTATTATTATTATTATTATTATATTATTATTATCATCATTATTATAAATTAAAATTGTCATCTTATTAAAATTAACATTATTAGTAAAATTATTATTTTTATTATTATTATTATTATTAATATTATCATTATCAAGATTTTATATATTACTATCATCATTTTTACTAACACTACTATTATTTATTATTATTATTAGTATCCTTATTTTTATAAAAATATTAAGCCTTTCTATTATAAATATTATTTTACCAAATAAAGTAATAGTTATATAAAAACATATCTTAATATATATAAAGATATTAATCTTAATATATTATATAATATAAATAAACTTAGTTGATTAAATGTGATATGTGTTAATATATATGAATAATATAGGTTCGTGAATCCGAGACCAACCCTACACTTGTTAAATGACGTCATATGTATTTTTACTACAAAATACAGTATGGTGAGTTTCATTTGCTCCCTTTTTAATTGCTTTTGCAATATATATTTTTGGGCTGAGAATACATGCGCTGTTTTATAAATGTTTTACGAAGTAGGCACAAGTACTAAAACTAATTCTATGTGGGTTTAAACCAGAAATATACCCTTAGCTTGGTAACATTAAACTACTTGTCTATGTACGGTAGGCGCGAATCCTAAAGATAGATCTATTGGGCCTGACAAACCCCATCCTGACTATGGGATGCTTTAGTACTTCGAGGTTATTTTAAACACACCTGATCTGGTGTACTTCAGAGGGTAAAACATGAACGTTAAGGCTTGTTACCGGGTGCCTACAAATTATAGAGTACTTTTATACACTTGTGAGTGTACATATATTTATAAACGGAAATCTTGTGGTCTATTAATATATTGAAATGATTGTTTTGATAAACCTATGAACTCACCAACCTTTTGGTTGACACTTTTAAGCATGTTTATTCTCAGGTACGAATTAAGTCTTCCGCTGTGCATTTGCTCGTTTGAAAGATATTACTTGAAGTCATTCATGGCATCTTTAGGTTAGTAACTCGCAATGGGACCAATTGTTAAAGACTTCGTCCAGGTGGATTAGGACGGGTCATCACATTGTCTTAGCTATAGATCCATTGCTATTCGTTTGTTTTAGGCTTTACTTTGATTACATGGATTGTGTAGCTCTCTAAGTGATTTGAGTAGTGAAACAATTTGTGGATCAACACTCTAAGTGATCTAGACAACAAAATTAGGAATTTCAAGTGATTGTGTTCTTAGTTTAGGTTGGTTTTCAATTGACCTTTAGTCAATATAGTGGTGTTTGATTATCTTAAGTGATCTGATAGTTGAAGGGTTCTAAGTGAGTTCAACCCAAGCATAATCTCAATGACCGCTAATAATTAACTTGATCTTAGAATACAATGCTTATGTGAGTTTGCAAAGTGTGATTTGATTAAGATTTGGTAGTGATGTCATACGTTTAATAGTTCAATGACTAATGCGATAGAAAATTGGGTAAAACGGGGCAATCCAAACATAGGGAGGATTAGGTAAGTGAACACTACTTAGTTAATTAATTTAGATCTCAATATTTAGTTACTTGCTACTTGTTGCTAGTTATACTTGTTAGTTTAAGTCTTGTTTATTTGTGCAAGTTTTAGTTGATAGTTAAAATCAATCAAAACCACCAATCAAAAAAATCCTAGAACAATAAATAGTTTCAATTATTCGACTTACGCTGCTCTCTTGGGACGAACATGAAACGAATACTTACATAAAAAGTGCTATAATAACCGGATTTTAAGTGCTCGTTAGTTGTGTGTGCTTATTGGTATTGTTTGAATCTTGTATAAATTTAAGGGCAAGTGATGTATTGTGCAACACGCATCAGCAAGGAACATTAATAAGTGATTTCGAGGATATTTTGACACTATTATAAGCCTAAGGAACCCCGACAAGGTGCTTTTAGTAAACTTCAAGTCAGAACGCATATTGGTATCCAAAAACATACTATCAAAAACTAGTATACGACAACTATGGAATGTAAATCATAAAATGGCGACCCAATTAGCTAAACTGGTGACCTGGTTAGCTCAACTGGCGACTCGGCTACTCGAACTGGCGACTCGGTTACTTAAACAGGCGACCTGTGGTTAGCAATTAGGGACCCATGGTTAGCAACTGGCGACCCGTAGTTAGCACCTGGCGACCCATGGTTAGCAACTGGTGACCCGTGGTTAGCAAGTGGCGACTCGGAGCCCAAAAATGGCGACCCGGGACTTAATACTGGCGACTCATTTCCCTATAAATAGAAGGGCTTCAGACGTTCATTTATATACCTTCATACACTCACACTCTCTCTAAAATCTCTCTCTATAATAGTTACTAGCTTGGTTCTATCTTTATTAGTTAGTATGTAAATAAATAAAGGAGGTGCTACAGGAAGGAAACTCGAGAAGCTTATTGTAATCATGTTGTCTACTGAACGTTTATTTTCTATATATATATATATATATATATATATATACATATATATATATATATATATATATATATATATATATATATATATATATATATATATATATATTATAAGGTTTGTTATTAATCTCTATTTATATTCATGCTTATATATATATATATATATATATATATATATATATATATATATATATATATATATATATACATATATATATATATATATACATACATATACATTTACATATACATATATACATATATACATATATATATACATATACATATACATATATATAGATTATAATATTATAAAAATGGACTAGAATTATCGTGTTTATTATGATGTAAGTTTAGGATGGTTAATTTTATTGCCATTTAAATCATTATAAGTGTTTGATTCAATGTTTTATAAATAAAGTAAGTTTTTTTTTAACTTATATAAAGTTTATTACTTATACTGTGCTTAATTCTGCACAAGTGTTTTAAGTATTTTATGTTTTAAAATTGTGATGGCTGGTGTCTTGGAAATTGAAAGATTAGGTCGGGCATGGAGTATAAGACTCGAGATAAATGTGTTTTCAAATACTATGTCATGTTGGAGAAATCCGGAGTATTTATGATCTATGAAACTAAATAACATTAAAGCACTCTTTCAACAATCATTTGGTAAAGTGTAACATTATGCACTTAAGATCTTTAAAAACTGGCTTGATACGCAGCCGATGTCGTTTTCAGTCAACGTATAAAGTTCATCATTTTATATTTTGTGTCTAAGGTTTTTATAAAATAGTAGTTATTAACACTTGTTTTAAATTAAAATGACGAGTATCTATCACTTTATTTATAGTCGAAAATCATTATCAACTGTTAATTAACCATTTCCAACTTATTTCGGTAAGAATGGCCTTCTAATTTTTTTAACGGTGTTATCAAAAGATCTAATCTTTCTTGTTACACCCTCGCGGGAGTTTTAATAAGAGAATTAGGATTCGAGGGTGGTTGTTGGGTTGGTTTATGTTATTATAATGGAAAATCTCCATTATAATAACCCCTATATTTTTGTCAAAGTGACACATTAATTTTTTATGCTTTAATTAAGTTTCTTGAAAATCAATTAATGTATAGAATATATTATAAAGAATAAAGTGATAGTATATCCCTTGATACTGTAGGACCTAAGATCTCATGAATACCATGAATGTGAACGATAAACCACATGAATGTAGAGAGCATTAGTCAAATAGTCAAACTATCATTCCACAGCTCTCTTGAATACTTTACATAACACTGGGTATCATTAGTGAATCTAGGGAGCCTTGGATCCTTTATATAGTCCTTATCTAATGGATCCTCCATAAGGCTAGGGAAACTCGTATTACTCCTTTCCAGGGTTCTAACAATCTCCCCCCAGGAGTGAGATGGGTTTCCAAAAACTAACTCCCTAGTAAAACATACAACATTACAAGGAAAGAATCAACTATTGCTAACTAACTCCCCCCGAATGATGTACGGCCATTGATGAGATCTTGAATCTACACTTTGAATCAACAATAACATTGTCTTGGTCAATCATTACGCTCTAACCTCTTCCTTTGCATCCTCGAATTGTCGCGCTAACAATCTTTTTTCGACTTTGCTTGAGACTTGAACTTCATCGTGATTTATTTTTCCTTTCAACGGTCTTTGAGTTTGCATAGAAAAAATGCGCATTAACTTGACATTCATCATTTCATCACTTCATTTTGATGAAGAATACCTCGAATACTTAGAATCTCCCCCTTTAAAGCACTCGTGGGCTCCTACATGATCTAAGCACGATTATCGGAAATCTAACGAAGTCTTGCGGCTTTCGACTAAGTGATATACCCTAGTGAAGAAAGATCTTCTTTGAATTCACTTAACTCCACCCCCCCCCCAACATTTGCCTTGATTAGTAAGCTCGGATAACTAGAGAAACTCCCCTCATAAAGTATATGGGGCACGACCAATCAAGTGTGATTTTAATTACATCCATGATCGTCACATAAATCATTATATTGCCGTATCAATACAAGGTAGCTTGACGTGACTCCTTCGAAGTTCCTAACATCTCCAATACTCCCCCAAGGATGTGGAAGTCTCTTTGGTTTTCCTTTGCTCACTCGTCAAACAAGTAACACTTTGATTTTGTCTCTTTGAAGTTCAAGTCCAATACCGTACATGTATTGAACTCACAATGTGAAGCCCGAGTCCCATACTTATAATCAAATCATCATTTGACTTTGATTATGAAATGCCGTCGAATTCTAGAAACTCCCCTTGATAACGAGTATGGGCACAAGTTTCAATTCTAGAAACCGTTCATGAACGTTCAAAGATTGTAGGGGGAGAATAAACCAATCTTCATCTTTAACACCCTATAAGATGTGGACATTCCTTTGAATCCTTCTTTGCTTCTCATCGAATCAAACAATAACTCGTACGTACATCAATCATATATGTTAACACCTATTTCCTTATGAGGTAAGGCTTAGTGTGCCAACACAATACTAGAAGTAATCTAGCTAAGAATGGGGGAGTGTTGTCGATTGATTTTTACCCTCAGGAAATAATCCATGCAGACCCGGTACACAGATCTGGAAATATGTGGGGTGGCTTGATCAATCTGTTGTCCGTTTAGCGTTTAGCTGTTAGCCGGATGACTTCTAGTGAGAGAAAGTACTGAGAGAGAGAGAAAGAAAAAGTCTCTGCTCTCAAGTTGTCAGAATGTTTGAATGTGTAAAATGACGACCTAGGGGGTCTATTTATAGTGATAGATCCACCGAATTTTTCGGGGACACGTGTCAGATGATGATACGTTCTGTTATTCGTAATCCAAAATTTATGCTAAATGGGGCGCTCTCCGGCCAGGGCTTAGGCGCTAGGCATCCTTCAGGGCTTATGCATGACCAAAGCAGCCTGCACAGCGGAGAATGCTTGTCGGACAGTTTCACAAAACCATTGTTCTCAGTGTTCCTGATGCTATTTTCATGCGAATATTGTGCCTTTATGCGTGTATACGATAGGATACACCATTAAGTCCCCCCAGTTTAATGACTTAAGCATTTGAAAAATGATTAAGTTGTTAAACTTCTGCCAACGCATGCCAAACAAGTCTTCACATTTGCCATTTGCATCGGGAAAAACGTTACAGGCATTAATTGCATACAAAATTTACTGACGCTGTGATGATTAATTTTAAATGGTTGAGATTCTCCACGCGCCTCCAGCTGGAAACAGTGTTACTTCGTACCCCACGTTTAAACTTGCACGTACACGTGTCGCAATCGTGTCCATAAAAATTGCATTGATGAACTCCTATATAAACCGTCATAACCCTTTTACCTTCACTTTTTTTACCTTTGCCAAGATCTAAAAAGCACATTCCTGCCCAAATCTTCATCACATTCTTCAAGCTTTTCTTTCAACTTTTTTAAGGTTTTCATCTTTCAAGGTCAGTTACTCTTCATCTTACTTGTTATTTCTTTTTCACTTTTACTGTTCATATTATTACCATGGCTTCTGTGTCGAGTACTGGCCAAGAGAACGTGGAGATTTCTTCTTCAGAAACAACCGACCTTCCTGAGGTTAGCACAATAGCATCTTCATTATCAGAGAGCCATTTTGACGGCTTGAAAATTGCTTTTCATCATCTTAATCAACACAACCCTATTCTTCCTTCGGGCAATCAAAGGGCCAACCATCCTCCTTCTGGTAAAATTACTTTATACGCCTTACAACTGACACACAGTAACCTTCGTGTTCCTTTTACACGTTTTCTTCTCCGCATTCTTAAATATTATGGAGCCTGTCTGAGCCAAATCCATCCCCACGGCCTTCAGAAAATTATCCTGTTTGAAATGTATTACAATGCCAGTAATATAAAGCTACACCTTGAAGTTTTTATCTCTCTTTTTAGAATTCGAATGATTAGCCGTTGCTGGCTTACCATTGACAATAAACGAAATACATATTTTGTTGGAAAAAATAAAGTTTCAAATTTGAAGGACTAGAAGAGTCTGTTTTTCTTTGTTGACGAAGGGGTTATTCCGGAGAAGTATTCCATTGTTTGGAAATGGAAATCTATAGATGCTGGTATGGGAAAGGCTGTTAAGGTAACTGCCGCAGAGCAGCAAATAGTGAATCATCTTAAAAATCTCCGCCTTCCGCCCAGATCATATGAGAAGTTTGAAGGAATACTTGTTCTGTGTAAAGTGAGCCAAGAATGGCCAAGTACTTATGTGCCAGTACTCCGCCAGAAAAACGAGGGTAGGATGTGATATGATCATCCTAAGATATTTTTTTGTCTACCTTTTTTATGCCATTATTGCTTATGTTTGCTATTTTTGCCTTTTTTAATTTTTGCAGAAAATACCGAGATGCTTGTTCATTCTGCTATCTTATCCCTCGATCTTGAGGATGACGTGGAGATCACTGCTCGTGACAAAACCCCTGCTGAGCTAGAGGCAGAAAGGGTTACCGTTGAGGCTAAGGCTGCTGCTGCTGCTGCTACTAACGCTGAAAAAGAAGGAAGAAGCAGCAGTAATAGTGGCCCTGAGAGTGATTCGGAGTCGGAGCGGGCAACGGAGGACACCACCACTGAGCAGCAAAAAACAGGCTCGGTTGACATTACTGGTGAGACGCTCCCCACTCCTCCTCCAATCAAAAAGACATGCAAGAAGAGCATAGGCTCTAAGAGGGCAAAAAGCAATGAGGGAAGCCCAAAGCTGAAACGTAGAAAAAGTATGGCCACTTTGCCCTTTCTTGATACTGCATATATCTTTGCTCATAACTGTTATGTTTGTTCATAATGCTAATTTGTTTATGTTAGTAATTTTAGCAGATTCTGATGATAGCCAAGGAAAGGCTACTGAAGGTGGTGAGCAGAGGGTGGAGGAGAACCTTGAAAGCCAAGGAGATAAAGTTCTGAAAACTCCTGAGCTGAACTTTACTCTATTTGATGAAGCTGAATTCCATGAGCAGAGGCCGAAAGACGACGCCTCCTATCATTCTCCACCTCCCAGCACCACTATCCCTCCGATCACATCATCAAACATTTAAGAGCCATCCATTCCTGCTTATGTAAGCGCACTGCAAGCGTTCATTGATAACCCTGCCACTAAGGGGAAAGATTTTTCAACTCTTCTTCAGGTATTAATGATAAAATATGTTGCAATTATGTGCTTGCATTCTATTTACATGAATTTTCAATATTGATCATGACATTTTTCTTTTGCAGGGTTATGCTATCCCTGAGCTAAAACCACATTTCAACGCTCTCCGCTCTGATCAACTTAGGGAATCAACCGCTGCAACTATTGTATTGTTGATTAATCACCTAGAATCTTCTCTGCAACTGCAGAAGCATCAGGAGTCTGTGCTTGCCATTGCCCGTACTGAGATGGCTGAAGGTGCAAATGCTCGCAAGAGAGCTATTGATGATGAACGTGCCTTGGCTGACGCCCAGCAAACGGTAAAGGCTAAAAAAACTGAGTTGAAAAATGCACAAGATGCTGTTGCTGCCATGCAAGAGGAGAAGGATAAATTGGTAGAGGCTGAAAGGAAGAAAGTTGAGGAGGAGCAGGTGAAGGTTAGTGATTTGGAGAAGCAGCTGAGTGCGGAGAGAGAAAAGTCTGCGGAGCTTCTGCGAAGGACGGAGGCCGGTGTGGGTAACTTTGCAGAGCTAAAGAAGGGAATACCGGGTGTGATAGCTAAAGTTCTTGGATCCAAGCTTGTTGGGGATCCTTACAATGACTATGTTGATGCTATTCGCACCCATGCTATTTCCAATGTTACAGAAAAGGTAACTAAACGCCTTGCTCCAAACCAGACACTTCCTACTGCCATTGCTAACCTTATACGCCCTGGAACCCTGGGGAAAGTTGAAGAAGCAAGAGACAACTTGATAAATCTTAAAATTGACATTTATGACGAGGTGTGTAGCAGAGAAGAGTCATTGATAATGCTAAAAACGAACATATATTTCATAGCATTATTCCTCAAGAAAGACAAGCTTTTAGTTGCAATTGTTCTATTTACAAGTGATATTCGTTTAAATAATAAAAGGTGAAGACAAAAGACAGATTCGACAAATTGAAGACGCAAACGACCAAAAAGCTCAAAAGTACAAAATACAATCAAAGAGGTTCCAATTATTGATAAGAAACGTCTCGAAATTACAAGAGTACAAGATTCAAAATGCAAAGTACAAGATATTAAATTATACGCAAGGACGTTCGAAAATCCGGAACCGGGACATGAGTCAACTCTCAACACTCGACGCAACGGACTAAAAATTACAAGTCAACTATGCACATAAATATAATATAATATTTAAATAATTCTTATAATTATTTAATATATTATATTATTTATAAAACCGTCGGCAGAAGAAAACAACCAAAAATGAGCCTCCCCAGCTGGCCATGCGATCGCATGGCCTGGAAGGCATAAATCCATGCGATCGCATGAGCCCCAGTTCCAGCCCACATGCCTATAAAAATCGAGCTTTGGTGCACCAAAAATATCCATCCATCTTTCTCTCTTCTCTCATATATACGTAAAATATATATATATAATTTATATTTTAATTTTAATTTTAATTTTAATCCTAATAATAAGGGTATGTTAGCGAATATTGTAAGGGTGTAAGTCGAAATTCTGTCCGTGTAACGCTACGCTATTTTTAATCATTGTAAGTTATGTTCAACCTTTTTACATTAATGTATCGTAGCTAAGTTATTATTATGCTTATTTAAAACGAAGTAATCATGATGTTGGGCTAATTACTAAAATTGGGTAATTGGGCTTTGTACCATAAATGGGGTTTGGATAAAAGAACGACACTTGTGAAAATTAGACTATGGGCTATTAATGGGCATTATATTTGTTTAACTAAATGATAGTTTGTTAATGTTAATATAGAGATTTACAATTGGGCATCCCTATAAATTACCATATACACTCAATCGGACACGATGGGCGGGGTATTTATATGTACGAATAATCATTCATTTAACCGGACACGGGAATGGATTAATAGCCACTAGAATAATTAAAACAGGGGTGAAATTATGTACAAGGACACTTGGTATAATTGATAACAAAATATTAAAACCTTGGGTTACACTCAGTCGACATCCTGGTGTAATTATTAAACAAAGTATTAAAATCTTGTTACAGTTTAAGTCCCCAATTAGTTGGAATAGTTAACTTCGGGTATAAGGATAATTTGACGAGGACACTCGCACTTTATATTTATGACTGATGGACTGTTATGGACAAAAACCAGACGGACATATTAAATACCAGGACAAAGGACAATTAACCCATGGGCATAAAACTAAAATCAACACGTCAAACATCATGATTACGGAAGTTTAAATAAGCATAATTCTTTTATTTCATATTTAATTTCCTTTATTTTATATTTAATTGCACTTCTAATTATCGCATTTTTATTGTTATTGTATTTAATTGCACTTTTAATTATTGTACTTTTTAATTATCGCAAGTTTATTTTATCGCACTTTCATTTTACGCATTTTCATTATCGTTATTTACTTTACGCTTTAAATTAAGTCTTGTATTTATTTATTATTTTACATTTGGTTTTAACTGCGACTAAAGTTTTAAAATCGACAAACCGGTCATTAAACGGTAAAAACCCCCCTTTATAATAATAATATTACTTATATATATATATTTGTATTTTTATAAAAGTAAACTAATATAGCGTTAAGCTTTGTTTAAAAAGATTCCCCGTGGAACGAACCGGACTTACTAAAAACTACACTACTGTACGATTAGGTACACTGCCTATAAGTGTTGTAGCAAGGTTTAAGTATATCCATTCTATAAATAAATAAATATCTTGTGTAAAATTGTATCATATTTAATAGTATTTTCTGCAAAAATATAAGCTATTTCGTATACCACGCTGCAGACATCAAGTATTTTTGGCGCCGCTGCCGGGGAGACTCTTAAACGCCGGAAGCGCAACGCTAATATAAAAAAAAAAAAGATTTTTAGTTTACTTTTATTAAAATTCGTTTTTATAAAAATACGTTTTAAATATTCGAAAATATAAAAAGAAAAACAAAAATATAAATATTTTTAGGAGTTTGATAAATATTTAAGTTTTATAAAGTTTATTTATTTCTATTTTTTTTAGTTTGTAAAAATATAAGTCTTATTTAATTAATAAATATATTTTATATTTTACAGCAAAAACAAAAAAAAATATAATTAATTCGGCCCGAACACTGTAGCAGCCCAGCTCTTGGCCCGAAACCCTAGCCCATGCGATCGCATGGCTGGGCAACTGAGGACTCATGCGATCGCATGAGCCCTGCTGACACGCCAACTGTAGCCCTGAATCAGCATTAATTACGGGTATTATTTATTATTATAATTATGAAACCCTATTTAGTTTTATATTTAATATTAATTAAGTTTAGTTTTATTATTTAATTTATATATTTAGTTTATTTAGTTTAATTAAATTTTAAAATTAATATTTTTATAAAATAAATAATATAAAAATAATATTTTTATAAAAATTATACTTTTTACAATTTTTAGTATATTTTTATATTTTGTACTCTTTTAGCGTAATTTTTGTATTTTTCGCTCGTATTTAGTTTTAAGTCATAGTTTTTGCCATATTTATTTTTATTTCTAGATTTTTAGGATTTGCCGTAGAATTCCTTAAGTGCTTTTTCTGTAGACTAAGATTTAGGTACTTTAGAATTTTGCGACGCCTTTTTAAGTTTTAGTTTCTTTTTAAGTTAATTCCATTTGGGATTTAGTTTTTCCTGTAAGCTTTAATATTTTTAGACGACTTTTACCTATGTATCAATTATCATTCCAATTAGTAATTTCAATTTGCGATTATAATTTTAAGTTAGTTGTAGTAATAAGGTTAGGTTAGTCAAGTATTTTTAAGTTTTATAAGTTTCTTTTATTTTTCCGTCACCTTTTATTTTTCAACCATTTTTCTTTTTCGAACTTTTTCGACGAACTCTTTTTCTTTCTTATTTCTCGCTATTCTAGTTTTAGGACATAGATTTTTATTCTACTTCTTATCTAAATTTCTTAAAATTACGAAAATTTATTTTGAGTGATTAAATTGATAGACATCAAAATTTTCTGGTTCGTAGTAATAGTTGGATTTGTACGTGGACCGGGTTATTGGAGCCAAACAGTCCTCAATTATATTGAGACCAAACAAATCCTGCCCCTCTGCTGCATCTTTTGGCTATTCGAAACGTGGGCAAAATCAGAAAAGTCTATTGATTGGATAACTTATTATAATTTTTCTTTCCTTTTTAAAACTAATAGGATATTCAGTGAATGCACCGAGCAAGACGATCACCACCTTTTGTACGTTCACCACCTGTAACTAGATCAAGACATTTAGCAAATATAGCCGCCGTTGATTTTTTTTTAGAATCGTCATCCAGTCGACCAAGTACTTCAGTACAAATTTCCGATAATCCATTTTTTGAAACCGACCTCACAATTGAGAATCCGGAGAATATTCAGGAACGGTTCGTAGATCCTGAACCACTAAACTTTCCTCCGGAACCACCAATCATTCAAACAGAGATTGTTGAGGAACGAACCATTAAATCAGAATCCTCTAGTGATTCCGATTCAACAAATTCAATTATGGAGAATCTGGAACCTTTAAGTATGGAAGACCGAATGAGAGCTAAACGCACTGGCCAAGGTCACGCAATTACTCATCCAGACATTAATGCGCCAGATTATGAAATCAAAGGAAAAATTCTACACATGGTGACTAATCAATGCCAATTTAGTGGTGCGCCGAAGGAAGATCCAAATGAACATCTACGTACCTTTAATAGGATCTGCATACTATTTAAAATCCGAGAAGTGGAGGTTGAACAGATATATCTCATGTTATTTCCCTGGACTTTAAAGGGAGAAGCCAAAGATTGGTTGGAATCGTTACCTGAAGGGGCGATTGATACATGGGATGTTTTAGTTGACAAATTTCTTAAACAATTCTTTCCTGCATCTAAAGCCGTAAGACTTCAAGCAGAAATTGTTACGTTTACACAGAAGCCAACTGAAACTCTATATGAGGCATGGACAAGATATGGAAAGTTGTTAAGAGGATGTCCGCAACATGATTTAGACACCTGTCAAATAGTACAAATATTCTACCAAGGATGCGACATCACTACAAGGAAAGACATAGATATAGCAGCTGGTGGTTCTATTATGAAGAAAACCGAAACTGATGCTTACAAAATTATTGATAACACTGCTTCCCACTCACATGAGTGGCACCAAGAAAAAGATATCATTAGATCATCTAAAGCAGCTAGAGCCGATTCTAGCCATGACTTAGATTTCATTTCCGCAAAGATAGATGCTGTGGAGAGACGAATGGAAAAGATGACTAAAGATATTCACTCAATACGAATTAGTTGTGAGCAGTGTGGAGGACCACATTTGACAAAAGATTGTCTCAGTATTGAATTAACAATGGAACAAAGAGAGAATATTTCATACATAAACCAAAGGCCCGGAAATAATTATCAGAATAATTATCAACCGCCAAGACCGATTTACAATCAAAACCAGAATTATAACAGAAATATTCCATACAACAACCAACAAGGTCCTAGCAATCAACAAGTATCCAATAATACTTACAATCAGCAAAGACCGAATTTTCAAAACAAACCACCACAACAAACCGATGATAAAAAGCCGAATTTAGAAGATATGATGACAAAGCTAGTTGAAACTCAAACACAGTTTTTCACATCTCAGAAACAAACCAATGAACAAAATGCTCAAGCATTTAGAAATCAACAAGCTTCTATTCAAAATCTGGAACAAGAAGTAAGTAACCTAGCAAGGTTAATAGGTGAAAGAAAACCGGGAAGTCTACCTAGTGATACAAATGCTAACCCCCGGAATGAAACAGCTAAAGCCATTACCACAAGAAGTGGTACAACACTTAAACCACCTGAAATACCTGTAACTTCTGATGAAGCTATTCCTACTCCACAAGAACCACAACCTGAACAAGATAAGGAAAAAGAACCGGTAGTTGAAAAGGTTAATGAAGATAACACAGTTAAGGATAAACCTTATGTTAAACCATACCAACCACCACTTCCTTACCCGAGTAAAATGAAGAAAGAGAAACTTGAAGCCGAGCAATCCAAATTTTTGGATATGTTTAAACAGATAAATGTAAATCTTCCTTTCATTGATGTGATTTCAGGAATGCCTAGATATGCTAAATTCTTGAAAGATCTAATCTCAAATAGAAAGAAAATGGAAGAACTCTCGGCTGTTACTATGAATGCTAATTGTTCAGCAGTGCTGTTGAATAAGATACCAGAAAAACTATCTGATCCAGGAAGTTTCACAATTCCATGTTTTCTGGGTAGTCTTAGTTCAATAGAAGCATTGGCAGACTTAGGTGCTAGTATAAATTTAATGCCATATTCACTGTACGCTAAACTAGACCTTGGAGAATTGAAACCAACCAGAATAGGCATACAACTAGCCTATAGATCAATAAAATATCCTAGAGGGATAATGGAGAACATGCTAGTTAAAGTTGGTACTTTAGTATTTCCAGTAGATTTTGTTGTTTTGGACATGGAAGAAGATTCTCAAGTTCCTCTCATATTAGGAAGACCATTCTTAAACACGGCTAAAGCAATGATAGACGTGTTCGGTAAGAAATTGACCCTAAGTATAGAGGATGAGAGTGTTACCTTTTCAGTTGATAGAGCAATGCAACAACCACAATCTGCAGATGATACATGTTATTATATTCAAACTATAGATGCACATGCAGAATTATTAGAAGAATTTCCAGAATTACAAGGAACAGGAGAATGTTCTTTAGGAGAAGGTAATGAACCAATTGATGAAGCTGAAATGTTAGCTACACTTATAGCTAATGGATATGAACCAACAACAGAAGAAATTCAAATGCTAAAAGAAGAAGACAAATATCGATATAAATCATCGATAGAAGAACCTCCGAAATTAGAGTTAAAGCCACTTCCAAAGCATTTGGAATACGCTTATTTACATGGTGAATCTGAATTACCTGTAATAATATCGTCTTCTCTTACTGAAAATGAGAAATCACAACTCATTTCTGTGTTGAAAGCTCATAAACCAGCCATTGCATGGAAGATTCATGATATTAAAGGAATAAGTCCTTCGTATTGCACACATAAAATCCTTATGGAAGAAGGTCATAAAACGTATGTGCAACGCCAACGAAGACTAAATCCTAATATGCAAGATGTAGTTAAGAAAGAGATTATTAAACTGCTAGATGCAGGTCTAATTTATCCAATCTCTAATAGTCCATGGGTAAGCCCAGTTCAATGCGTACCTAAGAAGGGTGGCATGACTGTCATTATAAATGAGAAAAATGAGCTTATTCCTACTAGAACCGTAACAGGATGGCGTGTATGTATTGATTATAGAAAATTAAATGACGCCACCAGAAAAGATCACTTTCCCTTACCCTTCATAGATCAAATGTTGGAAAGATTAGCCGGAAATAGTTACTATTGTTTTCTAGATGGATTTTCCGGATATTTTCAAATTCCAATAGCACCCGAAGATCAAGAGAAAACCACATTCACGTGCCCTTATGGTACTTTTGCTTACAAACGCATGCCATTTGGACTTTGCAACGCCCCTGCAACTTTTCAAAGGTGTATGATGGCAATTTTTCACGACATGATAGAAGAATGCATGGAAGTTTTCATGGATGACTTTTCAGTCTTCGGTGATACATTTGAATCATGTCTAGTTAATCTGGGACGAATGCTTCTTAGATGCGAACAATCAAATCTAGTACTTAATTGGGAGAAATGCCATTTCATGGTTAAAGAAGGCATCGTTCTTGGACATAAAATTTCAAAAGAAGGAATTGAAGTGGATAGAGCTAAAGTAGATGTAATTGCTAAACTTCCACATCCCACCAATGTTAGAGGAATTAGGAGTTTTCTAGGGCATGCCGGTTTTTACCGACGTTTCATAAAAGATTTTTCTAAAATTGCCACTCCTATGAATAAACTCCTAGAAAAGGATACTCCATTCATCTTTTCAGATGAGTGAATCAAATCTTTTAATATTCTTAAAGAGAAACTCACTAATGCACCGATCATGATAACACCAAATTGGAATCTACCATTTGAACTAATGTGCGATGCAAGTGATTTTGCAATGGGAGCCGTTTTAGGACAAAGGATTGAAAAACGATTTCAACCTATATATTATGCTAGTAAGATATTACAAGGAGCACAAACGAACTATACAACTACTGAAAAAGAACTCCTTGCTATTGTCTTTGCTTTTGACAAATTTCGATCATATCTCGTTCTAGCAAAAACGGTGGTCTATACCGACCATTCTGCTCTTAGATACCTATTTTCAAAACAAGATGCTAAACCAAGATTAATCCGTTGGATCTTACTCTTACAAGAGTTTGATATTGAAATCCGAGATACAAGAGGAGCAGAAAATCTCGCCGCTGATCATCTTTCTCGTCTTGAAAATCCCGAATTAGAAGTTCTAAATGAATCAGCCATACAAGACAACTTTCCTGATGAATATCTATTGAAGATAGATTATAAAGAAATCCCATGGTTTGCAGACTATGCAAATTATTTAGTATGTAGATTCCTTGAAAAAGGATTATCGTACCAAAGACGAAAGAAATTCTTCAGTGATATAAAACACTATTTCTGGGAAGATCCACATCTGTTTAAAAGTTTTCCCGATGGAATAATACGCCGATGTGTATTTGGAGATGAAACTAGTAAAATTTTAAACCATTGTCACACAGGACCAACAGGAGGGCATTATGGGCCTCAACTAACAGCAAGAAAAGTTTATGATGCTGGATTCTATTGGCCTACAATTTACAAAGACGCACACCTACTTTGCAAATCATGTGATGCATGTCAAAGGGCCGGAAAAATAAGTCAACGTGATGAAATGCCACAAAATGTCATCCAAGTATGTGAAGTATTTGACATTTGGGGTATTGACTTTATGGGTCCATTTCCAAAATCTCATAATAATCTATATATACTCGTAGCCATTGATTATGTATCTAAATGGGCGGAAGCACAAGCTCTCCCAACTAACGATGCACGAGTTGTAGTCAACTTTTTAAAACGTCTTTTTGCAAGGTTTGGAACACCGAAAGCTTTAATAAGTGATCGGGGTACTCATTTCTGTAATAATCAACTTGAGAAAGTTCTTAAAAGATATGGAGTAACTCATAAAATCTCCACCGCATATCATCCACAAACAAGTGGACAAGTTGAAAATACCAACCGAGCTTTAAAACGTATTCTAGAGAAAACCGTAGGATCAAATCCAAAGGAATGGTCCATTAAATTGGAGGATGCACTCTGGGCTTTTAGAACAGCCTACAAAACTCCAATTGGAACCACACCTTTTAGACTTGTTTATGGAAAAGCATGTCATCTTCCAGTAGAAATTGAACACAAAGCATTTTGGGCTTTGAAAACATGTAATCTTGATTTACATGAAGCTGGACGTCTACGATTAAGTCAACTAAACGAATTAGAAGAATTAAGACATGAAGCATATGAAAATTCGTTAATCTATAAGGAAAGAACGAAGAAATGGCATGATAAAAGAATCAGAAGTTCAAAAGAATTTAAAGAAGGAGACAGAGTTCTTCTTTTCAATTCAAGATTCAAGCTATTTCCTGGAAAATTGAAATCAAGATGGTCTGGACCATTCATAGTCAAAAGAGTTTTCCCATACGGAACGATAGAATTAATAAATTCAAATGGGATGGAATTTAAAGTTAATGGTCACAGAGTTAAACATTACATACATGGTCCGATGGAAGTCGACAACGAAGTTAATCACAATTTCGACACCACAGCTAACTAAGTGTGGGGAGAATCAAGTCTTTAAAGGATAATATGTATTTCTGTTAGAGTTAGATTGTCTGTTTTCGTGTAGTTCTCGAAAATGAAACCCGAATGGTCTTTCCCTAGCAGACCCTAAAGAACTAGTCTTCTCCCCCCATTCTGAATTTTTATTTTTTTAGGTTTTTACGAAATGAAGACTGCCTGTGAACTAAACCATGGTCTAATGCTACACGCTTTGATCACTAAACGTAATAATGACATACTACTGAGTGAATTAGTATCAGTAATCAGAGAAAGAATGGACGGAGTTAGAAAAGAATCCAGATGCGAAGATAATAAGTTACAATTTGGTAAAGGAAAATCAAAATCCGCAGCAAAAAGAAGAGCACGACACCTAGAAAGATATCACAAATGCGGAAAATGGTCACATGAAGGTAAATGTTCAAATAATCAAACCTATTCAAATACCGAATTTGTTACTTTATGCAGAGACGGACCGTTCATATGTTTAGAAGAAAAGACACTGAATGCTCGAGGTTACGCCTATGTAGCTATGGAAAACCAATTAAACCGACTATCTTATGAATGGGATAGATCATATAACTAAGAAATCTATTTCACAGGTATGTTTGTATAGTTTTTATTTTTATTTTTATTTTTAACCTTTTGATAATAAACGATAATTTGTTCGCTAAAAAGTATTAAATTGGTATTGAATAAAATTAGGTTTGGCGACCGAAATTATTGATATCATTCAAAAATTTATTACATCACTGCGAAATTTAACGTTTATTCTTAAGGTATAAATATCTTTAATCAATCAACCCAAAATATTTCAAAAATTCGTCATGAGTTAAATTAGGTCTTGAAACCGAAATTACTTTACCGAAAATAGGGGCGCATATTTTTGATAATATTTGATTGATTAAAGTGGGATAAAAAGCCAAAAAGATTTTTAATTTTATTTTTACCATGTTTTTAAAATTAATATTTAAATCTTAAATTAATATTGTAAACTTTGTAAAAACAATATTTTTAAAATTGTAAATATTTGAATTTTTAAATTAAGTTTGGTGTGAATTTTTAATTTTTAAAATATGAATTTTTAATTTTATGCATTTCAAATTTTAAGTTTGGTGTGAATTTTTAATATTAATTTTGAATTTTATATTTAAGTTGTGTGAATTTAAAAACAAAAATTTACTTTATCTCATTAAGTTAAAAATATGATTTTTAAAATTCTTCGTAAGTCGAAGACTAGGTCTTTGAACCGAAATTGCTTTACCCGAGGGAGGGACGAGAACTTTTATTATCATTATTTTTAATCTTATTGAATTAAAGTATGCCAAAAACATTAAAAAACCCAAAAATCTTTACTTTTAAAAACCGCGCTTTGATTTGACAAATTTTAAAATTTTGTCGAGAGACAGACTAGGACAACGATCCGAAACGCCCTCGATCCTAAAGGAAAACAAAATTTTTAAAATTTAATTAATTATAAGTTTTATAAAGCATAAGATAAAAAAAAATACCTGAAAACACTGTAGCCGGCACCCCATGCGATCGCATGGGGTTTGCACTTGGAACCCATGCGATCGCATGGGGACCAAATGCAGGTCAGAAACAAATAACAGCAGCGGGTCTGTTCTTCACCACAACACACACACATACACCCGAAACTCACCCAAATATTCACCAATTTTCGCCATTTTTCCACCGTAATTCGTCATTTTTCTTGCTCTAATCATGCCTAGATTCTCATTCTTCAGCAAATTGGTAAAAATTACACCCCTAAACTCTATAAATTCCTATTTTTTGTGATAATTACCAATTTTTTACCTAATGCAATTTTGTTAATTTCTAGTGTAATTAGTGATAAATTGTTAGTATTTTATGCATGTATAACCTAGATTGAGGCTATTTAACATGATTTGAAGCCAAAAACTTCAAATTTTTTAGAAATCTAGGGTTTGTGTTCTTGAGCAATTTGGGGCTTTTTGATATAAACAGGTTATGGCCGATTTTTGTCATGAATTATTGCTAAATTGAGTAGTGTAACATGTTTAGATAGTTAAATGATCCAAACAATGATCCTAAACATGATTTTTGGAGATTAAAGTGGACTTTTTAAGTCCAAAATTCATGAACTTGATTTATTTGATATATTTGTCATTTGAGACTTGTTCAATTATTAGTAATGAATATTTTGACATGTTATATGAGTTAAATGCTTATGAATTTTGTATACATTTTCATATGTGCTTATTTGAAAAATGTAGAATTGTGAAAAATTGTGAAAATGTGTATAAGTTTAATTTTGATTTAACATGTTATAGTGATTGTTTTAAGTTGTTATTTTGATAACACTAATGCATATTTGGATGCACAAATTTTGTGTTTAATGTATTTTATAGAGAGCCGACACTGGAGGTTCAGGAGCATCATCATCTAGACGACCAGCACCAGCACCAGAACCAGAACCAGAAATGCAACACGAACAAGAACCGCAACAGGAACAACAACAGCCTGATCAGCACATACCTTATTATGATCCGGTACAGTTTGTTGATGAATTCATAGTATTCCCAATGAGGCCGCCAGTAGAATTCCCAACGATTCCTGAGCACACTCTACATCCTAATCTGAGATTTGATAGAAGATGGAGAGATTACGAGACATATCAAAGGAACAAATTCAAATTGGTAACAAAAAATGTAGAGGTGCCAAGGGTAATTGATTGGGCCCCTTTGGAAACGGTCCATCTAGCTGACCGTGTTAGACAGCTTTTAGTTCAAAGGTATGGCAGTTCTTCTTTTACAGATTGGGAACGTCTTTTCACCATTCGTAGACCTGTATATAAGGAATGGTGTGTTGAGTTGATGAGTACTGTATCACTTGATACAAATATAGTTAGAATAGATGATAGAAGATTTCTTAGGTTTATCCTTGGCGGTAGGATGTACAGAATGTCCATGCTGGACATGGCCAGGGCCTTACAGATATATACTCCTGGTGAGTTGCTATTACCCGATTGTACAAACTTGATTCATTATGGTGAACGGGTAGATAGTAACTTTGACGCTGACGCCATTTGGAGGCGTATGTCACATTTTGATGTTTTTACACGAGCAGGAGGACACTCCTATACACATATTGACAGAGCCGAGCTTCGTATTATTCATAGATTTTTGGCTAACTCGATTACACAAAGAGGTCATAATAAAGAAAAAATTACCTTATATGATTTATTCTACCTAAAGTGTATTCGGGATCCTAGAAGCTTTGTCAATATCCCTTACTGTGTTGCTTTTTATTTATCTAAAATGGTAGAGGGAATGCAGGACGGGAGTATAATAGGAGGAGGTATTTTTGTTACTCTCATTGGAGAGTATTTAGGTGTTGATAGGAACCAAGGGGGTCCATTACAGATTTGTAGAGAACAGGTTGAGCCCTTAGGATTGAAAGTTTATGTGGGTGCTAAGGTATTGAAAAGTAGACGTAACCAGGCAGTACCCTATGAGGGATCTCATCCTCAGGTAGAGAGAGGCTCAGACGAGGAAATGGAGGAGGCGGAAGACATTAGGGATGTCTTTCGAGATGCTATTCTTGACGTCCACGTTCGTATAGATGAGGAAGCAATGACGAACGCGGCAAGACATAGTATGTATGAGCAGTGAAACTCCGAGCGAGTATACGAGGATTATAGGCGACGCCAACACGATAGCTGGTTAGTTCATCAGCACCAAATCATGAGCCAGCTATCATATCAGGTACCAAATAACTATGTACCTACTCGACCTGCTCATTTTCCGCCACATAGCCCCGATATCCGACCACCCTTTAACCGGTATGACTATAACCAAGCCTATCAGAACACCTATAACCAACAATGGAACCCACCCGATGAGATGAACTGGAACCCCTATCCAGACTGATTTAGTTCCATTTGGTTATTTTTATGATTATTATGTTTTTATCTTTTGACTTTTTCATGTTTAAACTTATGTTATTGGATAAATTTGTGTAATTTTTATTATTTTATTATTATTGTGTACTAATATTTCATATTTAGAATTTGAAAGTGGGATATTAAGTCCCATTTCAAATTGCCATGCATGAGTATACTTGTATGTATGTATATTTTCGATTGTTCAAAACAGGGTAAAACAGCGCATTTTCAAAGACTGGCATTAAGTTCAGCAAAAGCTACTAATTTTGACTACAAGATGACAAATAAATGTGATGTAACAATAGACGAAATGAACAAATGCTATGCACCATTTATCATTCAGCAAACAAACGCCAATATATTTGGAAACTTTGGTAAAATTTAATCATTTCTACGCTAATCACCCTCAATAATTTAAATTGTACTGATTTCTTGCAAGTGAGGGCATTGCAAGATCATAAGTGTGGGAAGGGGTTAAATTCTTTCGGATTTTTAAAATTTTTATCTTTATACACTTGGTTACCATTAAAAATACTAGTAACGTAGTAGTTGTATTAGAATCTAGTGCTCTCTGATAATAAAGAACAGCCCTAGTCTTATATACTGACTACCCAATTCTAGTAAAATTTTTCAAAATTTTCAATTAAATGAACTCAAAATCATGTTTATACATATTTATGAACGATAAAACTAGGTGTTAACACCGAAATTATTGTAACCTCGGAAAGGACATAAATTGAGAAACAAACCAAAATGTTGAAATTCATTTAAAATGGAATAGAGGACGATAAAAAGGAAAATAAAAGCCAAGTGTGGGAAAATTTACCAAGTTATCTTAAACATATGTCACATATATCTGTAACAAATAACTGAAAATACTTTTGCTTTGGACTAAACTAAACCATTTTACCCGATGAAAGAAAAGAAGAGATGGATCTACACGATGAATCAATTCCATCATTAAAAGGAAGTAAAGTCTTCCGAAAAAGACACGCGCTTCTTGATTTAGGTCAAGAAGTTGTCGTCCAGACCAGCTGTAGGTTGACGAAAAATCTAGAAAAGTCATCACTAAAATCAGCAGGAAATCCACGGACCTCAGCATTAAACAGGGTCGCCAAGTGGTCAGATTTATCCTAACCATGAGAAGGATTTATCTCGTACAATGGGGGGGGGCACCATGCAAATTAGATTGATAAGACTAATGAATCAGATCCCCAGAAAGGATAATCTCCTTAAAGATTAAAAATCAGCTTTTAAGCCTGATATTACTCAATCCTAGAGATTGACCTTAAAGATTGAGAATTCAAACTCATGGAATTCAATGATATCTAAATTCGAGCTTGAACGAGAAAATATTTTGATCAAGATTACAAACCGATTTGTTTTCTGAAAACCCATTTTCAATGTGTTCATTACCATTGAACGTAAAATCCTAGGAATTCACCTGGAATTAATTAGGTCACCTGAACCAAATCGGGTGTCAACCGTAAGAACAGTGGTTGCATAGTGGTCAAAGACAGGACCTTGTGCCAGACCGAAAAATCATAAGGGTGAGCTTTACTATTGCTCCTACCAAGGATAGTAATTGCATCCGACACGTTATAGACCATAATTAAAAGCATGTCAGGGGACATTGCCTTAACAGTTGCTTGTTCAACGCTTTCTTTTACAACCGGACGGTAGTTTATCGAAAGGTAATATACGGGACAAGTAAACTGGACGTGTTGCTTTCCAAATACAAGGTTAGCAAGTGGGTGACACAAAACCGCAAGTTTTGAGCTAAAATTTTCAAATCTGAAACCCACCAAACCCACAAAAATATTTTGCAAACACCGGTGAAGGGTTATTCCGGAAAACTTATCTAGGGTAAAAGCTAGATTGAATTTTCAAAAGATCAAATATTTTCATAAAGATCCAATTTCCTTAAGGATCTACATTTTCATAGTCATGTGGGACTGTAAACCGCCTTTCAAATGTGCACTTTGCTTTGGAAACCGAAAGTAAATCGGCTATTTGATTGCAAGTGTCGTTGACCTAAACCCGAGGCAACTGTGGATGACACACCCACCTTTAACCATGGTTCTATCGTTACTATCATTGTTTATACCGCCGTATAGAAATCACTGATGTACAAAGTGTGAAGAATAAAGAAGTGATTCTAGTATTTCAAGACGATATTGCTTGAGGACAAGCAACGCTCAAGTGTGGGAATATTTGATAATGCTAAAAACGAACATATATTTCATAGCATTATTCCTCAAGAAAGACAAGCTTTTAGTTGCAATTGTTCTATTTACAAGTGATATTCGTTTAAATAATAAAAGGTGAAGACAAAAGACAGATTCGACTAATTGAAGACGCAAACGACCAAAAAGCTCAAAAGTACAAAATACAATCAAAGAGGTTCCAATTATTGATAAGAAACGTCTCGAAATTACAAGAGTACAAGATTCAAAACGCAAAGTACAAGATATTAAATTATACGCAAGGACGTTCGAAAATCCGGAACCGGGACATGAGTCAACTCTCAACACTCAACGCAACGGACTAAAAATTACAAGTCAACTATGCACATAAATATAATATAATATTTAAATAATTCTTATAATTATTTAATATATTATATTATTTATAAAACCGTCGGCAGAAGAAAACAACCAAAAATGAGCCTCCCCAGCTGGCCATGCGATCGCATGGCCTGGAAGGCATAAATCCATGCGATCGCATGAGCCCCAGTTCCAGCCCACATGCCTATAAAAATCGAGCTTTGGTGCACCAAAAATATCCATCCATCTTTCTCTCTTCTCTCATATATAAGTAAAATATATATATATAATTTATATTTTAATTTTAATTTTAATTTTAATCCTAATAATAAGGGTATGTTAGCGAATATTGTAAGGGTGTAAGTCGAAATTTTGTCCGTGTAACGCTACGCTATTTTTAATCATTGTAAGTTATGTTCAACCTTTTTACATTAATGTCTCGTAGCTAAGTTATTATTATGCTTATTTAAAACGAAGTAATCATGATGTTGGGCTAATTACTAAAATTGGGTAATTGGGCTTTGTACCATAATTGGGGTTTGGACAAAAGAACGACACTTGTGGAAATTAGACTATGGGCTATTAATGGGCTTTATATTTGTTTAACTAAATGATAGTTTGTTAATGTTAATATAAAGATTTACAATTGGGTGTCCCTATAAATTACCATATACACTCAATCGGACACGATGGGCGGGGTATTTATATGTACGAATAATCGTTCATTTAACCGGACACGGGAATGGATTAATAGCCACTAGAATAATTAAAACAGGGGTGAAATTATGTACAAGGACACTTGGTATAATTGATAACAAAATATTAAAACCTTGGGTTACACTCAGTCGACATCCTGGTGTAATTATTAAACAAAGTATTAAAATCTTGTTACAGTTTAAGTCCCCAATTAGTTGGAATAGTTAACTTCGGGTATAAGGATAATTTGACGAGGACACTCGCACTTTATATTTATGACTGATGGACTGTTTTGGACAAAAACCAGACGGACATATTAAATACCAGGACAAAGGACAATTAACCCATGGGCATAAAACTAAAATCAACACGTCAAACATCATGATTACGGAAGTTTAAATAAGTATAATTCTTTTATTTCATATTTAATTTCCTTTATTTTATATTTAATTGCACTTCTAATTATCGCATTTTTATTGTTATTGTATTTAATTGCACTTTTAATTATTGTACTTTTTAATTATCGCAAGTTTATTTTATCGCACTTTCATTTTACGCATTTTCATTATCGTTATTTACTTTACGCTTTAAATTAAGTCTTGTATTTATTTATTATTTTACATTTGGTTTTAACTGCGACTAAAGTTTTAAAATCGACAAACCGGTCATTAAACGGTAAAAACCCCCCTTTATAATAATAATATTACTTATATATATATATTTGTATTTTTATAAAAGTAAACTAATATAGCGTTAAGCTTTGTTTAAAAAGATTCCCCGTGGAACGAACTGGACTTACTAAAAACTACACTACTGTACGATTAGGTACACTGCCTATAAGTGTTGTAGCAAGGTTTAAGTATATCCATTCTATAAATAAATAAATATCTTGTGTAAAATTGTATCGTATTTAATAGTATTTTCTGCAAAAATATAAGCTATTTCGTATACCACGCTGCAGACATCAGTCATCTGCCAAGGATGTTCTTGGTGTAGAGTTTTCATAAATTTTGTAACTATTGATGAACAATGTTTGTAATAAACTTTGATGCTTTTGATGCCATAAATATATGCTGTTTTAATGATTATGTTTGTTTGTATGCTTGCAAAAAAGATTTTGATGTTTCTTGTTTAAAACAAATATGTGATGCACTAAGAATATCATAAAAATTTTCATGTATTGTATAATTGAACAAGGCATGTTGAAAAGTTTTTAAGGTAATTCGTATGCAGATGCCTTGCATTGTTAACTTCTGTTGCATGAATAACATATCAAATATTGAAAATTCACTTTGCAAATATTATGCCTTCAAATAATTAGTAGGACTTTTGAAGTTCACTATATGCTTTACGTCATAAAATTAATGAGGAATATGAAGTATCTTTGAAGAGTGGTTGTGAATTATTAACCTGTCCGTCATACGCCTTCCGTCATAAAGTTTATGAGAAAGAATTGTGAAATATTTTTGCCTTCATATAATATAGAAACTTCTTTCGTTCTGTGAAGTAAGTTTTTTATGATGTTTGTCATGACAAGTATCTGATTTTTGTGTTTTGCCTCGGTGCGTTCTAGTAAAACTTTAACGTTTTCTAGCCAATCCCTTGTGCCTTTTGCTGGTCGGCACAAAAGCTTCCGCCGTCAGAGGTATAAAAATACTCTCCTTCTGTGGGCAGGATATAAATGCAATGTTTTACATTTGTCACAGACCGCACTTTGCATAAGAAAAGTATAAAACTTTATTGATCGATACTCTGGAGTACATAAACAATTAATGATGAATTTAGGTGGATCAAGCCTAATTAGTACATCATGAACATTTAATGTATGCAATTGTTAACATAGGCACTGTAAATAACCACAATGGTTTACAGTAAATTGATAAACTTTGCTCTTCAGAAAATGCTAACAAACTGGTCTTCACACGCCAAGCGCCCAGCGCTGTCCGGCTTGAAAGTTTGATCATGGTATGAAAAATTCCTGAACTTCATCCTCTCTGAACAACCGATTACGCCTTATCTGATTTGTGCTGCCGTCTGGAAAATTTGCAAATGTGGAACGTTCCCTAGTTGGTGCCACATACTGTGAATGTATGGCAGCTACTCCGTTAGGAGTTGGGAATCTGATTTCTGCATGAGCAGTTGATGTAATTGCTCCAAATTTAGCCAACGCTGTCCTTCCAAAAAGGACATTAAATCAAGAATTGCCATCTAGAATAGTGAAATCGATTGTTTCAGTTCTTAGTAATGGGAATGTTCCCATAACAACCTCCAAACGAATTCACCCCATGGCGTTCACCGGTGCTCCCGTCAATCCTGAAACCTTCAAACTCGTCCGCCTAGCTCTATCCTGCACATGCCTTGGAAAATTCTTCAAACAATGCCAATAAATGATATTAGTTTCACTACCGGTATTCGTATAGATACGGCTAATAAACTTATTTGCAATTTCTGCGAAAATGACCACTGGTTGAACGGACACGGCCCAATTTTGAATTGGTTGAAAAATGATTGGAGCATATCTCCAGCTATCAACATTGTTATCCAACTGCTCACCGTCCTCATAGTGACTACCATTCAACCACACCATTTTGATTACAACATCTGGAGTTGGCTCACGCTCCGTGATCCTATCTCCGTACTGGTTTCTGTTATCTCTTCCGCCATGCTCTTCCCTTCTTCTGTTCTCACCTCGACGACCTCTTCCACCATCATTCTTTTGCCATACAAATTTCCTGCGAGGATCATTTCTCCTGTATTATTTGCCTGGCAACAAGTGGTTTAACTCTCCTGGTTTGATCTTTGCGATGATTTCTCTCATCAGAGATTTGCAATTATCTGTATCATGACCCCATACCTCATGAAAGTCACACCATAGCTCAATTTTTGGACCCTCTCTTTCCTCCATAGGTGCTGGAGGATTGAAAGTAGTTCGGATTGGTTCAGTGAAAAGAATCTCTTTTAGAGTTTTAGTTAGCACCATTATCAACGGATGCCTCTTTATTGGCCTTCTATTGTGATGAAAATCATTGGGATGATTGTTACCGCTCCATCCACCATTGGAATTGTCATTCCTCCTCTGATTTCTGTCAAAGTACAGCCCTCCATTGTGCGGTTTGCTACTGCTGCTACCATCAAACTTGTTTAGTCCTCGCTCACCAGCTCGAACATGTTTTTGTGCAACTTCCAACGCCTGATGCAGAGTTTTTGGCAAGTCATACCTTAATGCATGAACAAGTGCACTAAACCTTCACTGATCCAAACAGAAAATGAAACAGGACACTAGCTGCGACTCTGGACAATCAGGTATCTTTTGTGCTTCAAGCGTGCATCGCTTCATGAAATTACTCAAGGATTCATTATGATGCATCGTTATCTCATGTGCATCAAGATGTATCAAAGTGCAACTACGAAGATTTTGATATTGCATAACAAACTTTGCACGAAGATCCAAATAACTTGTAATACTCCTTGATGGTAAGCTAGCAAACTATTCCCTTGCCATTTTCTGCAACACCATTTGAAACATATGACAAGCTACCTCGTCATCCCAATGCTGCAACCTCATTGCACCTTCAAACATAGTAAGAAAATCCTCAGGATCTGTAGTACCATCATAAACTCCAATTGCCGGTATGCCAAGATTTCTAGGCAACGGATAGTTAGCAATTAGATCAATAAAACATTGAGTGTACTCTGCCATAGCTGGTGGCTTTGTAGCTTGCTCTCCAGTGATTAGAGCGAAAAAATTATCCACAGCCACAGAACGGACAGCAGGCTGCGCTAAGCGTTGCTTATACTTTGCCGGAGCTGTCTGCTTAAGGATGTCATTTAAAAGCAATACTGCCTGCTTCTCAGACATGAACTCATCTTTGTCATCAATCTCATCGTCAGAATCATTATTAATACAGCTCAAGTCATTATCATCCTTAGAGTCATCAATAAGACTGCCCAGCTTGTCAAGTAGTCTGGATAACTTGTACTTTGATATAGATTGCTTTTTCATGATTTGCTTGTCTTTGCCAACCGCCATCCGTCAAAAAGGTATAAATGAAGGACATCGTCGTGGTTGCATCAATGGTCGCATGTCTGGATTATTAACAAGATTTAAAAGCCTTTCTGTACTTTTGTTTGTTGTTTCTTCGATTGCTGGCCTTTTTTCTAAATTAGTTGCCAAACGCTTAAGCCTTTCTGCAGTTTCAGCAACTGTTTCTTCAATCGTACCATCCGGTGGCGGAACAGGTACATCTTCTTCAGTTATCATGTCTTCAGTTAATGGATTGTTGACTGCTTCAAGTACATTTGTGAATGGAGCTTCAGTTGTTTTTGTTCCTTTTCTGTTTCGCGTGTTCTTTGCATTAGTGGATGGCGCCATTGTTAACACCTATTTCCTTATGAGGTAAGGCTTAGTATGCCAACACAATACTAGAAGTAATCTATCTAAGGATGGGGGAGTGTTGCCGATTGATTTTTACCCTCGGGAAATAATCCCTGCAGACCCGGTACACAGGTCTGGAAATCTGTGGGGTGGCTTGATCAATCTGTTGTCCGCTTAGCGTTTAGCTGTTAGCCGGATGACTTCTAGTGAGAGAAAGTACTGAGAGAGAGAGAAAGATAAAGTCTCTGCTCTCAAGTTGTCAGAATGTCTGAATGTGTAAAATGACGACCCAGGGGGTCTATTTATAGTGATAGATCCACCGGATTGTTCGGGAACACGTGTCAGATGATGAAACGTTCGGTTATTTGTGATCCAAAATTTATGCTAAATGGAGCGCTCTCTGGCCAGGGCTTAGGCGTTACGCGTCCTTCAGGGATTATGCATGACGGAAGTAGCCTGCACAGCGGAGAACGCTTGTCGGACAGTTTCACAAAACCATTGTTCTCAGTGTTCCTGATGCTATTTTCATACGAATATTGTGCCTTTTTTCGTGTATACGATAGGATACACCATTAATATAAATATCTCCCCCACAATGATGCTTGCATGAAATAAAAAGCGTCATTGTTTAAAAATGGTTGATGCAATCGGCAATTCCCCAAAATATTGTAAAGAACGCGTATGAGAAAATCAGTGTGAATCTGAGCCTAGAAAGTGATGGAAAAATATGCTTTGGAGGTCCAGATTCGTAAGGGACCATCTCTAAAAAATCTAACATTCGGTAGGGGCAAAAACTGTCAAAATATTTCTAAGATTCGGTCAGGGACTGCCCTTGCAAAATCCTTGAAATTTTCAGGGATTGAAATTGAATAATATGAAATTTCCATGTCAGATTCTGACATTCGGGCTGAAATGTGTTAATGGACTTGCAGATTCGATAATTGGGCCTAGTAAATTTGAACATCCCAAGATGGATAAGCAGATAACCATATCAGAGGAACAGGAACCGACTATTATACCGAATCAGATTTGAAGCTAGTCCTTATCGTGCAAGAGTTCCTCAAATTTTATACCGAATCAATATGTATACCGAATGAAGAACAATCATACCAATACCGAATGAGATATATCTACCGAATGTGTTAATATACCGAATCAGATCCATAAACCATCGTACCGAATTGTGTTCATCCTTCAAACTGAGAATCACCAAAAACTTAATTTGTATGAATTAGAACCTAAAATATGTTCCTTTGAGTTCTAAAGATAGCGATTAACATGTTTTAAAGTGGATTCTCGATCCAAAACAACCTCATATGCACGATTAGATGATAAACAGTAGGCGGATGGAAGATAACATCTCAAATTCAAACTTGAAAATTAGATGTTGATAGACTTTGATTGCTTCAGGAAATGTGTTCCAAATCAATCACCTAGCACTCAAAAATCATCCACATAACCTGAACCATCATATGTCATTAGGATTTGATGATGAACACTTTTGTTGACTTTTTGATCAAAAATTTGACCGTCAAATTGAAGCTCAATCCTTCGAATTTAAGAGCTGAAAAGTTCCAGAAAGATTCACGAGATGAAAATGAAGAGATCTATAATTTTACTTTTCTCGATTTCGTTCCAAATTGATCTGGAGGCCAAAACAGCTCCGTTTTTGGTTAATCGATGAACACGGTCGAATCTCAGCAAATTTGTTATTGTGAATTGATATGAAGATGCACGAGTGTTAGATTTATGTTTAGGAAATCGAATCCTAACACAATTGCTGTTGAATCACATGATTGAAGAATCATGAGTTTGTAAGATGAGGAGGATGATAGACGATACTGTAGTAAATGAATATATTTGTTTTTCTGATATTTTATGTAAAGGAATCTGAATTGATAATGATCAAATGAAATTTATGAATTCTTTATTTTGTGTTTGGTGAATATGAATAAGCGACAAAGAATTTTGATTTTGATTTGAATTATTTTAATTTGTAAGTGAGATTCGGTAAGTGATAAAAGGATTCAGTCCGAAAAAATTTGGAAATTTTTCGAAAATTTTTGAAGATCTTCATATCTTTATGATGAAGAAAATGAAGATTTTAAGGTTTGAGGTTTGAGGTTGAAGATGTATGTGTTTTGGTGTTTGAAGGTTTAAAGGTGAAGGGAACACATTCAAGAATATTCATAAGGATCTCCTTCTTATGATGAAGGCCATAGCTCTAATACCAATTAAAGAAAATTGAAGATAAAAGACGTTGAAGTACTTGGGACTTGCTTAAGCGGATGATTAGTCCGTTTAAGTTTACCCATTGCACATGATGGATGCACATAATGCTTATCATATTGAAAGCTAGGAATACCATCAACTAAGTCATTAGAGACTAGTTGATTGATTCCCTTGTAATTCATGTGTGACATCCGGTGATGCCATAACCAAGAATTTTATTTTGTGGAACGAGTAACCAAACACAACTTTCCATGTGTTGGTGCATCATTTAAGTCAATAATGTATATTGAAGCATAACGTTTACCAACAAGGAGATCATTTCCATCGGTGGATTTCACCAAGCATTGATGACGTTCGAAGAGAACTTTGAGATCTCCATCACAAAATTGGCTGATGCTAAACAAACTACAACCCAGACCTTCAACATATGAGACCCGTTTGATTGTTATGCCATTTTTTACATAATCTCCATAACCCGTTATTGCCGCAATCTCATCATTTCCAAATGTAACCGTTCCTACGAATTTATCAACAAAATTGAAAAGCAAGGATTTATAGCATGTCATGTGTCGAGAACAACCGGAGTCGATATACCACACACAAACGTCAAAATCCTGTAAACGTTAATTTTCCTAGAGTTTAGGTACCCAAAGTTTTCTGGATCCTCTACGGTTAGTATGAGCAAAAAACTTTAAATCACAAATATATGTAACACGTAATGCATCATGAAATTTAGACTTTAAAGCATCCTTGAAAAGCACATTACATGTAGCATCATAAGCAATCTAAAGGTTTACATGATCATCATAAGTCTTAACAAACAGTTTATTCCAAGTAGATGTTTTATATACAGAAGTATAATGAAATACATGAGATGGTTTCCTCGGTCGACTAGCAGATTTCTTGGTTTTGGTTGCTACTTTCTTAGTCTTTAACTCCGGTACCCATATTGACTTATAATTCAAGTTTGTATTATAACCTGTGACACGAAAAACACCTTTGTTAGTTAAACATCCAAAGTTTTCAGTTGAAATGTGAGATGATTGATTTTGCAAATTATCCATTTTGATTTTACATTCATTTGCATCATACTCACTCAAATCAGGTTTTGGACTCGTGTGTTGTTTTGAAAACTTCACTGGGTTCTTTAAAAGACTTTGCTGTGTATGATTTGACATTAACATCATAGGAAGTTGTTCTGTAGAATTAGAACTATCTGGATGATGAACCTTCTTAACAATAAATTGCTTTGAAGGTGCACCAGTTGAAACATGTTTCTCAAATTGAAAACGTAAAGGATTCTTAAGAATGGTAATGGGTTTAGTATCCTTAGAATCTTTCATCCCCGTAACCTTCTTTGTTATCCCACTAGTACATTCAGATGCATTGTGCATACAAGAAGACGTCATTTGTGTTGTGTGTGCCATTGAAGTAATTTGCTTTTGTGTGTTAGCCTGTTTTAGTAGAACTATCTTACGATTTAATTTTTGAATCTCAAGACATAAATCCTCAGCAGAAACTAAAACTTCACCTTCCTTAAAAGCATAAGTACATTCTTTCCTAGGAAGTGGAGGAAAATTATCACACAGTTCAAGCATTTGTTTCAAAGCATAAGTACATGTTTCAAAGATTTGCATCTAAGCTGCATTTCAATATTTTCCTTTTCAAGTTTGTCAACTAGATGATTCAAATCCAATACTTCGGGATTTTCATCATTAGATTCTACCTTAGGTTCAACTTTTGGTTCTACCTGAGGTTTTACCTTTACATCTAAATCTTTGTGACCTAGTGATACTGACTTAAATAAGACAGTAAGTTCATGTGCTAGGTCTTCACATATTCAAGCATCAGAAACAGGAAATGCATGTAAGGCCGGTGAAATTGGTTTCTCTTCCAAACAAGGTTGATCAAACACCTTATCTATAGTAATAATACTAGAACTAGGTTTGTTAAACACTTCATTCTTGTAGTGACCCGTCCTAATCCACCTGGACGAAGTCTTCAACAGCTGGTTCCATTGCAAGGTACAGACCTGTATATGCCATGAACGACTCCATGTAATATCTTTAAAATGATCAAATGCACAGCGGAAGATTTTTTTCATAACTTAGAATAAACATGCTTTAAAGTATCAACCAAAAGGTTGGTGAGTTCATAGGTTTATCATAAACAATAAAATTCATCATTTTGATAGACCACAAGATTTTAAATACAGTACACCTATTTCGTGTACGAAACCATTTTTCATAATGCTTGGCAGAGTAGGTTCATATCCTTTTCTCCCTAGTAGGTTGCCTCGCGATTTTTAAATAACCGTACACATATCTCGTGTACAAAATATAATACACATAACCTGTGTATAAAAATCATTCCCTCGATACATAACATTCATTTTGATTTCATTGCTCAACATGGTAACCAACCTTAACATATAATGTGCATCAATAATATCCCCAAAACAGAACATCTTGTCTGTATAATATATAAACTTCGAAGTACTAAACACCACACCCACTAGCTCTTTCGTCTAGTGAACATTCTGGGTGAGGGTGTTAAACCCGGTAGCTACCTTTAGGATTCGCGTGAATTAGGGCCATACCCGTTTCTAATTCTTAGGTTACCAAGCAATAATAATCAGGGGAAATATTCACAACAATTAGTGGCAATTATAACGTCCAACTAATTCAATAATAATCCACAGAACTTCTGTCTGCATAATAATTCATTCGAGGAATGTTTTGCTTGTGTCTATCTCGTCAAACATTTATAAAAGCATTTCATGTATTCTCAGTTCAAAATATATTTCAAAAGCATTTAATAAAGTAGTTATAAAAACAGCGCATGTATTCTCAGTCCCAAAAATGTAAAGAGTAAAAGGGGAACTGGACGGCTCAAACAGATCGATAATGATATACCTAATAAAAAGGGGAACTGGACGCTCAAACAGATCGATAATGATAATAATAATAATAATAATAATAATAATAATAATAATAATAATAATAATAATAATAATAATAATAATAATAATAATAATAATAATAATAATAATAATAATAATAATAATAATAATAATAATAATAATAATAATAATAATAATAATAATAATAATAATAATTGATAATAATTGATAATGATATACCTAATAAAAAGGGGAACTGGACGGCTCAAACAGATCCAGGATAGCAAACATGCAGGAGAAGAAGAAAGAAAAATCACGGTTCAAGGGTTCATTAATTCATTAATCAAACATCGATCAAGCAATAATTACCTATGTTTAGTAGATCATTGATTCATCCCCATCATCATCGTTCAACGTCATCATCAGTCTTTATCATCAATTAATCAAGTAATCGGTTCCTCAATTGATCAAGTAGGTAATAGGTTCTTTGATATTCTATTAAATTCTTTAATCCCTCTATTTATTTTCTGTATTCTTATTTGGTTGAACAAAAGCAGTAATTAATGATGTTCTTGGTGAGTTTGATGATAGTAATCGAAAAAATAAAAATAAATAATGATGAGGGTTAGTGGAGGTTTACGTACTTAAACAGGAAGGAATAGCAGGGTAGTAGTAACTTGGATGGTGTATGTGATATTTAATCGAATTGAAAATCGAACAGATAGCGGCAGTATACAATCAATTAATTTGTGATGGTTTTTGGTTCATAGAAACAGAAACAGAAACAGAAATAAATTAGCAGCTGCAGCAGTAGGATTTATGCAGGTTGGTTAACAAAATAGTAAACAGAAGAATAAAAAGGGGTAACAGTCGTTGTCATGGTGATGGAGGTTTGTGTGAGCTGATCCAGGAAACAGAAATTTAAAGTAATTATTAGTAGCAACAAAACAGTAGCAGATTCGTAGGTTGTCGAGCACAGCTGTTCCAAAAGAATTGAGCAGTAGCAGCAGTTAATTGGTGAACTTGTAGCAGCAGAATAACAATAATATAGCAGCGGTGTAGCAGTAATTATTGAATGAAACAGAAACGTAAAGTTACTGCAGCAGTAACAGTTTGTTGTTGTGGTGGGTTTCTTGACGGTTTTAATGGTGGTTGTGGTTGGATGGTTCATGGTTTGTGTTGGTGATTATCAAAGCAAAAGCAGCAGTAGTGAACACCAAAATAGTAGTAGCAATAATTGATCACTTTACAAGTGGGTTTTGGTTTGTGGGTTATAAACGAATACGAAGAAGTTGCGGGAATAAATAAACGGGTTTTGAAGTGGTGAAGGTGGTTATGGGATTGAAGAAACAATCGAAATAAAACAAGGATGATAATCGGTGGTTTCAAGATGTCTTCCTTGGTGGTTAACAATGGTGGTGACTTGGTTGAATTGAAGATGGTTGTGAGTTTGTACATGGTGATTTATGAAGCAATAATTAAAACACAAGTTGGTTGGTGTTGCAGTCGAGACAGAAGAAGTAGGAAAGAAACTCAATTAAGTTTTTGATATCTCTATTATCTATATGTTATAATTGTATATATAAAGAAAGAATGATGCATATAATGTTGATTGAAAACAGAAAGCATCAAATAATACTATTTCGAATAGTAATCAATTAAATATCTGAATGTATAATAGTTAGCAGCCGGGGTTTCTTGTCCTATTATTCATTTATGGAGTATTAAATTTTGCTCCTTTGCTAAACAGTTACGGGTAAATTTAATTCAGAAAAATCCCATATTTTAAAATTAAATCTATTTATTTATTTTGGTCATTAAGGTATAAAATTCGATCATAAATTATTAAACAAAAATTAACCCACTGTCCACGCCCGATCCTGGGTAAAATATAAAAAGTGTTGAAATTTATTAATTAGCTTCTAAATATATTTTTAATAGGCCTAAAATTCATATAACTCATTTTCAGATCACCGTTTATTTTAAAATCTCATAAGTTCATTTTTAACTTAATAAATAACTATCAAGATGACAAACGAGTGCTACAAGCATTGATTAAATAAATTCTAAATCATATATATATATATATATATATATATATATATATATATATATATATATATATATATATATATATATATATATATATATATATATATATATATATATATATATATATATATATATATATATATATATATATATATATATATATATATATATAATATCATATATCATTTCATTTACACCTATGAATTAAATCATATAAGTTTCTATTTCAAATTAATATATATATATTTAAATATATATGTATTTATTTACAGATGGTGGTTCGTGAATTGTCGGGAATAGTCAAAGGTCGAATGAATTCATGACATAGTTCAAAATTTTTGAGGCTCAACATTACAGACTTTTCTTATCATGTCGAAATCATAAAAAGATTAAGTTTAAATTTGATCAAAAATTTCCGGGTCGTCACAGTACCTACCCCTTAAAGAAATTTCGTCCTGAAATTTGATCGAGGTCGTCATGGTTAACAATAAAAATATTTTCATGATGATTATGAGTTGATAAATAGAATTTTATCATCATTTTTGATTAATATAGATAAAACGATTTGATTATGTGAAGCATACGAGTGAAGCTGCCACAAAAGATTGAGGTAGTGATTTAAATTTTGACGTAGTCACGGCGGATTTTTGAAATTCAAGGAATTTAAAGAAATCTTCTAATCAGAAAGAAAATGTAATCGCACGATTTATGAGCAAACTGTATGAATTACGGAAGAACATAAATATCAAGGAAAATATTTCCGTGATATGCTTAGAGATTAAGTAGAATGAAAGAGTTATGTAACATGGCACATGATGAGGGTAAGATCTGTGAACCATCATCATACTCCATTAGAAATTCAGCAAGACTTACTGTAATATAAACACGTTGGTTGGGCGTCAATATATTATACTAACTCATGCTTCAATTCCCTACACTTCTCCAGAAAATCATTCATAATTCAAACTCGAATTTTAAAGAAATTTAGAACTAAAATAATTTTTTTTTCTAGGATGTAACATAGATAGCACAAGGAGATAGATAATTTCGGACGATGATATTTATGAAGGTATCTTTAGAGATATCCAGGATATTTATAATGAAAGATACAATGATATCTTAAAATTTAAAATGTATAAGATCAGAAGGTGATGAAGGAATTTGTCCGCATGGGTTTAGAATAAGTAAGGAGCAAGATATTCGCTAAAGATTTCAGTAGATACTGAATTATCTAGATTCTGTAAGTACATATTTTGTTCTGGCGATTTGTCCACAGCCTCCTTCATAGTTTGCTAAATCCGTTTTCCAGTACAAATTTTCCATTGAGTTATTCCAACACTCTATTCTTTATCATCAAACTTTTGACTGTTAAGGTCATTTAGAGTTTTTGCTGCTTCATTCAACTTTTTCAAAATTTGGAATATTGATTCGTAGACTGGGTGCTTTTCAGAACTTTAGAATGGAAGATCATAAATCTAAGAGATAAATGTTATATGTATACATATAACTATTGATGTAGAAACGCTGCGAGATCCAAAATACTGATTGTTAATTCTCAGTAATTAGTATGGTAATTCTTGTTACCAGTTGCGGATGAGTATATGATGGGGTTCCGATAAAAATAATGATTTTTCGGAAAGTCAAAGATCAACAAAGTTACTGGTAAATTTACTATTAATGTAGTGGAATATAAACGATTCCCTGGTAATTAAGGCGAAAAAGACAACGTATATATCAGTTTATAATAAGGTTGTTTCGAACGAAAAGTCGAAATTGACTTGCTGGGGCTGTGACAAAATTGGCTAATTTGAAAAAGAATTTCAATATTATTTTTGGTAATAACAACGCCAAAGGAGCTAGCACAGATACGTTTTAAACATTTACTCAGGTTCCGAGTGTTTTCAGGTGCATAACTATATGCATCAATCTTTTCTTCTGTAGATGAAGTGCAGTTGGTTCATCCTCTCGATTGAGGTGTTTTCAAGAATTATGAAAGGTTTGTACGCAGATTGTAATCGTCAAGATACAAATGAGGTTTAAGATGAAATCTAGTGGCAAACTTGAAGAAATGTTTAGTTTCATATGTTATAATCAATATTTTAATTCATTTTAGTTGTCCAATGTTAGTAGTCCACAGTTAGTAGTCCAATAATTCATATATATATTGTAGCGACCCGACAAAATCGTCATTGACGGCGTCGTCTACTTAGGTCCCGTTACATGGTCATAAGTCTTTAAAACAACGTTTGACCAAAAGTATGTCGCATTCTTTTCAAAAGCAAAGATGTTTCAAGGTTTACAAAGTAGTTCGACAATTTGTTACGTTACAAAGTTTAAAGTACAAATGAAACATATGCGACACGATTTGAATGTAGCCAAAAGACGCTACTCGTATGCATGTATACTCGACATCCAAGCAAGTATCAAAAGTAATGAGCGGAAGCATGTATCACAAAATGTTCAAGGACCTGAGAAAAACATAGAAATCTGTCAACGAAAACGTTGGTGAAATCATAGGTTTAAGTAAGTAAGTACAAGTGAACCACAAGATTTATAACATTGATATATTAGTAATACATTCCAAAAGTTAATATTCATGAGCACCCAATTATCAATGCTTAACATTCCTTCCATAGAACCCCATCACAATAGTGTTAGAACATACACTGTTTCTCGAAAATATATTTCATTCGTAAACGGTAGCGAACCGTTTGAATGAGGGTTTGTCAAACCCATATGGCCATATAACATAAGTTCTCGCTTACACCCGGCAAGTGTAACTAATGATAATCGAATTGAGGATTTTTGTTCAAACTCGTATGTAGAATGTTTGTTTTCCTGTACTTGTGTTCACTTAGTAAAAGAACGTTTATGTTTTCTCATCCCAAATGTAAGTTCAAAAAGAGTAAAAGTGGGACTATGATCTCACCTTGAGTGCACGTATGTAAAAGTACTTCAACAAGTAAACGTGTACAAGAACGAATGCTAGTCTTGACCTAAACAAATAGGTTTGTATCAATATCGGTAAACACGATAGGTCAAAATGTTCAATTAGTCCTATGGCTCGTTAAGACTCGATTATAATAGCATGTGAATCAAATTGTCATGTTTCATGCAAGGTACAAGCATAAAAGCATGTTAGAACGATTGCACAAACATTTGGTTAAGTTTGATTAAAAGTCAACTTTGGTCGGGTCAAAGTCAACCAAAAAGTCAACATGTTCGGGTCGGTCCCGAACTATTTTTCTGAGGTTTTTAATCATATATGAGCATGTTAGAACAAGTTACATTTAAATCGGAGGTCCATAGCATGTCAAACATTTTTCATAAAATGACCAAGTTGGACAGTCCCCTGATAGGCAAACTGGACGGCGTCCAAAATTGCTGGACAGCGTCCAGTATTAAAGGCCTGGACGGCGTCCAAAAGGCTGGATGGCGTCCAAACATCTGGGCAGAAAACATTTTGCTAAAAACACACAAGTGCACGAACCAAAACTCAAACAATCCTAATTTATGACCCGCAAACAATCAAGACGAGTATCTTATATCATTGGAAAGGTATTTTGATGAGGAAAACATCTAAACACATTTCATCAATCACATTTACCTTTACAACAACCAAAATCACATTCAAAGCTCATCATTTAATGCATTCAAGTTCATAAATGCAAATTAATGATTCGGCAACCAATTTACATGAATGATATGCCGTTTCGAAGGTAATCAAGCATACAATACAACCTAATACTTAAAATAACATTCCATGTCATTCAAAGCATCAAAAGTCCCTTTCAAGTTCACCAAACCCTAACCCAATTTCACCAAAATCACTAATCAAGTTCATGAAGTTTTCTAAAGTAACCTACACATCAAATTACTAGGAACACATTTAATACTTGCACTTTATCATAACAACAACATTTAAGCAACCAATTTACAATCAAACACACCAAACTTGCAAGTTCATGCTAGTTACCAAAAATAACAAGATCGGACATACAATTCATATATTCATGTTAGACTTGAGCCATAGACACTAATTAACAACTTTATAAGTTAAGAACATCAAGAACACAAAATCTAGTGATTTTATAAAGTTACCCAAATTAGATGTAATCGGTATGGAATCGAAGAGGAAGTTGCAAGGATTCCAAATATGTAATTTGCTTGAATTGAAGCTTGCTAGATTTGAAATGGATGATGATTCTTTGTGATGAAGTTTGAGAGAAAACTTGAAAGTATTGAAAGAAAATGAAAATGAAAAATGGAAAAAGAATGGGGAGGTGGGTGTTGACTACTCAAAAGCTAGTCACATCTTTGCTCCCTTGGCGAAATTAGTCCCTCGAGTTCGGTTGCGGGTGCGTGAATTACCTAAACAAGATATTTTGAATACGCGTAACAACGAAGGATGTTATAATCATATAACGGACTTTAAATAAATAAACGGAAAAGTAAACGGAAAAAGGCGGGATGTTACATTACCTGCTCCTTAAAAGAAATTTCGTCCCAAAATTTAAGTAGGCGTAGTAGTCATTGTTTCTTCCTCGGGATCTTGTGTTTTTGGAACCGGGAACAAGTGAGGGTATTTCTTTTGCATTTGATCTTGCCTTTCCCAAGTAAACTCGGGTCCTCTTTTGGCATTCCAATGAACCTTAACAATCGGAATTCGGCTTTGTATCAACGTCTTGACGAAGGTGTCCACAATTTCAACCGGTTCTTCCACAAAATGAAGTTTGTCATCAATATTAAGTTCTTCGAGAGGGATGACGATATCGGGTTCGGCAAGACACTTTTTTAAGTTAGATACATGGAAGGTAGGATGAACGGAGCTCAATTGAGGTGGAAGATCTAAACGATAGGCAACGGTTCCAATACGCTCCAAGATTTCGAAAGGACCAATATACCGTGGATTTAGCTTCCCGCGTTTCCCGAAACGGATTACACCTTTATAAGGTGCAACTTTTAACATTACACGGTCACCAACTTGAAATTCGAGGTCGTTGCGTCTCTTGTCGGTATAGCACTTTTGACGACTACGGGCCATCCTAAGCCTATCTCGGATTTGAACAATTTTCTCGATTGTATCATGAATGAGTTCGGGTCCGGTGATTTGTGCGTCGCCAACTTCGGCCCAACAAAGAGGAGAGCAACATTTTCGGTCATACAACGCTTCAAAAGGTGCGGCTTTAATACTCGCATGATAACTATTATTGTAAGAGAATTCGGCGAGAGGTAAGTGCTTGTCCCAAGCTTTTCCAAAATCGACAACGCAAGCTCGTAACATGTCTTCCAAAGTTTGGATTGTGCGTTCGCTTTGTCCGTCGGTTTGAGGATGATATGCGGTGCTCATGTCTAAACGCCTTCCCAATGCTTCTTGTAAAGTACGCCAAAATCTAGAAACAAAACGGCCATCTCGGTCGGAGATAATCGATAACGGTACACCGTGTCGGGCTACTATCTCCTTAATGTAAAGTTGTGCAAGTTTCTCTATTTTGTCGGTTTCTTTAATAGCGAGAAAGTGTGCGGATTTGGTGAGACGGTCAATAATAACCCAAATAGTATCATAACCGCCCACCGTCTTTGGTAGCTTGGTGATAAAATCCATTGTTATTCTTTCCCACTTCCATTGTGGGATTTCGGGTTGTTGAAGTAACCCTGACGGTATTTGGTGTTCGGCTTTGACCTTGGAACATGTCAAACACTTGGCAACATAAGTAGCTACGTCCCTTTTGATGTTTGGCACACCAATATGGTTCTTTAAGGTCGTGGTACATCTTATTGGCACCAGGGTGAATCGAGTATCGTGACTTATGGGCTTCATCTAAAATAAGGCTTCGTAGGTCCCCATACCTAGGCACCCAAATCCTTCCGGCAAAATATCGAAGTCCGGTCTCCCTAACTTCGAATCGAGAGATGAGAATGTTCAAGAGCTCGTGTGAAACGTTTTCATCCTTGAGAGCCTCATCTTGGGCTACCCGAATTTGACTATTAAGGTTTGTGTGGATGGTGATGTTTAAAGCTCGTACACGAAGAGGTACCGCTCTTTCTTTTCGACTTAAGGCATCAGCTACTACATTTGCCTTTCCGGGATGGTAACGAAGCTCGCAATCGTAATCGTTTAAGGTATCAGTCCACCTTCGTTGTATCATGTTTAGTTGCTTTTGATCGAAGATGTGTTGAAGACTTTTGTGATCGGTAAAGATAGTACTCTTGGTTCCATAAAGATAGTGTCTCCACATTTTAAGTGCAAAGACAACGGCTCCGAGTTGGAGATCATGTGTCGTGTAGTTTCGTTCATGAATTTTGAGTTGTCGAGAAGCATAAGCAATGACTTTCGTTCGTTGTATCAACACACACCCAAAACTATGTTTCGAGGCATTGCAATACACAACAAAATCATCGTTGCCTTCGGGAAGTGACAAGATAGGAGCGGTGGTTAGCTTCTTTTTCAAGATTTGAAATACGGATTCTTGTTCGGTTGCCCAAACGAATTTTCTTCCCTTATGAGTTAACGCAGTTAGAGGACGAGTGACCAAAGAGAAATCTTTGATGAATCTACGATAGTATCCGGCGAGACCCAAAAATTGACGGATGTGAGTAGGAGTAGTAGGAGTCTCCCATTTACTAATGTCTTCGATTTTCGATGGATTGACTTTAATACCTTGATCACTTACAACATGACCAAGAAATTGAACTTCCTTCAAAAAAAATTCACACTTGGAGAATTTGGCATAGAGTCGTTCTTGTCTCAAGAGTTCAAGCACAAGTCGGAGATGTTGTTCGTGTTCTTCTTCGCTTTTAGAATAGACCAAGATGTCATCGATGAACACAATAATGAATTTATCGAGATACGGTTTGCACACGCAGTTCATAAGATCCATGAACACCGCTGGTGCGTTAGTGAGACCAAATGGTATGATAAGGAATTCATAACTACCATAACGAGTCCGGAAAGCGGTTTTGGAGACATCTTCCCCCTTAACCCTTAATTGATGATAACCCGAGCGGAGATCGATTTTCGAATATATACAAGACCCTTGTAGTTGATCAAAGAGGTCATCGATGCGAGGAAGAGGATATCGGCTCTTAACCGTAAATTTGTTTAGCTCACGATAATCAATGCACATTCATAGGGATCCATCTTTCTTTTTAACAAACAAAATCGGAGCGCCCCATGGTGAATGGCTAGGTTGGATAAAACCATGGTCAAGTAGTTCTTGGATTTGACTTTGCAATTCTTGCATTTCGAATGGAGCAAGTCTATATGGTGCACGTGCTACGGGTGCAGCTCCCGGAATAAGATCGATTTGGAATTCTACCGGTCGATGAGGTGGAAGACCCGGCAATTCATCGGGAAATACATCGGAAAAGTCACTAACAATTGGCACATCATCGACATGCTTCTCATCGGACTCGACTTTCTTAACGTGGGCAAGGATCGCAAAACAACCCTTACGGAGTAGTTTTCTAACTTTAAGGCATGAAACGAGGTTGAGTCTGGTGCAACTCTTATCGCCATAAACAATCAAAGGTTCACCATTCTCGATAGGAATTCGGATTGCGTTAAGATCACAAAGGATATGAGATTTCATTTTGGCTAACCAATTCATACCGATTATTACATCGAAGCTTCCTAGTTCCATGGGTATCAAGTCAATTTCAAACTCATTACCCAAAATATTTAACGTACACCCCCGGTAGTATGTGTCGGGACTCAATAGTTTCCCGTTGGCCACTTCAATGATATAAGTGGTATCTAATGGAAGTGGGGGAGTGCTAAAAGAATGAGTCAAAGTCTTGGATACAAAGCATTTATCGGCACCCGAATCGAATAAGCAAGTAACATAAGAGTTGTTGAGAAGAAACGTACCCGTGACTAATTCATTGTCATCTCGGGCTTCCTCGGTGTTGATATTGAAAGCTCGGCCGCGCGTGTTGGGGTTATCTTTCTTCTTCGGGCATGCATTTCTATAATGGCCCATTTAGCCACATTCATAACAAGTGCCCGTTTTTGGTGTATTGGGCCCCTTTCGAGCGATAAGGGCGATACTTTTACATTCGTTGGCCTTATGACCAACTCCTTAGCACCGATGGCAAATTAGCTTGCCACATTCACCAAAGTGATGTTTGTTGCATTTGTTGCAAAGAGGTAGGTTTCCGGCATAACCCTTCTTGCCGTCGAAGGTGAAAGGCTTCTTGGTATAGTTGTTGTTGCTTGATTGGGGGACTTCTCATTTTCTTTTGTTGTTACCCGACTTATCCTCGACTTTAGGTGCCGACACTACAATTTCGTCCACCGTTTCTATCAACTTGCGGGCCATGTTCAAAGCTTCTTGATGATTAGTGGGTTTGGATGACATTACTCCATGTTTGATGCTCTTTGGAAGACCATCCATGTAAAGTTCAACCCTTAAAGCTTCGGGGTTCACAAGGTTTGGGCACATCGAGGCTAGTTCGGAAAATCATTGATTGTAGGCCTTGAGATCGTTTTCGATCGCTTTCAAAGTTCTTAGCTCTTGTTCGAGCCTTCGGGTTTCTTCATGAGGGAAATATTCGACGATCATCTTTTCCCTTAAGTCGGCCCAAGAGAGGGCGTGAGCTTCATCGGTACCCACCGATTGTACATAGGTGTTCCACCATATGAGGGCGACACTGGCGAAAGTGTGAGTGGAGTATTTGACCTTATCTTGGTCCCGACAACCGCTTATGCTAAAGACGGCCTCCGTTTGTTCGAACCATCGAGTGAGAGTAATAGGTCCCCCGGTCCCATCAAAAGTATGAGGTTTGCACCCCATGAAGGCTTTATAAGAGCATCCCTCGCTTGAGTTACCGGCTCCTTGATTATTGTTGTTGTGGTTGTTGTTATTGTTGTTGTTGGAGGAGTGACCGGCCATGGCCGCATCCACGGCGGTGGCTATCATTCATTGTAGAGCTTGTTCGGGAATCTCATGGTGTGGCACACGACGAGGAGGCATTGTTCCTTCAAAACACAAGAATACCGTTGATTAGTATTTTCAATAATACTAATCATGATATGGAATAAGGATAGAGAGAAAAATTTTCCTTGACTCGCCTTAAATTCTTTATGCCACAATGTCGGAACGTTCATATGAGTCACCGTAATATAATCCCGGAAATTATATTACCCTGATTCATATGTGCATTCGACATCATTTCATAGAGTCAAGGTGGCGTGTCAATCAAATTAAACAACGTGAGATTAAGATGAACAAAGAGTAAATATGAGTAGAAACGTTCGAGTATAATGCACAAGTAGTCAAGTAATTCCTTCTTCAAGTCTATATGCCGGTTGTAGTCTAGACTCACTAATGTACCCTATGACCCGGGGTTGACACCAATGAACTCTAAATCCCTACAACCAACGCTCTGATACCATCTGTAGCGACCCGACAAAATCGTCATTGACAGCGTCGTCTAGTTAGGTCCCGTTACGTGGTCATAAGTCTTTAAAATAACGTTTGACCAAAAGTATGTCGCATTCATTTCAAAAGCAAAGATGTTTCAAGGTTTACTGTGACGACCCGTAAATTTTCGATCAAATTTCAACTTAATCTTTATATGATTTCGACACGACACGAAAATTCTGTTAGATTAACTCTCAAAAATTTTGAACTGTTTCATGTATACATTTACCCTTCGACTGCTCTCGATGATTCACGAACCACTATTTGTAAATAGATACATATATATTTAAAATATATGAATTTGAAATATAAATTGAAATATTATAGGACGTAATTGTTAGAATTAATAATGCAAAATAAAATAATATATAATAACCATTATTTAAAATATAACTATATATGTAAATAATGTATAAAGAATATATATATAGTTTTGAATTTATTTTGTAAGCAACAATAAAGCTCAATTGTCATTCGATCGATAATAAGTAAGTTAAAATCAAACTTATATTATTTTAAAATAAACTGTGATTCGAAAATGAGTTTTACAAATTATAGGCTTATTAAAAATGTATTTAGGAACTATTTGTTAAGTTTTAACATTTTTTATATTTCACTCAAAATGAGAGAGACAGTTGTTGTAATTTTTATTTAATAAATTAATGATCGAATTTTATACCATAATGACAAAAATAAATAAATATAGTTAACTTAAAAATATGAAATTTTTCTGAACACTTTTATCCGCCACTGTTTTACAACGGAGTACGAGATACTAGCTCTATTAAACTGTCGGTAGGTATTTTCACCGATGGCTGCTATATGATTATCACATGTTTCATATTATTATTAAAGTATTATTATTTTTAACTATCTTCTTTTGTTTTATTTGTCCACTAAATCAATCTATTCTTAATATATATGAATGTGCTATATGATTGAAGGATAGGAATACACATATCCACTCATAAACCACACCAACACCTTTATCTATATTTTTTTTTCGTTGTTTGCTGTTTCAATGGTAACCCAATTACTTCCTCCATTCACTATCTAATCTAATCTTATATATTACATACATATACAAATACAGAGGAAAACAAATATATATATATATAACTAAAACCATCACTTTGATATTTTTCTTTTTACCATCTACTAAACCCACATCCACCGTCATCATCTCAAACCACCACCACAGTCGTGATATCATTTAATATCGCGAGTATGTTTCTGTTTCCTATCACCGAGAACCACCTCATCGTTAATAAACCCACAATTATCACTTGATCACCACCTTCTAACCACCTACGATTTTCATTTTTTATTTTTCTTCTATCGTGAAACTCCACACTCAAACCACCACTCCACCGTGAGCATCACCACAGTCATCCATTGTCACAACCATCGGTCATCACCCATGCCACCATCCACCACCTTGAATCACCACTATCAACATCTTAAAAAAAAAAAAATTCCTTTCTTGTTCTCGCTCGTATTCTGTTTTGTTTCAACCACTCGTCCACCCAAAAATCCAACTGTATAACCGCTGCAGTATACATTTTTGTTCCTGCAGCACGAATGAATTTGATGATACATGATGATTATGATAATACTGTATGTTGTAAGATGATGATGATGCTCATTGATGATGATGGAGAAAGGAATGAAGCATGAATGATCATAAGAGTAAGGCTGTGAATGAAAGGATTATGATGATGGTTTCTGTGGTAAATCACGATATTGATGATGGTGACGATGATGAACTTCATGAATGATTCGATGATGATGGTGTTCGATGATGAAGATGACCAAATGATGATGTGTTGAACGATGACGATATGATAATAAAAGAAGATGATGAACCAAAGTTTAACTACTTCGTTGATGACTGTTACAAGAATTCTAAAACCATCGATCAATTGAAGATGCTAACTGGGTTTTATTTTAAGAAAAAGGGAACAGGAACTTATAGGATAAAAGAATTTAATTTGCTAATAAACTCAGAAAATAACTCACGGTTCAATGGTTTGGAAAGGATTTGTTAAACGATAGTTCATGGGTTCGAAACTTGGCTACATCAAGATTTTTTTTTAATTTACAACATCAGCTGTTTGGGCTATATGTTGGGCTGCAAAATATAACTGGGCCGAAGATAATAGGCTAGATAAGTATGGGATATGTGTCATAACAAAAAAAAAATAGAAATAGCGGAATGGTATAAGGTGTTGTTGAGTTTCGAGAGGTCGCGGGTTCAAACCTCGGCCATGTCAAATTTTTTAGGGACTGATGATTATATAGGTTATATAAAATAAACTCGGGTTTAACTTCAGAAAAACGAGTAGAGCATGTGGTTTAAGAGTGTTTGAGTGAGCGAGAGGTCATGGGTTCGAGTCCTGGCCATGGCAGTTATTTCTTTTAAAGCTTCTTTTAAAGGTAGTCTTATTTTTGTTATTATTCTTATTATTATTATTATTATTATTATTATTATTATTATTATTATTATTATTATTATTATTATTATTATTATTATTACTATTGTTATTATTATTACTATTATTGTTTTGTTATCATTATCATTAATAAAATTTATATTATTATCATTATTATTATTAATATAAGTATTATTATTATTAATATCATCCTTACATATCATTGTTAGTAAAAAGTATTAATATAGGCGTATTAGTTATTATTATTATTACTATTATTATTATCATTATCATTTTTATTAAAAGTATCATTAATATTTAGGATTATCATTTTATTAAAGTTATCATTATTACTAAATTTATTATTAAGATTATTATTATTATTATCAATATTATTATTATTATTATCATCATTATTATTACTTTCATATTAACAATACTATTATTATAAATAAATTCTTTCTATATAAGTATATTTATTACGACTACCATAATATTACATATAGTTATATATATATTAAAATTAATTATATAAAGATTTACATATAACAAATTATTGATTTTTAATATATATATATATATATATATATATATATATATATATATATATATATATATATATATATATATATATATATATATATATATATATAACTATATAAATATTAATTACTTTAAATGTATATACAAATTAAATATATAAGATATATAATATATAAGATATAATATATAAACTGTTCGATTACCATTATATGTGTTAATATATATAAATGATATAGATTCGTGAATCCGAGGCCAACCCTGCATTGTTCAGTTGTTCAATATCGTCATATGTATTTTTATTACAAAATACATTATTGTGAGTTTCATTTGCTCCCTTTTACTTTTTATATTTTTGGGACTGAGAATACATGCGCTATTTTTACAACTGCTTTATTAAATATTTTTGAAATATATTTTGAACTGCCAATACATGAAATGCTTTTATAAATGTTTAACGAGATAGACACAAGCAAAACATTCCTCGAATGAATTATTATGCAGACAGAAGTTCTGCGGATTATTATTGAATTATGTGGACATGATAATTGCCACCATTGAATTATGTGGACATGATAATTGCCACCATTGAATTACGTGGACATGATAATTGCCACCAGTTGATGTGAATGTTATATATCGAGAGAATGATTTTATACACAGGTTATGTGTATGTTATTTTTGTGCACAAGATATGTGTACGGTTACTATGATTTATGAAAATGGTTTTGTACACGAGAAAGATGTACTGTATTTAAAAGATATAGCATGTACATTACAGGTGGGTATAGGATTCGGGCCCATTTGTACCATGCAGCATTTAAATTTTGTGGTCTATCAAAATGATGAATTTTATTGTTTTAAGATAAACCTATGAACTCACCAACCTTTTGGTTGACACTTGAAAGCATGTTTATTCTCAGGTATGAAAGAAATCTTCCGCTGTGCATTTGCTCATTTTAAGGACATTACTTGGAGTCGATCATCGCTCTGGGATCAAATGTTGATGACTTCGTCCAGATGGATTAGGACGGGGCATTTCAGTTGGTATCAGAGTGGTGGTCTTAGCGAACCAGGTCTTGCATTAGTGTGTCTAACTGATAGTTGTTTAGATGCATTAGTGGGTCTGGACTTCGACCATGTCTGCATGTCAAAAGTTTTGCTTATCATTTCGTGTCGAAAATTATTTGCTTATCATCCTTAAAGTCTAGACACGTCTTACTGCCTCTATTGAATAGACAGTGCATAGATAAAATTCATATCTTAGCGTATCTGTTACTGTAGACTTTTCCTGACAGCTTTCGTAGATTCCTCCGTAACTTATGGGATTTTAGTATTATATATGCATATGTAAATTATGTATTTCAAGGTACTAACCTACATCCTATAATCTATTTCTTATCGAAAATTCTTCATCTGATTGTACGGGATGAATCCTTCAACCAGTTCAAGTCCCTCGAATTCCGATAGCTATTCCGATAGTTATTCCGACAGCTATTTCGACATGGACGTTCACCTAAGCTCTGAAAGCAATGCTACCAGAATGAATCAACCAACCAACCATCCCCAATTCATATGATAAGTTCGTAGTCGACTTAATTAATGGAGACGAGAAGAAGGCAATCCTTTCCATCAACCAATTTCACCTCTTGACGAATAACCCGAAGCACTTATCGGTGAATCAATCCGAAAAACCATCTTCACCCTCATTTCCAGAGTAGCTCAATATGATTATATTCTATCCACAATTTGAAACCTTATTCATCTGCTCGTTCTGACCGACAATCATCCCGGAATAATAGAAAAAGTTAGCGAACTTTGCGCTCGAGTAATCAATTTGGAGAATATGGTGCAAAATCTACCAGCTCCAACAACATCACCGGCACCAACAGTGCCATCAGTAACAGCACCAGTACTATCAACAATCCATGCCTCAACATCTCATTCTGTACCTCGAGTATAATTATCGTTTCACGAATCGTTCTACATCATTTATCTTCGTTCGACATGGCGATTATGAAACCTCTAATGTATCACAAAATGTTGGTGAAATCATAGGTTTAAGTAAGTAAGTATAAGTGAACCACAAGATTTATAACATTGATATATTAGTAATACATTCCAAAAGTTAATATTCATGAGCACCCAATTATCAATGCTTAACATTTCTTCCATAGAACCACATCACAATAGTGTTAGAACATACACTGTTTCTCGAAAATATATTTCATTCGTAAACGGTAGCGAACCGTTTGAATGAGGGTTTGTCAAACCCATATGGCCATATAACATAAGTTCTCGCTTACACCCGGCAAGTGTAACTAATGATAATCGAATTGAGGATTTTTGTTCAAACTCGTATGTAGAATGTTTGTTTCCTGTACTTGTGTTCACTTAGTAAAAGAACGTTTATGTTTTCTCATCCCAAATGTAAGTACAAAAAGAATAAAAGTGGGACTATGATCTCACCTTGAGTGCACGTATGTAAAAGTACTTCAACAAGTAAATGTGTGCAAGAACGAATGCTAGTCTTGACCTAAACAAATAGGTTTGTATCAATATCGGTAAACACGATAGGTCAAAGTGTTCAATTAGTCCTATGGCTCGTTAAGACTCGATTATAATAGCATGTGAATCAAATTGCCATGTTTCATGCAAGGTACAAGCATAAAAGCATGTTAGAACGATTGCACAAACATTTGGTTAAGTTTGATTAAAAGTCAACTTTGGTCGGGTCAAAGTCAACGAAAAAGTCAACACGTTCGGGTCGGGTCCTGAACTATTTTTCTGAGGTTTTTAATCATATATGAGCATGTTAGAACATGTTATATGTGAATCGGAGGTCCATAGCATGTCAAACATTTTTCATAAAATGACCAAGTTGGACAGTCCCCTGATAGGCAAACTGGACGGCGTCCAAAATTCTGGACGGCGTCCAGTATTAAAGGCCTAGATGGCGTCCAAAAGGCTGGACGGCGTCCAAACATCTGGGCAGAAAACATTTTGCTGAAAACACACAAGTGCACGGACCAAAACTCAAACAATCCTAATTTTTGACCAGCAAACAATCAAGACGAGTATCTTATATCATTGGAAAGGTATTTTGACGAGAAAAACATCTAAACACATTTCATCAATCACATTTACCTTTACAATAACCAAAATCACATTCAAAGCTCATCATTTAATGCATTCAAGTTCATAAATGCAAATCAATGATTCGGCAACCAATTTACATGAATGATATGCCGTTTCGAAGGTAATCAAGCATACAATACAACCTAACACTTACAAATAACATTTCATGTCATTCAAAGCATCAAAAGTCCCTTTCAAGTTCACCAAACCCTAACGCAATTTCACCAAAATCACTAATCAAGTTCATGAAGTTTCTAAAGCAACCTACACATCAAATTGAAGCTAGTGATACTAGAAACATATTTAATACTTGCACTTTATCATAACAACAACATTTAAGCAACCAATTTACAATCAAACACACCAAACTTGCAAGTTCATGCTAGTTACCAAAAATAACAAGATCGAACATACAATTCATATATTCATGTTAGACTTGAGCCATAGACACTAATTAACAACTTTATAAATTAAGAACATCAAGAACACAAAATCTAGTGATTTTAGAAAGTTACCCAAATTAGATGTAATCGGTATGGAATCGAAGAGGAAGTTGCAAGGATTCCAAATATGTAATTTGTTTGAATTGAAGCTTTCTAGATTTGAAATGGATGATGATTCTTTATGATGAAGTTTGAGAGAAAACTTGAAAGTATTGAAAGAAAATGAAAATGAAAAATGGAAAAAGAATGGGGAGGTGGGTGTTGACTAGTCAAAAGCTAGTCACATCTTTGCTCCCTTGGCGAAATTAGTCCCTCGAGTTCGGTTGCGGGTGCGTGAATTACCTAAACAAGATATTTTGAATACGTGTAACAACGAAGGATGTTATAATAATATAACGGACACGGAAAAGTAAACGGAAAAAGGCGGGATGTTACATATATATAATATTCGAATTTAATCAATACGGGTCGTGACCATTGTATACAAGTCTCAGACTCGATCACAACTCAAAGTATATATATTATTTGAGAATCAACCTCAACCCTGTATAGCTAACTCGAACATTACCTCATATAGAGTGTCTATGGTAATTCCAAATAATATATATAGATGACGTCGATATGATATGTCAAAACATTGTATATGTGTCCCGATATTTAAAATGCGTAAATAACAGTATTTAAATGACGATAAATAAAGTGCGTAAAATAAATAACAGAAATTAAATGATGATAAATAAAATTGCTAGAATTAAAATTGCGATAAATAAATTGCGATAAATAAAATGTAATAAGGAATTAACAGTTAGCTAGGAACAGTTAGCTAGAATTTTGTTAGCGTGGATTCTTAACAGAATTTCTCATAATTAATTTGTTTGTTTCTAACAAATTTTATTTTTTTCAAATGTTTTCTTCATTATGCCACTTGTTGGATTCTGATAGGTCAAAATTCAATATGAAATTGAATGAAAATGGTTATTCTGCGGTGAATGGATACTTATATCGGTGGTTGTATATAGGATAGTAAATGACTGTTGAATCAGATTTGAAAGAATGTACAGTGTAACTTATTAATGTGAAATCTAAATATTTCTCGGGTATTACCTACCCGTTAAAATATTTTCACCATTAACAGTTTGTACAAAAAAAATTTAATTACAATCTTTATGAAAACATATATACATATATATTTTCTTCAGATGTAATCATGGATTTAATGAGTTAATATGATATTAGACTCATTTGATTTACCGTTAGAACAAGAATATATAATCTCTAAAACATTAGAGGTTACATAATCGCCATGTCGAACGAAGATAAATGATGTAGAATGTTATGTAGAACGATGATTATACTCGAGGTACAGAATGAGATGTTGAGGCATGTGATGTTGAAGCTTGGGTTGTTGGTGGTACTGGTATTGATGTTGGTGGTACTGTTGGTGTTGTTGCTGGTGGTACTGTTGCTGCTGGTGCTGTTGCTGAAGCTGGTAAGTTTTGCACTGTATTCTCCCAATTGATTACTCGAGCGCGAAGCTCGTTGACTTCTTTCATTATTCCGGGATGATTGTCGGTCGGAACGAGTGGATGAATAAGGTTTAGAATTGTGGATAGAATATAATCGTGACGAGCTCCCCTAGAAATGAGAGAGAAAATGGTGTCTCGAACAGGTTCGCCAGTAAGTGCTTCAGGTTCATCGCCAAGAGGTGAATTCGGTTGATGGAAAAGATCGCCTTCTTCTCGTCTACATTGATTAAGTCGACTACGAACCCATCCCCAATTCATCCAGAATTGATGATGGCTGATTGGTTGATTCATTCCGGTCACACTGCTTTCAGAGCTCGAGTGGAACTCCATATCGGAATCCGAGGGACTTGAACTAGTGGCGAATTCCATTTCGTACGATTGAACAAAGGATTTTTCGATATGAATTGATTTCTGTCTATCGGATGGTATTCTAATTACATAGAATATCTATATATATATAGAACAAAAGATTTCATAGATTACGGAGGAATTTACGGAATATATCAGGAAAAGTTTACAGTAACAACTACGCTAAGATATGAATTAGCAAATACGCTAAGATATGAATCTTGTCTATACACTATTCATGCAATCAATGCAGTAAGATGTGTCTAGACCTTAAGGATGATAAGAAAATAATTTTTGACACGAAATGCTAAGCAAAACTTTTGACATGCAGACACGGTCGAAGTCCAGACCCACTAATGCTTCTAAACAACTATCAGTTAGACACACTAATGCAAGATCTGGTTCGCTAAGACCACCGCTCTGATACCACCTGTAGTGACCCATCCTAATCCACCTGGACGAAGTCTTCAACAGCTGGTTCCATTGCAAGGTACATACCTCTATATGCCATGAACGACTCCATGTAATATCTTTAAAATGAGAAAATGCACAGCGGAAGATTTCTTTCATACCTGAGAATAAACATGCTTTAAAGTATCAACTAATAGGTTGGTGAGTTCATAGGTTTATCATAAACAATAAAATTCATCATTTTGATAGACCACAAGATTTTAAATACAGTACACCTATCTCGTGTACGAAACTATTTTTCATAATGCTTGGCATTGTAGGTTCGTATCCTTTTCTCTCTCGTAGGTTGCCTCACGATTTTTAAATAACCGTACACATATCTCGTGTACAAAATATAATACACATAACCTGTGTATAAAAATCATTTCCTCGATACATAACATTCATTTTGATTTCATTGTTCAACATGGTAACTGACCTTAACATATAATGCGCATCAATAATATCCCCAAAACAGAACATCTCGTCTGTATAATATATAAACTTCGAAGTACTAAACACCACGCCCACTAGTTCTTCTGTCTAGTGAATATTCTGGGTGGGGGTGTTAAACCCGGTAGCTACCTTTAGGATTCGCGTGAATTAGGGCCATGCCCTTTTCTAATCCTTAGGTTACCAAGCAATAATAATCAGGGGAAATATTCACAACAATTAGTGGCAATTTTAACGTCCAACTAATTCAATAATAATCCACATAACTTCTGTCTGCATAATAATTCATTCGAGGAATGTTTTGCTTGTGTCTATCTCGTCAAACATTTATAAAAGCATTTCATGTGTTCTCAGTTCAAAATATATTTCAAAAGCATTTAATAAAGCAGTTATAAAAACAGCGCATGTGTTCTCAGTCCCAAAAATGTAAAGAGTAAAAGGGAATCAAATGAACTCACGATACGATATTTTGTAGTAAAAATATGCATACGACGATACTGAACGATGCAGGGTTGGCTTCAGATTCACGAACCTATATCAAGTATATATATATTAACACATATAATGAAAATCACAAAAATTCATTTATTAATTATATAGTATTTATATATTTGTAGTTATGTAGAATTTATTCTAAATTTCATTTAAAAAAATATTCTTTATTTATATATATTATATCTTAACTTATATGTTATATATATTTATTTTGTATATATGTATAATAAAAATGTTAATATGTTTAATATATAATTATAGGTAATACTAATATAATTATAGTATATGTAATTAGTATATTTTATGTACAAAATCTTTATTTGTTAAAATATAATAATCATAATAATAATAATGATATTAACAATTCATTTAATTTATAAAAAAATTTAATTTTTAATTATTTTCATAATATTTATAATAATAATAATAATAATAATAATAATAATAATAATAATAATAATAATAATAATAATAATAATAATAATAATAATTAATCATAATAACCATAATAATAATAATGGTAATAATAATGATAAAAATAATAATATTATTAGCAAAAATAATGATAGTTTTAATAATAATGTTAATTTTAGTAATAATGAAAACTTTAATAAAAATGATAATTTTACTAATTTTAATAATAATGATATTTTTAATAATAATGATAATAATATTAATAATACGGATAATACTAATAATAATAATGTTAGTAATGATAATACTATAAATGTTTAATGATAATACTAATAATATTAATGATAATTTATTTAAATTGTAACTTACTTGTAATTTTAATCATTTTCATTTTAATATTCCTATTTATAATCTTTATATTTATAATCATAATAATAATAATAATAATAATAATAATAATAATAATAATAATAATAATAATTATTATTATTATTAGATAATAATAATAAAAGTAATAAAAATATTTATAATTATACCATTATTACTAGATAATCATCATCATCATGTACGTTATCATTATGATCATCATCATAACCTTAAAAATGTTTTAACCAATTCATAATATTAATAATAAAAAGATATTAATAATTAATGATGATAATAATAATAATAATAATAATAATAATAATAATAATAATAATAATAATAATAATAATAATAATAATAATAATAATAATAATAATAATAATAATAATAATAATAATAATAATTGATAATGATATACCTAATAAAAAGGGGAACTGGACGGCTCAAACAGATCGAGGATAGCAAACACGCAGGAGAAGAAGAAAGAAAAATCACGGTTCAAGGGTTCATTGATTCATTAATCAAACATCGATCAAGCAATAATTACCAATGTTTAGTAGATCATTGATTCATCCCCATCATCATTAATCAAGTAATCGGTTCCTCAATTGATCAAGTAGGTAATAGGTTCTTTGATATTCTATTAAATTCTTTAATCCCTCTATTTATTTTCTGTATTCTTATTTGGTTGAACAAAAGCAATAATTAATGATGTTCTTGGTGAGTTTGATGATAGTAATCAAAAAAAATATATATAAATAATGATGAGGGTTAGTGGTGGTTTACGTACTTAAACAGGAAGGAATAGCATGGTAGTAGTAACTTTGATGGTGTATGTGATATTTGATCGAATCGAAAATCGAACAGATAGCAGTAGTATACAATCAATTAATTTGTGATGGTTTTTGGTTCATAGAAACAGAAACAGAAAGAAATTAGCAGCTGCAGCAGTAGGGTTTATGCAGGTTGGTTAACGAAATAGTAAACAGAAGAATAAGAAGGGGTAACAGTCGTTGTCATGGTGATGGAGGTTTGTGTGAGCTGATCCAGGAAACAGAAATTTAAAGTAATTATTAGTAGCAACAAAACAGTAGCAGATTCGTGGGTTGTCGAGCACAGCTGTTCCAAAAGAATTGAGCAGTAGCAGCAGTTAATTGGTGAACTTGTAGCAGAAGAATAACAATAATATAGCAGCGGTGTAGCAGTAATTATTGAATGAAACAGAAACGTAAAGTTACTGCAGCAGTAACAGTTTGTAGTTGTGGTGGGTTTCTTGACGGTTTTAATGGTGGTTGTGGTTGGATGGTTCATGGTTTGTGTTGGTGATTATCAAAGCAAAAGCAGCAGTCGTGAACACCAAAACAGTAGTAGCAACAATTGATCACTTTACAAGTGGGTTTTGGTTTGTGGGTTATAACCGAACACGAAGAAGTTGCGGGAATAAATAAACGGGTTTTGAAGTAGTGAAGGTGGTTATGGGATTGAAGAAACAATCGAAATAAAACAAGGATGATAATCGGTGGTTTCAAGATGTCTTCCATGGTGGTTAACAATGGTGGTGACTTGGTTGAATTGAAGATGGTTATGAGTTTGTACATGGTGATTTATGAAGCAATAATTAAAACACAAGTTGGTTGGTGTTGTAGTCAAGACAGAAGAAGTAGGAAGGAAACTCAATTGAGTTTTTGATATCTCTATTATCTATATGTTATAATTGTATATATATATATATATATATATATATATATATATAAAGAAAGAATGATGCATATAATGTTGAATGAAAACAGAAAGCATCAAATAATACTATTTCGAATAGTAATCAATTAAATATCTGAATGTATAATAGTTAGCAGCCGGGGTTTCTTGTCCTATTATTCATTTACGGAGTATTAAATTGTGCTCCTTTGCTTAACAGTTACGGGTAAATTTAATTCAGAAAAATCTCATATTTTAAAATTAAATCTATTTATTTATTTTGGTCATTATGGTATAAAATTCGATCATAAATTATTAAACAAAACTTAACCCACTGTCCACGCCCAATCCTGGGTAAAATATAAAAAATGTTGAAATTTATTAATTAGCTTCTAAATATATTTTTAATAGGCCTAAAATTCATATAACTCATTTTCGGATCACCGTTTATTTTAAAATCTCATAAGTTCGTTTTTAACTTAATAAATAACTATCAAGATGACAAACGAGTGCTACAAGCGTTGATTAAATAAATTCTAAATCATATATATATATATATATATATATATATATATATATATATATATATATATATATATATATATATAGATTTATAGTAATATCATATATCATTTCATTTACACCTATGAATTAAATCATATAAGTTTCTATTTCAAATTAATATATATTTAAATATATATGTATTTATTTACAGATAGTGGTTCGTGAATCGTCGGGAATAGTCAAAGGTCCAATGAATTTATGACATAGTTCAAAATTTTTGAGGCTCAACATTACAGACTTTGCTTATCATGTCGAAATCATAAAAAGATTAAGTTTAAATTTGTTCGAAAATTTTCGGGTCGTCACAATTCTCAAGCATTAAAATGTATTTCTTTAGCATGAGTGTGGGAATATAAACTAATCTACGTTTAGGCACATAATCAGCATTTTGCATATTCTGTTCATGTTCGACTAACTCTTGTAAGAAACAAGGATGTGATTTACCCAATTTAGCATTAACCTTTTCACATTATCAATATCAGTTTCAAACCTTTAATTTCTTTTGGTGATTGAGACTAAATTCTTCATCAATGTGTTTTGCATGTTGATAAAATCAGGTGGGATTTCAGTTAATTGTACCTCATCATCATCAGATGTTGAGTCAGAATTCTCCTTTGCTTCCTTAGCTTTGATAAGCTTGGTCAACCAAGTATCATCAACCGGTTTCAGCTCTCCCAGTCTCCATAACCTTGTAGTAATCTGCATCCTTCTTCTTTGGCATTTTGCAATCACAAGAGAAATGGCCAGCTTTGCCACAATTGAAACAAGTGGAATCTTCCTTCTTGGAATCATCAGATTTTTGTGGTTGAGGTTTCTTGTAATAAGAGGAAGAAGATGAATTCTTGCGTTAGTTGTTTGATTTACCTTTGAATTTGTACTTGTTCAATTATTTGGTGAACATTGCAGCCATCTTGACTAATTCACGGTGAGAGTCATCAACATCCGAAAGATCAATTTCTTCAGAATCAGGTGACTCTTCAACAAGCACTTTCTTTGATAAGCTTTTGGAAGTGGTGTATGATTTGCTTTTCTTCTTAGCAATGAGAGCAAGTGGATCACCAGGAGAAGACTCTTCCTTTCCGCTTGAAGGGTAGTCACATCTGGTTGATAATGAATAGGAACCCCACATGCTCATGAATATTATGCTTATCAATCTCCATGGTAGATTGAATGATAGTTCCATAAGGAATCCAATCAGAATTGAGCTTTTTGAGAAACTTCATGTTGATCTCGGCATTCACCTTTATAATCTTGCACTTTTTTAACTCATTCAGAACACCATTAATGTGACGACCCGGAAATTTCCGACCAAATTTAAACTTAATCTTTATATGATTTCGATACAATAAGCAAAGTCTGTAATGTTGAATCTCGAAAATTTTGGAACAGTTACATGAATGCATTTGCCCTTTTGACCAATCCCGACGATTCACGAACAATTGTTTGTAAATAAATATGTATATGTAAATGTAAGTATATGTATATTAATTTAAAATTTTAAAATATAATTTAAGTATTAGAATTAAATATGTAAAATAGAGTACAAAATAAATAAATACAATTTAAAATGAATTATATATATATATATATATATATATATATATATATATATATATATATATATATATGATTGCCATTAATAATTATTATATTGTAATATATATATAAACTCTATAAATGTTAACTATCCAAATATATTATTATATAGAATAAGTAACACATAAGTAATAAAATATAAAGTTAATATATTCTATGTAATTACAAGTAAAAAATGTGATAGTTATAATAATATTATTATTACTTTCATTATTATTATTAATACTAATGTTAATATTAATGTTAAGTACTATATGCTTTATTATAAATAATATAGATATGAAATTAAACACAATTAATTTGTTATATCATTATTATTATGACTAATATTATTATTATCCTTAGTAATATTATTAATATCATTATTTTTATTATTACTTACTGTCATCATTAATGTAAATATTAATATTGTTATTAATGTTACTAGTATTATCATGACAATATTACCACTTTTATTATTAATATCTTTAACAATATTATTAATATTACTACTAATAAAATTGTACCATTAATAAAATTATTATTTACTACTGCTGCTGCTATTATTATTATTATTAAAATACCTATTAATAAATATTACTAAATTAAAAATAAGAATTTTAGTAGATTACAAATTCAGTTAGGCTTCCCATCTGCTTTATTTAGTTTTTTTTTTTCTTGTTTGTATATCTCTTGCACGATTATTCTTGTCGACACCCACAAGTGATAAAAATTGAGCATCTCAGGATTATGAAGAAGCATTCGATATCCACCATATTTATCAATCATACACCTCTTTCATCTGCTTCTAATTTTCGAACTTAAACAGGATTTTTTTTATATAAAAGCTCGAACACTCTGTCTTGTAACATTTTGTCAAAATCTTGAGATCGAACGATTTCCTAAAATGTAAAAATGCAGAAGCGTTGGGAATCTTTGTTTAAAACTATCTGCGAAATCTTAAGTCTCAATTCCTCAAATTGAATCTTAATTTCCGAGTCAAAGTGTTTGAGCAAAAAGTCAACGAAATCGTTCTTGAAGAAGTTCAAGTTTGTATGTTTCAACTTCAATTAATGATTCTAACAAGATTGAGGGGTGCGCGCTACGCGGTTTAAATTATTGATTGCTATTCTATAAAGATAACGATTGTCAAAGTATTATATAGTTCAAAATTTACCATTATAGGTATTCATTATAAAGTTAACACACATCCGAAACTATTAAACAGTTGCAAATTTACTATAATTTACATCATAAACTATCCAACTACTTCAAGGTTAGAAGTACATAATGTTTAAGTATCAAAAGACATACACATTAGCTTCACAAAGCTTTATCGCTTTATGTAGTTCTTACAAATGGCGCCACTTAGGTTGTCGAAGAGCACCTGCATTATTATTAATATTCAAATTAAATACTAAGAGTAAAACTCAAATCCAAACGATCTATGAAAAAAGATTAAATTTCTGAACGATCCATGAATAAAGATCAACTTTTTTAATATTATCATCACAAGCAACAACAATAGATCAAACTACAACCTTTTGAGTCATAACCAACATGCTACCTTTTAAGAAAAAGACTTGATAAAAGATTTGGATATGAAAGCAGGAGTTGTAATCACTTGAATCCAATAATTTGCTTGAGATTCAACGGACTAATTAGAGCGCGACATGTGGCGCGACAATCACATGTGATTGAAAAAAAAATATTTTTTTCAAAAAAAAAATTTAATTTTAAAAAAAAAAAATTTGAAAATTCTTTTATTATTTTTTTTTGAAAATTTTTTTTAATTTATTTTTTTAATTTAGCATCTCAAATCTAATCACATGTGATTGTAAAACCCAATCACATATGATTGTAAAACGCAATCACATGTGATTCTGCATGTGATTGGAAAAAAAAATTTCAAATTTCTTTTTTCAAAAAAAAATTTCAAGCGAAAACAGACTTCAATTCGTTGATTTGACCAAGTTTGTTAGCGTTTCGTGATCATATTTTCAAATTTTCAGACTTTAATTCGGTGATTTGATTATGTTTTGATCAAAAACTTGGTATTTAAAGGTTTTAGAACAAACTTATTGAAATTCGTCATTTTATTAAAAATTTCTTTTTTCAATCACATGTGATTGGGAGGTGATACTCACACACCAGTTTTTTATCCATACACACTTAAGTTACTATTACGTCCTTATATACAATAATGGGAGTTCAACTCCCTAGATAAACTTAGGGATATAATTGTAAGTTTTAAAGCAAAAAGTGTGTATGGATCAAAAACTAGTGTGTGTGAGTGTATCACTTCCCCATGTGATTAGATTTGAATGCAGTAGAATCACATGTGATTGGGTTTTACAATCACATGTGATTGGCATGCAGAATCACATGTGATTTACTGCATGTTAAATCCAATCACATGTGATTGAAAAACAAAATTTGAAAAAAAAAGTTCGAAAAAAAAATTTCGGAAAAAAAAATTTCGAAATTTTTTTTTTTTTTGAAAAATTTTTTTTTTTTGAAATTTTTTTTTTTATATTTTTTTCAATCACATGTGATTATCGCGCCACGTGTCACACTCTGATTGGTCCCTTGATTCTCAACTTAAAACTTGGCCCCAGGCTTTTCAAATATCATGACTTAAATTGACCATGCTTGGTCAATTTACCACTCTGCCCAGTGTAAGACCTATTATGATTAGTAGCACAAAATAGCAGAATTTAGAACAGACAATCAAAAGGCAGATCAATTTGGGCAAACAATAGCAGGAAGATGGAGTATTGAGTACCACAGCCATAAATAACAAATACTCCATAAAGTTAAATAACGTACCTCAGCTAGTTGATATCAATCATCACTAACCACCACCACCAGAACGGCATTCATACGGTCAGCGATCACGGCTGTAGCGATCACCGCCGCCACCACCACCACCATCCCTACTACGTCCACTGTAACGATATCCATTCCTATCAGAACCAAACCGGCCGCCGCCACCACCACCACCACCACGTCCACATCCATAACGATCATCGCTACACATTAAACCAAAAATATGATTCAGACAATGTTAGCTCCTTGCTTTGCATTCATGTTGACCCATTTGGCACCTACACCATTAACATACAAAACAATTAAATGATGTACAGCCAAAAAGACCGCAAACACACACACACACACACACACACACACACACCCCCCATCATCATGTACCACTTCCACCTTTAGAAAGAAAAAAAACACAAAACTTACAAACCATGAATATGCAAATAACTAAAGCGAAACAAAAAAATTGAAGTACAAAATACAACAAATAATAAGTCGATCTTAAGTGACCATAACATATCAATCATACATAAAGCGAATTACTTCTTTATCATTTTGAGTTTCGTTTGAGTTATCCAGATCCTTTTGGCACTTCTCTTTCAATTCAGCATCAAATGCAGTTCAAAAAAGAAAAAAACTTACTTAGGCCATTTGTATTTATCATTACTCATGCCAAGCACGTAAGGATCATCCGTTGAATGCTCTACTGGACCTATCCTAACCTAATGATCAACCATGAATTCAACAAAAATGAATCTCATAATTAAACATATTAAACATAAAAAAACTCAGTCCATGTCCTACTTAATTTATTAACTACAATCTTCCGTTACCTGAAATACAACCATGGTTCCAACAGCAGCAGCTGCATGAGCTGACGTAGGTGATGGCGATTCTCCAACTGATCGATTTATAAACATTTTCCACACATTCAGGATTTCATTTTTTTAATTATCAAAATCACTTCATTAATAGCATAAACAACTTAATATTAGCTTTAGCTGTTCCATTTCCTAGTAAGAACACCATATGAATTAACCAAATTTATCACACCTGCTAACCCTGAGATTATCATGAAGCCAACAAACCAAATAAACGCACATATATAAACTACATAAAGAGTGTAAAAACTTGAGATTAAAAGAACCTTTATTTGATTTTTTTCCATTATTACCAAACTGTGGCCAGATGTTGGCAACATTTTCATCACCTTCAGCTTCATAAGATAAAAATACATATTATAAATATCATATCCTTCAATTACATACCACACATATAGTACTCTCACTTTTCTTAGATAGTTTAGATTCCTTGCGAGAGTTCTGCCCAGGCAGTTTCAATTCAACCGGTTAAAAAGAAAGAAATTAGTCCAAATAACACACGAATTTAAAAGGTTAACATCATAATATTAAAGGGTTACCCCCGGTGAAATTTGGATTTTTCGACTTTGCCCCCGGTGAATTTTTTTGCCCCAAAATCTACATATTTTGCCCCAAATCATTCAAATTTTGCCAAAAATCATTCAAATTTTGCCCCAAAACCTTCAAATTTTGCCCACAAACCTTCAAATTTTGCCCAAAAACCTTCATATTTTGTCCAAAAAAATTGCTACGGTTTTAAAATTTTTTTGCCCCCGGCGAAATAAAATCCTGGATCTGCCACTGCATTTGACACAATACAAAGAAGTATGATGATGCCACTTATAGATTTCCTTTACATGCACTACACATTTTGTTTAAAGGACGAAAATCTTTTAGTAAATTATACTAAACTTAAGCTTGTAACAGTCAGCCTAGTCATCCGATTAGTCTGGTTTGGAAAGAAGCCCGACTTCGGCCTCTTGACTAGGCGTAAGTCGGTCAACAGGTCAAAATCGGTCAATAATCAGATTTAGTCGGTTAAATTCAGATTTGTTCGGTCAAAGTCAGTCAGAGTCATAGTTGGTCAATAATTTAAAATCAATTAAAATTAGTGTTTTTGAGTATTTGAACAATTAAACGATTATGTTTATGTTTCTAGTCAATTTGTAAAGTTTATTTTTATATTTATATTTATGGTTCTCCTCTATATTAACACATATATTTTTGAACTTTATTTTTTAATAGTAAAAAAAGTCCAGCCCGATTCTTCCTTGACTTGGCCCCGAATGACTAATATATGCCTAGCGACTTTTACAACCTTGCTAAAACTTTTAATCAATTGTAGGATTTACCTAATCCACAAAAAAAATTCTTTCATGAATCCCATTACTTCGTATAATTTATCAAATTAACAACTGCATACTTTGAGAATAAAACATTTAACCGGTTGACTTCAAAGATTGAACAAAAACTGCATCAAATATAAGCTATCAATTACTTAATTAAACTCAGAGATGAAAATGAATCAGATCATACCACTTTAAGAATAAGTCGTCGAATTTGTAGTTTCGGAATACCACAGAGCTTTTGAGTCACTATATCACTAATTGCCGACAATACTCCAGCTGCCAAAGCCTTTGATATGCAAGAAAAATCATCAGTTATTAATTCTAATGAATTGGGTTTATGAAGTGTTTAATGAATTGGGTTTATGAAGTGTTTAGATGTTTAAAACCTGGAGTTTGTATTTCGGTTGCAGCAGACGGTTCTGTTTAAACCCTATAATATAAACCCTAAACTATAAATCTAAACACTAACCCTAAAAAGTGCTTTGATCGAGTAACTGTTTAAACCGAGCAGGAGGTTCCCTCTCTGGTGACAAAAAAAACCCGAACTTCACAATAACAATTATATTCAGAATTTGTTGAAGATGTTTTTAAACATTCATCTGACCAAAGAATGGCATTACAGTGACTACACACATAGCTGCAGCCACCTAAATCTTGATAGTAATTTGTAACGCTTGCACAAACACAAAAAGCAAAAGATCACAGGTTAACATACATAATAAAATAATGCAGTTCAAGCAGAATCATATTAGATTAACGGAACCATTGAAAACAACAAACCTGTGTTTTCGGCCAAGCAAACTCTCTTGCGTCGTGACATGATAAGAAGATGTAAGTTGCTCGCCTAACGATCAGTAAAAAAAGAACTGCATAGACGAAAACGATATCTCAAAACAAAAATCTCATACACAAAAAGTAAAAAAAAAAAAAGAACTGTTAGTAAACAAAAGTTAACAACCTATGCTATATACCTTGTATCAAACCGTTGACCACAGTGCCACGAACATGGTCGACATCATGAGCTACTACCCCCAACGTAACAGCAGGCATTACAGACTCTAAAACAACATCTAGAAAAACCTTCATGTAGCAACTGACTTAAGCGATTATAATCTCTCATATAGTTACGCCTATTAAGCTGGTCAACGGCCATCTTGACCCCGTCTCGACCGACTCGAACTTTCAAGGTCCTGATCAACTCATCTCCATCTCGCGTCTTTTTAACCTTTCTTAATTATAATAGTTGATAGAAAGTTTAGTTATTTTGTACCTTAAGCCGGTTATCGAATTTGGAAACAACAATGATTGTTCTTCTAAAATTTGGATCGATATCACGAATGGTATTAAGCTACAATGACGAGCACCATTCAACACTACTTTGTTGAAGGAATACAAGGATCCTGTGAGGTGGGCTAGCCAATGACTTGACCATCGATAGAATCTCATCCGGTGTGGTCTCCGGTTCACTCTTTTTCGCCTGCCACTTACAGTTTTATATCATACACATAAATTTATACATTCAATTGATACAACATTCTTATATATTAACTAGAGAACAAACCGTGGAGTGTCAATAACAGTGAGATTAGGACAGTGGGCATATTCAGCCTGCATTACAATTGGTTTAGAGGATACTGCAGTTTTAGTTTTCTTCAACAATGCATCAGTTTTTGATTTAATGGTGTCTGCAATTTCCGAGACTAACACAATCGGATTCCCATACTCCTCAGATTCCTCCTCCTGTTGGAAAGCTACTACTGTTAGTAAAGCTTAAACTTAAATTCTAAAGCATAAATTTCACTTTCATCAGACTAAAAACAGGTCAAATTAAGCAAATAATAAAAGTAATGGCATGAAAGAGTACATAACTTTACCAAATTTCTAATTACGGTTACTCCAATCTTTAGTTTAAGGTATTAACAATTTTTACATTATTGAAAAATATTCTTCATGTTAAAAATGAATTTTAGGTGTAATGATGTTAAAACAGGGTCCTCCACTCAACTTGCACACCATAAATTGATAAAAATAAAATAAAATCTGAGTGTCCAAAACGATAAATTTGGTGAAGTTTGTACCTAATTGCATCAGTTACAAAAAATTAAATGATTGTAAAACAATAAAACACCCACGATAAACAATAATTAGCCATCTTCAATGAATTCTCCAATAAAATTATAATAAAAATTAAAATTTACCCTTATACATCGGCATAATAGTCTTTAATATAAATTAGCCAATATTTTGATTATATACTTGATTTATTGAAGGAATTTGAATACGTATCTTATTTGATTGCAATATAATTTTAGTATAAAATCCGTATACCAAATAATATAATATTACGCAATAGAATTATAGTTCGAAAAATCATAGATAAAAGTATAGGGTTAACATACCGTGATTGTTTAAACGATGAGACTGAAAAAGGTCTGATAGATACATAAACCGTATAAATTCAAATAGAGATAGCTATATGTAAAGAGAACCTGTTCAGGTTGTGATTTTGATAGCGCCTGACTTGGTGGAAATTAGGGTTTGTAGCTTGATTGTGCTTGAAGATTGCTTATGCTTGAAGATTGATGGTAAGCTGATTATTGTGGCGCCCAAAAAGGAGAAAGAAAGGGTTGAATGGATCTGTGACAGAAGGCATGGGATGTCGGGGTTGAAGATGATGTCTGATATATGGAAGTATACTCACGCTATGTTTTCATTAGAGTCAAATAAAGCAGCAGGAGGATGAAAAATTATGTGGCTGAGAGTGAGGCGACGTGAACCAATAGGAGGAGAAAACCTACTATTGGTAATAGAAGATGGGTAATAGTTTCTAGGAATGGATTACAATCTTTTTTGTGTTATAATGTTGGTCTAATACGTTCTCTAAATCAAAATCAATTTTTTTTTTTTTTTTTGGTTTGTTACGAACAGCACAGAGGCACTCTTTAAATTTTTATATTTTTTTTTGTTTTTGTTGATGATCACAACCACACAACACAGAAAGTTATAAGTTTGGAATATATTTTGTATTATAAATTTTGTCCAATTCAATATTTAAAAAAAAAAAAAACCATTTTTTTTTCTCCTTTAAACTTGCGACAGCAGCAAGCTTGATTGCAGTTTTTTTTTGTTTTTTTTTATTTTTTTGTTTTAAAAACCCACTAATCGTTTCTGTAATTATTTAAAGTCCCAAAAATTAATTACGTAACTTGTTGTTAGTTAGTTTGGACATTTGATCGAGTTTGGACATTTGATCGACTTTGAAATATGAGGAAGAAGAAGATAGAAAACGAATCAAGGGTTATATTGTTACAGTGGGTAATTTAAACAGAAATATTGAAATGGAGGGATGGTTATGGGTGTTTGTGAGTGAGCGGGATTTCACGGGTTCGAGCCCGGACATGGGCTGTTATTTTTGAAACTCATTCTTTTGAGGTAGTCTTTTGTTAATTATTATTATTATTATTATCATTTTCATTATTATTATAATTAGTGTTATTGTTATTGCTATTGTTATTATTGATTATTATTAATACAAGTATTATAGTTATTATTATTTTTAATACTAAAATAAGTATTAGTTAATATTTATTATTTTCATAATTAAAAATTACAAATATGATTATTATTATTAATATTATTATTACTAATATTATCATCATTATCGAGTAATATTATTTAGTATTATTGTTATTATCATTAATATTAATATCGTTATCATTACTCGCACTAGTATTATCACTAAATATTATTATTAATATGATTATTATTAATATAAGTATTACTATTACTATTATGATTATTATTAGGATTACGAATTGATGTTATAAAAGCTTTAGTTATTAGTTTAGAAATTTAACATGAAGATTTTGATTATGATTAACATAAGTATGGTTATTGATATTATCACGAGTAATGAAATTGCTATAATAATAATTATTATTAAGTATTATGTATTACTATAAAAATTATTATTTTCATTATCATTAGTAATAAACTTTTCATTTTATTAAAAATTACTGTTATTATCGTTATTATAAGATGTGTCATTAAAACTAACGTTAATATTATTATTAATAGAAACATTAATATTATTATCACTATTATTATTTTAATCACTACTAATATTATTTTGGTATTATTATAATCACTATTTTAACAAACAAATGAAATAAATATATATATATATATATATATATATATATATATATATATATATATATATATATATATATATATATATATATATATATATATTTATATAATATTTAATACATATAACGATATATAAATAAATTCATTCGATTACAAGAATATGTTTTAATACATATATGAATGATATAGGTTCGTGAATCCAAGGCCAACCCAACATTTGTTCAATGTCGTCATATGTATTTTTACTACAAAATACAGTATTGTGAGTTTCATTACTTCCTTTTTAAATGCTTTTGCAATATATGTTTTTGGGACTGAGAATACATGCGCTGCTTTTATAAATGTTTTACGAAATAGACACAAGTAATAAAAACTACATTATATGGTTGAATGATCGAAGTCGAATATGCCCCTTTTGCTTGTTAGCCTAAGAATTAGTAAACCGATCTACTAATTGACGTGAATCCTAAAGATAGATCTATTGGGCCTAACAAACCCCATCCGTTATAGCGGATGCTTTAGTACTTCGATGTTGTTTTATCATGTCTGATGGATGTCCCGAAATGATAGGGGATATTCTTATATGCATCTTGTTAATGTCGGTTACCAGGTGTTCAGTCCATATGAATGATTTTTGGCTCTATGCATGGGATGTATATTTATGAGAAATGGAAATGAAATTCTTGTGGTCTATTAAAATGATGGAAATGAATGTTTATGATAAACTAATGAACTCACCAACCTTTTTGGTTGACACTTTAAAGCATGTTTATTCTCAGGTATGAAAGAAATCTTCCGCTGTGCATTTGCTCATTTTAGAGATATTACTTGGAGTTATTCATGACATATTTCAAAAGACGTTGCATTCGAGTCGATGAGTTCATCAAGATTATTATTAAGTCAATTATAGATTGAATATTGTAGCGACCCCGACAAATCGTCAAGTGACGGCGTCGTCTACGTAGGTCCCATTGCATGGTCATAAGTCTTTAAGACAAAGTTTGACCAAAATATGTCGCCTTCATTTCAAAATAAAGATTTGTTCCCAAAGTTTACAAGAATTGTTCAACCAAAAGTTAAGTTACAAGGTTATAAGTACAAAGGAAATCTAGGCGACACGGTTTAAAGCAAAGTCATAAGACGCTCCATGAAAAGCATGTATACTCGACATCCAACGCAAGTATCAAATAATGAGCGGAAGCATGTTTCACATATCGTGTAAGACCTGAGAAAAACATAGAAATCTGTCAACGAAAACGTTGGTGAAATCATAGGTTTAAGTAAGTATGTGAGTAAAAGTAAAGTAAGCCGAACCACAAGATTTGTAAAGTTGAAATAATAGTAATACATTCTAAAGTTAATATTCACGAGCACCCAATTATCAAAGCTTAACATTCCGTCCGTTGAATACCCCATTAATTAGTGCTAGAACAACACTGTTTCTCGAAAATATATTTCATCCGTAGACGGTAGCGAACCGTCAAAGATGAGGGTTGTCAAACCCATATGGCCATACAACATAAGTTCACGCCTACACTTACACCCTGCAAATGTAACTAATGATAATTGAATTGAGGATTTTGTTCTAAACTCGTATGTAGAATGTTTGTTTTCCCGTTCTTGTGTTCACTTAGTTCAAAAGAATCGTTTATGTTTTCTCATCCCAAAAGTAAGTTCAAAAGAGTAAAAAGTGGGACTATGATCTCACCTTGAGTGCAAGAGTTAATAAAGTACTTCAACAAGTAAACGCGTGCAAAGACAAAGCTAGTCTTGACCTAAACATATAGGTTATATCAATAACGGTAAACACGATAGGTCAAAGATGTTCAATTAGTCCTATGGCTCGTTACGACTCAATTATGTAGCATGTGAAATCAAATTGTCAAGTTTCATGCAAGGTACAAGTATATAAACAAGTTAGGAAGGTTGCATAATCATTTGGTCAAGTTTGACAAAAAGTCAAACTTTGGTCGGTCAAAGTCAACGAAAAAGTCAACACGTTCGGGTCGGGTCCCGAACTATTTTTCTGAGGTTTTTAATCATGTATGAGCATGTTAGGACAAGTTACATGTGAGTCGGAGGTGCGTAGCATAGCAAACATTATTCGAAAATTGACAAAGTTGGACAGACCATAATGGCGCGCCGCGCGGGTATATGGCGCGCCGCGCCATTACCTGTGCAGAGAGTTCTGGCAGTTTTTAAGTTTTATGCACGAACCTAACTTCAAACAATCACCATTTATGATCCGCAAACAATCAAGACAAGTATCTTATACCGTTGGGAAGGTAATTTGACGAGGAATACAACTAAGCACTTATGGTCCAACAATAACATCATTTACAATAGCCGAAAACTCATCAAGCGAACAATAAAAGTCCATTTTCAAAGTTTCAAGTTCATCAATTGCATTTTGAGTTTCGGGAAACCAATTCTCACATATGATATGCCGTTTTGAAGGTAATGAAGCATACATTACTACTAAACACTAACAATTAATATTCCATGACATTCAAGCATCCAAAAATTCATGTCAAGAACTATCAAACCCTAGTCAAACATCTCAACATCAATAATCATGTTTTTGAAGTTTTCTTAATCAACCTACACATCAAATTGAAGCTAATGATGCTAGTAACACATTTAATACATGAACTTTAACAATTAAACAACTTTTAATCATCCAAAATCAAAGATTAAGTAAGCAATTTTCATATTCAAGCTAGTTACACCAAAAACAACAAATCGAGCATACAAATTACATACACAACATCACAATGAGCCATAGACACTAATTAACACACTTTTAAGTCAAGAACATGAATTTAAAGAAATCTAGTGATTTAGAAATGTTACTCAAATGTGATGAAATTGGTACCAAATCGAAGAGGATGAAGAGAGGATCACGAATATATAATTTGTTTTGATGTTTGATTGCTTGAATGGAAATAGATGATGAATTTAGTGAATGGGTGTTTTGAGTTCAAAAATGGTGGAGAGAAAAGAAGGAAGAAAGTGGGAGGTGAAATGAGTGGATAAGAGGAGGTGTTGACCATTTGACCTAGTCAAATGTTTGGCACCTTGGCGAAACTAGTCCCTCAAGTTTGTTGTCGGGTGCGGGAATTAACTAAACGAAATATTTTAAAACGTTAGAGTAAACGAGTGATGTTATAATTAAATAACAAGAATATTATGAACGTTAGTTAACGAAAGATGCCAAATTAAATGACGAAAGATATTATTTTAAAAAAAAAAAGACGGTGTTAAAATAAATTTAACGGAAAAACGCGGGATGTTACATTATCCACACCTCAAAAGAAATTTCGTCCCGAAATTTAGTTGGAAGTAATAGTCGATGTCTCTTACTCGAGACCTAGTGTAGTAACTCTACGAATGATTTAAGGTACTTTCTTGGACATTCCACGAATCCGGATAGTCAGGGTGTTACGTTGTATTAGGGCTTGGTTTTACGATCCACAAGTTCAGCCGGTTTTTCCTATGAGGAGGAGTTTGTCATCAATAGTTGGTGCATCTAGAAGGATTGCACGTTCCTGTTCCGCAGGACACGTTTCTAAATTTGTTACACGAAATGTAGGGTAAACGGAAACTTAATTGAGTCGGAAGTTCTAAACGGTAGGAAGCGGTTCCAATACGCCCCAAGGTTTCAAAAGGTTCGATATTGCGGATATAGCCTTTCTCGATTTCCCAAAATGGATTACACCTTTCCAAGGTGCGGTTTCTCAATATTATGCGGTTACACACTGGGATTTGTGAGGTTTTCATCTAAGTTTGGTATAACTCTTCTGGCGACTACGGGTCATCTCGAGCCCTTCTCGGACTTGAACGATCTCAATTGTTATTTCTTGATGGAGTTCAGATTCGGTGATTTGCTTGCCACATGCTTTGGTTAAATGAATCGGAGTATGACATTAGCGGTCCTATAGGGTTTCGGAAAGTGCGTGTGAACACACGAGTGGTAACTACTATTGTAAGAGGGATCTACTAAAAGCGACCATGCAAGTTTGAAACATGTCTTTCGAAGACGTAAATCGTTCGTTTGTTCGGTTCGTCTGTTTATGGGTGGTACGCGGTACTCATGTCTAAGCGGGTTCCCAAGGTCTCTTGTAACGCTAGAAGTGAAACGAGTATTTCGATACATGATAAATGACGAAGATACACCGTGTTGGAATAGAATCTCTTAAGATATGTTTGAACAAGTCAGTTAGGGTTCGAAAATATTCGTTAGGACTATTCACCCTCATGGCGAATACTAATGTAATATAAGGAGTTCTCTATCCATGGAGAAATGTTACAAGGAGTTTCTTTAAACGGAAATGCGAGCGATAAAGATAGGAGTGAAATGAGGACTTAGAATAGGATGAGCTTGCATCTCGAGGTTGCCATAACGTGCCTCTAGTTGTCAAAAGTTGAAGTCTGAAAAAGAAACGAGATAGTACACGTAGTTGTATAGTTCGGGGTTGAATAATAGTTGGCCGATTATCAGAAACACAAGGGCGTTAAGTCAAAGAAGAGTGGAGTATCGTTGGATTGTGTGTTATCTTAATTTCCAGTAATATCAGACGATAACGGTGAAATAACAGAGGTATGTAGTGTGGTACGTGATGACGAGAATATTGATCGGATCCACAATTTAGTATTCGAATTCTTCGTGCAAAATAACGAATTTTAGTTACGTTGATTTTGAGTCGAGAGAGTATGCCTTTCGGCGTTCAAGTAGAAATATTTCCATATTTGAGTTCCACCTGGTGCTATACGAATTAAGCTAGCAAGGTTGGTGTGAATAATCACGTTCAAGATTCGGGCACGTAGAGGTTTAGATTTCTACCTTAATGAGTTATCGAGGGTAAAGAACGAGCATCACGAGAAAAATTCGAAAATGAATCTGCGGTAATAACCGGCGAGATCTAAGATTTTACGAATACAAGTCTGAGTTGGGAGAGTTCCCTGATTACGTGTGGCTTGATTTCGAGATTGATTGTAATGCCTCGACCATTAACATCATGGTCTAGAATATTGGACTTCATTCAACAAAAATTCCCACTCGGAGAATTTGGTATAGAGTTGCTCTTTTCTCAAAAGTTCGAGCGTAAGATGGTGATGTTGTTCGTTTCCTTCTTTACTTGAATAGGTTAAGATATCATCTATAAATACGATAACGGATTTGTCTAGATAAGTTTGCATACGTGGTTTAGGAGGTTCATGAATACGGACGGAGTCCTAAATAAATCGACGGTACTAAGAGAGATTTACAAATAACGTTGCGAGTTCGGAAAAAATGGCTTAGGAGACATCGTCTCCCTTAACCCCCAATTGATGATACCCGGAACGGAGGTCGTTTTGGAATACACACGGGATTCATGCAAGTAATCATGAGGTAATGGATACGAGGAAGAGGGTATCGGTTTCCAACCGAAAATTACTCAGTTCACAATAATCTATACAAGATGATGGGGAAACATTTTCTTTTTAACGAATAGGTTCCGAGCTCCCTAGTTCTATAGGTGTCAAGTCAAAAGTCTTAACGTATATCCTCCAATAAAATTTATAGGCACACAATATTTTCCGTTGGTCACTTAAATTGCCTAAGTAGTGTCTAGGGGAGAAAGGTGAAGTGCAAAGAGTATGAGTCAGAGCCTTGTTTATAAAACGTCTAACGGTAACCGAATCGAATAAACATGAAACGTGAGAATTTCGAGAAGAAACATACCCGTGACTAGTCCATCGTCGTCTCGGGCATCCTAGGCGTTGATGTTGAAAGTTTAACGGCGTGCGTTGGGGTTGATTTTCTTATTTGGGCATTCATTCCTAAAATGACCCGTTTGGCCACATGCGTAGCAAGTGACCGACTTTTGTGTGTTGGGTCCCTTTCGAGGGACGGGGGTGGCACTTCCACAATGTTTGTCGATGTGACCACTTCCTTGGCGCCGGTGGCGAAACCTGCCACATCCTTCAAAGTGATGCTTGTGGCATTCGTTACAAAAAGGTAGTTTTCCGGCATACCCTTTCTTGTCGTCGGGGAAAAAGGGCTCTTTGGTGAAGTTGTTATTGTTGCGGTTGCTTGATTGGGAGGCTTCCCATTTTCTTTTGTTGTTACTCGGGTGGTTCTCGACCATTGGTGCCGGTGCTTCCATTTCATTCGCCGTTTCTAAAGTTTGGCGGGCCTTGGTTAAAGCCTCTTGTATGTTAGTGGTTGGGATGCCATTACCCCGTGTTGAATGCTCTTAGGGAGGCCATCCATGTAAAGTTCGACTCTTAGGGATTCGGGAGTCATGAGATTTGGACACATTGAGACTAGTTCGGTAAACCGTTGATTATAAGCTTCGAGGTCATTCCCGACCGTTTTTAAATTCCTTAGACCCTGTTCGAGCCTTCGAGTCTCGTCGCGCAGAAAATATTCGGTGATCATTCTTTCTCTTAATTCGGTCCATGAGAGTGTGTGGGCTCCATCGATACCCACCGATTGTACGTACTTGTTCCACCACGAGAGAGCAATGCCGGTGAAAGTGAGGGTGGAAAACTTGACCTTATCTTGGTCTCGACAACCGCTTGTGTTAAAAACGGTCTCCATTTGTTCAAACCATCGGGTGAGAACAACCGGTCCTCCGGTTCCATCGAAAGTGGGAGGGTTGTACTTCATGAAGTTCTTGTAGGAGCAACCTTCGCTTGAATTACCGGCTCCACGATTGGTGTTGTTAGAAAAGTGATCGGCCACGGCCGTACCCACGGCGGTGGTTATCATGCGTTGAAGAGCTTGTTCTAGAGTTTCAAGAGGAGTATTGTGTTGACCTTGGTGAGCCATTGTTCCTTCATGACACAAGAATATCGTTGGTTAGTATTTTCAACAATACTAACCGGAGTATGGAATAAGGATAAAGAGAAAATTTTTCCTTCACTCGCCTTAAATTCTTTATGTCATAATGTCGGAACGTCCATGTGAATCACCGTAATATAATCCCGGAAATTATATTACCCTGATTCTCATGTGCATTTAACATTACTTCATAAAGTCAAGGTGGCGCGTCAACAAAATTTATCAACGTAAGATCAAGATCGAATACGAGTTAGATATGATAGAAGAGTTCGAGTATAAATGCACAAATAGTCAAGTAATTCCTACTTCAGTCTATATGCCGGTTGTAGTCTAGATTCACCTATGTACCCTATGACTCGGGGTGGACACAAATGAACTCCAAATCCCTACAACCAAGGCTCTGATACCACTTGTAGCGACCCCGACAAATCGTCAAGTGACGGCGTCGTCTACGTAGGTCCCATTGCATGGTCATAAGTCTTTAAGACAAAGTTTGACCAAAATATGTCGCCTTCATTTCAAAATAAAGATTTGTTCCCAAAGTTTACAAGAATTGTTCAACCAAAAGTTAAGTTACAAGGTTATAAGTACAAAGGAAATCTAGGCGACACGGTTTAAAGCAAAGTCATAAGACGCTCCATGAAAAGCATGTATACTCGACATCCAACGCAAGTATCAAATAATGAGCGGAAGCATGTTTCACATATCGTGTAAGACCTGAGAAAAACATAGAAATCTGTCAACGAAAACGTTGGTGAAATCATAGGTTTAAGTAAGTATGTGAGTAAAAGTAAAGTAAGCCGAACCACAAGATTTGTAAAGTTGAAATAATAGTAATACATTCTAAAGTTAATATTCACGAGCACCCAATTATCAAAGCTTAACATTCCGTCCGTTGAATACCCCATTAATTAGTGCTAGAACAACACTGTTTCTCGAAAATATATTTCATCCGTAGACGGTAGCGAACCGTCAAAGATGAGGGTTGTCAAACCCATATGACCATACAACATAAGTTCACGCCTACACTTACACCCTGCAAATGTAACTAATGATAATTGAATTGAGGATTTTGTTCTAAACTCGTATGTAGAATGTTTGTTTTCCCGTTCTTGTGTTCACTTAGTTCAAAAGAATCGTTTATGTTTTCTCATCCCAAAAGTAAGTTCAAAAGAGTAAAAAGTGGGACTATGATCTCACCTTGAGTGCAAGAGTTAATAAAGTACTTCAACAAGTAAACGCGTGCAAAGACAAAGCTAGTCTTGACCTAAACATATAGGTTATATCAATAACGGTAAACACGATAGGTCAAAGATGTTCAATTAGTCCTATGGCTCGTTACGACTCGATTATGTAGCATGTGAAATCAAATTGTCAAGTTTCATGCAAGGTACAAGTATATAAACAAGTTAGGAAGGTTGCATAATCATTTGGTCAAGTTTGACAAAAAGTCAAACTTTGGTCGGTCAAAGTCAACGAAAAAGTCAACACGTTCGGGTCAGGTCCCGAACTATTTTTCTGAGGTTTTTAATCATGTATGAGCATGTTAGGACAAGTTACATGTGAGTCGGAGGTGCGTAGCATAGCAAACATTATTCGAAAATTGACAAAGTTGGACAGACCATAATGGCGCGCCGCGCGGGTATATGGCGCGCCGCGCCATTACCTGTGCAGAGAGTTCTGGCAGTTTTTAAGTTTTATGCACGAACCTAACTTCAAACAATCACCATTTATGATCCGCAAACAATCAAGACAAGTATCTTATACCGTTGGGAAGGTAATTTGACGAGGAATACAACTAAGCACTTATGGTCCAACAATAACATCATTTACAATAGCCGAAAACTCATCAAGCGAACAATAAAAGTCCATTTTCAAAGTTTCAAGTTCATCAATTGCATTTTGAGTTTCGGGAAACCAATTCACACATATGATATGCCGTTTTGAAGGTAATGAAGCATACATTACTACTAAACACTAACAATTAACATTCCATGACATTCAAGCATCCAAAAATTCATGTCAAGAACTATCAAACCCTAGTCAAACATCTCAACATCAATAATCATGTTTTTGAAGTTTTCTTAATCAACCTACACATCAAATTGAAGCTAATGATGCTAGTAACACATTTAATACATGAACTTTAACAATTAAACAACTTTTAATCATCCAAAATCAAAGATTAAGTAAGCAATTTTCATATTCAAGCTAGTTACACCAAAAACAACAAATCGAGCATACAAATTACATACACAACATCACAATGAGCCATAGACACTAATTAACACACTTTTAAGTCAAGAACATGAATTTAAAGAAATCTAGTGATTTAGAAATGTTACCCAAATGTGATGAAATTGGTACCAAATCGAAGAGGATGAAGAGAGGATCACGAATATATAATTTGTTTTGATGTTTGATTGCTTGAATGGAAATAGATGATGAATTTAGTGAATGGGTGTTTTGAGTTCAAAAATGGTGGAGAGAAAAGAAGGAAGAAAGTGGGAGGTGAAATGAGTGGATAAGAGGAGGTGTTGACCATTTGACCTAGTCAAATGTTTGGCACCTTGGCGAAACTAGTCCCTCAAGTTTGTTGTCGGGTGCGGGAATTAACCAAACGAAATATTTTAAAACGTTAGAGTAAACGAGTGATGTTATAATTAAATAACTAGAATATTATGAACGTTAGTTAACGAAAGATGCCAAATTAAATGACGAAAGATATTATTTTAAAAAAAAAAAGACGGTGTTAAAATAAATTTAACGGAAAAATGCGGGATGTTACAAATATATTCTGAAATGGTATGCATGCGGTCAACTTTCGATGAAATGAAAGTTTATCTTTTAAAAATGAATGCAATGTTTGTAAAATGTATCAAATAGAGGTCAAGTACCTCGCGATGTAACCAAATGTAATGTATTCATCCAGATGGATTAGAACGGGTCACTACAGGTGGTATCAGAGCGATGGTCTTAGCGAACCAGGTCTTGCATTAGTGTGTCTAACTGATAGTTGTTTAGATGCATTAGTGGGTCTGGACTTCGACGGTGTCTGCATGTCAAAAGTTTTGCTTATCATTTCGTGTCGAAAATTATTTGCTTATCATCCTTAAAGTCTAGACACGTCTTACTGCCTCTATTGCATAGACAGTGTATAGATAAATTCATATCTTAGCGTATCTGTTATTGTTACCTTTGCCTGACAGCTTCCGTAGATTCCTCCGTAACTTATGGGATTTTAGTATTATATATGCATATGTAAATTATGTATTGCAGGGTACTAATCTACATCCTATAATCTATTTCTTATCGAAAATCCTTCATCTGATCGTACGAGATGAATCCCTCAACCAGTTCGAGTCCCTCAGATTCCGATAGCTATTCCGATAGTTATTCCGACAACTATTGCCGACATGGATGTTCACCTAAGCTCCGAAAGCAGTGTAAACGAAATGGATCAACCAACTAGTCATCTTCAATTCTAGATGAATTGGGGATGGTTTCGTAGTCTACTTAATCATTGGAGACAAGAAGAAGGCGATCCCTTTCATCCACCATATTGTCCTCTTGGCGAAGAACCAGGATCACTTACCGGCGAACCAGTTCGAAACACCATTTTCACCCTCATTTCCCGAATACCTCGCCACGATTATATTCTATCTAAAATTCTAAACCTTATTCATTCACTCATTCCGACCGACAATCATCCCGGAATAATAGAAGAAGTTAACGAACTTCGCGCTCGAGTAATCAATTTGGAGAATATGGTGCAAAAATTTACCAGCCTCAGCAACATCACCGACACCAACAGTACCATCAGTAACAGCACCAGTACCATCAACAATCCATGCCTCAACATCTCATTCAGTACCTCAAGTATAATCATCGTTCTACGTATCGTTCTACATCGATTATCTTCGTTCTACATGACGATTATGTAATCTCTAATGTTTTAGAGATTATGTATTCTAGTTTTGACGGTAAACCAAATGAGTTTAATACTATATTAACTCATTAAATCCATGATTACATCTGAAGAAAATATATATGTATATATGTTTTCATAAAGATTGTAATTAAAAATTCTTTTGTACAAACTGTTAATGGTGAAAATATTTTAACGGGTAGGTAATACCCGAGGAATATTTAGATTTCACATTAATAAGTTACACTGTACATTCTTCGAATCTGATTCAACAGTCATTTACTATCCTACTTACATCCATAGATATACGTATCCTTCACCGCAGAATAACCATTTTCATTCAATTTCACATTTGAATTTTGACCTATCAGAATCCAACAAGTGGCATATGTAGTGACCTGAACTTTTCCATGTTTATATATATTAAATGAAGTTGATATTTACATGATTAAATGTTTCTAACATGTTAAGCAATCAAACTTGTTAAGACTTGATTAATTGAAATAGGTTTCATGTAGACAATTGACCACCCAAGTTGACCGGCGATTCACGAACGTTAAAACTTGTAAAAACTATATGATGGTATATATATATATATGGATATGTATATAGCTAACATGATATTATGAAAAGTAAGTATCTCACTAGGTATATTAACAATGAGTTATATACATAAAATGAGACTATTGCATTATGAAACTCGAAACGATATATATAACGATTATCGTTATAGCAACGCCTTACTAAATACACATATATCATATTATGATATATTCATTGTTGGTGATTTGTGTCACCAATATGATTTAAGTGTAATGGGATTAATTTGTTAACCAAAATAACCTTGATAAATATCGAACAAGTTTGGGAAAGTGTGGAGTGCACACTTGTTTGAACTTATCTTGATTATGACGGGGGTTCGGGGGCAGCGCCCCTGATAGCGGGGTCCAACGGGTGGCAACCCCTGGCGGGGTCCAAGGGGCAGATCCCCTGGCTGGGATCAAGCTGCCAGGTCAGCTCGGAAATTTTTTTGTTTGGGTTAATATCGCTTTATTAAAAATGTGTTAAAAATTGATTTAAAGCTTTCAACAACATTAAATGAGATCGTTAACTTAAAGCATTCAAAAAACAACACTTACATGTAACGACTAACGATGACTTAACGACTCAGTTAAAATGAATATACATGTAGTGTATTAAGATGTATTAGTACACTTTTGAAAGACTTCAAGACACATATCAAAGTAATTCTACTTAGCAAAAATGCTTACAATTACATTTCCATTCATTTTCATCAACAATTCTACTCGTAGTCATTCAGTATTCGTATCCGTATTATACACAGCTTCTAGACGTACTTACTATGAGTATATACCAATAGGAACTAGCATGGGATTCCACTCTTGATTATGTCATGCATGACTAATCAAATTTAACTTCTACCATGAACTAGTCAACTAACTAGAACTCCTTTTAACCTCACTCACCACTCATCATTCACCACTCACCAATCAATCCATTTCACTTCCAATTCTCTTTCTAATTCTCTCTCAACACCTACACACACTTATGAACGAATTTTTCCAGTAAACTAATCATCATCTTCATCAAAAATTTCTTCAAGAATCAAGCTATAATCATCATAGGAAGAACACTTCAAAAATCCTTTCAAGTTTACTAGTTTACTTCCAAGCTTTCTAATCCATTCCAAGTAATCATCTAAGATCAAGAAACCTTTATTATTTACAGTAGGTTATCTTTCTTATTCAAGGTAATATTCATATTCAAACTTTGATTCGATTTCTATAACTATAAACTATCTTAATTCGAGTAAAAATCTTACTTGAACTTGTTTTTTATGTCATGATCCTACTTCAAGAACTTTCAAGCCATCCAAGATCCTTTGAAGCTAGATCATTTCTTGTCACTTTCATTAGGTTTACCTACTAAACTTGAGGTAGTAACGATGTTCATAACATCATTCGATGCATATATATATATATATATATATATATATATATATATATATATATATATATATATATATATATAACTATCTTATTCGAAGATTTAAACTTGTAATCACTAGAACATAGTTTAGTATATTCTAAAATTGTTCGCAAACAAAAGTTAATCCTTCTAACTTGACTTTTAAAATCAACTAGACACATGTTCTATATCTATATGATATGCTAACTTAATGATTTAAAACTTGGAAACACGAAGAACACCGTAAAACTGGATATACGCCGTCGTAGTAAAACCGGGGGCTGTTTTGGTTTGGATAATTAAAAACTATGATGAACTTTGATTTAAAAGCTATTCTTCTGGGAAAATGATTTTTCTTATGAACATGAAACTATATCCAAAATTCATGGTTAAACTCAAAGTGGAAGTATGTTTTTCCAAAATGGTCATCTAGACGTCGTTCTTTCGACTGAAATGACTACCTTTACAAAAATGACTTGTAACCTGTATTTCTGACTATAAACTTATACTTTTTCTGTTTAGATTCATAAACTTAAGTTCAATATGAAACCATAGCAACTTGAATCACTCAAAACGGATTTAAAACGAAGAAGTTATGGGCAAAACAAGATTGGATAATTTTTCTTATTTTAGCTACGTGAAATTTGTAACAAATTTATACAAATCATAACTTAACTAACTTATATTGTATTATACATGTATTCTAACATATATTATGTAATCTTGGGATACCATAGACACGAATACAATGTTTTGACATATCATATCGACCCATCTATATATATATATATATATATATATATATATATATCGGAACAACCATAGACACTCTATATGCAGTAATGTTGGAGTTAGCTATACAGGGTTGAGGTTTATTCCAAAATATTGTATATACTTTGAGTTGTGATTTAGCCCGAGACTTGTATACACGAGGACGTGGATTGATTCGAGATAATATATATTGCTTTATTTTTGTACATCTAACTGTAGACAACTAGTTGTAGGTTACTAATGAGGACTGCTGACTTAACAAACTCAAATCATTAAAACGTAATAAAAAATGTTGTAATTATATTTTGATCATACTTTGATACATATGTACATATTTATTATAGGTTCGTGAATCGACCAGTGGCCAAGTCTTATTTCCGGCAAAGTAAAAATCTGTGAAAGTGAGTTATAGTCCCACTTTTAAATCTAATATTTTTGGAATGAGAATACATGCAGTTTTGTAAATGTTTTACAAAATAGACACAGTACTTGAAATCACATTCTATGTTGGATTATGAATACCGAATATCACCCTTTTAGCTTGGTAGCCTAAGAATTAGGGAACAGACACCCTAATTAACGCGAATCCTAAAGGTAGATCTACGGACACTAACTCCCCCCATACTGGAAAATGGTATGCTTTAGTACTTCGAGTTATTAATACAGATGGATTTTTGTTTTGGGAATATTCTATATGCATTTTGTTAATGTCGGTTACCAGGTGTTCAACATATGAATGATTTTTATACAGATTGTATGTTATTGAAAGATGAAATCTTGTGGTCTATTATTACGATTTGATATATATAGGTTAAACCTATAACTCACCAACATTTTTGTTGACGTTTAAAGCATGTTTATTCTCAGGTGATTATTAAGAGCTTCCGCTGTTGCATGCTAATTTATGGACAAGAGTTGGAGTCAGCATGCTTGTATAATAATGTTTAAAAACTGCATTCGAAGATTTAAATTGATGTGTAATATTATTGTAAACCATTATGTAATAATCGTGTGAAAACGCTATATTTTAGATTATCATTATTTGATAATCGTCGTAATATTTTTGAACCTTTATTGATAAAATAAAGGTTATGGTTTGTTTAAAAATCGAATGCAGTCTTTGAAAAACATCTCATATAGAGGTCAAAACCTCGCAACGAAATCAATTAATATTGAACGTTTATAATTGATATGAACGGGATATTTCAGTTGGTATCAGAGCGTTGGTCTTAGAGAACCATAATTTTGCATTAGTGTCTCTTACCGAGTTGTTAGGATGCATTAGTGAGTCTGAACTTCGACCGTGTTTTCTTCAAAAACTATTGCTTAACACTTTTTGTTGGAAACTATATATTATTAACATGTAAATATTATGTGATATATTAATCTCTTAACATGTTTGATATTTTGTGATATATGTCTACCTCTAGTACAAATCCCATCGACTCACCTAATAATAATGAAGAGTCGAATATATTTTGAGAAGATTCACAAAATCCCGAGGAGGAACCAGAAGAGGAGGAACCGGAAGAGGAGGAACCGGAAGAAGAAGAGGTTTCGGAGGAAGAAATATTAATACCTACAGTTAAACGATTAAATAAAAGAAAATCCTCAACCTACGGACCAAAGTTAATAATGGTCAATGGTGTTTCCGCCGAGGAAACAAAATATTGGAAAAATTACCAATTTTCTGATGAATCGAATCCCGACGAGGATTCCGATGATGTTATAGAAATTACCTCGACCCAATTTGAAAAAGCAAAAGAAAATAATAAGGGAAAAGGTATCAAAATAGAGAAACCTGATTACAACCCCGATGAACTTTATATATATCGTAAACACCCGTACTTCTTAAATTTTAACAATAACCCGGGAACCTCTAAGCCATCGGGTTTTTCTAAACCATTTGTGAAAATGACGGCTCGTATTAGGGGAGCACCATATATCCCTAGGAAATTAGCGAAACGAACCAAGTTCGAAGAAGAAGAAACGAGTGAGTCGGATTAAAGAGTTGTAATCATGTTGTGTAATATATGTAATATAGTGTGCTTGTGCTTTTATGATAAATGTAAAAATTGTTTGTATTGTTTGTTAAGTATTTTTTTATGAATCTAACCCTCGTCTATTTTTACAGTATAAAAAACACAAAATGGATGTTAAGGATAGACAACCAAAAATTTTAGAAGACCTACCTGGGGACATGATTGATGAAATCTTGTCTAGAGTCAGTCAGAATTCGTCGGCACAATTGTTTACGGCAAAATTAGTTTGTAGAACATTTGAAGAACGTTCCAGGCATGCCTTAGTTAATAAAAGGCTTTCCTTTGATAGATGAGGTATATCACATTGGGGATACCATAAGTTGCGCCGTGTTTTCTTTAAAGCATTAAATGCGGGAAGCCCAGAAGCAATTTTACGCTACGGGTTGAGAACCTATTTTGACTCTACCTATCCCAACATAGGAATTCGTGCTTTAGAAAGAGCTTCTAACATGCAACATAAAGAAGCATGTTATGCTTACGGGTTAGTGATGTTCGCTTCTCACCAAAGTGAGAAAAAGAACATCGGATTACAACTATTAAATAAAACATTCCCACAAGTGACGGACTCAGTAATTGGGGTGAGAAACAAGGTTTTTAGATTGTTATGAGGCTGTTGGGCATTATGTAATCCTCGTCCTTTTGATGACATTATAACATGTTGTCTAGCCAACGGTCATAATGGTTACTTTCCACAAGACCAAGGATGGGAAGTAGTCTTAGTAAAACCAGAATGCATGACTTGTTTCTGGACTTATGAATTATGTGTTTTTATTGCCTTTGCTGAACGACTTGCGTATTAACTAGGATTGTTGTCACAACTGTTTTGTATCAAAATTATTGTGTGCTATATTTTATGCTATATGTAAAATAGCGGTATTGTAAATTTGTAAAATATTGTATAAAAGTTTGAACGTGAAATTTATTGTAATCAGTTTTTCATATAGAATTGTAGTAATTAAATTGTATGTTAGCTACTAAGTATGAACTTAACGGGTAGGTACTACCCGAATTAAAACTTATAAAACGCTAATATGAAGAAAAAGCTTTTATAAATAAGTTCATATTATGCTACGAAATACTATTGACTACTCTTAATATTCTATATGATTAACTTAATTCTTTTGGCTATTTTTGAAGGAAATGGCACCGACTACTCGTCAGAACTTGAACATGAGCGAGGAAGACTTCCATGTATTTCTTGCTGCGAACATAGCCGCCGTGCAGGCCGCAATGTAAAATAACAACAATAACTCTGGTTCTAGCAGTGGAACTAATTCCATAAGAAATCGTGTAGGATGCTCCTACAAAGAATTCACTGCCTGCAAACCTGTGGAATTTGATGGAACCAAGGATCCAATCGGATTGAAACGGTGGACCGAGAAGGTTGAATCGGTATTTGCCATAAGTAAATGTACTGAAGAAGACAAAGTAAAGTACGCTACGCATACCTTCACAGGTACTGTGTTAACATGGTGGAACACCTACCTCGAGCAGGTGGGACAAGATGTTGCTTACGCACTACCGTGGTCAGCATTCAAGCATTTGATGAACGAGCAGTACCATCCCAGAAACGAGGTCAATAAGCTCAAGGTAGAGCTTAGAGGGTTACAAACACAAGGATTTGATATTACCACGTACGAACGATGATTCACAGAGTTGTGCCTATTGTGTCCGGGAGCGTTCGAAGATGAAGAAGAGAAAATCGACGCATTTGTAAAAGGGTTACCAGAAAGGATTCAAGAAGATGTGAGTTAACACGAGCCCGCTTCCATACAAAAGGCAAGTCGAATGGCTCATAAACTTATAAATCAGATTGAGGGAAGAATTAAAGAGCAGGCGGCCGAAGAAGCCAACACGAAACAACTCAAGAGGAAGTGAGAGGAAAACGGTGACAAGAGTCACCAGTACAACAACAACAACAATTACAACCACAATCACAACAACTATCCCAACAACCGCAACAACAATCGCCACAATAACCGCAATCCTAACAATAACTACAACAAACGTCCCAACAACAACAACAAGCACAACAACAACCATCCCAACAATAATAACAAAAGGCAAAAACCATGTCAGAGGTGTGAAGGATACCATCCGACTGGGTTCTGCATGACAAAGTGTACTAAGTGTAAGAGAGGTGGTCATAGCGCGACGAAGTGTGAAATCTACGAACCGGTGATTAACAAAAATAATGCAATGAGTAATGTCGGGACAAGTAATGCCGCTTTTATTGGATGTGGAAAACCGGGCCACGTCAAGAGTAAATTCCCAAACCAAGGAAATACAAATGGGCAAAGCCGTGGAAGAGTCTTCAACATTAATTCGGCAGAAGCGTAGGAAGACCCGGAGCTTGTTACGGGTACGTTTCTCATTGAAAATAAATCTGCTTATGTTTTATTTGATTCGGGTGCGGATAGAAGCTATATGAGTAGAGATTTTTGTGCTAAATTAAGTTGTCCAATGACGCCTTTGGATAATAAATTTTTACTTGAATTAGCAAACGGTAAATTAATTTCAGCAGATAATATATGTCGGGATAGAGAAATTAAACTGGGTGATGAAATGTTTAAGATTGATTTAATACCAGTCGAGTTAGGGAGTTTTGATGTAATAATCGGCATGGACTGGTTGAAAAAGGTGAGAGCAGAGGTCGTTTGTTACAAAAATGCGATTCGCATTAAGCGCAAAAAAGGAAAACCTTTAATGGTATACGGAGAAAAGAACAACGCGAAGTTAAATCTTATTAGTAGTTTGAAGGCGCAAAAACTAATAAGAAAAGGTTGCTATGTGATTCTAGCACACATCGAAGAAGTCAAACCTGAAGAAAAGAACATCAGTGATGTTCCCATCTCAACAGAATTTCCCGATGTATTTCTGAAAGAATTACCGGGATTATCCCCACATCGATCCATTGAATTTAAAATAGACCTTGTACCAGGAGCTGCACCAATAGCTTGTGCTCCATACAGACTCGCACCCAGCGAAATGAAGGAACTCCAAAGCCAATTACAAGAACTTTTAGAGCGTGGTTTTATACGACCAAACACATCACCGTGGGGAGCTCCTGTTTTGTTTGTCAAAAAGAAGGATGGTACATTCAGATTGTGTATCGACTACCGAGATTTGAACAAACTTACCATCAAAAACCGTTATCCACTACCGAGAATCGACGATTTATTTGATCAACTACAAGGCTCGTTGGTTTATTTGAAGATCGATTTACGTTTCGGGTATCATCAAATGCAGGTGAAGGAGGATGATATTCCAAACACTACTTTCAGAACGCGTTACGGTCATTACGAGTTTATGGTTATGCCGTTTGGATTGACTAACGCACTAGCTGTGTTCATGGACCTCAAGAACCGTTTGTCATTGTTTTCATCGATGACATACTCATTTACTCAAAGAATGATCAAGAGCACAAAGAACATTTGAGAAAAGTGCTAGAATTATTGAGGAAGGAACAACTGTACGCAAAATTTTCAAAGTGTGCATTTTAGTTGGAAGAAGTTCAATTCCTCGGTCACATAGTGAACAAAGAAGGTATTCAAGTAGATCCAGCAAAGATTGAAATCGTTGAAAAGTGGGAAACCCCGAAAACTCCGAAGCATATACGCCAATTTTTAGGACTGGCTGGTTACTATAGAAGGTTCATCCAAGATTTTTCCAAAATAGCAAAACCCTTGACTGCATTAACGCATAAAGGGAAGAAATTTGAATGGAAGGATGAGCAGGAGAAAGCGTTTCAATTGTTGAAGAAAAAGTTAACTACGGCATCTATATTGTCATTGCCTGAAGGGGACGATGATTTTGTGATATATTGTGATGCCTCAAAGCAAGGCCTCGGTTATGTATTAATGCAACGAACGAAGGTAATTGCTTATGCGTCTAGACAATTGAAGATTTACGAGCAGAATTATACGACACATGATTTGGAATTGGGCGCTGTTGTTTTTGCATTAAAGACTTGGAGGCACTACTTATATGGGGTCAAAAGTATTATATATACCGACCACAAAAGTCTCCAACACATATTTAATCAGAAACAACTGAACATGAGGCAGCGTAGGTGGATTGAGTTATTGAATGATTACGATTTCGAGATTCGTTACCACCCGGGGAAGGCGAATGTGGTAGCCGACACTTTGAGTAGAAAGGACAGAGAACCTATACGGTTAAAAGCTATGAATATAATTATTCGTACTAACCTTACTACTCAAATAAAGGAGGCGCAACAGGGAGTTTTAAAAGAAGAAAATTTGAAGAATGAAATACCCAAAGGATCGGAGAAATATCTTAATATTCGGGAAGACGGAACCCGGTATAGGGATGAAAGAATTTGGGTACCAAAGTTTGGAGATGTAAGAGAAATGGTACTTAGGGAAGCATATAAAACCAGATACTCAATACATCCCGGAGCGGGAAAGATGTACAAAGATCTCAAGAAACACTTTTGGTGGCCGGGTATGAAAGCTGATATTGCTAGATACGTAAGAGAATGTTTGACGTGTTCTAAGGTCAAAGCTGAACATCAGAAACTATCAGGTGTACTTCAATAACCCGAAATCCCAGAATAGAAATGGGAAAACATTACCATGTATTTCATTACTAAATTGCCAAGGACTGCAAGTGGTTATGATACTATTTGGGTAATAGTCGATCGTCTCACCATGTCAGCACACTTTCTGCTAATGAGAGAAGATGATAAAATGGAAAAATTGGCACGTTTATACTTGAAGGAAGTTGTCTCCAGACATGGAATACCAGTCTCTATTATCTCTGATAGGGATGGCAGATTTGTTTTAAGATTTTGGCAGACATTACAGCAAGCATTGGGAACTCGTCTAGACATGAGTACTGCCTATCATCCACAAACTGATGGGCAAAGTGAAAGGATGATACAGACCCTTGAAGACATGCTACGAGCATATGTTATTGATTTCGGAAATAGTTGGGATCGACATCTACCGTTAGCAGAATTTTCCTATAACAACAGTTACCATTCGAGTATTGAGATGGCGCCGTTTAAAGCACTTTATGGTAGAAAGTGCAGGTCTCCGATTTGTTGGAGTGAAGTCGGAGATAGACAAATTACGGGTCCGGAGATAATCCAAGAAACTACCGAGAAAATCATTCAAATTCAACAACGATTGAAAACCGCCCAAAGTCGACAAAAGAGCTATGCAGATAGTAAAAGAAAAGATATAGAATTTGAAATTGGTGACATGGTCATGCTTAAGGTTTCACCTTGGAAAGGCGTTGTTTGATTTGGTAAACGGGGAAAACTAAATCCAAGGTACATTGGACCATTTAAGATTATAGATCGTGTCGGACCAGTAGCCTACCGATTTGAATTACCTCAACAACTCCCCGGTGTACATGATACTTTTCACGTATCGAATCTGAAGAAATGCTTAGCCAAAGAAGATCTCACAATTTCTTTAGACGAAATCCAAATCAATGAAAACTTCAATTCATTGAAGAACCAGTCGAGATAATGGATCGTGAGGTTAAAGGACTTAAGCAAAACAAAATACCAATCGTTAAGGTTCGATGGAATGCTCGTAGAGGACCCGCGTTCACCTGGGAGCGTGAAGATCAAATGAAGCTGAAATACCCGCACCTATTTCCAGAAGATGCGTCAACACCTCCAACTGCTTAAAAATTTCGGGACGAAATTTATTTAACGGGTAGGTACTGTAGTGACCCGAACTTTTCCATGTTTATATATATTAAATGAAGTTGATATTTACATGATTAAATGTTTCCAACATGTTAAGCAATCAAACTTGTTAAGACTTGATTAATTGAAATAGGTTTCATGTAGACAATTGACCACCCAAGTTGACCGGCGATTCACGAACATTAAAACTTGTAAAAACTATATGATGATATATATATGGATATGTATATAGCTAACATGATATTATGAAAAGTAAGTATCTCACTAGGTATATTAACAATGAGTTATATACATAAAATGAGACTATTGAATTATGAAACTCAAAACGATATATATAACGATTATCGTTATAGCAACGCCTTACTAAATACACATATATCATATTATGATATATTCATTGTTGGTGATTTGTGTCACCAATATGATTTAAGTGTAATGGGATTAATTTATTAACCAAAATAACCTTGATAAATATCGAACAGGTTTGGGAAAGTGTGGAGTGCACACTTGTTTGAACTTATCTTGATTATGACGAGGTTCGGGGGCAGCGCCCCTGATAGCGGGGTCCAAGGGGTGGCAACCCCTGGCGGGGTCAAAGGGGCAGATCCCCTGGCTGGGATCGAGCTGCCAGGTCAGCTCGGAAATTTTTTTGTTTGGGTTAATATCGCTTTATTAAAAATGTGTTAAAATTTGATTTAAAGCTTTCAACAACATTAAATGAGATCGTTAACTTAAAGCTTTCAAAAAACAACACTTACATGTAATGACTAACGATGACTTAACGACTCAGTTAAAATGAATATACATGTAGTGTATTAAGATGTATTAGTACACTTTTGAAAGATTTCAAGACACATATCAAAGTAATTCTACTTAGCAAAAATGTTTACAATTACATTTCCATTCATTTTTATCAACAATTCTACTCGTAGTCATTCAGTATTCGTATCCGTATTATACACAGCTTCTAGACGTACTTACTATGAGTATATACCAATAAGAACTAGCATGGGATTCCACTCATGATTATGTCATGCATGACTAATCAAATTTAACTTCTACCATGAACTAGTCAACTAACTAGAACTCCTTTTAACCCCACTCACCACTCACCAATCAATCCATTTCACTTCCAATTCTCTTTCTAATTCTCTCTCAACACCTACACACACTTATGAACGAATTTTTCCAGTAAACTAATCATCATCTTCATCAAAAATTTCTTCAAGAATCAAGCTATAATCATCATAAGAAGAACAATTCAAGAACACTTCAAAAATCCTTTCAAGTTTACTAGTTTACTTCCAAGCTTTCTAATCCATTCCAAGTAATCATCTAAGATCAAGAAACCTTTGTTATTTACAGTAGGTTATCTTTCTTATTCAAGGTAATATTCATATTCAAACTTTGATTCGATTTCTATAACTATAAACTATCTTAATTCGAGTAAAAATCTTGCTTGAACTTGTTTTTGTGTCATGATCCTACTTCAAGAACTTTCAAGCCATCCAAGATCCTTTGAAGCTAGATCATTTCTTGTCACTTCCAGTAGATTTACCTACTAAATTTGAGGTAGTAATGATGTTCATAACATCAATCGATGCATATATATATAACTATCTTATTCGAAGATTTAAACTTGTAATCACTAGAACATAGTTTAGTATATTCTAAACTTGTTCGCAAACAAAAGTTAATCTTACTAACTTGACTTTTAGAATCAACTAGACACATGTTCTATATCTATATGATATGCTAACTTAATGATTTAAAACTTGGAAACACGAAGAACACCGTAAAATCGGATATACGCCATCGTAGTAAAACCGAGGGCTGTTTTGGTTTGGATAATTAAAAACTAAGATAAAATTTGATTTAAAAGCTATTCTTATGGGAAAATGATTTTTCTTATGAACATGAAACTATATCCAAAAATCATGGTTAAACCCAAAGTGGAAGTATGTTTTTCCAAAATGGTCATCTAGACGTCGTTCTTTCGATTGAAATGACTACCTTTACAAAAACAACTTGTAACCTGTATTTTTGACTATAAACTTATACTTTTTCTGTTTAGATTCATAAACTTAAGTTCAATATGAAACCATAGCAACTTGAATCACTCAAAACGGATTTAAAACGAAGAAGTTATGGGTAAAACAATATTGGATAATTTTGCTTGTTTTAGCTACGTGAAATTTGTAACAAATTTATACAAATCATAACTTAACTAACTTATATTGTATTATACATGTATTCTAACATATATTATGTAATCTTGAGATACCATAGACACGAATACAATATTTTGACATATCATATCGACCCATCTATATATATATATATATATATATATATATATATATATATTTCGGAACAACCATAGACACTCTATATGCAGTAATGTTGGAGTTAGCTATACAGGGTTGAGGTTGATTCCAAAATATTATATATACTTTGAGTTGTGATCTAGCCTGAGACTTGTATACACGAGGTCGTGGATTGATTTGAGATAATATATATTGCTTTATTTCTGTACATCTAACTGTGGACAACTAGTTGTAGGTTACTAACGAGGACTGCTTGTAGTGACCCGAACTTTTCCATGTTTATATATATTAATTGAGATTGATATTTACATGATTAAATGTTTCCAACATGTTAAGCAATCAAACTTGTTAAGACTTGATTAATTGAAATATGTTTCATATAGACAATTGACCACCCAAGTTGACCGGTGATTCACGAACGTTAAAACTTGTAAAAACTATATGATGACATATATATGGATATATATATAGTTAACATGATACTATGATAAGTAAACATATCATTAAGTATATTAACAATGAACTACATATGTAAAAACAAGACTACTAACTTAATGATTTTTAAACGAGACATATATGTAACGATTATCGTTGTAAAGACATTTAATGTATATATATCACATTAAGAGATATTCATACATGATAATATCATGATAATATAATAATTTAAAATCTCATTTGATATTATAAACATTGGGTTAACAACATTTAACAAGATCGTTAACCTAAAGGTTTCAAAACAACACTTACATGTAACGACTAACGATGACTTAACGACTCAGTTAAAATGTATATACATGTAGTGTTTTAATATGTATTTATACACTTTTGAAAGACTTCAATACACTTATCAAAATACTTCTACTTAACAAAAATGCTTACAATTACATCCTCGTTCAGTTTCATCAACAATTCTACTCGTATGCACCCGTATTCGTACTCGTACAATACACAACTTTTAGATGTATATACTATTGGTATATACACTCCAATGATCAGCTCTTAGCAGCCCATGTGAGTCACCTAACACATGTAGGAACCATCATTTGGCAACTAGCATGAAATATCTCATAAAATTACAAAAATATGAGTAATCATTCATGACTTATTTACATGAAAACAAAATTACATATCCTTTATATCTAATCCATACACCAACGACCAAAAACACCTAAAAACACTTTCATTCTTCAATTTTCTTCATCTAATTGATCTCTCTCAAGTTCTATCTTCAAGTTCTAAGTGTTCTTCATATATTCTACAAGTTCTAGTTACATAAAATCAAGAATACTTTCAAGTTTGCTAGCTCACTTCCAATCTTGTAAGGTGATCATCCAACCTCAAGAAATCTTTGTTTCTTACAGTAGGTTATCATTCTAATACAAGGTAATAATCATATTCAAACTTTGGTTCAATTTCTATAACTATAACAATCTTATTTCAAGTGATGATCTTACTTGAACTTGTTTTCGTGTCATGATTCTGCTTCAAGAACTTCGAGCCATTCAAGGATCCGTTGAAGCTAGATCCATTTTTCTCTTTTCCAGTAGGTTTATCCAAGGAACTTAAGGTAGTAATGATGTTCATAACATCATTCAATTCATACATATAAAGCTATCTTATTCGAAGGTTTAAACTTGTAATCACTAGAACATAGTTTAGTTAATTCTAAACTTGTTCGCAAACAAAAGTTAATCCTTCTAACTTGACTTTTAAAATCAACTAAACACATGTTCTATATCTATATGATATGCTAACTTAATGATTTAAAACCTGGAAACACGAAAAACACCGTAAAACCGGATTTACGCCGTCGTAGTAACACCGCGGGCTGTTTTGGGTTAGTTAATTAAAAACTATGATAAACTTTGATTTAAAAGTTGTTATTCTGAGAAAATGATTTTTATTATGAACATGAAACTATATCCAAAAATTATGGTTAAACTCAAAGTGGAAGTATGTTTTCTAAAATGGTCATCTAGACGTCGTTCTTTCGACTGAAATGACTACCTTTACAAAAACGACTTGTAACTTATTTTACCGACTATAAACCTATACTTTTTCTGTTTAGATTCATAAAATAGAGTTCAATATGAAACCATAGCAATTTGATTCACTCAAAACGGATTTAAAATGAAGAAATTATGGGTAAAACAAGATTGGATAATTTTTCTCATTTTAGCTACGTGAAAATTGGTAACAAATCTATTCCAACCATAACTTAATCAACTTGTATTGTATATTATGTAATCTTGAGATACCATAGACACGTATACAATGTTTCGACCTATCATGTCGACACATCTATATATATTTCAGAACAACCATAGACACTCTATATGTGAATGTTGGAGTTAGCTATACAGGGTTGAGGTTGATTCCAAAATATATATAGTTTGAGTTGTGATCAATACTGAGATACGTATACACTAGGTCGTGGATTGATTCAAGATAATATTTATCGATTTATTTATGTACATCTAACTGTGGACAACTAGTTGTAGGTAACTAACGAGGACAACTGACTTAATAAACTTAAAACATCAAAATATATTAAAAGTGTTGTAAATATATTTTGAACATACTTTGATATATATGTATATATTGTTATAGGTTCGTGAATCAACCAGTGGCCAAGTCTTACTTCCCGACGAAGTAAAAATCTGTGAAAGTGAGTTATAGTCCCACTTTTAAAATCTAATATTTTTGGGATGAGAATACATGCAGGTTTTATAAATGATTTACAAAATAGACACAAGTACGTGAAACTACATTCTATGGTTGAATTATCGAAATCGAATATGCCCCTTTTTATTAAGTCTGGTAATCTAAGAATTAGGGAACAGACACCCTAATTGACGCGAATCCTAAAGATAGATCTATTGGGCCTAACAAACCCCATGTAAAGTACCGGATGCTTTAGTACTTCGAAATTTATATCATATCCGAAGGGTGTCCCGGAATGATGGGGATATTCTTATATATGCATCTTGTTAATGTCGGTTACCAGGTGTTCACCATATGAATGATTTTTATCTCTATGTATGGGATGTGTATTGAAATATGAAATCTTGTGGTCTATTATTATGATTTGATATATATAGGTTAAACCTATAACTCACCAACATTTTTGTTGACGTTTTAAGCATGTTTATTCTCAGGTGATTATTAAGAGCTTCCGCTGTCGCATACTTAAATAAGGACGAGATTTGGAGTCCATGCTTGTATGATATTGTGTAAAAACTGCATTCAAGAAACTTATTTTGTTGTAACATATTTGTATTGTAAACCATTATGTAATGGTCGTGTGTAAACAGGATATTTTAGATTATCATTATTTTATAATCTACGTAAAGCTTTTTAAACCTTTATTGATGAAATATAGGTTATGGTTTGTTTTAAAAATGAATGCAGTCTTTGAAAAACGTCTCATATAGAGGTCGAAACCTCGCAACGAAATCAATTAATATGGAACGTTTTTAATCAATAAGAACGGAACATTTCACTGCTGACTTAACAAACTCAAATCATTAAAACGTAATAAAAAATATTGTAATTATATTTTGATCATACTTTGATACATATGTACATATTTATTATAGGTTCGTGAATCGACCAGTGGCCAAGTCTTATTTTCGGCAAAGTAAAAATCTGTGAAAGTGAGTTATAGTATCACTTTTAAATCTAATATTTTTGGGATGCGAATACATGCAGTTTTGTAAATGTTTTACAAAATAGACACAAGTACTTGAAATTACATTCTATGTTGGATTATGAATACCGAATATCACCCTTTTAGCTTGGTAGCCTAAGAATTAGGGAACAGACACCCTAATTGACGCGAATCCTAAAGGTAGATCTACGGGCACTAAATCCCCCCATACTGGAAAATGGTATGCTTTAGTACTTCGAGTTATTAATACAGATGGATTTCTGTTTTGGGGATATTCTATATGCATTTTGTTAATATCGGTTACCAGGTGTTCAACATATGAATGATTTTTATACAGATTGTATGTTATTGAAAGATGAAATCTTGTGGTCTATTATTACGATTTGATACATATAGGTTAAACCTATAACTCACCAACATTTTTGTTGACGTTTAAAGCATGTTTATTCTCAGGTGATTATTAAGAGCTTCCGCTGTTGCATGCTAATTTATGGACAAGAGTTGGAGTCAGCATGCTTGTATAATAATGTTTAAAAAATGCATTCGAAGATTTAAATTGATGTGTAATATTATTGTAAACCATTATGTAATAATCGTGTGAAAACGCTATATTTTAGATTATCATTATTTGATAATCGTCGTAATATTTTTAAACCTTTATTGATAAAATAAAGGTTATGGTTTGTTTAAAAATCGAATGCAGTCTTTGAAAAACGTCTCATATAGAGGTCAAAACCTCGCAACGAAATAAATTAATATGGAACGTTTATAATCGATATGAACGGGATATTTCAGCATAATGAAGAAAACATTGAACAAAATAAAATTTGTTAGAAACAAACGAATTAACTATGAGAAAAATTTTGTTAAGAATCCACGCTAACTGTTTTTAGCTAACTGTTCCTAGCTAACTGATTACATTTTATTTATCGCAGTTTATTTATCACAATTTAATTATCGCAAGTTTATTTATCGTCATTTAATTTCTATTATTTACTTTACGCACTTTATTTATCTTCATTTAATTTCTGTTATTCATTTTACGTACTTTAAATATCGGGATACGTATACAAGGTTTTGACATATCATATCGACGCATCTATATATATTATTTGGAATAACCATAGACACTCTATATGCAGTAATGCTTGAGTTAGCTATACAGGGTTAAGGTTGATTCTACAATAATATATATACTTTGAGTTGTGATCGAGTCTGAGACGTGTACACGGGTCACGATATGTAGTAATTAATTCGAATATTATATATTAAGCTATATATGAATTATTGGACTGTTAACTGTGGACTATCAACTGTGGACTACTAACATTGGACAATTATCATGAATTAATATACTGATTATAACATATGAAACTAAAAAATTCTTCAAGTTTGCCACTTGATTTCATCTTAAACCTCATTTGTATCTTGACGATTACAATCTGCGTTCAAACCTTTCATGATTCTTGAAAACACCTCAATCGAGATGATGAACCAACCGCACTTCATCTACGAAAGAAAAGGTTGATGAATATAGTTATGCACCTGAAAAACTCTCAGAAACTGAGTAAACGTTTAACACGTATCCGTGCTAGCTCCTTTGGCATTGCTATTACCGAAAATAACATTACAATTATTTTTCAAATTAGTCAATTTTGTTACAGCTCCAGCAAATCAGCTTCAATTTTTTTTCATTCGAATAAACCTTATTATAAAGATTACCCCTTCAATATCGTTACCGGAGAGCTGTTTATATCCCACCACATTAGCAGTACTTACCAGCAATTTCATTACTCATTGGCTTAGGTCGCTCCGAAGAACCATTATATTTGTTCGTTAAAACCTATTCATATACTCATCCACATCTTATACCGGGAATTAGCAATCAGTATTTTGAAATATCGCAGCATGTCTACATCAACAGTTATATGTATACCTATAACATTTATCTCTTAGAATTATGACCTTTCATTCTGAAATTTTGAAAAGTACCCAGTCTGCGAATCAATACTCTGAATTCTGAAAAGTTGAATGAAGCAACAAAAACTGTAAACGACCTTAACAGCCAAAAGTTTGATGAAAAAAAAATTTATGTTGGTAAAGCACAGAAATGTTGGAACTGGAAAACGGATTGAGCAAACCATGAAGGAGGCTGTTGATAAATCACAAAGACTAAACCTATCTTCAAAGAATCCAAATGATTCAGTATCTACTGAAGTCATTAATGAATACCTTACTCCTGACTCTACACTCTTGGGAACAAATCTTCATGCATCATCCTTCGATGTTAGAAATTCTAAGATATCATCGTATCTTTCATTATAAATATCCTTGATATATCTTAAGATATTTTTATAACTATTCTTATCTGAAATCATTTATCTCTTCGCGATATCAGTGTTACATCAGAAAAGAAACTGTTTTAGTTTCTAAATTCTGAAAAAAAATTCGAACTTAAAATATGAATGTCTTTGAAGTAGTGTTGAGAACTGATGCATGAGTTAGTATAAAATAATGACACTTGATCAACGTGATTATATTATAGTAAGTCATGCTGAGTTTCTAATAGAACGTGATGATTCACAGATCCTAACGTCATCATGTGCCATGTTACACGACTCTTACATTCTACTTGATCTCCAAACATATCGGAAACATGTTTTCCTGATAATTCTATCTTTTCTCGTGACTTCTGGTAATTTAACAAGTCAGATCATGCTATTACCAGTTCTTTCTTAGAACGATAGCCATGATTATTCAAAATTTAAAGATTTAACCTACGAATCCGAGACGTCTTAATCGCTTTACTTAAAGTCAAGACGAATCTTATTTTCCTCATTTCACTCTTTTGTGATAGCTTCACTCGTACGTTTCGAGTAATCGAATTGTTTCATTCATATCATTCAATGATGATAAAACTCTAATTTCTAGCTCGTATGTGTCATGAAAACATACTTATTGTCAGCCATGACCATCCCAATCAAATTTCGGGACGAAATTTCTTTAACGGGTAGGTACTGTGACGACCCAGAAATTTTCGACCAAATTTAAACTTAATCTTTATATGATTTCAATACAATAAGCAAAGTCTGTAATGTTGAATCTCGAAAATTTTGGAACAGTTACATGAATGCATTTGCCCTTTTGACCAATCTCGACGATTCACGAACAATTGTTTGTAAATAAATATGTAAATGTAAATGTAAGTATATGTATATTAATTTAAAATTTTAAAATATAATTTAAGTATTAGAATTAAATATGTAAAATAGAGTACAAAATAAATAAATACAATTTAAAATGAATTTATATATATATATATATATATATATATATATATATATACATACATATATATGATTGCCATTAATAATTATTATATTGTAATATATATAAACTCTATAAATGTTAACTATCCAAATATATTATTATATAGAATAAGTAACACATAAGTAATAAAATATAAAGTTAATATGTTCTATGTAATTACAAGTAAAGAATATGGTAGTTATAATAATATTATTATTACTTTCATTATTATTATTAATACTAATGTTAATATTAATGTTAAGTACTAGATGCTTTATTATAAATAATATAGATATGAAATTAAATACAATTAATTTGTTATATCATTATTATTATGACTAATATTATTATTATCCTTAGTAATATTATTAATATCATTATTTTTATTATTACTTACTGTTATCATTAATGTAATTATTAATATTGTTATTAATGTTACTAGTATTATCATGACAATATTATCACTTTTATTATTAATATCTTTAACAATATTATTAATATTACTAGTAATAAAATTGTACCATTAATAAAATTATTAATTAGTATTATTATTATTATTATTATTATTATTATTATTATTATTATTATTATTATTATTATTATTATTATTATTATTATTATTATTATTATTATTATTATTATTATTATTATTATTATTATTAGGATTATTATTAAAATACCTATTAATAAATATTACTAAATTAAAAATAAAAATTTATCTAGTAGATTACAAATTCAGTTAGGCTTCCCATCTGCTTTATTTAGTTTTGTTTTTTCTTGTTTGTATATCTCCTGCACGATTATTCTTGTCGACACCCACAAGTGATATAAAAATTGAGCATCTCAGGATTATGAAGAAGCATTCGATATCCACCATATTTATCAATCATACACCTCTTTCATCTGCTTCTAATTTTTGAACTTAAACAGGATTTTTTTTATATAAAAGCTCGAACACTCTGTCTTGTAACATTTTATCAAAATCTTGAGATCGAACGATTTCCTAAAATGTAAAAATGCAGAAGCGTTAGGAATCTTTGTTTAAAACTATCTGCGAAATCTTAAGTCTCAATTCCTCAAATTGAATCTTAATTTCTGAGTCAAAGTTTTTGAGCAAAAAGTCAACGAAATCGTTCTTGAAGAAATTCGAGTTTGTAACTATGTTTCAACTTCAATTAATGATTCTAATAGTTTCTAGGAATGGATTACAATCTTTTTTGTGTTATAATGTTGGTCTAATACGTTCTGTAAATCAAAATCATTTTTTTTTGGTTTGTTACGAACAGCACAGAGGCACTCTTTAAATTTTTATAATTTTTTTTTTGTTTTTGTTGATGATCACAACCACACAACACAGAAAGTTATAAGTTTGGAATATATTTTGTATTATAAATTTTGTCCAACTCAATCTTAAAAAAAAAAAAAAACGAAACCATTTTTTTTCTCCTTTAAACTTGCGACAGCAGCAAGCTTGATTGCAGTTTTTTTATTATTTTTTTATTTTAAAAACCCACTAATTGTTTCTGTAATTATTTAAAGTCCCAAAAATTAATTACGTTACTTGTTGTTAGTTAGTTTGGACATTTGATCGACTTTGAAATATGAGGAAGAAGAAGATAGAAAATGAATCAAGGGTTATATTGTTACAGTGGGTAATTTAAACAGAAATATTGAAATGGAGGGATGGTTATGGGTGTTTGTGAGTGAGTGGGAGGTCACGGGTTCAAGCCCGGATGAAATGTTCCGTTCATATTGATTATAAACGTTCCATATTAATTGATTTCGTTGCGAGGTTTTGACCTCTATATGAGACGTTTTTCAAAGACTGCATTCATTTTTAAAACAACCATAACCTTTATTTTATCAATAAAGGTTTTAAAAACATTACGTAGATTATCAAATAATAATAATCTAAAATATACTGTTTACACACGACCATTACATAATGGTTTACAATAGAAATATATTACATCGACATATGCTTCTTGAATGCAGTTTTTACACAATATCATACAAACATGGACTCCAAATCTTGTCCTTATTTTAGTATGCAACAGCGGAAGCTCTTAGTATTCACCTGAGAATAAACATGCTTTAAACATCAACAAAAATGTTGGTGAGTTATAGGTTTAACCTATATATATCAAATCGTAACAATAGACCACAAGATTTCATATTTCAATACACATCCCATACATAGAGATAAAAATTATTCATATGGTGAACACCTGGTAACCGACATTAACAAGATGCATATATAAGAATATCCCCATCATTCCGGGACACCCTTCGGATATGATATAAATTTCGAAGTACTAAAGCATCCGGTACTTTGGATGGGGTTTGTTAGGCCCAATAGATCTATCTTTAGGATTCGCGTCAATTAGGGTGTCTGTTCCCTTATTCTTAGATTACCAGACTTAATAAAAAGGGGCATATTCAATTTCGATAATTCAACCATAGAATGTAGTTTCACGTACTTGTGTCTATTTTGTAAATCATTTATAAAACCTGCATGTATTCTCATCCCAAAAATATTAGATTTTAAAAGTGGGACTATAACTCACTTTCACAGATATTTCCTTCCTCGGAAATAAGACTTGGCCATGGATTGATTCACGAACCTATACAAATATGTACATATATATCTGTGACGCCCCGTACTAAATCATCATGTACGGACCATCATCAACAGGATCATTACAAGGTTAAGTACTATATGCGTTTTCAAAACAGAGTTTGCATTCATTAAAAAAAGTGACGTCAGAATAAACGTCGAATGTTTTACAATCCAAAAGTAAGCTTCACTAAGTAGAAGCATTAAATAAGTGTACGTGACCACAAAGGTCGTTACATAACATAGTTCCAAAAGTACATAAGTTTGAATGCAAGATAAGTAGTCATGCGATAACAACTCTAAGCAGCGGGTTCTATAGCACGACTAGTATGATAGCGGAAGCGACTTCAAGCACCTGAGAAATACACGCTTAAAAAGGTCAACACAAAGGTTGGTGAGCTATAGTTTAAGTTTAACAGTAATGTAAGTAGGCCACGAGATTTCGGTGCTACAACGAGCGTTTCAAAAGTATGTAAAAGTATATGCTTAACCGCGGGCACCCGGCAACCAACTTAACGTTTATGTACCCCCTGAAAGTGCACTTGGCAAGTGCGTATAACCTCGAAGTATTAAACACTCGTTAAATGCTAGCGCGACTAGCCCGAGTGGGGATGTCAAACCCTATGGATCCATATCTAAGATTCACGTTCACGGTTCAAAAACCAATGACTAAACGTTACCGAGCTAAAGGGAATGTTTCTGCCGTTATATAACCCACACATATATGTAGTTTAAGTACTCGTGCCTATTATGTAAAACATAAAATGCGCATGTATTCTCAGTTCCCAAAATAAGTTAAAGTAAAAAGGGAAAGCTATAACTCACAATGATAAGTAGCGGTAAAATAGTAGTAATGTAGAGTCGGGAAAGTGTGCAAGTAATAGGTCCAAAAGTCCTCAACCTAAGTCAAATAGTACTAAGTCAGTAGCTTGTCTTAAAAGGTTTATAAGTATGTAAATAAGGTCATAAGGGTCATCATCAAACATCATCAAACGAAAGGTATAAGTATGTTTTGTTCATAAAGGAAGTTTTAAAACGAAGGCTGACTTCGGTCAGTCACCACGGTCTCTATACCTACTGAAATAAGGTGAGACCAGTGGCCATGGCTCCGTATATGAGTCCCTTAAGTGTGGTAAAAATCTCAGAAGCAAACTCGTCTTAGTTTGACCGTGGCGACGGTTTAAGTGCGAGTAGGTCAGAATTTTCTGCACAACGTTAGAGGACCTAGTGACGATCGGAGGGCCATAAATCCTAAACCGTAACTCGTATTAAGATGAGTCCTAAACGAAAAATTATCTACTCGAACAGAGCTAACTGAATATCACAGTTACAGTAGCCCAGGTGTTTAGGTCTGACTCAGAAAACAGTAAACAGAAAACACAGAAACAGAAAACTAGAAAAGTAAATGGACTTAGTGACGCTCGGAGGGCCATAGACTCTAAACCGTAACTCGTATGAAGACGAGTCTTATATGAAAAGTTATCTACTCGAAAAGTTCTATCCAAAAATCAAGGTTAGATCAGCCCAGACCTACTGGTCTGTTACGGGTTCAGCTGATCAGAAAGTTTGGACAGAACAGTAAGTTTAAGGGAGTTCCGGTGGATTTGGTGCTTGATGTTCATCATGGTTCTCATCCTTGATGCATATGGCTTCAAGTGTACAACTCATGGATGTGTTTACATCATTTTAACCAAGTCTTGACCATCATAACCCAAGTGAAAGTCTAAGTAAAGTCATTAAGTTAAATCATAATTACCATCCCTTGAATCTTTACTTTAGTGAAACCATAGGTTACAAAACTTTGATTATCAACTAGTAAAGTGTAATTTGAGTGCAAGAATGAAAGTGATAAACTAAATAAACAAGTAACAAGTTCATGAGTTTCATACTTTTAAAGATTCAAGCCTAGGTCTTGATCTTTAGAAAGTAAACTTCAAGTTTACTAACATGAATGCATGTATGATTTTTACAACCACGAACTTACAATCTTTTATAACAATAGAGGTAGAACATAAACTAGAGAGTTTTGTTCTTGCATGTTCTTGTTAGCACAAGATAAATGAAGAATCAAACTAGAAAGTTTGCTCCTTAGTAATTAGTATGTAACAACAAGAAACTAGTAATTAAAACAACTACAAGTAAGTAAGCTATAACAAGATTAAGTAACAATTTAACAACAAAAGAAATGATGATGAAGATGATTGTTGGGGGCTGTTTTAGATGAAGAAAAAGAAGAGTAAATAAGCCTTGTTACTTACCAAGTAGGGAGAAAAATGAGATCAATTGAAAGTGTGCAAGTATGTGTAAGTATAAGTGAGATAATACTAGAGAATATGTAGTCAAAATTTAAAAAAACAATCCCACCCTCCAAGACCCCCATGGTGGACGGTTTTTAGGCCATCCATGGAGTGGTCAACATGCATTATTCTTGCATTGAAGTGTGGTGTTTGTGTGGAATGGGAAAAGCTAAGAGCATGAGGGAATATTGCTAGCATGCTTGTAAGAAATTGTCTTCCACTTAATTTATTTATTCCATGTTTATTATTAATTGGCCATTAGCATAATATGGGCTCCTAGTAGTCCATTAAGGGAGGTAGAGTGGGCCTATAAGTCCATAACCATGAGTCCATAACATTTAACAAGCCCAAGTTCAAGTAATTTACAAATTATTCCAACTAAATCCCAAGTAACTAACTAATCACCATAGTTAATTAAAATGATTAATAAAATTAATCATGAATGTAAATAATACTTGAAATTATTATTCGCGTAAGTTCCGGGTGTCACAAAGACGTTTCGGGCATTAAAGAATCAAGTACGGTTAATCATGGCAACAAGTAAATGTAATAACATACATTCGTTTAATCACACGTATTAATAATAATAATTATTAATAAAATAATGTTGGAAAAACCAGGGTCGTTACATTACCCACCTGTTAAAGAAAATTTCGTCCCGAAATTTTAAGCTGAATCTGAAGGTGATGGAGGAGGTGGAAAAAGGTGAGGATACTTCTGTCTCATTTGATCCTCTTGTTCCCAAGTAAACTCAGGTCCTCGTTTGGCATTCCATCGAACTCGGACGATTGGAATCCTATTGGGTTTCAACTCCTTAACTTCACGTTCCATAATTTCAACAGGCTCTTCCACAAAGTGAAGTTTATCGTCAATAGTAAGTTCCTCCAATGGTATGATCAGTTCAGGTGGAGCAAGACACTTCTTCAAGTTTGATACGTGGAAGGTAGGATGAACTGAGCTCAATTGTGCTGGAAGATCAAGGCGATAAGCAACGGGTCCAACGCGCTCCAAAATTTCAAATGGACCAATGTACCGCGGGTTTAACTTTCCGCGCTTTCCAAAACGAATCACACCCTTCCAAGGTGCAACCTTCAACATAACGCGGTCACCAACGTTGAATTCAAAGTCTTTACGTTTACTATCAGCATAACTCTTTTGGCGATCACGAGCTACCTTGAGTCTGTTTTGAATTTGGGCAATCTTCTCTGATGTTTCGTGGACTATCTCGGGCCCGGTGAGTTGCACTTCACCTAGCTCGGCCCAACAAAGCGGAGAACGGCACTTGCGGCCATACAATGCTTCAAAAGGTGCAGCTTTAATGCTCGAGTGGTAACTGTTGTTGTAAGAGAATTCAGCGAGTGGCAAATGCCTTTCCCAGGCCTTTCCAAAATCAATAACTCATGCACGTAGCATGTCCTCCAAGGTTTGAATTGTTCGTTCACTTTGCCCGTCAGTCTGAGGGTGATATGCAGTGCTCATGTCGAGGCGAGTTCCCATGGCTTCTTGCAAAGAACGCCAAAATCTAGAAGCAAATCGAGGATCGCGATCGGAGATGATCGATAAGGGTATACCGTGTCGTGATACAACCTCTTTAATATAAAGTTGAGCAAGTCTCTCCATTGTATCGGTTTCTTTCATTGCTAAGAAATGTGCAGTCTTGGTAAGACGGTCAACAATAACCCAAATGGTATCGTATCCGCCCACTGTCTTTGGCAGTTTGGTGATAAAGTCCATAGTTATCATCTCCCACTTCCATTGTGGGATTTCCGGCTGTTGAAGTAACCCAGAAGGTTTTTGATGCTCGGCTTTAACCTTTGAGCAAGTCAAACACTTACTAACATAAGCTGCAACGTCTTTCTTGAGATTCGGCCACCAATATTGTTCTTTAATATCATGGTACATCTTGCCCGCTCCGGGATGAATCGAATATCTTGACTTGTGAGCTTCATCCAATATGAGGCTCCGTAAGTCTCCATAGCGTGGTACCCAAATTCTTCCGGCATAACATCGGAGTCCGGATTCTCTAACCTCGAATTTAGAGACGAGAATGTTCAAATATTCATATCGTAAGTGCTTCTCCATGAGAGCCTGTTCTTGGGCTGCTCGGATTTGGTTCTGGAGGTTGGAATGAATCGTGATGTTCAATGCTCGAACGCGAAGAGGTGCCGACCTCTCCTTTCGGCTTAAGGCGTCAGCAACAACGTTGGCCTTACCCGGATGATAGCGAAGTTCACACTTGTAATCATTTAGCGTCTCAATCCACCTTCGTTGTCTCATATTCAAATGTTTCTGATCGAATATATGCTGGAGACTCTTGTGATCGGTGAAGATAGTGCATTTAGTTTCATAAAGGTAGTGCCTCCACAATTTGAGCGCGAAGACAACGGATCCAAGTTCAAGATCGTGTGTAGTATAGTTTCGTTCGTGGATCTTAAGTTGACGAGAAGCATAGGCGATGACCTTCGTGCGTTGCATAAGCACACAACCATAACCAGTTTTCGAGGCGTCGCAGTAAACAACAAAATCGTCATTACCCTCAGGAAGTGATAGGATAGGCGCGGTGGTTAACTTCCGTTTCAAGAATTGAAACGCTTTCTCTTGCTCGTCTCCCCAAACGAATTTCTTTCCTTTGTGAGTGAGTGCGGTTAGCGGACGTGAAATCAGAGAGAAACCTTCGATAAACCTTCAGTAATAACCGGCAAGACCCAAAAATTGGCGGATGTGAGTCGGAGTAGTGGGGGTCTCCCACTTGCTGATAGCTTCGATCTTGGCGGGATCAACTTTGATGCCCTGGTCACTCACAACATGACCCAAAAACTGAACTTCCTTCAACCAGAATTCACACTTGGAAAACTTTGCGTAAAGTTGCTCACGTCTCAAAAGTTCAAGTACTAATCGGAGATGATGCTCGTGTTCTTCTTCGCTCTTAGAGTAGATGAGGATATCATCTATGAAGACTATAACAAATTTGTCCAAGTACGGCTTGCAAACACGATTCATAAGGTCCATAAATACAGTAGGTGCATTGGTCAGACCGAATGGCATTACAAGAAACTCATAATGTCCGTAGCGGGTTCTAAATGCAGTTTTCATCACGTCACTTTCCTTCACCCTCAACTGGTGATAGCCGGATCGTAAATCGATCTTTGAGTAAACACACGATCCTTGCAGTTGGTCAAAAAGATCGTCAATTCGTGGGAGAGGATATCGATTCTTGATTGTTAATTTGTTGAGCTCACGGTAGTCGATACACATTCGGAAAGATCCATCCTTCTTCTTTACAAACAACAAAGGCGCGCCCCACGGCGAAGAACTCGGTTGAATAAACCCTCGATCAAGTAACTCTTGTAGCTGGCTTTGCAATTCTTGCATCTCGGAAGGTGCAAGTCTATAGGGTGCGCGAGCTACATGAAATGTCCCGTTCTTATTGATTAAAAACGTTCCATTTTAATTGATTTCGTTGCGAGGTTTTGACCTCTATATGAGACATTTTTCAAAGACTGCATTCATTTTAAAACAAACCATAACCTTTATTTCATCAATAAAGGTTTAAAAAGCTTTACGTAGATTATCAAATAATGATAATCTAAAATATCCTGTTTACACACGACCATTACATAATGGTTTACAATACAAATATGTTACAACAAAATAAGTTTCTTGAATGCAGTTTTTACACAATATCATACAAGCATGGACTCCAAATCTCGTCCTTATTTAAGTATGCGACAGCGGAAGCTCTTAATAATCACCTGAGAATAAACATGCTTAAAACGTCAACAAAAATGTTGGTGAGTTATAGGTTTAACCTATATATATCAAATCATAATAATAGACCACAAGATTTCATATTTCAATACACATCCCATACATAGAGATAAAAATCATTCATATGGTGAACACCTGGTAACCGACATTAACAAGATGCATATATAAGAATATCCCCATCATTCCGGGACACCCTTCGGATATGATATAAATTTCGAAGTACTAAAGCATCCGGTACTTTGGATGGGGTTTGTTAAGCCCAATAGATCTATCTTTAGGATTCGCGTCAATTAGGGTGTCTGTTCCCTAATTCTTAGATTACCAGACTTAATAACAAGGGGCATATTCGATTTCGATAATTCAACCATAGAATGTAGTTTCACGTACTTGTGTCTATTTTGTAAATCATTTATAAAACCTGCATGTATTCTCATCCCAAAAATATTAGATTTTAAAAGTGGGACTATAACTCACTTTCACAGATTTTTACTTCGTCGGGAAGTAAGACTTGGCCACTGTTGATTCACGAACCTATAACAATATATACATATATATTAAAGTATGTTCAAAATATATTTACAACACTTTTAATATATTTTGATGTTTTAAGTTTATTAAGTCAGCTGTCCTCGTTAGTAACCTATAACTAGTTGTCCACAGTTAGATGTACAGAAATAAATCGATAAATATTATCTTGAATCAATCCACGACCCAGTGTATACGTATCTCAGTATTGATCACAACTCAAACTATATATATTTTGGAATCAACCTCAACCCTGTATAGCTAACTCCAACATTCACATATAGAGTGTCTATGGTTGTTCCGAAATATATATAGATGTGTCGACATGATAGGTCGAAACATTGTATACGTGTCTATGGTATCTCAAGATTACATAATATACAATACAAGTTGATTAAGTTATGGTTGGAATAGATTTGTTACCAATTTTCACGTAGCTAAAATGAGAAAAATTATCCAATCTTGTTTTACCCATAACTTCTTCATTTTAAATCCGTTTTGAGTGAATCAAATTGCTATGGTTTCATATTGAACTCTATTTTATGAATCTAAACAGAAAAAGTATAGGTTTATAGTCGGAAAAATAAGTTACAAGTCGTTTTTGTAAAGGTAGTCATTTCAGTCGAAAGAACGACGTCTAGATGACCATTTTAGAAAACATACTTCCACTTTGAGTTTAACCATAATTTTTGGATATAGTTTCATGTTCATAATAAAAATCATTTTCTCAGAATAACAACTTTTAAATCAAAGTTTATCATAGTTTTTAATTAACTAACCCAAAACAGCCCGCGGTGTTACTACGACGGCGTAAATCCGGTTTTACGGTGTTTTTCGTGTTTCCAGGTTTTAAATCATTAAGTTAGCATATCATATAGATATAGAACATGTGTTTAGTTGATTTTAAAAGTCAAGTTAGAAGGATTAATTTTTGTTTGCGAACAAGTTTAGAATTAACTAAACTATGTTCTAGTGATTACAAGTTTAAACCTTCGAATAAGATAGCTTTATATGTATGAATTGAATGATGTTATGAACATAATTACTACCTTAAGTTCCTTGGATAAACCTACTGGAAAAGGGAAAAATGGATCTAGCTTCAATGGATCCTTGGATGGCTCGAAGTTCTTGAAGCAGAATCATGACACGAAAACAAGTTCAAGTAAGATCATCACTTGAAATAAGATTGTTATAGTTATAGAAATTGAACCAAAGTTTGAATATGATTATTACCTTGTATTAGAATGATAACCTACTGTAAGAAACAAAGATTTCTTGAGGTTGGATGATCACCTTACAAGATTGGAAGTGAGCTAGCAAACTTGAAAGTATTCTTGATTTTATGAAACTAGAACTTTTGGAATTTATGAAGAACACTTAGAACTTGAAGATAGAACTTGAGAGAGATCAATTAGATGAAGAAAATTGAAGAATGAAAGTGTTTTTAGGTGTTTTTGGTCGTTGGTGTATGGATTAGATATAAAGGATATGTAATTTTGTTTTCATGTAAATAAGTCATGAATGATTACTCATATTTTTGTAATTTTATGAGATATTTCATGCTAGTTGCCAAATGATGGTTCCCACATGTGTTAGGTGACTCACATGGGCTGCTAAGAGCTAATCATTGGAGTGTATATACCAATAGTACATACATCTAAAAGCTGTGTATTGTACGAGTACGAATACGGGTGCATACGAGTAGAATTGTTGATGAAACTGAACGAGGATGTAATTGTAAGCATTTTTGTTAAGTAGAAGTATTTTGATAAGTGTATTGAAGTCTTTCAAAATGGAATAAATACATATTAAAACACTACATGTATATACATTTTAACTGAGTCGTTAAGTCATCGTTAGTCGTTACATGTAAGTGTTGTTTTTAAACCTTTAGGTTAACGGTCTTGTTAAATGTTGTTAACCCAATGTTTATAATATCAAATGAGATTTTAAATTATTATATTATCATGATATTATCATGTATGAATATCTCTTAATATGATATATATACATTAAATGTCTTTACAACGATAATCGTTACATATATGTCTCGTTTAAAAATCATTAAATTAGTAGTCTTGTTTTTACATATGTAGTTCATTGTTAATATACTTAATGATATGTTTACTTATCATAGTATCATGTTAACTATATATATATCCATATATATGTCATCATATAGTTTTTACAAGTTTTAACGTTCGTGAATCACCGGTCAACTTGGGTGGTCAATTGTCTATATGAAACCTATTTCAATTAATCAAGTCTTAACAAGTTTGATTGCTTAACATGTTGGAAACATTTAATCATGTAAATATCAATCTCAATTAATATATATAAACATGGAAAAGTTCGGGTCACTACAGTACCTACCCGTTAAATAAATTTCGTCCCGAAATTTTAAGCTGTTGAAGGTGTTGACGAATCTTCTGGAAATAGATGCGGGTATTTCTTCTTCATCTGATCTTCACGCTCCCAGGTGAACTCGGGTCCTCTACGAGCATTCCATCGAACCTTAACAATTGGTATCTTGTTTTGCTTAAGTCGTTTAACCTCACGATCCATTATTTCGACGGGTTCTTCGATGAATTGAAGTTTTTCGTTGATTTGGATTTCATCTAACGGAATAGTGAGATCTTCTTTAGCAAAACATTTCTTTAAATTCGAGATGTGGAAAGTGTTATGTACAGCCGCGAGTTGTTGAGGTAACTCTAGTCGGTAAGCTACTGGTCCGACACGATCAATAATCTTGAATGGTCCAATATACCTTGGATTTAATTTCCCTCGTTTACCAAATCGAACAACGCCTTTCCAAGGTGCAACTTTAAGCATGACCATCTCTCCAATTTCAAATTCTATATCTTTTCTTTTAATGTCAGCGTAGCTCTTTTGTCGACTTTGGGCGGTTTTCAACCGTTGTTGAATTTGGATGATCTTCTCGGTAGTTTCTTGTATAATCTCCGGACCCGTAATCTGTCTATCCCCCACTTCACTCCAACAAATCGGAGACCTGCACTTTCTACCATAAAGTGCTTCAAACGGCGCCATCTCAATGCTTGAATGGTAGCTGTTGTTGTAGGAAAATTCTGCTAACGGTAGATGTCGATCCCAACTGTTTCCGAAATCAATAACACATGCTCGTAGCATGTCTTCAAGCGTTTGTATCGTCCTTTCACTCTGCCCATCAGTTTGTGGATGATAGGCAGTACTCATGTCTAGACGAGTTCCTAATGCTTGCTGTAATGTCTGCCAGAATCTTGAAATAAATCTGCCATCCCTATCAGAGATAATAGAGATTGGTATTCCATGTCTGGAGACGACTTCCTTCAAATACAGTCGTGCTAACTTCTCCATCTTGTCATCTTCTCTTATTGGCAGGAAGTGTGCTGATTTGGTGAGACGATCAACTATTACCCAAATAGTATCAAAACCACTTGCAGTCCTTGGCAATTTAGTGATGAAATCCATGGTAATATTTTCCCATTTCCATTCTGGGATTTCGGGTTGTTGAAGTAGACCTGATGGTTTATGATGCTCAGCTTTGACCTTAGAACACGTCAAACATTCTCCTACGTATTTAGCAACATCGGCTTTCATACCCGGCCACCAAAAATGTTTCTTGAGATCCTTGTACATCTTCCCCGTTCCAGGATGTATTGAGTATCTGGTTTTATGAGCTTCTCTAAGTACCATTTCTCTCATATCTCCAAATTTTGGTACCCAAATCCTTTCAGCCCTATACCTGGTTCCGTCTTCCCGAATATTAAGATGCTTCTCCGATCCTTTGGGTATTTCATCCTTTAAATTTCCCTCTTTTAAAACTCCTTGTTGCGCCTCCTTTATTTGAGTAGTAATGTTATTATGAATCATTATATTCATAGATTTTACTCGAATGGGTTCTCTGTCCTTCCTGCTCAAGGCATCGGCTACCACATTTGCCTTCCCCGGGTGGTAACGAATCTCAAAGTCGTAATCATTCAATAATTCAATCCACCTACGCTGCCTCATATTCAGTTGTTTCTGATTAAATATGTGTTGAAGACTTTTGTGGTCGGTATATATAATACTTTTGACCCCATATAAGTAGTGCCTCCAAGTCTTTAATGCAAAAACAACCGCGCCTAATTCCAAATCATGCGTCGTATAATTTTGTTCGTGAATCTTCAATTGTCTAGACGCATAAGCAATCACCTTCGTTCGTTGCATTAATACACAACCGAGACCTTGCTTTGATGCGTCACAATAAATCACAAAATCATCATTCCCTTCAAGCAATGACAATATAGGTGCCGTAGTTAGCTTTTTCTTCAATAACTGAAACGCTTTCTCTTGTTCATCATTCCATTCAAATTTCTTCCCTTTATGTGTTAATGCAGTCAAGGGTTTTGCTATTCTGGAAAAGTCTTGGATGAACCTTCTGTAGTAACCAGCTAGTCCTAAAAACTGGCGTATGTGTTTCGGAGTTTTCGGGGTTTCCCACTTTTCAACAGTTTCTATCTTTGCCGGATCCACCTTAATACCTTCTTTGTTCACTATGTGACCGAGGAATTGAACTTCTTCCAACCAAAATGCACACTTTGAAAACTTAGCGTACAATTCTTCCTTCCTCAATACTTCTAACACCTTTCTCAAATGTTCACCATGTTCTTGGTCATTCTTTGAGTAAATAAGTATGTCATCAATGAAAACAATGACAAACTTGTCAAGGTATGGTCCACACACTCGGTTCATAAGGTCCATGAACACAGCTGGTGCATTAGTTAAACCAAACGGCATGACCATAAACTCGTAATGACCGTAACGTGTTCTGAAAGCAGTCTTTGGAATATCATCTTCTTTCACCCGCATTTGATGATACCCGGAACGTAAGTCAATCTTTGAATAAACAGACGAGCCTTGTAGTTGATCAAATAAGTCATCGATTCTCGGTAGTGGGTAGCGGTTCTTGATGGTAAGTTTGTTCAACTCTCGGTAGTCGATACACAACCTGAATGTACCATCTTTCTTCTTGACAAACAAAACAGGAGCTCCCCACGGTGATGTGCTTGGTCGAATGAAACCACGCTCTAAAAGTTCTTGTAATTGGCTTTGTAGTTCTTTCATCTCGCTGGGTGCGAGTCTGTAAGGAGCACGAGCTATTGGTGCAGCTCCTGGTACAAGATCTATTTGAAATTCAACGGATCGATGTGGGGGTAATCCCGGTAATTCTTTCGGAAATACATCGGGAAATTCTTTTGCGATGGGAACATCATTGATGCTCTTTTCTTCAGTTTGTACTTTCTCGACTTGTGCTAGAACAGCATAGCAACCTTTTCTTATTAGTTTTTGTGCCTTCAAATTACTAATAAGATGTAGCTTCGTGTTGCCCTTTTCTCCGTACACCATTAAGGGTTTTCCTTTTTCTCGTATAATGCGAATTGCATTTTTGTAACAAACGATCTCTGCTTTCACTTCTTTCAACCAGTCCATACCGATTATCACATCAAAACTCCCTAACTCTACTGGTATCAAATCAATCTTAAATGTTTCGCTAACCAGTTTAATTTCTCGATTCCGACATATATTATCTGCTGAAATTAATTTACCATTTGCTAATTCGAGTAAAAATTTACTATCCAAAGGCGTCAATGGACAACTTAATTTAGCACAAAAATCTCTACTCATATAGCTTCTATCCGCACCCGAATCAAATAAAACGTAAGCAGATTTATTGTCAATAAGAAACGTACCCGTAACAAGCTCCGGGTCTTCCTGTGCCTCTGCCGCATTAATATTGAAAACTCTTCCGCGGCCTTGTCCATTCGTGTTCTCCTGGTTCGGGCAATTTCTAATAATGTGGCCCGGTTTTCCACATTTATAACAAACTACATTGGCATAACTTGCTCCGACACTACTTGCTCCGCCATTACTCATTCCGACACCATTTGTTCCTTTCGTTCTATTAACCCCTGGTCCGTAGACATCACACTTCGCCGCGCTATGACCATTTCTTTTACACTTGTTGCAAAATTTGGTGCAGAACCCCGAGTGATTCTTTTCACACCTTTGGCATAGCTGCTTCTGATTGTTGTTGTTGTTGCGGTTATTATTGTTGTTGGGATGATTGTTGTAGTTGCTGTTGTTGTTGTTGTTGTTGTTGTTGGGCCGTTTGTTGTAGTTGCGATTGATGTTGCGATTGTTGGGATAATTGTTGCGATTATTGTTGTAATTGCTGTTGTTGTTGTATTGGTGATTCTTATCACCATTTTCCTACCACTTTCTTTTGACTTGCTTCACATTGGCCTCTTCAGCAGTCTGTTCTTTAATTCTTTCTTCAATCTGGTTCACTAGTTTGTGAGCCATTCTACATGCCTGTTGTATGGAGGCGGGCTCGTGTGAACTTATATCTTCTTGGATTCTTTCCGGTAATCCTTTCACAAACGCGTCGATCTTCTCTTCCTCATCTTCGAATGCTCCCGGACACAATAGGCACAATTCTGTGAATCGTCTTTCGTACGTGGTAATATCAAATCCTTGGGTTCGTAACCCTTTAAGTTCTGTCTTGAGCTTATTGACCTCGGTTCTGGGACGGTATTTCTCGTTCATCAAGTGCTTGAATGCTGACCACGGTAGTGCGTACGCATCGTCTTGTCCCACTTGCTCTAGATAGGTATTCCACCATGTTAACGCAGAACCTGTGAAGGTATGCGTAGCGTACTTCACTTTGTCCTCTTCAGTACACTTACTTATGGCAAACACCGATTCAACCTTCTTGGTCCACCGTTTCAATCCGATCGGTCCTTCGGTTCCATCAAATTCCAAAGGCTTGCAGGCAGTGAATTCTTTGTAGGTGCATCCTACACGATTTCCTGTACTGCTAGATCCAAGGTTATTGTTGGTATGTAGCGCAGCCTGTACTGCAGCTATGTTTGAAGCTAGAAAAGTACGGAATTCCTCTTCATTCATATTCACAGTGTGTCGAGTAGTCGGTGCCATTTCCTTCAAAATAGTTAAATGGAGCAAGTTAATCATACAGAATATTAAGAGTAGTTAATAGTATTTCGTAGCATAATATGAACTCATTTATAAAAGCTTTTTCTTCATATTAGCGTTTTATAAGTTTAAATTCGGGTAGTACCTACCCGTTAAGTTCATACTTAGTAGCTAATATACAATTCAACTACTACAATTCTATATGAAAAACTGATTATAATAATATTTCGCGTTCAAACTTTTATACAATATTTTACAAACTTACAATACCGCTTATTTTACATAAAGCATGAAATATAGCACACAATAACTTTGATACAAGATAGTTGTGAAGAAAATTCTAGCTAGTACACAAGTCGTTCAGCAAAGGCAATAAAGACACGTAATTCATACGTCCAGAAACAAGTCATGCATTCTGGTTTTACTAGGACTACTTCCCATCCTTGGTCTTGTGCAACATAACCGTTATGGCTGTTGATAAGACAGCGTGTTGTAACGTCGTCAAAGGGACGAGGGTTACGTAATGTCCAACAGTCCCGTAATAATCTAAAAACCTCATTTCTTACCCCAATTACCGACTCCGTCACTTGTGGAAACGTTTTGTTTAATAGTTGTAGCCCGATGTTCTTGTTCTCACTTTGGTGAGAAGTGAACATTACTAATCCGTAAGCATAACATGCTTCATTATGTTGCATGTTAGCCGCTTTTTCTAAATCACGAAGTCCAATATTCGGATATATTGAGTCAAAATAATTTCTTAACCCATTGCGTAAAATAGCATTTGGGTTCCCCGCAATATATGCGTCAAAGTAAACACATCGTAACTTATGGGTTTCCCAATGTGATATCCCCCATCTTTCAAACGAAAGTCTCTTATAAACCAAGACATTCTTGGAACGTTCTTCGAATGTCTTACAAACTGATCTCGCCTTAAATAGTTGTGCCGAAGAATTCTGGCCGACTCTAGACAAGATTTCATCAATCATGTCTCCGGGTAGGTCTCTTAAAATATTGGGTTGTCTATCCATTTTGTGTTTTTAAACTGTAAAATAGACAAGAGTTAGATTCATAAAAAAATACTTATTAATACAAGCAATTTTTACATATATCATAAAGCATAAGAACACTATATTACATATATTACACCACACGAATACAACTATCTTATTCTGACTCGCTCGTTTCTTCTTCTTCGATTTTGGTTCGTTTTGCCAAGTTTCTAGGGATATATGATGTTTCCCTAATACGAGCCGTCGTTATCCACATTGGTTTAGAAAAACCTGGTGGTTTAGAGGTTCCCGGGTCATTGTTACAACTTAAGGACTTCGGGGGTTGACGATACATATAAAGTTCATCGGGGTTGGAATTAGATTTCTCTATTTTTATGCCCTTTCCCTTATTATTTTCTTTTGCCTTTTTAAATTCAGTTGGGGTAATTTCTATAACATCATCGGAATTCTCGTCGGAATCCGATTCATCGGAGAATTGGTAATCCTCCCAATATTTTGCTTCCTTGGCGGAAACACCATTGACCATAATTAACCTTGGTCGGTTGGTTGAGGATTTTCTTTTACTTAACCGTTTTATTATTTCCCCCACCGGTTCTATTTCTTCATCCGGTTCCGATTCTTCTTCCGGTTCCGATTCTTCTTCCGGTTCCGACTCTTCTCCCGGTTCCTCTTCGGGAACTTGTGAATCAGTCCACAAATCATTCCAATTTACATTTGACTCTTCATTATTATTAGGTGAGTCAATGGGACTTGTTCTAGAGGTAGACATCTATCACATAACACGTTAAGAGATTAATATATCACATAATATTCATATGTTAAAAATATATAGTTTCCAACAAAAATGTTAAGCAATCATTTTTAAAGAAAACACGGTCGAAGTCCAGACTCATTAATGCATCCTAACAAACTCGATAAGACACACTAATGCAAATTTTCTGGTTCTCTAAGACCAACGCTCTGATACCAACTGAAATGTCCCGTTCTTATTGATTAAAAACGTTCCATTTTAATTGATTTCGTTGCGAGGTTTTGACCTCTATATGAGACGTTTTTCAAAGACTGCATTCATTTTAAAACAAACCATAACCTTTATTTCATCAATAAAGGTTTAAAAAGCTTTACGTAGATTATCAAATAATGATAATCTAAAATATCCTGTTTACACACGACCATTACATAATGGTTTACAATACAAATATGTTACAACAAAATAAGTTTCTTGAATGCAGTTTTTACACAATATCATACAAGCATGGACTCCAAATCTCGTCCTTATTTAAGTATGCGACAGCGGAAGCTCTTAATAATCACCTGAGAATAAACATGCTTAAAACGTCAACAAAAATGTTGGTGAGTTATAGGTTTAACCTATATATATCAAATCATAATAATAGACCACAAGATTTCATATTTCAATACACATCCCATACATAGAGATAAAAATCATTCATATGGTGAACACCTGGTAACCGACATTAACAAGATGCATATATAAGAATATCCCCATCATTCCGGGACACCCTTCGGATATGATATAAATTTCGAAGTACTAAAGCATCCGGTACTTTGGATGGGGTTTGTTAAGCCCAATAGATCTATCTTTAGGATTCGCGTCAATTAGGGTGTCTGTTCCCTAATTCTTAGATTACCAGACTTAATAACAAGGGGCATATTCGATTTCGATAATTCAACCATAGAATGTAGTTTCACGTACTTGTGTCTATTTTGTAAATCATTTATAAAACCTGCATGTATTCTCATCCCAAAAATATTAGATTTTAAAAGTGGGACTATAACTCACTTTCACAGATTTTTACTTCGTCGGGAAGTAAGACTTGGCCACTGTTGATTCACGAACCTATAACAATATATACATATATATTAAAGTATGTTCAAAATATATTTACAACACTTTTAATATATTTTGATGTTTTAAGTTTATTAAGTCAGCTGTCCTCGTTAGTAACCTATAACTAGTTGTCCACAGTTAGATGTACAGAAATAAATCGATAAATATTATCTTGAATCAATCCACGACCCAGTGTATACGTATCTCAGTATTGATCACAACTCAAACTATATATATTTTGGAATCAACCTCAACCCTGTATAGCTAACTCCAACATTCACATATAGAGTGTCTATGGTTGTTCCGAAATATATATAGATGTGTCGACATGATAGGTCGAAACATTGTATACGTGTCTATGGTATCTCAAGATTACATAATATACAATACAAGTTGATTAAGTTATGGTTGGAATAGATTTGTTACCAATTTTCACGTAGCTAAAATGAGAAAAATTATCCAATCTTGTTTTACCCATAACTTCTTCATTTTAAATCCGTTTTGAGTGAATCAAATTGCTATGGTTTCATATTGAACTCTATTTTATGAATCTAAACAGAAAAAGTATAGGTTTATAGTCGGAAAAATAAGTTACAAGTCGTTTTTGTAAAGGTAGTCATTTCAGTCGAAAGAACGACGTCTAGATGACCATTTTAGAAAACATACTTCCACTTTGAGTTTAACCATAATTTTTGGATATAGTTTCATGTTCATAATAAAAATCATTTTCTCAGAATAACAACTTTTAAATCAAAGTTTATCATAGTTTTTAATTAACTAACCCAAAACAGCCCGCGGTGTTACTACGACGGCGTAAATCCGGTTTTACGGTGTTTTTCGTGTTTCCAGGTTTTAAATCATTAAGTTAGCATATCATATAGATATAGAACATGTGTTTAGTTGATTTTAAAAGTCAAGTTAGAAGGATTAATTTTTGTTTGCGAACAAGTTTAGAATTAACTAAACTATGTTCTAGTGATTACAAGTTTAAACCTTCGAATAAGATAGCTTTATATGTATGAATTGAATGATGTTATGAACATCATTACTACCTTAAGTTCCTTGGATAAACCTACTGGAAAAGAGAAAAATGGATCTAGCTTCAATGGATCCTTGGATGGCTCGAAGTTCTTGAAGCAGAATCATGACACGAAAACAAGTTCAAGTAAGATCATCACTTGAAATAAGATTGTTATAGTTATAGAAATTGAACCAAAGTTTGAATATGATTATTACCTTGTATTAGAATGATAACCTACTGTAAGAAACAAATATTTCTTGAGGTTGGATGATCACCTTACAAGATTGGAAGTGAGCTAGCAAACTTGAAAGTATTCTTGATTTTATGAAACTAGAACTTTTGGAATTTATGAAGAACACTTAGAACTTGAAGATAGAACTTGAGAGAGATCAATTAGATGAAGAAAATTGAAGAATGAAAGTGTTTGTAGGTGTTTTTGGTCGTTGGTGTATGGATTAGATATAAAGGATATGTAATTTTGTTTTCATGTAAATAAGTCATGAATGATTACTCATATTTTTGTAATTTTATGAGATATTTCATGCTAGTTGCCAAATGATGGTTCCCACATGTGTTAGGTGACTCACATGGGCCGCTAAGAGCTGATCATTGGAGTGTATATACCAATAGTACATACATCTAAAAGCTGTGTATTGTACGAGTACGAATACGGGTGCATACGAGTAGAATTGTTGATGAAACTGAACGAGGATGTAATTGTAAGCATTTTTGTTAAGTAGAAGTATTTTGATAAGTGTATTGAAGTCTTTCAAAAGTGTATAAATACATATTAAAACACTACATGTATATACATTTTAACTGAGTCGTTAAGTCATCGTTAGTCGTTACATGTAAGTGTTGTTTTTAAACCTTTAGGTTAACGGTCTTGTTAAATGTTGTTAACCCAATGTTTATAATATCAAATGAGATTTTAAATTATTATATTATCATGATATTATCATGTATGAATATCTCTTAATATGATATATATACATTAAATGTCTTTACAACGATAATCGTTACATATATGTCTCGTTTAAAAATCATTAAGTTAGTAGTCTTGTTTTTACATATGTAGTTCATTGTTAATATACTTAATGATATGTTTACTTATCATAGTATCATGTTAACTATATATATATCCATATATATGTCATCATATAGTTTTTACAAGTTTTAACGTTCGTGAATCACCGGTCAACTTGGGTGGTCAATTGTCTATATGAAACCTATTTCAATTAATCAAGTCTTAACAAGTTTGATTGCTTAACATGTTGGAAACATTTAATCATGTAAATATCAATCTCAATTAATATATATAAACATGGAAAAGTTCGGGTCACTACACTACAGGTGCAGCTCCTGGCACTAAGTCGATTTGAAATTCTACTGCCCTCGGTGGCGGTAATCCAGGCAATTCTTCGGGAAAGACATCGGAGAACTCGTTCACAATACGCACATCTTCCACTTTCTTCTCCTCGGTTCCTACAGTTTTCACATGAGCTAGGACAGCAAGGCGTCCTTTCTTCATTATTTTCTGTGCTTTAATGCAACTGATGAGGTTCAATTGAGAGCTACATCTCTCTCCATAAATGATCAATGGCTCGCCATCTCCTTGCGGTATACGAAGAGCTTTGTCTCCATAAATAATCTCGGCTCTTATCTTAGTCTACCAATCCATGCCAATAATAACATCAAAACTTCCCAACTTAATGGGTATCAAGTCTATCTCAAAGTCTACACCGGCTATGTTGATAATAGCCCCTCGGCCAATTTGGTCCACTTTTTCAAGTTTTCCGTTGGCTACCTCGACAAGCATACTTTCCTTTAAAGGAAATAACGACCAATCTAACTTATCACAAAAATGTCTACACACATAGCTCCTATCGGCACCAGTATCAAATAGGACAGAAGCTAAAAGATTGTTGATTTTGAATATACCTGTCACCAAGTCAGGGTTGTTGCGGACGTCCCCTGCATTAACATTGAAGGCTCTAGCACGTGGTGGTCCGCCATCCTTACGCTTGTTTGGGCACTCGTTCCTGAAATGGCCCGTCTTTCCACACTCATAACATTTCCTAGGCCCATTGTTGTTGTGGTTCGGCTTCACGTTCAAAGTAGTAACCTTACAATCCTTACCAACATGCCCAGTCCGTTGGCATTTCTCACAGACAACATTGCAATACCCGGTGTGGTGCTTATAACACCTCTTGCATTGTGGTAAAGTTCCTTTGTAGTTTGGGTTGGAGCTGTTGTTGTTGTTGGGGTTGGTGTTGTTGTGGTTTTGCCTGAAACCTTCATGTCGCTTTGCCGGGTTTTGATCATAGTTTCTACCTCGGTTGTTGTTGTTGTGGTTGTTGTCCCATTTCCTCTTCTCGCCACTACCAGTTTCAAACTTAGCCTTCTCCGGCTCGTCAAGGATGATTTGATTCAAGAGAGTATGCGCCATGCGCATTGCTTCGGGAACACTTGGTGGCTTGGATGAGGTAACATTGCCCTTGATGGACTTAGGAAGTCCCGAGAAGTATTTTTCCAAGCGCTTAAATTCGGGGGTGACCATGGTCGGGCACATAAGAGCCAACTCCAAAAACCTACGATTGTAACTGTTAAGGTCGTTCCCTACGGTCTTCAATTGCATAAATTCAATTTCCATCTTTTGGATTTCGGTCCTCGGACAGTATTCCTTGATCATAGCAGATTTAAATTCTTCCCAAGGCGTAGCATACGCCTCATCAATTCCTTGCGCTTGGGCCATGGTATTCCACCATGTAAGCGCACCATCGGAAAGCGTGCAAGATGCAAATTTCGTTTTGTTAGCCTCAGAGCAATTGCTAACCCTGAATACCGATTCTAACTTTCCGAACCATCTTGTGAGACCGACTGGTCCCTCAGTGCCACTGAAGTAGTGCGGCTTACAGCTTTGGAATTCCTTATATGTACACCCAATTTGGACGGGTGGAACAACCGGTGGTGGTGGTGGTGGAGCTTGGGGTTGCCTTTCAGCTAGAGCAGCAGCAACACGCTCGTTAATCATTTCCTCAATTTGTGCTGCGGTAGGGGTTGATCTCCCGTTGGCCATGATGTTCTAAACAAACATTTTGACTCAAGTCAAAATCCAGTATGCAAATAATAATAATATAGTGTATAACAATCAACATGAAAACAGCACAACACATGTTGATTAAGTAACGCAAGCAGATATAAGTACCACAAAACCATGATAATGTAAATAGAACACTTGTGCAAAAAGTAATCAACACAAATTTCCATTCATTAAAGATAATAAGTTCCATACATTACAATAAGTTCGTACGATACATAAGTGAAATATGAAATTCCAAAAGAGATTACAATACAGAATCTAATACAAAGTCCTACGGTGATGGTGGGTGCAAGATGTCCAAAACCTGAGCCAACTGCTCCTCAAGCTCAGTAACTCGGGCCTGAAGAATCTCAATCTCCCGCCTCAGTCCATCATTAGAGGAAGATGGCGGGGCAGGTGGTGCTGGCGGTGCAGGTGGTGCTGGCGGTGCTGAAGTAGATGGTCCGGCTCTGGGTGGAGATGGTAATATCAGTGGGTCAGCAGGGTACGGCACCAGCCGTTTACGAGCAGTAATCCTCTGACGCCGACCAAAAGCGTCAGTGATAGTACGACCCGGAATAATGCCAGCGAAGCGATACCGCTTCTTCGGCGGGGTAGAGGGTGCCTGAATCGGTCTGTCAGCGGGATCCTCCTCATCACTGGAGTCATCAGATGAGGTGTCGTCTGAAGGAGCATCGGTGGAAGACCCGTCGTCTGAATCATGTGGTGGTGACACGGGTGGCTCAACTGGATATCCGAAGGCGGCCAACATCTGTCGGTGTCGGCCTGGCGTAATCACGGCTAGGTATCCGTCGGGAGTGCGTCGGCAGGGAGTGCGCCAGTGATTACGAAAAGGACCTTCCCCGAACTCCGCGGGGATCTCCATACCACCAATGCGAGCCAGTTGCCTCGGGGGTCTGGAAGAAGATGCTGGGGCAGGTGCACTAGAGCTAGCTCCGGAAGTGGAAGCGCCGGGATCGCAAGTGGGTGTCGGGGCCGGAATATCGGCAGCAGCAGCAGCAGCAGGTGTAGCAGTAGGTGGGACAACGGGGTCTGAGCCTGTACTGCCCGGAATGCCAGCAGGTGAAACGTCCGACATCTGAACAAGGAAAAATAAATTTTTCCATGTCAGTAAGTCATAAAGCACGCAAATAATTGGCCAATAGTTTAAATCATGTATAACAGTAACTAGCATGGCAATAACAGCAAATCGTATGAAAGTAGCATGCAATCGAAAGAAAATAATAGCATGCAGTAGTGAAAACATGTAGTAACATACGGCATATAGCAGTAAAGGTAAGCAGCAACATGTAGTAAACACAGCGGAAACAAGTAAACTAGCAAGTTGTAGATTAGTCCTATTAGTGAATCCTACTCGGGTCGGTCTTAGACTCACTAATGCATCCTAATTCCCTACAACCAACGCTCTGATACCAAATGTGACGCCCCGTACTAAATCATCATGTACGGACCATCATCAACAGGATCATTATAAGGTTAAGTACTATATGCGTTTTCAAAACAGAGTTTGCATTCATTAAAAAAAGTGACGTCAGAACAAACGTCGAATGTTTTACAATCCAAAAGTAAGCTTCACTAAGTAGAAGCATTAAATAAGTGTACGTGACCACAAAGGTCGTTACATAACATAGTTCCAAAAGTACATAAGTTTGAATGCAAGATAAGTAGTCATGCGATAACAACTCTAAGCAGCGGGTTCTACAGCACGACTAGTATGATAGCGGAAGCGACTTCAAGCACCTGAGAAATACACGCTTAAAAAGGTCAACACAAAGGTTGGTGAGCTATAGTTTAAGTTTAACAGTAATGTAATTAGGCCACGAGATTTCGGTGCTACAACGAGCGTTTCAAAAGTATGTAAAAGTATATGCTTAACCGCGGGCACCCGGCAACCAACTTAACGTTTATGTACCCCCTGAAAGTGCACTTGGCAAGTGCGTATAACCTCGAAGTATTAAACACTCGTTAAATGCTAGCGCGACTAGCCCGAGTGGGGATGTCAAACCCTATGGATCCATATCTAAGATTCGCGTTCACGGTTCAAAAACTAATGACTAAACGTTACCGAGCTAAAGGGAATGTTTCTGCCGTTATATAACCCACACATATATGTAGGTTAAGTACTCGTGCCTATTATGTAAAACATAAAATGCGCATGTATTCTCAATTCCCAAAATAAGTTAAAGTAAAAAGGGAAAGCTATAACTCACAATGATAAGTAGCGGTAAAATAGTAGTAATGTAGAGTCGGGAAAGTGTGCAAGTAATCGGTCCAAAAGTCCTCAACCTAAGTCAAATAGTACTAAGTCAGTAGCTTGTCTTAAAAGGTTTATAAGTATGTAAATAAGGTCATAAGGGTCATCATCAAACATCATCAAACGAAAGGTATAAGTATGTTTTGTTCATAAAGGAAGTTTTAAAACGAAGGCTGACTTCGGTCAGTCACCACGGTCTCTATACCTACTGAAATAAGGTGAGACCAGTGGCCATGGCTCCGTATATGAGTCCCTTAAGTGTGGTAAAAATCTCAGAAGCAAACTCGTCTTAGTTTGACCGTGGCGACGGTTTAAGTGCGAGTAGGTCAGAATTTTCTGCACAACGTTAGAGGACCTAGTGACGATCGGAGGGCCATAAATCCTAAACCGTAACTCGTATTAAGATGAGTCCTAAACGAAAAATTATCTACTCGAACAGAGCTAACTGAATATCACAGTTACAGTAGCCCAGGTGTTTAGGTCTGACTCAGAAAACAGTAAACAGAAAACAGAAACAGAAAACTAGAAAAGTAAATGGACTTAGTGACGCTCGGAGGGCCATAGACTCTAAACCGTAACTCGTATGAAGACGAGTCTTATATGAAAAGTTATCTACTCGAAAAGTTCTATCCAAAAATCAAGGTTAGATCAGCCCAGACCTACTGGTCTGTTACGGGTTCAGCTGATCAGAAAGTTTGGACAGAACAGTAAGTTTAAGGGAGTTCCGGTGGTTTTGGTGCTTGATGTTCATCATGGTTCTCATCCTTGATGCATATGGCTTCAAGTGTACAACTCATGGATGTGTTTACATCATTTTAAACAAGTCTTGACCATCATAACCCAAGTGAAAGTCTAAGTAAAGTCATTAAGTTAAATCATAATTACCATCCCTTGAATCTTTACTTTAGTGAAACCATAGGTTACAAAACTTTGATTATCAACTAGTAAAGTGTAATTTGAGTGCAAGAATTAAAGTGATAAACTAAATAAACAAGTAACAAGTTCATGAGTTTCATACTTTTAAAGATTCAAGCCTAGGTCTTGATCTTTAGAAAGTAAACTTCAAGTTTACTAACATGAATGCATGTATGATTTTTACAACCACGGACTTACAATCTTTTATAACAATAGAGGTAGAACATAAACTAGAGAGTTTTGTTCTTGCATGTTCTTGTTAGCACAAGATAAATGAAGAATCAAACTAGAAAGTTTGCTCCTTAGTAATTAGTATGTAACAACAAGAAACTAGTAATTAAAACAACTACAAGTAAGTAAGCTATAACAAGATTAAGTAACAATTTAACAACAAAAGAAATGATGATGAAGATGATTGTTGGGGGCTGTTTTAGATGAAGAAAAAGAAGAGTAAATAAGCCTTGTTACTTACCAAGTAGAGAGAAAAATGAGATCAATTGAAAGTGTGCAAGTATGTGTAAGTATAAGTGAGATAATACTAGAGAATATGTAGTCAAAATTTAAAAAAACAATCCCACCCTCCAAGACCCCCATGGTGGACGGTTTTTAGGCCATCCATGGAGTGGTTGTCATAACCCGTCCTTAACCATAAGAACGCGTTAGATAACGTATGATTTCATTGCGAGGTATTGACCTCTATATGAGACATTTTTGAAAGAAAACTGCATATATTATACATTACAAACCATAACCATTATTTTTGTTACAAGCTTAAGACAATAAAAAGAAGATTAACGTTTAGCGATAATCTTTGACTTACAAACTTTACAAATGATGACAACAACACGGTTTCTAGCATATTTTACAATACAACATCTCGGATATGCAGTTTTATTTTTGACACAAATATGCGTACGCAAGATCCTGGTTAGATCCAACATGATGCAGCGGAAGCTTTAGAAATCACCTGAGAATAGACATGTTTTAAAAAGGTCAACATAAAGTTGGTGAGATATAGGTTTAATGCCGGCAGCAATATATATATAGACCACAAGATTTCGTATATAAACAGTTTAATAAAAGTATTCTAAGTGGTTGAGCACTTGGTAACCATACTTAACATTTTCACGTCGCATATTCCCTTTAATATGAAATCTTACTACACCGTACCAAGTGTAGTTACAAAACGAAGTACTGTGCAACCGTTGAATACTGGTCGTCCAGTCCGGTTGGGGTTGTCAGGCCCGATAGATCTATCAACAGGATTCGCGTTTACAATACCGCTGTAAATATTAGTTACCAAGCTACAGGGAAGTATGCCAGTGGTACAACTCAACGTAGAACATATTTTTCAGTTACTTGTGTCCATATCGTAAAACATAAAATACATGTATTCTCATCCCGAAATATTTAGAGTTTAAAAGTGGGACTATATACTCACTCTTGTCTTGATGATATATATAATTTGACTCGGTCTTCCGGTTGATATCACGAACCTATCCATATATAATATATCAATATGTTTTCATTTTAAAACAAACGTTATATATATATATACTTGTTATACTTTTAATATTTTGAATATTTCCTTAGTCCGTAGTTAGCAGTTCGTTGTTAGTAATTCAATTTTAATGGTTCATTTTTAGATGTTTAATATACCCGCAATGAAATAAATAAAACCCCCAACGAAATAAATAAAACCCCATCGTATATGTATTGGTCGAGATTAATCTTGACCCATGGTACCGGTGTTGTCAAATGACGTGTTGCGTACATAAAGTACCGGTGTTGTCAAATGACGTGTTGCGTACAATCATGGGATCTTATGATTAATCTTCTCGTGTTGTTTACGGGTGATCCTGAACCATATAAAATTGAATTATAAGTACATATATATAAAATATCATGTTATCTTAGAAGTATGTGATTTTATGTAAATTTTTCCAATGAATCCCGAAGTCATTTAAGTCTTGGATAACCAATTTTGTTTCGGTCATAGTTTCTTCGTTACAAGTCCGTTTTCGTTGATTCAAATTGCCATCTTCTTGGATCGAGTTCTTCTTTAAGACTATGAACTGTAAATACCTTGGTTTGTATTCAAAATCATACGGCATAAGTGAAAGTTTAGTGAAACATATGAAGTTAAACATTTTGTTACAACAAAATCATTTAATGACCATTTTTCCAAAAATACTTATACTTTGAAAAACCAAGTTTTACCTTGTTAAATTAACATATAAATAAGTTATGTTACATGTCTTGAAGTATTTTAAAAGTTAAGTTAGAAGGATCTATTTAGTTTGCAAACAAGTTTGAAAACATTCAAACTATGTTCTTGTTGTTAAACTTGTATACCACAAAATATGATAGCTATATATATATGAATCGAATAAGGTTATGAACATAGATTCTACCTCAAGTTCCTTGGATAAGTTTGCTGTAAAAGAGGAGTAAGAAGCTAGAATCAAAAGGGTGATAGAAGTGGATGAAAGATTGGAAGTAAGTTGGTGTTCTTGGAGGGTTTTCTTGAAGTGTTTTTGTATGGTTTTCTTATGGTGTTTTAGTATGGTTTTTGAAGCTAGATCTTCTTGGAAACTTTGCTGAATTGATTAAGGGTTTTAAGGCTATGGAAGAGTGTGTGTTTTGCTAAGAGATTTGAAGTTGAAATGAACTAAAATGATGATACATATAGATAAAAAAAAACGTGACCATGGGGGTCCTCATGGACAAAATTTCAAGTTATAATTTTATGTATCTAGTCCTAATTGCTTCCAAGTTCAATTACCTAGCCCTCATGGCATGAATAATGGCTGGTTAGGTGGTGATTTTGATGTGTATTTACTATTAGTAAATACGTATAGGAGCTTGGTATGATACGAGTACAATACTCTAGGTATACGTATAGAAATTTTGTGAAAAATGGAATGAGGATTCAAATATAGCTATCTTTTGTGAATACACTTATATGGTTTTATGTATTTAAGTCTTTAAAAGTGATTAAATACATTACTTATACAATATATGTATAAACATTATATGTCTTAAGTATTTATGTCAAATAACGTTACGTATAGTTATCGTTTTGAAAACTTAAGTTAGTAGTTTCAAAATACACATATAACTTGTTGTTATTAATACAAAATGAGATATTAAAACATTTATTAATCATGTTAAATATGTATATATACATTTATATACACAAACGTATAATTATCATATATTGTATAGTTCGTGATATCATCGGTCAAACTAGACGGTCAAACGTTGTGTAAAACTCTTTTCGGAAACATAAGTCTCAACAATTTGGATTTCTTATCAAGTTGGTAATGTTTAATTTATGTAAATATTAATCTTATAAGTATAGTATGATCGAAAAAGTGCGGGTCGTTACATTACCTCCCCGTTAAATAAATTTCGTCCCGAAATTTTAAAATTGTACCTATTTTGCGTTATCGAGAAACAAGTGTGGATACTTTTGTTTCATTTGATCCTCTCGTTCCCACGTAAACTCGGGACCTCTTCTAGCATTCCAACGAACCTTAACAATCGGTATATTGCTCTGTTTGAGCTGTTTAACTTCACGGTCCATGATTTCGATTGGTTCTTCGACGAATTGTAGTTTCTCGTCGACATGGATTTCTTCAAGAGGAATGGTAAGGTCTTCCTTTGCAAGACACTTCTTAAGGTTCGAGATGTGAAAGGTATTATGTACTCCGGCGAGTTGTTGCGGTAACTCGAGTCGATAAGCTACCGGTCCAATGCGTTCGATGATCTTGAACGGGCCTACGTACCTTGGGTTCAGTTTACCCCTTTTGCCGAAACGTATTACACCTTTCCAAGGTGACACCTTTAGCATAACCATGTCCCCGACCTGAAACTCTAATGATTTCCTTCGAACATCGGCGTAGCTCTTTTGGCGACTGCGGGCTGTTTTTAATCTCTCCTTGATTTGCACTATCTTCTCAGTCGTTTCATGTATGATCTCGGGACCAGTTAATTGTCGATCTCCTACTTCATTCCAACAGATAGGAGATCTACACTTCCTTCCATACAATGCTTCGAATGGCGCAGCTCCAATGCTCGCATGATAACTATTATTATACGAGAATTCTGCTAACGGTAGATATTTATCCCATCCGTTTCCAAAATCGATCACACATGCCCTGAGCATGTCTTCAAGAGTCTGAATTGTTCTTTCACTCTGCCCATCGGTCTGCGGATGATATGCGGTACTCATATCCAACCGAGTTCCTAGTGCCTCCTGTAGTGATTGCCAAAACTTTGAGGTAAATCTACTATCACGATCGGATATAATGGAAATAGGTATTCCATGCCTTGAAACAACTTCCTTTATATACAATCGTAATAGTTTCTCCATTCTATCCATTTCCTTTATAGGCAAGAAATGTGCAGACTTGGTGAGACGATCAACAATCACCCAAATGGTGTCGTATCCCCAGGCAGTCTTTGGTAACTTCGTGATGAAATCCATGGTAATACCATCCCATTTCCATTCTGGGATTTCTGGTTGTTGAAGTAACCCTGACGGCTTCTGGTGTTCTGCTTTGACTTTGGAACAAGTTAAACATTCCCCAACATATGTTGCAACGTCTGTCTTCAAATTAGGCCACCAATAATGCGTCTTAAGATCTTGATACATCTTTCCAACTCCAGGATGTATCGAGTATCTTGTCTTATGTGCCTCGTTCAATATTAACTTCCTTAATCCACCCAACTTCGGTACCCAAATACGATTTGCAAAATATCGAATTCCATCTTCCCGTATAACGAGTTGCTTCTCATACTTCTTCATTATTTCATTCTTTATGTTTTCTTTATTGAGTGCTTCTTGTTGAACTTCTTTGATTTGTGAGTTGAGATTCATGCGAATTTTTATGTTCATCGCTCGTACTCGAATTGGTTCTCGTTCCTTTCTGCTTAAAGCATCGGCCACCACGTTCGCCTTTCCGGGATGATAACGAATTTCACAATCATAGTCGTTTATTAACTCGACCCACCTACGTTGCCTCATGTTCAATTGTTTCTGATCAAAAATATGTTGAAGGCTTTTATGATCAGTAAACACAGTGAATTTAACCCCATACAAGTAGTGTCTCCACATCTTCAATGCAAACACGACTGCTCCCAATTCTAGATCATGCGTCGTATAATTTCGCTCGTGAATCTTCAATTGTCGGGATGCAAATGCAATAACTTTCTTCCGTTGCATAAGAACACAACCAAAACCTTGTCGCGAAGCGTCACAATATATTTCAAAATCATCGTTCCCTTCAGGTAACGATAAAATAGGCGCCGTAGTTAACTTCTTCTTCAGTAATTGAAATGCGTTCTCCTGCTCCGAGGTCCATTCGTATTTCTTCCCTTTTTGTGTTAATGCTGTCAACGGCTTAGCTATTCGAGAAAAATCTTGAATAAACCTTCTATAATAACCGGCTAAACCCAAAAATTGGCGTATCTGTGTTGGTGTCTTAGGAGTCTCCCATTTTTCAATAGCTTCAGTTTTTGCTGGATCAACCTGAATTCCTTTGCTATTAACAACGTGACCAAGAAATTGCACTTCTTTCAACCAGAAAGCACACTTAGAAAATTTAGCGTATAGCTGTTCTTTTCTCAACAACTCTAATATCAACCTTAAATGCTGCTCATGCTCTTGCTCACTCTTGGAATAGATAAGAATATCATCAATGAAAACGATAACAAACTTATCCAAATACGGACTACAAACTCGATTCATGAGGTCCATGAATACAGCTGGCGCATTTGTCAACCCAAACGGCATGACCAAAAATTCGTAATGACCATAACGTGTTCGAAAAGCAGTTTTCGGAATGTCCTCTTCTTTGACACGTAGTTGATGATAGCCCGATCTTAGGTCGATTTTCGAATAAACACATGATCCCTGGAGTTGATCAAATAAGTCGTCAATTCTCGGTAGTGGATACCGATTTTTGATAGTTAACTTATTTAATTCACGATAATCTATGCACATCCTAAAAGATCCATCTTTCTTTTTAACAAATAGAATCGGAGCTCCCCACGGTGAAGTACTCGGTCGTATGAATCCACGGTCCAGTAATTCTTTTAACTGACTTTGAAGTTCTTTTAATTCGGACGGTGCAAGTCTATATGGAGCACGAGCCACTGGTGTAGCTCCTGGTACTAAATCTATTTGAAATTCTACCGATCTAAATGGAGGTAATCCCGGCAATTCTTCCGGAAAAACTTCAGGAAAATCTCTTGCCACAGGCACGTCGTTGATACACTTTTCTTTCTTTTCAACTTTATTAACATGTGCTAGAATAGCATAACATCCCTTTTTTAAACACTTCTTGGCTTTCAAACAGCTAATGAGTTTTAGCTTTGAATTACCCTTCTCTCCATAAATCATCACCGGTATTTTATCCTTACCAGGAATACGAATTGCCTTCTTGGCACAAACAACTTCCGCTCCTATTTTGGACATCCAGTCCATGCCGACTATTACATCAAAACCTCCTAATTCTACGGGTATTAAGTCGATTTTAAACGTTTCTCCGGCTAGATTTATTTCACAATCACGACAAATTTTATCGGCTTTAATTAGCTTACCATTAGCTAACTCAATCAAGTACTTAGCATCTAGAGGTAATGATGAACAATTCAATTTAGTGTAAAAATTTTTACACACATAACTTCTATCGGCGCCAGTATCAAATAAAATAGATGCTGATAAGTTATTAATGGTAAACGTACCCGTAACAAGCTCCGGGTCTTCTCGTGCCTCTCTAGCATTAATAACAAACGCTCTTCCACGTGCAGGTCCGCCATTCTGATTCGGGCACTGGCTCTTATAATGACCTTGTTTTCCACACCCAAAACAAGTAATGTTAGCCAAAGCAGTTCTATTTGCGTTGGTGGCAGGAGTCTTGTTACCATTTGCATTTGTAACGAGAGCCTTACAATCTTCAGCAAGATGTCCCTGTCTATTGCATTTAGTGCACAACACACTGCAGTAACCAAAATGATGTTTGTGACAATGGTTGCATAAAGGACTTTGTCCTTTGTAACCAAAGCCTGAACCGCTACCCGCACCTTTCGGGGTTTCTGGTTTCTTAAAAGATTGCTGTTGGTAACCTCGATCATAATTTCCGTTCCACTTCCTTTTGTTACTCGATACCTTCACCTCAGTAGTGAATGCTTTCTTATCCAGAATGACCTGATCCATTAACTCGTTCGCCATGGTTATAGCTTCATGAATTGTCTTAGGTTTCGACGCCGTAACGTTTGCCTTGACCTTTTTGGGCAAACCACCTTTGTACATTTCAATCTTCCGTGCTTCGGTTGGAACCAATTCAGGACATAGTAAAACCAATTCCATGAATCGCTGATTGTAGTTGGTGATTTCAGTACCAACCACCTTCAAACTTCGTAACTCATCTTCTAACTTAATAACCTCATTCCTTGGACAATACTCGGTGATTATCATTGCTTTGAATTCTTCCCATGGAGTATCATAAGCTACATCTCCTCCTACCGCCTTCACATAATTCTTCCACCATGTGAGTGCACTATCTTGTAAAGTGCACGATGCAAACTTGGTCATGTCTTTTTCATCACAACCACTGATTTTAAACACCGTCTCCATTTTTTCTATCCATCGGGTTAAACCGATAGGTCCTTCCGTTCCGCTGAATGATGATGGCTTGCAAGCTTGAAACGTCTTGTAGGAGCATCCTACACGAGGATTTGGGTTAACTGCAGCAGCTCTTGCAGCTTCGACCCATAGCATTCTATCGTTCACTCGCTGGTTGATGAGTTCCTCGAGTTCTTGTTCCGTCATTCGATTCAATCGCGCCATTTCCTAATGAAAGAAAATAATTATTCACATGGAATATTATAGATGTAGTGTGTATTTATAGTACATTTATAGCTTGTTAATAATATGAACCAGGTATTATTATAAAAGCCTTTTCTTCTTATTAGCGTTTTATAATTATATCTTGGGTAGTACCTACCCGTTAATGTTCATACTTAATAGCTTAGTACAGAATCAATTACTACAATCTAAATAATACTTAACCATGGAAAATTATTGCATTTCATACTTCGCTATTTTACATATGCTTATCTTACATCAAACTTTAAGCAAACCACACTAATAATATTATACAAAACATTATATGATTCCATGGCTTAATACGGCAGTGCATCGTTCGGTCTATTTTCTAGGGCGTTTAGTTCCAATGAATGGCCTAACGCTTATCCTAGCTGTCTGCCTACGTTTTGGCTGAGGAGCCGAAGAACTAGATGCGGGGATAGCACTAATAGGAATAGCGGGAATAGGGGTGGTAGTGTTGAGTGGAATTGGTGCTACGTCATTCTCACTAAGTTCGGGATTTGAATTTTCTAATTCATTCGCTTTTCGTTTCTTTCCTTGATCGAATTTTTCTTTCGTAATTTCTAGTATTTCTTCCTCGGGTTCACTTTCTTCTTCGGGTTCACTTTCCTCTTCGGGTTCACTTTCCTCCTCGGGTTCACTTTCCGATATTTCTATAGTTGGTTCATCCGGAAATTGTGAGTCTTCCCCTAAAATACCACTTTCGTCATCGGATATGTTAATGACTGAAACACAATCTGAAGGTTCTGATTCGGAGTCGCTGAATGTGATAATAAGTTTCGAGCCCGACATCTATCACACAACAACTAACCCATTAGTACTACATAATATTTACATATAAATTTTAACCAACAGTGATAAGCAATGGTTTTTTTTTTTTAAATCAGACCCGGTCAAAGTCCAGACTTTACTAATGTATCCTAACGACTTCTCGGTTAGACACACTAATGCAAACCTGGTTCGCTAAGACCAACGCTCTGATACCACATGTCATAACCCGTCCTTAACCATAAGAACGCGTTAGATAACGTATGATTTCATTGCGAGGTATTGACCTCTATATGAGACATTTTTGAAAGAAAACTGCATATATTATACATTACAAACCATAACCATTATTTTTGTTACAAGCTTAAGACAATAAAAAGAAGATTAACGTTTAGCGATAATCTTTGACTTACAAACTTTACAAATGATGACAACAACACGGTTTCTAGCATATTTTACAATACAACATCTCGGATATGCAGTTTTATTTTTGACACAAATATGCGTACGCAAGATCCTGGTTAGATCCAACATGATGCAGCGGAAGCTTTAGAAATCACCTGAGAATAGACATGTTTTAAAAAGGTCAACATAAAGTTGGTGAGATATAGGTTTAATGCCGGCAGCAATATATATATAGACCACAAGATTTCGTATATAAACAGTTTAATAAAAGTATTCTAAGTGGTTGAGCACTTGGTAACCATACTTAACATTTTCACGTCGCATATTCCCTTTAATATGAAATCTTACTACACCGTACCAAGTGTAGTCACAAAACGAAGTACTGTGCAACCGTTGAATACTGGTCGTCCAGTCCGGTTGGGGTTGTCAGGCCCGATAGATCTATCAACAGGATTCGCGTTTACAATACCGCTGTAAATATTAGTTACCAAGCTACAGGGAAGTATGCCAGTGGTACAACTCAACGTAGAACATATTTTTCAGTTACTTGTGTCCATATCGTAAAACATAAAATACATGTATTCTCATCCCGAAATATTTAGAGTTTAAAAGTGGGACTATATACTCACTCTTGTCTTGATGATATATATAATTTGACTCGGTCTTCCGGTTGATATCACGAACCTATCCATATATAATATATCAATATGTTTTCATTTTAAAACAAACGTTATATATATATATACTTGTTATACTTTTAATATTTTGAATATTTCCTTAGTCCGTAGTTAGCAGTTCGTTGTTAGTAATTCAATTTTAATGGTTCATTTTTAGATGTTTAATATACCCGCAATGAAATAAATAAAACCCCCAACGAAATAAATAAAACCCCATCGTATATGTATTGGTCGAGATTAATCTTGACCCATGGTACCGGTGTTGTCAAATGACGTGTTGCGTACATAAAGTACCGGTGTTGTCAAATGACGTGTTGCGTACAATCATGGGATCTTATGATTAATCTTCTCGTGTTGTTTACGGGTGATCCTGAACCATATAAAATTGAATTATAAGTACATATATATAAAATATCATGTTATCTTAGAAGTATGTGATTTTATGTAAATTTTTCCAATGAATCCCGAAGTCATTTAAGTCTTGGATAACCAATTTTGTTTCGGTCATAGTTTCTTCGTTACAAGTCCGTTTTCGTTGATTCAAATTGCCATCTTCTTGGATCGAGTTCTTCTTTAAGACTATGAACTGTAAATACCTTGGTTTGTATTCAAAATCATACGGCATAAGTGAAAGTTTAGTGAAACATATGAAGTTAAACATTTTGTTACAACAAAATCATTTAATGACCATTTTTCCAAAAATACTTATACTTTGAAAAACCAAGTTTTACCTTGTTAAATTAACATATAAATAAGTTATGTTACATGTCTTGAAGTATTTTAAAAGTTAAGTTAGAAGGATCTATTTAGTTTGCAAACAAGTTTGAAAACATTCAAACTATGTTCTTGTTGTTAAACTTGTATACCACAAAATATGATAGCTATATATATATGAATCGAATAAGGTTATGAACATAGATTCTACCTCAAGTTCCTTGGATAAGTTTGCTGTAAAAGAGGAGTAAGAAGCTAGAATCAAAAGGGTGATAGAAGTGGATGAAAGATTGGAAGTAAGTTGGTGTTCTTGGAGGGTTTTCTTGAAGTGTTTTTGTATGGTTTTCTTATGGTGTTTTAGTATGGTTTTTGAAGCTAGATCTTCTTGGAAACTTTGCTGAATTGATTAAGGGTTTTAAGGCTATGGAAGAGTGTGTGTTTTGCTAAGAGATTTGAAGTTGAAATGAACTAAAATGATGATACATATAGATAAAAAAAAAACGTGACCATGGGGGTCCTCATGGACAAAATTTCAAGTTATAATTTTATGTATCTAGTCCTAATTGCTTCCAAGTTCAATTACCTAGCCCTCATGGCATGAATAATGGCTGGTTAGGTGGTGATTTTGATGTGTATTTACTATTAGTAAATACGTATAGGAGCTTGGTATGATACGAGTACAATACTCTAGGTATACGTATAGAAATTTTGTGAAAAATGGAATGAGGATTCAAATATAGCTATCTTTTGTGAATACACTTATATGGTTTTATGTATTTAAGTCTTTAAAAGTGATTAAATACATTACTTATACAATATATGTATAAACATTATATGTCTTAAGTATTTATGTCAAATAACGTTACGTATAGTTATCGTTTTGAAAACTTAAGTTAGTAGTTTCAAAATACACATATAACTTGTTGTTATTAATACAAAATGAGATATTAAAACATTTATTAATCATGTTAAATATGTATATATACATTTATATACACAAACGTATAATTATCATATATTGTATAGTTCGTGATATCATCGGTCAAACTAGACGGTCAAACGTTGTGTAAAACTCTTTTCGGAAACATAAGTCTCAACAATTTGGATTGCTTATCAAGTTGGTAATGTTTAATTTATGTAAATATTAATCTTATAAGTATAGTATGATCGAAAAAGTGCGGGTCGTTACAGTGGTCAACATGCATTATTCTTGCATTGAAGTGTGGTGTTTGTGTGGAATGGGAAAAGCTAAGAGCATGAGGGAATATTGCTAGCATGCTTGTAAGAAATTGTCTTCCACTTAATTTATTTATTCCATGTTTATTATTAATTAGCCATTAGCATAATATGGGCTCCTAGTAGTCCATTAAGGGAGGTAGAGTGGGCCTATAAGTCCATAACCATGAGTCCATAACATTTAACAAGCCCAAGTTCAAGTAATTTACAAATTATTCCAACTAAAGCCCAAGTAACTAACTAATCACCATAGTTAATTAAAATGATTAATAAAATTAATCATGAATGTAAATAATACTTGAAATTATTATTCGCGTAAGTTCCGGGTGTCACAAAGACGTTTCGGGCATTAAAGAATCAAGTACGGTTAATCATGGCAACAAGTAAATGTAATAACATACATTCGTTTAATCACACGTATTAATAATAATAATTATTAATAAAATAATGTTGGAAAAACCAGGGTCGTTACAATATCAAAGTAAGATCAAAATATAATTACAACCATTTTTATTATGTTTTAAAGATTTGAGTGTATTAAGTCAGCTGTCCTCGTTAGTAACCTACAACTAGTTGTTCACAGTTAGATGTACAGAAATAAATCGATATATATTATCTTGAATCAATCCAAGACCCAGTGTATACACGTCTCAGGCTAAATCACAACTCAAAGTATATATATTTTTGGAATCAACCTCAACCCTGTATAGCTAACTCCAACATTACTGCATATAGAGTGTCTATGGTTGTTCCAAATAATATATATACATGGGTCGATATGATATGTCAAAACATTTGCATACGTGTCTATGGTATCCCAAGATTACATAATATATTAGAATACATGTATAATACAATATAAGTTAGCTAGAATATGATTTGTATAGATTTGTTAAACATTTCCCGTAGCTAAAAAGATCAAAAATATCCAATCTTGTTTTACCCATAACTTCTTCATTTTAAATCCGTTTTGAGTGAATCAAATTGCTATGGTTTTATATTGAACTCTATTATATGAATCTAAACAGAAAAAGTATAGGTTTAAAGTCTGAAATTTAAGTTACATGTCAATTACTAAAGAGGTAGTCATTTCTGTCGAAAGAACGACATCTTGATGACCATTTTGAAAAACATACTTTCACTTTGAGTTTAACCAAGATTTTTGGATATAGTTTCATGTTCATATGAAAAATCATTTTCCCAGAAGAACAACTTTTAAATCAAAGTTTATCATAGTTTTTAATTATCCAAACCAAAACAGCCCCCGGTTTCACTACGACGACGTATATCCGATTTTATGGTGTTCATCGTGTTTCCAGGTTTTAAATCATTAAGTTAGCATATCATATAGATATAGAACATGTGTTTATTTGATTTTAAAAGTTAAGTTAGAAGGATTAACTTTTATTTGCGAACAAGTTTAGAATTAACTAAACTATGTTCTAGTGATTACAAGTTTAAACCTTCGAATAAGATAGCTTTATATGTATGAATCGAATAATATTAACATCATTACTACCTCAAGTTTTCTGGATAAAACTACAGGAAATGAGAAAAATGGATCTAGCTTCAAAGGATCCTTGGATGGCTTGAAAGTTCTTGAAGCAGAATCATGAGACGAAAACAGTTCAAGTAAGATTTTCACTCGAAATAAGATTGTTATAGTTGTAGAAATTGAATCAAAGTTTGAATATGAATATTACCTTGAATTAGAAAGATAACCTACTGTAAATAACAAAGGTTCCTTGATCTTAGATGATTACTTGGAATGGATTAGAAAGCTTGGAAGTAGACTTGCAAACTTGGAAGTATTCTTGATTTTTATGAAACTATACTTATGGAATTTATGAAGAACACTTAGAACTTGAAGATGCAACTTGAGAGAGATCAATTAGATGAAGAAAATTGAAGAATGAAAGTGTTTGTAGGTGTTTTTGTCGTTGGTATATGGATTAGATATAAAGGATATGTAATTTTATTTTCATGTAAATAAGTCATGAATGATTACTCATATTTTTTGTAATTTTATGAGATATTTCATGCTAGTTGCCAAATGATGGTTCCCACATGTGTTAGGTGACTCACATAGGCTGCTAAGAGCTGATCATTGGAGTGTATATACCAATAGTACATACATCTAAAAGCTGTGTATTGTACGAGTACGAATACGGGTGCATACGAGTAGAATTGTTGATGAAACTGAACGAGGATGTAATTGTAAGCATTTTTGTTAAGTAGAAGTATTTTGATAAGTGTATTAAAGTCTTTAAAAAGTTTATGAATACATATTAAAACACTACATGTATATACATTTTAACCGAGTCGTTAAGTCATCGTTAGTCGTTACATGTAAATGTTGTTTTGAAACCTTTAGGTTAACGATCTTGTTAAATGTTGTTAACCCATTGTTTATTATATAAAATGAGATGTTAAATTGTTACATTATCATGATATTATGATATCTAATATATCTTAGTATGATATATATACAGTTAAATGTCGTTACAACGATAATCGTTACATATATGTCTCGTTTCGAAATCATTAAGTTAGTAGTCTTATTTTTACATATGTAGTTCATTGTTAATACACTTAGTGATATATTTACTTATCACTTAACATAATTAATCAAGTGTATCAATATCTTAATATGATTCATATGTACCTAGTAAGACGTTGTTATAACGATAATCGTTATATATATCGTTTTCGAGTTTCTTAATTTAATAGTCTCATTTTTATGTATATAACTCATTGTTAAAATACCTAATGAGATACTTACTTATAATAAAATCATGTTAACTATATATATAACCATATATATGTCATCGTATGGTTTTTACAAGTTTTAACGTTCGTGAATCACCGGTCAACTTGGGTGGTCAATTGTCTATATGAAACCTATTTCAATTAATCAAGTCTTAACAAGTTTGATTGCTTAACACGTTGGAAACATTTAGTCATGTAAATATCAATCTCAATTAATATATATAAACATGGAAAAGTTCGGGTCACTACACCGGACATGGGCTGTTATTTTTGGAATTCATTCTTTTGAGGTAGTCTTTTGTTAATTATTATTATTATTATTATCATTTTCATTATTATTATTATTATTATTATTAGTGTTATTGTTATTGCTATTGTTATTATTGATTGTTATTAATACAAGTATTATAGTTATTATTATTATTAATACTAAAATAAGTATTAGTTAATATTTATTATTTTCATAAAAATTACAAATATGATTATTATTATTAATATTGTTATTACTAATATTATCATCATTATCAAGTAATATTATTTAGTATTATTGTTATTATCACTAATATTAATATCGTTATCATTACTCGCACTAGTATTATCACTAAATATTATTATTAATATGAGTATTATTAATATAAGTATTACTATTACTATTATGATTAGGATTACGAATTGATGTTATAGAAGCTTTAGTTATTAGTTTAGAAATTTAACATGAAGATTTTGATTATGATTAACATAAGTATGGTTATTGATATTATCACGAGTAATGGAATTGCTATAATAATAATTATTATTAAGTATTATGTATTACTATAAAAATTATTATTTTCATTATCATTAGTAATAAACTTTTCATTTTATTAAAAATTACTGTTATTATCGTTATTATAAAATGTATCATTAAAACTAACGTTAATATTATTATTAATAGAAACATTAATATTATTATCACTATTATTATTTTAATCACTACTAATATTATTCTGGTATTATTATAATTACTATTTTAACAAACAAATGAAATATATATATAAAATATTTAATACATATAACGATATATATATAAATACATTCGATTACAAGAATATGTTTTAATACATATATGAATGATATATGTTCGTGAATCCAAGGCCAACCCAACATTTGTTCAATGTCATCATATGTATTTTTACTACAAAATACAGTATTGTAAGTTTCATTACTCCCTTTTTAAATGCTTTTGCAATATATGTTTTTGGAACTGAGAATACATGCGCTGCATTTATAAATGTTTTAAGAAATAGACACAAGTAATCGAAACTACATTATATGGTTGAATGATCGAAGCCGAATATGCCCATTTTGCTTGGTAGCCTAAGAATTAGTAATCCGATATACTAATTGATGCGAATCCTAAAGATAGATCTATTGGGCCTAACAAACCCCATCCGTTGTAGCGGATGCTTTAGTACTTCGATGTTGTTTTATCATGTCCGATGGATGTCCCGGAATGATAGGGGATATTCTTATATGCATCTTGTTAATGTCGGTTACCAGGTGTTCAATCCATATGAATGATTTTTGTCTCTATGCATGGGACGTATATTTATGAGAAATGGAAATGAAATTCTTGTGGTCTATTAAAATGATGGAAATGAATGTTTATGATAAACTAATGAACTCACCAACCTTTTTGGTGGACACTTTAAAGCATGTTTATTCTCAGGTTTGAAAGAAATCTTCCGCTGTGCATTTGCTCATTTTAGAGATATTACTTGGAGTTATTCATGACATATTTCAAAAGATGTTGCATTCGAGTCGTTGAGTTCATCAAGATTATTATTAAGGCAATTATAGATTGGATATATTCTGAAATGATATGCATGCCGTCAACTTTCAATGAAATGAAAGTTTATCTTTTAAAAACGAATGCAATGTTTGTAAAATGTATCATATAGAGGTCAAGTACCTCGCGATGTAACCAAATGTAATGTATTCGTCTAAATTGATTAGGACGGGTCACTACAATTAAAATGTCTGTAGGTATCCTTGAGTAGTTCATCAGGTTTCTGCTTGAAATCTTCATAAAGTCCTAGGGCCTTATTCAGCTTAGTAACATTGGTCATGTCATAGCCTTCTTGTTGTCTCTTGATCTCATCCCATATGTCCTTAGCAGATGTGCTGCTATCAACATTCTCAAACAGTTCATGCCGAATAGCTTGCATGATGATATTCTTGGATTCCATATCACCCTGAGCACGCTCACGTCTCTCACCAGAAAGTTCATAGACTGGAATTGGTAGACCCGTTTCTGGATGAAATTCAGCAATTGGTCCATCTCTTAAAGAAGCCCAAATGTGTTTTACCTTCTCACCCTTGTAGTCTATGTACTGAGTGATACAATGCAGCCATTGGTAACACTTTCCATCAAAAAAGACAGGAGGTCTAGTATCTGATCCGATAATCAAAGTATCTTGAGTACACATTTTGATAAAAACTGAGATAGATTCGGTATGAATTCGGTAAGTCACAAAAACCAAGATTCAGAATAAAAAATCTAACAAGATGTTAGATTCGGTTTCGGTACTGTAGCAGATTCGGTATATCAGATTCAGTATCAGAAACTGATAAAAATGTCAAGTATCTCACTCAAATTCGGTAAGTACAGAATTTGACGCCTTAGAACAATTAAAACCCAAGATATATCAAGTATATCTAAGATTCAATTTTGGTATCTTATTCGGTAACCAGATTCAGTGAAAATCATCAACAAATGAATCCAATCCAATGTTTAACACTTTGAATCAAATTCGGTAACCTTGCTGCACAAGGAAACAAGTTAGTAACAAGTGAAATATCAATTAAACCGAATGTGAGGAAACCGAATGTCAATTGTAGCAGTTGACAAACCGAGTCTAAGTGTGAAACTTAGATAATCGAACGAATAACTACTAGAACCACTTGAATCAGCTGCATTTTATCAAACCGAATGTGACTGAATCACAAACACTCCACAATCTGCAACATTAAGCAAATTTAAGAGATGAAGCAGACTCGGTATGGCAGTTGAGATACCGAATGAGGATCAAATCACCAAAAATTGATGAATTAATGAAATTAAACCGTCAGATAGTTGCCAAATCACCTCACGAACTTAACAGAATCCACATATCTTCACTTGAACACAGAAACAAGCTTGAATTGATCAAAATATAGAGTTTTAGCCACGAACTCTAAAAAATAGCTTGAATCTTTATAATTGTTGTTATAAAGATGTAATAAAGATCCAAACACTTTCCAATACACTTAATAACCCTTCGTTGATCTTATCACACAAATTTGAACGTCAGATTATCAAATTTGATGATACCGAATGTGATTCAATCTAACCGAATGTGTTCAGATTTTCTAATCTTCAATCTCTGAATCGATATAGTGATGTAATATCACTCCCTGGACGCTCTGATACCAATTGTAGGACCTAAGATCTCATGAATACCATGAATGTGAATGATAAACCACATGAATGTAGAAAGCATTAGTCAAATAGTCAAAATATCATTCCACGGCTCTCTTGAATACATTACATAATGGTGACTATCATTAGTGAATCTAGGGAGCCTTGGATCCTTTATATATGTAGTGACCCGAACTTTTCCATGTTTATATATATATATTAAATGAAATTGTTATTTACATGATTAAGTGTTTCCAACATGTTAAGCAATCAAACTTGTTAAGACTTTATTAATTGAAATAGGTTTCATATAGACAATTGACCACCTAAGTTGACCGGTGATTCACGAACGTTAAAACTTGTAAAAACTATACGATGATATATATATATGGTTATATATATAGTTAACATGATTTTATTATAAGTATGTATCTCATTAGGTTTTTAACAATGAGTTATATACATAAAAATGAGACTATTAATTTAAGAAACTCGAAAACGATATATATAACGATTATCGTTATAACAACGTCTTACTAGGTACATATGAATCATATTAAGATATTGATACACTTGGTTAATTATGTTAAATGATAAGTAAATATATTATTAAGTGTATTAACAATGAAATACATATGTAAAAATAAGACTACTAACTTAATGATTTCGAAACGAGACATATATGTAACGATTATCGTTGTAACGACATTTAACTGTATATATATCATACTAAGATATATTATATATCATAATATCATGATAATATAACAATTTAACATCTCATTTGTTATAATAAACAATGGGTTAACAACATTCAACAAGATCGTTAACCTAAAGGTTTCAAAACAACATTTACATGTAACGACTAACGATGACTTAACGGCTCAGTTAAAATGTATATACATTTAGTGTTTTAATATGTATTCATACACTTTTGAAAGACTTCAAGACACTTATCAAAATACTTCTACTTAACAAAAATGCTTACAATTACATCCTCATTCAGTTTCATCAACAATTCTACTCGTATGCACCCGTATTCGTACTCGTACAATACACAGCTTTTAGATGTATGTACTATTGGTATATACACTCCAATGATCAGCTCTTAGCAGCCCATGTGAGTCACCTAACACATGTGGGAACCATCATTTGGCAACTAGCATGAAATATCTCATAAAATTACAAAAATATGAGTAATCATTCATGACTTATTTACATGAAAACAAAATTACATATCCTTTATATCTAATCCATACACCAACGACCAAAAACACCTACAAACACTTTTATTCTTCAATTTTCTTCATCTAATTGATCTCTCTCAAGTTCTATCTTCAAGTTCTAAGTGTTCTTCATAAATTCCAAAAGTTCTAGTTTCATAAAATCAAAAATACTTCCAAGATTGCTAGTTTACTTCCAAGTTTTCTAAATCCATTCCAAGTAATCATCCAAGATCAAGAAACCTTTGTTACTTACAGTAGGTTAACTTTCTAATACAAGGTAATAATCATATTCAAACTTTAATTCAATTTCTATAACTATAACAATCTTATTTCGAGTGGAAATCTTACTTGAAATTGTTTTCGTGTCATGATTCTGCTTCAAGAACTTTCAAGCCATCCAAGGATCCTTTGAAGCTAGATCTATTTTACTCATTTCCAGTAGGTTTATCCAAGGAACTTGAGGTAGTAATGATGTTCATAACATCATTCGATTCATACATATAAAGCTATCTTATTCGAAGGTTTAAACTTGTAATCACTAGAACATAGTTTAGTTAATTCTAAACTTGTTCGCAAATAAAAGTTAATCCTTCTAACTTGACTTTTAAAATCAACTAAACACATGTTATATATCTATATTATATGCTAACTTAATGATTTAAAACCTGGAAACACGAAAAACACCGTAAAACCGGATTTACGCCGTCGTAGTAACACCGCGGGCTGTTTTGGGTTAGTTAATTAAAAACTATGATAAACTTTGATTTAAAATTTGTTATTCTGGGAAAATGATTTTTATTATGAACATAAAACTATATCCAAAAATTATGGTTAAAATCAAAGTGGAAGTATGTTTTCTAAAATGGTCATCTAGACGTCGTTCTTTCGACTGAAATGACTACCTTTACAAAAATGACTTGTAACTTATTTTTACGACTATAAACCTATACTTTTTCTGTTTAGATTCATAAAATAGAGTTCAATATGAAACCATAGCAATTTGATTCACTCAAAACGGATTTAAAATGAAGAAATTATGGGTAAAACAAGATTGGATAATTTTTCTCATTCTAGCTACGTGAAAATTGGTAACAAATCTATTCCAACCATAACTTAATCAACTTGTATTGTATATTATGTAATCTTGAGATACCATAGACACGTATACAATATTTCGACCTATCATGTCGACACATCTATATATATTTTGGAACAACCATAGACACTCTATATGTGAATGTTGGAGTTAGCTATACAGGGTTGAGGTTGATTCCAAAATATATATAGTTTGAGTTGTGATCAATACTGAGATACGTATACACTGGGTCGTGGATTGATTCAAGATAATATTTATCGATTTATTTCTGTACATCTAACTGTGGACAACTAGTTGTAGGTTACTAACGAGGACAGCTGACTTAATAAACTTAAAACATCAAAATATATTAAAAGTGTTGTAAATATATTTTGAAAATACTTTGATATATATATATATATGTATATATTGTTATAGGTTCGTGAATCAACCAGTGGCCAAGTCTTACTTCCCGACGAAGTAAAAATCTGTGAAAGTGAGTTATAGTCCCACTTTTAAAATCTAATATTTTTGGGATGAGAATACATGCAGGTTTTATAAATGATTTACAAAATAGACACAAGTACGTGAAACTACATTCTATGGTTGAATTATCGAAATCGAATATGCCCCTTTTTATTAAGTCTGGTAATCTAAGAATTAGGGAACAGACACCCTAATTGACGCGAATCCTAAAGATAGATCTATTGGGCCTAACAAACCCCATCCAAAGTACCGGATGCTTTAGTACTTCGAAATTTATATCATATCCGAAGGGTGTCCCGGAATGATGGGGATATTCTTATATATATGCATCTTGTTAATGTCGGTTACCAGGTGTTCACCATATGAATGATTTTTATCTCTATGTATGGGATGTGTATTGAAATATGAAATCTTGTGGTCTATTGTTACGATTTGATATATATAGGTTAAACCTATAACTCACCAACATTTTTGTTGATGTTTAAAGCATGTTTATTCTCAGATGAATACTAAGAGCTTCCGCTGTTGCATACTAAAATAAGGACAAGATTTGGAGTCCATGTTTGTATGATATTGTGTAAAAACTGCATTCAAGAAACTGATTTCGATGTAACATATTTGTATTGTAAACCATTATGTAATGGTCGTGTGTAAACAGGATATTTTAGATTATCATTATTTGATAATCTACGTAAAGCTTTTTAAACCATTATTTATGAAATAAAGGTTATGGTTTGTTTTAAAAATGAATGCAGTCTTTGAAAAACGTCTCATATAGAGGTCAAAACCTCGCAACGAAATCAATTAATATGGAACGTTTTTAATCAATAAGAACGGGACATTTCAGTTGGTATCCGAGCGTTGGTCTTAGAGAACCAGAAAATTTGCATTAGTGCGTCTTATCGAGTTTGTTAGGATGCATTAGTGAGTCTGGACTTCGACCGTGTTTACTTGAAAAATGATTCCTTAATAAATTTTGTTAGAAACTATATATTTTTAACATGTGAATATTATGTGATATATTAATCTCTTAATTTGTTTGATATTATGTGTTAGATGTCTACCTCTAGAACAAGTCCCATTAACTCACCTAATAATAATGAAGAGTCAAATGTAAATTGGAATGATTCGTGGACTGATTCACAAGTTCCCGAAGAGGAACCGGAAGAAGAGTCGGAACCGGAAGAAGAATCGGAACCGGAAGAAGAATCGGAACCGGAAGAAGAAATAGAACCAGTGGGGGAAATAATAAAACGGTTAAGTAGAAGAAAATCCTCAACCAACCGACCAAAGTTAATTATGGTCAATGGTGTTTCCGCCAAGGAAGCAAAGTATTGGGAGGATTACCAATTCTCCGATGAATCGGATCCCGACAAGGATTCCGATGATGTTATAGAAATTACCCCAACACAATTTAATAAGGAAAATGAGAACAATAAGGGAAAGGGCATAAAAATAGAGAAATTTGATTCCAAATCCGATGAACTTTATATGTATCGTCAACACCCGTATTTCTTAAGTTGTGACAATAACCCGGGAACCTCTAAACCACCAGGTTTTTCTAAACCAATGTGGAAAACGACGGCTCGTATTAGGGGAACATCATATATCCCTAGAAACTTGGCAAAATGAACCAAAACCGAAGAAGAAGAAACGAGCGAGTCGGAATAAGATAGTTGTATTCGTGTGGTGTAATATATGTAATATAGTGTGCTTATGCTTTATGATATATGTAAAAATTGCTTGTATTAATAAGTAATTTTTTTTATGAATCTAACTCTTGTCTATTTTACAGTTTAAAAACACAAAATGGATAGACAACCCAATATTTTAAGAGACCTACCAGGAGACATGATTGATGAAATCTTGTCTAGAGTCGGTCAGAATTCCTCGGCACAACTATTTAAGGCGAAATCAGTTTGTAAGACATTCGAAGAACATTCCAAGAATGTCTTGGTTTATAAGAGACTTTCGTTTGAAAGATGGGGGATATCACATTGGAAAACCCATATGTTACAATGTGTTTACTTTGACGCATATATTGCAGGGAACCCAAATGCTATTTTACGCAACGGGTTAAGAAATTATTTTGACTCAATGTATCCGAATATAGGACTTCATGATTTAGAAAAAGCGGCTAACATGCAACATAAAGAAGCATGCTATGCTTACGGGTTAGTAATGTTCGCTTCTCACCAAAGTGAGAACAAGAACATCGGGCTACAACTATTAAACAAAACGTTCCCACAAGTAACGGAGTCGATAATTGGGGTAAGAAATGAGGTTTTTAGATTGTTACGGGACTGTTGGACATTACGTAACCCTCGTCCCTTTAACGACGTTACAACACGCTGTCTTATCAACGTCCATAACGGTTATGTTCCACAAGACCAAGGATGGGAAGTAGTCCTAGTAAAACCAGAATGCATGACTTGTTTCTGGACGTATGAACTACGTGTCTTTATTGACTTTGTTGAACGACTTGTGTACTAGCTAGAATTATCTTCACAACTATCTTGTATCAAAGTTATTGTGTGCTATATTTCATGCTTTATGTAAAATAAGTGGTATTGTAAGTTTGTAAAATATTGTATAAAAGTTTGAACGCGAAATATTATTATAATCAGTTTTTCATATAGAATTGTAGTAGTTGAATTGTATATTAGCTACTAAGTATGAACTTAACGGGTAGGTACTACCCGAATTTAAACTTATAAAACGCTAATATGAAGAAAAAGCTTTTATAAATGAGTTCATATTATGCTACGAAATACTATTAACTACTCTTAATATTCTGTATGATTAACTTGTTCCATTTGACTATTTTGAAGGAAATGGCACCGACTACTCGACACACCGTGAATATGAATGAAGAGGAATTCCGTACTTTTCTAGCTTCAAACATAGCTGCAGTACAGGCTGCGCTACATACCAACAATAACCTTGGATCTAGCAGTACAGGAAATCGTGTAGGATGCACCTACAAAGAATTCACTGCTTGCAAACCTTTGGAATTTGATGGAACTGAAGGACCGATCGGATTGAAACGGTGGACCGAGAAGGTCGAATCGGTGTTTGCCATAAGTAAGTGTACTGAAGAGGACAAAGTGAAGTACGCTTCGCATACCTTCACAGGTTCTGCGTTAACATGGTGGAATACCTATCTAGAGCAAGTGGGACAAGATGATGCGTACGCACTACCGTGGTCAGCATTCAAGCACTTGATGAACGAGAAGTACCGTCCCAGAACCGAGGTCAATAAGCTCAAGACAGAACTTAGAGGGTTACGAACCCAAGGATTTGATATTACCACGTACGAAAGACGATTCACAGAATTGTGCCTATTGTGTCCGGGAGCGTTCGAAGATGAGGAAGAGAAGATCGACGCGTTTGTGAAAGGAGTACCGGAAAGAATCCAAGAAGATATAAGTTCATACGAGCCCGCCTCCATACAACAGGCATGTAGAATGGCTCACAAACTAGTGAACCAGATTGAGGAAAGAATTAAAGAACAGACGGCTGAAGAGGCCAATGTGAAGCAAGTCAAATGAAAGTGGGAGGAAAACGGTGATAAGAATCACCAATACAACAACAACAGCAATTACAATAATAATCGCAACAATTATCCCAACAATCGCAACATCAATCGCAACTACAACAAACGACCCAACAACAACAACAACAACAACAGCAACAACTACAACAATCATCCCAACAACAATAACAACCGCAACAACAACAACAATCAGAAGCAGCTATGCCAAAGGTGTGAAAAGTATCACTCGGGGTTCTGCACCAAATTTTGCAACAAGTGTAAAAGAAATGGTCATAGCGCGGCGAAGTGTGAGGTTTACGGACCAGGGGTTAACAGAACGAAAGGAACAAATGGTGTCGGAACGAGTAATGGCGGAGCAAGTAGTGTCGGAGCAAGTTATGCCAATGTAGTTTGTTATAAATGTGGAAAACCGGGCCACATTATTAGAAATTGCCCGAACCAGGAGAACACGAATGGACAAGGCCGCGGAAGAGTTTTCAATATTAATGCGGTAGAGGCACAGGAAGACCCGGAGCTTGTTAAGGGTACGTTTCTTATTGACAATAAATCTGCTTACGTTTTATTTGATTCGGGTGCGGATAGAAGCTATATGAGTAGAGATTTTTGTGCTAAATTAAGTTGTCCATTGACGCCGTTGGATAGTAAATTTTTACTCGAATTAGCAAACGGTAAATTAATTACAGCAGATAATATATGCCGGAATCGAGAAATTAAACTGGGTAGCGAAATATTTAAGATTGATTTGATACCAGTAGAGTTAGGGAGTTTTGATGTAATAGTTGGCATGGACTGGCTGAAGAAGGTGAAAGCAGAGATCGTATGTTATAAAAATGCAATTCGCATTGTACGAGAAGAAGGAGAACCCTTAATGGTGTACGGAGAAAAGGGCAACATGAAGCTACATCTTATTAGTAATTTGAAGGCACAAAAACTAATAAGAAAAGGTTGCTATGCTGTTCTAGCACATGTCGAGAAAGTACAAATTGAAGAAAAGAGCATCAATGATGTTCCCGTCGCAAAAGAATTTCCCGATGTATTTCCGAAAGAATTACCGGGACTACCTCCACATCGATCTGTTGAATTTCAAATAGACCTTGCACCAGGAGCTGCACCAATAGCTCGTGCTCCTTATAGACTCGCACCCAGCGAGATGAAAGAACTGCAAAGCCAACTGCAAGAACTATTAGAGCATGGTTTCATTCGACCAAGCACATCACCATGGGGAGCTCCTGTTTTGTTTGTCAAGAAGAAGGATGGTACATTTAGGTTGTGTATTGACTACAGAGAGTTGAACAAACTTACCATAAAAAACCGTTATCCACTGCCGAGAATTGACGACTTATTTGATCAACTACAAGGTTCGTCGGTTTATTCGAAGATCGATTTACGTTCTGGATATCATCAAATGCGAGTAAAGGAGGATGATATTCCAAAAACTGCTTTTAGGACGCGTTATGGTCATTACGAGTTTATGGTTATGCCGTTTGGATTGACTAACGCACCAGCTGTGTTCATGGACCTTATGAACCGAGTGTGTGGGCCATATCTTGACAAGTTTGTCATTGTTTTCATCGATGTCTCTACAGGGTTCCAAACCTTTCTTCAACATAGGTGACAAGGAGCGAGGCCGCGATGGAAGAGATCAAACACGGGAATAAGAAGGAGTTCCATTACCTTTTTTTTTCATTTTTCTAGAGGGGGATGGAGAAAGTGGACAAATACTTATTTACTCAAAGAATGATCAAGAGCACGAAGAACATTTGAGAAAAGTGCTAGAAGTATTGAGGAAAGAAAAACTGTACGCTAAGTTTTCAAAGTGTGCATTTTGGTTGGAAGAAGTTCAATTCCTCGGTCACATAGTGAACAAAGAAGGTATCCAGGTGGACCCGGCAAAGATTGAAACCGTTGAAAAGTGGGAAACCCCAAAAACTCCGAAGCATATACGTCAATTTTTAGGATTGGCTGGTTACTACAGAAGATTCATCCAAGATTTCTCCAAAATAGCAAAACCCTTGACTGCATTAACGCATAAAGGGAAGAAATTTGAATGGAAGGATGAACAAGAAAAGGCGTTTCAATTATTGAAGAAAAAGCTAACTACGGCACCTATATTGTCATTGCCTGAAGGGAATGATGATTTTGTGATTTATTGTGACGCATCAAAGCAAGGTCCCGGTTGTGTATTAATGCAACGGACGAAGGTGATTGCTTATGCGTCTAGACAATTGAAGATTCACGAGCAAAATTATACGACGCATGATTTGGAATTAGGCGCGGTTGTTTTTGCATTAAAAACTTGGAGGCACTACTTATATGGGGTCAAAAGTATTATATATACCGACCACAAAAGTCTTCAACACATATTTAATCAGAAACAACTGAATATGAGGCAGCGTAGGTGGATTGAATTGTTGAATGATTACGACTTTGAGATTCGTTACCACCCGGGGAAGGCAAATGTGGTAGCCGACGCCTTGAGCAGATAGGACAGAGAACCCATTCGAGTAAAATCTATGAAGATAATGATTCACACTAACCTTACTACTTAAATAAAGGAGGCGCAACAAGGAGTTTTAAAAGAGGGAAATTTAAAGGATGAAATACCCAAAGGATCGGAAAAGCATCTTAATATTCGGGAAGACGGAACCCGGTATAGGGCTGAAAGAATTTGGGTACCAAAATTTGGAGATATGAGAGAAATGGTACTTAGAGAAGCTCATAAAACCAGATACTCAATACATCCTGGAACGGGGAAGATGTACAAGGATCTCAAGAAACATTTTTGGTGGCCGGGTATGAAAGCTGATGTTGCTAAATACGTAGGAGAATGTTTGACGTGTTCTAAGGTCAAAGCTGAGCATCAGAAACCATCAGGTCTACTTCAACAACCCGAAATCCCGGAATGGAAATGGGAAAATATTACCATGGATTTCATCACTAAATTGCCAAGGACTGCAAGTGGTTTTGATACTATTTGGGTAATAGTTGATCGTTTCACCAAATCAGCACACTTCCTGCCAATAAGAGAAGATGACAAGATGGAGAAGTTAGCACGACTGTATTTGAAGGAAGTCGTCTCCAGACATGGAAAACCAATCTCTATTATCTCTGATAGGGATGGCAGATTTATTTCAAGATTCTGGCAGACATTACAACAAGCATTAGGAACTCGTCTAGACATGAGTACTGCCTATCATCCACAAACTGATGGACAGAGCGAAAGGACGATACAAACGCTTGAAGACATGCTACGAGCATGTGTTATTGATTTCGGAAACAGTTGGGATCGACATCTACCGTTAGCAGAATTTTCCTACAACAACAGCTACCATTCAAGCATTGAGATGGCGCCGTTTGAAGCACTTTATGGTAGAAAGTGCAGGTCTCCAATTTGTTGGAGTGAAGTGGGGGATAGACAGATTACGGGTCTAGAGATAATACAAGAAACTACTTAGAAAATCATCCAAATTCAACAAAGATTGAAAACCGCCCAGAGCCGATAAAAGAGCTACGCGGATAGTAAAAGAAAAGATATAGAGTTTGAAATTGGAGAAATGGTCATGCTTAAGGTTTCACCTTGGAAAGGCGTTGTTCGATTTGGTAAACGGGGGAAACTAAATCCAAGGTACATTGGACCATTCAAGATTATTGATCGTGTCGGACCAGTAGCTTACCAACTGGAGCTACCTCAAAAACTCGCGGCTGTACATAACACTTTCCACATCTCAAATTTGAAGAAATGTTTTGCTAAATAAGATCTCACTATTCTGTTGGACGAAATCCAAATCAATGAAAAACTTCAATTCATTGAAGAACCCGTCGAAATAATGGATCGTGAGGTTAAGAGACTTAAACAAAACAAGATACCGATTGTTAAGGTTCGATAGAATGCTCGTAGAGGACCCGAGTTTACCTGGGAGCGTGAAGATCAGATAAATAAGAAATACCCGCATTTATTTCCAGAAGATACGTCAACACCTCCAACTGCATAAAATTTTGGGACGAAATTTATTTAACGGGTAGGTACTGTAGTGACCCGAACTTTTCCATGTTTATATATATATTAAATGAAATTGTTATTTACATGATTAAGTGTTTCCAACATGTTAAGAAATCAAACTTGTTAAGACTTGATTAATTGAAATAGGTTTCATATAGACAATTGACCACCCAAGTTGATCGGTGATTCACGAACGTTAAAACTTGTAAAAACTATACGATGATATATATATGGTTATATATATAGTTAACATGATTTTATTATAAGTATGTATCTCATTAGGTATTTTAACAATGAGTTATATACATAAAAATGAGACTATTAATTTAAGAAACTCGAAAACGATATATATAACGATTATCGTTATAACAACGTCTTACTAGGTACATATGAATCATATTAAGATATTGATACACTTGGTTAATTATGTTAAATGATAAGTAAATATATTATTAAGTGTATTAACAATGAAATACATATGTAAAAATAAGACTACTAACTTAATGATTTCGAAACGAGACATATATGTAACGATTATCGTTGTAACGACATTTAACTGTATATATATCATACTAAGATATATTATATATCATAATATCATGATAATATAACAATTTAACATCTCATTTGTTATAATAAACAATGGGTTAACAACATTCAACAATATCGTTAACCTAAAGGTTTCAAAACAACATTTACATGTAACGACTAACGATGACTTAACGACTCAGTTAAAATGTATATACATGTAGTGTTTTAATATGTATTCATACACTTTTGAAAGACTTCAAGACACTTATCAAAATACTTCTACTTAACAAAAATGCTTACAATTACATCCTCGTTCAGTTTTATCAACAATTCTACTCGTATGCACCCGTATTCGTACTCGTACAATACACAGCTTTTAGATGTATGTACTATTGGTATATACACTCCAATGATCAGCTTTTAGCAGCCCATGTGAGTTACCTAACACATTTAGGAACCATCATTTGGCAACTAGCATGAAATATCTCATAAAATTACAAAAATATGAGTAATCATTCATGACTTATTTACATGAAAACAAAATTACGTATCCTTTATATCTAATCCATACACCAACGACCAAAAACACCTACAAACACTTTCATTCTTCAATTTTATTCATCTAATTGATCTCTCTCAAGTTCTATCTTCAAGTTCTAAGTGTTCTTCATAAATTCCAAAAGTTCTAGTTTCATAAAATCAAGAATACTTCCAAGATTGCAAGTTTACTTCCAAGTTTTCTAAATCCATTCCAAGTAATCATCCAAGATCAAGAAACCTTTGTTACTTACATTAGGTTATCTTTCTAATACAAGGTAATAATCATATTCAAACTTTAATTCAATTTCTATAACTATAACAATCTTATTTCGAGTGGAAATCTTACTTGAACTTGTTTTCGTGTCATGATTCTGCTTCAAGAACTTTCAAGCCATCCAAGGATCCTTTGAAGCTAGATCCATTTTTCTTATTTCCAGTAGTTTTATCCAGAAAACTTGAGGTAGTAATGATGTTCATAACATCATTCGATTCATACATATAAAGCTATCTTATTCGAAGGTTTAAACTTGAAATCACTAGAACATAGTTTAGTTAATTCTAAACTTGTTCGCAAACAAAAGTTAATCCTTCTAACTTGACTTTTAAAATCAACTAAACACATGTTCTATATCTATATGATATTCTAACTTAATGATTTAAAACCTGGAAACACGAAAAACACCGTAAAACTGGACATACGCCGTCGTAGTAACACCGCGGGCTGTTTTGGGTTTGATAATTAAAAACTATGATAAACTTTGATTTAAAAGTTGTTATTCTGGGAAAATGATTTTTATTATGAACATGAAACTATATCCAAAAATTATGGTTAAACTCAAAGTGGAAGTATGTTTTCTAAAATGGTCATCTAGACGTCGTTCTTTCGACTGAAATGACTACCTTTACAAAAATGACTTGTAACTTATTTTTCCGACTATAAACCTATACTTTTTCTGTTTAGATTCATAAAATAGAGTTCAATATGAAACCATAGCAATTTGATTCACTCAAAACAGATTTAAAATGAAGAAGTTATGGGTAAAACAAGATTGGATAATTTTTCTCATTTTAGCTACGTGAAAATTGGTAACAAATCTATTCCAACCATAACTTAATCAACTTGTATTGTATATTATGTAATCTTTAGATAACATAGACACGTATACAATGTTTCGACCTATCATGTCGACACATCTATATATATTTCGGAACAACCATAGACACTCTATATGTGAATGTTGGAGTTAGCTATACAGGGTTGAGGTTGATTCCAAAATATATATAGTTTGAGTTGTGATCAATACTGAGATACGTATACACTGGGTCGTGGATTGATTCAAGATAATATTAATCGATTTATTTCTGTACATCTAACTGTAGACAACTAGTTGTAGGTTACTAACGAGGACAGCTGACTTAATAAACTTAAAACATCAAAATATATTAAAAGTGTTGTAAATATATTTTGAACATACTTTGATATATATATATATATATTGTTATAGGTTCGTGAATCAACCAGTGGCCAAGTCTTACTTCCCGACGAAGTAAAAATCTGTGAAAGTGAGTTACAGTCCCACTTTTAAAATCTAATATTTTTGGGATGAGAATACATGCAGGTTTTATAAATGATTTACAAAATAGACACAAGTACGTGAAACTACATTCTATGGTTGAATTATCGAAATCGAATATGCCCCTTTTTATTAAGTCTGGTAATCTAAGAATTAGGGAACAAACACCCTAATTGACGCGAATCCTAAAGATAGTTCTATTGGGCCTAACAAACCCCATCCAAAGTACCGGATGCTTTAGTACTTCGAAATTTATATCATATCCGAAGGGTGTCCCGGAATGATGGGGATATTCTTATATATATGCATCTTGTTAATGTCGGTTACCAGGTGTTCACCATATGAATGATTTTTATCTCTATGTATGGGATGTGTATTGAAATATGAAATCTTGTGGTCTATTGTTACGATTTGATATATATAGGTTAAACCTATAACTCACCAACATTTTTGTTGACGTTTAAAGCATGTTTATTCTCAAGTGAATACTAAGAGCTTCCGCTGTTGCATACTAAAATAAGGACAAGATTTGGAGTCCATGTTTGTATGATATTGTGTAAAAACTGCATTCAAGAAACTGATTTCGATGTAACATATTTGTATTGTAAACCATTATGTAATGGTCGTGTGTAAACAGGATATTTTAGATTATCATTATTTGATAATCTACGTAAAGCTTTTTAAACCTTTATTTATGAAATAAAGGTTATGGTTTGTTTTAAAAATGAATGCAGTCTTTGAAAAACGTCTCATATAGAGGTTAAAACCTCGCAACGAAATCAATTAATATGGAACATTTTTAATCAATAAGAACGGGACATTTCAATATAGACCTTATCTAAAGGATCCTCCATAAGGCTAGGGAAACTCGTATTTTTTTCAGGGTTCTAACAGATACAGATTAATACAATCTGGGATGCAACTTACATTCATAATAAACATTATTTAAAATCCAAGTACCAGAGTCACATTCGTCCTTTACTTTTCTGCATTTTATCTTTAGTTGCATTTAATTTGATAAAAAAATCACCTACCAAACCATCGTTAAAATAATCTTAAATACTAAATTTTCTAAATAAGTTTTGCTTCAAATTCGACCGTCTTTAAAGAACGATATTCTATGTAATACTTTCTCTATTTACTTGAAAAGAAGGTTTGTATAATATAGGTGCCAACACTATAAAATTTAAAACTACACATGATGTTAGCGAGCGGAAGTAACCTCCGTCTAATCACTCAACGACTGTCGTTAAGAATAAAAGTGATTGTAGGCGCCACAACGTGTGTGTAATCAGAAGATGTATTCGTGAAATTCATACTGCTATGAGGATGTGATAGTGAACTAGAATGAAAGCAAAAGGTTGAAATATGTGAATTTTAAGGTTGTGCATGGGTTCTCACTGGAAGCCTTGATGAATTGTCTACATGTTGTTAGTCGGGATTTTCTAATTTCTGAAAGAAAAAATAAGAGATAGACGGAAATTTTGTATAAGTAATCATTGAGATATCGGTGGAGGATCGGGCGTTGCTAGATCGATGAGTGAGGCGTTTTACTCGGACGTGGCTACACTTCAATGTATCTTATATTGTAAGAAGATGGTCTTCTGGTGTAAGAAGATGGTGCTATATAAACCGATATGACCCAAGCTAGTAAAGTATATTTGGTCATTGCTCAGTTTGAGTGTAGAAAGCTTCTTCCCAGTTGTGGAAGAGCGGCATGTATCAGGTGGTTTATCAAGCGATATTTCAATAGAAGCTTTGATTAGGTGATCGAGAGTTGCTATGGGTGTTTAAGCAAATTTGAATAGTTGAGGTTGTTGTTGCTTTTCAATTTCGACAAGATAGCGTTGGCGGAATCTTTATCAAAAGCTATCATCTTGCGCATTTGATTTCTATGTGACCCAATTTCATTGGCGGAATAGAAAGGAAGTTTCAACGGAGTTGAAATGGAGATTTATGTATGAGTAATTTGTTCAATCTTGACTTAAGAGATTGTTAAGATTGTGAAGCATTGGAACAAAAAAAGAAAAAAAAATCAAATTATCTTGGAGGTTAAGTTAGATTGGAAATCAAGTTTACTTATGAAGCAAGTAACTGATTTTGAATGTCATTTGCTTGAAGACCAAATTTGCTTGTGGAGCAGAAAACTAGTTGGAAAATCCAAATGTTTTAGTTTTAATGTTTCTTTATAAATATATTCATAACCTCATTGTACTTATATGCACGATAATGAAAAATCTATGGTCGGTGTCATGTGAATTAAATCCTTTTGTTTAACGGCTAAAAACTTTATTAAAAAACACAAATGACTCTCTAGCAAGATGTATAAGAAAATATAATCACATTAAATTTTTGTGTTATTTACGTTCATTTATCGTTTACTTGTGTTATGCATTTGTTATTGTGGGTCAAGTGATTAAAATTTAATCTTCTTATTTGGGATCCATGAAAATTCCTAACATATTTTGCAACATAACATAAAAACTCCGTAACAAGAATACATAAAACTTTGTAAGTTTCACTAGAAAAGTTTAACAATCTTAAATTGTTGTAAGAGGGTGGGAATAAACATGTGAAGGTTTTCGTATGCCCGAGAGACATATTAAATTAATGTGGCTAATGTGTTTTGATCCAAGTCGGGTCATACCCAATAACAAGCTTACCGACACCTTATACGTATTTGATCTTAACGATTGGATCGTGGATTAAATTACGTGACACTTGGATTTTAGAAAAATGGTTTTCTAAAATAATATAACTTGATATGGATATAAATTATGGAATAATTTATATAATATGGATTTAATTATTTATAGGTTAAATAATTAATTTTGTTATGTTACATTTTATAAAATTGGTTTTATAAAATAAAAATGTACATAACAAATAATGGAAGTTTATAAAATGTAGTTTATATAAAATTAGATTTTATAAAACTAATTTTATAAAATAAGTTAGTGGCCTTGGAAGTGGATGTTTTACTTCTCCAAGACACCCTTTTATTGGCTACTTTACTTCACTCTTCCAAGGCATGTATCTAGTCCATATTTTAGCCACTTACACATGCAAAACCATATCAAGTAATTCAAAAAAAAGCTCTCTTCCTCCTCTAAAAAATTCTGGCCGAAACTTTTGGGTGTGAGAAGGGTTCTTGAGTTTTTTTTTTTTTTGGCTCATATTCAAGTGTCTGAAAATCCTAACTAATCCTTTGTGGTGTTGGTTCAAAAGCTTGAGGTATTACACATTTGAGGTTTCAAGTTAGAGGCTCTATTCTTTATCATCTTCATTATCATCTTTTGGATAAACACACAACTAGCTTGAGGAGGTAAAAACTCTAAACTCGCTTTTAGTTTGTAAGTATATTTCATAGCTCTGATACCATTGTTGGGATTTAACAAGTCTCAAAACACTTAAACCATTTTAAGAAACAACAAAGCGGAAGCATGAAAACCCGATTTAAAACTAGTTAAACTTTAACCATTTTATAGTTAAATCCCAAGAAATGATTAAGCTATTTTATAAAACCAGTTTATAAAAATGTAAGTGGCATTGGAGTCCATACAAGCATGCACTTTGACTAGTCATGTGTGTGGTTACTTCAATACTCATGGGGCATAAGTACCCAGACATGTTGGAGACTAAATAGAACATACAAACACATCAAAACATATATAAAAAAATTGCACAAACCCTCTTTTTTCTGCTGTCTAGCCGTGGCCTTTTGGAGGAGAAAGGGAGTTCAAAATTTGGTTTTTGCAAGCTCTATTCAAGTGTTAATAAATCCTAACTAAAGTACAAAGGTTTGGTATTAAAAGCTTGGGGTATTACAACTTGAGTCTTCAAGTTAGAAGCTCCATTCTTCATCATCTTCATAATCATCTTTTGAATTAACCCTCAAAGACTTGATATTAACATGGAATTTAACTAAATGGCTAAACATACTAACATGAACTTAACATTATGCTTCCGCTTGCTTTAACTCTAATTATAAATTGGTTTTGTAATTAAGTAAACTATAAGAACATGTTGTTATGAACTTGTTAAATTCCATCAATGGTATCAAAATGCAAAATAAAGTGGGTTTTGGGTGGGGTTCATTTTGGCCAAATTTTAGAGACCCAAAATGGGTTTGGGTTCTTCCATTTTGGTCATGTTTGGTTGCATGTTGATGTTCACAATCCTAGCCTTAACCTTGTGTTTGGTTGCATGCTTATTTGGTTGAATATTTATTCATTTGGTATGTAATCTTATTTATTCATTTTGGCATGTAATATTATTTATTCATTTGGTTATGTAATTTATTTTATATTTGGTATGTAAAATAGATTAGGTTGTATTTTCATTTTCTAGAGAAAAATGTATTAGGATATATTTTTTTTGTAAAAAAAATGAAGATGCACAAGATGGAGCAAAGGAAGAACACAAGAAGAATGCATTTTGGATGCAAGATTTAGTGGGAGATCTAAAATCTCCTACTTTGTGTTATGACCTATTAACCGGTGACATTTGTTTTCGGCTAAACATATGTCCACCAAAAGGCTTGATTGTGAACATATTGTTTTGCATGTGTGGTTGTTTATTTGTTTGATTATGGATTGTATGTTTGGTTGCTACAACAAATCGACAATACAAAACAATAATTTAATTGGTTAAATTGGTAATTATTAACCACATGCAAAGAGCAAAACTTTAATTTAAATTGGTTAAATTAAAATGGCAAAAGGATTTAATAATTGGTTATTAAGATATAATAAAATGGTTTATTGCAAAGTAATAAAATTGGCTTTATTACAAGACATGAAAATCTTTTCATATGTATCACACACTAAATGCATGTTAGTGTATGGTATAAAAGTTTTCTTAAACTAGAAATTATGGAAACTTAAAATCCCTTTTATTAACAAGGTAAACAAGTTTAACGCCATCCTTTTGTGTGACACTTAGGCATATTAAGGAACTCATGATGGGATAAAGGTCACCTAACCGTTATGAGCAAACTAATTTGATTAAGGTGAATTTCGCATGCTTGTGGGATAAAGGTCACCTAACCACTTGTATGTTAAGTTTACATGTTTACACAAGTAGGACGACTTGATTTGGGAATCATGAACTTAGGGTCACCGAAGCATGAGGAACAAATAGGCGTTGATGGGATAAATATGCCATGCAAAAGGATTGCATGATCCCATACCTTAGAAGTTGCAAGGGGATTGCAATTGTCATATAAATGACTACCTAGCTAAATCAAATAACGGGATAATGGTCACCTAACCGGAATTTGGTTTAACATTGGATTCTAAAATTTAATATATCAATTGGATATAAAAGGGTATTGATTGTTAAATTAAGAATGATACTTAAACGAACTTTGTTAAATTTTGTAGATGGCCGCCAATAACAACAACATTCCAAACTCACCAATCAACTTTAATAACCTATCTTTAAGGTCCTTACTCAAAAAGGAAAAACTCAACCATACGAATTTCATGGATTGGTACCGCAATCTAAGAATTGTCCTCAAGCTTGAGGATAGGGCGTATGTGTTGGAGGACCCTATTCCCGACCAACCCGAGGACGATGATGCCAAAGGCATGGCATATTGGGAGAAATATTGCGCCGATTTTGTGCAAGTTTCTTGCCTTATGCTTGGGACCATGGTCCCCAAACTCCAAAAGGACTTCGAGCATCATAGTGCATTTGACATGATCACACAATCGAAGGAGATGTTCATTCAATAAGCTCGTGTCGAGCACTTTAAAACGGTTTGAGCACTTCATGCATGTCGAATGGACGACTCCCAATCAGTTTCATCTTATGTTCTTAAGATGAAGAGCCTAATTGATCGATTGCACCGTCTAAATTGCAACGTGTCTAATGAATTAGCCACGGACCTTATCCTCAACTCTTTGTCAAAAAGGTTTGACACATTCGTTAAGAATTACAACATGAATGGTTGGGATAAGAGCATTGGCGAATTACATGCCATGCTTAGGATGTAGCGACCCGAACAAATCATGTTTGACGGCGCTGACTACTTAGGTCCCATTACGTGGTCATAAGTCTTTAAAATGACATTTGACCGAAAATATGTCGCATTCATTTTAAAAGTTAAGATTTGTTCCCAGGTTTACAAGAATCGTTCATCCAAAAGTTACGTTACAAAGTTATAAGTACAATTGAAATCTATGCGACACGATTTAAAAGTAGCCAAAAGATGCTCCATGTATGCATGTATATACTCGACATCCAAGCAAGTATCAAAAGTAATGAGCGGAAGCATGTATCACAAAACGTTCAAGGACCTGAGAAAAACATAGAAATCTGTCAACGAAAACGTTGGTGAAATCATAGGTTTAAGTAATTAAGTACAAGTGAACCACAAGATTTGTAACATTGATATAAGTAATACATTCCAAAAGTTTGTTTCACGAGCACCTAATTATGAATGCTTAACATTCCTTCCATAGAACCCCATCACAATAGTGTTAGAACATACACTGTTTCTCGAAAATATATTTCATTCGTAAACGGTAGCGAACCGTTTGAATGAGGGTTTGTCTAACCCATATGGCCATATAACATAAGTTCTCGCTTACACCCGGCAAGTGTAACTAATGATAATCGAATTGAGGATTTTTGTTCAAACTCGTATGTAGAATGTTTGTTTTCCTGTACTTGTGTTCACTTAGTAAAAAGAAACGTTTATGTTTTCTCATCCCAAATGTAAGTTTAAAAGAGTAAAAGTGGGACTATGATCTCACCTTGAGTGCACGTATGAAAAGTACTTCACAAAGTAACGTGTGCAAAGGACAATGCTAATCTTGACCTAAACAAATAGGTCGTATCAATAACGGTAAACACAATAGGTCAAAGATGTTCAATTAGTCCTATGGCTCGTTACGACTCGATTATGTAGCATGTGAATCAAATTGTCCAAGTTTCATGCAAGATACAAGTATAGAAACAAGTTAGAAAGATTGCATAATCATTTGGTTAAGTTTGACAAAAGTCAAACTTTGGTCGGTCAAAGTCAACGAAAAAGTCAACACGTTCGGGTCGGGTCCCGAACTATTTTTCTGAGGTTTTTATTCATATATAAGCATGTTAGGACAAGTCTCATGTGAATCGGAGGTCCATAGCATGCCAAACATTTTTCTTATTTTGACCAAGGAGGTCAGAACCTGGACACGCCTTATGTCGCGCCGCGACATAGGCTGGCCGCGCCGCGGCACATAACGTGTGCTGGTGCCTGGTTAGTTTCAATTGTTCAAGTCTTTTTCCGAACTTCGATCAAACACAAATCACAAACCGTAAACACTTATGACACGCATTTTATATCGTTGGAAAGCTAATTCGACAAAGAACACAACTAAACACATTTCATCAACCAAAAAAATCATTTGCAATAACCGACTTTCTAACATTTAATGCTCAATTAATACTCAAGTTCATAAATGTACAAAATAGGATTCAGGAATTAAATGCATACATATGACACGCCGTTTCGTAGGTAATCAAGCATACAATCTAACTAACCACTTACCAACCACAATTCATGGCATTCAATACATTAAATATTCACATTCAATTCTATCAAACCCTAACCAACAACATCAAAATCACTAATCATGTTTATGAAGTTTTCTAAAACATCCTACACATCAAATTGAAGCAGGTGATGTTAGGAACACATTTAATACATGCATTTATAACATTTAACATCATCCACACAACTAAATCACCAAATCAAACACACCAAAGTTTATGTTCATTCTAGTTACTTCAAATAACAAAATCGAACATATAAATCATATATTCATGTTAAACTTGAGCCATAGACACTAATTAACAACTTTATGAGTTAAAAAATCAAGAACACAAATTCTAGTGATTTTAGAAAGTTACCCAAACGTAATAAAATCGGTATGGAATCGAAGAGGAAGTTGCAAGGATTCCAAATATGTAATTTGTTTTGCAAGACACCCGCTAGCTTGGATTTAGATGATGATTCTTTGTTTGAAGATTTGAGAGAAAAATGGAAAGTATAGAAAGAAAAGGAAAATGAAATGGAAAAGAAAGAGGAGGTGGGTTGACTAGTCAAATGCTAGTCACCTCTTTGGCACTTTGGCGAAACTAGTCCCTCGAGTTCTGTTGCGGGTGCATGAATTACCTAAACGAGATATTTTTTAAAACGCGTATTAACGAGGGATGTCATAAACATATAACGGAATTTAAATAGTTAAACGGAAAAGTAAATGGAAAAAGGCAGGATGTTACATTACCTACTCCTTAAAAGAAATTTCGTCCCGAAATTTAAGTAGGCGTAGTAGTCGTTGTTTCTTTCTCGAAATCTTGCGTTTCTGAATTCTCGAATAGATGAGGATACTTCCTTTACATTTGATCTTGCCTTTCCCAAGTAAACTCGGGCCCTCGTTTGGCATTCCAACGGACTTTAACAATCGGAATTCAGCTTTGTTTCAATGTCTTGACGGAGGTGTCCACAATTTCAACCGGTTCCTCCAAAAAATGAAGTTTGTCATCAATAGTAAGTTCGTCGAGAGGGATGACGATATTGGGTTTGGCAGGACACTTTTTCAAGTTAGACACATGGAAGGTAGGATGAACAGAGCTCAATTGAGGTGGAAGATCTAAACGATAAGCAACGGTTCCAATACGCTCCACGATTTCGAAAGGACCAATATACCGCGGATTTAGCTTCCCGCATTTCCCAAAACAGATTACACCTTTCCAAGGTGCGACTTTTAACATTATTCGGTCACCGACTCGAAATTCGAGGTCGTTGCGTCTTTTGTCGGTATAGCACTTTTGACGACTCCGGGCCGTCCGAAGCCTATCTCGGATTTGTACGATCTTCTCGGTAGTTTCGTGAATGAGTTCGGGTCCGGTGATTTGCACGTCGCCTACCTCGGCCTAACAAAGAGGTGAACGACATTTTCGGCCATATAGCGCTTCAAAAGGTGCGGCTTTAATACTCGCGTGATAACTATTGTTGTAAGAGAATTCGGCGAGAGGTAAGTGCTTATCCAAAGCTTTTCCAAAGTCGACAACGCAAGCTCGTAGCATGTCTTCCAAGGTTTGAATTGTGCGTTCGCTTTGTCCGTCGGTTTGCGGATGGTACGCGGTGCTCATGTCTAAACGCGTTCCCAACGCTTCTTGTAAAGTACGCCAAAATCTAGAAACAAAACAGCCATCTCGGTCGGAGATAATCGATAACGGTACACCGTGTCGGGCTACGATCTCCTTAATGTAAAGTTGTGCAAGTTTCTCCATCTTGTCAGTCTCCTTCATGGCGAGAAAGTGTGCGAATTTGGTGAGACGGTCAACAATAACCCAAATGGTATCATATCCGCCCGTCGTTTTTGGTAGTTTGGTGATAAAATCCATCGTTATCCTTTCTCACTTCCATTGCGGGATTTCGGGTTGTTGAAGTAACCCAGACGGTCTTTGGTGTTCGGCTTTGACTTTGGAACATGTCAAACACTTGGAAACATAAGTAGCTACGTCCCTCTTGATGTTCGGCCACCAATATTGTTGTTTAAGGTCGTGGTACATCTTATTGGCACCGGGGTGAATCGAGTATCGTGACTTATGGGCTTCATCTAAAATAAGACTTCGTAGGTCCCCATATCTAGGCACCCAAATCCTTCTAGCGAAATATCGAAGTCCGGTCTCCCTAACTTCGAATCGATAGATGAGAATGTTCAAGAGCTTGTGTAAAACGTTTTCATCCTTGAGAGCCTCATCTTGGGCTACCCGAATTTGGCTATTAAGGTTTGTGTGGATGGTAATGTTTAAGGCTCGGACACGAAGAGGCACCACTCTTTCTTTTCGACTTAAGACATCGGCTACTACATTTTCCTTTTCGGGATGGTAACGAAGCTCGCAATCGTAATCGTTTAAGGTTTCAATCCACCTTCGTTGTCTCATGTTTAGTCGCTTTTGATCGAAGATGTGTTGGAGACTTTTGTGATCGGTAAAGATAGTACTCTTGGTTCCATAAAGATAGTGTCTCCACATTTTAAGTGCAAAGACAACGGCTCCGAGTTCGAGATCATGTGTCGTGTAGTTTCGTTCATGAATTTTAAGTTGTCGAGAAACATAAGAAATGACCTTCGTTTGTTGCATCAACACACTCCCAAAACCATGTTTCGAGGCGCCGCAATACACAACGAAATCATCGTTGCCTTCGGAAAGTGACAAGATAGGAGTGGTGGTTAGCTTCGTTTTCAAGATTTGAAATGCGGATTCTTGTTCGGTTGCCCAAACGAATTTTCTTCCCTTATGAGTTAACGTGGTTAGAGGACGAGTGACCAAAGAGAAATCTTTGATGAATCTACGATAGTATCCGGCAAGACCCAAGAATTGACGAATGTGAGTAGGAGTAGTGGGAGTCTCCCATTTACTAATGGCTTCGATTTTCGCTGGATCGACTTTAATACCTTGGTCACTTACAACATGACCAAGAAATTGAATTTCCTTTAACCAAAATTCACACTTGGAGAATTTGGCATAGAGTCGTTCTTGTCTTAAAAGTTCAAGCACAAGTCGGAGATGTTCCTCGTGTTCTTCTTTACTTTTAGAATAAACCAAAATATCATCGATGAACACGATAACGAATTTATCAAGATACGATTTGCACACGGGGTTCATAAGATCCATGAACACCGCCGGTGCGTTAGTGAGATCAAATGGCATGACAAGGAATTCATAACTACCATAACGAGTTCGGAAAGCGGTTTTGGAGACATCTTCCCCCTTAACCCTCAATTGATGATAACCCAAGCGGAGATCGATTTTTGAATATACACGTGATCCTTATAATTGATCAAAGAGGTCATCGATGCGCGGAAGAGGATATCAGTTCTTAACCGTCAATTTGTTTAGTTCACGATAATCAATGCACATTCGTAGGGATCCGTCTTTCTTTTTAACAAACAAAATCGGAGCACCCCAAGGTGAATGGCTAGGTTGGATAAAACCACGATCAAGTAGTTCTTGGATTTGACTTTGCAATTCTTGCATTTCGGATGGAGCGAGTCTATATGGTGCACGTGCTACGGGTGCGGCTCCCGGAATAAGATCGATTTGGAATTCAACCGGTCGATGAGGTGGAAGACCCGACAATTCGTCGAGAAATACATCGGAATAGTCACTAACAATTGGCACATCATCGATGTGCTTCTCATCGGACTCAACTTTCTTAACGTGAGCAAGGATCGCAAAACAACCCTTACGAAGTAGTTTTCTAACTTTAATGCATGAAACGAGGTTGAGTCCGGTGCAACTCTTATCGCCATAGACGATCAAAGGTTCACCATTCTCGATAGGAATTCGGATTGAGTTAAGATCACAAAGGATGTGAGATTTCGTTTTGGCTAGCCAATTCATGCCGATTATTACATCGAAGCTTCCTAGTTCCATGGGTATCAAGTCAATTTCAAACTCATTACCAAAAATGTTTAACGTACACCCCCGGTAATATGTGTCAGTACTCAATAGTTTTCTGTTGGCCACTTCAATGGTATAAGTGGTATCTAGTGGAAGTGGTGGAGTGTTAAAAGAATGAGTCAAAGTCTTGGATACAAAACTCTTATCGGCACCCGAATCGAATAAACAAGTAACATAAGTGTTGTTGAGAAGAAACGTACCCGTGACTAATTCATTGTCATCTCGGGCTTCCTCGGTGTTGATGTTGAAAGCTCGGCCGTGTGTGTTGGGGTTATCTTTCTTCTTCGGGCATGCATTTCTATAATGGCCCGGTTGGCCACATTCGTAACAAGTGCCCGTTTTTGGTGCATTGGGCCCCTTTCGAGCGATGGGGGCGACACTTTTACATTCGTTGGCCTTATGACCAACTCCTTAGCACCGATGGCAAATTAGCTTGCCACATTCACCAAAGTGATGTTTGTTGCATTTGTTGCAAAGAGGTAGGTTTCCGGCATAACCCTTCTTGCCGTCAGAGGTGAAAGGCTTCTTGGTATAGTTGTTGTTGCTTGATTGGGGGGTTTCCCACTTTCTTTTGTTGTTACCCGACTTATCCTCAGCTTTAGGTGCCGGCACTACAATTTCGTCCACCGTTTCTATCAACTTGCGGGCCATGTTCAAAGCTTCTTCATGATTAGTGGGTTTGGATGACATTACCCCGTGTTTGACGCTCTTTGGGAGACCATCCATGTAAAGTTCAACCCTTAAAGCTTCGGGGTTCACAAGGTTTGGGCACATCAAGGCTAGTTTGGAAAATCGTTGATTATAAGCCTTGAGATCGTTTTCGACCGCTTTCAAAGTTCTTAGCTCTTGTTCGAGCCTTCGGGTTTCTTCACGAGGGAAATATTCGACGATCATCTTTTCCCTTAAGTTGGCCCAAGAGAGGGCGTGAGCTTCATCGGTACCCACCGACTGTACATAGGTGTTCCACCATGTGAGGGAGACACCGGCGAAAGTGTGAGTGGAATATTTGACTTTATCTTGGTCTCGACAACTGCTTATGCTAAAAACGGCTTCCGTTTGTTCGAACCATCGAGTAAGTACAACCGGTCCCCCGGTTCCATCAAAGGTGTGAGGTTTGCACCCCATGAAGGCTTTGTAGGAGCACCCTTCACTTGAATTACCAGCCCCTTGATTGTTGCTGTTGTTATTGTTATTGTTGTTGGTGGAGTGATCGGCCATGGCCGCCTCTACGGCAGTGGCTACCATTCGTTGTAGAGCTTGTTCGGGTGTCTCATGGCGTGGCACACGACGAGGAGGCATTGTTCCTTCAAAACACAAGAATACCGTTGGTTAGTATTCTTAATAATACTAACCATGATATGGAATAAGGATAGAGAGAAATTTTCCTTGACTCGCCTTAAATTCTTTATGTCATAATGTCGGAATGTTCATATGAGTCACCGTAATATAATCCCGGAAATTATATTACCCTAATTCATATGTGCATTCGACACTATTTCATATAGTCAAGGTGGCGCGTCAATTAAATCAAGTAACGTGAGATTAAGGTTGAATAAGAATTAGATATGATAGAAGAGTTCGAGTATAATGCACAAGTAGTCAAGTAATTCCTACTTCAAGTCTATATGCCGGTTGTAGTCTAGACTCACTAATGTACCCTATGACTCGGGGTTGACACCAATGAACTCTAAATCCCTACAACTAAAGCTCTGATACCATCTGTAGCGACCCGACCAAATCATGTTTGACGGCGCCGACTACTTAGGTCCCATTACGTGGTCATAAGTCTTTAAAATGACGTTTGACCAAAAATATGTCGCATTCATTTCAAAAGTTAAGATTTGTTACCAAGTTTACAAGAATCGTTCATCCAAAAGTTACGTTACAAAGTTATAAGTACAATTGAAATCTATGCGACACGATTTAAAAGTAGCCAAAATATGCTCCATGTATGCATGTATATACTCGACATCCAAGCAAGTATCAAAAGTAATGAGCGGAAGCATGTATCACAAAACGTTCAAGGACCTGAGAAAAACATAGAAATCTGTCAACGAAAACGTTGGTGAAATCACAGGTTTAAGTAATTAAGTACAAGTGAACCACAAGATTTGTAAAATTGATATAAGTAATACATTCCAAAAGTTTGTTTCACGAGCACCCAATTATCAATGCTTAACATTCCTTCCATAGAACCCCATCATAATAGTGTTAGAACATACACTGTTTCTCGAAAATATATTTCATTCGTAAACGGTAGCGAACCGTTTGAATGAGGGTTTGTCAAACCCATATGGCCATATAACATAAGTTCTCGCTTACACCTGGAAATTGTAACTAATGATAATCGAATTGAGGATTTTTGTTCAAACTCGTATGTAGAATGTTTGTTTTCCTGTACTTGTGTTCACTTAGTAAAAAGAAACGTTTATGTTTTCTCATCCCAAATGTAAGTTCAAAAGAGTAAAAGTGGGACTATGATCTCACCTTGAGTGCACGGATGAAAAGTTCTTCACAAAGTAACGTGTGCAAAGGACAATGCTAATATTGACCTAAACAAATAGGTCATATCAATAACGGTAAACACGATAGGTCAAAGATGTTCAATTAGTCCTATGGCTCGTTACGACTCGATTATGTAGCATGTGAATCAAATTGTCCAAGTTTCATGCAAGATACAAGTATAGAAACAAGTTAGAAAGATTGCATAATCATTTGGTTAAGTTTGACAAAAGTCAAACTTTGGTCGATCAAAGTCAACGAAAAAGTCAACACGTTCGGGTCGGGTCCCGAACTATTTTTCTGAGGTTTTTATTCATATATAAGCATGTTAGAACAAGTCTCATGTGAATCGGAGGTCCATAGCGTGCCAAACATTTTTCTTATTTTGACCAAGGAGGTCAGAACCTGGACACGCCTTATGTCGCGCCGCGACATAAGCTGGCCGTGCCGTGGCACATAACGTGTGCTGGTGCCTGGTTAGTTTCAATTGTTCAAGTCTTTTTCTGAACTTCGATCAAATACAAATCACAAACCGTAAACACTTATGATACGCATTTTATATCGTTGGAAAGCTAATTCGATAAAGAACACAACTAAACACATTTCATCAACCAAAAACATCATTTGCAATAACCGACTTTCCAACATTTAATGCTCAATTAATACTCAAGTTCATAAATGCACAAAATAGGATTCGGGAATTAAATGCATACATATGACACGTCGTTTCGTAGGTAGTCAAGCATACAATCTAACTAACCACTTACCAACCACAATTCATGGCATTCAATACATTAAATGTTCACATTCAATTCTATCAAACCCTAACCAACAACATCAAAATCACTAATCATGTTTATGAAGTTTTCTAAAACATCCTACACATCAAATTGAAGCTAGTGATGTTAGGAACACAATTAATACATGCATTTATAACATTTAACATCATCCACACAACCAAATCACCAAATCAAACACACCAAAGTTTATATTCATGCTAGTTACTTCAAATTACAAAATCGAACATATAAATCATATATTCATTTTAGACTTGAGCCATAGACACTAATTAACAACTTTATGAGATAAAAACATCAAGAACACACATTCTAGTGATTTTAGAAAGTTACCCAAACGTAATGAAATCGGTATGGAATCGAAGAGAAAGTTGCAAGGATTCCAAATATGTAATTTATTTTGCAAGACACCCGCTAGCTTGGATTTAGATGATGATTCTTTGTTTGAAGATTTGAGAGAAAAATGGAAAGTATAGAAAGAAAAAGAAAAAGAAATGGAAAAGAAAGAGGAGGTGGGTTGACTAGTCAAATGCTAGTCACCTCTTTGGCACTTTGGCGAAACTATTCCCCCGAGTTAGGTTGCGGGTGCATGAATTACCTAAACGAGATATTTTTAAAACGCGTATTAACGAGGGATGTCATAAACATATAACGGAATTTAAATAGTTAAACGGAAAAGTAAACGGAAAAAGGCGGGATGTTACATAGGATAGCCGAATCAAGCATGGGTAAAAGGGCTTCACCTGTGCTTATGATCAATGAAGGTGGGTCAAAGAATAATTCCACTCCTAAGCCAAAGGTGACTAAAAGGAAAGGACCCACCTACCAAGGCAAGGGTAAGGGAAAGGGGAAGATGGTTACCCCAACCAACAAAAACAAGAAGCAAAAGGTTGCCGGTCAAGCTAATCCCAAGGAAGATCCGTGCTTTGGTTGTGGTGAAATGGGTCACTGGAAACGCAACTGCCCGATCTACCTAAAGGAGTTGAAAGAAAAGAGGGATGGAGGGCAAACCTCAGGTAATGTATATATGGTATACATTGAGCTTAGTATTACTTCTTCTAATACATAGGTATTAGACACAAGATGTGGAACTCATATTTGCTATTCTTTGCAGGGGTTCAAAAGAAGTAAACAAGGAGCGGGAACAACAAGTCTCTTCATGGGAAATGGTGCAAAGGTACACATGGAAGCTCAAGGAGACTTTGTTTTAAAGCTACAAACTGGGTTGGAGCTTGTTTTGAAAAATGTTTTGTATGCTCCTGATTTTACTCGAAACATTATTTCTATTTCTCGTTTAAGACAATGTGGTTTTGATTTTAATTTTATTGATGATGATATCCACGTTTCTTTAGATAATGTGTTCTATTTTAAGGCTTCACCTTTGAATGGTATTTATGAATTGGTTCATTATGACACATCACACAATAGCTCAATGTTCCATGCAAACACCAAGAAACTCAAAAGGGATTTGAGTGATTCCTACTTGTGGAACTGTAGCCTTGGTCACATAAACAAGAACCGAATGCATGCACTTCAAAAGAATGGTCTTTTAAAATCCAGTGAGCTAGACTCATTTGATGTATGTGAATCTTGTTTACAAGGCAAAATGACTAAAGCACCTTTCAAAGGGACATATGAAATGGCTAAAGACTTATTGGGATTAAAACATTCAGATGTATGTGGACCCTTTAAGCCCATGACAAGGAATGGTGAAAGATATTTCGTTTCTTTCATTGATGACTTCAGTCATTTCAGATATGTTTACTTGTTAAGACACAAGGACGAAACTTTTGAGGCATTCAAAGAGTATCAAAACGAAGTACAAAATCAACTCAACAAGACAATCAAGGTACTTCGTACCGATAGAGGAGGTGAATACCTAAGCGATGCTTTCCAAGATCATTTTAAAGGTTGTGGGATTATCTCGAAACTTAATCCTCCTGGAACACCCCAACTTAATGGAGTATCCGAAAGGAGGAACCGAACCCTAATGGATATGGTTCGATCTATGATGGCAAGAAGCTCGTTACCTCTATCATTTTGGGGTTATTGTCTATGCTTCGCGGCTCGTATTTTAAATATGGCCCCAACCAAGAAAGTGGAACGAACTCCTCATGAGATGTGGTTTGGAAAACCTCCTTCTCTATCATACTTGAAAGTATGGGGATGTGAAGCTTGTCCTAAGCGCTTCGTCACTAATAAGCTAAATGCTCGATCCACGAAGTGTATCTTCATAGGATATCCCAAGAATGATATGGGATACTATTTCTATAATCCAATTGAGTAAAATATATTTGTTGCTCGAAAGGCGGAATTCCTTGAAACTAAGTTCCTAATGGAAGGTAATAGTGAAAGGAAGATAGATATTGAAAAGGTTCAAGATCAAGTAGATGATACACAATTGGTTGACACTAGCACTCAACATGAAAATGTTGAGAATGATCAAATAGATGATCAAAGTGTACAAGACGTTCGCAGATCTGGTAGGATTAGTAATCCTCCTGAGAGATATGGGTTTCTCATGGATGGTTGCTAAATGGTTGATTTGGATGAATCAACAAACTACCAAGATGCTTTATCAAGGATTGATAGAGATAAATGGCAGGAAGCTATGAACGCTGAGATGCAATCCATGTATGACATCCAAGTTTGGGAACTTGTTGTACAACCTACTAGCTCCAGGCTGGTTGATTGTAAATGGCTTTTCAAGAAGAAAACTAACATACATGAAAACTTGGATACATATAAAGCTAGACTTGTAGCAAAAGGTTTCACTCAAACTCAATGGGTTGACTATGATGAAATTTTTTCGACTGTGGCAATGCTAAAGTCTATTAGGATATTATTTGCCATTGCTGCTCATTATGATTATGAAATATGGCAAATGGATGTTAAGACCGCTTTCCTAAATGGATATCTTGAGGAAGATGTCTATATGGTTCAGCCTGAAGGTTTTGTTGATCCAAAATATCCTAATAAGGTATGCAAGTTAAAGAAGTCAATATACGGATTGAAACAAGCATCTAGAATGTGGAATCATCGTTTAATGAGGAGGCCAAGAAATTTGGCTTCATTAAAAATGGTGATGAAGCTTGTGTATACAAGAAAGCTAGTGGGAGCACTGTCATGTTCCTTGTACTATATGTGGATGATATATTGTTATTTGGAAATGATATTCCGACAATGCAAGGTGTTAAAACTTGGCTAAGTAAATGCTTCTCCATTAAGGATCTTAGAGAAGCACAATACGTTTTGGGGATTGGGATCTACAGAGATAGATCTAAGAAATTGATAGGTTTGAATCAAAGTGCATACATTGAAAATGTCTTGAAAAGGTTCAAGATGGAGAACTCTAAGAAAGGTTTGGTACCTATTGTAGTGACCCGAACTTTTCCATGTTTATATATATATATATATATTAAATGAAATTGTTATTTACATGATTAAGTGTTTCCAACATGTTAAGCAATCAAACTTGTTAAGACTTGAGTAATTGAAATAGGTTTCATATAGACAATTGACCACCCAAGTTGACCGGTGATTCACGAACGTTAAAACTTGTAAAAACTATATGATGACATATATATGGTTAAATATATAGTTAACATGATATTATGATAAGTAAACATATCATTAAGTATATTAACAATGAACTACATATGTAAAAACAAGACTACTAACTTAATGATTTTGAAACGAGACATATATGTAACGATTATCGTTGTAACGACATTCAATGTATATATATATCATATTAAGAGATATTCATAGATCATAATATCATGATAATATAATAATTTAAAATTTCATTTGATATTATAAACATTGGGTTAACAATATTTAACAAGATCGTTAACCTAAAGGTTTCAAAACAACACTTACATGTAACGACTAACGATGACTTAACGACTCAGTTAAAATGCATATACATGTAGTGTTTTAATATGTATTCATACACTTTTTAAAGACTTCAAGACACTTATCAAAATACTTCTACTTAACAAAAATGCTTGCAATTACATCCTCGTTCAGTTTCATCAACAATTCTACTCGTATACACCCGTATTCGTACTCGTACAATACACAGCTTTTAGATGTATGTACTATTAGTATATACACTCTAATGATCAGCTCTTAGCAGCCCATGTGAGTCACTTAACACATGTGGAAACCATCATTTGGCAACTAGCATGAAATATCTCATAAAATTACAAAAATATGAGTAATCATTCATGACTTATTTACATGAAAACAAAATTACATATCCTTTATATCTAATCCATACACCAACGACCAAAAACACCTACACACACTTTCATTCTTCAATTTTCTTCATCTAATTGATCTCTCTCAAGTTCTATCTTCAAGTTCTAAGTGTTCTTCATAAATTCTACAAGTTCTAGTTTCATAAAATCAAGAATACTTCCAAGTTTGCTAGCTTACTTCCAATCTTGTAGAGTGATCTTCCAACCTTAATAAATCTTTCTTATTTACAGTAAGATATTTTTCTAATACAAGGTAATACTCATATTCAAACTTTGATTCAATTTCTATAACTATAACAATCTTATTTCGAGTGGAAATCTTACTTGAACTTGTTTTCGTATCATGATTCTGCTTCAAGAACTTTCAAGCCATCCAAGGATCCTTTGAAGCTAGATCCATTTTTCTTATTTCCAGTAGTTTTATCCAGAAAACTTGAGGTAGTAATGATGTTCATAACATCATTCGATTCATACATATAAAGCTATCTTATTCGAAGGTTTAAACTTGAAATCACTAGAACATAGTTTAGTTAATGCTAAACTTGTTCGCAAACAAAAGTTAATCCTTCTAACTTGACTTTTAAAATCAACTAAACACATGTTCTATATCTATATGATATACTAACTTAATGATTTAAAACCTAGAAACACGAAAAACACCGTAAAACTGGACATACGCCGTCGTAGTAACACCGCGGGCTGTTTTGGGTTTGATAATTAAAAACTATGATAAACTTTGATTTAAAAGTTGTTCTTCTGGGAAAATGATTTTTCTTATGAACATGAACCTATATCCAAAAATCATGGTTAAACTCAAAGTGGAAGTATGTTTTTCAAAATGGTCATCAAGACGTCGTTCTTTCGACTGAAATGACTACCTCTTACAAAAATGACTTGTAACTTATATTTCTGACTATAAACCTATCATTTTTCTGTTTAGATTCATAAAATAGAGTTCAAAATGAAACCATAGCAATTTGATTCACTCAAAACGGATTTAAAATGAAGAAGTTATGGGTAAAACAAGATTGGATATTTTTTGATTTTAGTAGCTACGGGAAATATTAACAATTCTATACAAATCATATCCTAGCTAACTTATATTGTATTATACATGTATTCTAATATATTATTTAATCTTGGGATACCATAGACACGTATGCAAATGTTTTGACATATCATATCGACCCATCTATATATATTATTTGGAACAACCATAGACACTCTATATGCAGTAATGTCGGAGTTAGCTATACAGGGTTGAGGTTGATTCCAAAAATATATATAGTTTGAGTTGTGATCTAGCCTGAGATGTGTATACACTGGGTCGTGGATTGATTCAAGATAATATATATCGATTTATTTCTGTACATTTAATTGTGGACAACTAGTTGTAGGTTACTAACGAGGACAGCTGACTTAATAAACTTAAAACATTAAAACGTATTAAAAATGTTGTAAATATATTTTGAACATACTTTGATATATATGTACATATTTGTTATAGGTTCGTAAATCGACCAGTGGCCAAGTCTTACTTCCCGACGAAGTAAAAATCTGTGAAAGTGAGTTATAGTCCCACTTTTAAAATCTAATATTTTTGGGATGAGAATACATGCAGGTTTTATAAATGATTTATAAAATAGACACAAGTACGTGAAACTACATTCTATGGTTGAATTATCGAAATCGAATATGCCCCTTTTTATTAAGTCTGGTAATCTAAGGATTAGGGAACAGACACCCTAATTGACGCGAATCCTAAAGATAGATCTATTGGGCCTAACAAGCCCCATTCAAAGTACCAGATGCTTTAGTACTTCGAAATTTATATCATATCCGAAGGGTGTCCCGGAATGATGGGGATATTCTTATATATGCATCTTGTTAATGTCGGTTACCAAGTGTTCACCATATGAATGATTTTTATCTCTATGTATGGGATGTGTATTGAAATATGAAATCTTGTGGTCTATTGTTACGATTTGATATATATAGGTTAAACCTATAACTCACCAACATTTTTGTTGACGTTTAAAGCATGTTTATTCTCAGGTGAATACTAAGAGCTTCCGCTGTTGCATACTAAAATAAGGACAAGATTTGGAGTCCATGTTTGTATGATATTGTGTAAAAACTACATTCAAGAAACATATGTCGATGTAATATATTTCTATTGTAAACCATTATGTAATGGTCGTGTGTAAACAGTATATTTTAGATTATCATTATTTGATAATCTACGTAATGTTTTTAAAACCTTTATTGATAAAATAAAGGTTATGGTTGTTTTAAAAATGAATGCAGTCTTTGAAAAACGTCTCATATAGAGGTCAAAACCTCGCAACAAAATCAATTAATATGGAACGTTTATAATCAATATGAACGGGACATTTCAGTTGGTATCCGAGCGTTGGTCTTAGAGAATCAGAAAATTTGCATTAGTGTGTCTAATCGAGTTTGTTAGGATGCGTTAGTTAGTCTGGACTTCGACCGTATTTTCTTTAAAAATGATTGCTTAACATTTTTGTTGGAAACTATATATTATTAACATGTAAATATTATGTGATATATTAATCTCTTAACGTGTTTGATATTATGTGATAGATGTCTACCTCTAGAACAAGTCCCATTGACTCATCTAATAATAATGAAGAGTCAAATGTAAATTGGAATGATTCGTGGACTGATTCACAAGTTCCCGAAGAGGAACCGGAAGAAGAGTCGGAACCGGAAGAAGAAATAGAACCAGTGGGGGAAATACTAAAACGGTTAAGTAGAAGAAAAATCCTCAACCAACCGACCAAAGTTAATATGGTCAATGGTGTTTCCGCCAAGGAAGCAAAGTATTGGGAGGATTACCAATTCTCCGATGAATCGGATCCCGACAAGGATTCCGATGATGTTATAGAAATTATCCCAACACAATTTAATAAGGCAAAAGAGAACAATAAGGGAAATGGCATAAAAATAGAGAAATTTGATTCCAAACCCGATGAACTTTATATGCATCGTCAACACCCGTATTTCTTAAGTTGTGACAATAACCCGGGAACCTCTAAACCACCAGGTTTTTCTAAACCAATGTGGAAAACGACGGCTCGTATTAGGGGAACATCATATATCCCTAGAAACTTGGCAAAACGAACCAAAATCGAAGAAGAAGAAACGAGCGAGTCGGAATAAGATAGTTATATTCGTGTGGTGTAATATATGTAATATAGTGTGCTTATGCTTTATGATATATGTAAAAATTGCTTGTATTAATAAGTATTTTTTTATGAATCTAACTCTTGTCTATTTTACAGTATAAAAACACAAAATGGATAGACAACCCAATATTTTAAGAGACCTACCCGGAGACATGATTGATGAAATCTTGTCTAGAGTTGGTCAGAATTCCTCGGTACAACTATTTAAGGCGAGATCAGTTTGTAAGATATTCGAAGAACGTTCCAAGAATGCCTTGGTTAATAAAAGGATTTTGTTCAAAAGATGGGGGATATCACATTGGGAAATCCATAAGTTACGATGTGTTTACTTTGACGCATATATTGCGGGGAACCCAAATGCTATTTTACGCAACGGGTTAAGAAATTATTTTGACTCAATATATCCGAATATAGGACTTCGTGATTTAGAAAAAGCGGCAACATGCAACATAAAGAAGCATGTTATGCTTACGGGTTAGTAATGTTCGCTTCTCACCAAAGTGAGAATAAGAACATCGGGCTACAACTATTAAATAAAACGTTCCCACAAGTGACGGAGTCGGTAATTGGGGTAAGAAATGAGGTTTTTAGGTTATTACGAGACTGTTGGTCATTACGTAACCTTCATCCTTTTGACGACGTCACAACACATTGTCTTACTATCAGTCACAACGGTTATGTTCCACAAAACCAAGGATGGGAAGTGGTATTAGTAAAACCAGAATGCATGACTTGTTTCTGGACGTATGAATTACGTGTCTTTATTGTCTTTGCTGAACGCCTTATTTATTAACTAGAATTATCTTCGCAACTACTTTGTATCAAAGTTTTATGTGCTATATTTCATGCTATATGTAAAATAGCGGTATTGTAAGTTTGCAAGTTATTGTATAAAGGTTTGAATATGATATTTTTTTTTTGATTAGTTTTTCATATAGAATTGTAGTAGTTGAAATGGTATGTTAGCTACTAAGTATGAACTTAACGGGTAGGTACTACCCGAATTAAAGAGTATAAAACGCTAATATGAAGAAAGAGCTTTTATAAATAAGTTCATATTACGCTACGAAATACTATTGACTACTCTTGATATTCTATATGATTAACTCGTTTCATTTGACTATTTTGAAGGAAATGGCACCGACTACTCGACACACCTTGAATATGAGCGAAGAGGAATTTCGTGCCTTTCTTGCTTCAAACATAGCCGCAGTACAGGCCGTGCTACATACCAACAATAACTCTGAATCTAGCAATATAGCTAACGGTGCAAGAAATCATGTAGGATGCTCCTACAAGGAATTCACTGCCTGCAAACCTTCAGAATTTGATGGAACCGAAGGACCAATTGGATTGAAACGGTGGACCGAGAAAGTCGAATCGGTGTTTGCCATAAGTAAGTGTACTGAAGGAGATAAAGTGAAGTATGCTACGCATACCTTCACAGGTATTGCGTTAACATGGTGGAATACCTATATAGAGCAAGTGGGACAAGATGCTGCTTACGCACTACCGTGGTCAGCATTCAAGCACTTGATGAACGAGAAGTACCGTCCCAGAACCGAGGTCAATAAGCTCAAGTCAGAACTTAGAGGGTTACGAACACAGGGATTCGATATTACTTCGTACGAAAGACGATTCACAGAATTGTGCCTATTGTGTCCGAGAGCATTTGAAGATGAGGAAGAGAAGATCGACGCGTTTATGAAAGGGTTACCGGAGAGAATCCAAGAAGATATAAGTTCACACGAGCCTGCCTCCATACAAAAGGCATGTAGAATGGCTCACAAACTAGTGAACCAGATTGAGGGAAGAATTAAAGAACAGGCGGCCGAAGAGGCCAATGTGAAGCTAGTCAAAAGAAAGTGGGAGGAAAACGGTGATAAGAGTCACCAAAACAACAACAACTATCCCAACAATCGCAACATCAATCGCAACTACAACAAACGGCAAAACAACAACAACAACAACAACAACAACAACAACTACAACAATCATTCCAACAACAATAACAACCGCAACAACAACAACAATCAGAAGCAGCTATGCCAAAGGTGTGAAAAGTATTACTCGGGGTTCTGCACCAAATTTTGCAACAAGTGTAAAAGAAATGGTCATAGCGCATCGAAGTGTGAGGTCTACGGGGCAGGGGTTAACAGAACGAAAGGAACAAATGGTGTCGGAACGAGTAATGGCGGAGCAAGTAGTGTCAGAGCAAGTTATGCCAATGTAGTTTGTTATAAATGTGGAAAACCGGGCCACATTATTAGAAATTGCCCGAACCAGGAGAACACGAATGGACAAGGCCGCGGAAGAGTTTTTAATATTAATGCGGCAGAGGCACAGGAAGACCCAGAGCTTGTTACGTGTACATTTCTTATTGACAATAAATCTGCTTACGTTTTATTTGATTCGGGTACGGATAGAAGCTATATGAGTAGAGATTTTTGTGCTAAATTAAGTTGTCCATTGACGCCTTTGGATAGTAAATTTTTACTCGAATTAGCAAATGGTAAATTAATTTCAGCAGATAATATATGTCAGAATCGAGAAATTAAACTGGTTAGCAAAAAATTTAATATTGACTTGATACCAGTAGAGTTAGGGAGTTTTGATGTGATAATCGGTATGGACTGGTTGAAAGAAGTGAAAGCCGAGATCGTTTGTTACAAAAATGCAATTCGCATTATACGAGAAAAAGGAAAACCCTTAATGGTGTACGGAGAAAAGGGCAACACGAAGCTACATCTTATTAGTAATTTGAAGGCACAAAAACTAATAAGAAAAGGTTGCTATGCTGTTCTAGCACACGTCGAGAAAGTACAAACTGAAGAAAAGAGCATCAATGATGTTCCCGTCGCAAAAGAATTTCCCGATGTATTTCTGAAAGAATTACCGGGATTACCTCCACATCGATCCGTTGAATTTCAAATAGATCTTGTACCAGGAGCTACACCAATAGCTCGTGCTCCTTACAGACTCGCACCCACCGAGATGAAAGAACTACAAAGTCAATTACAAGAACTTTTAGAGCGTGGTTTCATTCGACCAAGAACATCACCGTGGGGAGCTCCTGTTTTGTTTGTCAAGAAGAAAGATGGTACATTCAGGTTGTGTATCGACTACCGAGAGTTGAACAAACTTACCATCAAGAACCGCTACCCACTACTGAGAATCGACGACTTATTTGATCAACTACAAGGCTCGTCTGTTTATTCAAAGATTGAATTATGTTCCGGGAATCATCAAATGCGGGTGAAAGAAGATGATATTCCAAAGACTGCTTTCAGAACACGTTACAGTCATTACGAGTTTATGGTCATGCCATTTGGTTTAACTAATGCACCAACTGTGTTCATGGACCTTATGAACCGAGTGTATGGACCATACCTTGACAAGTTTGTCATTGTTTTCATTGATGACATACTTATTTACTCAAAGAATGACCAAGAACACGGTGAACATTTGAGAAAGGTGTTAGAAGTATTGAGGAAGGAAGAATTGTACGCTAAGTTTTCAAAGTGTGCATTTTGGTTGGAAGAAGTTCAATTCCTCGGTCACATAGTGAACAAAGAAGGTATTAAGGTGGATCCGGCAAAGATAGAAACTGTTGAAAAGTGGGAAACCCCGAAAACTCCGAAACACATACGCCAGTTTTTAGGACTAGCTGGTTACTACAGAAGGTTCATCCAAGACTTTTCCAGAATAGCAAAACCCTTGACTGCATTAACGCATAAAGGGAAGAAATTTGAATGGAAGGATGAACAAGAGAAAGCGTTTCAGTTATTGAAGAAAAAGCTAACTACGACACCTATATTGTCATTGCCTGAAGGGAATGATGATTTTGTGATTTATTGTGACGCATCAAAGCAAGGTCTCGGTTGTGTATTAATGCAATGAATGAAGGTGATTGCTTATGCATCTAGACAATTGAAGATTCACGAACAAAATTATACGATGCATGATTTGGAATTAGGCGCGGTTGTTTTTGCATTAAAGACTTGGAGGCACTACTTATATGGAGTCACAAGTATTATAAATACCGACCACAAAAGTCTTCAACACATATTTAATCAAAAACAACTGAATATGAGGCAGCGTAGGTAGATTGAATTGTTGAATGATTACGACTTTGAGATTCGTTACCACCCGGGGAAGGCAAATGTGGTAGCCGACGCCTTGAGCAGAAAGGACAGAGAACCCATTCGAGTAAAATCTATGAATATAATGATTCACACTAACCTTACTACTCAAATAAAGGAGGCGCAACAAGGAGTTTTAAAAGAGGGAAATTTAAAGGATGAAATACCCAAAGGATCGGAGAAGCATCTTAATATTCGGGAAGACGAAACTCGGTATAGGGCTGAAAGGATTTGGGTACCAAAATTTGGAGATATGAGAGAAATGGTACTTAGAGAAGCTCATAAAACCAGATACTCAATACATCCTGGAATGGGGAAGATGTACAAGGATCTCAAGAAACATTTTTGGTGGTCGGGTATGAAAGCCGATGTTGCTAAATACGTAGGAGAATGTTTGACGTGTTCTAAGGTCAAAGCTGAGCATTAGAAACCAGCAGGTCTACTTCAACAACCCGAAATCCCGGAATGGAAATGGGAAAACATTACCATGGATTTCATCACTAAATTTCCAAGGACTACAAGTGGTTTTGATACTATTTGGGTAATAGTTGATCGTCTCACCAAATCAGCACACTTCCTGCCAATAAGAGATGATGACAAGATGGAGAAGTTAGCACGACTGTATTTGAAGGAAGTCGTCTCCAGACATGGAATACCAACCTCTATTATCTCTGATAGGGATGGCCGATTTATTTCAAGATTCTGGCAGACATTACAGCAAGCATTAGGAACTCGTCTAGACATGAGTACTGCCTATCATCCACAAACTGATAGGCAGAGTGAAAGGACGATACAAACGATTGAAGACATGCTACGAGCATGTGTTATTGATTTCGGAAACATTTAGGATCGACATCTACCGTTAGCAGAATTTTCCTACAATAACAGCTACCATTCAAGTATTGAGATGACGCCGTTTGAAGCACTTTATGGTAGAAAGTGCAGGTCTCCGATTTTTTGGAGTGAAGTGGGGGATAGACAGATTACGGGTCAAGAGATAATACAAGAAACTACCGAGAAGATCATCCAAATTCAACAACGGTTGAAAACCGCCCAAAGTCGACAAAAGAGCTACGCTGACATTAAAAGAAAAGATATAGAATTTGAAATTGGAGAGATGGTCATGCTTAAAGTTACACCTTGGAAAGGCGTTGTTCGATTTGGTAAACGAGGGAAATTAAATCCAAGGTATATCGGACCATTCAAGATTATTGATCGTGTTGGACCAGTAGCTTACCGACTTGAGTTACCTCAACAACTCGCGGCTGTACATAACACTTTCCACGTCTCGAATTTGAAGAAATGTTTTGCTAAAGAAGATCTCACTATTCCGTTAGATGAAATCCAAATCAACGAAAAACTTCAATTCATCGAAGAACTCGTCGAAATAATGGATCGTGAGGTTAAAAGACTTAAGCAAAACAAGATACCAATTGTTAAGGTTCGATGGAATGCTCGTAGAGGACCTGAGTTCACCTGGGAATGAGAAGATCAGATGAAGAAGAAATACCCGCATTTATTTTCAGAAGATACATCAACACCTCCAACTGCTTAAAATTTCAGGACAAAATTTATTTAACGGGTAGGTACTGTAGTGACCCAAACTTTTCCATGTTTATATATATATATTAAATGAAATTGTTATTTACATGATTAAGTGTTTCCAACATGTTAAGCAATCAAACTTGTTAAGACTTGATTAATTGAAATAGGTTTCATATAGACAATTGACCACCCAAGTTGACCGGTGATTCACGAACGTTAAAACTTGTAAAAACTATATGATGACATATATATGGTTATATATATAGTTAACATGATATTATGATAAGTAAACATATCATTAAGTATATTAACAATGAACTACATATGTAAAAACAAGACTACTAACTTAATGATTTTGAAACGAGACATATATGTAACGATTATCGTTGTAACGACATTTAATGTATATATATCATATTAAGAGATATTCGTACATCATAATATCATGATAGTATAATAATTTAAAATCTCATTTGATATTATAAATATTGGGTTAACAATATTTAACAAGATCGTTAACCTAAAGGTTTCAAAACAACACTTACATGTAACGACTAACGATGACTTAACGACTCAGTTAAAATGTATATACATGTAGTGTTTTAATATGTATTCATACACTTTTGAAAGACTTCAAGACACTTATCAAAATACTTCTACTTAACAAAAATGCTTACAATTACATCCTCGTTCAGTTTCATCAACAATTCTACTCGTATACACCCGTATTCGTACTCGTACAATACACAGCTTTTAGATGTATGTACTATTGATATATACACTCCAATGATCAGCTCTTAGCAGCCCATGTGAGTCACCTAACACATGTGGGAACCATCATTTGGAAACTAGCATGAAATATCTCATAAAATTACAAAAATATGAGTAATCATTCATGACTTATTTACATGAAAACAAAATTACATATCCTTTATATCTAATCCATACACCAACGACCAAAAACACCTACAAACACTTTCATTCTTCAATTTTCTTCATCTAATTGATCTCTCTCAAGTTCTATCTTCAAGTTCTAAGTGTTCTTCATAAATTCTACAAGTTCTAATTTTATAAAATCAAGAATACTTCCAAGTTTGCTAGCTTACTTCCAATCTTGTAGAGTGATCATCCAACCTCAAGAAATCTTTCTTATTTACAGTAAGATATCTTTCTAATACAAGGTTGTAATACTCATATTCAAACTTTGATTCAATTTCTATAACTATACCAATCTTATTTCGCGTGGAAATCTTACTTGAACTTGTTTTCGTGTCATGATTTTGCTTCAAGAACTTTCAAGCCATCCAAGGATACTTTGAAGCTAGATCCATTTTTCTCATTTCCAGTAGTTTTATCCAGAAAACTTGAGGTAGTAATGATGTTCATAATATCATTCGATTCATACATATAAAGCTATCTTATTCGAAGGTTTAAACTTGAAATCACTAGAACATAGTTTAGTTAATTCTAAACTTGTTCGCAAACAAAAGTTAATCCTTCTAACTTGAATTTTAAAATCAACTAAACACATGTTCTATATCTATATGATATGCTAACTTAATGATTTAAAACCTGGAAACACGAAAAACACCGTAAAACTGGACATACGCCGTCGTAGTAACACCGCGGGCTGTTTTGGGTTTGATAATTAAAAACTATGATAAACTTTGATTTAAAAGTTGTTCTTCTGGGAAAATAATTTTTCTTATGAACATGAAACTATATCCAAAAATCATGGTTAAACTCAAAGTGGAAGTATGTTTTTCAAAATGGTCATCAAGACGTCGTTCTTTCGACTGAAATGACTACCTCTTACAAAAATGAGTTGTAACTTATATTTTTGACTATAAACCTATACTTTTCTGTTTAGATTCATAAAATAGAGTTCAATATAAAACTATAGCAATTTGATTCACTCAAAACGGATTTAAAATGAAGAAGTTATGGGTAAAACAAGATTGGATATTTTTTGATTTTAGTAGCTACGGGAAATATTAACAATTCTATACAAATAATATCCTAGCTAACTTATATTGTATTATACATGTATTCTAATATATTATGTAATCTTGGGATACCATAGACACGTATGCAAATGTTTTGACATATCATATCGACCCATCTATATATATTATTTGGAACAACCATAGACACTCTATATGCAGTAATGTCAGAGTTAGCTATACAGGGTTGAGGTTGATTCCAAAAATATATATAGTTTGAGTTGTGATCTAGCCTGAGATGTGTATACACTGGGTCGTGGATTGATTCAAGATAATATATATCGATTTATTTCTGTACATTTAATTGTGGACAACTAGTTGTAGGTTACTAACGAGGACAGCTGACTTAATAAACTTAAAACATTAAAACGTATTAAAAATGTTGTAAATATATTTTGAACATACTTTGATATATATGTACATATTTATTATAGGTTCGTGAATCGACCAGTGGCCAAGTCTTACTTCCCGACGAAGTAAAAATATGTGAAAGTGAGTTATAGTCCCACTTTTAAAATCTAATATTTTTGGGATGAGAATAAATGCAGGTTTTATAAATGATTTACAAAATAGACACAAGTACGTGAAACTACATTATATGGTTGAATTATCAAAATCGAATATTGTGACGATCGCTCCAAATCCATATGGACAATACGTCATTCATTGATTTCATTGCGAGGTATTTGACCTCTATATGATACGTTTTGTAAACATTGCGAGGTATTCTTTTGATGATTTCTACATATAGACAATCACCGTAAATAATAGTTTACAATAGTACTTCCGTTGACAATGCAGTCAAAATAAGATACATGGTGATGATTTGGTGAATGCAACGTTTCCTTGAAAAATATGCCATGTACGACTCAATGCACATAGCTTGTCTAACATATAAGCAAACAGCGGAAGACTTCTAGGAAACCTGAGAATAAACATGCTAACAAGTGTCAACACAAAGGTTGGTGAGTTCATAGTTTTAGTGTTTTGCATAATCTGTATATAAAGGTGGATCACAAGATTTCAGTTGTTTCATTTAGAAACGTTTATCAAAAGATTCTACGTAACAGAGCACCCTGGTAACTAAGCTTTAACGTTATAATGATAAATACCCCATTCGTTTTAATACACGCAAACCAACGTGTCCTAAACTCAAATAACACACGTCCGTTAAAAGGCTAGCGCTCTAGCTCGGACGGGGATGTCAAGCCCTATGGATCCATATACTGTTATTCGCGCCCACCAGTCCATATCCTATGTACTGGCAGCTACTAGTTACCAAAGCTAAGGGATTTTCGGTTCAAACTCAGTGTAGAATTAAGTATGTACTTGTATCCATTGCGTTTAAAATAAATTGCATGTATTCTCAGCCCAAAAATATATATTGCAAAAGCAATTAAAAAGGGAGCAATGAAACTCACGCATATAATTATTGTAAAACATTTAATAAAGCATTTGCATGTATTCTCAGCCCAAAAATATAAAGGGTAAAAGGGATCATATGAAACTCACCTTAGCAGCATATAAAGTCGTTCACCAAAATGTGATCGAAACACGGATTACCAAATAACCGTAGATCTCAACGTATCAATATTGTGATTCAATATTGCAGGAAAGTACGTAGACGCAACAGAGATGATAAACACTAGGTTTAATTTGCAAACAATACTCATGAACATTACCCATAACCTCCATAGCTATAACCCATAGTTTTCTTAACTCTATCCCGCTCAAAAACCCATTTTGAAAGTGACATGCTCATGACCTCGTCGTAGTATTTTATGTATAATACTAATTAATAATATTACTACTAATAATATTAAGATTAATAATAATAATAATAATAATAATAATAATAATAATAATAATAATAATATTAATAATAATAATAATAATAATAATAATAATAATAATAATAATAATAATAATAATAATAATAATAATAATAATAAATATAATTGAGAGACAGAGAGATTTGAGAAGAAAAAAAAATAAATTCGAACAAAACTGCGAGCTTTATAGACCTGGCCTGATTTCCACTGCCATGCGATCGCATGGCTGGGCAGTGTAATTCCCATGCGATCGCATGGGAAACTTTTCCAGCTCACAATGTTTTGGCAACTAGCTCGTCGACATATTTTTATAATATATATAATATATATAATTTAAATTAATTAATTATATATTATATTTTATTCTCGTGCATAGTTGATTTGTAATTTTTGTTTCGATAAGTCGTACGTCGTCACTCGACTTATGTCCCGGTTCCGGTTTTTCGAATGTCCCTTCGTACGCTGAGAAAACTTGTACATTACATTTTGGGACATGTACCTTAGTCAAAATATAGCCTTAAATTATCCCAAAATTATATCGCTCAAAATATAACTTATACATTTGAGTGTTTTGGTCATTTACTTCTATAAATCATCGTCTCGCTATTTGTTAAAATACATTTTAAAATAGTGTTTACTGTAGCAAAGTTACTGTAGCAATTCGCTGTAGCAATTCACTGTAGCAAATAATGATTTTTCGAAAACACTGTAGCATTTTGGGTACTGTAGCAATTTGAAAATACTGTAGCAAATTAGTGTTTTACTGGTTCATCTTAAACGCTTTAGTTAACTTATCTAATATCAATCGAATCAATAAACGAATGTTACTATCGTTTACTAAATAACTTGAAATTATATATATGTATATATATTTTTAATATACATAAATCAGTTTTTAAATACACATTGGAAGTTATTTATAAATAACTTTTAATAATAAATATTTCAACTTATCATATATATTCAAATAGATATTTAAACCAATAAGTTTAATGTACGGTATCAAACAATTAATACATTGTTACCTTTTCAAGTTATAGTATATATGTATCTATTTACAAATAATTGTTCGCGAATCGTCGAAAACAATCGAAGGGTATTTAAATATATAAAAGTAGTTCAAAAATTTTGAGATTCAGTTTTACAGACTTTGCTTATCGTGTCGGAAATGTTAATCATACAAAGATTAAGTTTAAATTTGGTCAGAAATTTCCGGGTCATCACAAATATGCCCCTTTTTATTAAGTCTGGTAATCTAAGAATTAGGGAACATACACCCTAATTGACGCGAATCCTAAAGATAGATCTATTGGGCCTAACAAGCCCCATCCAAAGTACCAGATGCTTTAGTACTTCGAAATTTATATCATATCCGAAGGGTGTCCCGGAATGATAGGGATATTCTTATATATGCATCTCGTTAATGTCGGTTTCCAGGTGTTCACCATATGAATGATTTTTATCTCTATGTATGGGATGTGTATTGAAATATGAAATCTTGTGGTCTATTGTTACGATTTGATATATATAGGTTAAACCTATAACTCACCAACATTTTTGTTGACGTTTAAAGCATGTTTATTCTCAGGTGAGTACTAAGAGCTTCCGCTGTTGCATACTAAAATAAGGACAAGATTTGGAGTCCATGTTTGTATGATATTGTGTAAAAACTGCATTCAAGAAACATATGTCGATGTAATATATTTCTATTGTAAACCATTATGTAATGGTCGTGTGTAAACAGTATATTTTAGATTATCATTATTTGATAATCTACATAATGTTTTTAAAATCTTTATTGATAAAATAAAGGTTATGGTTGTTTTAAAAATGAATGCAGTCTTTGAAAAACGTCTCATATAGAGGTCAAAACCTCGCAACGAAATCAATTAATATGGAACGGTTATAATCAATATGAACGGGACATTTCACCTATTCAAAGAGGAACGCTCCTTAGTTCAACTTAGTACCCCACCATGAAAGATGAACATGAGAGAATGAAGAATGTCCCATATGCGTCTGCTATTGGGTCAATCATGTATGCAATGATATGCACTAGACCGGATGTGTCATGCGCTCTCAGCTTGACAAGTAGATACCAGAATAACCCTGGAAACAGTCATTAGATTGTGGTTAAAAGTATATTGAAATACCTTAGGACGACTAAGGATATGTTTCTTATATATAGGTATGGTGAGGAGGAACTCGCCGTAAAAGGTTACGTGGACGCGAGTTTCCAAACTGATCGAGATGATTCTCGATCACAATCCGGTTATGTCTTCATGTTAAATGGAGGTGCGGTCTCTTGGAAGAGTTCAAAACAGGATATTGTTGCATTATCCACTACAGAGTCGGAGTACATTGCCGCCTCATTGGCAGCTCAGGAAGCTGCATGGATGAAGAAATTCATCGACGACTTAGGAGTAGTCCCTTCCATTCAGGACCCTCTTGAGATCTTTTGTGACAATGAGGGAGCGATAGTGAAATGTCCCGTTCTTATTGATTAAAAACGTTCCATATTAATTGATTTCGTTGCGAGGTTTTGACCTCTATATGAGACGTTTTTCAAAGACTGCATTCAATTTAAAACAAACCATAACCTTTATTTCATCAATAAAGGTTTAAAAAGCTTTACGTAGATTATCAAATAATGATAATCTAAAATATCCTATTTACACACGACCATTACATAATGGTTTACAATACAAATATGTTACAACAAAATAAGTTTCTTGAATGCAGTTTTTACACAATATCATACAAGCATGGACTCCAAATCTCGTCCTTATTTAAGTATGCGACAGCGGAAGCTCTTAATAATCACCTGAGAATAAACATGCTTAAAACGTCAACAAAAATGTTGGTGAGTTATAGGTTTAACCTATATATATCAAATCATAATAATAGACCACAAGATTTCATATTTCAATACACATCCCATACATAGAGATAAAAATCATTCATATGGTGAACACCTGGTAACCGACATTAACAAGATGCATATATAAGAATATCCCCATCATTCCGGGACACCCTTCGGATATGATATAAATTTCGAAGTACTAAAGCATCCGGTACTTTGGATGGGGCTTGTTGGGCCCGATAGATCTATCTTTAGGATTCGCGTCAATTAGGGTGTCTGTTCCCTAATTCTTAGATTACCAGACTTAATAGAAAGGGGCATATTCGATTTCGATAATTCAACCATAGAATGTAGTTTCACGTACTTGTGTCTATTTTGTAAATCATTTATAAAACCTGCATGTATTCTCATCCCAAAAATATTAGATTTTAAAAGTGGGACTATAACTCACTTTCACAGATTTTTACTTCGTCGGGAAGTAAGACTTGGCCACTGGTTGATTCACGAACCTATAACAATATATACATATATATCAAAGTATGTTCAAAATATATTTACAACACTTTTAATATATTTTGATGTTTTAAGTTTATTAAGTCAGCTGTCCTCGTTAGTAACCTACAACTAGTTGTCCACAGTTAGATGTACAGAAATAAATCGATAAATATTATCTTTAATCAATCCACGACCCAGTGTATACGTATCTCAGTATTGATCACAACTCAAACTATATATATTTTGGAATCAACCTCAACCCTGTATAGCTAACTCCAACATTCACATATAGAGTGTCTATGGTTGTTCCGAAATATATATAGATGTGTCGACATGATAGGTCGAAACATTGTATACGTGTCTATGGTATCTCAAGATTACATAATATACAATACAAGTTGATTAAGTTATGGTTGGAATAGATTTGTTACCAATTTTCACGTAGCTAAAATGAGAAAAATTATCCAATCTTGTTTTACCCATAACTTCTTCATTTTAAATCCGTTTTGAGTGAATCAAATTGCTATGGTTTTATATTGAACTCTATTTTATGAATCTAAACAGAAAAAGTATAGGTTTATAGTCGGAAAAATAAGTTACAAGTCGTTTTTGTAAATGTAGTCATTTCAGTCGAAAGAACGACGTCTAGATGACCATTTTAGAAAACATACTTCCACTTTGAGTTTAACCATAATTTTTGGATAGTTTCATGTTCATAATAAAAATCATTTTCTCAGAATAACAACTTTTAAATCAAAGTTTATCATAGTTTTTAATTAACTAACCCAAAACAGCCCGCGGTGTTACTACGACGGCGTAAATCCGGTTTTACGGTGTTTTTCGTGTTTCCAGGTTTTAAATCATTAAGTTAGCATATCATATAGATATAGAACATGTGTTTAGTTGATTTTAAAAGTCAAGTTAGAAGGATTAACTTTTGTTTGCGAACAAGTTTAGAATTAACTAAACTATGTTCTAGTGATTACAAGTTTAAACCTTCGAATAAGATAGCTTTATATGTATGAATCGAATGATGTTATGAACATCATTACTACCTTAAGTTCCTTGGATAAACCTACTGGAAAAGAGAAAAATGGATCTAGCTTCAACGGATCCTTGGATGGCTCGAAGTTCTTGAAGCAGAATCATGACACGAAAACAAGTTCAAGTAAGATCATCACTTGAAATAAGATTGTTATAGTTATAGAAATTGAACCAAAGTTTGAATATGATTATTACCTTGTATTAGAATGATAAGCTACTGTAAGAGACAAAGATTTCTTGAGGTTGGATGATCACCTTACAAGATTGGAAGTGAGCTAGCAAACTTGAAAGTATTCTTGATTTTATGAAACTAGAACTTTTGGAATTTATGAAGAACACTTAGAACTTGAAGATAGAACTTGAGAGAGATCAATTAGATGAAGAAAATTGAAGAATGAAAGTGTTTGTAGGTGTTTTTGGTCGTTGGTGTATGGATTAGATAGAAAGGATATGTAATTTTGTTTTCATGTAAATAAGTCATGAATGATTACTCATATTTTTGTAATTTTATGAGATATTTCATGCTAGTTGCCAAATGATGGTTCCCACATGTGTTAGGTGACTCACATGGGCTGCTAAGAGCTGATCATTGGAGTGTATATACCAATAGTACATACATCTAAAAGCTGTGTATTGTACGAGTACGAATACGGGTGCATACGAGTAGAATTGTTGATGAAACTGAACGAGGATGTAATTGTAAGCATTTTTGTTAAGTAGAAGTATTTTGATAAGTGTATTTAAGTCTTTCAAAAGTGTATAAATACATATTAAAACACTACATGTATATACATTTTAACTGAGTCGTTAAGTCATCGTTAGTCGTTACATGTAAGTGTTGTTTTGAAATCTTTAGGTTAACGATCTTGTTAAATGTTGTTAACCCAATGTTTATAATATCAAATGAGATTTTAAATTATTATATTATCATGATATTATGATATATAATATATCTTAGTATGATATATATACAGTTAAATGTCGTTACAACGATAATCGTTACATATATGTCTCGTTTCGAAATCATTAAGTTAGTAGTCTTATTTTTACATATGTATTTCATTGTTAATACACTTAATAATATATTTACTTATCATTTAACATAATTAACCAAGTGTATCAATATCTTAATATGATTCATATGTACCTAGTAAGACGTTGTTATAACGATAATCGTTATATATATCGTTTTCGAGTTTCTTAAATTAATAGTCTCATTTTTATGTATATAACTCATTGTTAAAATACCTAATGAGATACATACTTATAATTAAATCATGTTAACTATATATATAACCATATATCTGTCATCGTATAGTTTTTACAAGTTTTAACGTTCGTGAATCACCGGTCAACTTGGGTGGTCAATTGTCTATATGAAACATATTTCAATTAATCAAGTCTTAATAAGTTTGATTGCTTAACATGTTGGAAGCATTTAATCATGTAAATATCAATCTCAATTAATATATATAAACATGAAAAAGTTCGGGTCACTACAGATAGCTCAAATCAAGGAACCTCATGCTCACCAAAAGACCCGTCACATTGAGCGGAGATTCAACTACATAAGGGATGAAGTTGAAAAGGGAAAGATATGTATTCGCAAAGTTCACACAGATCTTAATATAGCGGATCCACTCACGAAACTCTTACATGGTGCAAAACATCAAGGGCATGTTAGTGTATTAGGGCTTCGATATTCTAGTGATTGGTTGTGATCTGTTTTATGTATTGTAATGGAACGAAGTGGTTCAAACTCATTAATATAATTATGGTGTTAATTAATCTTGAGTCATGTTCCTGTTTTGCATATTTTATCCATGAATAAGTAATTATTCTAAATTCCGTAGTCGATCACATTTGAAGGAACAAGTGTGAGGTCTAGACTATTATGAACTTGGATTGGTATACATTCACAGGCTGAATGTGGGGCAAGGTTGCAACCAAGGTTCATAGATATTTGTGGGATACAAATATTGGAAGACCCGCTCTCAAGATTTACTAAATGGAGCCTTTGTGGTTGATCACATGTAATATTGAGTAATGGCAAATATCATTGTATCCTCTGACCTGAGATACATAGTGGGTTCGGATATTTACCAAGTATTGTGCCTTGATTCTTTCCTTCGCTATTCTGAAATATGGTAGTTCATAAGGAAGAGCTCAGGTATAATGCAAGGTATATATTTAGGACGTATGTAGTCAAGATGGAATTTGTCCCTCTTATTCGTTGAGAGTCAGATGTTTAAGGCCTGATAAAGTTAAATCTAGAAGAGAGTGATCACTCTGTGTCTCTTGGATTTAACATGACATCTAGGACAAAAGGATGTGATGAAAGATTCACCTATACATATTCGAGAGGGGAACTCAAAAGAGATGATGTTATTGAATGGCACTAAGTCATAACATATTGGGGGTGATGGACGGTCGTTAGGTGGTATCCATCACTTGCATTAATTTCTTATGTTTCTCGTGCAAGTGGGAGATTGAAGGTTTTGGTATGCCCGAGAGACATATTAAATTAATGTGGCTAATGTGTTTTGATCCAAGTCGGGTCATACCCAATAACAAGCTTACCGACACCTTATACTTATTTGATCTTAACGATTGGATCGTGGATTAAATTACGCGACACATGGATTTTAGAAAAATGGTTAATTTAATTATTTAGAGGTTAAATAATTAATTTTGTTATGTTACATTTTATAAAATTGATTTTATAAAATAAAAATGTACATAACAAATAATGGAAGTTTATAAAATGTAGTTTATATAAAATTAGATTTTATAAAACTAATTTTATAAAATAAGTTAGTGGCCAGTGGATGTTTTACTTATCCAAGACATCCTTTTATTGGCTACTTTACTTCACTCTTCGAAGGCATGTATCTAGTCCATATTTTAGCCACTTACACATGCAAAACCATATCAAGTAATTAAAAAAAAGCTCTCTTCCTCCTCTAAAAAATTCTGGCCGAAACTTTTGGGTGTGAGAAGGGTTCTTGTGTTTTTTTTTTTTTTTTTTGGCTCATATTCAAGTGTCTAAAAATCCTAACTAATCCTTGGTGGTGTTGGTTCAAAAGCTTGGGGTATTACACACTTGAGGCTTCAAGTTAGAGGCTCTAATCTTCATCATCTTCATTATCATCTTTTGGATAAACCCTCAACTAGCTTGAGGAGGTAAAAACTCTAAACCCACTTTTAGTTTGTAAGTATATTTCATAGTTTGATCATTTCTTGGAATTTAACTATAAAATGGTTAAAGTTTAACTAGTTTTAAATCGGGTTTTCATGCTTCCGCTTTGTTGTGTCTTAAAATAGTTTGTGTTTTGAGACTTGTTAAATCCCAACAACATGAACTTATAGATAAATCCGATGTGTGAACAGCTCAAACCGTACGTTTAATCGGACAACATTTGGACAAATTTCATGTTGGCATACTCGTCGCAGTCGTACATCGGTACATGGGACTCTCTTTGGTCCGTACCAAATTCATAAATATATGCACGAACTTTAAACGATGTGATACAGCTATTACAGTCCAATAACATGGTTATTTTTAAGAAAAGAAAACTATATAATTTATTGTCATTTCTAAAAAAAACTATAAAATGAAAGCTATTACAGTCTAATAATATTTTCGTATATATTTCACCACATGAAGTAAATTTTTTTTTTTTTTTTTTGGGCTAAAAGTTGGAACTTTATAAAACTCGAGAGCTTCATCAAAATAATGAAGACTCGAAACACGATTACACGAATACAAACAAAGGCATCGAGGCCTAAACAACACAACCACCATCTAAACTTCCTACAAACCATCACAAACACGAACACACTAATCGAACCATACAAACACAAATGTACCTACACATTACACAACGAAATAAAACAAACCAAAACTCGAAGAAATAAAACGGAAATGACACTAACCATCTACAATGGCCTTCGCGATCACCACTCCCTTAGCTTTCTTTGCCCGAGACCTTGTACCCTATTTTTTCTTCGGAAGCATCTTTGACCCAATTAACTTGCCCTCCACCCTAACCAATCCTTCCACATCTTTAACCGCCTCCGCAAAAAAACTAAAAACTTTACCCGAAGAACCACCAACACCTAAACTCGCATTCGCAACAGACCCCACCACGGGCTCATGTCCAGGCTCAAGCCTAGGCCCATGTCCGAGCCCAATCCCAGACCGAGGCCCAAGGCAGAACCCTGGCCCACCAGCCTTGTCACAATTCAAACCAAACTCACGACCCGTATGTAACCCATCAAACTTCGAACCCAAATCGAATCGAACAAAACTGTCATCATCCACCTCCTCCTCCACAGTATGAGTATTTTGACCAACTAAACGACCCTCAACAGTCCCCAAATCGTCAACATGCTCTGACCCGTGACCTGATCTACAAACCCTGGCCCGTTTACGTTTACGAAAACCATGTGAAAAAAGAGCGGCATGTACCTTATCTAACGAAAGAGAAACCGAGGAAGCCCTAACACTACTCACGCCATTTTTAATCGAAGAATTAGTAATGCCACCATTTTTTTACCCACTGCCAACGGAGAAGAGTAATCAACATCAACTACTTCATTACCCATATTTTGAACATGTTGACCAACACCATCACCAAATACAAATGGAGTATCCGAATTAACCATCTCAACAGGAACACCACCAGAAGGACCCGCATTCAAAAATGTTTTATTAACAACCTATGCAAAATTATCTGAAATATATGCCGCCTGAATTCTCTCCATAACCGACACATCAGAGATCTCGTTGACCCAAATATTCCCTTTAACAAGATTATTGGAAATCAAAGTCACCAGAAAAAATCATGGATATGTTTAACACATGACGTTTCGACAAACAACAAATACAGAACCAAGGCTAAGACCACCATCCGAGGGTTGAGCCACCTTCACCACAGTTCCCACCCTGTCCGCAATAGACCTAATGTTTTCATCAGAGATAAATTTAGCCGGAAGACCTCTTACCTCAACCCAAACAAACCTGAAAAAAGAATCCGCCTTAGATGAAAAATCACCATATCAAAATCGAACCTCAAACCCTTCTCAAGAACACTGGAAAATGATGACGAATATTGAAATGTCCCGTTCATATTGATTATAAACGTTCCATATTAATTGATTTCGTTGCGAGGTTTTGACCTCTATATGAGACGTTTTTCAAAGACTGCATTCATTTTTAAAACAACCATAACCTTTATTTTATCAATAAAGGTTTCAAAAGCATTACGTAGATTATCAAATAATGATAATCTAAAATATACTGTTTACACACGACCATCACATAATGGTTTACAATAGAAATATATTACATCGACATATGTTTCTTGAATGCAGTTTTTACATAATATCATACAAACATGGACTCCAAATCTTGTCCTTATTTTAGTATGCACCAGCGGAAGCTCTTAATATTCACCTGAGAATAAACATGCTTTAAACGTCAACAAAAATGTTGGTGAGTTATAGGATTAACCTATATATATCAAATCGTAACAATAGACCACAAGATTTCATATTTCAATATACATCCCATACATAGAGATAAAAATCATTCATATGGTGAACACCTGGTAACCGACATTAACAAGATGCATATATAAGAATATCCCCATCATTCCGGGACACCCTTCGGATATGATATAAATTTCGAAGTACTAAAGCATCCGGTACTTTGGATGGGGTTTGTTAGGCCCAATAGATCTATCTTTAGGATTCGCGTCAATTAGGGTGTCTGTTCCCTAATTCTTAGATTACCAAACTTAATAAAGAGGGGCATATTCGATTTCGATAATTCAATCATAGAATGTAGTTTCACGTACTTGTGTCTATTTTGTAAATCATTTATAAAACCTGCATGTATTCTCATCCCAAAAATATTAGATTTTAAAAGTGGGACTATAACTCACTTTCACAGATTTTTACTTCGTCGGGAAGTAAGACTTGGCCACTAGTCGATTCACGAACCTATAACAAATATGTACATATATATCAAAGTATATTCAAAATATATTTACAACACTTTTAATACATTTTGATATTTTAAGTTTATTAAGTCAGCTGTCCTCGTTAGTAACCTACAACTAGTTGTCCAACGTTAGATGTACAGAAAAAAATTGATATATATATATTATCTTGAATCAATCCACGACCCAGTGTATACACGTCTCAGGCTAGATCACAACTCAAAGTATATATATTTTTGGAATCAACCTCAACCCTGTATAGCTAACTCCCACATTACTGCATATAGAGTGTCTATGGTTGTTCCAAATAATATATACACATGGGTCGATATGATATGTCAAAACATTTGCATACGTGTCTATGGTATCCCAAGATTACATAATATATTAGAATACATGTATAATACAATATAAGTTAGCTAGGATATGATTAATATAGATTTGTTACCAATTTCCACGTTGCTACAACAAGAAAAATTTTCCAATCTTGTTTTACCCATAACTTCTTCATTTTAAATCCGTTTTGAGTGAATCAAATTGCTATGGTTTCAAATTGAACTCTATTTTATGAATCTAAACAGAAAAAGTATAGGTTTATAGTTGGAAATATAAGTTTCAAGTCGTTTTTGTAAAGGTAGTCATTTCAGTCGAAAGAACGACGTCTAGATGACCATTTTAGAAAACATACTTCCACTTTGAGTTTAACCATAATTTTTGGATATAGTTTCATGTTCATAAAAAAAATTATTTTCCCAGAAGAACAACTTTTAAATCAAAGTTTATCATAGTTTTTAATTAACTAACCCAAAACAGCCCGCGGTGTTACTACGATGGCGTAAATCCGGTTTTACGGTGTTTTTCGTGTTTCCAGGTTTTAAATCATTAAGTTAGCATATCATATAGATATAGAACATGTGTTTAGTTGATTTTAAAACTCAAGTTAGAAGGATTAACTTTTGTTTGCGAACAAGTTTAGAATTAACTAAACTATGTTCTAGTGATTACAAGTTTAAACCTTCGAATAAGATATCTTTATATGTATGAATCGAATGATGTTATGAACATCATTACTACCTCAAGTTTTTTGGATAAAGCTACTGGAAATGAGAAAAATGGATCTAGCTTCAAAGGATCCTTGGATGGCATGAAAGTTCTTGAAGCAGAATCATGACACGAAAACAGCTCAAGTAAGATTTTCACTCGAAATAAGATTGTTATAGTTATAGAAATTGAATAAAAGTTTGAATATGAGTATTACCTTGTATTAGAAAGATATATTACTGTAAATAAGAAAGATTTCTTGATGTTGGATGATCACTCTACAAGATTGGAAGTAAGCTAGCAAACTTGGAAGTATTCTTGATTTTATAAAACTAGAACTTGTAGAATTTATGAAGAACACTTAGAACCTGAAGATAGAACTTGAGAGAGATCAATTAGATGAATAAAATTGAAGAATGAAAGTGTTTGTAGGTGTTTTTGGTCGTTGGTGTATGGATTAGATATAAAGGATATGTAATTTTGTTTTCATGTAAATAAGTCATGAATGATTACTCATATTTTTGTAATTTTATGAGATATTTCATGCTAGTTGCCAAATGATGGTTCCCACATGTGTTAGGTGACTCACATGGGCTGCTAAGAGCTGATCATTAGAGTGTATATACCAATAGTACATACATCTAAAAGCTGTGTATTGTACGAGTACGAATACGGGTGCATACGAGTAGAATTGTTGATGAAACTTAACGAGGATGTAATTGTAAGCATTTTTGTTAAGTAGAAGTATTTTGATAAGTGTCTTGAAGTCTTTCAAAAGTGTATGAATACATATTAAAACACTACATGTATATACATTTTAAATGAGTCGTTAAGTCATCGTTAGTCGTTACATGTAAGTGTTGTTTTGAAACCTTTAGGTTAACGATCTTGTTAAATGTTGTTAACCCAATGTTTATAATATCAAATGAGATTTTAAATTATTATATTATCATGATATTATGATGTACGAATATCTCTTAATATGATATATATACATTAAATGTCGTTACAACGATAATCGTTACATATATGTCTCGTTTCAAAATCATTAAGTTAGTAGTCTTGTTTTTACATATGTAGTTCATTATTAATATACTTAATGATAAGTTTACTTATCATAATATCATGTTAACTATATATATATAACCATATATATGTCATCATATGGTTTTAACAAGTTTTAACGTTCGTGAATCACCGGTCAACTTGGGTGGTCAATTGTCTATATGAAACCTATTTCAATTAATCAAGTCTTAACAAGTTTGATTGCTTAATATGTTGGAAACACTTAATCATGTAAATAACAATTTCATTTAATATATATATATATATATATATATATATATATATATATATATATATATATATATATATATATATATATATATATATATAAACATGGAAAAGTTCGGGTCACTACAAATATGAACATTCAATTACCCTAGCGAAAGCACCCATCTTCATGAAATTGGAAATCATAGCCTTACACAAAGAGAGGAATTTCGGAACCTTGCATTCCCTCAATAGAGCAGAATCAACAATTAACACACTCAAATTCATCTTATCGGTAACAGAATGATTAGGGATAATCATCACCGGCGACACTTGTAATGACCCAACCCGTCATTAATCCGACCCGATTTTTTTTTTCTTTTGTGACACAATAGTATTAATAACACGACACCACAATTTATGTTTTTCAAAACATTTCCAATACCCAACTAGTTTTAAACACATTAATTTAATCAATACATAAGTCCAAGTGTCAAAATGGACATAATAACCCAAGACCCGTTTACATAACTAAAAGTTAATTTCGACCCAAGAGTCTAAATCCCAACATAAGACCGAGCATGGTGATTGGCAATGCACTACCCAATCCTAAGTCATATCCAATAGCCAAGTCTTCTAAAGTAACCCGTAATAATCTACTAGTCCCCGTGTTTAACCTTGCCACCTCTTCCTTGCGTATCTATAAAAATATAAATGATATGGCCGAAACGGACGGTTTTATTCGTGCGGTGTCGTTAGGTCGCAAAACGTCAGAATCAGCTACTAAGGGAGAGTAATGGTTTTATTATTTATATTTAGCTGGGTTTCCTAGCTATAATTCACCTGCTTATCTTCCTTTTAACGAATAAGTGGTAAGTATAACTCAGGTTCATATTTTTATATGTATGCTCAGTAATGTGGGAAAAAAGTGCGTAAATAGTTAACCCTAGTGACAAGTGGTGATAGATTAAGATTAACTAAGGGTAATACAAACTATAAAGATAAAAAGGGATAGGTATGAAGAATAGAATACTGATGGGGAACTATTACAATAGTTTAACTTCCTAGAATGAACACTAAACCTCAATCAATTGGGTTATGACCCTAATCAATTTGTCACTAAGAGTTTAGGCCTTGAAGATTTTGGCTAAGACGGATATCCCTACTCCCAACGTTAACCTTAGAGGGTTTAAACTACCTTATGGATAGAATCCTAGGTACATGAATAAAGTGGAATATCCCTAAAGGAAAGTCTCAGCTTTTCGTAATCCTAGTTGGTTTAACTATAGTAACGTTCCTCCACTTAATACTAAGCTATGGCTTAACATTAACAGGTGTGCAATCTTAGATATTCTAAGGTACTGCTAATTGGATAAGAGGTCTCCCCTTTGTGATCACTTACTCAACCCCAGATTAACCGTACGTAGGTACTATATCCTTATTGTGACGTTAAGCACACATAACTACTTACCTTGTATTCTAGGGTTGATCAGGTCCTAAAACTAGGTTATAGCCACGTGAATAAGCGGAAAGGGTGATTCGTAAATTAGACTTCTAAACCGTTAAGGTTTCAGCATAACAATAGTATAAGTTTCAGATAAGATATTCAACATGTAATAAACATTTGCAACAGATAGATAAGCATGCAAGGTGAAAGCAACTTAAAGTAAAAAGATAACTTTATTAAATTAAGGAAAGCGTTCACAGTTTACAGACGAGATCTGGACCATTACAAGTGCTGAAATCCTCTAGACTGCTCCTAGTACAATCTTCGGCGTTCGCCTCCGGGTACTTTAATTTCCTGCTTGGAGGTGAGAAGGCCTTGAAAGCTCTAATGTGAGAAATGTATTGTAGTGAGAGAGTGAAAAAAGTGTGTGTAAAATGGATGACAAGAAGCCGTTTATATAGACTTGGAAATGGCCTGCATACGACTAGCAAGCCGTTTGACCATGCCGTTTGGTCTGGCAAGCCGGATTGCATGGCCGTTTTCCCAGGCCGTATGGCAGGCCTTTTTTCACACTGACAGGCCGTATGGCAAGCCGGATGGCAATCCGTATGGCCTACCCTGGTTTGCTATTTTCACTGGATCGTAACTTGATTTCCTTGATCGTAGCTTGGTTTCTTGTCCTTCGCCGTTTTCGCTCTAAAATCTTCGTTTTAGCTCCGATTCTCTTGATTCGTTTTGCACTGTCTTCGTAATTATAAATTCTACAAAATTAACCGACAAAGTGAATATTTTGCCGACAAAGCTTGGAATTTTATCAATTTTAGGCTCTAATATCTAGGTAAAAACGTGACTTTTTAGCCGATATCAATAAAGAACGAGATGGTAAGCTATAACGCTTAGTGAATGTAAGCATACTATATCCATACGTATCACCAACATAAGTAATAAACACATACCATGCCCACCTATAACTAAGCAAGCTATATGCAACGTACCACCATGTCAAATCCGCAGGATTAGCTACAATATATATATATATACACACACACACACACACACACACACACATACGCATATACACAACTATCACATGGTTAACCCCTTAACCTTAAACACACGAAGGTTGGCCGAAAATACATGTGCCCTAGTGAATCCAAAATCACACGCGATTCACTACCTTCATCTCAACTTGTGTTGGCCGAAACCACATGCGCCCTAGTGAATCCGAAAACACACACGATTCACTACCCCAATCCATACGACAATAGGGCTGGCCTAAAACACACGCGCCCTAGTGAATCCGAAACCACACGAGATTCACTACCCTAAGCCATAACAACAACAATGGGAATGTCCGAAACCACACGCGACATTGTGAATTGGAAACCACACCAGATTCACTTCCCAAATCACCTCAACAACATCCACGGGGTTGGCTTACTCACGCCAATGTGAATATGAAAACACATGAGATTCACTACCCCAAAGGTGGTTACCCAAAATGCACAGACGTGCAAAGTGGACCCGAAACTTACGGGGTCCATCATCCCACACACATGTAAAGTGAACCCGAACGCACAAGGATCACTCTACCCCACCCGCACCCATCATACGCATACAATATATTTACACTCACCTTGTCGCCTTAATGAATGCAAACCAAATCCACAATCTGTCAATGGAAAGTACCTATTCCATTTATCACATAAACAAACAACACAATTAGGATGGATTACGAACCAACACAAATTGACACTTAGTCAATTATGACCCAATTGCACCTTCCAAGCACAACCTCCAAATTAACCAATAATCACTAACACTGGTGAAAATGATCCTATAATACCAACTAAACCAAAACACAAGTGCTAACACACTTGTCTTCCTCAAATCAACTCACGAACCCTAATTTTGACCCATTTCCAAATCAAGCTTCTAAACACCCCCATTTGGGTTCGAATACCAACATAATCACTAATCCTAGTGATTATACCCAAATTAGAAGCCCTAACATGGCCAAAACATTTTCCAACCCAAAACCCACCAACAAGGGTAAACAATACTCACAACTAGATTTAAGCACCCATTTGGTGAGCTAGATGGGTTTTCTCAAGAGCACTTAAGTTCAAAACCCAACATTAAATTATATGATTTGAACGAGATGAACAACTTTAGTGCTTGGAGTTTGTTGAGAATCAGGCTTCTTCTTCAAGCTTTCAAGATTTCTCTCTCAACAACTCTTTCTCTCTCTTTCTCTCTCTAAGTGATAATGTGTGAAAAAGGTGAAAATGATGATAAGGATGAGGTTGGACCAGTTTTGTATCCTCAAACCCGGCATGCATGTGAAAAGACCGAAATACCCCTCATTTAAAACCCTAAAAAGAGTTTAAGATTCCAGTCTGGCAACAGGAACGTCGTTCTAGGATTAGGAACGTCGTTCCTTTACATGTATTCAAGAACGTTGTTCCACTAAAAGAGATGTCATTCCTCAAACTGCTCCAAACATGTTCTGTTCAACTTTTACCATTTTCTTCCTTACACAATGACATTCTTGGATTCTAGAACGTCATTTCCTCTTTTGGAACGTCGTTCCTCCTTTTGGAACATTATTCCTTCTCTGAAATTTGGATTGTTACAACTCTCCCCCACTTAAACTGGATCGCGTCCTCGTGATCTAAGCCTCGTCGTAAACAGGAAGATACACCTTCCTCAACTTTTTGAGTTCTCACATAACTCTGGATCCTTCAATGACGCCATTGCATTCTATAACTCCCACTTCCTTATTACGGAAAGTGCTATCCAAACAACAAAACCTCCACGGTTCCTTGGCACACTTTAATTTACGACTTAGAGTCCCATCATCAACCTACAACCTATTTGGGTCATCCGCACCACGTACACGGTGATGAAATGTCCCGCGAGCTCTTCAGTAACTCCTACCTACATGCAATCTTGCTCAACTCACAACTAGTCCACCTTTACCATGTGAACCCTTGCTTTGACAGACCCTCAAGGATAGTCTTGACAAATTTTCGCACGTACAAGTTCTCAACACACTAGAGAACTCTCTAACATGCTCAACATCTACATGTCTCTACATGAGACAGTCAGGATCAACACTCTACGCCCCACGATCATTCACCCAATGGGACAACTTTAGGTAAATTGCTCGAACACGCCTACCAAACCTAGGCAACATCATACCCTCTGGGTACATAACTCCCTCACTTAGGATTACCTACACTCTCACCGCCAAGTGATAACATTATGTGGAATTCAACATTCCTTAATACGCATGATCGGTCTCAACGTTAGTCATACACAACAATCCTCTGTGGACTTACTACAAGGTACTTGAACCTTGACTTTTCAAATCAGTCAAATTGTGAATGCCCGCTAAACATCACAACCAAACACAGTTTTATCTTCTGGTTTCTCACCGATACCCAAGTACAAAGTAATCACACTACCAGAGTCAAACATTACACAAGAAGGTATGAGGAGGCACCTGACGTAGTGTTATGTAGCTCCCACCGTTACTACCGAGACTCCAGAACTCGACCCTTTCAAGGTCTACACCAGTATCACACGTCACCTGACGACTCGAAGTCACACATATACAATGAACCTCACGGTTCGACGCCCAAAAATTTCCTAGCGACACCCGCAAGTCACAACCACCTAGGCCGCATAGCTAGCCTAGTAACCTTCCACTCATCACTAAGGAGATGCTTGGGAACACCAAGGCTTACACCCTTTCGCACACCGCCGCAACCATTCACGGTTACCTTTTCATATCAATGCTAGTCAACAACCATGACACTACTCGCGCACGTACGTGGCAGACAAAAGCGCCTCCCGAATGGCACTACCACGTATACATACATGAAAGTGACCGACAAAGAGTGAACATCACTCGCCACACATCTCACACTTAAAAGTGGTCGACGAATAGTGAACAACACTAGCCACACATATCAAACCGAAATCGTGGTCAACGAAGAGTGAGATCTTACGGAGTCACTCACCACATTGCATCAAGTGGCCAACGAAGAGTGGATCCTTACACCAGGAACGCACTCGCCACCTCACTCATAATAAGCAATAAAACACAACACTCTAGCTAAGATGAACACACGTCACGTGACCCTGTTAGAATCCACTAACGGTATATTAACTCCTAATTCCTCAGTTAACGGTCACACCCTTTATATGAGACATTTTCCGAAAAGCATTCGCATTAATTTCAAAAGATGTTATCATTAATTGTAAAGTAATTCAAATAGTTAACACTAGTGACAGAAGTAAATAATCCCAAACATTATTTAAGTAAATAGTTTTCAATGTGAATGTAATTGTCTTGACAAAAAGTCATGTTGGACTCCAATGCAGTGTATGCACCAAGCAAGCACAAAGTCATCAAAGTAGCAGAAGCTTATACCTTTAAGAACTTGAAATAAAACATGAAAATGGATCAAAAAAATTGTTGAGTGAATCTACAGGTTTAGTAAATCGTTTAGCTTTTGTTAGACCACGAGATTTCGTTCAAAGCAGCAAAAATTATACATCTGTTATGAGAACGTGAATATAAAGCTTTAACCTGCGAATACCTAAAGCGCTACACGACTTCTTTTACCCTATTTAACATACACTAATCAAATATAAAGTTACAAAGTAATAAGCACCCGTTCGTTGGGCGAGACTGTCAAACTTAATGGATTCATCCCTATGATTCGAGCTTACAAATGTAATTAAGATATTCAAGCTAAGGGCTTTTTGATCGAGCACACAAGGGAACAGTACTCTCTCAATGACCATTGGTACTCACACAATGACCGAAAGTGTACATACGCCTTCTAGCACTTACCCCTAGGTGGTCTTCCACACTTGCCGTAAAGCAACCGATAAATCGATCACACACAATATGGTCTCCATACCCACGCTATGGTGCTGCCGGCTCTTTGATTCACACCACACGTCATATGCTATGGTGCTACCGGCTCTTTGGTTCACGCGATAACAAAAATGTCGCGATGCTACCGGCTCTTTGGTTCACATCATAGCACCCGCTACGCACATGCTATGGTACTACTGGCTCTTTGGTTCATACCATAGCACAAAAAAACACACTATCACAACCAACATCCTACGGGACTCACTCAAGCGAGTTTAACGACCCAAATACCAACCCAAATGCGTAAGCATAAAAGACCCGCACGATAGAGTCAAGGCACAATTCATTAACCACACACTCTGCCGAGTGCAATCTAAAACTATAATCGTAAGCCAACCACTTGCTAAAATTATCTCCAACGGAGGATAAAATTTAGCTAAGGCTTACATACACACCGCATGTTATTACAATGAACAACATACAATTACCACACTAAAAGTAGCTGAAAGTCTTCTCGTGACGCTCGCTACCGCTAGCTCAGGACACTCCATGTTTCGATGCCCTTCTTTACAACAATTGAAACACACAGTGCAATTACCTATCGATACCGGGCAAACTCAACACTTGTGACCTCTTTCTCCGCAATTAAAATATCTAGATGCACTAGTGTCTGACACTCCTTTCCTCACGCTACCCGTGCTTTCAGTTTTACTTTTACCTTTCTTGCTCGGAGTGCCATGCGACTCAACCTTCTCTTACCCGAAATATCATCAACCATCGTCGGAGCATACGATTGAAAATCCTTAGCCACGTCAAATAGTTTAGCAAAAGAGTCCACTTTCCCAAGGCTAATCTTTTCGTGCAAATCATCAGTCAAGGTATTAAGAAAAAGCTCCATCTACAACCTATCGTTCTTGGTATATTCGGGACAAAACCGGGCCTTCGCCAAAAAGGTATCCCTAAGAGTATTTAGGTCCATAGACCCTAGTAAATTTCATAACTCATCACGCAACCTCATCATATCGGCATGCGTTCAGAACTCCTCAAAGAATTCCTTCTTAAATTCATCCCACAATAACCCCTTAAACAGTTCCTCACCAACGATATCGATATTACCATCCAACCAATTCTTCGCATTACCCCGCAACAAACTAGTAGCGAGTCTCGTTTTCTTATCAGGAGGGCATTTACTCGTGCGAAAAAACCCTTCGGCATCTGATATCCAGCCGGTGCTTATCAAAGGATCGGGATCCCCTGCATACATAGGAGGTTTAGTCATCATGAAGTTTTTGTAAATATACTCCCTTCTGACTGCGTTGCCTCGAATGCATGATCTAGAGGAACATCCCCTCCACTGCCTTCAACTTGAGGTTAAGGAAACCTCTTCTCAAACTCTGCTCGAATAATCATACCCATTTGTTCCTCAAGAAGATCATTTACTTTTCGTTCAATCGCCCCTTGAAAGACTTCTTTAACTTTCCCGGTAAAAACCAAGGAATAATTCTCCAAAGCGGCCTCAATCTTAGCCGTCAAATCATCATCATCACCCATACTCCTATAAGTCCCACAACAAATAAGCACATATAAAAGTCTAAATCTAGGCACCTATCTCAAGTCGCCTAAATCTCTTAGACCATGCCTTGATATCACTTGTAATGACCCAACCAGTCATTAATCTAACCTGAAATTTTTTCTTTTGTGACACAGTAGTATTAATAACACGACACCACAATTTATGTTTTCAAAACTTTTCCAATACCCGAATAGTTTAAAACACTTTAATTTATACGATACATAAGTCCAAGTGTTAAAATGGGCATAACAACCCAAGACCCGTTTACATAACCAAAAGGTAATTTTGACCAAAGAGTCTAAATCTCAATATAATACCGAGCATGGTAAAAGGGAATGCACTACCTAATCCTAAGTCAAATCCAATAGCAAAGTCTTTTAAAGTAACCCGTAATAATCCACTAGTCCCCGTGCTTACCCTTGCCACCTCTTCCTTGCGAATCTATAAAAATATAAACAACGAGAGGGTAAGCTATAAAGCTTATTGAATGTAAACATAATATATCCATACATATGCAAAAAATGAATACATATCACTAACAAAAGTAATAAACACATGCCAGACCTACGTATAACTAAGCAAGCTATTTGCTACGTACCACCATGTCAAATCCGCATGATTAGCTACAACACAACAATATATATATATATATATATATATATATATATATATATATATATATATATATATATATATATATATATATATATATATATATATATATATATATATTTGACAATGAATATTGTCTATTATATGTGGCATGTGGTTTTAGTTTTACTAATTTAATAGGTAGTTTACTTATTATTGTATTAGTTAGTTTTACCATGGTAAGTCATATTAAACACCCTTGTAACTAAAGGAGGTTACTAGTATATAAAGCAACCTCTCACCCATTTTACATTTAGGTGAGTTAATCTAATATTGCAAGTGTTACTTACATATTCTCTCTACCTTCTCTATAGTTCATCAAACCCACTTACACTAACAAAACCGATCGACCTCGGCTAGATTTGGGACTAACAATTAGTATCTGAGCGGGTCTAAGCTCTTTGCATAGAAGATCTGTTGCTCAAAGGTCTCCATCGTGTTTTTGAAGTGTTCGTGTTCATTTTCAGTTTAGGTAACTCGAAAAATCAACTCACTAACTTATTCTTGTTGGTTTTAGTACTTATCATAACTTACATGTGTTATTAAAACCACTTGAACTAATTTTTATATCGTAAAACACCAACAGATTCGTCCACGTTTATTCTTGTTGTGTGAACTTGAAACTTACATATGTAAACCCAATTTTTTTATTTAAGCTTGAAACTGTTAATTCTGCTTATGTTTGTTTAGAATCTGTTGCAAGAACACTATAAATCTGTTTGTGTTTGTTAAAAGTGGTGTTTTCCTTGTAATCAGATTGCTCGAAATTATTGTTATTCATGCTCGAAAACCTTGTTTTTGTGCTAAAAGCTGCTCGAAAATATTACTGCATGCTCTAAAACCATAGTATGTCTACACTGCTGCTTGAAAATCATAAGTATGTGACTAAAATGATGTGTCCATGCTCGAAAACCCAATAATTTTAGCTCCAAAAAGTATAAAGTTTGACTTAGTTTTGGCTGCATACTTTTGTCCTTTAGATAATACCCACTGAAAATCCTTTGTTCACTGGATATTACCCATCAAAAAGGTGTTGATGCATTTTCTATAAGTCCCTAGTGTAACGACCCGGATTTTTCCGATCGTTTTATACTTATGAGATTAATATTTACATAAAATAAACCTTACCAACATGATAAGCAATCTAAACTGTTGAGACTTATGTTTTTGAAAAGAGTTTCACACAACGTTTGACCGTCCAATTTGACCGATGATATCACGAACTATATAACACACGATAATTATAAGATTATATATATGTACATATCTATACATATTTAACATGATTTAAGGATGGTTTAACATTTCATTGTGAACTAACAACAATGAGTTATAAGTATACTTTGAGACCACTAACTTAAGTTTTCAAAACGATAACTATATGTACCGTTCTTTGACATATATACTTACAATCTATAATGTGTTGGTGATCTATGTCACCAATATGATTTAAGTGTAATGGGATTAATTTGTAACCAAAATAATCTTGATAAATATCGAACAAGTTTGGGGAAGTGTGGAGTGCACACTTGTTTGAACTTATCTTGATTATGACGGGGGTTCGGGGGCAGCGCCCCCGATAAGCGGGGTCCAAGGGGTGGCCCGGTTTGACCCAAAAATAAAAGCCCAGTTTTGAGTCTCTTTTACAGTTATAAACCCGTCCATATTTGAATTCTCGTTCCGATTCCTCAAAATTTCTACAAGTATATCTAGGGTATATGTAACCGTATCATACCCAGCTTCTATACGTATTTACTATTGGTATATACCAACAATAAACTTCAATGATCAGCCACTAGACATGATGTTACATGTGGGAACCAGCCATTTAACCTCATGTGTGACTTTTGTGCAAGAAAACAAACTAAATCTCCTATATATCCATCCCATAATCATGCTATTTTGCATACACACACACATACAATTTTATTTCCAATTTTCTTTCAAGTTAATTCACTCCCTAATCTCTCTTCATTTACCTACTCAAGAACGTATCAATATAGTCTTCCGATTTCAAGGAGATTACTTCCAATCTTTCAATCCCACTCCACCACTCTTTTGATTCCAAGATTTTTCTTACCTTTTCCAGTAGCTTTGTCCAAGTAACTTGAGGTAGTAACCTTATTCATAACCTTATTCGATTCATATTTATATAGCTATCTTATTTTGTGTTGTAAAATTTTAACAACAAGAACATAGTTTGAGTGATTTCAAACTTGTTCGCAAACTAAATAGATCCTTCTAATTTGATTTTTAAAAACACTTCAAGACCTGTAATATATCATATTATGACAAAATCGGATTAATCATATATTGGCTAATTAACATAATATTTAATATATATTTACTTATGATTTGATTTTATATATTTCAGGACCACCCGTAAACAACACGAGAAGATTAATCATAAGACCTCATGATTGTACGCAACACGTCATTTGACAACACGGTACTTTATGTAAGCAACACGTCACTTGACAACATGGTACCATGGGTCGAGATTAATTCTGATCAATACGAATACGATGGGGTCTTTATTTATTTTATTTAAGCAACTAATTGTGGACCACTAACATCGGACTGCTAACTACGGACTAAGAAAATATTAAAAGTATTAAAAGTATATATATATGTATATATATATATAGGTAACGATTACTTAAAAAGAAAATATGTTGATATATTATATATATGGTTAGGTTCGTGATATCTATCGGAGACCAAGTCGAGTTAAATACCTTCAAGACAAAAGTGAGTATATAGTCCCACTTTTAAACTCTAAATATTTCGGGATGAGAATACATGCATTTTAGGATTTACGTTATGGACACAAGTGATTAAAAATATATATTCTACGTTGAGTTGTACCACTGGAATACTTCCCTGTAACTTGGTAACTACTATTTACATGAGGTATTGTAAACGCGAATCCTGTTGATAGATCTATCGGGCCTGACAAACCTAACCGGACTGGATGACCAGTATTCAACGGTTGCACAGTACTTCGTTTCGGTGACTACACTTGGTACGGTGTAGTAAGATTTCATAATAAAGGGAATATACGACGTTGATTAAATGTTAAGTATGGTTATCAAGTGCTCAACAACTTAGAATATTTTTATTAGAACGTTTATATATGAAATCTTGTGGTCTATATTTATAACGCTGCCAGCATTAAACCTATATCTCACCAACTTTATGTTGACGTTTTAAGCATGTTTATTCTCAGGTGATAACTAAAAGTTTCCGCTGCAACATGTTGAATTTAAGCAAGATCTTGAGTATGCATATTTGTGTCAAAAATAAAACTGCATATCGGAGGATTTGTAATGTAAAATATGTTGGAAGTCGTATTGTTATTATCACATGTAAAGTTTGTAAGTCTAAGATTCTAGCTAAACGATAATCATTATTAAGTTGTTTAAACCTTGTATTTGTAATAAAAGCTATGGTTTGTATTGTAAAAACGAATGCAGTTTTTGAAAAATGTCGCATATAGAGGTCAATACCTCGCGATGAAATCATATGTTATTGTATTCGTCCTTATGGTTAAGGTCGGGTTATGACACCTAGACATCTAGCTTACGTTTGTGAACAGTACTTCAGTTTATGGGCTACCATGATCGCTCGATATTATTCTATCTGTGTTTATATGTGGTTACAGGTACTGCAGGAACGCGATAAGGATGTCTGACACTATTAGACTCTGTCAGACGTACGAGTGAAGTCTCACTCGTATGGCTGACAAGCTCATACACACGATTGAGCTGAGCTGAGTCACAAATCTAATCTGAGTATACATACACGAGTGAGTGATCACCCGCATGGCTGAGACAGATCACTCGTACGAGTGACAGCTGACTCGCATGGTTGACTCAACAGCAGGGGTATTTGTAGCGACCCCGACAAATCGTCAAGTGACGGCGTCGGCTACGTGGGTCCCATTACCTGATTATAAGTCTTTAAGATAACGTTTGACCAAAATATGTCGCCTTCATTTCAAAATAAAGATTGTTTCAAAGTTTACAAGAATTGTTCAACCAAAAGTTAAGTTACAACGTTATAAGTACGATTGAAATCTAGGCGACACGGTTTAAAGTAAAGTCAAAAGACGCTCCAAGTAATGCATGTATACTCGACATCCAATGCAAGTATCAAATAGTGAGCGGAAGCATGTATCACATATCGTGCAAGACCTGAGAAAAACATAGAGAAATCTGTCAACGAAAACGTTGGTGAAATCATAGGTTTAGTAAGTATTAAACGTTGTATTTGAACCACAAGATTTTGTATTTCCATAACGTAGATTATCCAAATCATTTGCATTCCAAAAGTGTTGTTATACGCGAGCACTCAATTATCAAAACTTAACCAACGTTACCCCATCACACAGTGCTAGAACCCGCACTAAAACACAAAAATATATTTCATCCGCATAACGGTAGCGAACCGTCCGAATGAGGGTTTGTTAAACCCGTATGGCCACACAATATAAGTTCTCGCTTACACCCTGCAAGTGTAACTAATGATAATCGAATTGAGGCATTTTTGTTCTAACTCGCACGTGGAATGTTTGTTTTCACACTTGTGTTCAAAACATAAAAGTAAGTAGTACAAGATGTAACAAAGTATATGTTTTCTCAGCCCACGATTTAAAAGTATAAAAGTTGTTGAAAAGGTGGGACTATGATCTCACCTCGAGTGCACGAGTATAAAGGTACTTCAACAAGTAAACGTGTGCATGAAAGTTGCTTAGCCTTGACCTAAACAAGTAAGTTATATCAATTAACCGGTTACGACACAAGGTCGGGTGAAATGTGTTCAATTAGTCATATGGCTCAATACTACTCGATTAAATATAGCATGTGAATCACGTTGTCAAGTTTCATACAAGAAACAAGTATAAAAGCATGTTAGAATGATTGTATAAAAGTTTGGTTAAGTTTGACTAAAAGTCAAACTTGGTCAAAGTCAACGAAAAAGTCAACGCGTTCGGGTCGGGTCCCGAACTATTTTTCTATGCTAAATATTCATATACAAGTATATTAGAACAAGTTTCATGTGAATCGGAGGTCCGTAGGTCATCAAACATTTCACGTGAAATGGGACGAGGAGGTCAGAATCTGACCAGGCACATCTGCGCGCCGCGCGGGGATGGGGCGCGCCGCGCCACCATCTGTGCAGGTCTGTTTCTGTTTTTCACAAGTATGCACGAGCTAAAAACCAAATAACCACATTTTATGATCCGTAAACAATTAGAACATGTATCTTATATCATCGGAAAGGTAATTTGACGAGGAAAACACCTAGACACATTTCATCAAGCAATTCAACACTTACAACAACCCAAAACCGCATTAAACGTTCATAATCAAAGTTTCAAGTTCTAAAAATGCATTTCATGATTCGGGCAACCAATTGACATGTATGATATGCCGTTTCGAAGATAATCAAACACACATTGCAACTAAACACTTATCAACAACAATTCATAGCATTTGATGCACCAAAAGTTCATATAAAGCTTATCAACCCTAATCCAAAATCACCAAAATCACTAATCAAGTTTATGAAGTTTTACAAATCAACCTACGCATCAAAACGAAGCTAATGATACTAGTAACACTTTTAAAACATGCACTTTAACAATCTAACAACATTTGATCATCCAAAATCAAGGATTAAGCATACACTTTTCATTTTCAAGCTAGTTACACCAAAACATCAAGATCGAGAATACAAATCATATATTCATGTTATACACGAGCCATAGACACTAACCAACACAATTTCAAGTCAAAAACACGAATTTATAGAAATCTAAAGTTTTTAGAAAGTTACCCAAACTTGATGAAATTGGTATCAAAATGTAGAGGATGAAGAGAGGATCACGAATATGTAATTTGTTTTGAAGTTTGCTTCCCGATCCGAATTTAGATGATGAATGTTTGAATTGGGTGTTTGTGTGTGTGTTCTTGCTAGAGAGAAAGAGAGAGAGATGGAGGTGATTGAATGGTGAGGAAGGTGGGGAGGTGGTGGCTAGTTGCCCCAATTTGGCCAAGTGACGAGATTGGTCCCTCAAGTTTCAAAGCGGGTGCGGTAATTAACCAAACGAATATTTTAAAACGCTCGAGTAACGGGTGATGTCAAAATTAAATAGCGGGAATATAATGAACGTTACTCACGGAAACTATTAATTTAAATACGAAAGATTATGTTTTAAAAAAAAGACGGTGTTAAAATTAAATTTAACGAAAAAACGCGGGATGTTACATTATCCACACCTCAAAAGAAATTTCGTCCCGAAATTTAGTTGGAAGTAGTAGTCGATATCTCTTACTCGAGACTTTACGTTGTTCATAATATGAATAAGTGTAGGTACGTCCTTGAGTGTTCTCATGAATTTGGATAGTCAGGGTTTTACGTTGTATTAAGGTTTGGTTTTACGATCCCCGATTTCAACTGGTTTTCCTATGAAGAGAAGTTTGTCATCGATAGTTGATGTACCTAGCAGGATTGCACGTTCCTGTTCCGCAGGACACGTTTCTAAGTTTGTTACACGAAATGTAGGGTAAACGGAAACTTAATTGAGTCTGAAGTTCTAAACGATAGGAAGCGGTTCCAATACGCCCCAAGGTTTCAAAAGGTTCGATATTGCGGATATAGCCTTTCTCGATTTCCCAAATTGGATTACACCTTTCCAAGGTGCGGTTTCTCAATATTACGCGGTTACACACTGGGATTTGTGAGGTTTTCATCTAAGTTTGGTATGACTCTTTTGGGCGACTACGGGTCGTCTCGAGCCCTTCTCGGACTTGGATTATCTCAATTGTTGTTTCTTGATGGAGTTCAGATTCGGTGTTTTGTTTGCCACATGCTTTGGTCCAACGAATAGGGGTATGACATTAGCGGTCATATAGGGTTTCGGAAAGTGCGTGTGAACACACGAGTGGTAACTACTGTTGTAAGAGGGATCTACTAAAAGCGACCATGCAAGTTTGAAACATGTCTTTTGAAGACGTAAATCGTTCGTTTGTTCGGTTCGTCTGTTTGTGGGTGGTACGCGGTACTCATGTCTAAGCGGGTCTCCAAGGTTTCTTGTAAAACTAGAAGTGAAACGAGTATTTCGATACGGAATAATTGACAAAGATACACCGTGTTGGAATAGAATCTCTTAAGATACGTTTGAACAAGTTAGTTAGGGTTCGAAAAATGTTCATTAGGACTATTCACCCTCGTGGCGAATACTTATGTAATATGAGGAGTTTCTCTATCCATGGAGAAATGTTACAAGGAGTTTCTTTAAACGGAAATGCGAGCGATAAAGATAGGAGTGAAATGAGGACTGAGAATAGGATGAGCTTACATCTCGAGGTTGCCATAACGCGCCTCTAGTCAAAATTGAAGTCTGGAAGAGAAACAAGATAGTACACGTAGTTGTATAGTTCGGGGTTGAATAATAGTTGGCCGATTATCAGAAACACAAGGACGTTAAGTCAAAGAAGAGTGAAGTATCGTTGGATTGTGTGTTATCTTAAATTCCAGTAATATCAGACAGTAACGGTGAAATAACAGAGGTATGTGTGTGGTACGTGATGACGAGAAAGTTGATCGGATCTACAGTTTAATATTCGAATTCTTCGTGCAAAATAACGAATTTTAGTTACGTTAATTTTGAGTCGAGAGAGTATGCCTTTCGGCGTTCATGTAGAAATATTTCCATGTTTGAGTTCCATCTAGTGCTATACGAATTTAGCTAGGAAGGTTGGTGTGAAGAATCACGTTCAAGGCTCAGACATGAAGAGGTTTAAAGTTGTGTAACACGAGAAAAGTCAGAAATGAATCTTCGGTAACAACCGGTGAGATCTAAGATTTTTACGAATACAAGTCTGAGTTGGGAGAGTTTCCTGATTACATGTGGCTTGATTTCGAGATTGATTGTAATGCCTTGACCATTAACTTCATGGTCTAGAAAATTGGACTTCGTTCAACAGAAATTCTCACTCGGAGAATTTGGTATAAAGTTGCTCTTTTCTCAAAAGTTCGAGCGTAAGATGGTGATGTTGTTCGTTTTCCTTCTTTACTTAAATAAGTTAAGATGTCATCTATAAATACGATAACAGATTAGTCTATATGAATTTGTATACGCGGTTCAAGAGGTTTATGGATACGGGCGAGCCCTAAATAAATCAAACGGTACTAAGAGAGTTTTACAACTAACGTTGCGAGTTCGGAAAGTGGCTTAGGAGACATCGTCTCACTTAACCCCCAATTGATGATAACCGGAACGGAGGTCGATTTGGAACATACGGGATTCGTGCAAATAATCATGAGGTCATGGATGCGAGGGAGAGGGTATCGGTTTCCAACCGAAAATTACTCAGTTCACAATAATCTATACAAGATGATGGGGAAACATTTTTTTTTTTTTTTTTTTTTTTTTTTTTTACGAATAGGTTCCGAGCTCCCTAGTTCTATAGGTGTCAAGTCAAAAGTCTTAACGTATATCATCCAATAAAATTTATAGGCACACAATATTTTCCGTCGGTCACTTAAATCGTCTAAGTAGTATCTGGGGGAAAGAGGTGGAATATAAAGAGCACGAGTCAAATCCTTGGTTATAAAACGTCTAACGGTACTCGAATCGAATAAGTATGAAATATACGGTTTGTTGTGAGGAAACGTACCCGTGACTAGTCCATCATCGTCTCGGGCATCCTAGGTGTCGATGTCGTAAGTTCAACGGCGCGCGTTGGTTTTTGCTTTATTCTTTGGGCATTCATTCCTAAAATGACCCGATTGGCCGCATTTGTAAGAAATACTCGGCTTTGGTGCGTCGGGCCCCTTTTGAGTGACGGGGGCGGTACTTCCACAATACTTGGCAATATGACCACTACCTTGGCACCGATGGCAAATTAGCTTGCCACATTCACCAAAATGATGCTTGTGGCATTTGTTGCAAAAAGGTCGTGTCCCGGCATAACTTTTCTTGCCGACGGGGGTGAGAGGTTCCTTGGAAAGGTTGTTGTTGTAGTTACTCGATTGGGGGGCTTCCCATTTTCTTTTGTTGTCACCCGACTCATCCTCGGCTTTAGGTGCCGGCACTTCAATCTCGTCTACCGTTTCGATCAATTGACGGGCCATATTCAGGGCCTCTTGGTGATTACTGGGTCTGGATGACATTACTCCTTGTTTGATGCTCTTGGGAAGACCATCCATGTAAAGTTCAACCCTTAGAGGTTCGGGGGTCACGAGGTTTGGGCACATCAAGGATAGCTCAGAAAATCGTTGATTATATGCCTTTAGGTCATTCCCGACCGCTTTTAAAGTTCTTAGTTCGTGTTCGAGCTTACGGGTCTCTTCGCGCGGGAAGTATTCGGTGATCATCTTTTTCTTTAAGTCGGCCCATGAGAGTGTGTGGGCTTCATCGATACCCACCGATAGCACATACGTATTCCACCATGTGAGGGCGATACCGGCAAAAGTGTGGGTGGAATATTTGACTTTGTCTTGGTCCCGACAACCGCTTATGCTAAAAACGGCTTCTGTTTGCTCAAACCATCGGGTGAGCACAACCGGTCCTCCGGTCCCATCGAAGGTGTGAGGTTTGCACCCCATGAAAGTTTTGTAGGAGCAACTCTCGTTTGAATTACCGGCTCCATGGTTGTTGTGGTTGTGGTTGTTATTGATGTCGGAGGAGATACTAGCCATAGCCGCACCTATGGCGGTGGCTATCATGCGTTGAAAAGCTTGTTCGGAAGTTTCATTACGTGGCCCGCGACGGGGAGGCATTGTTCCTTCAAGACACAAGAATATCGTTGATTAGTATTCTCAATAATACTAATCATGATATGGAATGATGATGTAGAGAAAATTTTTCCTTGACTCGCCTTAAATTCTTTATGTCATAATGTCGGAATGTCCATATGAATCACCGTAATATAATCCCGGAAATTATATTACCCTGATTCTCATGTGCATTTAACATTACTTCATAAAGTCAAGGTGGCGCGTCAACAAAATTTATCAACGTAAGATCAAGATCGAATACGAGTTAGATATGATAGAAGAGTTCGAGTATAAATGCACAAATAGTCAAGTAATTCCTACTTCAGTCTATATGCCGGTTGTAGTCTAGATTCACCTATGTACCCTATGACTCGGGGTGGACACAAATGAACTCTAAATCCCTACAACCAAGGCTCTGATACCACTTGTAGCGACCCCGACAAATCGTCAAGTGACGGCGTCGGCTACGTGGGTCCCATTACCTGATTATAAGTCTTTAAGATAACGTTTGACCAAAATATGTCGCCTTCATTTCAAAATAAAGATTGTTTCAAAGTTTACAAGAATTGTTCAACCAAAAGTTAAGTTACAACGTTATAAGTACGATTGAAATCTAGGCGACACGGTTTAAAGTAAAGTCAAAAGACGCTCCAAGTAATGCATGTATACTCGACATCCAATGCAAGTATCAAATAGTGAGCGGAAGCATGTATCACATATCGTGCAAGACCTGAGAAAAACATAGAGAAATCTGTCAACGAAAACGTTGGTGAAATCATAGGTTTAGTAAGTATTAAACGTTGTATTTGAACCACAAGATTTTGTATTTCCATAACGTAGATTATCCAAATCATTTGCATTCCAAAAGTGTTGTTATACGCGAGCACTCAATTATCAAAACTTAACCAACGTTACCCCATCACACAGTGCTAGAACCCGCACTAAAACACAAAAATATATTTCATCCGCATAACGGTAGCGAACCGTCCGAATGAGGGTTTGTTAAACCCGTATGGCCACACAATATAAGTTCTCGCTTACACCCTGCAAGTGTAACTAATGATAATCGAATTGAGGCATTTTTGTTCTAACTCGCACGTGGAATGTTTGTTTTCACACTTGTGTTCAAAACATAAAAGTAAGTAGTACAAGATGTAACAAAGTATATGTTTTCTTAGCCCACGATTTAAAAGTATAAAAGTTGTTGAAAAGGTGGGACTATGATCTCACCTCGAGTGCACGAGTATAAAGGTACTTCAACAAGTAAACGTGTGCATGAAAGTTGCTTAGCCTTGACCTAAACAAGTAAGTTATATCAATTAACCGGTTACGACACAAGGTCGGGTGAAATGTGTTCAATTAGTCCTATGGCTCAATACGACTCGATTAAATATAGCATGTGAATCACGTTGTCAAGTTTCATACAAGAAACAAGTATAAAAGCATGTTAGAATGATTGTATAAAAGTTTGGTTAAGTTTGACTAAAAGTCAAACTTGGTCAAAGTCAACGAAAAAGTCAACGCGTTCGGGTCGGGTCCCGAACTATTTTTCTATGCTAAATATTCATATACAAGTATATTAGAACAAGTTTCATGTGAATCGGAGGTCCGTAGGTCATCAAACATTTCACGTGAAATGGGACGAGGAGGTCAGAATCTGACCAGGCACATCTGCGCGCCGCGCGGGGATGGGGCGCGCCGCGCCACCATCTGTGCAGGTCTGTTTCTGTTTTTCACAAGTATGCACGAGCTAAAAACCAAATAACCACATTTTATGATCCGTAAACAATTAGAACATGTATCTTATATCATCGGAAAGGTAATTTGACGAGGAAAACACCTAGACACATTTCATCAAGCAATTCAACACTTACAACAACCCAAAACCGCATTAAACGTTCATAATCAAAGTTTCAAGTTCTAAAAACGCATTTCATGATTCGGGCAACCAATTGACATGTATGATATGCCGTTTCGAAGATAATCAAACACACATTGCAACTAAACACTTATCAACAACAATTCATAGCATTTGATGCACCAAAAGTTCATATAAAGCTTATCAACCCTAATCCAAAATCACCAAAATCACTAATCAAGTTTATGAAGTTTTACAAATCAACCTACGCATCAAAACGAAGCTAATGATACTAGTAACACTTTTAAAACATGCACTTTAACAATCTAACAACATTTGATCATCCAAAATCAAGGATTAAGCATACACTTTTCATTTTCATGCTAGTTACACCAAAACATCAAGATCGAGAATACAAATCATATATTCATGTTATACACGAGCCATAGACACTAACCAACACAATTTCAAGTCAAAAACACGAATTTATAGAAATCTAAAGTTTTTAGAAAGTTACCCAAACTTGATGAAATTGGTATCAAAATGTAGAGGATGAAGAGAGGATCACGAATATGTAATTTGTTTTGAAGTTTGCTTCCCGATCCGAATTTAGATGATGAATGTTTGAATTGGGTGTTTGTGTGTGTGTTCTTGCTAGAGAGAAAGAGAGAGAGATGGAGGTGATTGAATGGTGAGGAAGGTGGGGAGGTGGTGGCTAGTTGCCCCAATTTGGCCAAGTGACGAGATTGGTCCCTCAAGTTTCAAAGCGGGTGCGGTAATTAACCAAACGAATATTTTAAAACGCTCGAGTAACGGGTGATGTCAAAATTAAATAGCGGGAATATAATGAACGTTACTCACGGAAACTATTAATTTAAATACGAAAGATTATGTTTTAAAAAAAAAAGACGGTGTTAAAATTAAATTTAACGGAAAAACGCGGGATGTTACAGTATTTAAGTGTTATGTTTTTCATTTTAGGTTAAGCCTCTCATTACACACACATCACTCAGATCTTCCGATTCTCTCTCAACCCAAATCACTCAAGAGGTGAATAATAGCTATAGGTGTTAATTTAATCACACAATCCATTGTTGTGGTTTGACTAAATTAATCCCAAAAAGCACAATATTCACTAGATTGGTTTGATTCACTAATTCCGCCTTTGTGTGAATTAAACTTGTTGAATTCGAAGTTCCTAGTCATGTTTCATCATTGGTATCAGAGCATTGGTTGTGATTTCAACATCATCTAGTGATTTTTGGTGATTAAAAAGTTTGTTATTTTGGGTTTTTGAGTTTTAGAGTGATTTTGATCAAAAATGAATCATTTTTACGTGTGTAATCGTGATTAGAGAGTATGTTTATGTTAGTTTAGTGCTAATCCAGCTTGTGGACGAAGAAATTGAGGTTTAGCATCAATTTCTAGGGTTTTTGAGTGAATTAGGGTGAACAACAGCTCACACGAGTGGGTCAAAAAATTTGATCACTCGTGCGGTTGACCAGACGGTTGACATCACTCGTGAACTCACACGCACGATTTAGCATAACCTTGTTAGGTTAAGAGACTACTGTCTGATCACACGAGTAATCAAGCGGTTGACAGTGACATGTATGAGTAATCACACAGGTGATCCTTACTCGCACGTTTGAGACTTTTTGTTTGGTTCTTTTGTTTGAGTCTTGACACGTACGATTAAGTAGTGACACATACGCTTGAGTTGTGACAAGTACGGTTGAGATTGTCACGCGTACGGTTGATATCTTGAACCGCATGGTTTACCTTTGGTAAAATTTTTCAAGATGTTTAATTCAAACGATTATGCGTTAGTTGCATTATTAGTTCAGAGTATTACGAATATGACTCAACGATTACTCCTTGCTGAGAGTGAATCCGGAAGTGGTACGAAATGTCCGAGGTTAATGAATGTGGATAACTATTTCACTTGGGAGTCGAGATTTAAGATTTAGTCTGATGGTCAGGACACGAAGTTTTGGAAGTACATTGAAACCGAATTTCAATGGCCACGTTCACCTGTTACAAATGAATTGTATACGTTACATAATATGCCTTCGGAAGAACGTGAAGAATATAAATTGGAAAAGAAGATGTACTGTAACTTGACAAGTGCTCTTGATGGTCCAATTTTCCATCAATTTCTGTGTCATGATAACTCATTCAAGATATGGGAAGCACTTCGTACTTTCAATGAAGGAAATACATCTTACAGAACTAGAAAAGGTTTAGAGTTGAAAGCTGAGTTTGATCATTTTCACTGGAAAGTTGGAGAATCTATTACAAAATTGGTTGAAAGATATCGTCATTTGATGGCTGAACTACACAAGCATGATGTGACCATTGCTGAGAAAGACAAATTTAACATGTCTAGCTGGAGCATTACCTTTAGAATGGAATGGTTTCGTATTAACTATGAAAACCAGTGGAGAACTTGCTACTGCTACAGTGAACTCGTTTATTGTAAGACTTCATGAAGAAGAATTAGAGTTGTTAAACAAAGTCAAGAGGTCTAAACAAGTTCAAGACACGAAAATGTATTGTCCAAATGGTTACACACCGCCTAAGTCAGCTCATGCACCATTTCAAACAGCTTTTGCTACGAACAATCAGAATATGTATGGTTTGGATGTTAGCAGTGCACCTATTCAGCAACCTTCGTATCCACCACAAGTTTAACCATGTTCTCTCAATACTCAATCACAGCCTACTTCCAATTCTATAGAGTCATCTACACTGACTACATCAGATGTTCTTTCTGCACTTAAGATTGAAAACATAAGGAAAGTTGGGAAAGAAAAGATTAGTGAAGATATAGCTTTACTGTCAAGCCTGGTTAATTCTTATGATAGTTATCTTGATGGTCGTGTGGGTAACATTCATCTAACGATAGAAGATTATCATCAACTTGATAGAGATGAAGAAGAAAAGATGGATATTATGTGGGGTATGGAAAAACTTGTGAGAAGAGCAAGAGATTATGAAGAGCGAACTGGAAAACCGATCAGTCTGACCAAAGATACAAAACTGGGATTTGATATGAATAATGTTACTTGTTACAATTGTGGAGAATTAGGTCATTTTTCAAGACAGTTCACAAAATAGAAGAAGCAGGGTAATCGTAATCCGTTCAAGAATCAGAACTACAGTTCATAGAGTCAAACTACTAAATGTGAGATCTACATTACTGATAAAGTAAATGAACCAGAAACAGCTGAGATTCCTAACAAAGCTTTGGTTGTCATTCATGGAGATGATGATGATTGGTCTATCAAATTGAATGTAGATGACCAACAACCTAAAGCTAACATGGCAAAGATCACTGAATCTGTAGCAGTTTGTGTTACTGATCAGAATTTAGTTGAGAAGCTGACTGATCGTGCTGAAAGAGCTGAAAGATTGTCTTGAACAATTCGGAAAGAGAAGATTCAGAAACTGGTTAAAGACAAATTCAAGAAGGCACGTGATTCAGTTCCTCTTACACCTGAATCTAGAAGTGTTTCACCAACATCGTCAAAGGACTACTACTTCAACAGTTGGAAGCATAAATATGGTGATACCTAAGTGTTTGAAGAAAGTCTAGAAGCTGATCAAAGTGAAGAAACATTGGTTGATGATGATAAAGAACTAGACGAATGGGGTAAAATGATTGCCGAAGAGTTGGAAATGTTAGTTCTTATGGGTGAAGGTTCAGATTTTGAGAGTGAAAATTCAGAAGATGACGAATCAAACAAAATCTCAGAATCAGAAGTTGAAGATAATGCTGACCTTACTGGAGTTAACCAAACTGATTTTGAAGCATTGAACAAGCAAACAGTAGACTTACTAAGGATGTGCTTATCAAAAAGTGATCTTGTGAAGGTCTCCGGGTTAACTAGAGCCAAAGATAATTGGGACAGACTTGAACAGATTCATTTGGGTAAAGATGCTGATACATCAGAGTTCCTTACAGACTCGTCAGAATCAGAAGATGAGCTTGATGATGGGAAGAAGATAAATTACTTTGTATTTATGGCTGAGACTTCTTCATCAAATAACGCTCAACTGGTATCTTCTGATCCATCTACTGTTATTGAATGTGTTAAATGCGCTGAATCTAAGATTACAATAGATAATTTAATAAAGGCATATGCAGAGATGAAAGAAAAATGGCATGCAGACTATGTGACCACTAAGGTTGAAAACGAGATGAAAGAGCAAATCAAAGTATATAAAAAGCAACTTCACGATCTTAAATGTTATAACATTGACATAAATCAAGCTTTAATTAAACGTGTTGACACAATTAATGAACTAAAGAAAAAAAATGAATGCATTAAAGCTGATTTAGAAGCAATTTCAATTAAAATAAAATGTTGGGCAAGTGCGTCATAGTGGAATGCATTAATGGTGGAACTTAATGACACCAAGGGCAAGGGTATTGGATATAAGTCTACATCTCCTCCTTTTCAGAACACATTTGTTAATGCAAACGTACTTGACGGTCAACCAGAAGATTGTATCCCTCCTAATTATGAAGATTATGTTGAAAAGAATAAAAAATGTAACTCAACTAAGAATACAACTTCTGATGATACTGCTGAAGGTGCTCTAGATCATGAGGAAGATAGAAAAACTAGGTTAGGAGATAACTCTAAGACAAGTAGAGTTAGAACACCGAAAGGTCCTGTTAAAATTTTAAGAAATCCTAGATTTGCTAACAGACCAGTTCCTCCTGTTACACCTAAGCCCGTTCCAAGAAATAAAACAAATGATTCTCCTGTGTTTGTAAGAACACAACATCCGTCATCATCAAACTTTAATAACGTGTATGAATTTAGAGGACATAGGGAGTTTCGTCAATGTTTTAATTGTGCTATTTTTGGACATATTGCTGCTAATTGTATCACACCCCCAATTAGATCCTGGGTGAATGTGACATTAATATCAAAAAAAATACCAACATATTATATAATGAGAATGACACTATATGATAAAAACAAACTTTATTGAGTACGCAGCGGAAAATAGAATGTCGTTACAAGAATTGAAATTACAAGAATGTAAATAAATGCATAAATAATAAATGTGACTCTTTCTTCAAGTCCTAGAGTCCAAGTAACATCACATAGATAAGAGTAAGCTGATCAATCGTAACCTGAGACAAAACATGCTAAAGTGTCAACCAAAAAGGTTGAGTGAAGTTCATAGGTTTAACAAAATAGTTGACCGTTGTTTAGACCACAATATTTTAATTTATAAAATTAGATCTCGCAGGGATCTAAAAGTCAATGCCAAGTTTGTGATATTTAGACTAAACAGTTTCAAAGTTTGCCCCATGACAAGTTGTACTGTCCTTATCGGTTTGAATCATTATTAAGTAGTACAATGACTTTGTCAAATGTATCGGGGATGTTACTCCCGATAGGCCTACCGCCAATAATTAAGATTGCGGTATGTAAAAGCAATTAAAAATATCACAGTGGGGACTTGCAGGACATAGCCAGGTATAACACAGTTTAATAGTTGGTACTTGTGTCTAAGTTGTAAATATTAAAAGAAGCATGTGTCTCACCCCAATAAGTTTAAATAAATTGCGCAATAGTAAGTGGGGCTATGAAGTTCACCTTAGTAAGTAGGAGAAGAGTTTGTTATTCCTCGGATAAGAAGAGTTGAATGAATGTGATCAGAAAATCAACCTAATGACATTTAAGAGTAGCTAAATGTTTTCCCAAGTTTAAGTTTAAGTATGCAAGTGTTTAAGTGTAGTTCATTTTACTAAGTTCCCATTTTTAGTAAGTTTCCACTTTTAGTAAGTTTCCATTTTTAGTAAGTTAGTGTTGAACACTAGTGAGTTGTTCTTAATAAGTCTACCACTTATTAAGTGTATAGGTGACTAAATATTGCTCACTTAGTGAGTGTATGATCACTATAGTCGGGTTTGATATTGTGCACCATACCCAAACATCTATGCTACCGCCGAGTCACTTGAATGATCTATTGTTACCGGTTGGCCCAGGATCTCTTGACCAGAATCTAAGTCTTGGCATTCGAGATCCACAAGCGTCCCATAATGGTACCAAGGATCACCCTAGGCCATAAGTAGCGTTGACGTTCAAGTAATCTTACTTTATCATGAATGACTATTGTAATCGTATGCTATAATCCTATAATATAAGTATTATAATATAAGTAGTATATTATAAGTGTTAGTAGTAGTATAAGTGTATAAGTGTTAGGTTGTTGTATGTAGTATAAGTATTATTAGGGTTTAGTAGTATTAAATGTTTTAATAGTATTTAAGTAGTATTAGGTTTAGGGTTTAGTAAAGTAATGATTAGATTTAATGATTAAATGATTAGGTTTAGTAATTATTATTATTATATGATTAGGGTTTAAGTAATTAATTATTAATAATTAAGAAATGATTAGGTAATGATGATTATATATTTAGGGTTATATAATTAATGTTTAGGGTTTAAGTAGTATTAAATAGTGTTTAGGATTTATATAAGTGTAGTGTATGTATATATATATATATAGTTTATATATATTTTTTTATATATTCGTATGTATGTATATATATATATATAAATTTTTTTGTACATATATATATATATATACAAATCGTGTATGTATATATGTTATGTATATATATTTGTTTCCCTTTTTAACCATTAACAAATCTTTGATAGATCTTTAGGGATTTTAAGATCTAAACTACTTTTATATATATTTTTTCTTTTATATATATATATATATATATATATATATATATATATATATATATATATATATATATATATATATATATATATATATATATATATGTATATGTCATTTATGTATGTATATGTATATGTTTATATTTTTTTTTAAACATGTAGGTTAACATAAACATGATTAGGTTTTAGGGTTTTGAAGATCAAAACCTTTTTTTTTTCTTCTAGCCGTATATGTATGTATATGTATATATTTATTATATTTTTTTATATGTATATGTATACGTGGTATATGTATATGTATAGATGTTTGTATAATTTAACAAGATCATGAGTATGAATGAACAAGATCAAGAACATGAATGAATTAAATTATGAATTGAAAGAAAGATTTAAAAGTTTAAGATCTTGGATCATACCTTGTTAATGATGATGAAGATTAACAAGAAAAAAGGAAGAAACTTGAAGATAAAGATCAAAGCACTTGAAAATCAAGACCATGTTTGAAGATCACGAAGAACACTATGAACACGCTTGAAGATCACCCGGAAAATAGAAGGAATTAACCAAAATATCAAAGTGGTGTTGGTGGTGTTCGGTTTTGTTAAAAACTGTGTGTGGTGGTGGCGGTTGGGTGTCTTGGCCGTGAGCCAAAAGAGGGAGAGGGAGAGGGAAAGGGAGAGGGAGGAGATTGTGAGGTGATTAGTGAGAATGTGAATGAATGATGAAAATGAGCTAGCATGCCTCTCCTTTTATACTTGAGGTAGGAAGGATCTAGAATTAGGGTTTAGTTAGGAGTGCTTAGGGAACAAGTTAGGGTTTAAGGGGGTGCCTTGGCCAATTTTTATCAAGGGCAATATGGTCATTTTACCTTGCCCAAAATCGGCTAGGGTTAGGAGGAGGGAGATGTAACTTTTTCGTTTTAGACCTTGTACATTTGCTTGGTTAAAATAGCTCCTTATATGTTCAAGTTTAAATGTTTAAAGGCTATAAGTTTTAGAGTTTTACATTTTGTTTACAATAGTTCTTAAGCTCATTATTTTTCATCTTTTATTAATTTGTCAATTATTGCACAAAGTTAATTAATATGTTTTATAACTCTTAACACTTAACAATTGTTGATTAAAGTTTAATCATTAAGTTTTAATTATATTTATGGGCATTTAATATTGGAAAAATATAGAATGGAAAAATGAGGGTCGTTATAGTACCTCTCCGTTATTAGAAACTTAGTCCCGAAGTTTTAGCTAGACTTCTCGGATGCATCAGCGTTTGAGAAGAGATGGGGATATTTCTGTATCATTTGGTCTTTGCGTTCCCATGTATATTCGGGGCTTCTACGCGAATTCCAACGGACTTTAACGATAGGTATGTTGCTTTTACGCGTTTGTTTGACCTCTTCATTCATTATTTCTAGAGGTTCTTCAACGAAGTGCATTTGCTCATCAATGCGGATATCATCCAAAGGAATAACAAGTGTGTCATTAGCAAGACACTTTTTAAGATTCGAGAAATGAAACACATTGATGTGTGAAATCTAGTATATAATTTATCTCTGGAAAATGCCGGTTTAAAGATTACTACACACTAACGGGCAGTGTACCCGATCGTGCAATAGTATAAAGTTGGTAGTTCCGAAATCGTTCCAAGGACAGTTTAAAGTGAGAATTAAGATTGTAACTAATAAAAATAAACTAAGTTAATCTATGAAAATTGAAAGTACGAGATAATTTGTTTTGCGGCTATTTAACGATTAGCCAAATCAAGGATAGATTAAATGTAAAAGACAATATTTTTGTGTTTTAAAGTTTATAGAAAATAAATGTAGACTCAACGAAAAATAAAGATATTTGAATTCAATAGATAAAAGAATGTTCGCCTAGATCTCCTATTCGCAGTGTCGGGTGATTTGTTATTAAGCACTAGTTCAATTTATCAATACATGCAACTACAGAGTCGGTTTACCCAGAGTTCTCTTTTAGCAAACACGTCAAACTAGGATTTATTGGCTTCGGGTTCCCTTTCACCAAAGACCTCTTTCGTTTGTGACTTAGTAATTAACTAATTATAAGATTAAGATTCAATTGGTTACGCATTCGCTCCACACAATTCACCCCTATTTTGTTCAATCTATGTTACCCGGTTTACCCCCTTGGTCCAGTAAGCACCCAATTGGTTAAGATAAAGCAATTGAAAACTAATGCACTAAATTGAAACAGGGTTTCCTTTGTTCAAACAAGTACACTAATCAACCTAGTAACAATAATTAACACCCACAAGAATGGTTCTTAATCAAAACTCATAATTATCATGCATTAATCAAATTAAACATTAAAGTATCATCCAAACACATAAGAATATTCAATCTAGACAAACATTAAAGTGCTTAGCCAACATTCATAGCTAAAACCAAAATCACAAATAAACAATTAAGAGTATTCATTATAATGATAAGAATTAAACCTAATGAAAAATGTATTCTTGAATGATGAACGGATCGAGACGCGTTTTCGGAATGATTGATGTGTTAGAATGATCTTGGGATTCCCCAAAATTCTCCCTTTTTCATCAAAAAGCTGCTGGAATTCGTCTGGATGCAAGAATGAATAATTAGGGTATTTTTCGGGCCTTAAATACCTACCAAAATTACCTGGGCCGACATACCGCCGCGCCGCGACATCATTTGTCGCGCCGCGACAATGCACGTGAATTGGAACCTTCTTAAATCTGCTTCTGATATTGAAACTAAGCAAATGCCGCGCCGTGGTCCCATTTATCGCGCCGCGACATAAAACTGAATTTGAACCCTTCTCTAACCCCTTCCTGATATTGAAGATCGTTAATCTCCGCTCCGCGGCCAAACCCATCTCACCGCGACATAAAGCTTGAACTGATAACTCATTTTTCTTTGCACTTTTTCAACACAAATACTAACTCAAAACCAAAATACCCGATATGTACTTAGCGTTTTAAACCTCGGAGCACCAATAATAATAAAATGCCTCAAAAACTCCAAAGAATGCAACTCTTCTATATTTAGCTCTTCAAACTCGGACATTCTCAATATCATCAAAATAAACACCAAATCGTATCCGAACGGACTAAAATGTGATCGATATCGCTAAGGAAAACGTGTATAAAATATACGATATCAAACCACCCCACACTAGAGTTTTGCTTGTCCTCAAGCAATTACACTCGAAAACAATCTTCTACCATAAAGTAACTTCTTCAAAAGTATATGTAGAACCAAATGAATAACCATCAAACCATCATCTAGCATGGGCACGATTTTGAGTAAATATCAACCATACCTCCCACTTGTATTCCCCCGAAATCAACTTCCCAATCCTCAATCAATTAAATATAAACAAAGTAGCTAAATAAAGTCTTGAATAGCGTACCAAATAAAATGAAGCAAGAATCTTGAACCATAATGTAAGTCTTCAAAGGAACCGGGAATCACGTGGGAGCCAAACACCAAAGATATGACAATCAAACGCATGTGCCAAAAAGAACACATGGGCTACCCCACAATTGGTCAAGCCAATGCCTCCTACAGTACCTAACATCGTGAGATGTCGGTAAGAAAATAATGTGCTTAGGAGGATACATATTATGTCCAGATATCAACGATAATCATGAGGTAATCATCTAATCCGTTAAGTCAATTATAAATATTGAAGTTCATCAGGCTTAAAAGCTGATATCTTACCTTTTCGGAGGTTATCCAACTGGGAATCTGATCAATCACAGAATTGTGTATCATGGTGCGCTTCCCATTTGACGAGATAGATCTCCCTCATCGAGATAAGTCTGACTACCAGTTTCCCTGTTTGATGTTGAGTCCTAGTAGATTTCCAGTCGATGTTAGCAATGACTTTTCAAGATTTTTCATCACCATACAACTAGTCTGGACTATGACTTCTGAAATAAATCAGCAAGTGTGTCGATTTGGAGACTTACTCCTCGGGTTATATAAAGTGGTCGGGTGCAACATTGTCCTTGTTAGGAGAAACAATGAGGATCGTCGTATTAAATTTTTCGATCTAGCGCATGGCCCGGTTTTGACCACACGATACAATTACCGTTCATACGGTTGACACCCGCCTTGGTGCAAGTGACCTACGATTGAATTTTTAAAGAATTCGTAGGATTTCACATTCAATGGTAATGAACGTAGTTGGAATTAATTCCAAGTTGCCTACTTCCCACATGACAAGCTTTTCTGCTTGTTTTAAGAAAGGTAGGAAGTAGATACTACCCTTCCGATATATTCCAAAAACCTTTGGGTGCCATAGCTTTTGGCTATGGGTTGTGTTGTCTAAGCAAACACAAGCACGTAGCTATTGTTCCTAAAAAGGACAACACTGGTGAAGCTCAAGGCTCCTCTTCCCACAGTATCACACCATTAGATGATGTAATAATAAAATGGTATAGTTTCGAAAGTCTGCTATACCAAGTAACCAAAAGTTTTTGATCTGGCACGTGATTCGGTCACAATCACGCTATGCAATCACCGCTCTCTCATGGTTTACACCCGTTTTGGTACAGGTGACCTACTATTGAGTTCCCCGAACTCGTAGGATTTCATGTCCAAGAAAATGAACATGTGGAACAAAGGTTTTGGCTTCTTTGAAATCACGAAATATGCCATAAAATACCAAGTCAAATCAAAACCAATTTTCATAACAAAGGTTTTGGCTGAATTTTTAATTGTTTTTCTATTTTTTTATATTTTTAAACTAACTTTTCTATTTTTTTTCCCCTAATATTTCAATTTTTTTACGACCAAAACCTGTGAAACGTCAAGTATTTTTAGATTAAAACTACTATGATGATGATTCCATTAACAACCAACCCGAGAGATTTTACATCCCCCACCCCACACTTGAGATCAAGTAATGTCCCCATCACTTGAGATCAAAAATAGATAAAAATCGAAAGGGTTATGTGAAAAAGAAAATATAAAAACTTATCGAGCTTAACCACTGATCGCGGAATGCCAGTGACAGATGGCGCTGAACTGACTGCCACCATAAGAACATCATCCATTCCCGATCATCACGCCAATATCATCAATCATGTTGTTTTGCTGAACTTAATGCCAGACTTGAAAAATCGTTTCACCAATAAACCTAAGAAAAGAAAAACAAACGAACTACATAACAGGACATGGTGGCACCACCCGATGCCGAAACGCCTTGCCTCCAAATTAAGTGTCAAAGTACAAAAGCAGAATACATAATTATCCAAATACAGACCAACGGAAAGGAAATAGTTTTAAACAAATTACAACATAATCAACGGGCTCGCAGGCCCTCCTCACTGAAAACCATCATACGGCCAATTGCCGTACGGATACTGCTGCTGAAACCTCTGATGCACATCCTCCAACCTTTCTTGCTTACTATAAATCAAGGCCTACACTCGTGGCCGAACTGGACTACGATAATACACGGGTGTCTGAGAAGTAGTACCATAATAATGATCCGGGTTGAAGTAGAAAAGACGATCATTGTGCCTTTGCCAATCGTTCCCATAAGCAATCCATTGCTGGTCATGCACAGACTCGACCTAACTCTCATCGAACTGCTGCTGACTTTCCCACATACGGTCATTATGCGACCGTTGTTCTCCCCGAAAAGCATTAAAACTATCCGACACACCGATTTGCACATTATCAACCCTTGAGACCAAGTTATCCCAAATTTTTTGGGAAATACCCCAAGGCTGACCCCCCTGCAGGAACATTCTGGGAAACCGGCTCTGCCTCATCACCTCCTTGATCATTATCACTAGCCTCAGGTGCTTGTTTCCGAACATAATCCACTAAGCTAACTCGATTTGCATCCCACATTATAAAATTTGCACTAATATAAAACCTTACATTAAAAGGTTTCATAATCTGTAATGGGTCGGTCAATTTCGTACACCTGCTGGAATCAATGTTGAAAAACCTCGCAATTTTTGTGACAAAATGACCACCAAGAAGTGGCCTTGATGCTCTTGTTTCCCTCGCATGATGAGATAAATAAGTAGAAATTAACATACACAAATCAACATGTGCATCGGCCCGAACTCGATGCATAATCCACAACTCGGTCGAATTGACTTTATCATTCTAATTTCTTCGACCACAAAAAGTACACGAAAGCAATTTATGAAGTAACCGTAGCTGTCTGCTCCGAATATCGGACCCCTTCGACTCATTAGAAACAAAAGGAGTCAAACCCGAAATTTCATACCAAAAGTCTCGCTTGTTATAATCCTCCGGATGTCCTATAAATTCAGTTTCTTTTTTCAAATACCGTATTAAAGACTTCTCATCCAATTCCTCATACAAATTGAGTGCTCGAGCCAAATCCATTCTACTCATGGCTCGGTTCTCTCCACCTAGCTGAAATGTCATAAACCCTTGATCCGTAGGATCCCTTCTTGAACGCACACTTAAAGAGGAGAAAAACTCAACCACCAACTCACGATAAAGGTCATCTTTCAAAGACATAGCACGTTCCCAAGTGCCAAGATAGACTCTGTTTCTCGACATTGCTAACATATCAGTAATTTCATCCCTGATCTCACTAGTAGCTCTATTCAAATCATCCCAACTAAAATACCAAGTCGCTTGTATACTTCGAACCGAAATAAATTCAAAGTAATGTGAGTAGTTTTCTCCAACTCTTTGCAACCAAATCTCTGGGTTCATTCTTCTCTCTTCATCCCTTCATGATTGAGATGTGGAGGATGAGGGGACATCAACTCTGCTTCTCTGCACACATGAAACAAGAACCAAACCAAACACCAAACCTTGAAAAGTTAGCATTAGGACAATAATAATAATCAAACCAACATGTTCCACATACTTGCATCAACTACCATTAATACTCGTTTCAACTCCAATTAGGCATTTAAACAAAAGCAAGTATTTAAAACATGTGTTTTTGTTTCATGGTACCAAATTCAAACTAATTCTCAAAACACTATATCATGTAAGTGCCCCATTAAACAATCTCCACTTAACTCAATTTCACAAACTCGTCTAATTAATTCACCAACCTACGATAAATCATTCCTATAATCACAGGTTAACTTCTAAACTTGCAAGAAGATTAAACAATTCCAACAACCAAATAAATATCACACAAATCACAAAAAAATCAACATGCTTTACCAGTTACCAAAATCACATATGACCCGCCCAAATCACCCCACACTATCTTTAAACATGTATCTAGTAGCATACATCTCTCTAACAAACAAAATCCCCAAACATTCAACATCAAATTCGGATTTATCGCTATCCTAATCTCAAGAATCAATATTATGCATAAACTACACAAGTATTCATGAAGAAAACACAATAATATCATATTCATAAACAATTCATCACATAATAAGGCATAAAAGTCTCAATTAAACAAACCCCATAAAATTTCAAACATGAACCCTAGAATTAATAAAATTAATCAAAGAAACATGAGAGAAAAAGATAGAGAATAGCAAAATCGGACCTTAACCGGCATGATTGAACAAGGAATTGAAGAAATTAGGCAAGAATTAGTGATAATTGAAATTAGGGTTTGAGAGCTCTAAGTGTGTTTGAGAGGTAAGTAATTAGAATAGTGGGTGGAAACAGATCCAAAAACCCCTAAAAGGGGTGAAATTCCCGTTGGGTTTAATGTTGGGTCGGGTTGACCCATTTGAATTAAAACAATTACCGTCGGGTAAGAATCAGTGCGGCAGGAATGTCACGCCGCGACATTAGTCGCCGCGCCGCGGCGATATGCTATACCTAATACTAATCATTTTCTTATTAGACGACCTCGAAAACCTATGAAAACTCGCGCCGCGACACCAATTGTCGCGACGCGGAAATGGGCGTGATCAAGAACCACTTTTAAAGGCTTCCTGATCCTGAAAACTTTGTAATATCGCGCCGCAGCCAGAAGCGTCACTCCGCGACAATTGGCATGACCTGATACTCATTCGTTTTAACTCATACAGCAGCTTTTAATCAACCTTAAGAATCAAACAACCAAATAAAAATAACAAGCAATCTTCCACAATCAATCAACTAGCATTTAAAACACAGCAAGCCCGTGATCAAACCTACATATACAAACTATACAACAATGTGAACTATATTTAACGAGTCGTTCACACGACTCATCCCCAAGTTCAAGTGGCGTTGGGATCGGGTTCAACGTGAACCCCGTCATCAAAATGGACCATTGAAATATTTCTTCACTCGATGTCCGTTAACTTTGAAGGTAATACCACTCGCATTTTTCAACTCAATCGTACCGTACGGGTACACCTTAACAATCTCAAATGGTCCCGTCCACCGAGACTTAAGTTTTCCAGGTAAAAGCTTCAATCTAGAGTTAAACAAAAGCACTCGATCGCCCTCATTAAACTCTTTCGGACCCTTTAGCCTTCTATCATGCCATTGCTTGGTTTTCTCCTTATAAATCAACGAGTTTTCATACGCATCAAGGCGTAATTCACCAAGCTCATTCAATTGCCTCGCCCTTAGCCGTTCGGCTTCCTTCAAATCCAAATAGCGCTTTTTAAGTGCCCACATCGCCTTATGCTCAATCTCCAACGGAAGGTGACACACTTTTCCATAAACCAACCGATAAGGAGTGGTACCAATTGGTGTTTTGTAAGCTGTTCTAAACGCCCACAAAGCTTCATCGAGCTTGTTCGCCCACTCCTTCAGATTCGACCCCACAGTTTTCTCAAGAATTCCTTTAAGAGCTCGATTGGTATTCTCAACTTGCCCGCTCGTTTGGGGATAGTATGAAGTAGAAACTTTATGGAGAACTCCATATCGCTTCAATACCTTCTCCATTTGGGCTTTACAAAAATGAGTACCCCTATCGCTAATTAATGCTTTAGGAGTTCCAAATCGAGAGAATAAACGCTGAAGGAAGGAAATCACAACTCGTGCATCATTTGTAGCTAAAGCTTGCGCTTCAGCCCATTTAGACACGTAGACAATGGCAACGAGTATGTAACTATAATTATGAGATTTCGGAAATGGCCCCATAAAGTCAATTCTCCAAACATCGAATACCTCGCATACTTGGATGCTTTGTTGAGGCATCTCATCCCTTTTGGTAACTTTACCGGCTCTTTGACAAGAATCGTACGACTTACAAATCAGGTGGGCATCTTTGAAGATTGTCGGCCAAAAGAAGCCGGCATCATAGACCTTACGCCCCGTGATTTGGGGTCCAAAATGCCTACCGGTAGGCCCACTATGGCACTCGGTTAAAATTCGCATACACTCCTCACCGGAAACACACCGGAGGATAACCCCATTGGGGCAACAACGAAAAAGATAGGGATCCTCCCAGAAATAGTACTTAATGTCACTGAAGAATTTCTTCCTCTTTTGATGTGACCACAATTTTTCTAAGAATTTCCCCACGAGATAATTAGCAATGTCCACATACCATGGCTCGTCCACCTTGTCCATCTTCATGAGAAATTCATCGGGAAAATCATCATGGATGCTCGACTCATGAAGGACTTCGAGATTTGGATTCTCGAGTCTAGACAAGTGGTCGGCCGCAAGATTCTCGACAACCTTTTTATCCCGGATCTAGATATCGAATTCTCGCAAAAGCAAGATCCATCTAAGCAGTCGAGGTTTTACATCCGGTTTGGCGAAAAGGTACTTAAGAGCAGAATGGTCCGCAAAAACTATAGTCTTAGATAAGTGTAAGTAGGACCGGAACTTATAGAACGAAAAGACCACCGCAAGGAGCTCCTTTTCAGTGGTAGTATAATTCAACTGTGCTCCTTGCAAGGTCTTGCTTGCATAATAAATGGGTCGGAAATGTTTCTCGACCCTTTGGCCAAAAACAGAGCCAACAGCAAAATCGGATGCATCGCACATAAGCTCGAACAGAAGGGACCAATTCAGAGTAATTATGATAGGTACATTGATGAGTTTCTCCTTAAGAAGTTCGAATGCCTTTTGGCACTCTTCGGAGAAATTCCAAGGTATGTCCTTTTCGAGAAGTTTGTTCATCGGGTTAGCGATTTTGGAAAAATCCTTTATGAACCGCCGGTAAAAACCGGCGTGCCCGAGAAAACTCCGAACACCCTTAACATCGGTGGGAGGTGGAAGGTTCTTAATAGCAGTTACCTTTGCGGGATCCACCTCAATACCGTTCCTAGAAATCTTGTGCCCGAGGACGATGCCCCCTTGTAGCATGAAATGGCACTTTTCCCAGTTGAGCACAAGATTAGATTTCTCACACCTTACCAACATTCGCTCTAAATTAAGAAGGCATGAATCGAATGTGTCACCGAAGACCGAAAAGTCATCCATGAACACCTCCATGTAATCTTCTATCATATCATGGAATATGGCCATGACGCACCTTTGAAAAGTGGCCGGAGCGTTACAAAGGCCAAAGGGCATGCGACGGTATGAGAATGTGCCATACGGGCACGTGAAAGTGGTTTTCTCTTGGTCCTCGGACGAGATAGGAATTTGAAAATAGCCCGAAAAACCATCAAGAAAACAATAAAAGCTGTTTCCCGCTAACCTCTCTAGCATTTGATCCATGAAAGGTAACGGGAAGTGGTCTTTATGTGTGGTGTCGTTCAACTTATGATAGTCAATACAAACACGCCACCCCGTGACAGTCCGAGTGGAAATTTACTCCTTTTTATCATTAGTGGTAACAGTTATACCACCTTTCTTAGGTACACAGTATACCGGGCTAATCCACGGACTGTCAGAAATCGGGTAAATCAGACCTGCATCAAGGAGACCTGCATCAAGGAGCTTAATGAACTCTTTCTTCACGACATCTTACATGTGCGGGTTCAACCTCCTTTGACGTTGCACCACAGGTTTGGAGTTATCCTCCATTAGAATTTTGTGGGTGCAATAGGAGGGACTAATACCCTTGATGTCATGAATTTTCCACGCAATGGCCGGTTTATGGGCCTTTAGCATGGTCACAAGTTCAGTTTTCTGACCTGTAGTAAGAGAAGAAGAAATAATTACCGGGAGCTTAGATTCCTCCTGCAAATAAGCGTATTCCAAATGATCTGGAAGTGGCTTCAATTCTAACTCGGGAGGTTCTTCAATTGAAGACTTGCTCCGGTAATCCACATCACATTCGAGTTCTTTGAACTCCTCCTTAGTCGGCTCATAGCCGTTCTCCATCAAGCAGTTAAAATATCCACCTCCTCAACCTGCAACTCCTCATCAATTTCAACCAATGAGCATTCTCCTGAACCCTGTAACTCTGGGAATTCCTGCAAAAACTCAGACTGGACATCCACAGTGTTAAGAAAATAACATGTATCATCAGTGTAGGCAGGGTACTTTAAAGCATGGTCGATTGAGAATGTTGCACTCAAGTCATCTATCCTAAGGGTCAACTTTTGGCCATAAACATCGATGATACACCAAGCAGTCTTCAAAAATGGCTGACCCAAAATAAGTGGAATCCTTTCATCCACTTCCATATCCAAAACTACGAAATCAGCCGGGAAAACCAACGACCCGGTCTTAACTAGCATATTCTCTATGATTCCACGAGGGAATTTAATAGAGCGGTCAGCTAGCTGAATAGCCATATGCGTGGGTTTTAACTCCCCGGGGTCTAGCTGTAAATAAATAGAATAAGGGAATAAGGCATTAAATTTATGCTAGCCCCCAAATCCGCCAACGCCATCACACAATCCAAATTACCAAGTAAACAAGGAATGGTAAAACTCCCAGGATCATCAAGCTTCTCGGGAAGCTTGTTTGCAACTACCGCTGAGCATGCGGCATTCAACCTGACTGAAGACACGTTCTCCAGCTTCTTCCTGTTAGTTAGCAAATCCTTCAGAAACCTTGCATACTTTGGCATACCTGCAATCACATTAATAAAAGGCATATTTATGTTAACTTTTTTAATCAAGTTCATGAACTTGGACTTTTCCGCCTCAAGCTTCTCCAATCTCTGCTTCCTCGGGAATGGGAGCGGTGGTTGATACTCTTTAATTACCGGTTTAGCAGCAACGGTTTCTGGTACCCTCACAACCTTCTCAATCACCTGTTCCGGCTCCTTTTCCCCCCTCCGGTTTACTAACAACAACCGGTTCACTATCCTTAGCTAACGGTACTCTCAAATCATACTCACCGGGCTTCCTCAGTGAATCATATGCTAAACCACTTCGGGTGGTGATAGCATTAACATGCCCATTCTTCGGGTTAGTATCTGTTTTGCTCGGTAACTCCCCCGGTTTCCTCTCATTACTCTGATTAGCAAGTTAACCAATTTGTTTCTCCAGATTCTGAATAGCTGCTTGTTAATTGCGAAACATTTGATTGTTTTTCTCATTGTTTTGAGTAACAGTAGTAACAAGCTGAGTTTGAGACATCACAAGCTTTTCGATCATAGCTTCAAGGTTGGACTTTTTCTCTTCGGCTTGGGGTTTCTGAATGTAGTGACCCGAACTTTTCCATGTTTATATATATTAAATGAGATTGATATTTATATGATTAAATGTTTCCAACATGATAAGCAATCAAACTTGTTAAGACTTGATTATTTGAAATGAGTTTCATATAGACAATTGACCACCCAAGTTGACCGGCGATTCACGAACGTTAAAAACTTGTAAAAACTACATGATGTTATATAAATGGATATATATATGGTTAACATGAGATTATGATAAGTAAGTATCTCCATAAATATGTTAACAATGAGTTGTATACAAACAAATGAGATTATTGATTTAAGAAACTCGAAAATGATATATATAACGATTATCGTTATAACAACGTCTTACTAAATACATATGTATCATATTAAGATATTGTTACACTATATTTAACATGATAAAATGATAATTAAGTAAATCATTAAGTGTGTTAACAATGAACTACATATGTAAAAACAAGACTACTAACTTAAGGATTTCGAAACGAGACATATATGTAACGATTATCGTTGTAATAGTATTTTAACATATATATATATGATGTTAAGATATATTTATACACCATGTTATTATGATAACATAACAATTTAACATCTTATTTAAGTATTATAACAATGGATTAATTACATTTAACAAGATCGTTAACTTAAAGGTTTCAAAACAACACTTATATGTAACGACTAACGGTGACTTAACGACTCAGTTAAAATGTATATACATGTAGTGTATTAATATGTATTTGTACACTTTTGAAAGTGTAACGACCCAGATTTTTCCAATCGTTTTATACTTATGAGATTAATATTTACATAAATTAAACCTTACCAACATGATAAGCAATCCAAATTGTTGAGACTTGTGTTTTTGAAAAGAGTTTTACACAACGTTTGACCGTCCAAGTTGACCGATGATATCACGAACTATATAACATATGATAATTATACGTTTGTGTATATATATGTATTTATATATATTTAACATGATCTAAGGATGGTTTAACATCTCATTGTGTACTAATGACAATGAGTTATAAGTATATTTTGAAACTACTAACTTAAGTTTTCAAAACGATAACTATACGTAACATTCTTTGATATATATACTTATAACCTATAATGCTTATACATGTATCGTATATATAATGTATTTAATCACTTTTTAAGGACTTAAATACATAAAACAATATAAGTATATTCACAAAAGATAGCTATATTTGAATTCTCATTCCGTTTCCTCAAGATTTCTATACGTATATCTAGGGTATATGTACCCGTATCATACCCAGCTTCTATATGTATTTACTATTGGTATATACACATCAAATCAACATCCTAATCAACATTATTACTGCCCTAGATATGAGGTAACTAGAATTTGTCAAGTAGCATGAATTATTAGTAAGAAAACAAAATTAGGAATCCTTTTCTTTCTTTATAAACTAAAAACGTTTTTATGAATGAACACCATTTCTTCACTCCATTTTCTCATACCTACACCCTCATTTCTCTCTAAAAATACTCCTAACTTCATACTTGATCATCTCCAAGCATTTTTCCCATCATTTAGCTTCAATTACAAGCCTTAAACACCATAAGAAAACTCTTTCAAGAACATATCAAAATAACCACCCATTTGAAGAAGTATACTTCCAACCTTTTGATCTAACTCCACCACTCTTTGATTCCAAGATTTTTTCTTATCTCTTACAGTAACTTTGTCCAAGTAACTTGAGGTAGTAACCTTGTTCATAATCTTGTTCGATTCATAATTATATAGCTATCTTATTTTATGTTGTAAAATTTTAACAACAAGAACATAGTTTGAATGATTTCAAACTTGTTTGCAAACTAAATAGATCCTTCTAACTTAACTTTTAAAACACTTCAAGACCTATAATATATCATAATGATATGCTAACTTAACAAGATATAACTTGGTTTTATAAAGAACACCTTAAAAACCGAATCTACGTCGTCGGAGTGCAACCGGGGGCTGTTTTGGGTTGGATAATTAAAAACCATCTTGAAATTTGAATTGGAAGTTTATATTCTGGAAAAATGATATTTCTTATGAATATGTTAATATATAAAAATCTCATGGTGTAACTCAAAGTGTAAGTATTTTTGTAAAAATGATCATCTAGATATTGTTTTTACAACGGAAATGATCACTTTCATAAGTTTTATCAAAGTTTGACCTATAACCTGTGATTTCAAATACAAACAAAGGTATTTTCAGTTCATATTCTTAAAAGTTTACTCGATCCAAGGAAGTGGCAAGTTGAACCAACAAAAACGGAGTTGTAATGAAGAAACTACGACTAAAACAAGATTGGGTATCCGAAGCTAGTTTAGCTACGAAAATATTTGGAGATAAAGTAAATTAATCATATCTTTTCTAATTAATATGATATTTTATACATAATTACTTATGATTTGATTTTATATATTTCAGGACCACCCGTAAACAACACGAGAAGATTAATCATAAGACCTCATGATTGTACGCAACACGTCATTTGACAACACGGTACTTTATGTACGCAACACGTCATTTGACAACATGGTACCATGGGTCGAGATTAATTCTGATCAATACGAATACGATGGGGTCTTTATTTATTTTATTGAGCAACTAATTGTGGACCACTAACATCGGACTGCTAACTATGGACTAAGAAAATATTAAAAGTATTATAAGTATATATATATATATATATATATATATATATATATATATATATATATATATATATATATATATATATATATATATATATATATATATATATATATATATATATATATGTAACGATTACTTGAAAAGAAAATATGTTGATATATTATATATATATGGTTAGGTTCGTGATATCTATCGGAGACCAAGTCGAGTTAAATACCTTCAAGGCAAAAGTGAGTATATAGTCCCACTTTTAAACTCTAAATATTTCGGGATGAGAATACATGCATTTTATGATTTACGTTATGGACACAAGTGATAAAAAAATATATTCTACGTTGAGTTGTACCACTGGCATACTTCCCTGTAACTTGGTAACTACTATTTACATGAGGTATTGTAAACGCGAATCCTGTTGATAGATCTATCGGGCCTGACAACCCCAACCGGACTAGACGACCAGTATTCAACGGTTGCACAGTACTTTGTTTCGGTGACTACACTTGATACAGTGTAGTGAGATTTCATAATAAAGGGAATATGCGACGTTGATTAAATGTTAAGTATGGTTATCAAGTGCTCAACCACTTAGAATATTTTTATTAAAACGTTTATGTATATGAAATCTTGTGGTCTATATTTATAACGCTGCTAGTATTAAACCTATATCTCACCAACTTTATGTTGACGTTTAAAGCATGTTTATTCTCAGGTTCCTAGAAGTCTTCCGCTGTTTGAATATATGTTAGAGAAACCATGTGCATGGAGTCATACATGTTTTATTCGAGGAAGAATTGCATTCACAAAATCATCACCGTGTATTTATTTTGACTGCATTGTCAACGGAAGTATTCTTGTAAACTGTTATTTACGGTGATTGTCTATATGTAGAAATCATCAGATGTCGAAAACATTGAATTTTAAATATTCATTTATGGTATATCTTTTCAAAAGAATGCAATGTTTATAAAACGTATCATATAGAGGTCAAATGCCTCGCGATGTATTCATATGTTATTGTATTCGTCCCTATGGATTGGGTCGGGTTGTTTCATGTGGTATCAGAGCGGTGGTCTTAGCGAACCAGATCTGCATTAGTGTGTCTAACTGATAAGTCGTTAGGTTGCATTAGTGAGTCTGGACTTCAACCGTGTCTGCATGTCAAAATTTTGCTTATCATATTGTGTCGAAAATCATCTACTTATCATCTGTAGGAAATTACCTGCTTATCATCTTAAGTCTAAACGCATCTTACTGCATTCATTGCATGAATGGTGTATAGACAAAATTCATATCTTAGCATATTTGCTAATTCATATCTACGTGTATCTGTTACTGTAAACTTTGTCCGACATATTCCGTAAATCCCTCCGTAATCTATGAGATCTTTTGTTCTATATATGTGGTTATTCTATATAATTAGAATACCACCCGATAGCCGGAAAATCATTTCATATCAAAAAAATCCTTTATTCAATCATACGAAATGGAACTCGTCACTAGTTGAAGTCCCTCGGATTCCGATATGGAATACCACTCAAGCTTCGAAAGCAGTGTGACCGGAATGGATCAACCAATCAGTCATCATCTATTTTGGATGGATTGGGGATGGGTTCGTAGCCTCCTCAATCATTGGAGACAAGAAGAAGGTGATCCCTTCCATCCATCAAATTGCCCTCTTGACGATGAACCTGAAGCACTTACCGGCGAACCTGTTCGAGAAACCATTTTCTCTCTCATTTCCAGAGTATCTCGTCACGATTATATACTACATCAAATTCTAGATTTTATTTATCCGCTCGTCCGAACCGACAATCACCCCGGTGTAATAGAAGAAGTCAACGAGCTTCGCACTCGGGTAGTGGCTTTGGAGAATACGGTATGAAGGTTACATACACCATCAGCAGCATCAGCAGCATAACCAGTACTGTCAATAACATCAACATCGCAAGCCTCAATACCCTAAGCACCAGCAGCATCACCAGCATCAACGTTATCACCATCATCAACATTAACAGGATCATTACCACCACCAACAATCACATCCGCATCACACGCCTCAATATCACCATCCGTACCTCGGATATCAACATCACACGCACCATAGATACCAATAAGTACCAACAACAACAACAAACGATGAAGTATTGATTCATAACTTCATCGAAGAAACATTCTATGGTGATTATGTAATTTCTAAAGACATAGAGATTACCTATTTCTGCCTTAACCATAAATCAGATGAGTGGACAGAAATGATAAAAGGAAGAGTAGAAACACCGACAAGAATGATGCGTAAGGTACAAGCTAGACTTGTTTTACCAACAGCATCAGCAGTACCCTTAGCCTCACCAACACAGTCAGTGCTGTCAACATCGTTAGAATCGTCAGCACCTTTAACATCACAAGCTCCACCAGTTCAAGAATCATCGTAGACATCATCAATAACGCGTATATTGCATCAACGATTTATGAAGTATTAACTCATTCTTCTGAAGAATTTATATAAATATTTTATATATATGAATTCGGAAACCAAAATAAATCTTTTCGTACTAAGCTATTAAGTATGAATTGAAAAAGGGTAGATACTACTCGTTTAAATTCATACTACAAATATGCAATGATGTACGTCTTTCGTCAGCAACTTAATCATCGTTAACTACAATCCCTGTTTCAATTCAATGAATTTCGTTTTATAATAAACCAAGTGTATTATTCAATAATATGTTTGATTTTACACTTTCATCTTCAATGTACTCGAAGCTTACTGGGAAACAACATTCATATCTTGCGAAGTTAGCAAGAGTTCAATGAGTATCAGCATGATTCACTAAGGAAATATATATAAGAATAAATAATGAAGTATTGATCCATAACTTCATTAATATTCTGTGAAGAATATATGGTTCCTAATCGTTTTAGAGATTACTTATTCTAGCTCAAACCGAAAATCAAATGAGTCTAATATTATATTGACTTATTAAATTCATGATTACATCTGAAGAAGATATATATGTACATATATTTTCATAAAGATTGTAATAAAATTCTCTGGTACAAAACATTACTTGTGAAATTTTTTTTAACGGGTAGGTAATACCCGAGAGATATATAAATTCACAATTAATATGATTATATTCTTCAACTCTGATTCAACAATCATCAACTATACTCACCACCTTCACAATAATATACATTCTTTCATAGAAATCAAAACAACCATTTTCATCCAAATTTGATTACGACAAAACGAAATCCAAGTCAAGACTTAACAGAAGACATCACTCTTAGGACTCTTACATCTTTCAAAACTATACTTTGACTTCAAAACTATGCTAGATCATCATTCGATTCTTGGAACCCAGAAAAATATTTGTATCGTTCAAAGTCCTAAAACATCATATGTATATTAACAATTACAATCTATGATCAAACCCTTCGAAATTCCTGAAGACACTTCAAATAATGGACAATCGAGATGATGATCCAACCACACATTACCCGCAGTCTTGCACCTGAAAAGCTCTCGAAACCAAGGACATAATTTAACACGTATCCGCGTTAAATCTTTTAGCATTTATTAGCAAAAATAACTTTGCAATTCCTTTTCAAAATAGCAAATTTTGTCACAGTTTCAGCAAGTCAACCTCGACTTTCCATTCGAAGTAGCCTTATTATAACCTGTAATACATACGATTACCCTTTTGTTACCAGGGAACCTTTTATATTCCACGACATTATCAGCAGATGTACCAGCAACTCGTTACCCCTTTGGCAGAATCAACAATTGGTATTTTGAAATCTCGCAGCATTTCTATTTCGGCAGTTATATATATCTACAACGTCTATCCCCAAGAATTACATATTTTAAATGTGAAGTTTCTGAAAAATGCTCCAGTCTACGAATTAGTGCTATTAAGTTTTGGAAAAGACTGATAAAGTGGTAAAGACAGTAGACAACAATTACGGTCAGAAGTTTGACAATAAAGAATAATAGATTGGAAAAGCTCGAACGAAAAATTTGGTACTGGAAAATGGATTGAGCAAAGTATAAAGGAGGTCGTGGACAAATCACAAAGACGAAATCTACCTTCAAAGGATTCAAATGATTCAGTGTCTGCTGAAACCGTTAGTAAGAACCTTACTCCTTATTCTAAACCTTCACAGACAGATTTTCCGGGTCATTCCCTGATCTTAGATATTCTAAGATATCATCGTATTTTTCATTATAAATATCTCCGATATTCTTGAAGATATATTCCCAACTATCCTCATCAAAAATTATTTATCTCTTCACAATATTTGCGTTACAACATAAAAAAAACTGTGTTAGTTTCTAAATTCTGAAAAATTCGAGTTTAAAATATGAATGTTTTGAAGTAGTGTTGGAAACTGAAGCATGAATTAGTATAATATAATGACACTTGATCAACGTGATTATATTACAGTAATTCATGCTGAGTTTCTAAATGGAACATAATGATTCACAGATCATAACGTCATCATGTGCCATGTTACACAACTCTTACATTCTACCTAATCTCCAAACATATTAAGAACATATCTCCTTGATAATTCTATCTTTTCGGACATTCTGGTAACTTACCAAATCAAGATAGTTCAATTACTATTTCCTGCTTAGAACATTAACTATGTTTATTTCAAAATCCATACCTACGAATTCCGGACCATTATTCGCTTGACTCGAAGTCGGGAAGAGGAAACAGAAGTATGGAACTGTTGAATATAAAAGAAAATATAAAGCTCGACAACAACAAATAAATTACAAACCGTGTATATCAATACGTATTGCAACGTAAAGGCACGGGAGAATTAACAATACTATAACCCCAAGGTAATAGTAGAAATAAATAACATCCTCCGGAGGTAGATGAAAAAGAAGAATGACAGAGATGAAAGTTAAGAGTATATCCAGGATCAGTACTGGATGAAGCATACTGATAAATATTTTAAAGTATGAATTGAGGGAGAAAGAATAGAAGGTATGAGTTGTAATGAAATGAAGGGAGGTGGATTTATAGTAAAAGATTCGACAAAGCAATCAAAATAGATGATCGCATTTAAAGCAGATTCTAATTTCCTTGATTATCGAAGAATCAAATCTCATTATGAAGATTTTACTCCAAATCTCTTGAACTTGGAAATCAATCCTATCTACGTCAAAAGATATGACGAATCTATACCTACTCATTTCACCGTTTGGTGATAGCCTCACTCGTACTCTTCACAAAAATCAAATTGCTTTATCAATATTACTTGATGATAATAAAACTCTAATTTCCAACTCGTATACGTCATGAAAACATACTTATTGTCAGCCATGACCATCCCATTCAAATTTCGGGACGAAATTTATTTAACGGGTAGGTACTGTAACGACCCAGATTTTTCCAATCGTTTTATACTTATGAGATTAATATTTACATAAATTAAACCTTACCAACATGATAAGCAATCCAAATTGTTGAGACTTGTGTTTTTGAAAAGAGTTTTACACAACGTTTGACTGTCCAAGTTGACCGATGATATCACGAACTATATAACATATGATAATTATACGTTTGTGTATATATATGTATTTATATATATTTAACATGATCTAAGGATAGTTTAACATCTCATTGTGTACTAATGACAATGAGTTATAAGTATATTTTGAAACTACTAACTTAAGTTTTCAAAACGATAACTATACGTAACATTCTTTGATATATATACTTATAACCTATAATGCTTATACATGTATCGTATATATAATGTATTTAATCACTTTTTAAGGACTTAAATACATAAAACAATATAAGTATATTCACAAAAGATAGCTATATTTGAATTCTCATTCCGTTTCCTCAAGATTTCTATACGTATATCTAGGGTATATGTACCCGTATCATACCCAGCTTCTATATGTATTTACTATTGGTATATACACATCAAATCAACATCCTAATCAACATTATTACTGCCCTAGATATGAGGTAACTAGGATTTGTCAAGTAGCATGAATTATTAGTAAGAAAACAAAATTAGGAATCCTTTTCTTTCTTTATAAACTAAAAACGTTTTTATGAATGAACACCATTTCTTCACTCCATTTTCTCATACCTACACCCTCATTTCTCTCTAAAAATACTCCTAACTTCATACTTGATCATCTCTAAGCATTTTTCCCATCATTTAGCTTCAATTACAAGCCTTAAACACCATAAGAAAACTATTTCAAGAACATATCAAAATAACCACCCATTTGAAGAAGTATACTTCCAACCTTTTGATCTAACTCCACCACTCTTTGATTCCAAGATTTTTTCTTATCTCTTACAGTAACTTTGTCCAAGTAACTTGAGGTAGTAACCTTGTTCATAATCTTGTTCGATTCATAATTATATAGCTATCTTATTTTATGTTGTAAAATTTTAACAACAAGAACATAGTTTGAATGATTTCAAACTTGTTTGCAAACTAAATAGATCCTTCTAACTTAACTTTTAAAACACTTCAAGACCTGTAATATATCATAATGATATGCTAACTTAACAAGATATAACTTGGTTTTACAAAGAACACCTTCAAAACTGAATCTACGTCGTCGGAGTGCAACCGGGGGCTGTTTTGGGTTGGATAATTAAAAACCATCTTGAACTTTGAATTGAAAGTTTATATTCTGGAAAAATGATATTTCTTATGAATATGTTAATATATAAAAATCTCATGGTGTAACTCAAAGTGTAAGTATTTTTGTAAAAATGATCATCTAGATGTTGTTTTTACAACGAAAATGATCACTTTCATAAGTTTTATCAAAGTTTGACCTATAACCTGTGATTTCGAATACAAACTAAGGTATTTTCAGTTCATATTCTTAAAATTTGACTCGATCCAAGGAAGTGGCAAGTTGAACCAACAAAAACGGAGTTGTAATGAAGAAACTACGACTAAAACAAGATTGGGTATCCGAAGCTAGTTTAGCTACGAAAATATTTGGAGATAAAGTAAATTAATCATATCTTTTCTAATTAATATGATATTTTATACATAATTACTTATGATTTGATTTTATATATTTCAGGACCACCCGTAAACAACACGAGAAGATTAATCATAAGACCTCATGATTGTACGCAACACGTCATTTGACAACACGGTACTTTATGTACGCAACACGTCATTTGACAACATGGTACCATGGGTCGAGATTAATTCTGATCAATACGAATACGATGGGGTCTTTATTTATTTTATTGAGCAACTAATTGTGGACCACTAACATCGGACTGCTAACTATGGACTAAGAAAATATTAAAAGTATTATACGTGTATATATATATATATATATATATATATATATATATATATATATATATATATATATACATACATATATATATATATATATATATATATATATATATATATATATGTAACGATTACTTGAAAAAAAAATATGTTGATATATTATATATATATGGTTAGGTTCGTGATATCTATCGGAGACCAAGTCGAGTTAAATACCTTCAAGGCAAAAGTGAGTATATAGTCCCACTTTTAAACTCTAAATATTTCGGGATGAGAATACATGCATTTTATGATTTACGTTATGGACACAAGTGATAAAAAAATATATTCTACGTTGAGTTGTACCACTGGCATACTTCCCTGTAACTTGGTAACTACTATTTACATGAGGTATTGTAAACGCGAATCCTGTTGATAGATCTATCGGGCCTGACAACCCCAACCGGACTGGACGACCAGTATTCAACGGTTGCACAGTACTTTGTTTCGGTGACTACACTTGGTACAGTGTAGTGAGATTTCATAATAAAGGGAATATGCGACGTTGATTAAATGTTAAGTATGGTTATCAAGTGCTCAACCACTTAGAATATTTTTATTAAAACGTTTATGTATATGAAATCTTGTGGTCTATATTTATAACGCTGCTAGCATTAAACCTATATCTCACCAACTTTATGTTGACGTTTAAAGCATGTTTATTCTCAGGTTCCTAGAAGTCTTCCGCTGTTTGAATATATGTTAGAGAAACCATGTGCATGGAGTCATACATGTTTTATTCGAGGAAGAATTGCATTCACAAAATCATCACCGTGTATTTATTTTGACTGCATTGTCAACGGAAGTATTCTTGTAAACTGTTATTTACGGTGATTGTCTATATGTAGAAATCATCAGATGTCGAAAACATTGAATTTTAAATATTCATTTATGGTATATCTTTTCAAAAGAATGCAATGTTTATAAAACGTATCATATAGAGGTCAAATGCCTCGCGATGTATTCATATGTTATTGTATTCGTCCCTATGGATTGGGTCGGGTTGTTTCATGTGGTATCAGAGCGGTGGTCTTAGAGAACCAGATCTGCATTAGTGTGTCTAACTGATAAGTCGTTAGGTTGCATTAGTGAGTCTGGACTTCGACCGTGTCTGCATGTCAAAATTTTGCTTATCATATTGTGTCGAAAATAATCTACTTATCATCTGTAGGAAATTACCTGCTTATCATCTTAAGTCTAAACGCATCTTACTGCATTCATTGCATGAATGGTGTATAGACAAAATTCATATCTTAGCATATTTGCTAATTCATATCTACGCGTATCTGTTACTGTAAACTTTGTCCGACATATTCCGTAAATCCCTCCGTAATCTATGAGATCTTTTGTTCTATATATGTGGTTATTCTATATAATTAGAATACCACCCGATAGCCGAAAAATCATTTCATATCAAAAAAATCCTTTATTCAATCATACGAAATGGAACTCGTCACTAGTTGAAGTCCCTCGGATTCCGATATGGAATACCACTCAAGCTCCGAAAGCAGTGTGACCGGAATGGATCAACCAATCAGTCATCATCTATTTTGGATGGATTGGGGATGGGTTCGTAGCCTCCTCAATCATTGGAGACAAGAAGAAGGTGATCCCTTCCATCCACCAAATTGCCCTCTTGACGATGAACCTGAAGCACTTACCGGCGAACCTGTTCGAGAAACCATTTTCTCTCTCATTTCCAGAGTATCTCGTCACGATTATATACTACATCAAATTCTAGATTTTATTTATCCGCTCGTCCGAACCGACAATCACCCCGGTGTAATAGAAGAAGTCAACGAGCTTCGCACTCGGGTAGTGGCTTTGTAGAATACGGTACGAAGGTTACAAACACCATCAGCAGCATCAGCAGCATAACCAGTACCGTCAATAACATCAACATCGCAAGCCTCAATACCCTAAGCACCAGCAGCATCACCAGCATCAACGTTATCACCATCATCAACATTAACAGGATCATTACCACCACCAACAATCACATCCGCATCACACGCCTCAATATCACCATCCGTACCTCGGATATCAACGTCACACGCACCATAGATACCAATAAGTACCAACAACAACAACAAACGATGAAGTATTGATTCATAACTTCATCGAAGAAACATTCTATGGTGATTATGTAATTTCTAAAGACATAGAGATTACCTATTTCTGCCTTAACCATAAATCAGATGAGTGGACAGAAATGATAAAAGGAAGAGTAGAAACACCGACAAGAATGATGCGTAAGGTACAAGCTAGACTTGTTTTACCAACAGCATCAGCAGTACCCTTAGCCTCACCAACACAGTCAGTGCTGTCAACATCGTTAGAATCGTCAGCACCCTTAACATCACAAGCTCCACCAGTTCAAGAATCATCGTAGACATCATCAATAACGCGTATATTGCATCAACGATTTATGAAGTATTAACTCATTCTTCTGAAGAATTTATATAAATATTTTATATATATGAATTCGGAAACCAAAATAAATCTTTTCGTACTAAGCTATTAAGTATGAATTGAAAAAGGGTAGATACTACTCGTTTAAATTCATACTACAAATATGCAATGATGTACGTCTTTCGTCAGCAACTTAATCATCGTTAACTACAATCCCTGTTTCAATTCAATGAATTTCGTTTTATAATAAACCAAGTGTATTATTCAATAATATGTTTGATTTTACACTTTCATCTTCAATGTACTCGAAGCTTACTGGGAAACAACATTCATATCTTGCGAAGTTAGCAATAGTTCAATGAGTATCAGCATGATTCACTAAGGAAATATATATAAGAATAAATAATGAAGTATTGATCCATAACTTCATTAATATTCTGTGAAGAATATATGGTTCCTAATCGTTTTAGAGATTACTTATTCTAGCTCAAACCGAAAATCAAATGAGTCTAATATTATATTGACTTATTAAATTCATGATTACATCTGAAGAAGATATATATGTACATATATTTTCATAAAGATTGTAATAAAATTCTCTGGTACAAAACATTACTTGTGAAATTTTTTTTAACGGGTAGGTAATACCCGAGAGATATATAAATTCACAATTAATATGATTATATTCTTCAACTCTGATTCAACAATCATCAACTATACTCACTACCTTCACAATAATATACATTCTTTCATAGAAATCAAAACAACCATTTTCATCCAAATTTGATTACGACAAAATGAAATCCAAGTCAAGACTTAACAGAAGACATCACTCTTAGGACTCTTACATCTTTCAAAACTATACTTTGACTTCAAAACTATGCTAGAACATCATTCGATTCTTGGAACCCAGAAAAATATTTGTATCGTTCAAAGTCCTAAAACATCATATGTATATTAACAATTACAATCTATGATCAAACCCATCGAAATTCCTGAAGACACTTCAAATAATAGACAATCGAGATGATGATCCAACCACACATTACCCGCAGTCTTGCACCTGAAAAGCTCTCGAAACCAAGGACATAATTTAACACGTATCCGCGTTAAATCTTTTAGCATTTATTAGCAAAAATAACTTTGCAATTCCTTTTCAAAATAGCAAATTTTGTCACAGTTTCAGCAAGTCAACCTCGACTTTCCATTCGAAGTAGCCTTATTATAACCTGTAATACATACGATTACCCTTTTGTTACCAGGGAACCTTTTATATTCCACGACATTATCAGCAGATGTACCAGCAACTCGTTACCCCTTTGGCGGAATCAACAATTGGTATTTTGAAATCTCGCAGCATTTCTATTTCGGCAGTTATATATATATACAACGTCTATCCCCAAGAATTACATATTTTAAATGTGAAGTTTCTGAAAAATGCTCCAGTCTACGAATTAGTGCTATTAAGTTTTGGAAAAGACTGATAAAGTGGTAAAGACAGTAGACAACAATTACGGTCAGAAGTTTGACAATAAAGAATAATAGATTGGAAAAGCTCGAACGAAAAATTTGGTACTGGAAAACGGATTGAGCAAAGTATAAAGGAGGTCATGGACAAATCACAATGACGAAATCTACCTTCAAAGGATTCAAATGATTCAGTGTCTGCTGAAACCGTTAGTAAGAACCTTACTCCTCATTTCTCTCTAAAAATACTCCTAACTTCATACTTGATCATCTCCAAGTATTTTTCCCATCATTTAGCTTCAATTACAAGCCTTAAACACCATAAGAAAACTCTTTCAAGAACATATCAAAATAACCACCCATTTGAAGAAGTATACTTCCAACCTTTTGATATAACTCCACCACTCTTTGATTCCAAGATTTTTTCTTATCTCTTACAGTAACTTTGTCCAAGTAACTTGAGGTAGTAACCTAGTTCATAATCTTGTTCGATTCATAATTATATAGCTATCTTATTTTATGTTGTAAAATTTTAACAACAAGAACATAGTTTGAATGATCTCAAACTTGTTTGCAAACTAAATAGATCCTTCTAACTTAACTTTTAAAATACTTCAAGACCTGTAATATATCATAATGATATGCTAACTTAACAAGATATAACTTGGTTTTACAAAGAACACCTTAAAAACTGAATCTACGTCGTCGGAGTGCAACCGGGGGCTGTTTTGGGTTGGATAATTAAAAACCATCTTGAACTTTGAATTGGAAGTTTATATTCTGGAAAAATGATATTTCTTATGAATATGTTAATATATAAAAATCTCATGGTGTAACTCAAAGTGTAAGTATTTTTGTAAAAATGATCATCTAGATGTTGTTTTTACAACGGAAATGATCACTTTCATAAGTTTTATCAAAGTTTGACCTATAACCTGTGATTTTGAATACAAACTAAGGTATTTTCAGTTCATATTCTTAAAATTTGACTCGATCCAAGGAAGTGGCAAGTTGAACCAACAAAAACGGAGTTGTAATGAAGAAACTACGACTAAAACAAGATTGGGTATCCGAAGCTAGTTTAGCTACGAAAATATTTGGAGATAAAGTAAATTAATCATATCTTTTCTAATTAATATGATATTTTATACATAATTACTTATGATTTGATTTTATATATTTCAGGACCACCCGTAAACAACACGAGAAGATTAATCATAAGACCTCATGATTGTACGCAACACGTCATTTGACAACACGGTACTTTATGTACGCAACACGTCATTTGACAACATGGTACCATGGGTCGAGATTAATTTTGATCAATACGAATACGATGGGGTCTTTATTTATTTTATTGAGCAACTAATTGTGGACCACTAACATCGGACTGCTAACTATGGACTAAGAAAATATTAAAAGTATTATACGTGTGTATATATATATATATATATATATATATATATATATATATATATATATATACATACATATATATATATATATATATATATATATATATATATATATATGTAACGATTACTTGAAAAGAAAATATGTTGATATATTATATATATATGGTTAGGTTCGTGATATCTATCGGAGACCAAGTCGAGTTAAATACCTTCAAGGCAAAAGTGAGTATATAGTCCCACTTTTAAACTCTAAATATTTCGGGATGAGAATACATGCATTTTATGATTTACGTTATGGGCACAAGTGATAAAAAAATATATTCTACATTGAGTTGTACCACTGGCATACTTCCCTGTAACTTGGTAACTATTATTTGCACGAGGTATTGTAAACGCGAATCCTGTTGATAGATCTATCGTGTAGTGACCCGAACTTTTCCATGTTTATATATATTAATTGAGATTGATATTTACATGATTAAATGTTTCCAACATGTTAAGCAATCAAACTTGTTAAGACTTGATTAATTGAAATAGGTTTCATATAGACAATTGACCACCCAAGTTGACCGGTGATTCACGAACGTTAAAACTTGTAAAAACTATATGATGACATATATATGGATATATATATAGTTAACATGATACTATGATAAGTAAACATATCATTAAGTATATTAACAATGAACTACATATGTAAAAACAAGACTACTAACTTAATGATTTTTAAACGAGACATATATGTAACGATTATCGTTGTAAAGACATTTAATGTATATATATCATATTAAGAGATATTCATACATGATAATATCATGATAATATAATAATTTAAAATCTCATTTGATATTATAAACATTGGGTTAACAACATTTAACAAGACCGTTAACCTAAAGGTTTAAAAACAACACTTACATGTAACGACTAACGATGACTTAACGACTCAGTTAAAATGTATATACATGTAGTGTTTTAATATGTATTTATACACTTTTGAAAGACTTCAATACACTTATCAAAATACTTCTACTTAACAAAAATGCTTACAATTACATCCTCGTTCAGTTTCATCAACAATTCTACTCGTATGCACCCGTATTCGTACTCGTACAATACACAGATTTTAGATGTATGTACTATTGGTATATACACTCCAATTATCAGCTCTTAGCAGCCCATGTGAGTCACCTAACACATGTGGGAACCATCATTTGGCAACTAGCATGAAATATCTCATAAAATTACAAAAATATGAGTAATCATTCATGACTTATTTACATGAAAACAAAATTACATATCCTTTATATCTAATCCATACACCAACGACCAAAAACACCTACAAACACTTTCATTCTTCAATTTTCTTCATCTAATTGATCTCTCTCAAGTTCTATCTTCAAGTTCTAAGTGTTCTTCATAAATTCCAAAAGTTCTAGTTTCATAAAATCAAGAATACTTTCAAGTTTGCTAGCTCACTTCCAATCTTGTAAGGTGATCATCCAACCTCAAGAAATCTTTGTTTCTTACAGTAGGTTATCATTCTAATACAAGGTAATAATCATATTCAAACTTTGGTTCAATTTCTATAACTATAACAATCTTATTTCAAGTGATGATCTTACTTGAACTTGTTTTCGTGTCATGATTCTGCTTCAAGAACTTCGAGCCATCCAAGGATCCATTGAAGCTAGATCCATTTTTCTCTTTTCCATTAGGTTTATCCAAGGAACTTAAGGTAGTAATGATGTTCATAACATCATTCAATTCATACATAAAAAGCTATCTTATTCGAAGGTTTAAACTTGTAATCACTAGAACATAGTTTAGTTAATTCTAAACTTGTTCGCAAATAAAAATTAATCCTTCTAACTTGACTTTTAAAATCAACTAAACACATGTTCTATATCTATATGATATGCTAACTTAATGATTTAAAACCTGGAAACACGAAAAACACCGTAAAACCGGATTTACGCCGTCGTAGTAACACCGCGGGCTGTTTTGGGTTAGTTAATTAAAAACTATGATAAACTTTGATTTAAAAGTTGTTATTCTGAGAAAATGATTTTTATTATGAACATGAAACTATATCCAAAAATTATGGTTAAACTCAAAGTGGAAGTATGTTTTCTAAAATGGTCATCTAGACGTCGTTCTTTCGACTGAAATGACTACCTTTACAAAAACGACTTGTAACTTATTTTTCTGACTATAAACCTATACTTTTTCTGTTTAGATTCATAAAATAGAGTTCAATATGAAACCATAGCAATTTGATTCACTCAAAACGGATTTAAAATGAAGAAGTTATGGGTAAAACAAGATTGGATAATTTTTCTCATTTTAGCTACGTGAAAATTGGTAACAAATCTATTCCAACCATAACTTAATCAACTTGTATTGTATATTATGTAATCTTGAGATACCATAGACACGTATACAATGTTTCGACCTATCATGTCGACACATCTATATATATTTCGGAACAACCATAGACACTCTATATGTGAATGTTGGAGTTAGCTATACAGGGTTGAGGTTGATTCCAAAATATATATAGTTTGAGTTGTGATCAATACTGAGATACGTATACACTGGGTCGTGGATTGATTCAAGATAATATTTATCGATTTATTTATGTACATCTAACTGTGGACAACTAGTTATAGGTTACTAACGAGGACAGCTGACTTAATAAACTTAAAACATCAAAATATATTAAAAGTGTTGTAAATATATTTTGAACATACTTTAATATATATGTATATATTGTTATAGGTTCGTGAATCAACAGTGGCCAAGTCTTACTTCCCGACGAAGTAAAAATCTGTGAAAGTGAGTTATAGTCCCACTTTTAAAATCTAATATTTTTGGGATGAGAATACATGCAGGTTTTATAAATGATTTACAAAATAGACACAAGTACGTGAAACTACATTCTATGGTTGAATTATCGAAATCGAATATGCCCCTTGTTATTAAGTCTGGTAATCTAAGAATTAGGGAACAGACACCCTAATTGACGCGAATCCTAAAGATAGATCTATTGGGCTTAACAAACCCCATCCAAAGTACCGGATGCTTTAGTACTTCGAAATTTATATCATATCCGAAGGGTGTCCCGGAATGATGGGGATATTCTTATATATGCATCTTGTTAATGTCGGTTACCAGGTGTTCACCATATGAATGATTTTTATCTCTATGTATGGGATGTGTATTGAAATATGAAATCTTGTGGTCTATTATTATGATTTGATATATATAGGTTAAACCTATAACTCACCAACATTTTTGTTGACGTTTTAAGCATGTTTATTCTCAGGTGATTATTAAGAGCTTCCGCTGTCGCATACTTAAATAAGGACGAGATTTGGAGTCCATGCTTGAATGATATTGTGTAAAAACTGCATTCAAGAAACTTATTTTGTTGTAACATATTTGTATTGTAAACCATTATGTAATGGTCGTGTGTAAACAGGATATTTTAGATTATCATTATTTGATAATCTACGTAAAGCTTTTTAAACCTTTATTGATGAAATAAAGGTTATGGTTTGTTTTAAAATGAATGCAGTCTTTGAAAAACGTCTCATATAGAGGTCAAAACCTCACAACGAAATCAATTAAAATGGAACGTTTTTAATCAATAAGAACGGGACATTTCAGTTGGTATCAGAGCGTTGGTCTTAGAGAACCAGAAAATTTGCATTAGTGTGTCTTATCGAGTTTGTTAGGATGCATTAGTGAGTCTGGACTTCGACCGTGTTTTCTTTAAAAATGATTGCTTAACATTTTTGTTGGAAACTATATATTTTTAACATATGAATATTATGTGATATATTAATCTCTTAACGTGTTATGTGATAGATGTCTACCTCTAGAACAAGTCCCATTGACTCACCTAATAATAATGAAGAGTCAAATGTAAATTGGAATGATTTGTGGACTGATTCACAAGTTCCCGAAGAGGAACCGGGAGAAGAGTCGGAACCGGAAGAAGAATCGGAACCGGAAGAAGAATCGGAACCGGATGAAGAAATAGAACCGGTGGGGGAAATAATAAAACGGTTAAGTAAAAGAAAATCCTCAACCAACCGACCAAGGTTAATTATGGTCAATGGTGTTTCCGCCAAGGAAGCAAAATATTGGGAGGATTACCAATTCTCCGATGAATCGGATTCCGACGAGAATTCCGATGATGTTATAGAAATTACCCCAACTGAATTTAAAAAGGCAAAAGAAAATAATAAGGGAAAGGGCATAAAAATAGAGAAATCTAATTCCAACCCCGATGAACTTTATATGTATCGTCAACCCCCGAAGTCCTTAAGTTGTAACAATGACCCGGGAACCTCTAAACCACCAGGTTTTTCTAAACCAATGTGGATAACGACGGCTCGTATTAGGGAAACATCATATATCCCTAGAAACTTGGCAAAACGGACCAAAATCGAAGAAGAAGAAACGAGCGAGTCGGAATAAGATAGTTGTATTCGTGTGGTGTAATATATGTAATATAGTGTTCTTATGCTTTATGATATATGTAAAAATTGCTTGTATTAATAAGTATTTTTTTATGAATCTAACTCTTGTCTATTTTACAGTTTAAAAACACAAAATGGATAGACAACCCAATATTTTAAGAGACCTACCCGGAGACATGATTGATGAAATCTTGTCTAGAGTCGGCCAGAATTCTTCGGCACAACTATTTAAGGCGAGATCATTTTGTAAGACATTCGAAGAACGTTCCAAGAATGTCTTGGTTTATAAGAGACTTTCGTTTGAAAGATGGGGGATATCACATTGGGAAACCCATAAGTTACGATGTGTTTACTTTGACGCATATATTGCGGGGAACCCAAATGCTATTTTACGCAATGGGTTAAGAAATTATTTTGACTCAATATATCCGAATATTGGACTTCGTGATTTAGAAAAAGCGGCTAACATGCAACATAAAGAAGCATGTTATGCTTACGGATTAGTAATGTTCGCTTCTCACCAAAGTGAGAACAAGAACATCGGGCTACAACTATTAAACAAAGTGACGGAGTCGGTAATTGGGGTAAGAAATGAGGTTTTTAGATTATTACGGGACTGTTGGACATTACATAACCCTCGTCCCTTTGACGACGTTACAACACGCTGTCTTATCAACGGCCATAACGGTTATGTTGCACAAGACCAAGGATGGGAAGTAGTCCTAGTAAAACCAGAATGCATGACTTGTTTCTGGACGTATGAATTACGTGTCTTTATTGCCTTTGTTGAACGACTTGTGTACTAGCTAGAATTATCTTCACAACTATCTTGTATCAAAGTTATTGTGTGCTATATTTCATGCTTTATGTAAAATAAGCGGTATTGTAAGTTTGTAAAATATTGTATAAAAGTTTGAACGCGAAATATTATTATAATCAGTTTTTCATATAGAATTGTAGTAGTTGAATTGTATATTAGCTACTAAGTATGAACTTAACGGGTAGGTACTACCCGAATTTAAACTTATAAAACGCTAATATGAAGAAAAAGCTTTTATAAATGAGTTCATATTATGCTACGAAATACTATTAACTACTCTTAATATTCTGTATGATTAACTTGTTCCATTTAACTATTTTGAAGGAAATGGCACCGACTACTCGACACACTGTGAATATGAATGAAGAGGAATTCCGTACTTTTCTAGCTTCAAACATAGCTGCAGTACAGGCTGCGCTACATAGCAACAATAACCTTGGATCTAGCAGTACAGGAAATCGTGTAGGATGCACCTACAAAGAATTCACTGCCTGCAAACCTTTGGAATTTGATGGAACCGAAGGACCGATCGGATTGAAACGGTGGACCGAGAAGGTTGAATCGGTGTTTGCCATAAGTAAGTGTACTGAAGAGGACAAAGTGAAGTACGCTACGCATACCTTCACAGGTTCTGCGTTAACATGGTGGAATACCTATCTAGAGCAAGTGGGACAAGACGATGCGTACGCACTACCGTGGTCAGCATTCAAGCACTTGATGAACGAGAAATACCGTCCCAGAACCGAGGTCAATAAGCTCAAGACAGAACTTAGAGGGTTACGAACCCAAGGATTTGATATTACCACGTACGAAAGACGATTCACAGAATTGTGCCTATTGTGTCCGGGAGCATTCGAAGATGAGGAAGAGAAGATCGACGCGTTTGTGAAAGGATTACCGGAAAGAATCCAAGAAGATATAAGTTCACACGAGCCCGCCTCCATACAACAGGCATGTAGAATGGCTCACAAACTAGTGAACCAGATTGAAGAAAGAATTAAAGAACAGACTGCTGAAGAGGCCAATGTGAAGCAAGTCAAAAGAAAGTGGGAGGAAAATGGTGATAAGAATCACCAATACAACAACAACAGCAATTACAACAATAATCGCAACAATTATCCCAACAATCGCAACATCAATCGCAACTACAACAAACAGCCCAACAACAACAACAACAACAACAACAACAACAACAGCAACTACAACAATCATCCCAACAACAATAATAACCGCAACAACAACAACAACAATCAGAAGCAGCTATGCCAAAGGTGTGAAAAGAATCACTCGGGGTTCTGCACCAAATTTTGCAACAAGTGTAAAAGAAATGGTCATAGCGCGGCGAAGTGTGATGTCTACGGACCAGGGGTTAATAGAACGAAAGGAAGAAATGGTGTCGGAACGAGTAATGGCGGAGCAAGTAGTTTCGGAGCAAGTTATGCCAATGTAGTTTGTTATAAATGTGGAAAACCGGGCCACATTATTAGAAATTGCCCGAACCAGGAGAACACGAATGGACAAGGCCGCGGAAGAGTTTTCAATATTAATGCGGCAGAGGCACAGGAAGACCCGGAGCTTGTTACGGGTACGTTTCTTATTGACAATAAATCTGCTTACATTTTATTTGATTCGGGTGCGGATAGAAGCTATATGAGTAGAGATTTTTGTGCTAAATTAAGTTGTCCATTGACGCCTTTGGATAGTAAATTTTTACTCGAATTAGCAAATGGTAAATTAATTTCAGCAGATAATATATGTCGGAATCGAGAAATTAAACTGGTTAGCGAAACATTTAAGATTGATTTGATACCAGTAGAGTTAGGGAGTTTTGATGTGATAATCGGTATGGACTGGTTGAAAGAAGTGAAAGCAGAGATCGTTTGTTACAAAAATGCAATTCGCATTATACGAGAAAAAGGAAAACCCTTAATGGTGTACGGAGAAAAGGGCAACACGAAGCTACATCTTATTAGTAATTTGAAGGCACAAAAACTAATAAGAAAAGGTTGCTATGCTGTTCTAGCACACGTCGAGAAAGTACAAACTGAAGAAAAGAGCATCAATGATGTTCCCATCGCAAAAGAATTTCCCGATGTATTTCCGAAAGAATTACCGGGATTACCCCCACATCGATCCGTTGAATTTCAAATAGATCTTGTACCAGGAGCTGCACCAATAGCTCGTGCTCCTTACAGACTCGCACCCAGCGAGATGAAAGAACTACAAAGCCAATTACAAGAACTTTTAGAGCGTGGTTTCATTCGACCAAGCACATCACCGTGGGGAGCTCCTGTTTTGTTTGTCAAGAAGAAAGATGGTACATTCAGGTTGTGTATCGACTACCGAGAGTTGAACAAACTTACCATCAAGAACCGCTACCCACTACCGAGAATCGATGACTTATTTGATCAACTACAAGGCTCGTCTGTTTATTCAAAGATTGACTTACGTTCCGGGTATCATCAAATGCGGGTGAAAGAAGATGATATTCCAAAGACTGCTTTCAGAACACGTTACGGTCATTACGAGTTTATGGTCATGCCGTTTGGTTTAACTAATGCACCAGCTGTGTTCATGGACCTTATGAACCGAGTGTGTGGACCATACCTTGACAACTTTGTCATTGTTTTCATTGATGACATACTTATTTACTCAAAGAATGACCAAGAACACGGTGAACATTTGAGAAAGGTGTTAGAAGTATTGAGGAAGGAAGAATTGTACGCTAAGTTTTCAAAGTGTGCATTTTGGTTGGAAGAAGTTCAATTCCTCGGTCACATAGTGAACAAAGAAGGTATTAAGGTGGATCCGGCAAAGATAGAAACTGTTGAAAAGTGGGAAACCCCGAAAACTCCGAAACACATACGCCAGTTTTTAGGACTAGCTGGTTACTACAGAAGGTTCATCCAAGACTTTTCCAGAATAGCAAAACCCTTGACTGCATTAACGCATAAAGGGAAGAAATTTGAATGGAATGATGAACAAGAGAAAGCGTTTCAGTTATTGAAGAAAAAGCTAACTACGGCACCTATATTGTCATTGCCTGAAGGGAATGATGATTTTGTGATTTATTGTGATGCATCAAAGCAAGGTCTCGGTTGTGTATTAATGCAACGAACGAAGGTGATTGCTTATGCGTCTAGACAATTGAAGATTCACGAACAAAATTATACGACGCATGATTTGGAATTAGGCGCGGTTGTTTTTGCATTAAAGACTTGGAGGCACTACTTATATGGGGTCAAAAGTATTATATATACCGACCACAAAAGTCTTCAACACATATTTAATCAGAAACAACTGAATATGAGGCAGCGTAGGTGGATTGAATTATTGAATGATTATGACTTTGAGATTCGTTACCACCCGGGGAAGGCAAATGTGGTAGCCGATGCCTTGAGCAGGAAGGACAGAGAACCCATTCGAGTAAAATCTATGAATATAATGATTCATAATAACATTACTACTCAAATAAAGGAGGCGCAACAAGGAGTTTTAAAAGAGGGAAATTTAAAGGATGAAATACCCAAAGGATCGGAGAAGCATCTTAATATTCGGGAAGACGGAACCAGGTATAGGGCTGAAAGGATTTGGGTACCAAAATTTGGAGATATGAGAGAAATGGTACTTAGAGAAGCTCATAAAACCAGATACTCAATACATCCTGGAACGGGGAAGATGTACACGGATCTCAAGAAACATTTTTGGTGGCCGGGTATGAAAGCCGATGTTGCTAAATACGTAGGAGAATGTTTGACGTGTTCTAAGGTCAAAGCTGAGCATCAGAAACCATCAGGTCTACTTCAACAACCCGAAATCCCAGAATGGAAATGGGAAAATATTACCATGGATTTCATCACTAAATTGCCAAGGACTGCAAGTGGTTTTGATACTATTTGGGTAATAGTTGATCGTCTCACCAAATCAGCACACTTCCTGCCAATAAGAGAAGATGACAAGATGGAGAAGTTAGCACGACTGTATTTGAAGGAAGTCGTCTCCAAACATGGAATACCAATCTCTATTATCTCTGATAGGGATGACAGATTTATTTCAAGATTCTGGCAGACATTACAGCAAGCATTAGGAACTCGTCTAGACATGAGTACTGCCTATCATCCACAAACTGATGGGCAGAGCGAAAGGACGATACAAACGCTTGAAGACATGCTACGAGCATGTGTTATTGATTTCGGAAACAGTTGGGATCGACATCTACCGTTAGCAGAATTTTCCTACAACAACAGCTACCATTCAAGCATTGAGATGGCGCCGTTTGAAGCACTTTATGGTAGAAAGTGCAGGTCTCCGATTTGTTGGAGTGAAGTGGGGGATAGACAGATTACGGGTCCGGAGATTATACAAGAAACTACCGAGAAGATCATCCAAATTCAACAACGGTTGAAAACCGCCCAAAGTCGACAAAAGAGCTACGCTGACATTAAAAGAAAAGATATAGAATTTGAAATTGGAGAGATGGTCATGCTTAAAGTTGCACCTTGGAAAGGCGTTGTTCGATTTGGTAAACGAGGGAAATTAAATCCAAGGTATATTGGACCATTCAAGATTATTGATCGTGTCGGACCAGTAGCTTACCGACTAGAGTTACCTCAACAACTCGCGGCTGTACATAACACTTTCCACGTCTCGAATTTAAAGAAATGTTTTGCTAAAGAAGATCTCACTATTCCGTTAGATGAAATCCAAATCAACGAAAAACTTCAATTCATCGAAGAACCCGTCGAAATAATGGATCGTGAGGTTAAACGACTTAAGCAAAACAAGATACCAATTGTTAAGGTTCGATGGAATGCTCGTAGAGGACCCGAGTTCACCTGGGAGCGTGAAGATCAGATGAAGAAGAAATACCCGCATCTATTTCCAGAAGATTCGTCAACACCTTCAACAGCTTAAAATTTCGGGACGAAATTTATTTAACGGGTAGGTACTGTAGTGACCCGAACTTTTCCATGTTTATATATATTAATTGAGATTGATATTTACATGATTAAATGTTTCCAACATGTTAAGCAATCAAACTTGTTAAGACTTGATTAATTGAAATAGGTTTCATATAGACAATTGACCACCCAAGTTGACCGGTGATTCACGAACGTTAAAACTTGTAAAAACTATATGATGACATATATATGGATATATATATAGTTAACATGATACTATGATAAGTAAACATATCATTAAGTATATTAACAATGAACTACATATGTAAAAACAAGACTACTAACTTAATGATTTTTAAACGAGACATATATGTAACGATTATCGTTGTAAAGACATTTAATGTATATATATCATATTAAGAGATATTCATACATGATAATATCATGATAATATAATAATTTAAAATCTCATTTGATATTATAAACATTGGGTTAACAACATTTAACAAGACCGTTAACCTAAAGGTTTAAAAACAACACTTACATGTAACGACTAACGATGACTTAACGACTCAGTTAAAATGTATATACATGTAGTGTTTTAATATGTATTTATACACTTTTGAAAGACTTCAATACACTTATCAAAATACTTCTACTTAACAAAAATGCTTACAATTACATCCTCGTTCAGTTTCATCAACAATTCTACTCGTATGCACCCGTATTCGTACTCGTACAATACACAGCTTTTAGATGTATGTACTATTGGTATATACACTCCAATGATCAGCTCTTAGCAGCCCATGTGAGTCACCTAACACATGTGGGAACCATCATTTGGCAACTAGCATGAAATATCTCATAAAATTACAAAAATATGAGTAATCATTCATGACTTATTTACATGAAAACAAAATTTCATATCCTTTATATCTAATCCATACACCAACGACCAAAAACACCTACAAACACTTTCATTCTTCAATTTTCTTCATCTAATTGATCTCTCTCAAGTTCTATCTTCAAGTTCTAAGTGTTCTTCATAAATTCCAAAAGTTCTAGTTTCATAAAATCAAGAATACTTTCAAGTTTGCTAGCTCACTTCCAATCTTGTAAGGTGATCATCCAACCTCAAGAAATCTTTGTTTCTTACAGTAGGTTATCATTCTAATACAAGGTAATAATCATATTCAAACTTTGGTTCAATTTCTATAACTATAACAATCTTATTTCAAGTGATGATCTTACTTGAACTTGTTTTCGTGTCATGATTCTGCTTCAAGAACTTCGAGCCATCCAAGGATCCATTGAAGCTAGATCCATTTTTCTCTTTTCCAGTAGGTTTATCCAAGGAACTTAAGGTAGTAATGATGTTCATAACATCATTCAATTCATACATATAAAGCTATCTTATTCGAAGGTTTAAACTTGTAATCACTAGAACATAGTTTAGTTAATTCTAAACTTGTTCGCAAACAAAAATTAATCCTTCTAACTTGACTTTTAAAATCAACTAAACACATGTTCTATATTTATATGATATGCTAACTTAATGATTTAAAACCTGGAAACACGAAAAACACCGTAAAACCGGATTTACGCCGTCGTAGTAACACCGCGGGCTGTTTTGGGTTAGTTAATTAAAAACTATGATAAACTTTGATTTAAAAGTTGTTATTCTGAGAAAATGATTTTTATTATGAACATGAAACTATATCCAAAAATTATGGTTAAACTCAAAGTGGAAGTATGTTTTCTAAAATGGTCATCTAGACGTCGTTCTTTCAACTGAAATGACTACCTTTACAAAAACGACTTGTAACTTATTTTTCCGACTATAAACCTATACTTTTTCTGTTTAGATTCATAAAATAGAGTTCAATATGAAACCATAGCAATTTGATTCACTCAAAACGGATTTAAAATGAAGAAGTTATGGGTAAAACAAGATTGGATAATTTTTCTCATTTTAGCTACGTGAAAATTGGTAACAAATCTATTCCAACCATAACTTAATCAACTTGTATTGTATATTATGTAATCTTGAGATACCATAGACACGTATACAATGTTTCGACCTATCATGTCGACACATCTATATATATTTCGGAACAACCATAGACACTCTATATGTGAATGTTGGAGTTAGCTATACAGGGTTGAGGTTGATTCCAAAATATATATAGTTTGAGTTGTGATAAATACTGAGATACGTATACACTGGGTCGTGGATTGATTCAAGATAATATTTATCGATTTATTTCTGTACATCTAACTGTGGACAACTAGTTATAGGTTACTAACGAGGACAGCTGACTTAATAAACTTAAAACATCAAAATATATTAAAAGTGTTGTAAATATATTTTGAACATACTTTAATATATATGTATATATTGTTATAGGTTCGTGAATCAACAGTGGCCAAGTCTTACTTCCCGACGAAGTAAAAATCTGTGAAAGTGAGTTATAGTCCCACTTTTAAAATCTAATATTTTTGGGATGAGAATACATGCAGGTTTTATAAATGATTTACAAAATAGACACAAGTACGTGAAACTACATTCTATGGTTGAATTATCGAAATCGAATATACCCCTTGTTATTAAGTCTGGTAATCTAAGAATTAGGGAACAGACACCCTAATTGACGCGAATCCTAAAGATAGATCTATTGGGCTTAACAAACCCCATCCAAAGTACCGGATGCTTTAGTACTTCGAAATTTATATCATATCCGAAGGGTGTCCCGGAATGATGGGGATATTCTTATATATGCATCTTGTTAATGTCGGTTACCAGGTGTTCACCATATGAATGATTTTTATCTCTATGTATGGGATGTGTATTGAAATATGAAATCTTGTGGTCTATTATTATGATTTGATATATATAGGTTAAACCTATAACTCACCAACATTTTTGTTGACGTTTTAAGCATGTTTATTCTCAGGTGATTATTAAGAGCTTCCGCTGTCGCATACTTAAATAAGGACGAGATTTGGAGTCCATGCTTGTATGATATTGTGTAAAAACTGCATTCAAGAAACTTATTTTGTTGTAACATATTTGTATTGTAAACCATTATGTAATGGTCGTGTGTAAACAGGATATTTTAGATTATCATTATTTGATAATCTACGTAAAGCTTTTTAAACCTTTATTGATGAAATAAAGGTTATGGTTTGTTTTAAAATGAATGCAGTCTTTGAAAAACGTCTCATATAGAGGTCAAAACCTCGCAACGAAATCAATTAAAATGGAACGTTTTTAATCAATAAGAACGGGACATTTCATATCGGGCCTGACAACCCCAACCGGACTGGACGACCAGTATTCAACGGTTGCACAGTACTTCGTTTCGGTGACTACACTTGGTACAGTATAGTGAGATTTCATAATAAAGGGAATATGAGACGTTGATTAAATGTTAAGTATGGTTATCAAGTGCTCAACCACTTAGAATATTTTTATTAAAACGTTTATGTATATGAAATCTGGTGGTCTATATTTATAACGCTGCTAGCATTAAACCTATATCTCACCAACTTTATGTTGACGTTTAAAGCATGTTTATTCTCAGGTTCCTAGAAGTCTTCCGCTGTTTGAATATATGTTAGAGAAACCATGTGCATGGAGTCATACATGTTTTATTCGAGGAAGAATTGCATTCACAAAATCATCACCGTGTATTTATTTTGACTGCATTGTCAACGGAAGTATTCTTGTAAACTGTTATTTACGGTGATTGTCTATATGTAGAAATCATCAGATGTCGAAAACATTGAATTTTAAATATTCATTTATGGTATATCTTTTCAAAAGAATGCAATGTTTATAAAACGTATCATATAGAGGTCAAATGCCTCGCGATGTATTCATATGTTATTGTATTTGTCCCTATGGATTGAGTTGGGTTGTTTCAGAAAGACTTCAAGACACATATCAAAGTACTTCTACTTAACAAAAATGCTTACAATTACATCCTCATTCATTTTCATCAACAATTCTACTCGTATGCACCCGTATTCGTACTCGTACAATACACAGCTTCTAGATGTATATACTATTGGTATATACACTTTAATGATCAGCTCCTTAGCAGCCCATGTGAGTCATTAAACATGTGGGAACTATCATTTGGCAACTAGCATGAAATATCTCACAAAATTACAAAAAAATATTATAAATCATTCATGAATTATTTACATGAAAACAAACTTACACATCCTTTATATCTAATCCATATATCAATGACCAAAAACACCTACAAACACTTTCATTCTTCAATTTTCTTCATCTAATTAATCTCTCTCAAGTTCTATCTTCAAGTTCTAAGTGTTCTTCATAAATTCTATAAGTTCTAGTTTCATAAAATCAAGAATACTCTCAAGTTTACAAGTCTACTTCCAAGCTTTCTAATCCATTCCAAGTGATCATCCAATCTCAAGAAATCTTTCTTATTTACAGTAAGATATCTTTCTATTTCAAGGTAATACTTATATTCAAACTTTGGTTCAATTTCTATAACTATAACAATCTTATTTCGAGTGATAATCTTACTTGAACTTGTTTTCGTGTCATGATTCTACTTCAAGAACTTTCAAGCCATCCAAGAATCCTTTGAAGCTAGATCAATTTTTGTCACTTCCAATAGAGTTACCTACTAAACTTGAGGTAGTAATGATGTTCATAACATCATTCGATTCATATATATAAAACTATCTTATTCGAAGATTTGAACATGTAATCACTAGAACATAGTTTAGTTAATTCTAAACTTGTTCGCAAATAAAGTTAATCCTTCTAAATTGACTTTTAAAATCAACTAAACACATGTTCTATATCTATATGATATTCTAACTTAATGATTTAAAACCTGGAAACACGAAAAACACCGTAAAATCGAACATACGCCGTTGTAGTAACACCGCGGGCTGTTTTGGGTTTGATAATTAAAGACTATGATAATCTTTGATTTAAAAGTTTTTCTTCTGGAAAAATGATTTTTCTTATGAACATGAAACTATATCCAAAAATCATGGTTAAACTCAAAGTGAAAGTATGTTTTTCAAAATGGTCATCAAGATGTCGTTCTTTCGACGGAAATTACCACCTCTTTAAAAAATGACTTGTAACCTGTATTTCCGACAATAAACTTATACTTTTTCTGTTTAGTTTCATAAATTTCAGTTCATTATGAAACCATAGCAACTTGAATCACTCAAAACGGATTTGAAACGAAGAAATGACGGGTAAAACAAAATTGGATAAATTTGCTAGTTTTAGCTACGAAAAATTTTGTAACAAATCTAGACTAAACATATCCTAACTAATTTATATTATATTATACATATTATGTAATCTTGGAATACCATAGACACGTATACAATATTTTAACATATCATATCGACCCATCTATATATATATTTCGGAACAACCATAGACACTCTATATGCAGTAATGTTTGAGTTAGCTATACATGGTTGAGGTTGATTCCAAAATAATATATATACTTTGAGTTGTGATCTAGCCTGGGACTATACACTGGGTCATGGATTGATTCGAGATAATAAATATTAAAACTATTTTAGTACATCTAACTGTGGACAACTAGTTGTAGGTTACTAACGAGGACTGCTAACTTAACAAACTTAAATCATAAAAACGTAATAAAAAATGTTGTGAATATATTTAAATCATACTTTTATATATATGTACATATTTGTTATAGGTTCGTGAATCGACCAGTGGCCAAGTCTTATTTCCAACGAAGGAAAAATCTGTGAAAGTGAGTTATAATCCCACTTTTAAAATCTAATATTTTTTTTTTGGGATGAGAATACATGCAGCTTTATAAATGTTTTACAAAATAGACACAAGTACGCAAAACTACATTCTATGGTTGGATTATTAAACCGAATATCGCCCTTCAAGTCTGGTAACCTAAGAATTAGGGAAATGGCCCCTAATTGACACGAATCCTAAAGATAGATCTATTGGGCTTAACAACCCCCATTCAGGTTATGGATGGTTTAGTACTTCGAGATTATGATACAGACAAGAGGTTTTGTTTTGGGGATATTCTATGCATTATGTTAACGTCGGTTACCAGGTGTTCAACATATGAATGATTTTTATCTCTATGCAGTTCGCGAAATGCCTGATATGAGATGTGCTATAAAAATGAAATCTTGTGGTCTATTATTATGTTTTGATAATATATAGGTTAAACCTATAACTCACCAACATTTTTGTTGACGTTTTAAGCATGTTTATTCTCAGGTGATTATTAAGAGCTTCCGCTGTTGCATACTAAAATAAGGACAAGATTTGGAGTCCATGCTTGTATGATATTGTGTAAAAACTGCATTCAAGAAACTTATTTTGATGTAATATATTCTTATTGTAAACCATTATGTAATGGTGTGTGTAAACGGTATATTTTAGATTATCATTATTTGATAATCTACGTAATGCTTTTTATACCTTTATCGATAAAATAAAGGTTATGGTTGTTTTAAAAATGAATGCAGTCTTTGAAAAACGTCTCATATAGAGGTCAAAACCTCCCGATGAAATCAATTAATATGGAACGTTTATAATCAATATGAACGGGACATTTCACTGAAAATATCCGGGAGCTTGCTGTTGATATCCTCTACTAGATCCCGGCTGGAACCTCGAACCTTGATTACCTTGAGGATTATAGGGATTGTTGAAATTCCTATTAAACTGCGCACGTCCCTGAAACTGATTATTATTCTGTTGACTAATATAAGCGATCTCTTCTTTCTAGTTCATAGTCAAACCTGCATCACAATCTTTTCCTAAATGTATTCCCCCGCAAAACTCACAACCAACCTTAATACCATGCATGTCCTTTTCCAACTTCTTCAAATGCCTACCAAATTTGTCTAACTTAGCATTAATAGACCCATAATCATCATACGCACCAGTGGTTTCGGTTCACTTAACTGACGCTAAACGGGTTGACTCATGATCTTGATGCCATTCATGAGTGTAGGCAGCTTGTTTTTCAATTATCTCTAACGCCTCTTCTTCGGTCTTATCCATTAAAGTTCCACCTGCTGCTTGATCAATACTCTGGCGAATAGGTATGTCGCACCCCTTATAGAAAATCTGGACCTTCTGTAAATCATTCAACCCGTGTTGCGAACACGAGCGTAACATATTAGAATAACGGTCCCAAGCATCAAACAATATCTCAATGCTCTTTTGTCTGAATTGCGAAATATCTGCTTGAAGTCTAGCAGCTCGAGACGCAGGAAAAAACTTTTCTAAAAACTTATCCACCAAAACTTCCGAAGAGGTAATCGCTCCCTCTGGTTGCTTATCTAACCATCTCTTAGCTTCTCCCTTAAGAGTCTAGGGAAAAAGCCTTGTCTTGATCGAAGTATAGGCAACCTCATGCAGCTTAAAAAGGTTGCAAACATCATTGAAAATACAGAGATACTCGTTAGCATCCTCACTATCCTTGCCATGAAATTGGAAGTTAGAAGAAATCAAACTCAGAATCGGCCCTGTGATTTAAAAAGGCTGAGTGATGTTTGGTTGAGTAATCGAATTGCCTTGGCCAGCTCGGGTGGCCTTCAGCTTTTCTGCCACAGTCTGAGGATGATTTGATTGTTCAGCCATCTCTTCAGTCTCGAAAATATCTAAGGAAACGTAAGATTCTTCTTCTTCTCTGATTTCAGGTGGTGTATCGGGCACCACAGTCTCAGAACTACTACCCAAATTAATTATATTAGCACTCGAAGAAGAAGATGAATCCACTGTAGACTGTTGCTCTTGACTTAACGCTCTGAATAACTCTCTTTCGGGTTCGTCAAACGGTTGAAGAATCGGAGAATTAGAAGAACGCGTATGTGGCATGCACTACCTGTTATCTGCGAAATCACAACTAACAACTGATTAAACGCACCGATTCAACTGAGAATAAATGAAAAATAATATTAAACTACAATTAAAACTAAACTAAGAACAATTAGATAACAATCTTAATTTTCGACACAACTGTCCCCGGCAGCGGCGCCAAAAACTTGATGTGTGAAATCTAATATATAATTTATCTCTAGAAAATGCCGGTTTAAAGATTACTACACACTAACTGGCAGTGTACCCGATCATGAAATAGTATAAAGTTGGTAGTTTCGAAATCGTTCCAAGGACAGTTTAACGTGAGAATTAAGATTGCAACTAATAAAAATAAACAAAGTTAATCTATGAAAATTGAAAGTACGAGATAATTTGTTTTGCGGCTATTTAACGATTAGCCAAATCAAGGATAGATTAAAAGTAAAAGACAATATTTTTGTGTTTTAAAGTTTATAGAAAATAAATGCAGACTCAAAGAAAAATAAAGATATTTGAATTAAATAGATAAAAGAATGTTCGCCTAGATCTCCTATTCGCAGTGTCGGATGATTTATTATTAAGCACTAGTTCAATTTTGATGGAATTCAACATATCAACAAGTTCTTAATGTCAACATAATCACAAAACCATTTTAAGATATTTAAAGAAAGCGGAAGCAAGATAGTTCATAAAAACAAGTTTATATGCTTAACCATTTATATTGAATTCCATGTTAATATCAAGTCTTGAATATATACTTACATATAAGAATAAAAGGAGAAGATTTATACCTCCTCAAGCTAGTTTAGGGTCATTTTCCAAGTTGCAAGATGATGATGAATGGAGCTCCTCAAGCTAGTTGAGGGTCGTTTTCCAAGTTGCAGGATGATGATGAATGGAGCTTCAAAATGATGAAACCTCAAGGAGAAATACCCCAAACTTTTGCACCAACACCTAGCCTTTGGTTAGGATTTAATTACCACTTGAAAATAAGCTTGCAAACAAGAAAAAGAACCCTCTTTCTCTCCTTGAAAGTCACGGCCAAAAACAGCAGCCCAAGAGAGAGTATGCAGTTTTTTTCTTGTTATTTTTATGTGTATTGCATGAGTCCTTACTTGGTTAAAGATACTAGCATGCTCTTAAGGACTTGTGTCATCTTAAAAGTAACAAAAGAGAGCATGGGTGTTGTGTCTTGGGTCTCCAAAAACGTCCACCCATAAGGGTTTTAAAAAGGATTTAATTTTTATAAAACTTGTTATTTATATACAAGTAATAAAACCCATGTTATTTGTTAAGTTACTTTCATTTTATAAACCATTTTATAAAATATAACACAACATAATTATTTAAACCTATAAATAATTAAATCCTTAATATACATAAATTATCCAAATAATTTATCTCAAGTGATGATATTTTAGAAAACCGATTTTCTAAAGTTCAAGTGTCGCGTATTTGTTTAACGATCCAATCGTTAAGATTAAATACATATAATGTGTTGGTAAGCTTGTTATTGGGTATGGCCCGACTTGGATCATAACATATTAGCCACATTAATTTAATATGTCTCTTGGGCATATGAAATACTTTCAAATTTATCAATACATGCAACTACAATGTCGGTTTACCCATAGTTCTCTTTTAGCAAACACGTCAAACTAGGATTTATTGACTTAGGGTTCTCTTTCACCAAAGACCTCTTTTGTTTGTGACTTAGTAATTAACTAATTATAAGATCAAGATTCAATTAGTTACGCGTTCGCTCCACACAATTCACCCCTATTTTGTTCAATCTATGTTACCCGGTTTACCCCTTGGTCCAGTAAGCACCCAATTGGTTAAGACAAAGCAATTGAAAACTAATGCACTAAATTGAAATAGGGTTCCCTTTGTTCAAACAAGTACACTAATCAACCTAGTAACAATAATCAACACCCACAAGAATGGTTCTTAATCAAAACTCATAATTATCATGCATTAATCAAATTAAACATTAAAGTATCATCCAAACACATACGAATATTCAATCTAGACAAACATTAAAGTGCTTATAAACAATTAAGAGTATTCATTATAATGATAAGAATTAAACCTAATGAAAATTGTGTTCTTGAATGATGAACAGATCGAGACGCGTTTCCGGAATGATTGATGTGTTAGAATGATCTTGGGATTCCCCAAAATTCACCCTTTTTCGTCAAAAAGCCGCTGGAATTCGTCTGGATGCAAGAATGAATAATTAGGGTATTTTTCGGGCCTTAAATACCTACCAAAATTACCTGGGCCGACATACCGCCGCGTTGCGGCATTTATTGTCGCGCCGCGACAATGCACGTGAACTGGAACCTTCTTAAATCTGCTTCTGATCTTGAAACTAAGCAAATGCCCCGCCGCGGTCCCATTTGTCATGCCGCGACATAAAACTAAATTTGAACCCTTCTCTAACCCCCTTCCTGATATTGAAGATCGTTAATCTCCGCGTCGCGGCTAATCCCATCGCGCCGCGACATAAAGTTTGAACTGATAACACGTTTTTCTTTGCACTTTTTCAACACAAATACTAACTCAAATCCAAAATACCCGATATGTACTTAGCGTTTTAAACCCCAGAGCACCAATAATAATAAAATTCCTCAAAAACTCCAAAGAATGCAACTCTTCTATATTTAGCTCTTCAAACTCGGACATTCTAAATATCATCAAAATAAACACCAAATTGTATCCGAACGGACTAAAATGTGATCGATATCGCTAAGAAAAACGTGTATAAAATATGCGATGTCACACATTATGTACTTCGCTAAGTTCAGTTGGTAGTTCTAATCGGTACGCCATGAGACCCACTCTTTGAGTGATTGTGAAAGGTCCAACATATCGTGGACTGAGTTTACTTCGTTTACCGAAGCGGACGACACCTTTCCAAGGGGATACTTTCAACATGACTTTATCTCCAACTTGGAATTCTATATCCTTCTGATGCTTATCAGTATAGCTCTTTTGTCGGCTGCGGGCAGTTTCTAATCGTTGCTTAATCTGGACGATCTTTTCGGTAGTTTCATGAATAATTTCAGGACCAGTTAAATGTCTGTCCTCGAGTTCATCCCAACACAAAGGGGATCTACATTTTTGTTCATATAAGGCTTCAAAAGGTGCAGCTTTAATGCTAGAGTGATAACTATTGTTGTAGAAAAATTCAGCTAAAGGTAGATGTCTATCCCATCCTTTGCCGAAATCGATTGCACAAGCACGTAGCATATCTTCCATTGTTTGAATGGTTCATTCACTTTGACCATCAGTTTGAAGATGATAGGCTGTACGCATGTCGAGTTGAGTTCCAAGAGCAGATTGCAAAGTTTTCCAGAATCTAGAAACGAATCGATTGTTGCGATCAGAAATAATTGAGATAGGAACTCCATGACGTGAGACAATTTCTTTTATATAGATTTGTGATAATTTCTCCATCTTGTCGGTTTCCTTGATCGGTAAGAAATGTGCAGATTTAGTAAGACGATCAACTATGACCCAAATAGTATCGTTACCGTTTGAAGTCTTAGGCAACTTAGTAATGAAATCCATAGTGATACATTCCCACTTCCACTGCGGGATATCGGGTTGTGTCAACAGACCAGAAGACTTTTGATGTTCAGCCTTGACTTTTAAACAAGTGAGACATTTACTAACATAAGTAGCATTGTCGATTTTCATGTTAGGCCACCAGTAGAATTCCTTCACATCGTGGTACATCTTACTGGAACTCGGTTGAATAGAATATCTATTCTTATGTGCTTCATCCAAGACTAGATCACGAAGATTACAGAAGCGAGGGACCCAAATTATGTTACCAAAGTACCGTGTACCATTAGCTTTCACTTGGAGTTGGTTCTCGAAACCTATAGGTCCTTTACCTTCGATAAGTGTTGGTTTAATAGATTCAAGTTTAGCTTCAAAGATTCATGATATAAAATTCGATTTGATTTTCAGGTTTAAAGCACGAACACGTCTAACATTGTCTTTTCGACTAAGGGCATCGGCAACTACATTCGCCTTGCCAGGATGATATCGAAGTTCACAATCGTAGTCATTTAATAACTCAATCCAACGCCTTTGCCTCATGTTTAATTGCTTCTGATCAAAGATATGCTGAAGACTTTTATGATCGGTATACACCGTGATTCTAACCCCATAGAGGTAATGTCTCCACATCTTTAGTGCAAATACCACGGCTCCTAATGCAAGGTCATGTGCGGTATAGTTCTTCTCATGTTTCTTCAACTATCTAGATGCATAGGCAATAACCTTTTCACGTTGCATTAAAACACTACCAAATCCTTACTTTGAGGCATCACAGTAAACAACAAAATCGTCAGAGCCTTCAGGTAAAGATAGAATCGGGGCTATGGTCAATTTATCCTTCAGAATCTTAAAAGCAGATTCCTGTTCTTCGGACCACTCAAACTTGTTCCCTTTGTGAGTTAACTTTGTAAGGGGTTTAGCAAGGAGGGAAAAATCTTTTATGAATCTCCGGTAATAACCGGCAAGTCCCAAAAATTAACAAATATGCTTCGCAGTCCTTGGTATCTCCCAGTTTTGAATAGCGGTAATCTTAGCTGGATCGACATGTATTCTGTTACTATCTACAACATGTCCGAGGAACTGTACAGTTTTGAGCCAAAACTCGCACTTTGAAAACTTAGCGTAGAGTTGTTCCTTTCGTAAGAGTTCAAGAATCATGCGTAAATGCTGCTCATGTTCTTTCTCACTGTTTGAGTAGATTAAGATGTCGTCAATGAAAAAAATGACAAATTTGTCGAGATATGGTTTGCAGACACGATTCATAAGATCCATGAACACGGCAGGAGCATTAGTTAAGCCAAAAGGCATGACATAAAATTCATAGTGCCCATAATGAGTACGAAAAGCAGTCTTAGGAATATCGTATTCCTTGACCCTAAGTTGGTGATAACCGGACCTCAGATCAATTTTTGAATAAACACTCGACCCTTGAAGTTGGTCAAATAGATCATCAATATGCGGTAATGGATAGCGGTTCTTGATAGTAAGCTTGTTGAGTTCACGGTAATTAATACACATCCTAAGCGTACCATCCTTCTTTTTAACGAATAGAATAGGAGCTCCCCATGGGGACGAGCTTGGACGAATGAAACCTTTATCCAATAGTTCTTGGATATGGTTGGAAAGTTCCTTCATTTCGGAAGGTGCTAAATGGTATGGTGCTTTAGCAACAGGAGCAGCACCAGGAGATAAATCAATCTGAAATTTGACTTGTCGCGGAGGTGGAAGACCAGGAAGATCTTCAGGAAATACATCGGGATAATCTCTAACCACCGACACATCATCAATAAGCTTTTCCTTCAGTTTGACTATCTTAACATGGGCTAATATCTCGGGATAACCTTTCATAAGGTATTTACGGGTTTTGATGCAAGAAATGATGTTGAACTTGGAACCACTCTTGTCGCCTTGAATGACGAGAGTCTCTCAATTTCCCAATGAAATGCTAACGGTCTTATCGAAACACAAGATTGCAGCATGTAATGGACGTAACCAGTCCATTCCTACTACGACATCGAAGCATGCTAACTCGACCGGCAAAAGGTCAATCTTAAATTCTTGGTCGGCTAGCTTTAGATTACAGTTTTTATAGATGTGATCAACTTTCATAACTTTTCCATTTGCTACCTCTACTAGTCGTTTAGTTTCTAGGGATTGTGGCCTCTCAGTGAATAAGGTACAAAATTCACTAGACACGTAACTCTTATCGGCACCAGTATCGAATAAAATGTTTACGTAGCAATTATTGACAAGAAACGTACCCGTAATGACTTCATCTTCCTCACGGGCTTCCTCAGCCGTTATGACAAATGCACGGCTCTTTGCATTGGTGGTATTGGCTCCAGTATCAGGGGTATCTTTCTTCTTCAGGCAGTGAGGACTAATATGCCCCTTCTCTTCGTAGGTGTAACAAGTAGGAGGAGCTTTAGCAGGAACAACAGCTTTATCTTTCGGAGGAGTCTTACAAGTCTTAGCTACATGTCCCACCTTCTTACATAAAGAACAAGTAGCAGTGCACTGCCCTGGGTGGTGCCTTTCACAACGAGCACAGTAGGGCTTAGTCCATATATAACCAGTCCTAGTACTATCAACAAACTTCTTAGCAATATTCTTGTTTGAACCCTGAGACGGATCAAATTTCTTTTTACCATCACTACTCTTAGTATCAACTTGCTTACTAGCCAAAGCTCTTCTTCTTTTGGCCATCATCAGATTTTGAGCCATGAGAATCACGACATCAAGGGTAACTTTCTCAGCAGCGATAACATTTACCTGAACATCTTCAGGGAGGCCTTCAATGTACCTTTCGATCCTTCTTGGCTCAGTAGGAAACATCTCGGGACACAAGGTAGAAAGCTCAAGAAAACGATTAGTGTAGCTTTCAATGTCGGTACCCTTAACTTTGAGTTCCTAGAACTCGGCTTAAAGCTTTTGGACTTGACTTCTAGGATAAAACTTATTAACCATCATGCCTTTAAGTTCATCCCATGGGGTTGCATTAGCATTATTGATTCCCACAGACTTAGCATGAGCGGTCCACCAAGTCATAGCATTCCCAGCTAATGAACTAGTGACATATTTAACTCGGTCATGATCCCCGCAGTTGCAGACACGAAAGATGGACTCTAGTTTTTCGAACCATCGGACTATTTCAACGGCCTCTTCACTTCCCTTGAAAGCGGAAGGATTGCAGTTCATAAAGTCCTTGTATGAACAAGGTTTTGGTTGATTGTTAACATGATTAGGTTGGGCGTTGCCTTGGGCGGCAGCAAGTAATTCTTGAAATTGCTCATTAGTCAACACAATGTTGTTAACGGTAGGTGTGCGAGTAATGATGCTTCACTACATAAAAGTGAACATAAGTTTGATAAGTTGACAAGTTATAAGTTTGAGCAATTACAAGTATGATAAAGATAAAGTATTGATATCAACATGATATAGATAAAACACTTTATCTTATTAGAAACGAGGCATTAAATAAGCCTTTTTACTACACGAGTTGAATATAGAAATAGTTTTAGGCAAAGCCTTTACATAATTAGAAAATAAAATAATGGAAAAACAAAACAAAACAAAACAAAAGTCGGGTTCACTTCTTCTTCTCAGCCTTCTTTATAAACTTCTCTACTTTCTCATTCTTTGCCTTTTGTTTCTGGTAAAGGAACTCGAGATTATCTTAGAGATTAGTAACACTACTATTAATTACATTGTATTCGTAGTCCCTTAGAGTAAGTTGGTGTTTGACACGATTTTCCTCTATCTTCAATCTAAAGTCGACATCTTCTCTCAGATGAGCAAGAGATTGCTTCCCCCATCGGGCACTTCTTTCACTTTCCTATTTCACCAACTTTATCTCTTTCTTTAACTCTGTATTTTCCTCTAATAGTTTCTTGATCGCTAGGTCTTTTTCATTCATTCGAACCTCAACCCTTGCAACATAGCGAAGCAAGCCATCAAAGTTCTTCTCGGTAGTTTTTCGCAGATTCGTGATTTCACACATGGCGTTATAGTTATCGTAGGAAGGAGATTGGGCTCCTTTCTTAGACGGACCATCTTCTTTAAAATCAGCAGGGCGTTTCCCTTTACTTTCCGATCTTGGAGTAGGGTGGTATTCGGGAGACTTAGATGAATCTTGGAGAGTGTTTAGGCTGTAGTTCAATGGTGGTGAGTCAGGACCATAAAGAGGGCTTTGGACTGGTCTTGCAGTTGAAGAGTATCCATTATCTTCTTCGGTGGCAGGTTTGAAGTGAGCCATTACTTCAGATGGTTTGAAGAGAGTTGTTTTGTTTGGTTGATTAACGCTAGACATCCTAACATTAGGAAAGAGACCTTGGTTAGAATTTTAAGCCAAGATTATTAAAGCAAAGTTGTTAAGATTATAAGGCAATCCTAAGTGCTTTAAGTCTAAGGCAGGAAAGGTTATAGTTTCCTAGATTGCTAAGGCACCCTATCTAGCAAGTAAGGCACACATAAAGATGCAATCTTGGTTCTCTATAACAGCCTGGTTATGCTCTGATACCAATCTATCACACCCCCAATTAGGGCCTGGGTGAATGTGACATTAATATCAAAAAAATACCAAAATATTATATAATGAGAACGACACTATATGATAAAAACAAACTTTATTGAGTACGCAGCGGAAAATAGAATGTCGTTACAAGAATTGAAATTACAAGAATATAAATAAATGCATAAATAATAAATGTGACTCTTTCTTCAAGTCCTAGAGTCCAAGTAGCATCACATAGATAAGAGTAAGCTGATCAATTGTAACCTGAGACAACACACGCTAAAGTGTCAACCAAAAAGGTTAAGTGAAGTTCATAGGTTTAACAAAATACTTGACCGTTGTTTAGACCACAAGATTTTTATTTATAAAAGTAGATCACGTAAGGATCTAAAATTCAGTGCCAAGTTTGTGATATTTAGACTAAACAGTTTCAAAGTTTGCCCCATGACAAGTTGTACTGTCCTTGTCGGTTTGAATCATTATTAAGTAATACAATGACTTGGTCAAATGTATCGGGGACGTTACTCCCGATAGGCCTACCCCCAATAATTAAGAATGCGTTATGTAAAAGAAATTAAAAATATCACAGTGGGGACTTGCAGGACATAGCCAGGTATAGCACAGTTTAATAGTTGGTACTTGTGTCTAAGTTGTAAATATTAAAAGAAGTATGTGTCTCAACCCAATAAGTTTAAATAAATTGCCCAATAGTAAGTGGGGCTATGAAGTTCACCTTAGTAAGTAGGAGAAGAGTTTGTTATTCCTCGGATAAGAAGAGTTGAATGAATGTGAGCAAAAAATCAACATAATGACATTTAAGAGTAGTTAAATGTTTGCCCAAGTTTAAGTTTAAGTATGCAAGTGTTTAAGTGTAGTTCATTTTACTAGGTTCCCATTTTTAGTAAGTTTCCACTTTTAGTAAGTTTCCATTTTTAGTAAGTTAGTGTTGAACACTAGTGAGTTGTTCTTAATAAGTCTAAGTGTAGGTGACTAAGTTTTGTTCAGTTAGTGAGTGTATGATCACTATAGTCGGGTTTGATATTGTGCACCATACCCAAACATCTTTGCCACCGCCGAGTCACTTGAATGATCTATTGTTACCGGTTGGCCCAGGATCTCTTGACCAGAATCTAAGTCTTGACATTCGAGATCCACAAGCGTCCCATAATGGTACCAAGGATCACCCTAGGCCATAAGTAGCGTTGACGTTCAAGTAATCTTACGTTATCATGAATGACTATTGTAATCGTATGCTATAATCCTATAATATAAGTATATAAGTATTATAATATAAGTAGTATATTATAAGTGTTAGTAGTAGTATAAGTGTATAAGTGTTAGGTTGTAGTATGTAGTATAAGTAGTATTAGGGTTTAGTAGTATTAAATGTTTTAAATAGTATTTAAGTAGTATTAGGTTTAGGGTTTAGTAAAGTAATGATTAGATTTAATGATTAAATGATTAGGTTTAGTAATTATTATTATTATTATATGTTTAGGGTTTAAGTAATTAATGATTAATAATTAAGAAATCATTAGGTAATGATGATTATATATTTAGGGTTATATAATTAATGTTTAGGGTTTAAGTAGTATTAAATAGTGTTTAGGGTTTATATAAGTGTAGTGTATGTATATATATATAGTTTATATTTTTTTTTTTATTCGTATGTATGTATGTATATATATATATATATATATATATATATATATATATATATATATATATATAAATTTTGTACGTATATATATATAAATCGTGTATGTATATATGTTATGTATATATATTTGTTTTCCTTTTTAACCATTAACAAATCTTTGATAGATCTTTAGGGTTTTTAAGATCTAAACTACTTTTATATTTTTTTTTCTTTATATATATATATATATATATATATATATATATATATATATATATATATATATATATATATATATATATATATATATATATATATATATATGTATATGTCGTATATGTATGTATATGTATATGTTTATATTTTTTTTAAACATGTAGGTTAACATAAACATGATTAGGTTTTAGGGTTTTGAAGATCAAAACCTTTTTTTTTCTTCTAGCCGTATATGTATGTATATGTATATATTTATTATATTTTTTTATATGTATATGTATACGTGGTATATGTATATGTACAGATGTTTGTATAATTTAACAAGATCATGAGTATGAATGAACAAGATCAAGAACATAATGAATTGAAAGAAAGATTTAAAAGTTTAAGATCTTGGATCATACCTTGTTAATGATGATGAAGATTAACAAGAAAACAAAAAGAAACTTGAAGATGAAGATCAAAGCACTTGAAAATCAAGAACACGTTTGAAGATCACGAAGAACACGGTGAACACGCTTGAAGATCACCCGGATAATAGAAGCAATTAACCAAAATATCAAAGTGGTTTTGGTGGTGTTCGATTTTGTTAAAAACCATGAGTGGTGGTTGCGGTTTAGTGTCTTGGCCGTGAGCTAAGAGAGGGAGAGGGAGAGGGAGAGGGAGGAGATTGTGAGGTGATTAGTGAGAATGTGAAAGAATGATGAAAATGAGCTAGCATGCCTCTCCTTTTATACTTGAGGTAGGAAGGATCTAGAATTAAGGTTTAGTTAGGAGTGCTTAGGGAACAAGTTAGGGTTTAAGGGGGTGTCTTGGCCAATTTTTATCAAGGGCAAGATGGTCATTTTACCTTGCCCAAAATCGGCTAGGGTTAGGAGGAGGGAGATGGAACTTTTTCGTTTTAGACCTTGTACATTTGCTTGGTTAAAATAGCTCCTTGTATGTTCAAGTTTAAATGTTTAAAGGCTATAAGTTTTAAAGTTTTACATTTTGTTTACAATAGTTCTTAAGCTCATTATTTTCATCTTTTATTAACTTGTCAATTATTGCACAAAGTTAATTAATATGTTTTATAACTCTTAACACTTAACAATTGTTGATTAAAGTTTAATCATTAAGTTTTAATTATAATTTTGGGCATTTAATATTAGAAAAATATAGAATGGAAAAATGAGGGTCGTTATAAATTTTCCTAGAAGATATAGATCACCCAGACAGAAGATTAACCTCACATATGATGATCACCGATCATCTTATGCTCATAGAACAGGTTCACATGTTAATGATGAAGTTCGTGTTAAAAATCATACGACAAATGTTGTCTATGGAGAGTATAATACAAAGAACTTCAATAGGTCAATTTCTCCTGTGAAGATTAAGGTTTCTAAACAGGATACTGAGGCAAGAGTTGCCAAATCAAGTGATCATAGTAGAGCTTTTGAACCAAAGGTACGATCGCCTTCGCAAAAATCTAGTCGTCGAAAATACTTTTCTCGTACCAGACCACGAGTGAATCGCTCTAAAGATGAGCAGAATGTGAAAAACCAGAAGAGCAATATTGCTACTTCTAAACTGTCTAAGTTTATGGTTTCTAATGATAAGATTCCACCGGACTCAAACAGGAAATGGATGGAATTTCAAGCTATGGGTGTTAATGGACAACCTACTGTCGTCAGGGCGCGGGTTCCCATTATCAATTAATTCTCTTAATGTGATGTGCAGGGAACCAGGGTACCTGCAAACAACACCTGGATAGTGGATAGCAGCACTTCGAGACATATGACTGGACAGCTATCTCTTCTTTCGGATGTACACCCAATTAAGGGAGGTTATGTAGCATTTACTGGAGATAAAGGAGGTCACATTTCAGCTCAAGGTTTATTGAAGAATGAAAAAGTTATTTTCGACAAAGTGAACTATTGTCAAGAGCTTGCAAACAATTTGTTGTCGATTTCACAAATCTGTGAAAAATCTTTCAAGGTAGCATTTGTTGAAGAATTCAGCTACATTTTGAAGCCAGAGTTTGTGATTCCTCCTGAAATGATTTTGATGAAAGCTCCTAGACAATCCGACTTATACATGCTAGATATGAATGTTGCTACTTCAACTGCTGAACATCATCAAGCTTTTGTTTCTAAAGCGACTGAACAAGATTCTATTACATGGCCCAAACGCATGGGTCATTTAAGTTTTCGAAAAATGAATCACCTTGCCCACAAAAATCTTGTAGAAGGTGTTGATCTTCGATCTTTTCAGATTCCAGGAACATGTGTTCCATGTAAGAAGGGTAAGCAGAGCAAGAAAGCTCATAAGCTGGTGAAGTATAATCCAATCTCTGCTCCACTTGAATTGTTACATATGGATCTTTTTGGTCCAATTCGTTTTGAAAGCATTGATGGAAGTAAGTATTGTCTGGTTGTAACTGATGATTATTCAAGATTTTCTTGAGTAATGTTTTTGAAAGAGAAGTTCGATACTTTTGAAAACTTGAAAGTGCTAATCAATCGACTAGAGACAGGTTTCAATCTAAAGGTAAGAAAGATTCATTGCGACAACGGTACAGAATTCAAGAATCAGTATCTTGCAGGTTTCTGTATTGAAAAAGGTATCAATATGCAGTTCAGTTCTGCATACGCTCCTCAGATGAATGGTGTTGCTAAAAGAAAGAATAGGGTATTGATCGAGACAGCTAGAACAATGCTAGTAGATTCATCGTTACCTATTCATTTTTAGAGTGAAGCTGTTGCAAATGCGTGTTACACTATGAATCGAGTTCTGACTGTTAAACGACTGGGTAAAACTTGCTATGAGTTATTGCTTGGGAGAAAACCATCTTTGAAGCATCTAGAACCATTTGGTGCACCGTGTACCATCTTGAAAAGAAAACCAGGAAGTAAGTTTGATTCAAAAGTGGTTACTGGAGTATTTCTTGGGTATAGTTCTCCTAACAAGCGAGTTTTCAACAATGAGACAAGATGTGTTGAAGAATGGTCTGAAGTTGATGTCCAAAGGAATCATATGAAGAGTGCTTCTAAGAGTCATCCTTAGATTTATAATTATGATGAGCTGATTGACTCATTCAATTTTGCTCCAGATCAGACGGAGAATGAAGTTGAGTTACAAATGATGTTTGATTTACAAAATGAACCAGAAGTATCTACACCTACACCAACTCCAACTCCATTACCCACTATCAATGAACCAGTTCAAGATTCAGATCAAGACGTTGATCCAGTGTACGATACCTGCGGATCTGATATTTCAAGTGAGAGTTCTGATAATCATGAAGACATTGGTGATACTACGAATCTACATCCTGAGATACCTGTTACCGCACAACCAGTTCCCAGAACTACAGCAGATCATCCTAGAGAGAATATTATTGGAGATCCAAATGCATGTGTAAGAACAAGAAGGCAAGTTCAGTTTGATGGTCAAGTTGATACTCATATGACAGCTACTGCTGCATACTACGAGTACTCATGTCATATTTCTATAATAGAGCCAAAGACAACAAAAGAAGCCTTGAAACATGTTGATTGGGTTATGGCTATGCAGGAAGAGATTCAGCAATTCCATCATTTAGATATTTGGAAGCTAGTTACTAAGCCACATGGTGCTAAAGTAATTGATCTCAAATGGGTTTGGAAATGCAAATTTGACGAAGATGGCAATGATGTAATACCCCGTCCTAATCCATCTGGACGAAGTCATCAACATTTGATTCCAGAGCGACGATCGACTCCAAGTAATGTCCTTAAAATGAGCAAATGCACAGCGGAAGATTTCTTTCATAACTTAGAATAAACATGCTTTCAAGTGTCAACCAAAAGGTTGGTGAGTTCATTAGTTTGACATAAATAATCATTTCATAATTTTAATAGACCACAAGATTTCATATTTCCATTTCTCATAAACATACGTCCCATGCATAGAGACAAAAATATCATTCATATGGATTGAACACCTGGTAACCGACATTCACAATATGCATATAAGAATATCCCCATCATTCCGGGATCCTCCTTCGGACATGATATAAATTTCGAAGTACTAAAGCATCCGGTACTTTGGATGGGGCTTGTTGGGCAAGATAGATCAATCTTTAGAGTTCGCGTCAATTAGGGTGTCTGTTCCCTAATTCTTAGATTACCAGACTTAATAAAAAGGGGCATATTCAATTTCGATCATTCAACCATATAATGTAGTTTCGATTACTTGTGTCTATTTCGTAAAACATTTATAAAAGCGCATGCATTCTCAGTCCCAAAAATATATATTGCAAAAGCATTTAAATAGGGAGCAAATGAAACTCACACATATAAATATTGTAAAACAGTTAATAAAGCATTTGCATGTATTCTCAGCCCAAAAACGTAAAGAGTAAAAGGGAGCAAATGAAACTCACGCATATAAATATTGTAAAACAGTTAATAAAGCATTTGCACGTATTCTCAGCCCAAAAACGTAAAGAGTAAAAGGGAGCAAATGAAACTCACGCATATAAGTATTGTAAAACAGTTAATAAAGCATTTGCACGTATTCTCAGCCCATAAACGTAAAGAGTAAAAGGGAGCAAATGAAACTCACGCATATAAATATTGTAAAACAGTTAATAAAGCATTTGCACGTATTCTCAGCCCAAAAACTTAAAGAGTAAAAGGGAGCAAATGAAACTCACAATACTGTATTTTGTAGTAAAAATACATATGACGACAATGAACAATGCAGGGTTGACCTCAGATTCACGAACCTATATCATTCATATATATATTAATAATTATACTTGTAATTGAACAAAGATATACATATTAATATTAGTGATACAATCTTTATATTAATAACTTATATTCATTTTATATAAAAATATTAGTTTTTCGTTATGTTATATGTAATAAATATTTTTATATGTTTATATATATATTATTTGTTAGTAAAAAAAACGGTACTATAGTAATACTAAGTTAATATTTGAAATGATAATATTGTTAATACTAATATTAATAAAAATGATAATATTATTTATAATTCTATTAATAACTATACTAATGGTAGTTTTCAATTATCAATATCATAATAATGATAATATCAGTAGTTTTTAATAAAATGAATAATTTAATAAAAAAAATGGTCATGAAAATATTAATTTTTGATAATAATACTTAATTCTTGATAATAATAATAACTACAAAAATAGCTATTTGGTTAATTATGATAATAAGTTTAATTATAATCTTACTAATAATCATATTAAGAATAATAATGATATTGTTACGAATACTTTTTGTGAATAATAACAAATATAATACTAACAATTTATAAGATGATACTAATAATAATATTTATAATAATAATTTGTATTATGTTCATGATGATAATAATAATAATAAGAATGATAAATGAACTACCTTAAAAGCTTTTCCTAAAAAAAATGCCTCAGGCCAGGCTCGAACCCAAGACCTCTCGCTTAAACCCCCACACTACATACCAATGCTCTGTTTATACTTTTCTGTTTGAATTCATAATTCACTTTTATTTAATCCAAAATTCCGATTCCTTCTTCTTTGCAAATCAATCTACGAGTTTAGCAACCAACATAACCAATTAAGTTTTGGTTTTTAAAAATGCTAATCATCATTATTTACGTTTCTTACATAACCATCCTTATTATCAACTCCTTGGCCAAACTATAAAAGAAAAGCCCACGTCCCAAATAGAAAATGAAAGGCTTCGTTCTATGCTGAATTCAAAAGCCCGAAATTTATTTGGTTCATTTTCTTTTCTTCATCATGCTATACATACAATAAATAAGTAGGTATAGGTGATATGATCTCATGTAGTACTTGCCCACTGGTCGGCCACTAAGCCTTCCACAAGCCATTATTTTTCTATTAAGTTGATAAAATAATGTATATTAATACCCCATACATCATTATTATAGCATTCATCTTCTTTGTTTAACCATGAACAGAAATGAAATTAATAAATTAAATGGGGCTGCTTGTTCTCGTAATTTGGAAAAACAGAAGATGAAAAATGAGGTAAGATGGTGAAGTTTGAGAGTGGTGATACACCGTAGGTGGTGACGGTTTTAGGTTGATGATGATAATGATTATGGTTCACGGTTGTGTGGTGTTCTAACAGAAATAGATATATGATGTGGTTCATTGTATTTTTGATGTCTTTGTTTGTCATCAACAACAATAAGATGTAAATGGGTTACGGAGTTCAAGTGATGGCATGTGAGTTAGAGATTTGATGGAGATGAAGTTGTTCGAACAGAAGGCCAAAGAAAATTTATAATCACACAACAAAAGTTTACGATGGTGATGATTGTTATATCTAAAACATTAACAGGATTGAAGATGATGGTGTTTCGTTGTGATTGTACAGAGAAAAAGAATGCCGCAGCTTACATGGTTCAGTCATGGTGATCGATGATAGTGGTGAAGGTTTTTGTATGGGTATCAATCAAGAAAGTGTTGTGAGTTAGTAAATGAAGAGAATAGAAATAGGAATAAAAAGTATGAGATGGTGTGTTTGAACGGAAAGGTCGTAATGAATAAGAAGTGGGTTTGTGTTAGTTTGATCGATAAGCATAATCAAAGTAAGAGGTAGCAGTTTATGGTGAAACAATCAACAAGTTAGTGATGGTATAGCTAGTGATCGGTTGTTTCTTGTGTTGGTTGTTGAACAAGAACCAGCGAATAGAAGTGGTTCATGGTGAGTTTTGAAATAAAAAGAAACACCAACCGTAACAAGTAACATGTTTATTTAAATGGTTTTTTTTTTTTTTTGATGACTGTGATTGGATAGAAGGTAGAAACATCAACAACCGTTAGAAATTGTTCAATGTTGAGATGGTGGTGATTGTTCTTGTAAGTTGTAAGTATATGTATATACATGAATGGATGGTTGGTGGGTTAAGGAAAAGAAGTCAAGAAGCAGAAATCGAGTGTTCAATATATGTATTTTTTATTACATAGTTATCTATATGTATAATAATATTAATTATGATTATCAAATGAAAACAAAATATTCAATCATCTCCAGTAATCAAATAATAATTAAATACAAACAGTAATTACCACATTCACAATTTAAAAGTCGCCCCAATAATACTGCCGACACTTTTAGGTTGGATATTTTATCATACCCCGTTGTTAAACAATGGCGGATAAAAGTCTTCGGGGAAAAAATCCCAAATTTTTATATTAACTATATTTATTTATTTTGGTCACTATGATATAAAATTTGATCATTAATTTATTAAATAAAAATTACATCAACTGTCCCTCTCATTTATGGGTGAAATATAAAAGTTGTTAAAATTTAATAACTAGATCCTAAATGCATTTTTAGTAAGCCTAAAATTTATAGAACTCATTTTCGTATCACCGTTTATTTTAAAATTATATAAGTTTGAATTTAACTTGCTTAATATCAATCGAAACATCAAACGAGTATTACAATCATTTAATATTTATTTTTAGTATACTTTAATTATATATATAGATTTATTTATTTTAAATAATAATTATTATAATATCCTATTTTTATTTTATTAATTTTTAATAACAACAACATATAATACTTCAAATTATATTTCAAATTATTATTTATATATACATACACACATATCTATTTACACTTAATTGTTCGTGAATCGTCGAGAGCAGTCGAAGGTCAAATGCATATATGAATCAGTTCAAAAAAAATTTTGAGACTCAACATTACAGACTTTGCTTATCGTATCGAAATCATATAAAGATTAAGTTTAAATTTAGTCGAAAATTCCCGGGTCGTCACAGTACCTACCCGTTAAAGAAATTTCGTCCCGAAATTTGAGTGAGGTGGTCATGGCTAACAATAAAAATATTTTCATGACGACTATGAGTTGATAAATAGAGTTTTATCATTATTGAGTAATGAAGATAAAATGATTCGATTATTCGAAGAGTACGAATGAAGTTATCACAAAAGAGTGAATTGAAGAAATAAAGTTTCATCTTAACTTTTGACGTAGTCACGGTTGATTTTTGAAAATAAGGTGCGTCTTAACTTTTGACATAGCCAGGGTTGAATTCCGGAATTCAAGGGATATAAAGAAAATCTTCAAAATTTAAAAGATTTGATTTTCGGCGAATAAGGAAATTAAGATCTCTATATTTGTATACGGTGATCTGCCTCGATTACTCCATTTGATATTTCCATTATAAATGAACCTCTTTCGTTCCATTATTTTCACCATTTCTTTACTCAATTCCCAAATTCAAAAGATTGTGAGAATGCTTAATCCAGTTCCGATCCTAGTCCTTATCCTTACTATCGCAACAATCATTCTCCTTTTCCAACTTCCACCGGAACAATCTGTTTACTTCTACTATTACCTTGGGTGATACTATTCTTAATTATACCGTGTCTTTATATTGCTATCCGTATTAATATCCACGGTTTGTAATTTCTGCGTTTGAGTTTTATATCTTCCCTTATATTTCGATGTCCCTGCTTCTGTTTCCTATAATCATTGTCATCCACAGTTAATACTCCCTCCTATTTGCTGTGATTTATACTCCGATTTCTATTTCGGAGTTTTTGTCCTTTCGTTTCTTCTTCTTGTGATTGGGCATCTCTTGTAATGGTCCAGAATTCATAGATATAAGTTTCAGAATGAACATTGTTAATGTTTTAAGAAAGAAACGGTAATAGCACAATTTAACTTGTCATATTACCAGAATTCAAGGAAGATAGAACTATCAAGAAAAATATGTTCTTGATGTGTTTATAGATTAGACAGAACGTAAAAGTTGTGTAACATGGGACATGATGACGTTATGATCTGTGAATCATCACATTCCATTTAGAAACTCAGCATGACTTACTGTAATATAATCACGTTGATCAAGTGTCATTATATTATGCTAACTCATGCATCAGTTCCTAACATTACTTCAATAACATTCATATCTTAAACTCGAAAGTTTACAGAATATAGAAACTAACAGTTTCTATATGATGTAACACTGGTATCACAAAGAGATTAATGATTTCAGATAAGAATAGTTACAAAAATATCTTCAGAAATATGAAGGATATTTATAATGAAAGATACGATGATATCTTGGAATTTCTAATATCGAAGGATGGTGAAGAAAATTTGTCCGCAAGATTTTGGAGTCAGAAGCAAGGTATTCGCTAAAGATTTCATCAGAAACAGAATCATCAGGATTCTTAATGTACAAGTTTAGTCCTTGTGATTTGTTCAGAGACTCCTTCGTGGTTTGCTCAATCTGTTTTTTTTTCAGTACCAAATTTTCTATCGAGCGTTCCTAACACTCCCTTCTTTATCATCAAACTTTTTTCCATTTAGACCATCTATAATTTTTCTATTTCCTCTAGATTTAATGCTACCATATATGTCACGACCCTACTTTTTCCGTTATCTTTTTCCGTTAATTATTTAACGACCGTTAACTGTTAGTGTGCCACGTCATTTCTATGACCTATTTTATTATTTTTGTAATATTATATATATATTAATTGTTATGTGATTATGTGAATATATGCATTCATATTTTATTTTGTACGTTCCTACGTCTCGCGGATTTCCATCCGGCGAATCTTTTGGGTTTTTAAACCAACGGTCGAGCTTTCGGGATTTTTAAATCCTAAATATTTTAAATATGATATTTTATGATCATATTATTATTAGGTGTATTTATATTTATTTTTCGTCGCGCGTTTGTTATCTTTCCGGATTTTTAATCGCGTAAGCGTGTTTTCGCGTTTCGGGATTCGTTCGGGCTTTCGGGCCATCAGACTTTAAGCACTTAGCAAATTTGGCCCACCATGGGGCCCACCCTACCCATTTTCGGCCGAAGCCACAAGGGAGGGGGGATACACTCCCTTGTTTTCCCATATTTTGATTTATTTTATTTTTACAAAATCTTATCTAAACCTAAAACCTAATTTTTTGCTTTCTTCCTCCCTTTCTCTCTTTTGGGCGACGACCACCACCACCATAAACATCATCACCATCAATCAAAATATTACTTGGATCATCAAATCGTTTATACAATCGTGTTCCTCTCTTCGTTCTCTACGCGATCATATACTTTGATTCTCGATTTGGGTATAAACCCTAACCCTAGCTTTTTGATTTTTCATATATATTACTGATTTTGTATGTTATATTATTAGTATGATGTATATTAGTTGTGGTAATGTTGTTTGGATGCGTAGAATTACTCGTTTGCTTATGATTTCGGTTTGTAAATTTTGGACAGCAGCATAATTCGTATTTTCTGACTTTGTAACTGATATGAATGTTAAAATAAAGTACATAAATGAGTTCCTCTCATCAAGACATTAATTTTAGACTCCGGATTCATGTCGTTTCGATTCCCGGAGCCCTAGATATGCTTAATTTGATTTTTGTTAAAGATTGAAAGGTGTTCTTGGCATGAACAAGGTTGGGTCTGACTTTGTGACCATTCTTGGTGTCTTTAGGGGGTGTCATTTGGTTAGGACTGATGGTGGGACGAATTTTCATGTTCGGGTCACCTAAATCCGAGCCACGGTTCACCCGTTGTGCCCGAATTACTGTTTTGAGTAAATTGATTTCCCAAATGTTGTCATGGCTGATATCCACGACCTAGGGACTGTTCTTGGAGTGTTCTTGAGTTCATAATTGTGTCGGGTGGTTTGAGTAGGTGAAGTTGCATATGTGGCTTGCCCGAAACCGACACCCGGGGCTCAAGATACGACCCGATGAACTTTTAAACTTAAAAACTTATGGTTAATGATTTAACTTATGATAAAAATTATGGATTTCATTATTAATAAATTACTTTAGATAAAAGAAGTAATTATTATTATTTAAGACTTATGATATAAATATTTATTATATCATTTAATTATTAATTATAATTTAATTAACATTTTAATTAAACTTATGATTAATAATACTTTTATTATTAAAGGAAAATACTTATGATAAGTATTAACTTTATTTTTGAGAAATTATTAAAAGACTTATAATAAAGATTAAATAATTATTTAATTATTATAAGACTAAATTATTATTTAATTATGATTTAATTATTAAATACTTATGATTTAATAATTTTAATTAGAAACTTATGATATAATTAATAATTCATTATTAATTTATAATACTTATGATATGATTTAAAGATTATTATTATTAATAATATTTATAATATGATTAATATTTAATTAATTAATTAAATACTTATGTTATACTAATTATAACATTTCAACTTATATTAACTTTAATAATTCATTTTATTTAATTAAACTTATGTTAAGACATATTTATACACTTTTGACTTTAAATAACATTATAACCTATGTTATTATTATAATTTACACTTTTCAAATTAATGTTGACTATGTTTGACCAATGTTGACTTTTGAGTTGACTTTCGGTTGACTTTGACTTTCAGTTGACTTCTGTTGACTTTCTAAATAAGGAAACTTTCCTAACTTCAAAACTTTCTAAAAATAGAAATTTCTAAAAATAGAAACTTTCCAAAAATAGAAACTTTCTAAAAATAGAAAGTGTGTGTCCTTATGCTGTTCCAATCAAACCGATGCTTGCTGAGTACTGTTCTATGTCTACTTGCAACATGTACAATAGCTATCATACTAAGACTTGACCTAAGTTAGTTATTTATTTCGACCTGCTTTATTTATAGGTCGGCGTTGTGATCTTTCTTGATCACTTTACTTTACTTGCTGTTCGCTTGTTTGTGAGATTTCTTCAGTTGCTATTTAAGGTGAGTTATAGTCCCGTTTTTACATACTTTTCAAAGTATACTTTTTGGGATGTGATTACATGCATATTTTTATTTACGGTTAGACACAAGTAACAGTTAAATTTAATTATTCATTGTGAGTTGGACAAAAATATTTCCTAGTCTGGTAACTGTAATCATTGGTTTCTACCGGTGAACGCGAATCCTACGGATAGATCTATCGGGTTTGACAACCCCATTTCGAGCTAGTCGCGCTAGCAATTTATAATCGGAATGTTTAGTACTTCGTAATTTGTTGTAGATACACTGTCCAAGTGTATATTTTTATTGTGTTTGGCAAGGGTAAATAAAGGGTTAAGTGGTTACCAGGTGGCTCACTGATAATGGAATAATGTTTAATGTTTTCTAACATTTTTAAATCTTGTGGTCTAAAGTTTACTTATTTATTTAAACCTATAATTCACTCAACCTTTGTGTTGACAGTTTACTTGCATGTTTTCACAGGTACTTGAGTTATTTGATGCTTCCGCTGTCGTTAGAAGAGTCTGCATGCATTTGGGCAGATTTTATGAAACTATTTATGAAACTTAAGTTTGCATTCTATTTTGGATAATTTAAATTGTGGGTTTGTTGGCAATGTTTTGTGTCAACTTTTGGTTCATTACTATGGTTGGTTGATTTTAAACTACTTAATTGGGTTTGTTTCCTTTTTGGGCAACATTTTGAAATAAAAGAATGCAACTTTGTTTATTTAATTCATTTAAGTCCGATCAAGCTGTGGGACCAACTGACGGATCCGTTAAGTGTTTTGACGGGGTTGTCACATGTGGTATCAGAGCTCTGGTTGTAGGGAACTAGGCGGTCTTAATGTGCCAACCCGTGGTTATTAGGGTGCATTAGAGTCTAGTCTACAGCCCGACCTTTTTGCTATAGCATTATTATGCATTTCATTTCGTATAAGTTATATTATTAGCTTTCATATCTTTTTAGTATGTGGTTTGCGGTTTTGCTGTTTGCAGATGTCGACTTCGAGCGATAACTCTGTTGCTGCTCCTGCTCCACCTTCTCCTGCTAGACGTCGTGCTAATCAACCAGAGATCGATGATCCTGTTCATTACTATTTTTCTACCATTACTCATATGAACCGGGCTTATAATGAGGTGACACGTATTAACGCCCTTAGTGATTGTTTGCGCACCTTGCCACATAATGAAGTTATGGACGAGATCCGTGCCGACATGGGTAACTTTATCACTTTCAAGCATAGGGTTGAGGATGCGAACCGTAAGCGTGATCGAGAAGTGAATGCTAAGTTCGAGGCTCTCGAGAGCACTGTTCGTGTGTTGAAGGAAGAGTTGGATGTTGTGAAAGGGAAGTTGCGTAAGTATGAGGATCCTGCTGAGACTCATGCTGGACCAGCTTATCACACCCGCTCTAAGCGAATGTGATGTGATTATTCATATTGATTATCTATTTCATCAGACTTAATGTCCTTTTTATACATACATTTTGGGTTATGTACGGCGTTTTGCCGAGGATTTTATTAAGATTTTGTTATGGGATATTTTTTTCATTATGTATGGATGGTTATTTTTATGACGTCTATTATCATGTTTTATTTCTGATATTATGGCTCTTGGCATGTTATATTATGCGTAATATATGTTCATGTATGTTAGGTGCTATGTATGTTGTATGATGTTATCACAAAATATGTATGCATGTGATGGTTATATCTATAACAATCATAACTGTCATGTTATTACTCATAGTGTTAGTTGACTAATATCTTAATGGTTAGTCTTTTTGAGTTTTGATCTATTCCTTTATGACACTAGTATTATTCTTGGTACTAACGGATGTGTTATTCTATTTTGAAGATCATGCCTCCAAGAGAGTCCACTGAAGCGCGTATGCAACGCCTGATCAATGAAGGAATTGCTGCTGCTATGGCAGCAAATGCTAATGTTAACGCCAATGTGAACAACAATGTGGGATGCTCCCACAAAACTTTTATGGCTGGTCGACCCCAAGAATTCAGTGGTACGGAAGGACCAATAGGGCTTACTCGTTGGTTCGAGAAAATCGAATCTATTTTCAGGGTCAGTCGGGTCCGTGAAGAGGACAAAGTTAGTTTCGCTAGTTGCACTCTCAAGGATAGTGCCTTGACATGGTGGAACAATCTGGTTAGTAGTTTGGGAAGTGATGTAGCTTATGGTTTGGCCTGGAATGATTTTAAGGAAAGATTGATCACCCGCTATAGACCTCGGGGTGAGCTTAAGAAGCTAGAGGTTGAGCTCAAGAATTTGAAAATGCATGGCACCGAGTTAGATGGCTATGAACGAAGGTTTTTCGAGTTAACTTTGCTGTGTCCTAGGGTTTATGCGGATGAGGACCGCAAAATTGAGGCTTACATTGATGGTTTGTCCGAGAAGATTGAACACGGGGTTGAGTCCAGTGAACCCCAGACTATTGAGGCAGCTATGTCTATGGCCCACAAACTTAATGACAAGGTGTTGAGAAGAAGCAAGACTTCAGTTGTTGAAAGTAGTGAGGAGGTTGTCAAGAAGGCTGATAATGGGAAACGAAAGTGGGATAACAACCGCAATCAAAACCAGGGTCAGTAGAAGAAACAGGATACCTCAGGTGCTAATAACAGAAATCAGCGTGTGTGTCCTCGTTGCTATAAAGCTCATGATGGTTACTGCACAGTTACTTGTAAGAGGTGCTCTAAGCAAGGGCACATTGCTAAAGATTGTACAGTGCTTTTGCCGGGGTCTGCTACTCCCACGACTGGTGGTAATAATAATAATGTTGGTAATAGAGGTGGTAACGGTAATGGTAATGGAAAGTCTAATAATGGAGGTAATCCAAGGGTTTGTTATGAGTGTGGGAAGCCGGGGCATTTCCGAGATGCTTGTCCCAACAAGAAGACTGCAGAGACTGCACGCGGCCGAGCGTTCAACATTAATGCAAAGGATGCTGAAGAGGATCCTAAGCTTGTTACTGGTACGTTCTCAGTCAACGATGTATCAGTTTATGTTCTATTTGATTCAGGGGCTAATTTAAGTTTCGTGTCGAGTAAATTAAGTCCAAAGATCAAAACGCCGTTAACTCCCTTAGACAATACTTATGTTGTTGAAGTAGCTAATGGTAAAGAACTTACTGCTAAGACTGTACACCGTAAATGTAACATTAATTTGGGTGGTAGGGATTTTGACATAGATTTGATACCAATTGAACTTGGTAGTTTTGATGTTGTTATTGGTATGGATTGGTTGTCCGCGAATCGTGCCGAGATCGTCTGTTATGATAAGGCTATTCGTGTTACTGATGTTATTGGAGAGCCACTGATGGTCTATGGAGATAAGAAATGCGCACAGTTAAACCTTATTAGCCGTATGAAAGTTCGTAAACATCTCCGTAAGGGCTGTCATGCTATTCTTGCTCATGTTGTTGATCCTAGTAAAGAAGTGAAGAACGTTGATGATGTTTCCATTGTTAGGGATTTTTCCGAAGTGTTTCCCGATGATTTACCTGGCCGTCCGCCGCAACGCGCGGTAGAATTCCAAATTGATCTTGTTCCCGGCGCTGCTCCTGTAGCACGTGCTCCTTATCGTCTTGCGCCTTCCGAACTTCAAGAATTGTCGAGTCAACTCCGTGAGTTGTTAGACAAAGGTTTTATTCGTCCGAGTTCGTCCCCTTGGGGAGCTCCTGTTCTGTTTGTTAAGAAGAAGGATGGTTCTTTTCGTTTATGCATTGATTATCATGAACTGAATAAGCTTACTGTTAAAAATCGTTATCCTCTTTCGAGAATCGATGATCTGTTCGATCAACTTCAAGGTTCTTCTGTTTATTCAAAGATTGATCTTCGTTCTGGCTATCATCAGTTGCGTGTTAAGGAATCTGATGTTTCAAAAACTGCTTTTCGCACCCGTTACGGTCATTTTGAATTTCTTGTTATGCCGTTCGGATTGACGAATGCACCTGCTGTGTTCATGGACCTCATGAACCGTGTGTGTAGACCCTATCTGGACAAGTTCGTTATAGTTTTCATCGATGACATTCTTATCTATTCTAAGAGTGATGAAGAGCACGAAGAACATTTGAGATTAGTGCTTGATTTGTTAAAGAAAGAAGAGTTGTACGCTAAGTTTTCTAAGTGTGCATTTTGGTTAAAAGAAGTTCAGTTCCTTGGTCACATTGTTAGCAAACAAGGAATACAAGTTGATCCTGCTAAAATTGAGGCGATTGAAAAGTGGGAAACTCCGAAAACTCCTACTCAAATTCGTCAGTTCTTAGGATTGGCAGGTTACTATCGAAGGTTCATCCAGGATTTCTCTCGTATAGCGAAACCTCTGACTACTTTAACGCATAAGGGGAAAAAGTATGAGTGGAAGGATGAACAGGAGAATGCTTTTCAGATTTTGAAGAAGAAACTGACTACCGCTCCGATATTGTCCCTACCAGAGGGTAATGATGATTTTGTTTTTTATTGCGATGCATCACGACAAGGCTATGGTTGCGTTTTGATGCAACGAAAGAAGGTTATTGCGTATGCGTCATGTCAGTTGAAGGTTCACGAACAGAACCATACAACTCATGATTTAGAGTTGGGAGCTGTTATTTTTGCACTGAAGATTTGGAGACACTATCTTTTAGGTGTTAAGAGTACTGTATACACCGATCATAAGAGTCTTCAACATATTCTCGATCAAAAACATTTGAACATGAGACAACGAAGATGGATTGAGACGTTGAATGATTATGATTGTGACCTTTTGTATCATCCGGGTAAAGCCAATGTTGTGGCTGATGCTTTGAGTCGTAAAGAAAGGGCTGAACCACGAAGGGTTAGAGCTTTGAATATGACAGTTAGATCAAACCTCGTTAGGCAGATTCTTGAGGCACAACAAGAAGCCTTAAAGGAGGAGAATTTCGTGAAAGAGAATGTAGCCAAAGTAGCTAAGAAGTTTGAAGTTCGAGCTGATGGAACTAGATACTTTGCGGGACGTCTTTGGGTTCCGAAGTTTGGAGGTCTTCGACAGTTGATTTTAGATGAGGCTCATAAGTCTAGATACTCTATTCATCCTGGTTCAGGGAAGATGTATCAGGATCTTAAGGAGCTGTATTGGTGGCATAATTTGAAGGGTGACATAGCTAAGTATGTGTCTAAGTGTTTGACCTGTTCTAAGGTCAAAGCTGAACATCAAAAACCGTCCGGATTGTTGGTACAACCAGAAATTCCCGAGTGGAAGTGGGAAGGTATCACTATGGATTTTATCACTAAGTTACCAAGAGTTTCGGGTGGTTATGATGCGATTTGGGTGATTGTAGATCGACTCACTAAGTCGGCTCACTTTTTGCCGATTAGGGAAACCGATTCCATGGAGAAACTCACCCGTTTGTATTTTAAAGAGATTGTTTCGAGGCATGGTGTTCCCGTTTCTATTATTTCCGACAGAGATAGTCGATTTGTATCTAGATTTTGGCAATCGTTGCAAGAAGCCTTGGGCACTAGATTGGATATGAGCACCGCTTATCATCCTCAAACGGATGGTCAAAGTGAGAGGACCATTCAGACATTCGAAGATATGTTGCGAGCTTGTGTGATTGATTTTGGGAATGGGTGGGATAAGTATTTGCCGTTAGCTGAGTTTTCTTATAACAACAGTTATCACGCAAGTATTAAAGCCACACCGTTTGAAGCTTTGTACGGTAGGAAATGTAGGTCTCCTATTTGTTGGAATGAGGTTGGGGATGCTCAACTTACAGGTCCAGAGATTATTCACGAGACTACTGAGAAGATTGTGCAAATTAAAGAAAGGTTGAGAACTGCTAGAAGTCGGCAAAAGAGTTATGCCGACAAAGGAAGGAAAGATGTTGAATTTCAAGTTGGTGATCGTGTTATGTTAAAAGTTTCGCCTTGGAAGGGTGTTATTCGTTTTGGTAAAAGAGGGAAGTTAAGTCCTCGTTTCGTGGGACCATTTGAGATCATTGAAAGAGTTGGACCGGTGGCTTATCGTTTGAAGTTGCCACAAGAACTCAGTGCTGTTCACGATGTTTTCCATATTTCGAACTTAAAGAAGTGTTTGGCTGAATTTGATCAGACTATTCCTTTGGAGGAACTTCAAGTTGACAAGCAATTGCATTTTATTGAGGAGCCAGTTGAGATCATGGACCGAGAGGTTAAGACTCTTAAACAGAGCAGAATTCCTATTGTTCGGGTCCGATGGAACGCTAGACGCGGTCCCGAGTTCACTTGGGAGCGTGAAGACCAAATGAAGCAGAAGTACCCGCATTTGTTCTCAGATGCCGAGTCAACCCCTGCGCCTGCTTAAATTTCGGGACGAAATTTCCGTAACGGGAAGGTACTGTTACGACCCTACTTTTTCCGTTATCTTTTTCCGTTAATTATTTAACGACCGTTAACTGTTAGTGTGCCACGTCATTTCTATGACCTATTTTATTATTTTTGTAATATTATATATATATTAATTGTTATGTGATAATGTGAATATATGCATTCATATTTTATTTTGTACGTTCCTACGTCTCGCGGATTTCCATCCGGCGAATGTTTTCGGTTTTTAAACCAACGGTCGAGCTTTCGGGATTTTTAAATCCTAAATATTTTAAATATGATATTTTATGATCATATTATTATTAGGTGTATTTATATTTATTTTTCGTCGCGCGTTTGTTATCTTTCCGGATTTTTAATCGCGTAAGCGTGTTTTCGCGTTTCGGGATTCGTTCGGGCTTTCGGGCCATCAGACTTTAAGCACTTAGCAAATTTGGCCCACCATGGGGCCCACCCTACCCATTTTCGGCCGAAGCCACAAGGGAGGGGGGATACACTCCCTTGTTTTCCCATATTTTGATTTATTTTATTTTTACAAAATCTTATCTAAACCTAAAACCTAATTTTTTGCTTTCTTCCTCCCTTTCTCTCTTTTGGGCGACGACCACCACCACCATAAACATCATCACCATCAATCAAAATATTACTTGGATCATCAAATCATTTATACAATCGTGTTCCTCTCTTCGTTCTCTACGCGATCATATACTTTGATTCTCGATTTGGGTATAAACCCTAACCCTAGCTTTTTGATTTTTCATATATATTACTGATTTTGTATATTATATTATTAGTATGATGTATATTAGTTGTGGTAATGTTGTTTGGATGCGTAGAATTACTCGTTTGCTTATGATTTCGGTTTGTAAATTTTGGACAGCAGCATAATTCGTATTTTCTGACTTTGTAACTGATATGAATGTTAAAATAAAGTACATAAATGAGTTCCTCTCATCAAGACATTAATTTTAGACTCCGGATTCATGTCGTTTCGATTCCCGGAGCCCTAGATATGCTTAATTTGATTTTTGTTAAAGATTGAAAGGTGTTCTTGGCATGAACAAGGTTGGGTCCGACTTTGTGACCATTCTTGGTGTCTTTAGGGGGTGTCATTTGGTTAGGACTGATGGTGGGACGAATTTTCATGTTCGGGTCACCTAAATCCGAGCCACGGTTCACCCGTTGTGCCCGAATTACTGTTTTGAGTAAATTGATTTCCCAAATGTTGTCATGGCTGATATCCACGACCTAGGGACTGTTCTTGGAGTGTTCTTGAGTTCATAATTGTGTCGGGTGGTTTGAGTAGGTGAAGTTGCATATGTGGCTTGCCCGAAACCGACACCCGGGGCTCAAGATACGACCCGATGAACTTTTAAACTTAAAAACTTATGGTTAATGATTTAACTTATGATAAAAATTATGGATTTCATTATTAATAAATTACTTTAGATAAAAGAAGTAATTATTATTATTTAAGACTTATGATATAAATATTTATTATATCATTTATTTATTAATTATAATTTAATTAACATTTTAATTAAACTTATGATTAATAATACTTTTATTATTAAAGGAAAATACTTATGATAAGTATTAACTTTATTTTTGAGAAATTATTAAAAGACTTATAATAAAGATTAAATAATTATTTAATTATTATAAGACTAAATTATTATTTAATTATGATTTAATTATTAAATACTTATGATTTAATAATTTTAATTAGAAACTTATGATATAATTAATAATTCATTATTAATTTATAATACTTATGATATGATTTAAAGATTATTATTATTAATAATATTTATAATATGATTAATATTTAATTAATTAATTAAATACTTATGTTATACTAATTATAACATTTCAACTTATATTAACTTTAATAATTCATTTTATTTAATTAAACTTATGTTAAGACATATTTATACACTTTTGACTTTAAATAACATTATAACCTATGTTATTATTATAATTTACACTTTTCAAATTAATGTTGACTATGTTTGACCAATGTTGACTTTTGAGTTGACTTTCGGTTGACTTTGACTTTTAGTTGACTTCTGTTGACTTTCTAAATAAGGAAACTTTCCTAACTTCAAAACTTTCTAAAAATAGAAATTTCTAAAAATAGAAACTTTCCAAAAATATAAACTTTCCAAAAATAGAAACTTTCTAAAAATAGAAAGTGTGTGTCCTTATGCTGTTCCAATCAAACCGATGCTTGCTGAGTACTGTTCTATGTCTACTTGCAACATGTACAATAGCTATCATACTAAGACTTGACCTAAGTTAGTTATTTATTTCGACCTGCTTTATTTATAGGTCGGCGTTGTGATCTTTCTTGATCACTTTACTTTACTTGCTGTTCGCTTGTTTGTGAGATTTCTTCAGTTGCTATTTAAGGTGAGTTATAGTCCCGTTTTTACATACTTTTCAAAGTATACTTTTTGGGATGTGATTACATGCATATTTTTATTTACGGTTAGACACAAGTAACAGTTAAATTTAATTATTCATTGTGAGTTGGACAAAAATATTCCCTAGTCTGGTAACTGTAATCATTGGTTTCTACCGGTGAACGCGAATCCTACGGATAGATCTATCGGGTTTGACAACCCCATTTCGAGCTAGTCGCGCTAGCAATTTATAATCGGAATGTTTAGTACTTCGTAATTTGTTGTAGATACACTGTCCAAGTGTATATTTTTATTGTGTTTGGCAAGGGTAAATAAAGGGTTAAGTGGTTACCAGGTGGCTCATTGATAATGGAATAATGTTTAATGTTTTCTAACATTTTTAAATCTTGTGGTCTAAAGTTTACTTATTTATTTAAACCTATAATTCACTCAACCTTTGTGTTGACAGTTTACTTGCATGTTTTCACAGGTACTTGAGTTATTTGATGCTTCCGCTGTCGTTAGAAGAGTCTGCATGCATTTGGGCAGATTTTATGAAACTATTTATGAAACTTAAGTTTGCATTCTATTTTGGATAATTTAAATTGTGGGTTTGTTGGCAATGTTTTGTGTCAACTTTTGGTTCATTACTATGGTTGGTTGATTTTAAACTACTTAATTGGGTTTTTTCCTTTTTGGGCAACATTTTGAAATAAAAGAATGCAACTTTGTTTATTTAATTCATTTAAGTCCGATCAAGCTATGGGACCAACTGAAGGATCCGTTAAGTGTTTTGACGGGGTCGTCACAATATATGAGTCATCGATTATCAATCCGAGGTGGTTTCAAGAAAATTGTGTTTTTAGATGATTAAATGCTAAGGGTAATATGGTGGATTATAAAAGGTTCCCCGGTAATAATAAAAGAGTACGCATATATATCATGGTTATAATAAGGTTGTTTCGAACGAAAAGTCGAAGTTGACTTGCTGGAGCTGTGACAAAATTGGCTAATTTGAAAAGGAATGGAAAAGTTATTTTCGGTAATAACAACGCCAAAGGAATTAGCACAGCTATGTTTTAAACGTTTACTCAGGTTCCGAGAGTTTTCAGGTGCATAACTATATGTATAAATCTTTCCTTCCGTAGATGAAGTGCGGTTAGTTCATCCTCTTGATTGAGGTGTTTTCAAGAATTATGAAAGGTTTGAACGCAGATTGTAATCGTCAAGATACAAATGAGGTTTAAGATGAAATCAAGTGACAACTTGAAGTATTGTTTAGTTTCATAAGTTATAATCAATATTTTAATTCATTTTAATTATCCACTGTTGGTAGTCTTCAGTTGATTAGTCCACAGTTAGCTAGGAACAGTTAGCTAGGATTTTGTTAGCGTGGATTCTTAACAAAATTTCTCATAGTTAATTTGTTTGTTTCTAACAAATTTTATTCCATCAAATGTTTTCTTCATTATGCCACTTGTTGGATTCTGATAAATCAAAATCCCAATATAAAATTGGATGAAATGGTTATTCTGTGGTGAACGGATACGTATATCAGTGGATGTAAGTAGGATTGTAAATGACTGTTGAATCAGATTCGAAGATTGTACAGTGTAACTTATTAATATGAAATTTAAATGTTCCTCGGGTATTACCTACCCGTTAAAATATTTTCACCATTAACAGTTTGTACAAAAGAATTTTTAATTACAATCTTTATGAAAACATATATACATATATATTTTCTTCAGACGTATTCATGGATTTAATGAGTTAATATGATATTAGACTCATTTGCTTTTCGGTTGGAACTAGAATAAATAATCTCTAAAACTTTAGAGATTACATATTCGCCATGTCGAACGAAGATAAATGAGGTAGAACGATACGTAGAACGAAGATCATACTCAAAGTACAGATGATGATATTGAAGCATGGATTGTTGATGGTACTAATGCTGTTATTGATGATATTGTTGGTGCCGGTTATGTTGCTGAAGCTGGTACATTTTGCACCATATTCTCCGAATTGATTATTCGAGCGCGAAGTTCGTTGACTTCTTGTATTACTCCGGGACGATTGTCGGTCGGAACGAGCGGATGAATAAGATTCAGAATTGTGGATAGAATATAATCTTGTCGAGTTACCCTGGAAATGAGACTGAAAATGGTGTTTCGAACAGGTTCGCCGGTAAACGCTTCAGGTTCATTGTCAAGAGGTGAATTCGGTTGGTGGACGGGATTACCTTCTGCGCATTTCCATTAATTAAGTCGACCACGAACCCATCAGATGAATTGATAATGGCCGATTGGTTGATTCATGCCGATGACGCTGTCTTCGGAGCTTAGGTGACTATCCATTCGGAATAACGGTAGGGATAACTATCGGAATAGCTGTCGAAATCCGAGGGACTCGAACTAGTTGAAGGATTTATCTCGTACGATCAGATGAAGGGTTTTTCGATAAGAAATGGATTATAGAATGTATATTAGTACCCTGCTATACATCATTTACATATGCATATATAATACTAAAATCCCATAAGTTACGGAGGAATCTACGGAAGTTGTCAGGCAAAGTTACAGTAACAGATACGCTAAGATATAAAGTAGCAGATACGCTAAGATATGAATTTTGTCTATACACTATTCATGCAGTCAATGCAGTAAAACGTGTCTAGACTAAGAATGATAAGCAAGTGATTCCCTAAGAATGATAAGCAGGAAATTTTTGACACGAAATGATAAGCAAAACTTTTGACATGCAGACGCGGTCGGAGTCCAGACTCACTAATGCATCCTAACGACTTATCAGTTAGACACACTAATGCAGACCTGGTTCGCTAAGACCACTGCTCTGATACCAACTGTAATACCCCATCCTAATCCATCTGGACGAAGTCATCAACATTTGATTCCAGAGCGATGATCGACTCCAAGTAATGTCCTTAAAATGAGCAAATGCACAGCGGAAGATTTCTTTCATACCTGAGAATAAACATGCTTTCAAGTGTCAACCAAAAGGTTGGTGAGTTCATTAGTTTGACATAAATAATCATTTCATAATTTTAATAGACCACAAGATTTCATATTTCCATTTCTCAAAAACATACGTCCCATGCATAGAGACAAAAATATCATTCATATGGATTGAACACCTGGTAACCGACATTCACAATATGCATATAAGAATATCCCCATCATTCCGGGATCCTCCTTCTGACATGATATAAATTTCGAAGTACTAAAGCATCCGGTACTTTGGATGGGGTTGTTGGGCCCGATAGATCCATCTTTAGAGTTCGCGTCAATTAGGGTGTCTGTTCCCTAATTCTTAGATTACCAGACTTAATAAAAAGGGGCATATTCAATTTCGATCATTCAACCATATAATGTAGTTTCGGTTACTTGTGTCTATTTCATAAAACATTTATAAAAGCGCATGCAATCTCAGTCCCAAAAATATATATTGCAAAAGCATTTAAAAAGGGTGCAAATGAAACTCACACATATAAATATTGTAAAATAGTTAATAAAGCATTTGCATGTATTCTCAGCCCAAAAACGTAAAGAGTAAAAGGGAGAAAATGAAACTCACGCATATAAATATTGTAAAACAGTTAATAAAGCATTTGCACGTATTCTCAGCCCAAAAACGTAAAGAGTAAAAGGGAGCAAATGAAACTCACGCATATAAATATTGTAAAACAGTTAATAAAACATTTGCACGTATTCTCAGCCCAAAAACGTAAAGAGTAAAAGGGAGCAAATGAAACTCACGCATATAAATATTATAAAACAGTTAATAAAGCATTTGCACGTATTCTCAGCCCAAAAACGTAAAGAGTAAAAGGGAGCAAATGAAACTCACAATACTGTATTTTGTAGTAAAAATACACATGACCACATCGAACAATGCAGGGTTGACCTCAGATTCACGAACCTATATCATTCATATATATATTAATAATTATACTTGTAATTGAACAAAGATATACATATTAATATTAGTGATACAATCTTTATATTAATAACTTATATTCATTTTATATAAAAATATTAGTTTTTCGTTATGTTATATGTAATAAATATTTTTATATGTTTATATATATATTATTTGTTAGTAAAAAAAAACGGTACTATAGTAATACTAAGGTAATATTTGAAATGATAATATTGTTAATACTAATATTAATAAAAATGATAATATTATTTATAATTCTATTAATAACTATATTAATGGTAGTTTTCAATTATCAATATCATAATAATGATAATATCAGTAGTTTTTAATAAAATGAATAATTTAATAAAAAAATGGTCATGAAAATATTAATTTTTGATAATAATACTTAATTCTTGATAATAATAATAACTACAAAAATAGCTATTTGGTTAATTATGATAATAAGTTTAATTATAATCTTACTAATAATCATATTAAGAATAATAATGATATTGTTACGAATACTTTTTGTGAATAATAACAAATATAATACTAACAATTTATATGATGATACTAATAATAATATTTATAATAATAATTTGTATTATGTTCATGATGATAATAATAATAATAAGAATGATAAATGAACTACCTTAAAAGCTTTTCCTAAAAAAAATGCCTCAGGCCAGGCTCGAACCCAAGACCTCTCGCTTAAACCCCCACACTCCATACCAATGCTCTGTTTATACTTTTCTGTTTGAATTCATAATTCAATTTTATTTAACCCAAAATTCCGATTCCTTCTTCTTTGCAAATCAATCTACGAGTTTAGCAACCAACATAACCAATTAAGTTTTGGTTTTTAAAAATGTTAATCATCATTATTTACGTTTCTTACATAACCATCCTTATTATCAACTCCTTGGCCAAACTATAAAAGAAAAGCCCACGTCCCAAATAGAAAATGAAAGGCTTCGTTCTATGCTGAATTCAAAAGCCCGAAATTTATTTGGTTCATTTTCTTTTCTTCATCATGCTATACATACAATAAATAAGTAGGAATAGGTGATATCATCTCATGTAGTACTTGCCCACTGGTCGGCCACTAAGCCTTCCACAAGCCATTATTTTTCTATTAAGTTGATAAAATAATGTATATTAATACCCCATACATCATTATTATAGCTTTCATCTTCTTTGTTTAACCATGAACAGAAATGAAATTAATAAATTAAACGGGGCTGCTTGTTCTCGTAATTTGGAAAAACAGAAGATGAAAAATGAGGTAAGATGGTGAAGTTTGAGAGTGGTGATACACCGTAGGTGGTGACGGTTTTAGGTTGATGATGATAATGATTATGGTTCACGGTTGTGTGGTGTTCTAACAGAAATAGATATATGATGTGGTTCATTGTATTTTTGATGTCTTTGTTTGTCATCAACAACAATAAGATGTAAATGGGTTACGGAGTTCAAGTGATGGCATGTGAGTTAGAGATTTGATGGTGATGAAGTTGTTCGAACAGAAGGCCAAAGAAAATTTATAATCACACAACAAAAGTTTACGATGGTGATGATTGTTATATCTAAAACATTAACAGGATTGAAGATGATGGTGTTTCGTTGTGATTGTACAGAGAAAAAGGATGCCGCAACTTACATGGTTCAGTCATGGTGATCGATGATAGTGGTGAAGGTTTTTGTATGGGTATCAATCAAGAAAGTGTTGTGAGTTAGTAAATGAAGAGAATAGAAATAGGAATAAAAAGTATGAGATGGTGTGTTTGAACGGAAAGGTCGTAATGAATAAGAAGTGGGTTTGTGTTAGTTTGATCGATAAGCATAATCAAAGTAAGAGGTAGCAGTTTATGGTGAAACAATCAACAAGTTAGTGATGGTATAGCTAGTGATCGGTTGTTTCTTGTGTTGGTTGTTGAACAAGAACCAGAGAATAGAAGTGGTTCATGGTGAGTTTTGAAATAAAAAGAAACACCAACCGTAACGAGTAACATGTTTATTTAAATGGTTTTTTTTTTTTTTTTTTTTTTTTTTTTGATGACTGTGATTGGATAGAAGGTAGAAACATCAACAACCGTTAGAAATTGTTCAATGTTGAGATGGTGGTGATTGTTCTTGTAAGTTGTAAGTATATGTATATACATGAATGGATGGTTGGTGGGTTAAGGAAAAGAAGTCAAGAAGCAAAAATCGAGTGTTCAATATATGTATTTTTTATTACATAGTTATCTATATGTATAATAATATTAATTATGATTATCAAATGAAAACAAAATATTCAATCATCTCCAATAATCAAATAATAATTAAATATAAACAGTAATTACCACATTCACAATTTAAAAGTCGCCCCAATAATACTGCCGACACTTTTAGGTTGGATATTTTATCATACCCCGTTGTTAAACAATGGCGGATAAAAGTCTTCGGGGAAAAAATCCCAAATTTTTATATTAACTATATTTATTTATTTTGGTCACTATGATATAAAATTTGATCATTAATTTATTAAATAAAAATTACATCAACTGTCCCTCTCATTTATGGGTGAAATATAAAAAGTGTTAAAATTTAATAACTAGATCCTAAATGCATTTTTAGTAAGCCTAAAATTTATAGAACTCATTTTCGTATCACCGTTTATTTTAAAATTATATAAGTTTGAATTTAACTTGCTTAATATCAATCGAAACATCAAACGAGTATTACAATCATTTAATATTTATTTTTAGTATACTTTAATTATATATATAGATTTATTTATTTTAAATAATAATTATTATAATATCCTATTTTTATTTTATTAATTTTTAATAACAACAACATATAATAATTCAAATTATATTTCAAATTATTATTTATATATACATACACACATATCTATTTACACTTAATTGTTCGTGAATCGTCGAGAGCAGTCGAAGGTCAAATGCATATATGAATCAGTTCAAAAAAAATTTTGAGACTCAACATTACAGACTTTGCTTATCGTATCGAAATCATATAAAGATTAAGTTTAAATTTAGTCGAAAATTCCCGGGTCGTCACAAATGTTATCCGTAACAAAGGAAGATTAGTTGAAAGAGTATATGTCAATCAACCACCGAGTTTTGAAGATCATATTCATCCTCACAAAGTTTACCATTTACAAAGAGCCCTATATGGTTTACATCAAGCCCCGAGAGCTTGGTATGGACGTTTGTCAAGTTATCTGATCGAAAAAGGTTATCAAATGGGCACGGTAGATTGTACTCTATTCACGAAGGTTAAAGATGATGATATTATTTTATTCCAGATTTATGTAGACGACATTATTTTCGGTTCTACTAAGCAGGAACTCGTCGATGAGTTCGAGCAGGTTATGAAGGACGAATTCGAAATGAGCAAATTGGGTCTCTTACACTACTTTCTTGGTTTGCAAGTTGAACAGACTGATAATGGAATTTTTCTTCATCAAGCAAAGTATGTAAATGATATACTCGAACGTTTCGGTATGACTCAAGAACGTCCTGTGTCAACCCCGCTAGCTGTGAATCATGGTCTTTCGTTAGACTGTAAAGGGGAGCCTGTTGATCCTACATACTATCGAGCAATCATCGGATCGCTCATGTATCTTACTGTATCTAGGCCAGATATTATGTTCGTAACTTGTCTGTGTGCTTGTTATCAAGTTAATCCGAATACAGTTCATCTTACAGCTGCCAAAAGAATTCTTCGTTATCTGTTACATTCTCCAAATCTCGGCATCTGGTATTCGAACGAAGACAAGTTTGATCTTGTGGCATACAGTGATTCAGACTATGCAGGTTGCAAAATCAACAACAAATCTACATCCAGAGGATGTCAATTTTTAGGTGAAAGGCTGGTGACCTGGTAGTGCAAGAAACAAACTGCAGTTGCGCTTTCCACATGTGAAGCTGAATATGTTGCTGCTGCTAGTTGCTGTTCGCAAGTTGTTTGGATTCAACAACAACTACGCGATTACGGACTAAGAATCCCTTTCTCTCCTCTTTATATTGATAATACTGCTGCTATTGCAATTACTAAGAATCCTGTACAACATTCTAAGACTAAACACAGAGGTGTTAAGTATCATTTTCTTAGGGATTGCCATGAGAAAAAGATAATTGAGGTTAAGAGAATAGGTACTAAGGACTAGAGGACTGACCTTTTCACTAAGGCTTTCAATAAACCTAGGTTCTTGCTACTTTTAGAGATGAATGGTATTGTTGATCGAGACAAAGTAATTTCAGATGTTGATTGTGAGGGTTAATCAAAATTTTAGACTTTGCATGTAGGTTGCATGACATATAGATTTTAGTTTCTTATTATCTGTATTGCATATTTTTGCTTCATGTCTGCATTTCTTTACATGATTTTTTTCATGTTTGCATGCTAGTCTGTAGTTATCTTCTGTTTCTTTTGTTAAAATTCTAAAAGACAAAAAGATTTTATGTTTTAGTATTTTAAGGGGAGTATATGTTTAAACAGAAAATTCCTAAAAAGTGTAAAATGTCTCATCAGAAAACCATAAAAAGTTGAAAATTCCGAAAATAAGCTTGTTTTGATTAATATGTGGGAGATGAAGAAATTACTGTACTGAGAATCGATATATTTGATTAGTAAGGACTGATTTGAACGTTTATGTTTATATGTTGTGTGATGTACTGATAGACGTGACTGATGAATTCTTGGCATTAGACAATCATACTAAGAATAACGATCATCTAAGATTCAGAAGTCATGAACGATCTGTAGCGTTTAAAGGTAGTCACCTAATTATCTCTGAAACTGTATCTAATGATAATTGTTGAGGAACTCAACAGTCGGTTGAGGGTATCCCCTATCATAATTGATAAATACTAGAAAAGGTTGGGGGTAGATTTAAGGTTGAGGATTATCTGTTTGGCTAGTGCATACCACGTTGTCACGGGCCTAAGACTTTATAATCGAAACTAAACCCCGGAAATATCAGAGAAAATTAGTTTATGTCTAAGTAAGTGTCCCTTCTCACTTAAGGTTGAAAAGTATAAGTACTTATTGCGGACCGTTCAAACATTTAAGGGAGAACACCTTTGAGTGATCTGAGCACACAACAAAGAAACATGAGTTCATGCATAAAAATGGAAAATCCATTCATGATGGAGTTCAAAATCAATATATCAAAAGACAGTGATATTGATGTTAAAGCTAAGGGGTATAAAATACTATTAAATTTTACAAGGAAATACTATTAAATACGATGCAATTTTACACAAGATATTTATTTATTTAGAGAATGGATATACTTAAACCTTGCTACAACACTTATAGGCAGTGTACCTAATCGTACAGTAGTGTAGTTTTTAGTTAGTCCTGTTCGTTCCACAGGGAAAATCTTTTAATCAAAGCTTAACGCTATATTAGTTTTATTTTATAAAAATACAAATATATATATATAAGTAATATTATTATTATAAAGGGGGGTTTTTACCGTTTAATGACCGGTTTGTCGATTTTAAAACTTTAGTTGCAGTTAAAACAAAATGTAAAATATTAAATAAATAAAAGACTTAATTTAAAGCGTAAAGTAAATAACGATAATGAAATTGCGATAAATAAAAGTGCAATAAAATAAACTTGCGATAATTAAAAAGTACGATAATTAAAAGTGCAATTAAATACAATAACAATAAATAAAAGTGCTATAATTAGAAGTGCAATTAAATATAAAATAAAGGAAATTAAATATGAAATAAAAGAATTATGCTTATTTAAACTTCCGTAATCATGATGTTTGACGTGTTGATTTTAGTTTTATGCCCATGGGTTAATTGTCCTTTGTCCTGGATTATTTAATATGTCCGTCTGGTTTTGTCCATAACAGTCCATCAGTCATAAATATAAAGTGCGAGTGTCCTCGTCAAATTATCCTTATACCCGAAGTTAAATATTCCAACTAATTGGGGACTTAAACTTTAACAAGATTTTAATACTTTGTTTAATAATTACACCAGGATGTCGACTGAATGTAACCCAAGGTTTTAATACTTTGTTATCAATTATGCCAAGTGTCCTTGTACATAATTTCACCCCTGTTTTAATAATTCTAGTGGCTATTAATCCATTCCCGTATCCGGTTAAATGAACGATTATTCGTACATATAAATACCCCGCCCATCGTGTCCGATTGAGTGTATATGGTTATTTATAGGAACGTCCAATTGTAAATCTTTATATTAAAATTAACAAACTATCATTTAGTTAAACAAATATAAAGCCCATTAATAGCCCATAGTCTAATTTCCACAAGTGTCGTTCTTTTGTCCAAACCCCAATTATGGTACAAAGCCCAATTACCCAATTTTTGTAATTAGCCCAACATCATGATTACTTCGGATTAAATAAGCAAAATAATAACTTAGCTACGAGACATTAAATTAAAAAGGTTGAACATAACTTACAATGATTAAAAATAGCGTAGCGTTACACGGACAGAATTTCGACTTACACCCTTACAACATTCGCTAACACACCCTTATTATTAGGATTTAAAATTAAAATTAAAATTAAAATATAAATTATATATACATATACTACGTTTGAGTGAAGAAGAAAAAGATGTGTTTTGTGTTACATCAAAGCTCGATTTTTATAGGTATGTGGGGTGGAACTGTGCACCATGCGATCGCATGGAGTTTCTTCCTCCAGGCCATGCGATCGCATGGCCAGCTGGGGAGACTCAAAAGTCTTTGTTTTTTTATGCCGACGGTTTTTAAATATAATATAATATATATATTAATTTTAAGAATTAATTATATATTATATTATATTCATGTGCATAGTTGACTTGAAATTTTTAGTCCGTTGCGTCGAGCGTTGAGAGTTGACTCTGGTTCCGGTTCCGGATTTTCGAACGTCCTTGCGTATAATTTAATATCTTGTACTTTGCGTTTCGCGTCTTGTACTCTTGTAATTTTGAGACGTTTCACATCAATAATTTGAACCTCTTTGATTGTATTTTGTACTTTTGAGCTTTTTGGTCGTTTGCGTCTTCAATTCGTCGAATCTGTCTTTTGTCTTCACCTTTTATTATTTAAACGAATATCACTTGTAAATAGAACAATTGCAACTAAAAGCTTGTCTTTCTTGAGGAATAATGCTATGAAATATATGTTCGTTTTTAGCATTATCAAATATTCCCACACTTGAGCGTTGCTTGTCCTCAAGCAATATCGTCTTGAAATACTAGAATCACTTCTTTATTCTTCACACTTTGTACATCAGTGATTTCAATACGGCGGTATAAACAATGGTAGTAACGTTGTGGTTTACAGTCCCACATGACTATAAAAATTTAGATCCTTTAAGAAATTGGATCTTTATGAAAACATTTGATCTTTTTGAAAATTCAATCTAGCTTTTACCCTAGATAAGTTTTCCGGAATAACCCTTCACCGGTGTTTGCAAAATATTTTTGTGGGTTTGGTGGATTTCAGATTTGAAAATTTTAGCTCAAAACTTGTGGTTTTGTGTCACCCACTTGCTAACCTTGTATTGGGAAAGCAACACGTCCAGTTTACTTGCTCCGTATATTATCTTTTGATAAACTACCATCCGGTTTTAAAGGAAAGTGTTGAACAAGCAACTGTTAAGGCAATGTCCCCTGACATGCTTTTAATTATGGTCTATAACGTGTCGGACGCAATTAATATCCTTGGTAGGAGCAATAGTAAAGCTCACCCTTATGATTTTTGGTCTGGCACAAGGTCCTGTCTTTGACCATGCTATGCAGCCACCGTTCTTACGGTTGACACCCGATTTGGTTCAGATGACCTAATGAATTCCAGATGAATTCCTAGGATTTTACGTTCAATGGTAATGAACGCATTGAAAATGGGTTTTCAGAAAACAAATCGGTTTGTAATTTTATCAAAATATTTTCTCGTTCAAGCTCGAGTTTAGATATCATTGAATTCCATGAGTTTGTAATTCTCAATCTTTAAGGTCAATCTCTAGGATTGAGTAATATCAGTCTTAAAAGCTGATTTTTGATCTTTAAAGGAGATTATCCTTTCTGGGGATCTGATTTATTAGTCTTATCAAGCTAATTTTCAGGTGCCCCCCCATTGTACGAGATAGATCCTCTCATGGTTAGGATAAGTCTGACCACTTGGCGACCCTGTTTGATGCTGAGGTCCGTGGATTTCCTGCTGATTTTAGTGATTACTTTTCTAGGTTTTTCGTCAACCTACAGCTGGTCTGGACGACAACTTCATGACCTAAATCAAGAAGCGCGTGTCTTTTTCGGAAGACTTTACTTCCTTTTAATGATGGAATTGATTCATCGTGTAGATCCATCGTTTCTTTACAGTAAATCGGGTAAAACTGTTTAGTTTAGTCCAAAGCAAAAGTATCTTCAATTATTTGTTACAGAAATATGTGATATATGTTTAAGATAACTTGGTAATTTTTTTCACACTTGGCTTTTATTTTCCTTTTTATTGTCCTCTATTCCATTTTAAATGAATTTTAACATTTTGGTTTGTTTCTCAATTTATGTCCTTTCTGAGGTAACAATAATTTCGGTGTTAACACCTAGTTTTATCGTTCATAAATATGTATAAACATGATTTTGAGTTCATTTAATTGAAAATTTTGAAAATTTTTACTAGAATTGGGTAGTCAGTATATAAGACTAGGGCTGTTCTTTATCAGAGAGCACTAGATTCTAATACAACTACTACTTTACTAGTATTTCTAATGGTAACCAAGTGTATAAAGTAAAAATTTTAAAATCCGAAAGAATTTAACCCCTTTCCACACTTAAGATCTTGCAATGCCCTCATTTGCAAAAAATCAGTAACAATTTAAATTATTGAGGGTGATTAGTGTGAAAATGATTAAATTTTACCAAAGTTTCCAAACATATTGGCGTTTGTTTGCTGAATGATAAATGGTGCATATCATTTGTTCATTCCGTCTGTTGTTACATCACATTTATTTGTCATCTTGTCGTCAAAATTAGTAGCTTTTGCTGAACTTAATGTCAGTCTTTGAAAATGCGCTGTTTTACCCTGTTTTGTACAATTTACAATATACATACATACAAATATAAACATGCATGGCAATTTGAAATGGGACTTAATATCCCACTTTCAAATCCTAAATGTGAAATATTAGTACACAATAATAATAAAAATGATAAAGATTACATAAGTATATTCAATAACATAAGTTTAAACATGAATAAGTAAAAAGATAAAAACATAAAAATCATATAAATAACTAAATGGAACCAAATCAGTCTGGATAAGGGTTCCAGTTCATCTCATCAGGTGAGTTCCATTGTTGGTTATAGGTATTCTGATAGGCTTGGTTATAGTCATACCGGTTAAAGGGTGGTCGGAATCGGGGCTGTGTGGCGGAAAATGAGCAGGTCGAGTAGGTACATAGTTATTTGGTACCTGATATGATAGCTGGCTCATGATTTGGTGCTGATGAACTACCCAGCTATCGTGTTGGCGTCGCCTATAATCCTCGTATACACGGTCGGAGTTCCACTGCTCATACATATTATGTCTGGCCGCGTTCGTCATTGCTTCCTCATCTATACGAACGTGGACTTCAAGAATAGAATCTCGAAAGACATCCCTAATGTCTTCCACCTCCTCCATTTCCTCGTCTGAGCCTCTCTCTACCTGAGGATGAGATCCCTCATAGGGTACTGCCTGGTTACGTCTACTTTTCAATACCTTAGCACCCACATAAACTTTCAATCCTAAGGGCTCAACCTGTTCTCTACAAAGCTGTAATGGACCCCCTTGGTTCCTATCAACACCTAAATACTCTCCAATGAGAGTAACAAAAATACCTCCTCCTATTATACTCCCGTCCTGCATTCCCTCTACCATTTTAGATAAATAAAAAGCAACACAGTAAGGGATATTGACAAAGCTTCTAGGATCCCGAATACACTTTAGGTAGAATAAAACATGTAAGGTAATTTTTTCTTTATTGTGACCTCTCTGTGTAATCGAGTTAGCTAAAAATCTATGAATAATACGAAGCTCGGCTCTGTCAATATGTGTATAGGAGTGTCCTCCTGCTCGTGTAAAAACATCAAAATGTGACATACGCCTCCAAATGGCGTCAGCGTTAAAGTTACTATCTACCCTTTCACCATAATGAATCAAATTTGTACAATCGGGTAATAGCAACTCACCAGGAGTATATATCTGTAAGGCCCTGGCCATGTCCAGCATGGACATTCTGTACATCCTACCGTCAAGGATAAACCTAAGAAATCTTCTATCATCTATTCTAACTATATTTGTATCAAGTGATACAGTACTCATCAACTCAACACACCATTCCTTATAAACAGGTCTACGAATGGTGGAGAGACGTTCCCAATATGTAAAAGAAGAACTGCCATACCTTTGAACCAAAAGCTGTCTAACACGGTCAGCTAGATGGACCGTTTCCAAATGGGCCCAATCGATTACCCTTGGCACCTCTACATTTTTTGTTACCAATTTGAATTTGTTCCTTTGATATGTCTCGTAATCTCTCCATCTCCTATCAAATCTTAGATTAGGATGCAGAGTGTGCTCAGGAATCGTTGGGAATTCTACTGGCGGCCTCATTGGGAATACTATGAATTCATCAACAAACTGTACCGGATCATAATAAGGTATGTGCTGATCAGGCTGTTGTTGTGGTTCTTGTTCGTGTTGCATTTCTGGTTCTGGTTCTGGTGCTGGTGCTGGTCGTCTAGATGATGATGCTCCTGAACCTCCAGTATCGGCTTTCTGCAAAACACATTAAACATAAAATTTGTGCATCCAAATATGCATTAGTGTTAGCAAAATAACAACTTAAAACAATCACTATAACATGTTAAATCAAAATTAAACTTATACACATTTTCACAATTTTTCACAATTCTACACTTTTCAAATAAGCACATATGAAAATGTATACAAAATTCATAAGCATTTAACTCAAATAAAATGTCAAAATAGTCATTACTAATAATTAAACAAGTCTCAAATGGCAAATATATCAAATTAATCAAGTTCATGAATTTTAGACTTAAAAAGTCCACTTTAATCTCCAAAAATCATGTTTAGGATCAATGTTTGGATCATTTAACTATCTAAACATATTACATTACTCAATTTAGCAATAATTCATGACAAAAATTGGCCATAACCTGTTTATATCAAAAAGCCCCAAATTGCTCAAGAACACAAACCCTAGATTTCTAAAAATTTTGAAGTTTTTAGCTTCAAATCATGTTAAATATCATCAATCTAGGTTATACATGCATAAAATACTAACAATTTAACACTAATTATACTAGAAATTAACAAAATTGCATTAGGTAAAAAATTAGTAATTATCACAAAAACTAGGAATTTATAGAGTTTAGGGGTGTAATTTTTACCATTTTGCTGAAGAATTAGAATCTAGGCATGATTAGAGCTAGAAAAATGACGAATTACGGTGAAAAATTGCGAATTTTAGAGGTGATTTTGGGGTTGGTTCGTATATGTGTGTGTGTTTTTTGTGCAGAACAACGAGCTGTTCTTTTTATCAAACTGGCCTGGAATCCAGCCTCATGCGATCGCATGAGGTTGAAGAGTAAACCCCATGCGATCGCATGGGGTTCCGGGTACAGTACTTTCAGGTTTTTTTTTTTTTTTTTTAAAACCTTATACTTTATAAAACTTATAATTAATTAAATTTTAAAAATTTTGTTTTCCTTTAGGAGCGAGGGCGTTTCGGATCGTTGTCCTAGTCTGTCCCTCGACAAAATTTTAAAATTTGTCAAATCAAAGCGCGGTTTTTAAAAGTAAAAATTTTTGGTTTTTTTAATGTTTTTGGCATACTTTAATTCAATAAGATTAAAAATAATGATAATAAAAGTTCTCGTCCCTCCCTCGGGTAAAGCGCGGTTTGAATAGGTTTGATTATTTGAACATTTACCTCCATGTGACCATTTTCCACATTTGTGACATCTTTCAAGGTGCCGTGCTCTTCTTTTCGCTGCGAATTTTGATTTTCCTTTACCAAATTGTAACTTATTATCTTCGCATCTGGATTCTTTTCTTACTCCGTCCAATCTTTTTCTGATTACTGATACTATTTCACTGGGAAGTGTGTCATTATTACGTTTAGTGATCAAAGCGTGTAGCATTAGACCATGGTTTAGTTCACAGGAAGTCTTCATTTCCTAAAAAAAAAATAAAAATTCAGAATGGGGGGAGAAGACTAGTTCTTTAGGGTCTGCTAGGGAAAGACCATTCGGGTTCCATTTTCGAGAACTACACGAAAACAGAAAATCTAACTCTAACAGAAATACATATTATCCTTTAAAAGACTTGATTCTCCCCACACTTAGTTAGCTGTGGTATCGAAATTGTGATTAACTTCATTGTCAACTTCCATTGGACTATCTATGTAATGTTTTACTCTGTGACCATTAACCTTAAATTCAATCCCATTTGAATTTATTAATTCTATCGTTCCGTATGGGAAAACTCTTTTGACTATGAATGGTCCAGACCATCTTGATTTCAATTTTCCAGGAAATAGCTTGAATTGTGAATTGAAAAGAAGAACTCTGTCTCCTTCTTTAAATTCTTTTGAACTTCTGATTCTTTTATCATGCCATTTCTTCGTTTTTTCCTTATAGATTAACGAATTTTCGTATGCTTCATGTCTTAATTCTTCTAATTCGTTTAATTGACTTAATCGTAGACGTCCGGCTTCATGTAAGTCGAGATTACATGTCTTCAAAGCCCAAAATGCTTTGTGTTCAATTTCTACTGGAAGATGACATGCTTTTCCATAAACGAGTTTAAAAGGTGTGGTTCCAATTGGAGTTTTGTAGGCTGTTCTAAAAGCCCAGAGTGCATCCTCCAATTTAATGGACCATTCCTTCGGATTTGATCCTACGGTTTTTTCTAGAATACGTTTTAAAGCTCGGTTGGTATTTTCAGCTTGTCTACTTGTTTGTGGATGATATGCGGTGGAGATTTTATGAGTTACTCCATATCTTTTGAGAACTTTCTCAAGTTGATTATTACAGAAATGAGTACCCCTATCACTTATTAAAGCTTTCAGTGTTCCAAAGCTTGCAAAAAGACGTTTTAAAAAGTTGACTATAACTCGTGCATCGTTAGTTGGGAGAGCTTATGCTTCCACCCATTTAGATACATAATCAATGGCTACGAGAATATAGAGATTATTATGAGATTTTGGAAATGGACCCATAAAGTCAATACCCCAAATGTCAAATACTTCACATACTTGAATGACATTTTGTGGCATTTCATCATGTTGACTTATTTTTCCGGCTCTTTGACATGCATCACAGGATTTGTAAAGAAGGTGTGCGTATTTGTAAATTGTAGGCCAATTGAATCCAGCATCATAAACTTTTCTTGCTGTTAGTTGAGGCCCATAATGCCCTCCTGTTGGTCCTGTGTGACAATGGTTTAAAATTTTACTAGCTTCATCTCCGAATAAACATCGGCGTATTATTTCATCTGGACAACTTTTAAGCAGATGTGGATCTTCCCAGAAATAGTGTTTTATATCACTGAAGAATTTCTTTCGTTTTTGGTACGATATTCCTTTTTCAAGGAATCCACATACTAAATAGTTTGCATAGTCTGCAAACCATGGAATTTCATTATAATCTATCTTCAATAGATATTCATCAGGAAAGTTGTCTTGTATGGCCGATTCATTTAGAACTTCTAATTCGGGATTTTCAAGACGAGAAAGATGATCAGCGGCGAGATTTTCTGCTCCTCTTTTATCTCGGATTTCAATAGCGAACTCTTGTAAGAGTAAGATCCAACGGATTAATCTTGGTTTAGCATCTTGTTTCGAAAATAGGTATCTAAGAGCATAATGGTCAGTATAGACCACCATTTTTGCTAGAACGAGATATGAACGAAATTTGTCAAAAGCAAAGACAATAGCAAGGAGTTCTTTTTCAGTAGTTGTGTAATTCATTTGTGCTCCTTGTAACGTCTTACTAGCATAATATATAGGTTGAAATCTTTTTTCAATCCTTTGTCCTAAAACGGCTCCCATTGCAAAATCACTTGCATCGCACATTAGTTCAAACGGTAGATTCCAATTTGGTGTTATCATGATCGGCACATTAGTGAGTTTCTCTTTAAGAATATTATAAGATTTGATGCATTCATCTGAAAAGATGAATGGAGCATCCTTTTCTAGGAGTTTATTCATAGGAGTGGCAATTTTAGAAAAATCTTTTATGAAACGTCGGTAAAAACCGGCATGCCCTAGAAAACTCCTAACTCCTCTAACATTGGTGGGATGTGGAAGTTTAGCAATTACATCTACTTTAGCTCTATCCACTTCAATTCCTTCTTTTGAAATTTTATGTCCAAAACGATGCCTTCTTTAACCATGAAATGGCATTTCTCCCAATTAAGAACTAGATTTGATTGTTCGCATCTAATCAGCATTCGTTCAAGATTAGCTAGACATGTTTCAAAAGTATCACCGAAGACTGAAAAGTCATCCATGAAAACTTCCATGCATTCTTCTATCATGTCGTGAAAAATCGCCATCATACACCTTTGAAAGGTTGCAGGGGCGTTGCAAAGTCCAAATGGCATGCGTTTGTAAGCAAAAGTACCATAAGGGCACGTGAACGTGATTTTCTCTTGATCTTCGGGTGCTATTGGAATTTGAAAATATTCGAAAAATCCATCAAGAAAAAAATAGTAACTGTTTCCGGCTAATCTTTCTAACATTTGATCAATAAAAGGTAAGGGAAAGTGATCTTTTCTGGTGGCGTCATTTAATTTTCTATAATCAATACATACACGCCATCCTGTTACAGTCTTAGTAGGAATAAGCTCATTTTTTTCATTTGTAATGACAGTCATGCCACCCTTCTTAGGCACGCATTGAACTGGGCTTACCCATGGACTATCAAAAATTGGATAAATTAAACATGCATCTAGCAGTTTAATTATTTCTTTTTTAACAACATCTTGCATATTCGGATTTAGTCTTCATTGGCGTTGCACATACGTTTTATGACCTTCTTCCATAAGGATTTTATGTGTGCAATACGAAGGACTTATTCCTTTTATATCATGAATCTTCCATGCAATGGATGGTTTATGAGCTTTTAACACAGAAATGAGTTGTGATTTCTCATTTTCAGTAAGAGAAGACGATATTATTACAGGTAATTCAGATTCACCATGTAAATAAGCGTATTCCAAATGGTTTGGAAGTGGCTTTAACTCTAATTTCGGAGGTTCTTCTATCAATGATTTATATCGATATCTGTCTTCTTCTTTTAGCATTTGAATTTCTTCTGTTGTTGGTTCATATCCATTAGCTATTAGTGTAGCTAACATTTCAGCTTCATCAATTGGTTCAGTTCCTTCTCCTAAAGAACATTCTCCTGTTCCTTGTAATTCTGGAAATTCTTCTAACAATTCTGCATGTGAATCCATAGTTTGAATATAATAACATGTATCATCTGCAGATTGCGGTTGTTGCATTGCTCTATCAACTGAAAAGGTAACACTCTCGTCCTCTATACTTAGGGTCAATTTCTTACCGAACACGTCTATCATTGTTTTAGCCGTGTTTAAGAATGGTCTTCCTAATATGAGAGGAACTTGAGAATCTTCTTCCATGTCCAGAACAACAAAATCTACTGGAAATACTAAAGTACCAACTTTAACTAGCATGTTCTCCATTATCCCTCTAGGATATTTTATTGATCGATCGGATAGTTGTATACTTATTCTGGTTGGTTTCAATTCTCCAAGGTCTAGTTTAGTGTATAGTGAATACGGCATTAAATTTATACTAGCACCTAAGTCTGCCAATGCTTCTATTGAACTAAGACTACCCATAAAACATGGAATTGTGAAACTTCCTGGATCAGATAGTTTTTCTGGTATCTTATTCAACAGCACTGCTGAACAATTAGCATTCATAGTAACAGCCGAGAGTTCTTCCATTTTCTTTCTATTTGAGATTAGATCTTTCAGAAATTTAGCATATCTAGGCATTCCTGAAATCACATCAATGAAAGGAAGATTTACATTTATCTGTTTAAACATATCCAAGAATTTGGATTGCTCGGCTTCAAGTTTCTCTTTCTTCATTTTACTCGGGTAAGGAAGTGGTGGTTGGTATGGTTTAACATAAGGTTTATCCTTAGCTGTGTTATCTTCATTAACCTTTTCAACTACCGGTTCTTTTTCCTTATCTTGATCAGGTTGTGGTTCTTGTGGAGTAGGAATAGCTTCATCAGAAGTTACAGGTATTTCAGGTTGCTTAAGTGTTGTACCACTTCTTGTGGTAATGGCTTTAGCTGTTTCATTCCGGGGGTTAGCATTTGTATCACTAGGTAAAATTCCCGGTTTTCTTTCACCTATTAACCTTGCTAGGTTACTTACTTCTTGTTCCAAGTTTTGAATAGACGCTTGTTGATTTCTAAATGCTTGAGCATTTTGTTCATTAGTTTGTTTTTGAGATGTGAAAAACTGCGTTTGAGTTTCAACTAGCTTCGTCATCATATCTTTTAAATTCGACTTTTTATCATCGGTTTGTGGTGGTTTATTTTGAAAATTAGGTCTTTGCTGGTTGTAAGTATTGTTGGATACTTGTTGATTGCTAGGACCTTGTTGGTTGTTGTATGGAACATTTCGGTTATAATTCTGGTTTTGATTGTAAATTGGTCTTGGCGGTTGATAATTATTCTGATAATTATTTCCAGGCCTTTGGTTTAGATATAAAACATTCTCTCTTTGTTCCATTGTTAGTTCAATACTGAGACAATCTTTTGTCAAATGTGGTCCTCCACACTGCTCACAACTAATTCGTATTGAGTGGATATCTTTAGTCATCTTTTCCATTCGTCTCTCGACAGCATCTATCTTTGCAGAAATGGAATCTAAGTCATGGCTAGAATCGGCTCTAGCTGCTTTAGATGATCTAACGATATCTTTTTCTTGGTGCCACTCATGTGAGTGGGAAGCAGTGTTATCAATAATTTTATAAGCATCAGTTTCGGTTTTCTTCATAATAGAACCACCAGCTGCTATATCGATGTCTTTCCTTGTAGTGATGTCGCATCCTTGGTAGAATATATGTACTATTTGACAGGTGTCTAAACTATGTTGCGGACATCCTCTTAATAACTTTCCAAATCTTGTCCACGCCTCATATAGAGTTTCATTCGGCTTCTGTGTGAACGTAACAATTTCTCCTTGAAGTCTTACGGCTTTAGATGCCGGAAAGAATTGTTTAAGAAAATTTTCAACTAAAACGTCCCATGTATCAATCGCCCCTTCAGGTAACGATTCCAACCAATCTTTGGCTTCTCCCTTTAAAGTACAGGGAAATAACATGAGATATATCTGTTCATCCTCCACTTCTCGAATTTTAAATAGAGTGCAGATCCTATTAAAGGTACGCAGATGTTCATTTGGATCTTCCTTCGGCGCACCACTAAATTGGCATTGATTAGTCACCATGTGTAGAATTTGTCCTTTGATTTCATAATCTGGCGCATTGATGTCTCGATGAGTAATTGCGTGACCTTGGCCAGTGCGTTTAGCTCTCATTCGGTCTTCCATACTTAAAGGTTCCAGATTCTCCATGTTTGAATTTGTTGAACCGGAATCACTAGAGGATTCTGATTTAATGGTTCGTTCCTCAACAATCTGTTTGAATGATTGGTGGTTCCGCAGGAAAAATTAATGGTTCAGGATCTATGAATCGTCCCTGAATATTCTCCGGATTCTCAATTGTGAGATCGGATTCAAAAAATGGATTATCAGAAATTTGAATTGGAGTACTTGGTTGACTGGATGACGATTCTAAAGAAAAATCAACGGCGGTAATATTTGCTAGATGTCTTGATCTAGTTACAGGTGGTGAACGTACAAAAGGTGGTGAACGTATTGCTCGGTGCATTCACTGAATATCCTATTAGTTTTTAAAAGGAAAGAAAAAATTATATAAGTTATCCAATTAATAGACTTTTCTGATTTTTCCCACGTTTCGAATAGTCAAAAGATGCAGCAGAGGGGCAGGATTCGTTTGGTCTCAATATAATTGAGGACTGTTTGACTCCAATAACCCGGTCCACGTACAAATCCAACTATTACTACGAACCAGAAAATTTTGATGTCTATCAATTTAACCACTTAAAATAAATTTTCGTAATTTTAAGAAGTATAGATAAGAAGTAGAAAAAAAATCTATGTCCTAAAACTAGAATAGCGAGAAATAAGAAAGAAAAAGAGTGCGTCGAAAAAGGTCAAAAAAGAAAAGATCGAAATAATAAAAGGCGTCGAAAAATAAGAAATAATAAAAAAAATGACTTATAGAACTTAAAAACACTCGACTAACCCAACCTTATTACTATCACTAACTTAAAATTATAATCGCAAATTGAGATTACTAATTGGAATGATAATCGATACATAGGTAAAAGGCGCCTAAAAATAAAAATAAGAAAGTAGCGCGTTGAAACTTAAAAAGGAACTAAAAACTAAAAGTCGCGTCTAAAAATATAAAAGCTTACAAGTAAAACTATATCCCAAATGGCAATAACTTAAAAAGGTACTAAAACTTAAAAAGGCGTCGCAAAATTCTAAAGCACTTAAATCTTAGTCTAAAGAAAAAGCACTTAAGGGATTTTACGGCAAAGCCTAAAAATCTAGAAGTAAAAATAACTATGGCAAAAACTATGTTTAAAACTAAAAACTAGCGAAAAACACAAATATTACGTTAAAATGAATAAAAAGGAACAAATTATAAAAATATACTAAAAGTTGCAAAAATTACAATTTTTATAAAAATATTATTTTATATTATTTATTTTATAAAACTATTAATTTTATAAATTAATTAAACTAATTAAACTAAATAATACAAATAATAAAATAACTAAACTAAATAATATAATATATATAACCTAATTAGGGTTTTAAATTAATAATAATAAATAATACCCGTAATAAATGCTGAATTAGGGTAAACTGTGGCGTGTCAGACGATCTCATGCGATCGCATGAGTTTATGCCTTCGGACTCATGCGATCACATGAGCCAGGATTTTGGGCCAGGTTACGGGCTGCTACAGTAGCAGGCCGAATGTTTTATTATTATTTTTTTTTATATTGCTGTGTTTATTTTTTCTGTTTTAAATATTTATATAATATATTTTTATAAATTAAATAAAACTTATATTTTTATAAAATAAATATAGAGAAACTTTTATAGAACTTAAATATTTAACAAACTCTTAAAAATATTTATATTTTTGTTTTCTTTTTATATTTTCGAATATATTAAAACGTATTTTTACAAAAGCGTATTTTAATAAAAGTAAACTAAAAATAAAAATCTTGTTTTTATATATTAGCGTTGCGCTTCCGGCTTTTAAGCAAGATTGTCCCCGGCAGCGGCGCCAAAAATACTTGATGTTAAAGCTAAGGGGTATAAAATACTATTAAATTTTACAAGGAAATACTATTAAATACGATGCAATTTTACACAAGATATTTATTTATTTAGAGAATGGATATACTTAAACCTTGCTACAACACTTATAGGCAGTGTACCTAATCGTACAGTAGTGTAGTTTTTAGTTAGTCCTGTTCGTTCCATAGGGAAAATCTTTTAATCAAAGCTTAACGCTATATTAGTTTTATTTTATAAAAATACAAATATATATATAAGTAATATTATTATTATAAAGGGGGGTTTTTACCGTTTAATGACCGGTTTGTCGATTTTAAAACTTTAGTTGTAGTTAAAACAAAATGTAAAATATTAAATAAATAAAAGACTTAATTTAAAGCGTAAAGTAAATAACGATAATGAAATTGCGATAAATAAAAGTGCGATAAAATAAACTTGCGATAATTAAAAAGTACGATAATTAAAAGTGCAATTAAATACAATAACAATAAATAAAAGTGCTATAATTAGAAGTGCAATTAAATATAAAATAAAGGAAATTAAATATGAAATAAAAGAATTATGCTTATTTAAACTTCCGTATTCATGATGTTTGACGTGTTGATTTTAGTTTTATACCCATGGGTTAATTGTCCTTTGTCCTGGATTATTTAATATGTCCGTCTGGTTTTTGTCCATAACAGTCCATCAGTCATAAATATAAAGTGCGAGTGTCCTCGTCAAATTATCCTTATACCCGAAGTTAAATATTCCAACTAATTGGGGACTTAAACTTTAACAAGATTTTAATACTTTGTTTAATAATTACACCAGGATGTCGACTGAATGTAACCCAAGGTTTTAATACTTTGTTATCAATTATGCCAAGTGTCCTTGTACATAATTTCACCCCTGTTTTAATAATTCTAGTGGCTATTAATCCATTCCCGTGTCCGGTTAAATGAACGATTATTCGTACATATAAATACCCCGCCCATCGTGTTCGATTGAGTGTATATGGTTATTTATAGGGACGTCCAATTGTAAATCTTTATATTAAAATTAACAAACTATCATTTTGTTAAACAAATATAAAGCCCATTAATAGCCCATAGTCTAATTTCCACAAGTGTCGTTCTTTTGTCCAAACTCCAATTATGGTACAAAGCCCAATTACCCAATTTTAGTAATTAGCCCAACATCATGATTACTTCAGATTAAATAAGCATAATAATAACTTAGCTACGAGACATTAAATTAAAAAGGTTGAACATAACTTACAATGATTAAAAATAGCGTAGCGTTACACGGACAGAATTTCGACTTACACCCTTACAACATTCGCTAACACACCCTTATTATTAGGATTTAAAATTAAAATTAAAATTAAAATATAAATTATATATACATATACTACGTTTGAGTGAAGAAGAAAAAGATGTGTTTTGTGTTACACCAAAGCTCGATTTTTATAGGCATGTGGGCTGGAACTGTGCACCATGCGATCGCATGGAGTTTCTTCCTCCAGGCCATGCGATCGCATGGCCAGCTGGGGAGACTCAAAAGTCTTTGTTTTTTTATGCCGACGGTTTTTAAATATAATATAATATATATATTAATTTTAAGAATTAATTATATATTATATTATATTCATGTGCATAGTTTACTTGAAATTTTTAGTCCGTTGCGTCGAGAGTTGAGAGTTGACTCTGGTCCTGGTTCCGGATTTTCGAACGTCCTTGCGTATAATTTAATATCTTGTACTTTGCATTTCGCGTCTTGTACTCTTGTAATTTTTAGACGTTTCTCATCAATAATTTGAAACTCTTTGATTGTATTTTGTACTTTTGAGCTTTTTGGTCATTTGCGTCTTCAATTCGTCGAATCTGTCTTCTGTCTTCACCTTTTATTATTTAAACGAATATCACTTGTAAATAGAACAATTGCAACTAAAAGCTTGTCTTTCTTGAGGAATAATGCTATGAAATATATGTTCGTTTTTAGAATTATCAGATATGCTGAAAAAGAAATATCAAAAGAAAATCAAAGTAAAAAATAATTGGCGTATCAAGATGGCAAAGTCCTGAAAGTATGAAGAATGTTGATTCATGATGTGCTCATAAAGAACTCAGATCATTCTTAGTGTGACGCCCCCGCGCAGCTTGAATTGTTTAATCATTACGTTCACACTAAACTATCAAGATTCTTGTCGTCTGCAATATAGAGTTATACCTATTAAGACTATAAGTTGGAAAGATACTTACCTAGATATATTCTAAATAACATATATATGAAAGTTTAACTTTCGATTCCGTTTTCCATGTCAACCTGAACATAAAGAAGTTAAGGGCCATGAGATTTATTTCGTGTGACAACTGGTCATCAGGAAAGTTTGCTTTAACTGTAGACCAATCCCCGCAGTAAATAATGCGCGTATTCGGATAATCCAATATATCCTAAGATCTGCCGAACCAACTAGATTGAAGATTGTTAACACATTGGTAGAAGCCAAAGGCTGACAGGGTTATTCAAAATGCCGTGAAAACCATCATGTTCAATTTGAATGAAATACATGGAAAGAGATAACAGAAAATTACGCGTAATGAATTGACAACCTAATAAAAACGCACAATCATAAGTGATGAAAGAATCAATGTGAATGAACTTAGCGTGATCTCAAAAATCACTGCTTTATAGTGTTCAAGTAATTAATGCCAACATGATTGTCGAAGTGTCCAGAATGAATATGTTCATGTTTAATGAGGATTGATATCAGTAATTGCATGATAATAGACATAGACTGGATAATTTTTAGTTTACATAGACTGGATTTGTATACCTTGCTGAAAGGACCCGTTCATATACATTATAAACGATTCACAATAGTTGATTACATCGCGAGGTATTTGACCTCTATATGATACATTTTACAAACATTGCATTCGTTTTTAAAAGACAAACTTTCTTTACAACGAAAGTTGAAGGCATGCACATCATTTCATAATACATCCAACTATAATTGGCTTAATAATAATCTTGATGAACTCAATGACTCGAATGCAACGTCTTTCAAATATGCCATGAATGACTCCAAGTAATATCCTTAAAATGAGCTAATGTACAGCGGAAGATTTCTTTAATACCTGAGAATAAACATGCTTTAAAGTGTCAACCAAAAGGTTGGTGAGTTCATAGGTTTATCATAACAATCATTTTAATATATTAATAGACCACAAGATTTCCGTTTATAAATATATGTACTCTCGCAAGTGTATAAAAGTATTCTATAAGTTGTAGGCACCCGGTAACAAGCCTTAACATTCATGTTTTACCCTCTGAAGTACACCAGATCAGGTGTGTTTAAAATAACCTCGAAGTACTAAAGCATCCCATAGTCAGGATGGGGTTTGTCAGGCCCAATAGATCTATCTTTAGGATTCGCGCCTACCGTACATAGACAAGTAGTTTAATGTTACCAAGCTAAGGGTATATTTTTGGTTTAAACCCACGTAGAATTAGTTTTAGTACTTGTGCCTATTTTGTAAAACATTTATAAAAACAGCGCATGTATTCTCAGTCCTAAAAATATATATAAAAGGGAGCAAATGAAACTCACAATACTGTATTTCGTAGTAAAAATACATATAACGTCATTTAACAAGTGCAAGGTTAGCCTCGGATTCACGAACGTATCAATATTGAGATTCAATATAGCAGGAAAGTACGTAGACGCAACGGAGATGATAAACACTAGATTGACCTCACGAGCATACCCATGAACCATACCCATCACCTCCATAGCTATAACCCATAATTTTATTAGCTTCGACTCATTCAAAAAAACTATTTTGAAATCACTCGGACAGCACTCCGTCATAATATTTTATATATACTAATAATATCTTGAAATAATACAGAGCAAATATATATATATATATATATATATATATATATATATATATATATATATAAATCGATTGAGAGAGTTTAGAGAAATATATTTTCAAGTTTCTATGAAATAATGAAACCTATTGAATTCTATTTATAATAGATTTTTGAATTATTAAAGTGAATTATTAAAGTGAATTATTAAAGTGAATTATTAAAGTATGAATTATTAAAGTGAATTATTAAAGTATGAATTATTAAAGTGAATTATTAAAGTATGAATTATTAAAGTGAATTATTAAAGTATGAATTATTAAAGTGAATTATTAAAGTTAAAGTAAAGTAAAAGTAAAGTAAAGGTAAAGTTAAAGTATAGTAAAAGTATAAAAACTATGTATGTATAATGCGCATATAAATATATATAATATTAATTTAAATCGTTATATATATTTAATGAAATAAAATATAAATATCGTTATATTTATTATACTGGTTAAGTAATGAGTTGTCAAAAGTGATTCTAGATATTTATAAAAGTTATATACGTTTAATAATAAAGTTCTTTTTTAAACTGAAAACGTCTTTGTACGTTTGAAAATAGATTAATAGAATATTATGGAAACCAATTCTCCACTAACTTTTGCCTAACTTTCGTAAATGACACTTTTTGTTTTTATTTATAAATAGCTTTACAAATTATTCTGAATATCGTTAAGAGGAATAGATTTTCTCAAATCATAGTGGACCTCTCAACAGAGACTTGTAATCATAATTCAATATTTCTGATAATTCAATCATTTAATATATTTTTTTTAATTTCGTCAAAAATCATATTGAAACAAATACGTTCGTGTCAAGTATTATACATTTAATACTTTATTAATATTCTCAAGTTATAATATATATATATATATATATATATATATATATATATACATATACATATCTATTTATATATAACGGTTCATGAATCGTCGGAATTTGGTCGAGGTTATAATGAATGTATGAACATAGTTTAAAATTCTTGAGATTTAACTTAACAAACTTTTCTTATCGTGTCGGAATAATATAAAGATTAAAGTTTAAATTTGGTCAGAAATTTCTGGGTCGTCACAGTACCTACCCGTTAAAGAAATTTCGTCCCCGAAATTTGATAGAGGTCGTCATGACTAACAATGAGAATGTTATTATAACGATTATAGAGTTTTATCATGTTCAAGAAGAATGGATAAAATAATTCGATTACTCGAAGCGTGTGAGTGAAGTTATCGTAAATGAATGAAATAAGATAATAGTGATTCGTCGTATCTTTTGACGTCATCACGATTGATCTTCGAAAAGAAAATCTTTGTAATTTATATTGGATTTGATTATTCGGCGATTAAGGAAATTATGATCCTCTTCGAATTAATGCGATAATCCATTTTGATTTCTCTATCGGATATTTCACTACAAATCCACCTCATTTGTTTTCTTACAACTCACACCTTCTCAACTCATATTTTAAAGTATTTGTCAATATGCTTCATCCAGTGCTGATTCTTGATATACTCCTAACTTTCATATCTGTCGCTCTTCTTTTTCATCTGCCTCAGGAAGAATCTATTTACTTCTACTATACTCTTGGTTTTATAGTATTTTTAGTTCTCCAGTGTCTTTATATTGCTATATGCATTGATATATGTAGTTTGTGATTTCTGGGTTGTTGTTGGGTTTTATATCATCCCTTATATTTCAAATTCCTTGCTTCTTCTATAATCATTGTCATCCACAGTTAATGCTCTCTTCTATTTGCTATGATTTATACTCCCATTTCTAGTTCGGAGCTTTGTCCTTTCGTTTCTTCTTCTTGCGATTAAGCACCGCTTGTAATGGTCCAGAATTCGTAGATATAAATTTCGGAATGAACATTATTAATGTTCTAGGAAGGAAATTGTAATGGCGCGATCTTGACTTGTCAAATTACCAGAATACCTTAGAAAAGGCTGAATCATCAAGAAATATTTTCTTGATATTTAGAGATCAAAGAGAATATAAGAGTCGTGTAACATAGCACATGATGACGTTATGATCTGTGAATCATCATGTTCCATTTAGAAACTCAGCATGAATTACTGTAATATAATCACGTTGATCAAGTGTCATTATATTATTCTAACTCATGCTTCAGCTCCCAACACTTTTTCAAGAATATTCCTATTTTAAACTCGAATGTTTCAGAATTTAGAAACTAAAATAGTTTCTTTTATGATATAATACAGATAGCGCGAAGAGGTAATTGATTTCAGATAAGAATAATTATAAAAATATCTTTGAATGTCTAATATCAGAGGATGATGAAGGATATTGTCCGCAGGGGTTTAGAGTCAGGAGCAAGGTATTGGTTAATGACTTTAGCAAGTACTGAATCAGTTGGATTCTTTGAAGGCAGGTTCAGCCTTTGTGATTTGTCCACAGCCTCCTTTATACTTTGCTCAATCCGTTTTCCAGTTCCAAAGCTTCTCTTTTTCTGAGCTTTGCCAATATACTATCATTTATCATCCAACTTTTTACTGTTAAGGTCGTTTATAGTTTTTGCGGCTTCATCAGCATTTTTCAAAATTTCGAGAACTGGTTCGCAGTTTAGGGTGTTTTTCAGAAATTTCTCATTCAAAGAATGTAAGTCTTGGAGGTAGACGTTGTGTGTATATGTAATTGTTGATGTAGACATGCTGCGAGGTTTCAAAATACTGTTTGCTGATTCTCAATAATTGGTATGGCAATTCTTGTTATAAGGTACGAATGAGTATATGATAGGGTTTCGATAATTATAATGATTTTTTTTTTTTTAGAAAGTCAAAGATCAGTGAAGTTGTTGGTAAGTTTATTGCTAATGTGGTGAATATAAACGATTCCCCGGTAATGTTGGCGAAAGGGCAACGTATCTATCGAGGTTATAATAAGACTGTTTTGATTGAGAAGTCGAAGTTGACTTGCTGGAGCTGTGACAAAACTGTCTATTTTGAAACGGAATTGAAAAGTTATTTTAGCTAGTAAATGCCAAAGGGTCTAACACGGATACGTGTCGAACTATGACTTGGGTTTTGAGAGTTTTTCAGGTGTATAGCTGTGGGTAACATGTGGTTGGATCATCATATCGATTGTTCCTTAGTTGAAGTGACTTTAGGAATTTCGAAGGGTTTGAGCACATATTGTAATCATTAATACATATGATGTTCTAACACAGTTTTGAAGTCAAAGTATAGCTTTAAAAGATATAGGAATCTAAGAGTGATGATACTGGTTATATTTCGAATTGAATTATGCGATTTCAAAATCAGAATATGTAATTGAATTTGAATGAGTATAATTGTTTTGATTTATATGAAAGAATGGATATTGTTGTGAAAGTAGGGAGTATAGTTGATGATTGCTGAATCAGTTTCGAAAAATGAAATATATTAATTGTGAATTTATATATCTCTCGGGTATTACCTACCCATTAAAAAAAGTTTCACAATTAATATTTTGTACAAAAGAAGTTTATTACAGTCTTTATGAAAATATATGTGTATATTTTCTTTAGATGTAATATAGATTTAATGAGTTAATATTAAATTAGACTCATTTGTTTTATGGTTGGAACTAGAATTGAGTAATCCCTAAACCTTTATAAATTGCATAAGTATTTCTTCAATAATATTGAAATTATGAATCATTACTTTGTTATTTGTTGGTTTTCATGAAATTCTTGTGAACTTCGCAAGGTACGAATGATGTTATTTGAAAAGTTTCGAGTACATCGATGATGAAAGTGTAAAATCAAACATATATTCGAATAATACACTTGATTAATTATGAATTGGATTTTTAGTGAATTGAGACAGAGATTGTAATTAATGATGGTTAAGTTGCGGACGAAGGACGTACATCACTGCATATTTGTAATATGAATTAACTGAGTAGTTAAGATTCACACATAATAGCTTAGTACGGGAAGATTTATTATGGTTTAAAAATTTATACATATAAAATATACATATAAATCTTTCGATTGGAAATGAGTTAATACTTCATAACTCGTTGATACAATATATTTGTTGTTGATTCGTAATGATGTCCACAATGATTCTTGAACTGACAGAGTTTGTGATGTTAAGGTCCTGTTGATTCTGACGATACTGACGGCACTGACTGTGTTGATGATGCTATGGTCCTGTTGATGCTGTTGATAAAACAATTCTAGCTTGTAAATCGTACACCATTTTCGATCAAAGTTTCTACTCTACCATCTCTGTTCACTCATCCGATTTACGGTCAGAATTAAATAATCTCTAAGATTTTGGAGATTACATAACTGCCGCATAGATATCTCTTCAATGAAGTTTATGAATTAATACTTCATCGTTTGTTGTTGTTGATATTCCTGGATATTTACAGGGCGTATGACGTTGATTTTCCTTTGTCCTGAATTATTCGATAAGTCCATCTGGTTTTGTCCATAATAGTCCATCGGTCATAATTATAAAGTGCGAGGGTCTTCGCCAAATTAACCTTATACCCGAAGTCAAATATTCCAACTAATTGGGGATTCGAACTGTAACAAGGTCTTAATTCTTTGTTTAATGAATACACCAGGTTATCGACTGTGTGTAATCTAAGGTTTTAATACTTTGTTAACAATTACACCAATTACCCTTGAATGTAATCCACCCCTGTTTTAATGAGTCCGGTGACTATTAATTCATCCTCGTGTCCGGTCAAATGAACAATAATTCGTATTTATAAATATCTCGATTATCGTATCCGATCGAGCATATGTGGTTATATATAACTACGTCAAATTGTAAATCTCTATATTAATCATATATAAAGTCCATTAATAACCCATAGTCCCATTTCCACAAGTGTCGTTCTTTTGTCCAAACCCCAATTATGGTCCAAAGCCCAATAACCCCGTCTTTATTATTTAGTCCAACATCATGATTACTTCGGCCTAAATAAGCATAATAATAACTTAAGTACGAGACATTAATTTAAAAAGGAGAACATAGCTTACATTGATTATTTATCGCGTAGTGTTACACGGGCAGAACTTCAACTTCAAAACCCGTAAAATAACCATTACATTACCTAAAATAACTAATATAAAACTAAACTAATTTATATTATATTATATATATATATATATATGTATATATATATATATATATATATATATATATATATATATATATATATATATATATATATATATATATTACAGAGATAGATAGTAATTGAATTGGTGTAAAGAACTCGGCAGAAGCTCGTGCCTTTTATTGGCAAATTCTGATTTTGGCTGCTCTGCGAGTGCGGAGTTATGTAGGCAATTTCCTCCGCGAGTGCGGAGTTCCCTGGGCCAGCTCACCAACTTTTGGATTTTTACTTGTCGACATATTATAAATATAAATATAATATATAAATAATTTATATAATTATTTAAATATTATATTATATTTATGTGTATAGTTGACTCATAATTTTGGCTCCGTTGTTTCGTACGTTTACGCCCGGTTTATGTCTCAGTTCCGGTTTTTTGAACGTCTTTTCGTATATTTTAATATCGTGTAATTTGCGTTCCGCGACTTGCGTTCTTGTCATTTTTAGACGTTTCTTATCAATAAATTGAACCACTTGGATTGTATCTTGTACATTTGAGCTTTTTGGACGTTTGCGTCTTCAAATCTTCGTTTTAGCCTTTTGTCTTCGTACTTATTTATTTAAACGAATATTACTTGAAAAAAGAACATTTGCAACTGAAAACTTCACATATTAGAAGGATATTGATACTAAATATATGTTCATTTGGAGCACTATCAAATATCCCCACACTTGAACGTTGCTTGTCCTCAAGCAATACCGAACTTGAAATTAAATCACACTTCACTCGAATCACTTTTTTTATTCTCACACTTTATACATCAGTGATTTTGATACGGCGGTATAAACAATGATAGTAACGATATGGTTTACAGTCCCACATGACTATGAAAATTTAGATCCTTTAAGAAAATTGGATCTTTATGAAAACATTTGATCTTTTGAAAATTCATTCTAGCTTTTACCCTAGATAAGTTTTCTGATTTGACCCTTCACCGGTGTTTGCAAATTATTTTTGTGGGTTTTGTGGGTTTCATATTTGAAAATTTTAGCTCAAAACTTATGGTTTTGTATCACCCACTTGCTAACCTTGTATTGGGAAAGCAACACGTCCAGTATACTTGCTCCGTATATTACCTTTCGGTAAACTACCTTCCGGTTGTAAAGGAAAGCGTTGAACAAGCAACTGTTAAGGCAATGTCCCGTGACATGCTTTTAATTATGGTCTATATCATGTCAGATGCAATTACTATCCTTTGTAGGAGAAATAGTAAAGATCACCCTATAGTTTTTCGGTCTGGCACAAGGTCCTGTCTTCGACCATGCTATGCAACCACCGTTCTTGCAGTTGACACCCGATTTGGTTCAGGTGACCTAATGAATTCTGGTGAATTCTTAGGAATTTACGTTCAATGGTAATGAATGCATTGAAAATAGGTTTTCAGAAAACAAATCGGTTTTAATTTGATCAAAATATTTTCTCGTTCAAGCTCGAGTTTAGATATCATCGAATTCCATGAGTTTGTAATTCTCAATCTTTAAGGTCAATCTCAAGGATTGAGTAATATCAGGCTTAAAAGATGATTTTTAATCTTTTAGGAGATTATCCTTTCTGGGGGTCTGATTCATTAGTCTTATCAAGCTAATTTGCACGACACCCTCCCCATTTTACGAGATAGATCCTCTCATGGTTAGGATAAGTCTGACCACTTGGCGACCCTGTTTGATGCTGAGGTCCGTGGATTTCCTGCTGATTTTAGTGATGACTTTTCTAGATTTTTCATCAACCTACAGCTGGTCTGGACGACAACTTCTTGACCTAAATCAAGAAGCGCGTGTCTTTTTAGGAAGACTTTACTTCCTTTTAATGATGGAATTGATTCATCATGTAGATCCATCTCTCTTTCAAATATATTACAGTAAACTGGGTAAAACAGTTAATTTAGTCCAAAACAAAAGCACCTGCAATAAACTTTACAGAAACATGTGATAGATAGTTTTTAATTGAATAACTTGGGACATTCTCCCCACACTTGGCTTTTTCATGCGTCTTTTTATATCTTAATAAATAAATTCAAGCGTTTTAGTTGTTTTTCAATTTATGTCCTTTTCGAGGTAACGATAATTTTTGCATTAACACCTAGTTTTATCGTTCATAAATATGTATAAACATGATTTTGAATTCATTTAGTTGAAATTTTTACAAATTTTCATAAAATTTAGAAAATAAACCAAGTATAAACCCGAGAGAATTTATAACCCTTCCCCACACTTGAGATCATGCAATGCTCTCATTTGCATGAAATCAAACTATAATTATAAATTCATGAGGGTGATTAGTGTAGAAAAGTGATTAAGAATACCCAGTTTGTAATTTCAAAGCTCGTCGAATGATAGATGGTGCACCTCATCGTTCATTCCTTCTTATTTTATCACACATGTTTTTCTTCAAAAACGGCTGCTTTTCTGAACTATTTACTAATATTTGAAAATGCGTCTTTTACTCTAATCGTGCATTTTTATTAACGAGTTATGCACTAACCCGAACCCCTAATTTAACGTTAAGTGGGGTTAGACTTCCCCACACTTAGCTGACGACATGTGAAGTCGGTAGAATAAGTTTCAAGAATTAAAATAGTGAGCCAGTTATTTACATCTCGGGTGGTGTATAATATATCAATATGTTTAAAGTTTAGACCCACCCGATCGTCACTACTTAATTCTTTTCTAAGTGTAGCTTTTAGTAAATGGATATGTCTCTTTTCTGGTTCTTGGTCAAATGGATCGATATACACTGACATACATATTATAGGGTGGACAATTCCTAACATTTCCTTCCGTTCATTCTCGGGATCAAAGGTTTCACCTCTATTACCCAATTGGGTGAAATCCGAGGTGTCATTATCTATTACAGCTCGTAGTTCATCTTCGGTAGATGAATCGTCTATTGAGAATATTGGGTTGGAAGGTTGTGGAATGGTGAATTTTAGGATCGAAGTAGATTCTTCTTCATTAACGGTACTTATCGGTCCCACCATTTTGGTCTCGGGGGTAAAAATTTTAACGTTATCGTTTTCCCAAGAGTACCAATTTGTCACCCTTACTTCTTCTTCATCCATTGATGGATCGATGATTTTGTCGGTAGAGGCTAATGTGTCGATATGTTGTGAAATTGGTAAAATTGAATAAAAAGTATCATCGGGATAATTGGTGATTTCGGAGCTCTCGAATTCAACAAAATTTGATGATATGAGATTTTCTTGCACAATACTCCTCAGATCAACAGGTGTGTAATCTGATAGAGTTTCAGCTTGCCTATTTACAAACTCTCTCATTTGTTCATTTTGAGCATCAAGTTCTTCGAGTTTGATTTTATATAATCTAAAGAATTTTCAGACACATAATTTTCCTCGTCCTCTGGTTGTTGAGTTTGGATATATTCTTGGGAATAATCCCAATTTGAATTGTATTCTTCATAATCATTCCATTCAGGTTCCATGGGTGCGTAATTTTTCATAGGAACATAATAATAACATTCCCATGTTGAATGATAATCTCCACAGATTTCACAACCAGTTATTATTTCGTCATTCGTGATCCAAGATTGACCGAACGAATTTTTATCAACACCCGTTTGAGAGTATTGATTTCGTATGTCATAAAGAGTTTCCAAAATATTTTCGAGATTTTCCATACTACACTTATTACCAAATTTTAGCTACAATGTGGTGCATTTACTAATTATCCTATTAGTTATAAACTAAAAATTATATAAGTTATCAAATTAATAGACTTTTCTGCTTTTGCCCACGTTTCGAATAGCCAATAGATGCAGCAGGTAGCCAGGACCCTTTAAATCGAAAGCCCACCACTCGCCACTAACAAATCCAACTATTACTACGAACCAGAAAATTTGGATGTCTATCAATTTAATCGCTTACAATAATTTTTCGTTGAGATTTAAAGAAGATAAAAATCTATGTAGTAAAAACTAGAGCGTAGAAATGAAAAAGAAAAAGCGCGTCGAAAAACGTCAAAAAATAAAAATGAGAAAGAAAAACGTCGAAACTTATAAGTCTAAAAATTAAATCTAAAAAATTGCGCCTAAAGGTATTAAAGCTTAAAGGAATTCTATATCCAAAACGGCAATAACTTAATTAGGCACTAAAATCTAAAAACTGCGTCGCAAAATTCTAAAGCGCCTAAATCTTAATCTAAAGAAAAAGCACTTAAGAGATTTTACGGCAAAGCCTAAAAATCTAGAAGTATAAAACTAATTACGAACGATAAATATACAAATGTTTAAAATATACAATTTATAAAAAGAGACAAAAAAAAAATAATAAAATTACTTATTTTTATAAAAATATTATTTTTATATTATTATTTTATAAACGCATTAATTTTATAATTAATAATAATATTTAAGCTTAGTATTACAAAATAAATATTAAAACTAGAAATATATATGTTATTTAATTAAACCCTAAATAATAAATAATATATAAAAATTTAACCCTAAATTCGTAATAAATGCAAAGGCTTGACCTGTAAGACCTTGTCCCGCGATCGCGTGGATTTATAGGTGTTACTCTCCGCGATCGCGAAGTTATGTAGACTCAGATTTTAATTGCAGGTTCAAACGCGTTTTTTTTTTCAAACTTAAATATAAATATATTTTTACAAATATATATTAAAAATATAGCATTTCGCCGAATCCCCGGCAGCGGCTCCAAAAACTTGATGTGTGCGAGGTGGGGTACGAAATACTATATATTTTTAATACGAAATACGTTACAAATTACACAAGTTTTAATTATTTATTTACAGATGGGATATACCTAAACCTTGCTACAACACTATAGGCAGTGTACCTAATCGTAGAGTAGTATAGTTTTTAGTAAGTCCGGTTCGTTCCACATGGAGACGACTTATTTAACACTATATTTTTAAACAATTATATTTGTACAAAATATATTATATATAGTAATAATATATAAAAGGGGGTTTACCATTTAATGACCGGTTTGTCGATTTTATATTTTAAGTCACAATTAAAACCTAATGCAAAATATAAATGACGATAATTAAAGTAGCGAAAATTAAAATGCGATAAGAAATAAAATAAAGGAATTATGCTTAATTAAACTTCCGTAATCATGATGTTTGACGTTTTAATTTATTACCCTGGGTTAATTGTCCTTTGTCCTGAATTATTCGATAAGTCCATCTGGTTTTGTCCATAATAGTCCATCGGTCATAATTATAAAGTGCGAGGGTCTTCACCAAATTAACCTTATACCCGAAGTCAAATATTCCAACTAATTGGGGATTCGAACTGTAACAAGGTCTTAATACTTTGTTTAATGAATACACCAGGTTATCGTATGTGTGTAATCCAAGGTTTTAATACTTTGTTAACAATTACACCAATTATCCTTGAATGTAATCCACCCCTGTTTTAATGAGTCCGGTGACTATTAATTCATCCTCGTGTCCGGTCAAATGAACAATAATTCGTATTTATAAATATCCCGCTCATCGTATCCGATCGAGCGTATGTGGTTATATATAACTACGTCAAATTGTAAATCTCTATATTAATCAAATATAAAGTCCATTAATAACCCATAGTCCCATTTCCACAAGTGTCGTTCTTTTGTCCAAACCCCAATTATGGTCCAAAGCCCAATAACCCCGTCTTTAATATTTAGTCCAACATCATGATTACTTCGGCCTAAATAAGCATAATAATAACTTAAGTACGAGACATTAATTTAAAAAGGAGAACATAGCTTACATTGATTATTTATCGCGTAGTGTTACACGGGCAGAACTTCGACGTCAAAACCCGTAAAGTAACCGTTACATTACCTAAACTAACTAATATAAAACTAAACTAATTTATATTATATATATAAATATTATATATATATTACAGAGATAGATAGTAATTGAATTGGTGTAAAGAACTCGGCAGAAGCTCGTGCCTTTTATAGGCAAATTCTGATTTTGGCTGCTCCGCGAGTGCGGAGTTTTGTAGGCAATTTGCTCCGCGAGTGCGGAGTTCCCTGGGCCAGCTCACCAACTTTAAGATTTTTACTTATCGACATATTATAAATATAAATATATTATATAAATAATTTATATAATTATTTAAATATTATATTATATTTATGTGAATAGTTGACTCATAATTTTGGCTCCGTTGTTTCGTACGTTTACGCCCGGTTGATGTCTCAGTTCCGGTTTTTCGAACGTCTTTTCGTATATTTTAATATCGTGTAATTTGCGTTCCGCGACTTGCGTTCCTGTCATTTTTAGACGTTTCTTATCAATAAATTGAACCACTTGGATTGTATCTTGTAAATTTGAGCTTTTTGGACGTTTGCTTCTTCAAATCTTCATTTTTGCCTTTTGTCTTCGCACTTAATTATTTAAACGAATATTACTTGAAAATAGAACATTTGCAACTGAAAACTTCACATATTAGAAGGATATTGATACTAAATATATGTTCATTTGGAGCACTATCAGGATGTCTGACACTATTAGACTCTGTTAGACGTACAAGTGAAGTCTCACTCGTACGGCTGACAAGCTCATACGCACGGTTGAGCTGAGCCGAGTCACAAATCTAATCTGAGTAAACATACACGAGTGAGTGATCACCCTCTCGGCTGAGACAGATCACTCGTACGAGTGACAGCTGACTCGCGCGGTTGAGCCTCTCATTACACACACATCACTCAGATTTGGTATCTGTATTCGATTCTCTCTCAACCTAAATCACTCAAGAGGTGAATAATAGCTCTAGGTGTTAATCTAATCACACAATCCATTGTTGTGGTTTGACTAAATTAATCCCAAAAAACACAATATTCACTAGATTGGTTTGATTCCCTAATTCCGCCTTTATGTGAATTAAACTTGTTGATTTCGAAGTTCCTAGTCATGTTTCATCAAAAGGCATCTTTGACTTTTTGTGTCATAAAAAGTACAAGGGATAAAAGGACAAAAAGTTAGGCTGGTGCTAGAAATCCTAAAGCTCAAAAACTCAGTGCTCAAAAACTTAGTTAAACACTGCTCGAAGACGTAGTCAACTAGTGCTCGAAAACTTTGAACCTTTGTGCTCAAAAACCACCTGCTCGAAAACTTCTGCTCGAAAACTGCCTGCCAAAAAATCTAGATAATCCAAAAAAAAGATCATTTTTACGCGAGATTTAAATTTTCACGACAGAAAATTTTTCGACCCCAAAAACCACCTGAAAACGCACGATTTTGAACGAAATTTGCTAGAAAATTTTGAAAAAAGTCAAAAATTTTCCTCAACCCCTCGGTCACATATTAGTTCATATCTCAAAAGTTTACAACATAAATTTTTGTTGAAAAATTTTGGAGGGAAATCCAAAACGTGCACTTAACAGACACTTAACGGACGCTTAACGGAAAGTTAACGAAAACCAACGAAACCTCATTTTAAAAATTTGATTCACGTGAATCATATTTTGAGGGGGAGAAAAGTGATATTTCTTAAGTTTTCTTTGTCATGTCGCGGTTTGTTCGTAAACCTTGTATGTCTGAAGCCCCTTGTTGAACACCCGTCCATTTAACATGGAAAAGCATAATGATCACGTGTCCTCCGATGTTGAGGAAGAGGTACAATTATACACTGATATTACTCATGAATATTACAACTCTGTGCATAATAATTATGTGTTTCTATCTGATGTATTGCTAACTTTTCCTGAAACACCTCTTGATCAAAATGATACAATTGTATGAAGCTCTACTTGTTATACCCCACTCCCACATGTCCAAATGAAACTGCCCATTAAATCTGAATCTGTGTCTTTTAATGACGAATGTGTATTTCCTATACTATCTGATATGTTAGTAGATAACTTTGCCAAGATGAATAGAGACCTTAGATCATATGCTAGTCAAATTAGCATACTAAAGAATGAAAACTCTAGGTTGAAATCAGATTTGGAAATAAAAGTGTCAAATCATACTTATTTGAAAATAAAACAAGATCTAGCTGAAAAAGTAACTGAATTAAAGAGCTAGAAAGTAGTGTGAAACTCTTACGGATAGAAAGGACAGATTTAAACTGAGGAATGCAGTTCTCACAGAAAAAGTTAACAATGCAGAAAAAGAAATTAAGAAGCTTAATAATTCTAAGATACTTTTTCTAGAGACTATAGAACAGAAAACTAGAAATCCTTTGAGTGACCTGGCTGAGAAGACTTCTGAATGCTCTATGTTAGTTACAGAAAACTTAGACTTAAAAACCAAACTAAGTCTGTCTGAAGAAAAAATTTACAAAACTAACCAAGCTAAAGTAGTCTTAGATGGTCACATTTCTAAACAGGTTCTGTTCATGTATCGACCCAAAAACTCCTACCGAAAACACCACAGGTTAGGGTTTGAAAATCCTCAAATACAGTCTAAAATCTCCAAAGTCGAACCTAGTCAATATGATGGTAAATAAATAAGATAGGTTTGCCAAAAAGACTCACTTTTGCCAATGAAAGTGAAATTGAGGAGAGAATAGCCAATCGATCAACAAAAATGAAACGTGAGATGTCGTTAATTTATGACAAAATAAATGCAACTTATATGAGAAAAGATGGTTCATATTATAACACCCCTCTCGATTTATTTAATGATTTTGAAAGTTTGAATGCTCAAAATAGTCCTAAAAAGTGTATAATCTATTTACCAACCTTGGTTTTAGAAAGATACATCATCAGTCTGGAGGATAAACTTGATGAAAACAAAATCAAATATATTGACAGCGAACTCAAATTTCAAATGATCATTCAGGCTTTACAACACCAAATCTCTGTCATTGAATCCCAAAACAACAAACTGGTCTGCAATGCTCATAAACTTGAAAATCAAATTGCAAATCAAGTTGTTAATTTTTGTGAATTGATATCAAAGAACACTGAATCACGGGACTCAAATCCAAGATCCGTGAAGGACTCCATCAATTGTGAAGGTCTTGCACAAGAACTCAAAGACTTCAGTGATTCTCTTTTGACCAAGTTTGACATTGTTGAACTTAGGTTAGAATCATCTATGTCCAAATCACTAGATCACTTCTTAGAATCTCAATCCAAGATTCCCGAAGTTAAGTTAGAACCACAACCCGATAAAGAACCTATCTCTTTAGCAGCTCAGGATGATGAGACTGACTTTACTCAATTTGTTGACAAGCTAGAACGAGAAAACATAGATTTACAGGTTAAATGTGAAACCTATAAGAAAATTCTAGCAACAATTGAGAAAATGCCTGAAGTTCTTAGTGTAGAATCTACCTATAACTTTAAGGAAGGAGAAGTCTTAGTTTCGGTAGAAGATCTATGTCTAGAAATTAGGGGCTTAAAATGTTCTGTGAACCTACTCGAAAAGGAAAAGCTTATTTTGCATGACCAATGTGATTTTTTAAAAACTATGGACTTAGCTAATAATACCATTTATGCTGAACATAATGTGTCCATTATTGATATAAAACGCATGGTCCCAAACGATCCTTCTATGCTTGGTTCTTATAGAATGTTTCCCGGACTCAAAGCTAAACAAGCTTCCACTGACACTCCAAAACCAAAAGTGTCAGGTGGTATCCAAGTTACTGAGTCTGAATTGTCCAATGCTTCAACGTCTACTCCCAAGACTATGAAAAAGCAGGTGACTTTTGCCAACACCAATCCCAAAACCATAGTGCACCAATCCTCAATGTACTGGAAGACTGCTTCACGTAAAACACCAAAGACCTTGGAGGTTCTAAAACTAAAAGACAACGATCCTCCAAAGTCTATTAAGACAGTGAGGAAATCTCCCATGAATTTAAAAGTTCACCTGGATAACCAACCCAAAAAGTCCTTTAACCCCAAACCAAAAGAATGAGGTTCTCCAAAGTCAACGGTGACTCCGAGAAAAAGATCCTCGAAACCAAACGAACCTAAAGTTACCCAACCCAAACCAAAGGAATTTAACGTTGCCCTGCCCGTAGCATCCAAGTTCTCAAGAAAAAAGATTTACTCCAGTTACCATACTAAGATCAAACGTTCGTTTCTGGAAACAACTTATGGGAAAAATAGGGAGATTATGGGGCTTCGCGATCAATATGGTTGGCTTCCACACAAACCCATGAAGTCATCCATAGGTCCGAGAAATACCCCGCACACCAAAGAATAATCTTGATAAACAAGTGTCAAATAAGAAATGGACAACCAAACCATTTTCAACAACAAGATCCACTTCTTCTTCAAAACCAACTAAGTACTCTTCTTCTGAGTTACTTAAACTTAAGCCGAGATCCGTTTCTCTAGCTATGTAAAAATATTTTCCATCATCCTTGATTCCACAAAATCAACCTTTTAAGGATACGCCATGTATCAAACCCAAGTGAAATTCAATGTCCATAAGTCAGATCGACAATGCCTATAAATGATATTCAAATTCGACTTTCGAAAAATGATTTGACTTCAAAATAGTTCTTGGATACAACGGTTCAAGACCCGAACTTAACCCGCTGACACCTGACTAGCACTCAGGCATGTCCCACTCGCAACCTCGGATGACCCTTATGTGTTGCTTGAACCTATCCTTTCTCCAACCTCGCCCAATCCTACAGTTACTCCAAAGCCAAATTAAACCAGATCCATAACCATTGGTACATCTACTTCTGTAGTTGTAGGCGAATCACCATCCATTGAGAAAGACTCATTTAAGTTTCTTCTCCTAGATGAACTTAAAAACTACATGTGTCTAGCGGGAGCAATGCATGTGCCTAGGGGGAGCAATGAACAAAGGAGGGAAATGGCAGTAATCAAAATCGAATACATCAAACAATTTTTCGGGGGAGAAGGAGGGAATGATGGTTCCCATATAGATCTGTATGGGAACCGCACTTCAAAAAAGGTTTTCACCAAAACCTTATATTGAGTATGCACACTTTTCAGTGTATGCCCCGCGCCTCAAATGCCTTCCACTCTTTCTCTTAAAAACATTTCAGTGGAAATGTCAAAAAGTTTTTAGGGGGAAAAGGAGGGAATGATGGTTCCCATATAGATATAGATCTGTATGGGACCCGCACTGCAAAGAAGGTTTTCTCCAAAACCTTAAATAGCCCATGTCTCAACTGCCTTCCAATCTTTCGAATCAAAACCTATATTGTTGAGCAGCAAATTGTCAAAGTATGTTTCAATCCAAAATAATCATATTTTGAGGGAGAAAAAAAGACCAAGAAAATAAAGGTTTTATCAAAATATGACACGTCATATTTTGAGGGGGAGGATTAAAGGATTAAAACCGAAATGAGTTCAATCCAAAATGGCTTCTTCATACTTCCGTGTAGAACCCGCATCTCAAAGTGGTGCCAAACACACTTCAAAGTGGTGTTAAACTGATATGCTCGAATTGAACGGTTTATTTATGCGGTGTCGTTAGGTCGCAAAACATCAAATCAGGATATCAACAGAAGAAGTTGATTGTTTAATTTATATATGCTGGGCCTAAATCTATTATTCTTTCCTATGGGTTAGCAAGGGCAAATATAACCTAGGGCAGTTCCTTAAGCGGTCGAATTTGAAACGGAGCTTATTCAGATAATTTAGTAATTAAGATTGGTTTTGTACACAATTTAGTATCTGAGACTAGTGGCCAGGTACACCTTGTGTGTAGAGGCATGATCCTTTTGGTCCCAATAAATTGGCGATTGTTCGGAAAATCCAACAACCAAGTCCAACCGGTTAATTCTAGAAACCACTTTATCTGAAATATCAAATTGTGTAAAGGCAATAGTTGGGTTGATTTGATTTATAATTGTATTTAAAATATTAAAGTAATATAATTAAAATAAGCTAGCTAGCATGCAACAGCTAAGGACAGAGAAGACGTGGTTCATCATGATTTAAGATAACGTAGTGTCGGGATGATTGCGAGGCACTCCTTGGATAGATATACCTTGGTGTAAACACTAGATTCCCTACTAATTACTTTCTCGATTAGCATGTCACGAGGAACTAGGATATCGTGATTCTGATCGGATGGACTATGCTCAACACCCGACGCTTTATTCGGTTTAAGGATATAAGCGGCCCATCTTGGATGCAATGCATACCTTGAGCTCACGAATAAAGTAGCATAGCCATATATATATAATATCCAACCTTTATTAACACCTTAGTGTATCACCCAAGTGAGTGGTTATGATTATGTTTTGAATTCTAGTATGTCAATGGGTTGGTAAAATCTAAGGGTTTGTAGACAAATTAGAACCTATGACAGTTCTCAGTCATCCTTAAAGATTTATAAACTTAGTTTGTATTGTAGTGCGTGAAACTCCCATTTATGATTTAAACCAGCCTTTACTTAAATCTACCCAATAAATCCCTTAGTTATCCAATATATACTAAACTGATAGTGGTTCCATAGCTTCTAACCTTGACCATGCTCAAGTGGTCCTATAGTATATCAACACTGTACTCCACTGTTGGACAGTATTTCCTCGAGTCTTATACTCTTGACAAATTTCTTGATCTGATCCTATGGTAATTCCCCATGTACTTTATAGTATTTCTGATGGATTCATACCTTGACCAATGTATAAACACAGATAATTAATCACCTTATAATTGTCGACTATATAAAAGGTTTTAATCACGTTTATTGGTGGAAGGACGATAATAACGAGGTTTAATATCATAGACAGAAAGTGAATACGAAACGATAAAATCATGGCAAAAAAACAAGCAATTACTCACACATCATGGCAACAAGCATTTCTAATATTAATAACTCACAAACATCCAACAAGAATACTATAATAAATTAATAAAAGAAAAGGATAGATATTACCGTATAATGTCACAGAATAACACTTGTATTTCTTCATAATATCCATAGCATTACAATGCTCGATAACTTCTACTGCTAACTACATACTAATCTCCTATTGATCACTAGAGAGCGACAATAGAGAGATAATTACATTTCCTAATCTCTGTACTTTTCTCTCTAGAATTTAGATAGAGAAACTAGAGAGAGAGAGAACTAATCTCCTATTGATCACTAGAGAGCGACAATAGAGAGATATCTAGAGAGAGAAGTGAAGAATGAGTGTGTGTTGAAATGGTGGGATGAAGCCCCCATTTATAGGAAATGCTTGATGGCAAAGTTGTAAATAAATGGCTGAAAAAACCATGGCAGGCCGTTTGGCAAGCCGTTTTTCAAGGCTATTTTTGGTGCCCGTTTAGTGGCAAGCCGTTTTCCTTTATGGTAGGCCATTTAGCAAGCTGTTTGGCAAGCCATTTGCTGGATCGTAACTCGTCTTTCACCGTTTTTGCTCTAGAATCTTCGTTTTAGCTCCGTTTTTGACGATTCTTACTCCCACGCGTTCGTAATTAAATATCCTAAAACATGAGATTAAGTAAATAAACTTTTCCAAAATTTATAAAATAAGTTATTTAAATGTGAGTTAAACGTCAGCCGGTTTTGCTCGTTTTTCCCCGTTTTTCATCCGTTTTTAGTGAGTGTTGAAACATAGCCTTTGTAATGACATAATCTACCAAATGAAGCAAATAAATTCTTATTTAGATGATAATGTCAATTACTTTATCATAAATGGGCTAATATCAGGGGTAAAAACGTGACTATTTAGCCGATATCATAAACATCAAAACGGCTTTTGCACACATAACACTGTAAAACCCGGCCTTTCACATCAAACTCACCCAAAACGTTAAAGAGTCAAATTTCAGTAATGATGGAGGATGTGTCCTAGTGACTGCCTCAGGAGGATTTGTCTAGATGACTTCCTCAAACAAAATAGTCATTAAATGACGGAGGATGTGTCCTAGTGACTGCCTCAGGAGGATATGTCTAGATGACTACCTCAAATGTGAAATGACCCAACAACTTGATGCAAATTAAGTGTTTGAAGTCTTGAACTGCCTAAGGGGTTTCAAAAAACCTTGAATAGAAACCCTGCTTATCAGCTGGAAATTCTCTATCAATGCCTTATTACATTTATAAGGTGGGACCTTAACGTCAAACATGGTCCAGTGGTCAGACTTATCTTAATGAGTAAGATTTGTCTAGTTCAATGGAGAGGCAATATGACAATGCTTAGGCTTACCTTGGTAGATTTATCAGACCTCTGAAAGGATGATCACCTTAACGATCAGTCGGCATTTAAGCCTGATCACACACACTCCTTAAAGAGTGCAACAACTGAAAGAGATGTGTCACCTCATGAGATATCAATGACTTCAGAACTCGGTGTAACATCTTCCTACATTACGTCAATTTTTACCGGCACCAATGCGGTGTTAGGTACCGTTGGAAGGCTTGGTATAACCAAGAGCGGCATAGTCGCACAAAAGTCCCATGATACTTTAATCATGGAGGTGGATTGCTTGCTAACACCGACTGGAACTTTGGTGACCAGTCATCCTCAACATCCACCGAGGTTAAACATGGACCTACCAATACCGGTGAGGTCCCCAAATTCGAAAACAATTTTGCTTACCTTAACCTCTTTGTTTCTTCTTAGCAGGTACACGTTCCATCTCTGACGATAATCATATATGCTCTCTCAGCTATTTTGCGATGAACACTGGATGCCATATTCATGCTACACATGCGGAACACGGTACACCATATTCATCATACGGGGAGAATGACACACGAGTCAAAATGAAACCAATCACGATCATGAAAAATACGACTCAACACTTGAGAGGGAGCAAAAGAGGTCTTCATAACCAAGAAAGATCATCAAGCCATTTTTAAGACCTCTTCGTCTGAACCCCAGAAGAAGACAAAATAAATCAATCATAACACTCTAAGATCAGTTCATCCTATGTGCAAAAGTTCGTGCTCAAAGCTGATAGCATCAAAAGCTTTATAGCTTCAAACCAAAATCAAATCCCAGAAGAAGGTTGCACAACAGACTGCAAGAGAATGATCAAGGGAGGGTTACATTTGTTGAAAACCCCACACAAAGGACTAATGCTTGAAAATCTAGGTGGAGACTATTGACAATCAACACTGTTTTGAAAACTCCATGCCAAGGGGAGATTGTTGACAATAAATATTGTCTATTATATGTGGCATGTGGTTTTAGTCTTACTAATGTAATAGGTATTTACTTATTATTCTATTAGTTAGTTTTACATTGGTAAATCATATTTACCACCATTGTAACTAAAGGAGGTTGCTAGTATATAAAGAAATCTCCCACTTATTTTACATTTAGTTGAGTTAATCTAATATTGCAAGTGTTACTTACATATTCCCTCTACCTTCTCTCTAGTTCATCGTAAACCCACTTACGATAACAAAACCAATTGACCTCAGCTAGATTTGGGACTAACAATATATATATATATATATATATATATATATATATATATATATATATATATATATATATATATATATATATATATATATATATATATATATATATATATATTTTAATATATATATATATATGTATATATATATATATATATATATATACGTATATACACAATTATCCCATGGTTAACCCCTTAACCTTAAACACACGAAGGTTGGCCGAAAACACACGTGCCTTAGTGAATCCGAAAGCACACGCGATTCACTACCTTCATCTCAACTACAACTGGGGTTGGCCAAAACCACGCGCGCCCAGTGAATCCGAAAACACACGCAATTCACTACCCCAATCCATACGACAATAGGGTTGGCCTAAAGCACACGCGCCCTAGTGAATCCGAAACCACACGAGATTCACTACCCTAAGCCATAACAACAACAATGGGAATGTTAGAAACCACACGCGACATTGTGAATCCGAAACCACACGCGATTCACTTCCCAAATCACCTCAACAACATCAACGGGGTTGGCTGTAAAGACCCGTCCTAGTTCATAAGAACGAATACAATAACATATGATTACATTTTGAGGTATTTGACCTCTATATGATACATTTTACAAATATTACATTCGTTTTAAAAGACAAACTTTCATTTCATCAAAAGTTGACAGGCATGCATACCACTTCATAATATCCAACTATAAATGACATAATCTGTCATTTACTTAATCATAATCTTTACTGAACTCAACGACTTGAATGCAACGTCTTTTGAAATATGACATGAATGATTCTAAGTAATATCTTTAAAATGAGCAAATGCACAGCGGAAGATTTCTTTCAATCCTGAGAATAAACATGCTTTAAAGTGTCAACCAAAAGGTTGTTGAGTTCATTAGTTTATCATAATCGATCATTATCATCATTTTAATAGACCACAAGATTTTCATTTCCATTTCTCATAAATATACGTCCCATGCATAGAGACAAAAATCATTCATATGGATTGAACACCTGGTAACCGACATTAATAAGATGCATATAAGAATATCCCTATAATTCCGGGACATCCTTCGGACATGATATAAAAACTCGAAGTACTAAAGCATCCGATACTTTGGATGGGGTTCGTTAGGCCCAATAGATCTATCTTTAGGATTCGCGTCAATTAGTAGATCGGTTTACTAATTCTTAGGCTACCAAGCAAAAAGGGGCATATTCAGCTTCGATCATTCAACCATATAATGTAGTTTCGATTACTTGTGTCTATTTTGTAGAACATTTATAAAAGTAGCGCATGTATTCTCAGTCCCGAAAATATATATATTGCAAAAGTATTTAAAAAGGGAGTAATGAAACTCACATATTGTATTTCGCAGTAAAAATACGTATAACATCATTGAACAAGTGCAAGGTTGGCCTCGGATTCACGAACCTATATTAATTATATATATTTATATGTTGGTCAAAATTTGTCTAACAATTTAGGTCAGGTCATAGTGTATCACAATCCTAATGCTCGAGACTAATACGCAAAAGTCAATAAAAGTCAATTTGACTCAAACTGATTTCCAAAATTTATACATGATTATTATATAGTTTAAATATCGTCGTTTTGTATTTTTAAATATTTTTTTTAAAAGATTTATTAGAGTAAATAATATAATTCATTTATTAATAAATAAAATTTTATATAAAAATATACTTTTATATATCTTAAGTAATAAAATTTATAAAGTTCATTTAATATCATAATATATTATGATAGGTTTTATTAAGGTAATTATATTATTTGTATTACATATTTATTTGACAAAATAACATTGATAATAATAATAAGTAAAAGTTGTATTATTTTGTAATAATAATTATTATTATTCTATTAATAAAAATAAAAATATCAATATTTATATTTACTAAAAATGATATTATGAAAAAAAAAATGATAATTCTAATTATGATAACTTTAATATTTACGATACTTTTTAATATTAACTTTAAAATAATAATTTTATTTCAAATGATAATAATAATGAAAATTTATAATAACAATGACATTTTTATTAAAATGATAATTTTTGTTAAAATGATAGTTTTAATACTAACGATACTTTTAATAATAATAGTAATGATAAAAATAATAAGAACGATAATTTTATGTAAATCAATATCTTATAATATTTTAATTTCATCATGATACTCATACACATTATTTCTTAATCAATTCATTTAATAGCTTTTAATCATCTTTTATATCGCGTTCTTGTTAATGATAATAATAGTAATTATAATAATTAGGTGTTATTAATATTAGTTTTTAATTATAATAGTATTAATGATAATAAATATTATGATGATAATACTAATAACTATTTTAACGATAATAATAATAATAATACTAATTATAACTTTAACGATAATAACGATAGTAATAATAATAAAATAACAAATTTTTAATGATAATACCTTTTATTGATAATGATGATGATGATGATAATAATAATAATAATAATAATAATAATAATAATAATAATAATAATAATAATAATAATAATAATAATAATTAGATAAAAACTATAACGACGATAATAACGACGATAATAATAATCATTTTTAATAATAATACAAAAATTCAATTGACTATAACTTCTAATCCGTTCATCGAAACCATTCGATATCTAAATGAAAAGTTCTTAATTTTTCGCTATCTTTCCAACGACGTGAATATCATATACCTTATCTCAACCACATATGTTACTAATTCATAATTCAACATATCCTATCTAATGACAAGATCAAAAGTACAAGCATGCATAATCCTATATACTCGAGCACTAGTCAAGGATACACTATTAATATATAAAAAATTAAATTATGAGTACTCACATATCAATATTGAGATTCAATATTCCAGGAAAGGTACGTAGACACAACGGAGATGATAAACACTAATTTGACCTCACGAGCATACCCTCAAGCATTACACATGTCCTCCATAGCTATAACCCATAATTTCCTTAGCCCTATCCCACTCGAAAAACTCATTTTGAAATCATGCGAGCAGAACCTCGTCGCAGTATTTTTATGTATAATACATAATAATATCACTCCCAATAATACTAATACTAATAATAATAAGATTAATATTAATATTAATAATAATAATAATAATAATAATAATAATAATAATAATTATGATTTATATGTATATATTGAGAGGAGTACGAGAGACGGATGAAGGGAAAATGAATTCACAAATGAAAAACGTCGTGCTTTATGTATCTCCTATCCAACCACACCCCATGCGATCGCATGGGGTTTGTGGATAAAATCCATGCATTCGCATGATATCATTTACAAGCTGGCATCCATGAAATTTCTTGCCGACACCCATTACTTAATATTATATATATAATTTATATTTAATTTACATAATTAATTATATATTATATTAAATATACGTTCATAGTAAAAATGTAATTTTAGTTCCAATGAGTCGTATCTTGTCACTCGACTTATGTACCACTTTCAGTTTTTCGAACGCACTTTCGTACGTTTAGAAAACTAGCCTTTTACGTTACGCGACGTGTACCCTTATTAATAATTTGACTTACTCATCAATAAATTTCCTTATAAAAATGTAATTTATAAAATTGAGCGTTGTGGTCATTTGCTTCTATAAATCAGTGACTCGTTGTTTATCAAAATATATTATTTTAAATCAGGATGTTTTATGACTAAGTTAAAATATATATATTTTTATATTTTCATTTCGAAATATAAATTTGGGACAATATATAATATATAGTTTTTCAAAACTAATTATATTCAAATTTATATATCTTGAAATGGTTTAAGTAATAAGAAATATTATTTCGTAACATTTGTATTTTTAAAGTTTAAAATTGATATACTTTATTTATAAAAAAAATTGTTTACAAAGACATTTTAATATTCCAATTATTTTATATTCCAAATCATTTTATCACAAAGGTTATAATAGTAGAAGTTGTTATGTCATAAGACATTCTTAAAAAGTCTATTATATCGAAATGACGTTTTCGTTTATGAACGTAAAATCATATATGAATCATATCAGGTTTCAAGCTTTTAACTTCTAGTTTAATCATGACTCGTAGGATTAAGTGTAAAGGAAAAATCAAATGTATTGAATCATCTTATTGTGAAATGTCGATCTTTTTAACTTGTCAATATCTATTTTCTAATTTACCTATATTCCCTAATTTCACTTTCACAATACCTAATATGAAGGTTAATTAATTTATCTTATCAAAAGTCACGAGGTAATTATTGTAAGGCATGTATTGAAATTTAACAGAAATTTTCACTAATCTGACTTGCTCTCGCTACTTGACACCTTGTCCTTACCCCAAGATCACTTTACCATTTATTTTGAATATCGTTAAATAGAAAAGGTTTCTTAAATCAAAGTGGACCTCTCAACAGAGACTCGTAATTATACAATGTATCTGATAAATCAATCATTTGATATTATCTTCCGTTGATAAATATTTTGAAATATTTACGTTCATCTAAAGTATTATTCATCTAATACTTTCTTAACGTTCTCAAGCCATATAATAGACTTCGTAACTTATTCTCATACTAACTAAACATTTAATGTTTCATTAATATTTCTTAATTTAATAATCACACATATGTATATATTCATACATATCTATTTACACATAATTGTTGGTGAATCGTCGAGAGCAGTCGTAGTGTAATTGGTCATATGAACATAATTCAACGTTTTTGAGATTTCAATATTACAGACTTTGCTTATCATGTCGGAATGATATAAAGATAAAGTTTAAATTTGGTCGAAAATTTTCGGGTTGTCACAGTACCTACCCGTTAAAGAAATTTCATCCCCGAAATTTGATCGAGGTCGTCATGGGTAACAATAAGAATGTTTTCCTAACAAATATGAGCTGATAAATAGAATTTTATCATCATTGAGTAATATGGAATAAACAGTCCGTTTATGTGAAGAGTATGAGTGAAGTTATCACAAAAGAGTGAAATGAGTAAATGTAGATTCGTCATTTCTTTTGACGTAGATAGAATTGATTCCCGAAGTTCAAGGGATTTGGAGAAAATCTTCGTAATAAGATTTGATTCTTCGGTATTTAAGGAAATTAGGATCTTCTTAGATTAAATATGATAACCTACTCTGTCATATTTTTCGCTATAAATCCATTCCCTTCGTTTTCCTTATTTCTACAACTCACACCTTCTATTCTTTCTTCCTTAACTAATATTTTTAAAGTATTCGTCAATATGCTCCATCCAGTGCTAATTCTTGATATACTCCTCACTTTCATATCTGTCGTTCTTCTTTTTCATCTACCGTTAGAAGAATCTATTTACTTCTACTATACTCTTGGTTTTATAGTGTTTTTAGTTCTTCCGTGTCTTTATATTGCTATATGCATCGATATATACGGTTTGTAACTTCTGGTTTGTTGTTGAGTTTTGTATCTTCCCTTATATTTCGATGTCCCTGCTTCTGTCTTCTATAATCATTGTCATCCCCAGTTAATGCTCTCTTTTATTTGCTGCGATTTATACCCCAATTTCTATTTGGGAGTTTTGTCCTTTCATTTCTTCTTCTTGCGATTAAGCACCGCTTGTAATGGTCCAGAATTCGCAGATATGAATTTCAGAATGAACATTGTTAATGTTCTAAGAAGGAAGTTATAATGGCACGATCTTGACTTGTCAAATTACTAGAATTCCTCGGAAAAGGCCGAAGCATCAAGAAATATTTTCTTGATATTTTAGAGGTTAAAGAGAATAAAAGAGTCGTGTAACATAGCACATGATGACGTTATGATCTGTGAATCATCACGTTTCATTTAGAAACTCAGCATGAATTACTGTAATATAATTACGTTGATCAAGTGTCATTCTATTATACTAACTCATGCTTCAGTTCCCAACACCACTTCAAAAACATTCATATTTTAAACTCGAAGGTTTCAGAATTTAGAAACTAAAATATTTTCTTTTATGATGTAACACAGATAGCGCGAAGTGATAACTAATTTCGGATAAGAATAGTTAAGAAATATCTTCAGAAATATGGAGGATATTTATAATGAAAGATACGATGATATCTTAGAATTTCTAATATCAGAGGATGATGAAGAATATTCTCAGTAAAGGTTTAGTATCAGGAGCAAGGTATTCGTTAATGACTTCAGTAGATCTGAATCATTTGGATTCTTTGAAGACAGGTTCAGTCTCTGTGATTTGTCCACAGCCTCCTTCATACTTTGCTCAATCCGTTTTCCAGTTCTAAAACTTCTCTTTTTCTGCGCTTTGCCAGCACACTATTCATTATTATCAATCTTTTTACTGTTAAGGTCGTTTATAGTTTTTGCTGCTTCATCAGTATTTCGAGAACTAGTTTGTAGTTCAGGGTGTTTTTCAGAAACTTCACATTCGCTTTATGTAAGTCTTGGAGGTAGACGTTATATGTATATACATAATTGTTGGCGTTGAAAAGCTACAGAATTCAAAATACTGATTGCTAATTCCTGGTAATTGGTACGTCAGTTTTTGTTACAAGATGCGGGTGAGTATACGATCGGGTGAGTATACGATCGGGTTAATGTTCAAATATTCTTGTTGTAATATATAGTTATATACTACAAAAAGTTTTCCGTACGCAACAGAGGGGTGGTCACCGCAATGCGCGGCTAATCACCCTGCTTGTTTTTATTACCATTAGTATTATTAATAATAATAAATATTAATAATAATAATAATAATAATAATAATAATAATACTAATAATAATAATAATAATAATATTAATAATAATAATAATAATAATAATAATAATAATAATAATAATAATAATAATAATAATAATAATATTATTATTATTATTATTGTTATTATTGTTATTATTATTATTATTATTATTGTTATTCTTTTAGGGTTATGCTAAGGTGTGTGCATACACAAACATATTTTAATAAAGTCATATATATATATGTGTGTGTGTATGTGTGTGTGTGTGTGTGTGTGTGCGACGTGTGTGTGCGCGTGTGTGCGCGCGCGCGTGTATATCAAATCTACATTAATTCATTATATTTATCATTTTTATTGAAAATTCACTTATAAAGTTTGTTATTTATAAAAATTACGACTTCACTTAATAAGTTTAATTTATTTAATAAATGTATTTAATTTGAACATACGTTAGCAAAACCCTATTATTATTATTATTATTATTATTATTATTATTATTATTATTATTATTATTATTATTGTTACTGTTATGATGTTTTCTAATTTTTTTGGTATATATATATATATATATATATATATATATATATATATATATATATATATATATATATATATATATATATATATATATATATATATATATATATATTGCAACTACAAAAAATAATTCTATAGTCTAAGTAAGTATCAAAATCTTCAAATTTAACAAAATCTAGAGACAACCAGAAAAGACATCAAATATCCTTAACCTGATCCCAAGATTATCCCCCAATTAATTTGTCATATCTTTTTTTCTTATGATGAACATGTTACGAATCCTTGAACTTCAAGGGCATCAAACTTAAGATTATCTACATGAAGATAACCTGATATAACTAATTTCAGTTTATGTGTTTTTTAAAAAGGATCATTTCGTTACAGCCAAATATAATATACAGAGGAAGCAAACACAAGTTAAGCAATAACTACCCTACAAACATTTCTATGCGCAACTAGGATAAGCACATTTCCTTCCGTTCGAACTCAACAATAGGGAACGGAATCAAGGACTTCGCTTTGTTTCAAACCTTCTTCAGACATGGAAACTTAAGGAACAAATTTTCTTGCGAATTTTGATGAACTCCACATAGCGAACACATGGTTGAATTACAAGAATTTGTCATATCTTTTCTTCTTATGATGAACATATTGCGAATCCTTGAACTTCAAGGACATCAAACTTAAGATTATCCACATGAAGATAACCTCATATAGCTAATTTCAGTTTATGTGTTTTTTAAAAAGGATCATTTCGTTACAGCCAAATATAATATAAAGAGGAAGCAAACACAAGTTAAGCAATAAATACCCTACAAACGTTTCTATGCGCCACTAGGATAAGCACATTTCATTCCATTCGAACTCAATAATAGGGAACGGAATCAAGGACTTCGCTTTGTTTCAAGCCTTCTTCAGACATGGAAACTTAAGGAACAAATTTTCTTGCGAATTTTGATGAACTCCACATATCGAACACATGGTTGAATTACAAGAATTTGTCATATCTTTTCTTCTTATGATGAACATGTTGCGAATCCTTGAACTTCAAGGACATCAAACTTAAGATTATCTACATGAAGATAACCTGATATAGCTAATTTCAGTTTATGTGTTTTTTAAAAAGGATCATTTGGTTACAGCCAAATATAATATACAGAGGAAGCAAACACAAGTTAGCAATAACTACCCTACAAATGTTTCTATGCGCAACTAGGATAAGCACATTTCCTTCCATTTGAACTCAACAATAGGGAACGGAATCAAGGACTTTGCTTTTTTGTTTCAAACCTTCTTCAGACATGGAAACTTAAGGAACAATTTTTCTTGCGAATTTTGATGAACTCTACATATCGAACACATGGTTGAATTACAAGAATTTGTCATATCTTTTCTTCTTATGATGAACATGTTGTGAATCCTTGATCTTCAAGGTCATCAAACTTAAGATTATCTACATGAAGATAACCTGATATAGCTAATTTCAGTTTATATGTTTTTTTTTAAAGGATCATTTCGTTACAGTCAAATATAATATACAGAGGAAGCAAACACAAGTTAAGCAATAACTACCCTACAAACGTTTCTATGCGCAACTAGGATAAGCACATTTCCTTCCATTCGAACTCAACAATAGGGAAAGGAATCAAGGACTTCGCTTTATTTCAAACCTTCTTCAGACATGGAAACTTAAGGAACAAATTTTCTTGCGAATTTTGATGAACTTCACATAGCGAACACATGGTTGAATTACAATAATTTGTCATATCTTTTCTTCTTATGATGAACATGTTGCGAATCTTTGAACTTCAGGGATGTAAAGACTCGTCCTAATCCATAAGAATGAATACAATAACATATGATTACATTGCGAGGTATTTGACCTCTATATGATACATTTTACAAACATTGCATTCGTTTTAAAAGACAAACTTTCATTACATCAAAAGTGGACAGGCATGCATACCATTTCATAATATCCAACTATAAATGATCTAATCTGTCATTTACTTAATCATAATTTTTACTGAACCCATCGACTTGAATGCAACGTCTTTTGAAATATGCCATGAATGACTCCAAGTAATATCTTTAAATTGAGCAAATGCACAGCGAAAGATTTCTTTCAATCCTGAGAATAAACATGCTTTAAAGTGTCAACCAAAAAGTTGGTGAGTTCATTAGTTTATCATAATTGATCATTTCCATAATTTTAATAGACCACGAGATTTCCTTTATTCAATAATCATACACTCGCAAGTGTTTAAAAATCATTCATATGGATTGAACACCTGGTAACCGAAATTAACATCATGCATATAGAATATCCCCAAAATAGAAATCCATCTGTATAATATAAACTCGAAGTACTAAAGCATACCATTTTCCAGTATGGGGGGTGTTAGTGCCCGTAGATCTACCTTTAGGATTCGAGTCAATTAGGGTGTCTGTTCCCTAATTCTTAGGCTACCAAGCTAAAAGGGGTGATATTCGATTCGATAATCCAACCATAGAATGTAGTTTCGATTACTTGTGTCTATTTTGTAAAGCATTTATAAAAGTAGCGCATGTATTCTCAGTCCCAAAAATATATATTGCAAAAGCATTTAAAAAGGGAGCAAATTAAACTCACAATACTGTATTTCGTAGTAAAAATACATATGACGGCATTAAACAAGTGCATGATTGGCCTCGGATTCACGAACCTATATTAAGTATATATATATATTTATATGTTGATCAATATTTGTTTAACAATTTAGGTCAAGTCGTAGTGTATCACAATCCTAATGCTCGAGATCGACATGCAAAAGTCAACAAAAGTCAATTTGACTCAAAATGATTTCCAAAATCTATACATGATTATTATATAACTTAAATATAATCGTTTTATATATTTAAATATTTTTAACAGATTTTATTACAGTAAATAATATAATTCATAACATTTTATATTAAAATTTATATAATAAAAATATACTTTTGTATATCTTAAGTAATAAAATTTATAAAGTTCCTTTAATATCATAAAAATATAATGATAGGTATTTTTAATGTAATTATATTATATGTAGTAAAATATCTTTGTATTACATATTTATTTAATAAAATAATATCGATAATAACAATAATAAGTAAAAGTTGTATTATTTTGTAATAATAATTATTATTATTCTACTAATAAAAATAACAATATTTATATTTACTAATGATGATATTAATTATGATAAATGATAATTCTATTCATGATAATAATAACGATACTTTTTAATATTAACAGTGATAATAATAATATTTTATAAAGATAATAATTCTATTAAAAAAATGATAATTAACAATAATACTAAAATGATAATAATAATGATATCTTATAATAACAATGATATTCTACTAAAATGATAATTTTTGTTAAAATGATAGTTTTAATACTAACAATACTTTTAATAATAATAATAATGATAAAAAAATAAGAACGATAAGTTTATCTAAATCAATATCTTACAATATTTTAATTTCATCATGACACTCATACTCATTATTTCTCAATCGATTTGTTAATAGCTTTTAGTCTTCTTTTATATCGTGTTCATAATAATGATAATAATAGTAATCAAAATAATTAGGTGTTACTAATATTAGTTTTAATTACAATAGTACTAATAATAATAGATACTATGATATTATTAACGATAATACTAATAACTATTTTAATGATAATAATAATAATAATAACAATAACAATTTTTAAATAATGATACTTATATTAATAATGATAATAATAATAATAATAATAATAATAATAATAATAATAATAATAATAATAATAATAATAATAATAATAATAATAATAATAATAATAATAATAATAATAATTAGGTAATAATAATAATAACGACGTTAATAACGACGATAGTAATAATAATCATTTTAAGAATAATACTAAAATTCAGTTGACTATAACTTCTCATATGTTCCTCGAAGCCATTCGATATCTAAATGAAAAGTTCTTAATTTTTCGCTAGCTTTCCAACAACATGCATATCATATACCTTATCCTAGTAGCATACGTATTTAATTCAGGATTCAACATAATCTAACTAACGACAATATCAAATGTACAAGCATGCATAATTCTATATACTCAAGCACTAGTCAGGGATACACTATTAATATATAAAAATTAAGTTATGAGTGCTCACGTATCAATATTGAGATTCAATATTGCAGGAAAGTACGTAGACGCGACGGAGATGATAAACACAAGATTGACCTCACGAGCTTGCCCCCGAACATTACCCATATCCTCCATAGCTATAACCCATAATTTCCTTAGCTCTATCCCTCTCATAAAACCCGTTTTGAAATAGCTTGCTGATGTGCGTGATTGTGTCCTTTTATTTTGAACGAATTTGAATTTATTTTATTACACGAATTTATTGTGATTATATGGCATTTTTATGATTTCGGATTGATTTCACACATATAGGCAACAAGTCTCATTCGTATAGTAATATTTTATTTGGTAAATCCGGTTCGTTCCACAGGAAAATAGAGTTTTCAAGATTTTTAATTGCTAAAAGCTAAAGTATTTAAAAGGGGGATTTTGGATTAGGCTTTAATTATAACTACGCAATTTAAATTTAACTAAAACTAAATAACTAAATTTACGAAAATAAAAATACAATTTATACTAATTTGACAAAATAGAAGAAATAAGGTTTTTCACGGCAATATAGTAAAATAGTAAAAAGTAATACGGTAAAAAGTAACTAAAATTTGTCTATGTAGTAAAAAGTGAAATTGATGAGATTTAAAATAAAGTAAAGTAGTGGCTACTAAAATATGTCCCCTCTGGATTATGGATTGTTTTTAAGTCTGATTACGATGTTTTAATATATATCCTTATATTTTATCTTTTGATTTATAAAGATTTAACTAACTAAAATTAAATCTAACTTTCGTTAGATCTTGTTTTAGCGAATTAAATTATACCCCGACTATTCAAATTGAGATTTAATCCGGTTTTAACTTTCGCTAATACCAAAATTATAACGGTCTTCCCTTTTTATAATTACACGATTATATAAACTATAATATTACCCAAACCACCGGATCACACTTCGAAATTGTTGTCAATAATTTGTCCATATATCCGTCTAGATCACTAAAGTGTTGAAGCACAATTTATGTAAATTTAATTTACTTTCGCTTATCAATTTTAATAAATCATGTGATAGGGGTGAAAATATTAAATTACATAACAATGGGTCGGTGATTAAACTTAATATTAAATAGTCAAAGTTACATCATAATATTATAATATGGTTCAATCCATTTGTCCAGAGGTTCTACATTTTAGTCACCACTGTGGGTATTTAGTTGGACATTATAACGGCATAAAAATATAAATTATATAAAGTGGACATGATAACAATAATAATAATAATATTAATAATAATAATAATAATAATAATAATAATAATAATAATAATAATAATAATAATAATAATAAGAAATGATAATAATAATAAATAATAAATAATAAATAATGTTAATAACGACGATAATAACAAATATTACGATAATAATAATAATAATAACAATAATATATAATAATAACAGACGATAATAATAACAACGATAATAACAATACTTAATAATATTAACAAAGTTGGGATGTGGAGACTTACAATGAGTTGGAATGGGAAAAAAGCAGTACTACAATACCCGTGAACTTGAATTATACCACAAACTTACTACTATTATAACTTTGGATTAAAATATTAAAACTAAAAATAAATATGAAATGAATTGAAACTGAAGTTGTGAAGATGCTTGTGTCTTCCAACTATCCGTGTAAATGCTCTCCTTTTATAGGTAAGATAATGTTACTGTAGGTTTGTGGAAAGTTGGGTGCATAATTGATCAAGTTGATAAAAATTACTCCGTAATTTGTAATTGGTGAGTGTGTATCAACTTGTTGATACTTTTCAATATGAACATTTAAAAAGTTGATATTTATTAATTTATATTTATTATTATATTATATTATTATTATGAATTATATATATATTATATTATATTCTTGTGCATAGTTAACTTGTAATTTTAGCTCCGTTGTCTCATACATTTACGCCCAGTTTATGTCTCGGTTCCGGTTTCTCGAACGTTTTTTCGTATGATTTAATATCTTGTACTTTGCGTTCCGCGGCTTGTACTCTTGTCAATTTTTAGCCGTTATTCATCGATAAATTAAACCACTTAGATTGTATCTTGTACATTTGAGCTTTTTGGTCATTTGCATCTTTCAAATCTTCGTTTTCGTCTTTAAGTACTTCATTTTCGAGCGATCTTCGTCTTTCGTCTTCGCACTTATTTAACTATTACAACTAAAAATAAGGAAATTACAATTAAAAACTTTACATTTTGGAATGATATTGCGTCTAAATATATGATCATTTTAGGCAATATCAAATATTCCTACACTTGAACGTTGCTTGTCCTCAAGTAATATAGAACTTGAAATAAAACCAAACTTCACACAAATCACTTTTTTATTCTCACACTTTATATATTAGTGATTTTGATATGGCGGTATGAACAATGATAGTAACTATGTGGTTTATAGTCCCACATGACTATGAAAATTTAGATCCTTTAAGGAAATTGGATCTTTATGACAATATTTGATCTTTTTGAAAATATATGCTATCTTTTACCCTAGACAAGTTTTCTGGAATAACCCTTTATCGGTGTTTGCAAAATGTTTTTGTGGATTTTGTGGGTTTCAGATTTTAAAATTTTAGCTCAAAACTTGTGGTTTTGTGTCACCCACTTGCTAACCTTGTATTAGGAAAGCACACGTCCAGTATACTTGCTCTGTATATTACCTTTCGTTAAACTACCATCCGGTTGTAAAGGAAAGCGTTGAACAAGTAACTGTTAAGGCAATGTCTAATGACATGCAGATGATTATGGTCCAAAAATGTGTCGGATGCAATTACTATCCTTTGTAGGAGAAATAGTAAAGATCACCCTATAATTTTTCGGTCTGGCACAAGGTCCTGTCTTCGACCATGCTATACAACCATCGTTTTTAAGGTTGACACCCGATTTGGTTCAGGTGACCTAATGAATTCTGATGAATTCTTAGGATTTTACGTTCAATGGTAATGAATGCATTGAAAATAGGTTTTCAGAAAACAAATCGGTTTTAATTTGATCAAAATATTTTCTCGTTCAAGCTCAAGTTTAGATATCATTGAATTCCATGAGTTTGTAATTCTCAATCTTTAAGGTCAATCTCAAGGATTGAATAATATCAGTCTTAAAAGCTGATTTTTAATCTTTAAAGGAGATTATCCTTTCTGGGGGTTTGATTCATTAGTCTTATCAAGCTACTTTGCATGGCGCCCTCCCCATTTTACGAGACAGATCCTCTCATGGATAGGATAAGTCCGACCACTTGGCGACCCTGTTTGATGATGAGGTCCGTGGATTTCCAGCTGATTTTCGAGAAAACTTTTTAGGGTTTTTTGTAGACTCTACAACTGGTCTGGAAGATAAATTTCTGACCTAAATCAAGAAGCGTGTTTTTTTTTTCTAAAGACTTTACTTCATTTTAATGATGGAATTGATTCATCGTGTAAATCCATCTTTTCTTTAATTTTCACAATTTAATGGGCAAAACAAATTTATACAGCTCAAAGCAAAAGTACCTGCAATAAACTTCTCACAAACATGTGATAACAGTTCAATATATTGACAAATCTCCCCACACTTGGCTTTTTTTCATGTGTCTTTTTATTCCTGATTTAATCAAATAAATTCATAAATTTGGTAGTTTTTCAGTTTATGTTTTCCTTGAGGTAACAATAATTTCGACTTTAACACATAGTTTTATCGTTCATAAACATATTAAACAAGATTTGAATTCATTTAGTTAAATTTTTTTAAAATTTTCACAAAATTTAGAAAATAAGTCAAGTGTATAAACCCGAGAGAATTTATAACGCCTCCCCACACTTGAGATCATGCAATGTTCTCATTTGCAATGAAATCAGACAAGATAAAATTCACGAGGGCAATTAGTATAGAAAGGGAGTTAAAACCTCTTTAGTTAAAAAGATGCAACTTAATACCAGTCTTTAAAAATGCGTCCTTTACCCTTTTTAGTACATAATATAAACTACAAACATATATACATATTTTTGAAGTTTGGTATATTACCCTACATTAATATAATATTTTTGGCATACTTTAGATCAATAATATTAAAATAATGATAACAAAATTTTTCGCCCCGTCCTTGGGTAAAGCAATTTCGGTTCTACGACCTAGTGTTTAACTCACGACGAATTTTAGAAATCATTTTTTTAAACTTAATGAAATAAAGTAAATTTTGTTTTTAAATTCACACAAAACTTAAATTTAAAAAGCATATTAATTTCATACAAAACTAAAAAAAAATTCAGAATGGAGGGAGAAGACTAGTTCTTTAGTGTCTGCTAGGGAAAGACCAATCGGACTCCAACCTCGAATTATTTTGAAACGTTTTAAGAAGGTGAGTGGTTAGCTAAAATTACCCTGTATTCATTTGTCCTTAGGGTAGAATGTGATGTCATCTCTTTCAGTGTTGTTGAACCCTTCATAATAGAATTTAAGTCTGTGACCATTCACATTAAAAGTACCACCATTCTTGTCATATAACTCTACGTATCCGAATGGAAGTGCGTGTTTTACTTCATACGGTCCCGTCCATCAGGACTTAAGTTTTTCAGGTGAAAACTTAAAACGTGATTGAAAAACTAGAACTTTGTCTCCCGGTTCAAATGCTTTCTTATCTTTTAAGCGAGCATCGTGCCATTTCTTAGTTTTCTCTTTGTAAGATCTCGAGTTTTCATATGCTTGAAGTCTTAGTTTGTCTAATTCATGCAATTGTAAGAATCGATTTTCTCCAACTTCCACAAGGTCTGTATTACATTCTTTTAGTGCCCAATACGCCTTGTGTTCAACCTCAATAGGTAGATGACACGCCTTACCATATATTAATCGGAAAGGAGTGGTACCAATGGGCGTTTTGAATGCGGTTCTAAATGCCCACAGCGCATCATCTAGCTTTCGATGCCAGATTTTTGGATTATTCTTAACCGTTCTTTCTAAAATTCGTTTAAGACCTCGATTTGTGTTTTCAACTTGGCCACTCGTTTGAGGGTGGTAAGAAGTTGAGAAATGATGATTAACTCCGTACTTTTTAAGTACTTTCTTGAGTAATTGATTTGTAAAATGAGTTCCACGATCACTGATTAATGCTTTTGGAATTCCGAAACGTGAGAAAAGGTTTTTAAGAAAGCTGACAACAACTCGAGCATCGTTAGTGGGTAGGGCTTTTGCTTCAGCCCATTTAGAAACGTAATCGACTGCTACGAGAATGTATTTGCATTTGTTAGAAGCGGGGAATGGACCCATGAAGTCAATACCTCAAATGTCAAATACTTCGCATAATAGGATGCTTTGTTGTGGCATTTTGTCTCTCTTGGAGATATTTCCAGATCTTTGACAAGCGTCACAGGTTTTTACCATATTGTATGCATCTTTGAAAATTGTAGGCCAGTAAAAACCTGAGTCAAAGACCTTCTTAGCTGTATAGCTTTGTCCGAAATGTCCACCCGCCGGTCTTTCATGACAGTGCTCTAGAATTTGTTGCGCTTCTTTGCCATATACACATCAATGAATAACTTGATCTGCTCCTATACGAAAGAGATTAGGGCTTTCCCAGAAGTAAAACTTCAGATCAGCGAAAAATTTCTTCTTTTGCTGATAAGTTTGATTTTTAACAAGAATTCCTGCGGCAAGATAATTGGCAAAGTCCGCAAACCATGGAATTTCTTCTTTCGTTTTAATTTTCATTAGGAACTCGTCTGGAAACGTATCGTGAATAACAGATTCGTCGAGTGTTTCTAAGTTAGGATTTTCATGACGGGACAAGTGATCCGCGGCGAGATTTTCAGCACCCTTTTTATCCTTGATTTCAATGTCGAATTCTTATAGGAGAAGAATCCAACGAATTAATTGTGACGATCGCTCCAAATCCACATGTAGGAACACGTCATTCATCGATTTCATTGCGAGGTATTTGACCTCTATATGATACGTTTTGTAAACATTGCATTCTTTTGAAAAGGCACACCATCAATGAATATTTAAATCAAAGGTTCTCGACATCTGATGATTTCTATATATAGACAATCACCGTAAATAATAGTTTACAATAGTAATTCCGTTGACAATGCAGTCAAAATAAGATACATGGTGATGATTTTGTGAATGCAACGTTTTCTTGAATAAAGCATGCAAGACTCCATGCACATAGCTTGTATAACATGTAAGCAAACAGCGGAAGACTTCTAGGGAACCTGAGAATAAACATGCTAACAAGTGTCAACACAAAGGTTGGTGAGTTCATAGTTTTAGTGTTTTGCATAATCTGTATATAAAAGTGGATCACAAGATTTCAGTTGTTTCATCCAGAAACGTTTATCAAAATATTCTACAAAATTGAGCACCCTGGTAACTAAACTTAACGTATATATAATTTGTACCCTTTGTATAATCATCTTAATAAATACACGCAAACCAACGTGTACGCTTCTCAAATAGCATACGTCCGTTAAAAGGCTAGTGCTCTAGCTCGGACGGGGATATCAAGCCCTATGGATCCATATATAACTACTCGCGCCCACCAGTTCTTATAACCGGCAGTTACTAGTTACCAAAGCTAAGGGATTTTCGGTTCAAACTCGGTGTAGAATTTAGTATGTACTTGTATCCACTGCGTTTAAAATAAAGTGCATGTATTCTCAGCCCAAAAATATAGATTGCAAAAGCAATTAAAAAGGGAGCAAATGAAACTCACGTATATAAATATTGTATATCGGTTAATAAAGCATTTGCATGTATTCTCAGCCCAAAAATGTAGAGAGTAAAAGGGATCTTATGAAACTCACCTTAGCAGCATATAAAGTTGTTCACCAAAATGTGACCGAAACTCGGATTACCAATTAATCGTAGAAATCAACGTATCAGTATTGAGATTCAATATTGTAGGAAAGTACGTAGACGTAACGGAGATGATAAACACTAGGTTTGATTCATAAATATACCCCCGAACATTACCCATAACCTCCTTGGCAATAACCCATAATTTCCTTAGCTCTATCCCGCTTGAAAACCATTTTGAAAATAACCCACTCATGACCTCGTCGTAGTATTTTATGTATAATACATAATTAATAATACTAATAATAATAAGATTAATAATAATATTAATCTTAATAATATAAATAATAATAATAATAATAATAATAATAATAATAATAATAATAATAATAATAATAATAAATAATTAAATTAAATAAATATTACGGAGTAATAATACTAGAGAAAGAGATATATATTCAATTGAGCCAAAAACTGCGCAATTTATAGAACTTTTTCTGAAAAAGTACCCCATGCGATCGCATGGGATTTGTGCTTCAAGGCCATGCGATCGCATGGCCCTCTGATCCAGCTCACAAACTTTTAACTTTTTGTTTGTCGACATAATTTTACATAATATATATAATATATTTAATTTATATAATTAATTATATATTATATTAAATTCACGTGCATAGTTGACTTGTAATTTTTGTTCCGATAAGTCGTACGTCATCACTCGACTTATGTCCCGGTTCTGGTTTTTCAAATGTCCTTTCGTACGCTGAGAAAACTTGTATTTTACATTTCGTGTCACGTACCTTTGTCAAAATATAGCCTTAAATTATCCCTAAACTATACCACTCAAAGTATATCTTAAACTTTCGAGTATTTTGATCATTTACTTCTATAAATCATCGTCTCGCTATTTGTTAATATATATATAATAACAATTCGTTTTTATGACCAAGTTAATATTATATTTTATCGTATTGTTAAATATATATTTTCAATATTAATAAACACGTTTTAAAATACATATCGCAAGTTATTCCTATATCTAATTCCAACAGTTGATATTCCTTATTATTGTATGTGTCCAAATTACGTTATTTAAACAAACACTTTACCATTTATTCCGAATACCATTAAGAATGAATGATTTCCCAAATCAACGTGGACCTTACAACAGAGACCCGTAATAATATCATAATCCTTAAAGGACTCAATAATTATCTTTTAATTCAATCGTTTGGCATAATCTTTTAACTCTGTATCTAAATATATCAATCAGATAATCAAACCAATAAGTTTAATGCACAGTATCATATACTCAACACTTTGTTACGTTTTCAAGTTATGGTATATATATGTATCTACTTACATATAATTGTTCGTGAATCGTTGAGAACAATCGAAAGGTAATTGAATAGTTCAAAAATTTTGAGATTCAACTTTACAGACTTTGCTTATCCTGTCAGAAACGTTAAAGATTAAGTTTAAATTTGGTCAGAAATTTCCGGGTCATCACAGTACCTACCCGTTAAAGAAATTTCGTCCCGAAATTTGAGTGAGGTCGTCATGGCTGACAATAAAAATGTTTTCATGACGAATATGAGTTGGTAAATAGAATTTTATCACCATTGAATAATACGGATAAAACAATCCGATTACTCGAAGCGTATGAGAGAAGTTATCGTAATAGAGTGAAATGGAGAATAGAGATTCGTCTTATCTCTTGATGTAGTAACGATTGATTTCCGGAATTTAAGGAATAGAAAATCTTCATAATTTAAATAAGATTTGATTCTTCCGAATTTAAGGAAATTAGGATTTCCTTTGATTAAATGCGTAATCTGTCTCGATTGCTATGTCTAATATTTTGCTATAAATTAACCTGTTCCGTTTCATTTATTTTCACCACTCCTATAATCTTCTTTCTTATTTCATACTTACAAAAGATTTGTGAAAATGCTTCATCCAGTTCTGATTCTTGATATTTTCTTGGCTATCATATCATTCATTCTTCTTTTTCATCTGCCACCAGAGGAGGTTATTTTCTTCTACTATTACCTTGGGGTTATATTGTTTTTCATTCTCCCGTGTCTTTATATTGCTATACGCATTGATATATACGGTTTGTAATTTCAGGGTTGTTTTCGGGCTTTATATTTTCCATTATATTTCGGAGCTTCATGCTTTCGTTTTCTCTTCCCGACTTTAAGTCAAGCGAATAATGGTCCAAAATTCGTAGGTATGGATTTTGAAATGAACATAATTAATGTTCTAAGAAAGAAACGGTAATGGCACAATCTGACTTGTCAAATTACCTAAATACCTAGAAAAAGACCGAATCATCAAGAAAAATATTTTCTTGATATGTTTAGAGGTTAAATAGAATGAAAGAGTTATGTAACATGGTTCATGATGAGGGTATGATCTGTGAACCTTTATCACGTTCCATTAGAAACTCAGCATGACTTACTGTAATATAATCACGTTGATCAAGTGTCATTATATTATACTAACTCATGCTTCAATTCCCAACACTACTTCAAAAACATCCATTTTTCGAAATTTTCAGAAATTAGAAACTAAAATAGTTTCTTTTATGATGTAACACAGATAGCGTGAAGAGATAAATGATTTTAGATAAGAATAGTTATGAAAATATCTTCAGAAATATGGAGGATATTTATAATGGAAGATACGATGATATCTTAGAATTTCTAATATTAGAGGATGATGCGAAAAATCTGTCTGTGAAGGTTTAGAATAAGAAGTAAGGTTCTTACTAATGGTTTCAGCAGACACTAAATCATTTGGATTCTTTGAAGGTAGATTTCGTCCTTGTGATTTGTCTACAGCTTCCTTCATACTTTGCTCAACCCGTTTTCCAGTTCCAAACCTTCTCTTTTTCTGTGCTTTTCCAACACACTACTCTTTATCATCAAACTTTCGACTGTTAAAGTCGTTTACAGTTTTTGCTGTTTCATCAGCATTTTTCTAAAATTCGGAGAACTAGTTTCGTAGTTTGAGGTGTTTTTCATAAACTTCACATTCGAAGTATGTAAGTCTAGAAGATAGATGTTATATATATATATATATATAACTGTTGTCGTAGAAAATGCTGCGAGATTCAAAATACTGATTGCTAATTCCGGGTGGTTGGTATGGAAATTATTGTTACAAGATATGGATGAGTACATGATAGGATTTCAATGAGTATAAGGATTTTTCGAAAGGTCAATGATTAATAAAGTTGTTTGGTAAATTTACTGCTAATGTGGTGGAACATGAAAGGTTCCCCAGTAACAAAACGTATATATCAAGGTTACAATAAGGCTTAATCTGAAAAGTTGAAGTTGGCTGGTTGGAAGTGTGATAAAACTGGATACTTTGAAAAGAAATTACAAGATTATTTTCGGTAATAACAATGCTAAAGGATCTTTCACCGTTTTGAAGTCAAATTATAGCTTTGAAAGATGTAGAGATTTAAGAATGATGTCACTTGTTAAATCTTGACTTGGATTCTGCTATGTCAATATCAGAATATGTAATTGAATTTGTATGGAAATGATTGTATATCGCTGTGAGCATAGTTAATAATTTTTGAATCAAAGTTGAAGAATGTACATTGTAACATATTAATTGCGAACTTATATATTTCCCGGGTATCACCTACCCGTTAAAGATTTCACAATTAATACTTTGTACAAAAGAATTTTTATTACCGTCTTTATGAAAATATATGTATGTATATTTTCTTCAGATGTAACACAGATTTAATGAATTAATATCATATTAAGCTCATTTAATTTTCGGCTTGACTTAGAAATGATTAATCTCTAAAACATTAAAGATTACATAATCTTTGCGGAGTATTTCGCTAATGTAATCGATACTTCATTATTTATTCTTATTGATATTCCTCAGTGAAGGATGTTGGTGCTTGTGGAATTTTTGTGAACCTTACAAGGCACAGATGATGTTTTCTGAAAAGTTTCGAGTATATCGAAATTGAAAATGTAAAATCAATTTTGTAATTGATTAATACACTTGGTTTATTATGAAATGGAATTCATTGGGTTGAAACAGAGATTGTAGTTAATAATGGTTAAGTTGTTAAGGAAGGATGTACATCATTGCATATTAGTTATATGAACTAACCGAGTAGTACCTACCAGTTAAGATTCACACGTAATAGCTTAGTACGAAAAGATTTATTTTGATTTCAAAATTCATATATATTAAATATACATAAAATTTCTTCAGGGAAAAATGAGTTAATACTTCATCGGTTATTGTTGCTGGTATTTCTTGGTAACTATGGTGCGTATGACGTTGATGCTCGTGGAACAGATTGTGAAGTTGAGGTTTGCGATGCGGATGTTGTTGGTGGTGGTAATGGTACTGTTGGTGTTGTTGTCGGTGGTACTGTTGATGCCGGTGATGCTGCTGGTGCTTGTAACCTTTGCACCATATTCTCCAAAGCCACTACCTGAGCACGAAGCTCGTTGACTTCTTCTACTACACCGGGATGATTGGCGGTTCGGACGAGCGGATGAATAAGATCTAGAATTTGAGATAGTATATTATCGTGACGAGATACTCTGGAAATGAGAGAGAAAATGGTGTCTCGAACAGGTTTGCCGGTAAGTGCTTCAGGTTCTTCGCCAAGAGGGCAATGTGGTGGATGGAAGGGATTGCCTTCTTCTTGTCTCCAATAATTAAGTAAGCTATGAACCCATCCCCAATTCATCCAGAATAGATGATGGCTAATTGGTTGATCCATTCCAGTTACACTGTCTTCGGAATTCAGGTGAATATCCATATCGGAATAGCTGTCAGAGTTTAAGGAATTTGAACTAGATACGGGATCCATCTTGTATAATTAGGGATATGATTTTTGATATGAATTAGATTATAGAATTTAGTTTGGTATTCTTCAATACATAATTTACATATGTATATATAATACCAAATTCCATAAATCACGGAGAAATTTTCGGAAGATGTCAAGAAAAGTTTACAGTAACAGATATGCTAAGATATGAATTTTGTTTATCTACTATTCATGCAATCAATGCACTAAAACGTGTCTAGACTAGGAATGATAAGCAGGTAATTTCCGACAAGAAATGATAAGCAAAACTTCTAACATGAAGACACGGTCGAAGTCCAGACTTACTAATGCATCCTAACAACTATCAGTTAGACACAATCATGCAAGACCTGGTTCACTAGGACCAACGCTCTGATACCAACTGTGACGATCGCTCCAAATCCACATGGAGGAACACGTCATTCATCGATTTCATTGCGAGGTATTTGACCTCTATATGATACGTTTTGTAAACATTGCATTCTTTTGAAAAGGCACACCATCAATGAATATTTAAATCAAAGGTTCTCGACATCTGATGATTTCTATATATAGACAATCACCGTAAATAATAGTTTACAATAGTAATTCCGTTGACAATGCAGTCAAAATAAGATACATGGTGATGATTTTGTGAATGCAACGTTTTCTTGAATAAAGCATGCAAGACTCCATGCACATAGCTTGTATAACATGTAAGCAAATAGCGGAAGACTTCTAGGGAACCTGAGAATAAACATGCTAACAAGTGTCAACACAAAGGTTGGTGAGTTCATAGTTTTAGTGTTTTGCATAATCTGTATATAAAAGTGGATCACAAGATTTCAGTTGTTTCATCCAGAAACGTTTATCAAAATATTCTACAAAATTGAGCACCCTGGTAACTAAACTTAACGTATATATAATTTGTACCCTTTGTATAATCATCTTAATAAATACACGCAAACCAACGTGTACGCTTCTCAAATAGCATACGTCCGTTAAAAGGCTAGTGCTCTAGCTCGGACGGGGATATCAAGCCCTATGGATCCATATATAACTACTCGCGCCCACCAGTTCTTATAACCGGCAGTTACTAGTTACCAAAGCTAAGGGATTTTCGGTTCAAACTCGGTGTAGAATTTAGTATGTACTTGTATCCACTGCGTTTAAAATAAAGTGCATGTATTCTCAGCCCAAAAATATAGATTGCAAAAGCAATTAAAAAGGGAGCAAATGAAACTCACGCATATAAATATTGTATATCGGTTAATAAAGCATTTGCATGTATTCTCAGCCCAAAAATGTAGAGAGTAAAAGGGATCTTATGAAACTCACCTTAGCTGCATATAAAGTTGTTCACCAAAATGTGACCGAAACTCGGATTACCAATTAATCGTAGATCTCAACGTATCAGTATTGAGATTCAATATTGTAGGAAAGTACGTAGACGTAACGGAGATGATAAACACTAGGTTTGATTCATAAATATACCCCCGAACATTACCCATAACCTCCTTGGCAATAACCCATAATTTCCTTAGCTCTATCCCGCTTGAAAACCATTTTGAAAATAACCCACTCATGACCTCGTCGTAGTATTTTATGTATAATACATAATTAATAATACTAATAATAATAAGATTAATAATAATATTAATCTTAATAATATAAATAATAATAATAATAATAATAATAATAATAATATAATAATAATAATAATAATAATAATAATAAATAATTAAATTAAATAAATATTACGGAGTAATAATACTAGAGAAAGAGATATATATTCAATTGAGCCAAAAACTGCGCAATTTATAGAACTTTTTCTGAAAAAGTACCCCATGCGATCGCATGGGATTTGTGCTTCAAGGCCATGCGATCGCATGGCCCTCTGATCCAGCTCACAAACTTTTAACTTTTTGTTTGTCGACATAATTTTACATAATATATATAATATATTTAATTTATATAATTAATTATATATTATATTAAATTCACATGCATAGTTGACTTGTAATTTTTGTTCCGATAAGTCGTACGTCATCACTCGACTTATGTCCCGGTTCTGGTTTTTCAAATGTCCTTTCGTACGCTGAGAAAACTTGTATTTTACATTTCGTGTCACGTACCTTTGTCAAAATATAGCCTTAAATTCTCCCTAAACTATACCACTCAAAGTATATCTTAAACTTTCGAGTATTTTGATCATTTACTTCTATAAATCATCGTCTCGCTATTTGTTAATATATATATATAATAACAATTCATTTTTATGACCAAGTTAATATTATATTTTATCGTATTGTTAAATATATATTTTCAATATTAATAAACACGTTTTAAAATACATATCGCAAGTTATTCCTATATCTAATTCCAACAGTTGATATTCCTTATTATTGTATGTGTCCAAATTACGTTATTTAAACAAACACTTTACCATTTATTCCGAATACCATTAAGAATGAATGATTTCCCAAATCAACGTGGACCTTACAACAGAGACCCGTAATAATATCATAATCCTTAAGGGACTCAATAATTATCTTTTAATTCAATCGTTTGGCATAATCTTTTAACTCTGTATCTAAATATATCAATCAGATAATCAAACCAATAAGTTTAATGCACAGTATCATATACTCAACACTTTGTTACATTTTCAAGTTATGGTATATATATGTATCTACTTACATATAATTGTTCGTGAATCGTTGAGAACAATCGAAAGGTAATTGAATAGTTCAAAAATTTTGAGATTCAACTTTACAGACTTTGCTTATCGTGTCGGAAACGTTAAAGATTAAGTTTAAATTTGGTCAGAAATTTCCGGGTCATCACATTAATCTAGGTTTAGCATCTTGATTTTCGAATAAGTACTTTAGGGCTGAATGATCGGTATAAACAATTATTTTAGATAACACTAGGTAAGATCTAAACTTATCGAAAGCAAAAACTACTGCAAGAAGCTCCTTCTTAGTAGTTGTGTAATTCAACTGAGCTCTTGTAAGTATTTTACTTGCGTAGTAGATTGGTTAAAATTTGTTATCTTGACGTTGACCTAAAACAACTCCCAGCGCGAAATCACTAGCATCACACATTAGCTCGAAAGGTTTGGATTAGTCGGGTGATACCATAATGGGTGCATTCGTAAGTTTCTCTTTCAGAATGGAGAAAGCATTTAGACATTCGTCGTTGAAATCGGATGTACAGTCTTTCTCAAGAAGTTTAGTCATAGGTCGAGCGATTTTGGAAAAATCCTTTATGAATCGCCGATAGAATCCTGCATGACCAAGAAAACTACGAATTCCCTTAACAGTGGTTGGAGGAGGAAGTTTTGAAATAACGTCAATCTTAGCTTTATCTACTTCCATTCCAGCTCGAGAAATCTTGTGTCCTAAAACAATGCCTTCCTTCACCATGAAGTGGCATTTCTCCCAGTTTAAAACAAGATTTGATTCTTCACAATGAATTAGCATTCGTTTAAGGTTTGAGAGACATGAGTTGAAGGAGTTTCCAAAAATAGAGAAATCGTCCATAAAGACTTCTATACTTTCTTCAATCATGTCATGAAAAATTGCCATGATACACCTTTGGAAGGTGCCTGGTGCATTGCATAATCCGAATGGCATTCGTCGGTAGGCAAAAGTACCAAATGGACAAGTAAATGTGGTCTTGTCTTGGTCTTTTGGATCAATTGGAATTTGAAAATAACCGGAGAATCCATCAGGGAAACAGTAGTAATCTTTTCCCGCCAAACTTTCTAGCATTTGGTCGATAAATGGTAATGGGAAATGATCTTTCCTTGTGGCGTCGTTTAGACGACGATAATCTATACAGACTCTCCACCCAGTGACTATTCTTGTAGGAACGAGTTCGTCTTTATCATTAAGAATAACAGTCGTACCTCCTTTCTTGGGTACTACTTGCACAGGACTTACCCACGGGCTATCGGATATAGGGTAAATTAACCCGGTATTAAGTAATTTGATGACCTCCTTTTTGAAAACTTCTTTAATGTTAGGGTTTAACCTCCGTTGCCTTTGTACCACGGGTTTAAAATCTTCTTCCATTAGAATTTTGTGAGTACAATAAGCAGGGTTAATCCCTGGAATATCAGTTGTTTTCCAAGCAATTGCCTTTTTATGGGTTTTTAAAACAGACATTAACCTACCTTTTTCGTCATTAGAATGTTTTGATGAAATTATGACGGGTAATTGTGATGTTCCTTGGAGATAAGCATACTCCAAATGTTATGGGAGTTCTTTAAGTTCCAAGATAGGTGGTTCTTCCAAGGAAGATTTTATCCGGAACCTATTACCATCGGTAATTTCTTCAAAAGGTTCATCTTCCCTGGGAATTTCTTCTTCTACGTATTCTTCATCAGTGAATACCTTCAATAGTTCGTCTAACTCCATATCGACATCAAAATTTTCACCTTCACCCATCGGGGTGAACTCTGAGGTGTCAATATTTAATAGTTCTTGTAGTTCTTCCTCAATACAACAATCAACAATGTCTATTTGGAAACATTCGTCATCAGGAGACATAGGGTATTTCATAGCCTTATCTATGTTCAATATAATTCTATCCTCCCCCACACCTAAGATGAGATTTTTCTCTTTTACGCGCACAATTACGTCTGCAGTATTCAGAAAGGGACGTCCTAGAATTAGGGGAACCTTACTATCTTCTTCTATTTCAAGAACAACCAAATCAGCAGGAAAGATTAAGTGATTTACTTTAACCGGTAGGTTTTCAGCAATGCCAATAGGATAGTTGTAAGTTCTATCAGCTAATCGTATACACATCCTGGTTGGTTTTAAAAAACCTAAGTTCAATTTTAAGTACAAGGAGTGAGGCATAAGGTTAATGCTTGCTCCTAAATCAGCTAATGCATCGTACATTACTGAATCTCCCATCAGACAAGGAATGATGAAACTTCTAGGATCTCCAAGTTTTGGTGGCTTATTTTTCTTTTGTAAAATTGCCGAGCATTCCTCATTAAGGAATGTGGTTGAAACTTCTGCATATTTTCCTTTGTCAGCTATGAGATCTTTGATAAATCTTCCATAATTCGGCATACCCGCAAGAACATCTACAAGAGGTACATTTATATAAATTTGCTTAATCATGTCAGCAAATTTTTTGTATTGTGCTTGTAATTTATCTTTCTTCAAACGTTGCGGGTATGGAATTGGAGGTTTGTATACCTTCAATGGTGGTTGATTTTAAGTCTTTGGTGCACTTGTGTTTGACATCGTATTTTCTTCCACCACGGGTTCTTTGTCTTTTGAAACAAGAATAGGAGCATGAGGGTTTGGAATATCGGGGTTAATGGTTAACCCGCTTTTCGTAGTTATGGAATTAACTTGTGAAAAATTACTTGAATTTTGAGTTTCCTTGCCCTTCGGGTTTGGCTGCGTGTTGGATGGTAAAGTTCCCGATTGTCTTTCAGCAAGCAATTGAGATATTCTTCCCATATCTCTTTCAAGGTTTTGAATTGACGCTTGATGATTCCTTTGTACTTGCTCGTTTCCCGTTTGGACTTGATGTAATTGTCTCTTCACTTGCTCATTTGTTTCTGATTGACTTTTGACAAAATTCATCATAACTTCTTCAAAGTTAGATTTCTTCTCTACTGGCCGCGTGTTATGATTTTGTTGTTGATACGGTTGTTGTTGGAAATTTTGTTGAGGTGGAAATGGAGGTTGGTTTCTATTGTAAAAGCCAGGTGGTCCATTTCTTTGAAAAGCAAAATTCTTCGAGTTTTGATATCCTGGGTTTGCAGGTTGATAATTAAAATTCCCTCCTTGAAAATTGCCTTGTCTTTGATTGGCCATAAAATTAACTTGTGCTACTGAGTTCATTGCCCGATCATTGATATCACAATCTTTCGTGAAATGTGGCTATCCACAGATTTCACAGCCTACTTGCAATGCTAAAACTGTTGAATTTAGTTTCTCTATTTCCCTTTCAAACTTTTTGAATTGATTCGACAGTGAAGCTATCGTTATGTTGTTGTCTTCATTTTCTTCAAGGCTTGCCACCGTCCTTCTAGGTTGTTGATCTCTAGACGGTGTCCATTCTAACGTATGAACTGACATGTCTTCTAACATGTCATACGCTTGATTTGGTGATTTGTACATAAATACTCCTCCAGCGGAGGAATATAATATACCACGAGTATGTTCATCAATACCACGATAAAAAGTTTGTACTATTTGCCCTTTTTAACATTCTTTTTAATCTTTCCCATGCATCATAAAGAGTTTCATCCGCCTTTTGTTTAAAAGTGGTGATTTCAGTTCTAAGTCTTTCGGCATTTGCCGGTGGGAAAAATCGGGTAATGAATTTATCTCTTAATTCGTTGAAAGTTGTGATAGAATCAGGTTTTGATGCTTTCAACCATGCTTTTGCGTCTCCGATTAACGAGTATGGAAAAGTTCTTAACTTAAATGCATCTGAAGAAACATCTTTGTTTTTATACAGTTCACATAAATCTTCAAAAGCTTCTAGATGTTCTATCGGATTATTATTAAGTCTTCCGTCGAATTGATTCTCACGAACCATGTGCATAAATTGCCCCTTGACTTCCCAGTTTTCAGCCTGAATTTCAGGTCTTCTTATAGGTGCAAGAGCGAGAGGGGGAACAGTTTGTCTGGTATTCCACATTGGTAGGTCATTTGGATCAGGTGTTACTTCAGCCATTTCTTCTTTAATGACGATGGTTTCAGGTTCAGCTTTGATTTCTGGTTGACCACTAGTGTTTCCTACTTGTTTTTTGATATTTTTCGGTGTTTTTGGTTTACTAGTACTACCTAATTTTTTTTTGTTTTTCCTATTTTAATCTTTTGATCAAGCCTCTTTCAGGTTCTGGATTAAGTGCAACGAGTTTAGGATTTCCTGAACGGGTCATACAATTGGGAAATTGTACAAAGATCTAAGGGATTTATTCATAAACATTGAACTTTCTTGGAAATGAATTTCCACGAGAGGATCGAATAACATAAAAACAATGATAAAAACCTTTAAACAAGCAGATTTTTCTTCTGATTTTGCCCACGTTTCGAATAGCCAAAAGATGCAGCAGAGGGGCAGGATTCGTTTGGTCCCAATATAATTGGGTACTGTTTGGCTCCAATAACCCAGTCCACGTACAAATCCAACTACTACTACAAATCAGAAAAATTATCTATTTATTTAACTGCCAACTTTCCCCGGCGGCGGCGCCAAAAAGTTGATGTGCGTGATCATGTCCTTTTATTTTGAACGGATTTGAATTTATTTTATTACACGAATTTGTTGTGATTATATGACATTTTTATGATTTCGGATTGATTTCACACATATAGTCAACTAGTCCCATTCGTATAGTAATATTTTATTTGGTAAATCCGGTTCGTTCCACAGGAAAATGGAGTTTTCAAGATTTTTAATTGCTAAAAGCTAAAGTATTTAAAAGGGGAATTTTGGATTAGGCTTTAATTATAACTACGCAATTTAAATTTAACTAAAACTAAATAACTAAATTAACCAAAATAAAAATACAATTTATACTAATTTGAAAAAATAGAAGAAATAAGGTTTTTCATGGCAATATAGTAAAATAGTAAAAAGTAATACGGTAAAAAGTAACTAAAATTTGTCTACATAGTAAAAAGTGAAATTGATGAGATTTAAAATAAAGTAAAGTAGTGGCTACTAAAATATGTCCCCTCTGAATTATGGATTGTTTTTAAGTCCGATTACGATGTTTTAATATATATCCTTATATTTTATCTTTTGATTTATAAATATTTAACTAACTAAAATTAAATCTAACTTTCGTTAGATCTTGTTTTAGCGAATTAAATTATACCCCGACTATTCAAATTGAGATTTAATTCGGTTTTAACTTTCGCTAATACCAAAATTATAACGGTCTTCCCTTTTTATAATCACACGATTATATAAACTATAATATTACCCAAACCACTGGATCACACTTCTAAATTGTTGTGAATAATTTGTCCATATGTCCGTCTAGATCACTAAAGTGTTGAAGCACAATTTATGTAAATTTAATTAACTTTCACTTATCAATTTTAATAAATCATGTGATAGGTGATGTTGTAGCGTGAGGGTACGAAATAGTATTAATTTTACTACGAAATACTACAAAATATTACACAAGTTTTAATTATTTTACGGATGGATATACCTAAACCTTGCTACAACACTTATAGGCAGTGTACCTAATCGTAGAGTAGTGTAGTTTTTAGTAAGTCCGGTTCGTTCCACAGGGAGCTCGTGAAGTTTAACGCTATATTTTTATAAAACTATATTTTTACAAAAATATATAAATATAAGTAGTATTATTATTATTATAAAAGGGGGTTTTTACCGTTTAATGACCGGTTTGTCGATTCTATATTTTAAGCGCAAAGATAAATGACGATAATTAAAGTGCGTAAAATAATGACAATAAATAAAATGACAGTAAATAAAATTGCGAGTAATAAAATGACAGTAAATAAAGATACGATGAGAAATACAATAAAAGAATTATACTTATTTAAACTTCCGTAATCATGATGTTTGACGTGTTGATTTTAATTTATTACCATGGGTTAATTGTCCTTTGTCCTGGTTTATTTGATACGTCTATCTGGTTTTTGTCCATAATAGTCCATCGGTCATAAATATAAAGTGCGAGTGTCCTCGTCAAATTACCCTTATACCCGAAGTCAAATATTCCAACTAATTAAGGATTTAAACTGTGACGCAGTTATCACTTCTGTCAACAATTACACCAGTTATCACTGTATGTAATCTACCCCTGTTTTGATTAGATATGAATATTAATTTACCCACTTGATCAGTTTGAATAATCAATTACCCAACCCGAATAATTAATTAAATGATTATAATAGATTCCATATGAACGTCACTAAATAGGACAACCATAATCATTATTAATTATTAGGATAATTAATTTGAAGATAGGTTCGACAGACTCCAATGAGTTGTCACTCAATTAGACAATACCCCCCATCTATTAATAGTCAATAGTCCAATTTCCACAAGTGTCGGTCTTTTGCCCAAACCTTAATTATGGTACAAAGCCCAATTACCCAATTTTAGTAATTAGCCCAACATCATGATTACTTCGTTTTAAATAAGCATAATAATAACTTAGCTACGAGACATTAAATTAAAAAGGAAAGACATAACTTACAGTGGGTATTAATATCGTAGTATTACACGGGCAGAGTCTTGACTTAAAACCCGTAAATCATTTGTTACAATACTAAACTAAATCATAATTATTAAAATTATAATTAAAATTATAATTATTTATTTATGTTATATGTTTACAGAGAAGGAAAAGAAAAAGATGTGTTTGAGTTCGTGCATAAACTGCCTTTTTATAGGCATTTGGCCAGATTTTTACTGCCATGCGACTCGCATGGGTTTATGCCTATTTGCCATGCGACTCGCATGGCCACGCTGGACAGCTCACATATCTTTTGTCTTCTTGTTCGTCGACATATTTATTAAATATATATAAAATATAAATAATTTTAATAATTATTTATATATTATATTATATTTATGTGCATAGTAGACTAGATATTTTTGGTCCATTGCGTCGGGCGTTTCTTCTTGGCTCGGGTCCCGGTTCCGGATTTTCGGACGTCCTTTCGTACTATTTTATATCGTGTACTTTGCGTTCCGCAACTTGTACTCTTGTCATTTTTAGACGTTCTTCATCAATAATTTGAACCTTTTTATTTGTATCTTGTATATTTGAGCTTTTTGGACCTTTGTGTCTTTAATTCGTCGTTTTCGCCTTTTGTCTTCGCACTTATTAAATATAAACGAATATCACTTGAAAATGGAACAATTACAACTAAAATCCTGTCTTTCTTGGGGGATAATGCTATGAAATATATGTTCCTTTTTAGCCTTATCAATATCCCCACACTTGAGCGTTGCTTGTCCTCAAGCAATACAGTCTTGAAATAATATAATACATCACACGAATCACTTCTTTATTCTTCACACTTTGTACATCAGTGATTTTGATAGAGCGGTATAAACAATGATAGTAATGATAGAACCATGGTTAAAGGTGGGTGTGTCATCCACAGTTGCCTTGGGTTTAGGTCAACGACACTTGCAATCAAATAGCCGATTTACTTTCGGTTTCCAAAGCAAAGTGCACATTTAAAAGGCGGTTTACAGTCCCACATGACTATAAAAATGTAGATCCTTTAGGAAATTGGATCTTTATGAAAACATTGATCTTTTAAAAATTCAAGCTAGATTTTACCCTAGACAAGTTTTCTGATTTGACCCACCATCGGTGTTGCAAAATATATTTGTGGATCAATATTTTGGCTAAAAACATTTAGGTTCGTGTAATCCACTGATATCCCTGTATCGGAAAGCACACATCCAATTTACTTGTTCCGTATATTACCTTTCGGTAAACTACCGTCCGGTTGTAAAGGAAAGCGATGAACAAGAAACTGTTAAGGCAATGTCCCATGACATGCAGATGATTATGGTCTTTTGACGTGTCGGATGCTAGTACTATCCTTGGTAGGAGCAATAGTAAAGATCATCCTATGATTTTTCGGTCTGGCACAAGGTCCTGTCTCCGACCATGCTATGCAACCACCGTTCTTACGGTTGACACCCGATTTGGTTCAGGTGACCTAATGAATTCCAGGTGAATTCCTAGGATTTTACGTTCAATGGTGATGAACGCATTGAAAATGGGTTTTCAGAAAACAAATCGGTTTGTATTTTTGATCAAAATATTTTCTCGTTCAAGCTCGAGTTTAGATATCATTGAATTCCATGAGTTTGAATTCTCAATCTTTAAGGTCAATATCAAGGATTGAGTAATATCAGGCTTAAATGCTGATTTTTAATCTTTAAGGAGATTATCCTTTCTGGGGATCTGATTCATTAGTCTTATCAAGCTAATTTGCACGGTGCCCCCCCATTGTACGAGATAAATCCTTCTCATGGTTAGGATATATCTGACCACATGGCGACCCTGTTTGATGCTGAGGTCCATGGATTTCCTGCTGATTTTAGATATGACTTTTCTAGATTTTTCGTCAACCTACAGCTGGTCTGGACAACAACTTCATGACCTAAATCAAGAAGCGCGTGTCTTTTTCGGAAGACTTTACTTCCTTTTAATGATGGAATTGATTCATCGTGTAGATCCATCTTTTCTTTCAAATATATTACAATAAACCGGGTAAAACTGTTAATTAAGTCCAAAACAAAAGCACCTGCAATAACTTTACAGAAACATGTGATAGATAGTTTTTAATTGAATAACTTGGTACATTCTCCCCATACTTAGTTTCTTTCTTTGCCTTTTTATTCTTCTTTATTCCTTTTTAAATGAATTCAAGCGTTTTGGGTTGTTTCTCAATTTATGTCCTCGAGGTAACGATAATTTCGGTATTAACACCTAGTTTTCATCGTTCATAAATATGTATAAACATGATTTTGACTTCATTTAATTGAAAATTTTGAAAATTTTTACTAGAAGTGGGTAGTCAGTATATAAGACTAGGGCTGTTCCTTGTTATCAGAGAGCACTAGATTCTAATACAACTACTGCGTTACTAGTATTTTAGTTGAAAATTTTTCAAATTTTCATGAAATTTGGCAATTAAACTAAGTATAAACCCGAGAGAATTTATAACCCTTCCCCACACTTGAGATCATGCAATGCCCTCATTTGCATGAAATCAGACTATAATTATAAATTCATGAGGGTGATTAGTGTAGAAAAGTGATTAAAAATACCGAGTTTGTAATTACAAAGCTCGTCGAATGATTGATGGCGCCTCATCGTTCATTCCTCCATTTGTTATATAACATTTGTTATTTTGCGTCTTGTCGTCAAAATTGGTACCTTTTGCTGAACTTTAATGACAGTCTTTGAAAGTGCGTTGTTTTACCCTGTTGTGTTCATGATATAAACTACAAACATATATACATATTTTTGAAGTTGGGTATATTTCCCCACGTTCAAAAATTTATAAGATATAATATTTTTTTTGGCATACTTTAGATCAATAAAATTAAAAATAATGATAACAAAATTTTTCGCCCCACTCTCGGGTAAAGCAATTTCGGCTCTATGACCTAGTCTTCAACTCACGACGAATTTTAGAAATCAATTTTTTTTTTAACTTAATGAAATAAAGTAAATTTTGTTTTTAAAATCACACAAAACTTAAATTTAAAAAGCATATTAATTTTTATATAAAACCTACAAAATAAAAAAAAAATTCAGAATGGAGGGAGGAAACTAGTTCTTTAGTGTCTGCTAGCGGAAAAGACCAATCGGGTTCCATTCTCGGAACTACACGAGAACAGAACAACTAACTCTAGATAGCATTTTCTTTTTAGAACATTTGAATCTCCCCACACTTAGGTAGCCGTGGTGTCAAAATTGTGATTAACTTCATCGTTAATTTCTCTTGGTCCATAATCAACTTGCATATCCGTGACTTTTTCTTTAAGCCATTGGTCGGATTCTTGTGTAATATCCACAATTTCAACTAGTTTCTCCTTTTCTTTAGGTGATAGATTGGATACTAACCGGTTACATAACTTAAAGTTCCCCTTGGTTCTAGCATCGCGAATCCGTTTAATAAGTTTCTTCATTGAACTATTAATAACGAGATCATTTAATTTCGTATCAACAACGGGGTTCTTTGTTATCATGTCATCATTAGGTGTTACTTCATTTTCCCCACACTTAGGCGTTTCATTATTATTAAGCACTACCGTTGGAGTTGGTAAAACAACATGGTTGTTACCAATCGTTTTTGCTGGTTCAATGGTTTTGGTTGGTGGAGATTTAGACTTTCGAATCATAAAGGTGATCGATTTGTTACCACTACTAAGTGTCATTCTTCCATTTCCTACATCAAATAACGCCCCGGTGGACGCAAAGAATGGTCGACCTAAAATTAGAGGAATGTTTGGGTCCTCTTCTATGTCAATGACAATGAATTCGACTAGAAAGGTTAAATTACCTACTTGAATGGGTAGGTTGTCAGCAATTCCAACTGGGTGCTTAATGGTTTGATCAAAGAGTCGAACACTCATATCCGTTGGACTTAACTTATCTACACCTAATCTCTTATATAAGGAAAGAGGCATAACACTTACACTTGCACCTAAATCTGCTAGTGCATCATACATGACACAATCACTAAGTAGACAAGGAACAATAAATTCACCCGGATCACCTACCCTAGGTGGAGGTTTTGGTGGAAATGTATTCACCGGGTTTATTTCTACGGTTTTTGTTTCTTGTACTTTCTTCTTCTTTTTCTTCTTCTTCTTTCCAGAGGTATCACAATCTTTATTACCTATCACTTGCTCATACTCAACTCCTTTTCTTGGAAACGGGATGGGTGGTTTGTATGGTGCCACCATTGGCTTTACATACTCGGGTGGTGGTGGTGTAACTTCTTCATTGTTACTCTCATCTAAAACCTTCCCATCTTCTGGTGCTGGTTTTTCAGAATTCGTTGAAACCATATTAACAATCTCATTCCGAGGATTTACTTCAGTATTACTCGGTAGCTTTCCTTGTTCCCTCTCACTCATCATGCTAGCAAGAGTACCTACGTGTTTTTCTAGATTCAAAATGGAAGCTTGTTGAGTTCTTAATGACTGATCAAATCTCTCGTTCGTTTGGGTTTGAGATGTAATGAATTGTGTTTGAGATTCAATCAGCTTTGCCATCATTTCTTCTAGATTTGGCTTTTTCTCTTCGGGTTGTTGTGGTGGTTTATACAAGCTAGGTCTTTGTTGATTGAAAGTGTTGTTTTGAGTCGGTTGGTTATTCGGACCTTGTTGGTTATACCAGTTATTTTCGGGTCCTTTTGGATTGTAAAGAATGTTTTGATTTCGATTTAAGTTTAGCCTTGGCGGTTGATAATTATTTTGATAATTATTTCCCGGCCTTTGGTTCATATAGGAAACATTCTCTCGTTGTTCCATCGTTGGTTCAATGTGACAATCTTTCAATAAGTGTGGTCCACCGCATTGCTCACAACTGATTCGTATTGCGTGAATATCTTTATTCATCTTTTCCATTCGTCTTTCGAAAGCATCTATTTTTGCGGAAACGGAATCAAAGTCATGGCTAGAATCGGCTCTAGCCACTTTAGATGAACGAAAAATATCTTTTTCTTGGTGCCACTCATGCGAGTGGGAGGCTGTATTATCAATAATTTTGTAAGCTTCAGTTGCGGTTTTCTTCATGATGGAACCACCAGCTGTTATGTCGATGTCTTTTCGTGTAGCAACGTTGACACCTTGGTAGAATATTTGTACTATTTGATAAGTATCTAAACCGTGTTGAGGACATCCTCTCAACATCCTTCCGAATCTTGTCCACGCCACATATAATGTTTCATTTGGCTTTTGCGCGAACGTAACAATTTCTCCTTGAAGTCTCACGGCTTTGGATGCCGGAAAGAATTGTTTAAGAAATTTTTCAACTAAAACATCCCATGTGTCAATCGCCCCTTCAGGTAACGATTCCAACCAATCTTTGGCTTCTCCCTTTAAAGTCCAGGGAAACAACATGAGATATATCTGTTCATCCTCCACTTCTCGGATTTTGAATAGTGTACAAATTCTATTAAATGTACGAAGGTGTTCGTTTGGATCTTCCTTCGGCGTACCACTATATTGGCATTGGTTAGTTACCATGTGTAGAATTTGTCCTTTGATTTCATAATCTGGCGCATTAACTTCTGGCTTAATAATGGCGTGACCTTGGCCCGTGCGTGTGGCTCTCATTCGATCTTCCATACTTAGAGGTTCCGTTACTTCCATAATTGAATTTGTTGAATACGAATCACTAGAGGACTCTGATTTAACGGTTTGTGGTTCAGGAGGAATAATTAGTGGTTCAGGATCTTGGAATTGTCCTTGAATATGCTCCGGGTTCTTGATTGTGAAGTCGGGTTCAAAAGATGGATTATCGGAAATTTGAGTTGGAGTTCTTGTTCGACTAGATGACGATTCTAAAGAAAAATCAACGGCGACAATATTTGCTAGATGTCTTGATCGAGTTACAGGTGGTGAACGTATGACCGGCGGCGAACGTCTTGCTCGGTGCATTCACTGAATATCCTATTAGTTTTTAAAAAGGAAAGAAAAATTATAATAAGTTATCCAATTAATAGACTTTTCTGATTTTGCCCACGTTTCGAATAGCCAAAAGATGCAGCAAAGGGGCAGGATTCGTTTGGTCTCAATATAATTGAGTACTGTTTGGCTCCAATAACCCGGTCCACGTACAAATCCAACTATTACTACGAACCAGAAAATTTTGATGTCTATCAATTTAACTACTTAAAATAAATTTTCGTAATTTTAAGAAATTTAGAGAAGAAGTAGAAAAAATTCTAAGTCCTAAAAACTAGAATGGCGAGAAATAAGAGAGAAAAAGATTGCGCGTCGAAAAGTGTCGAAAAATAAAAAGGTCGAAAAATAGGCGTCGAAAAATAAAAATAAGAAAGTAGCACGAAAAATGGCGTCGCAAAATTCTAAAGCACCTAAATCTTAGTCTAAGGAATAAGCACTTAAGGGATTTTACGGCAATCCTAAAAATTCTAGAAATAAAAATAAAATTACGGCAAAAAAAACTAGACTTAAAACTAAGCACGAATGATAAAAATACAAAAATTACGCTTAAAATGACTAAAAGATACAAAATATAAAATAAATAAAAAGTAAAAAAAAAATTATTAGTTTTTATAAAAATATTATATTTATATTTTATATAATAAAAGTATTAATTTAAAACTAATAATAAGTAAATATAACTAATTAAATTAAAAACTAAATATAATAATTAATAATAAACTAGGGTTTAGATTAATAATAATATATATATTCCGTAATTAATGCAAATTTAGGTCAATTATGTGGCCTGTCTGTGAAACTCATGCGAGTCGCATGGGGTCAAGCGAAAAGGTCATGCGAGTCGCATGACCTGCTGGTTCAGTTCAGATGACAGGTCAAATTGACAGGTTCACGTAATAATTTAATTATTTATTTTTTTATTTTCTGTTATCTATAAATAAGATATTTACAAATATATAATTTAAATAAAAACTTAATCTTAAAAAAAAACTAAAATAAAATAAAAACACTTTATAATTTTATAAATAAAAGAAAAACTTAAAGATAGATTTTAAAATAATTTTTTTTTTTTTCGGTTTTTATAGTTTTTTAATTTTTATATTTTTTTAAAATTTAAACAAAAATATATATATTTATTATAAACTAATTAAGACTAAATTTTTTTTTTTTTTTTTTATATATTGACGTTTCGCTTCGGCGTTCCCCGGCAGCGGCGCCAAAAACTTGATGTTGTAGCGTGAGGGTACGAAATAGTATTAATTTTACTACGAAATACTACAAAATATTACACAAGTTTTAATTATTTTACGGATGGATATACTTAAACCTTGCTACAACACTTATAGGCAGTGTACCTAATCGTAGAGTAGTGTAGTTTTTAGTAAGTCCGGTTCGTTCCACAGGGAGCTCGTGAAGTTTAACGCTATATTTTTATAAAACTATATTTTTACAAAAATATATAAATATAAGTAGTATTATTATTATTATAAAAGGGGGTTTTTACCGTTTAATGACCGGTTTGTCGATTCTATATTTTAAGCGCAAAGATAAATGACGATAATTAAAGTGCGTAAAATAATGACAATAAATAAAATGACAGTAAATAAAATTGCGAGTAATAAAATGACAGTAAATAAAGATACGATGAGAAATACAATAAAAGAATTATACTTATTTAAACTTCCGTAATCATGATGTTTGACGTGTTGATTTTAATTTATTACCATGGGTTAATTGTCCTTTGTCCTGGTTTATTTGATACGTCTATCTGGTTTTTGTCCATAATAGTCCATCGGTCATAAATATAAAGTGCGAGTGTCCTCGTCAAATTACCCTTATACCCGAAGTCAAATATTCCAACTAATTAAGGATTTAAACTGTGACGCAGTTATCACTTCTGTCAACAATTACACCAGTTATCACTGTATGTAATCTACCCCTGTTTTGATTAGATATGAATATTAATTTACCCACTTGATCAGTTTGAATAATCAATTACCCAACCCGAATAATTAATTAAATGATTATAATAGATTCCATATGAACGTCACTAAATAGGACAACCATAATCATTATTAATTATTAGGATAATTAATTTGAAGATAGGTTCGACAGACTCCAATGAGTTGTCACTCAATTAGACAATACCCCCCATCTATTAATAGTCAATAGTCCAATTTCCACAAGTGTCGGTCTTTTGCCCAAACCTTAATTATGGTACAAAGCCCAATTACCCAATTTTAGTAATTAGCCCAACATCATGATTACTTCGTTTTAAATAAGCATAATAATAACTTAGCTACGAGACATTAAATTAAAAAGGAAAGACATAACTTACAGTGGGTATTAATATCGTAGTATTACACGGGCAGAGTCTTGACTTAAAACCCGTAAATCATTTGTTACAATACTAAACTAAATCATAATTATTAAAATTATAATTAAAATTATAATTATTTATTTATGTTATATGTTTACAGAGAAGGAAAAGAAAAAGATGTGTTTGAGTTCGTGCATAAACTGCCTTTTTATAGGCATTTGGCCAGATTTTTACTGCCATGCGACTCGCATGGGTTTATGCCTATTTGCCATGCGACTCGCATGGCCACGCTGGACAGCTCACATATCTTTTGTCTTCTTGTTCGTCGACATATTTATTAAATATATATAAAATATAAATAATTTTAATAATTATTTATATATTATATTATATTTATGTGCATAGTAGACTAGATATTTTTGGTCCATTGCGTCGGGCGTTTCTTCTTGGCTCGGGTCCCGGTTCCGGATTTTCGGACGTCCTTTCGTACTATTTTATATCGTGTACTTTGCGTTCCGCAACTTGTACTCTTGTCATTTTTAGACGTTCTTCATCAATAATTTGAACCTTTTTATTTGTATCTTGTATATTTGAGCTTTTTGGACCTTTGTGTCTTTAATTCGTCGTTTTCGCCTTTTGTCTTCGCACTTATTAAATATAAACGAATATCACTTGAAAATGGAACAATTACAACTAAAATCCTGTCTTTCTTGGGGGATAATGCTATGAAATATATGTTCCTTTTTAGCCTTATCAATAGGGGTGAAAATATTAAATTACATAACAATGGGTCGGTAATTAAACGTAATATTAAATAGTCAAAGTTACACCATAATATTATAATATGGTTCAATCCATTTGTCCAGAGGTTCTACATTTTAGTCACCACTGTGGGTATTTAGTTGGACATTATAACGGCATAAAAATATAAATTATATAAAGTGGACATGATAACAACAACAACAACAACAATAATAATAATAATAATAATAATAATAATAATAATAATAATAATAATAATAATAATAATAATAATAATAATAATAATAATAATAATAATAATAATAATAATAATAATAATAAACGATAACAATAATAAATAATAAATAACGTTACTAACGACGATAATAACAAATATTACGATAATAATAATAATAATAACAACAATATATAATAATAACAAACGATAATAATAACAACAATAATAACAATACTTAATAATATTAACAAAGTTGGGATGTGGAGACTTACAATGAGTTGGAATGGTAGAAAAGCAGTACTACAATACCCGTGAACTTGAATTATACCACAAACTTACTACTATTATAACTTTGGATTAAAATATTAAAACTAAAAATAAAACTATGAAATGAATTGAAACTGAAGTTGTGAAGATGCTTGTGTCTTCCAACTATCCGTGTAAATGCTCTCCTTTTATAGGTAAGATAATGTTACTGTAGGTTTGTGGAAAGTTGGGTGCGTAATTGATCAAGTTGATATAAATTAATCAGTAATTTGTAATTGGTGAGTGTGTATCAACTTGTTGATACTTTTCAATATGCACGTTTAAAAAGTTGATATTTATTAATTTATATTTATTATTATATTATATTATTATTATGAATTATATATATATTATACTATATTCTTGTGCATAGTTGACTTGTAATTTTAGCTCCGTTGTCTCGTACATTTACGCCCGGTTTATGTCTCGGTTCCGGTTTCTCGAACGTCTTTTCGTATGATTTAATATCTTGTGCTTTGCGTTCCGCGGCTTGTACTCTTGTCAATTTTTAGCCGTTATTCATCGATAAATTTAACCACTCATTTGAGCTTTTTGGTCATTTGCGTCTTTCAAGTCTTCGTTTTCGTCTTTAAGTACTTCATTTTCGAGCGATCTTTGTCTTTCATCTTCGCACTTATTAATTTAACTATTACAACTAAAAATAAGGAAATTGCAATTAAAAACTTTACATTTTGGAATGATATTGCGTCCAAATATATGATCATTTTAGGCAATATCACTTGCTCATGACCTCGTCGTAGTATTTTATGTATAATAATATTAATTCTAACACTAATACTACTAATAATAATATTAAGATTAATCATAATTGAGACAACCCGTCCTAATCCATTTGGACGAATACATTACATTTGATTACATCGCGAGATACTTGACCTCTATATGATACATTTTACAAATATTGCATTCGCTTTTGAAAGACAAACTTTCATTACATCGAAAGTTGACAGCATGCATACCATTTCATAATATATCCAACTATAATTGACTTAATAGTAATCTTGATGAACTCAACGACTCGAATGCAACGTCTTTTGAAATATGTCATGAATGACTCCAAGTAATATCTCTAAATGAGCAAATGCACAGCGGAAGATTTCTTTCAAACCTGAGAATAAACATGCTTTCAAATGTCAACCAAAAGGTTGGTGAGTTCATTAGTTTATCATAAACATTCATTTCCATCATTTTAATAGACCACAAGATTTCATATATTTAATTTTACACGTAACCCGAGTACAAAATAACACGCGTAACCCGCGAATTAAAAATCATTCATATGGTGAACGCATGATAACTGACTTAACTTTAATGCATAGAATATCCCCAAACAGAACCTCTTGTCTGTATAATAATAATAATCTCGAAGTACTAAAGCATCCGTACCCCGAATGGGACTTGTCAAGGTCCATAGATCTATCTTTAGGATTCGCGTCAATTAGGGGCCATAACCGTTTCCTAATTATTAGGTTACCAAGCTAAAAAGGGGTGATATTCAATATTCATAATCCAGCCATAGAATGTAGTTTTTGATCACTTGTATCTATTTCGTAAAACATTTATAGAAGTAGCGCATGTATTCTCAGTCCCAAAAAAAAATATATAAAAAGGGAGTAATGAAACTCAAAGTACTGTATTTTGTAGTAAAAATACATATGACGATATTGAACAATGCAGGGTTGGCCTCGGATTCACAAACGTATTTCAGTAATATATATATATATATATATATATATATATATATATATATATATATATATATATATATATATATATATATATATATATATATATATATATATATATATTAAAACACATATAATATTAATCAACTAAGTTTATATATAATTCGTAATGTATTAATATTAATATATTTATGTATAATTATATTAATACTTATAATAGGTTATATTATATATATATATGAGATATATAATATATAAATTAATTAATGTTATAATAATAATATATTAGTTAAGATATAAAAACATAGTAACTCGTAATATTAGTTATACTTATGTTATATGTAATAATTATAAATAATATCAGTTGTGATAAAAATAATAATACTATTAGTAATTTTAGTAATAATCAATAATAATATTAATAATAATAATAATAATAATAATAATAATAATAATAATAATAATAATAATAATAATAATAATAATAATAATAATAATAATCATATTCAATGATAAAAATAATATAACATGATAATTTTAAATATAATGATACTTTTAATAATAATGATAACTTTAATCTAAATGATATTGTTTAATAAAAATGATAATTTTAATAATATTAATAATAATCTTGATAATCATGTTAATATTAATGATAATAAATATAATAATTATAATATTAATATTTGAACTAGTATAACTATATTAATAATGTTATTACTTATATTAATAATAAAATTAATGATAATAATACTAAAATGATAACATTAATATTAATAATAATATTAATAATATTAATAATAATAACAATTGTAATAATAATAATAATAATAATAATAATAATAATAATAATAATAATAATAATAATAATAATAATAATAATAATAATAATAATAATAATAATAATAATAATAATAATAATAATAATAATAATAATAATGATAAAGATTTATACCATCATCATTAAATCCTTATCATGATCATAAATCATCAGCTAATCGTCATTATCATCATCAACTCCATAACATCGTCTTCATTTATCATCATACACATCATAACCATCATCCTACTGTCATCATTATCGGGTACTTGTCATTATCATCATGATCGAACATCGTACATCATCATCATCCCTTCCGATCATCATCTACCCATATCATAACAACATCATCTCAAACTTTCATCTTCATCATCCTACTTCTTCGTCGTCATCATCTTATAAGTCTCGCAATCATCATCATCATGATATCATATCATATTCGTGACATCCATCATCATCAAATCGTTATTTTCACAGACCATCGTCATCATGCTATCAATCATCATCATGTATCACATATATCATCATCTTTATTTCGTCATCTCCGTTCAATCCTCACAATCATTAATCATCTTCTCTTTCATAACCTCATCATCGTCATGAACCTTTTATCATCATCATCATACTTATCGTGGGTCATCATTATCATATGTTAATCATCATCATCACCATAAATCATCATCATATCAGGATTATCTTCATCATCATCATCATATCAAACCCTTCATCATAACCGTAATCGTCCTCATCATCATACATCGTCACCATCATCATAATTGTTTCATCCAATCACCGTGATATCATCATTAACCAAGATCACTATTCATCATCATCTTCGTTGAGTAGTAACCCGGAAGAAACAGTAACAACTCATGGTGCGTACGGTTGTTCAGTTTGGAATTAGAAAAAGAAATAACAAGGCGACGGTAGCAGTTACATAAGTTTACAGGAGGTCTTTGAAAAACGAAATAGTACAGTAGCCGTTGTAGTGGATGTAGCAGTTTTGTGGGGGTGATGGTTGCCGTGGTGGTTGTAGGTGGTACGGTTATGAAGTGGTGGTGATGGAGAGTGTTCTCATTAGTGAAACAGAAAAAGTGTTGAGTATTTTATGGTGGATTGATGGTGGTGTTGGAGACGGCGGTGATGGTTCTTGGTGGCGGTTGAGGGCAGCCGGAATGGTGGTGATTGGATGATGGTGGTGGAGGCTCTCTGCGGTGGTGATAGAGAGGGTGCAACGGGATTTCATCTCATATAAATATATACATATACCATACAATGTTATATAATAATAAGAATAAGTTAATTAATATAATAATAATAATAAAAATAATAATATCAATCAATGATTCAAGATTTTAGACAGCGATACAGTGAAGCAGCCGGGTAATCCTACAGTCAATTTTCTCACGGAGTGCTATCGTGTCCATTGCTAAACAGTTAATATAATAAAGTATTCCTAGAAATCCCAAATTTTTAATTTAAGTCCATTTATTTATTTTGGTCATTACCTGTTTGAAACCTGATTAAAAAGTTTTGTTAATTATTTATTTTCTGTTCTAAAAATATGTACGGGGTACTAAAATTTAATCTAGAAAGGTAAAAAAATATTTTTATCAATTCTAAAATCTTCGTAATCGATTTATAGTTCAATTTTTATTTTAAATCTTCATAAACTCGTACTAGATCTATATGAACACTAGCGAAACGCCAACCAAGTATTGCAATTGTTCACTATTTATACTCGAAATCATTTATTTTTAATATATTTTCTTTCTATATAGAAATAGTTTTAAATAGCAAGTTTAATTACTATAATAAATATGTTATATATCTTTAAAGCATTATATTTAATATAATTTTATATATTTACAAGTATTATTTATATACATAATTATTATTAAAACGTACAAAAACATTTTTTTTGGTTTAAAGAGAATTTTATTATTAAAACGTTTTATAAGATAATTTGTTTATAAGTTTTAAAGAACTTAATTAAAGCTTTGTATCATAAATTATATATATATATATATATATATATATATATATATATATATATATATATATATATATATATATATATATATATATATATATATATATATATATATATATATATATATATATTTAATAATAGTTTTCATTACATCGCATATTAGTTTACATATTTATTTCCAACAATTAAATCATATATTATTTCAAATAATATTTCAAATTAATATTTACATATATATACATATTTAAATATATATGTATCTATTTACAAATAGCTGTTCGTGAATCTTCGGGAACAGTCACAGGTTAAATGAATATATGAAATAATTCAAATTTTTGAGACTCAACCTAACAGACTTTGCTTATCGTGTTGAAATCATATAAAGATTAAGTTTAAATTTGGTCGGAAATTTATGGGTCGTCACAGTACTTACCCATTAAAGAAATTTCGTCCCGAAATTTGATCGAGATCGTCATAGCTAAAAATAAAAATGTTTTTATGACGAATTTTGGTTGACAATTAAAGTTTTATCATTATTGATAAAACAATTTGATTACGCGAAGAGTATAAATGAAGCTATCACAAAAGAACGAAATGAGAAAATAAAGTCTTGTCATATCTTTTGACGTAGACATGTTTGATTTCTGGAGTTCAAGGGATTTAGAGAAAATCTTCATAATAAGATCCGGTTCTTCAGTAATTAAGGAAATTAGAATCTTCTTTGGTTAAATGAAATAATCTGTTTCGATTGCCCTGTCGGATATTTCACTATAAATCCACCCCTTTTGTTTCCTTACAACTCACACCTTCTATTCTTTCTTTCTCAATTCATACTTTTGTTTTCTCTTCTCGAGTTTAAGTCAAGCGAATAATGGTCCAAAATTCGTAGATATGAATTTCAGAATGAACATAGTTAATGTTCTAAGGAAGAAACGGTAATAGCACAATCTGACTTATCAAATTATCAAAATTCAAGGAAAAGATAGGACTATCAAGAAAATATGTTCTTGATATGTTTATAGATTAGATGGAATGTAAGAGTCGTGCAACATGGCACATGATGACGTTATAGTCTGTGAATCATCATGTTTCATTAGAAACTCAGCATGACTTCCTGTAATATAATCACGTTGATCAAGTGTCATTATATTATACTAACTCATGCATCAATTTCTAACACTACTTCAAAAACATTCATATTTTAAATTCGAATTTTTTAGAATTTAGAAACTAAAATAGTTTACTTTCTGATGTAACACTGATATCGCGAGGAGACAAATGATTTCAGGTAAGAATAATTATGAGAATATCTTTAGAAATATCGAGGATATTTATAATGGAAGATACGATGATATCTTAGAATTTCTAATATTGTTGGATGATGATGAAGATTTGTTCGTAAAAGTGTAGAGTCAGGAGTAAGTTATTCATTAATGACTTCAGGAGATACTGAATCATTTGGATTCTTTGAAGGCATGTTTAATCTTGGTGGTTTGTCCACAGCCTCCTTCATGGTTTGCTCAATCCATTTTCCAGTTCCAACATTTCTGAGCTTTGCCAACATACAATTCTTTGTCATCAAACTTTTGGCTGTTAAGGTCGTTTACAGTTTTTGTTGCTTCATTCAACTTTTCAAAATTCAGAGTATTGATTCGCAGACTGGGTGCTTTACAGAAATTCAGAATGAAAGATCATAATTCTAAGAGATAAATTTTATATATATACATATAACTGTTGATGTAGACATGCTGCGAGATTTCAAAATACTGATTGCTAATTCCCGGTAATTAATGTGGTATTTCTTGTTTTAAGACGTGGATGAGTATATGATAGGGTTTTAATGAACAATTATAATGGTTTTTCAGAATGCTTGAAGCCAATGAGTAATGAAGTTGTTGGTAAGTTTACTGCTAATGTGGTGGAATATAAACGGTTCCTCGGTAACGATGACGAAGGGGTAATCTTTATAATAAGGTTTATTCGAATGAAAAATTGAAGTTGATTTGTTGGAGCTGTGACAAAATTGGCTAATTTGAAAAAGAATTGCAATGTTATTTTTCGGTAATAACAATGCCAAAGGAGCTAGCACAGATATGTGTTAAACGTTTACTCAGGTTTCGAGAGTTTTTTAGGCGCATAACTGATGGTTAAAGCTAAGGGGTATAAAATACTATTAAATTTTAGCAGGAAATGCTATTAAATACGATACAATTTTATACAAGATATTTATTTATTTATAGAATGGATATACTTAAACCTTGCTACAACACTTATAGGCAGTGTACCTAATCGTACAGTAGTGTAGTTTTTAGTAAGTCCGGTTCGTTCAACAGGGAAAATCTTTTAATCAAAGCTTAACGCTATATTAATTTAATTTATATAAATACGAATATATATATAAGTAATATTATTATTTTAAAGGGGGGTTTTTACCGTTTAATGACCGGTTTGTCGATTTTAAAACTTTAGTCGCAGTTAAAACAAAATGTAAAATATTAAATAAATAAAAGACTTAATTTAAAGCGTAAAGTAAATAACGATAATGAAATTGCGATAAATAAAAGTGCGATAAAATAAACTTGCGATAATTAAAAAGTACGATAATTAAAATTGCAATTAAATATAATAACAATAAATAAAAGTGCGATAATTAGAAGTGCAATTAAATATAAAATAAAGGAAATTAAATATGAAATAAAAGAATTATGCTTATTTAAACTTTCTGTAATCATGATGTTTGACGTGTTGATTTTAGTTTTATGCCCATGGGTTAATTGTCCTTTGTCCTGGATTATTTAATATGTCCGTCTGGTTTTTGTCCATAACAGTCCATCAGTCATAAATATAAAGTGCGAGTGTCCTCGTCAAATTATCCTTATACCCGAAGTTTAAATATTCCAACTAATTGGGGACTTAAACTATAACAAGATTTTAATACTTTGTTTAATAATTACACCAGGATGTCGACTGAGTGTAACCCAAGGTTTTAATACTTTGTTATCAATTATGCCAAGTGTCCTTGTATATAATTTCACCCCTGTTTTAATAATTCTAGTGGCTATTAATCCATTCCCGTGTCCGGTTAAATGAACGATTATTCGTACATATAAATACCCCGCCCATCGTGTCCGATCGAGTGTATATGGTTATTTATAGGGACGTCCAATTGTAAATCTTTATATTAACATTAACAAACTATCATTTAGTTAAACAAATATAAATCCCATTAATAGCCCATAGTCAAATTTCCATAAGTGTCGTTCTTTTGTCCAAACCCCAATTATGGTACAAAGCCCAAATACCCAATTTTAATATTTTTAGCCCAACATCATGATTACTTCGGATTAAATAAGCATAATAATAACTTAGCTACGAGACATTAAATTAAAAAGGTTGAACATAACTTACAATGATTAAAAATAGCGTAGCGTTACACGGACAGAATTTCAAGTTACACCCTTACAACATTCGCTAACATACCCTTATTATTAGAATTAAAATTAAAATTAAAATTAAAATATAAATATAAATATAAATATATACTACGTATATAGATATAGAGATTGATATTATGGATGGAAAAATGGTGCACCAAAGCTCAATTTTTATAGGCCTGTGATCTGGAAAAGGGGCTTATGCGATCGCATGGATTTATGCCTTCCAGGCCATGCGATCGCATGGCCAGCTGGGGAGAGTCACTTTTGGTTGTTTTCTTCTGCCGACGTTTATTTAAATATAATATAATATATATATTAATTTTAAGAATTAATTATATATTATATTATATTCATATGCATAGTTGACTTGTAATTTTTAGTCCGTTGCGTCGAGCGTTGAGAGTTGACTATGGTCCCGGTTCCGGATTTTCGAACGTCCTTGCGTACAATTTAATATCTTGTACTTTTCGTTTTGAATCTTGTACTCTTGTAATTTTGAGACGTTTCTTATCAATAATTGGAACCTCATTGATTGTATTTTGTACTTTTGAGCTTTTTGGTCGTTTGCGTCTTCAATTCGTCGAATCTGTCTTTTGTCTTCACCTTTTATTATTTAAACGAATATCACTTGTAAATAGGACAATTGAAACTAAAAGCTTGTCTTTCTTGAGGAATAATACTATGAAATATATGTTCATTTTTAGCATTATCAAATATTCCCACACTTGAGCGTTGCTTGTCCTCAAGCAATATAGTCTTGAAATACTAGAATCACTTCTTATTCTTCACACTTTGTACATCAGTGATTTCTTTACGGCGGTATAAACAATGGTAGTAACGATGTGGTTTACAGTCCCACATGACTATAAAATTTAGATCCATTAAGGAAATTGGATCTTTATGAAAATATTTGATCTTTTTAAAATTAAATCTAGTTTTTACCCTAGATAAGTTTTCCGGAATAACCCTTCACCGGTGTTTGCAAAATATTTTTGTGGGCTTGGTGGGTTTCAGATTTGAAAATTTTAGCTCAAAACTTGTGGTTTTGTGTCACCCACTTGCTAACCTTGTATTAGGAAAGCAACACATCCAGTATACTTGCTCCGTATATTACCTTTTGGTAAACTACCGTCCGGTTATAAAGGAAAGCGTTGAACAAGCAACTGTTAAGGCAATGTCCCCTGACATGCTTTTAATTATGGTCTATAACGTGTCGGACGCAATTACTATCCTTTGTAGGAGCAATAGTAAAGCTCACCCTTATGATTTTTAGGTCTGGCACAAGGTCCTGTCTTCGACCATGCTTTGCAACCACCGTTCTTACGGTTGACACCCGATTTGGTTCAGATGACCTAATGAATTCCTGGTGAATTCCTAGGATTTTACGTTCAATGGTAATGAACGCATTGAAAATGGGTTTTCAGAAAACAAATCGGTTTATAATTTGATCAAAATATTTTTTCGTTCAAGCTCGAGTTTAGATATCATTGAATTCCATGTGTTTGAATTCTCAATCTTTAAGGTCAATCTCTAGGATTGAGTAATATCTGGCTTAAAAGCTGATTTTTGATCTTTTAAGGAGATTATCCTTTCCGGGCATCTGATTTATTAGTCTTATCAAGGTAATTTGCACGGTGCCCCCCATTGTACGAGATAAATCCTTCTCATGGTTAGGATAAATCTGACCACTTGGCGACCCTGTTTTATGCTGAGGTCCGTGGATTTCCTGCTGATTTTAGAGATGACTTTTCTAGATTTTTCATCAACCTACAGCTGGTCTGGACGACAACTTCATGACCTAAATCAAGAAGCGCGTGTCTTTTTCGAAAGACTTTACTTCCTTTTAACGATGGAATTGATTCATCGTGTAGATCCATCTCTTCTTTTCTTTCATCGGTAAAATAGTTAATTATCGTCCAAAACAAAAGTATTTTCAATTATTTGTACAAAAATATGTGATATGTATTTTGAATAACTCGGTGAAAATTTCCCACACTTGGCTTTTATTTTCCTTTTTATTGTCCTCTATTCCATTTTAAATGAATTTTAACATTTTGGTTTGTTTCTCAATTTATGTCCTTTCCGAGGTAACAATAATTTCGGTGTTAACACCTAGTTTTATCGTTCATAAATATGTATAAACATGATTTTGAGTTCATTTAATTGAAAATTTTAAAAAATTTTACTAGAATTGGGTAGTCAGTATATAAGACTAGGGCTGTTCTTTATTATCAGAGAGCACTAGATTATAATACAACTACTACTTTACTAGTATTTCTAATGGTAACCAAGTGTTTAAAGTAAAAAAATTTTAAAAATCTGAAAGAATTTAACCCCTTCCCACACTTAAGATCTTGCAATGCCCTCATTTGCAAGAAATCAGTAACAATTTAAATTATTGAGGGTGATTAGCGTAGAAATGATTAAATTTTACCAAAGTTTCCAAACATATTGGCGTTTGTTTGCTGAATGATAAATGGTACATATCATTTGTCCATTCCGTCTGTTGTTACATCACATTTATCTTGTCGTCAAAATTAGTAGCTTTTGTTGAACTTAATGCCAGTCTTTGAAAATGCGCTGTTTTACCCCGTTTTGTACAATTTACCATATACATACATACAAATATAAACATGCATGGCAATTTGAAATGGGACTTAATATCCCACTTTCAAATCCTAAATGTGAAATATTAGTAAACAATAATAATAAAAATGATAAAGATTACATAAGTATATTCAATAACATAAGTTTAAACATGAATAAGTAAAAAGATAAAAACATAAAAATCATATAAATAACCAAATGGAACTAAATCAGTCTGGATATGGGTTCCAGTTCATCTCGTCAGGTGGGTTCCATTATTGGTTATAGGTGTTCTGATAGGCTTGATTATAGTCATACCGGTTAAAGGGTGGTCAGATATCGGGGCTGTGGCGCGGAAAATGAGCAGGTCGAGTAGGTACGTAATTATTTGGTACCTGATATGATAGCTGGCTCATGATTTGGTGCTGATGAACTAACCAGCTATCGTGTTGGCGTCGCCTATAATCCTCGTATACTCGCTCGGAGTTCCACTGCTCATACATACTATGTCTGGCCGCGTTCGTCATTGCTTCCTCATCTATACGAACGTGGACGTCAAGAATAGCATCTCGAAAGACATCCCTAATGTCTTCCGCCTCCTCCATTTCCTTGTCTGAGCCTCTCTCTACCTGAGGATGAGATCCCTCATAGGGTACTGCCTGGTTACGTCTACTTTTCAATACCTTAGCACCCACATAAACTTTCAATCCTAAGGGCTCAACCTGTTCTCTACAAAGCTGTAATGGACCCCCTTGGTTCCTATCAACACCTAAATACTCTCCAATGAGAGTAACAAAAATACCTCCTCCTATTATACTCCCGTCCTGCATTCCCTCTACCATTTTAGATTAATAAAAAGCAACACAGTAAGGGATATTGACAAAGCTTCTAGGATCCCGAATACACTTTAGGTAGAATAAATCATGTAAGGTAATTTTTTCTTTATTATGACCTCTATGTGTAATCGAGTTAGCCAAAAATCTATGAATAATACGAAGCTCGGCTCTGTCAATATGTGTATAGGAGTGTTCTCCTGCTCGTGTAAAAACATCAAAATGTGACATACGCCTCCAAATGGCGTCAGCGTCAAAGTTACTATCTACCCTTTCACCATAATGAATCAAATTTGTACAATCGGGTAATAGCAACTCACCAGGAGTTTATATCTGTAAGGCCCTGGCCATGTCCAGCATGGACATTCTTTACATCCTACCGCCAAGGATAAACCTAAGAAATCTTCTATCATCTATTCTAACTATATTTGTATCAAGTGATACTGTACTCATCAACTCAACACACCATTCCTTATATACAGGTCTACGAATGGTGAAAAGACATTCCCAATCTGTAAAAGAAGAACTGCCATACCTTTGAACTAAAAGTTGTCTAACACGGTCAGCTAGATGGACCGTTTCCAAAGGGGCCCAATAGATTACCCTTGGCACCTCTACATTTTTTGTTACCAATTTGAATTTGTTCCTTTGATATGTCTCGTAATCTCTCCATCTCCTATCAAATCTCAGATTAGGATGCAGAGTGTGCTCAGGAATCGTTGGGAATTCTACTGGCGGCCTCATTGGGAATACTATAAATTCATCAACAAACTGTACCGGATTATAATAAGGTACGTGCTGATCAGGCTGTTGTTGTTGTTCCTGTTGTGGTTCTTGTTCGTGTTTCATTTCTGGTTCTGGTTCTGGTTCTGGTGCTGGTCGTCTAGATGATGATGCTCCTGAACCTCCAGTATCGGCTTTCTGCAAAACACATTAAACACAAAATTTGTGCATCCAAATATGCATCAGTGTTAGCAAAATAACAACTTAAAACAATCACTATAACATGTTAAATCAAAATTAAACTTATACACATTTTCACAATTTTTCACAATTCTACACTTTTCAAATAAGCAAATATGAGAATGTATACAAAGTTCATAAGCTTTTAACTCAAATAACATGTCAAAATATTCATTACTAATAATTAAACAAGTCTCAAATGGCAAATATATCAAATTAATCAAGTTCATGAATTTTGGACTTAAAAAGTCCACTTTAATCTCCAAAAATCATGTTTAGGATCAATGTTTGGATCATTTAACTATCTAAACATGTTACACTACTCAATTTAGCAATAATTCATGATAAAAATTGGCCATAACCTGTTTATATCAAAAAGCCCCAAATTGCTCAAGAACACAAACCCTAGATTTCTAAAATTTTTGAAGTTTTTGGCTTCAAATCATGTTAAATAGCATCAATCTAGGTTATACATGCATAAAATACTAACAATTTAACACTAATTACACTAGAAATTAACAAAATTGCATTAGATAAAAAATTGGAATTTATCACAAAAACTAGCAAATTTATGAGTTTAGGAGTGTAATTTTTACCATTTTGCTGAAGAATGAGAATCTAGGCATGATTAGAGCAAGAAAAATGACGAATTACGGTGAAAAATTGCGAATTTTAGAGGTGATTTTGGGGTTGGTTCGTGTTTGTGTGTGTGTTGTGTGGAGAAGACAGACCCGCTGAGAGTTTTGAGTCTGACCTGCATTTGGTCCCTATGCGATCGCATAGGTTCCAAGTGCAAACCCCATGCGATCGCATGGGGTGCCGGCTACAGTGTTTTGCCTTTTTTTTTCTTTTTTTTAATAAATAAAACCTTATACTTTATAAAACATAAAATTAATAAAATTTTAGAAATTTGTTTCTTTTTAGGATGAGGGCGTTTCGGATCGATGTCCTAGTCTGTCCCTCGACAAAATTTTTAAAATTCGTCAAATCAAAGCGCGGTTTTAAAAGTAAAGATTTTTGGATTTTTTAATGTTTTTGGCATACTTTAATTCAATAAGATTAAAAATAATGATAATAAAAGTTCTCGTCCCTCCCTCGGGTAAAGCAATTTCGGTTCAACGACCTAGTCTTCAACTCACGACGAATTTTAAAAATAATATTTTTAACTTAGCGAAATAAAGTAAATTTTTGTTTTTAAATTCACACCAAACTTAAATTTAAAATATGCATAAAATTAAAAATTCACACCAAACTTAAATAAAAATTCATATTATAAATTCACACCAAACTTATATTATATTTTTGTTTTTATACATACAAAATTATATTAAAAAGATTAATTTTTCAAATATTTACAATTTTAAATATATTGATTTTACAAAGTTCAAAATATTAATTTAATATTTATATATTAATTTTAAAAACATGGTAAAAAAATAAAATTAAAAATCTTTTTGGCTTTTATCCTACTTTAATCAATCAAATATTATCAAAAATATGCGCCCCTCTTTTCGGTAAAGTAATTTCGGTTCCATGACCTAATTTAACTCATGACGAATTCTTGAAATATTTTGGGTTGATTGATTAAAGATATTTATACCTTAAGAATAAACGTTAAATTTCGCAGTGATGTAATAAATTTTTGTATGATATCAATAATTTAGGTCGCCAAACCTAATTTTATTCAATACCAATTTAATACTTTATAGCGAACAAATTAGCGTTTATTATCAAAAGGTTAAAAATAAAAATAAAAAAATAAAAACTGTACAGACTTACCTGTGAGATAGTATTCTTAGTTATATGATCTATCCCATTCATAAGATAGTCGGTTTAATTAGTTTTCCATAGCTACATAAGCGTAACCTCGAGCATTCAGTGTTTTTTCTTCTAAACATATGAACGGTCCGTCTCTGCATAAAGTAACAAATTCGGTATTTGAATAGGTTTGATTATTTGAACATTTACTTCCATGTGACCATTTTCCGCATTTGTGACATCTTTCAAGGTGTCGTGCTCTTCTTTTCGCTGCAGATTTTGATTTTCCTTTACCAAATTGTAACTTATTATCTTCGCATCTGGATTCTTTTCTTACTCCGTCCAATCTTTCTCTGATTACTGATACTATTTCACTCGAAAGTGTGTCATTATTACGTTTAGTGATCAAAACGTGTAGCATTAGACCATGGTTTAGTTCACAGGCAGTCTTCATTTCCGAAAAAAAATAAAAATTCAGAATGGGAGGAGAAGACTAGTTCTTTAGGGTCTGCTAGGGAAAGACCATTCGGGTTCCATTTTCGAGAACTACACGAAAACAGACAATCTAACTCTAACAGAAATACATAAAATCCTTAAAAGACTTGATTCTCCTCACACTTAGTTAGCTGTGGAATCAAAATTGTGATTAACTTTGTTGTCGACTTCCATCGGACTATCTATGTAATGTTTAACTCTGTGACCATTAACTTTAAATTCAATTCCATTTGAATTTATTAATTCTATCGTTCCGTATGGGAAAACTCTTTTGACTATGAATGGTCCAGACCATCTTGATTTCAATTTTCCAGGAAATAGCTTGAAACGTGAATTGAAAAGAAGAACTATGTCTCCTTCTTTAAATTCTTTTGAACTTCTGATTCTTTTATCATGCCATTTCTTCGTTCTTTCTTTATAGATTAACGAATTTTTGTATGCTTCATGTCTTAATTCTTCTAATTCGTTTAGTTGACTTAATCGTAGATGTCGAGCTTCATGTAAATCAAGATTACATGTCTTCAAAGCCCAAAATGCTTTGTGTTCAATTTCTACTGGAAGATGACATGCTTTTCCGTAGATGAGTTTAAAAGGTGTGGTTCCAATTGGAGTTTTGTAGGCTGTTCTAAAAGCCCAGAGTGCATCCTCCAATTTAATGGACCATTCCTTTGGATTTGATCCTGGTTTTCTCTAGAATACGTTTTAAAGCTCAGTTGGTATTTTCAACTTGTCCACTTGTTTGTGGATGATATGCGGTGGAGATTTTATGAGTTACTCCATATCTTTTGAGAACTTTCTCAAGTTGATTATTACAGAAATGAGTACCCCGATCACTTATTAAAGCTTTCGGTGTTCCAAACCTTGCAAAAAGACGTTTTAAAAAGTTGACTACAACTCGTGCATCGTTAGTTGGGAGAGCTTGTGCTTCCGCCCATTTAGATACATAATCAATGGCTACGAGAATATAGAGATTATTATGAGATTTTGGAAATGGACCCATAAAGTCAATACCCCAAATGTCAAATACTTCACATACTTGGATGACATTTTGTGGCATTTCATCACGTTGACTTATTTTTCCGGCCCTTTGACAAGCATCACAGGATTTGCAAAGAAGGTGTGCGTCTTTGTAAATTGTAGGCCAATAGAATCCAGCATCATAAACTTTTCATGCTGTTAGTTGAGGCCCATAGTGCCCTCCTGTTAGTCCTGTGTGACAATGGTTTAAAATTTTACTAGCTTCATCTCCGAATACACATCGGCGTATTATTCCATCGGGACAACTTTTAAACAGATGTGGATCTTCCCAAAAATAGTGTTTTATATCACTGAAGAATTTCTTTCGTTTTTGGTACGATAATCCTTTTTCAAGGAATCCACATACTAAGTAGTTTGCATAGTCTGCAAACCATGGTATTTCATTATAATCTATCTTCAATAGATATTCATCAGGAAAGTTGTCTTGTATGGCCGATTCATTTAGAACTTCTAATTCAGGATTTTCAAGACGAGAAAGATGATCAGCGGCGAGATTTTCTGCTCCTCTTTTATCTCGGATTTCAATATCGAATTCTTGTAAGAGTAAGATCCAACGGATTAATCTTGGTTTGGCATCTTGTTTCGAAAATAGGTATCTAAGAGCAGAATGGTCGGTACAGACCACCGTTTTTGCTAGAACGAGATATGAATGAAATTTGTCAAAAGCAAAGACAATAGCAAGGAGTTCTTTTTCAGTAGTTGTATAATTTGTTTGTGCTCCTTGTAACGTCTTACTAGCATAATATATAGGTTGAAATCATTTTTCAATCCTTTGTCCTAAAACGGCTCCCATTGCAAAATCACTTGCATCGCACATTAGTTCAAACGGTAGATTCCAATTTGGTGTTATCATGATCGGCGCATTAGTGAGTTTCTCTTTAAGAATATTAAAAGATTTGATACATTCATCTGAAAAGATGAATGGAGCATCCTTTTCTAGGAGTTTATTCATAGGAGTGGCAATTTTGGAAAAATCTTTTATGAAACGTCGGTAAAAACCGGCATGCCCTAGAAAACTCCTAACTCCTCTAACATTGGTAGGATGTAGAAGTTTAGCAATTACATCTACTTTAGCTCTATCCACTTCAATTCCTTCTTTTGAAATTTTATGTCCAAGAACGATGCCTTCTTTAAATATGAAATGGCATTTCTCCCAATTAAGTACTAGATTTGATTGTTCACATCTAATAAGCATTCGTTCCAGATTAACTAGACATGATTCAAATGTATCACCGAAGACTGAAAAGTCATCCATGAAAACTTCCATGCATTCTTCTATCATGTCGTGAAAAATCGCCATCATGCACCTTTGAAAGGTTGCAGGGGCGTTGCAAAGTCCAAATGGCATGCGTTTGTAAGCAAAAGTACCATAAGGGCACGTGAATGTGGTTATCTCTTGATCTTTGGGTGCTATTGGAATTTGAAAGTATCCGGAAAATCCATCAAGAAAACAATAATAACTATTTTCGGCTAATCTTTCCAACATTTGATCAATGAAAGGTAAGGGAAATGATCTTTTCTGGTGGCTTCATTTAATTTTCTATAATCAATACATACACGCCATCCTGTTACAGTCCTTGTAGGAATAAGCTCATTTTTTTCATTTGTAATGACAGTCATGCCACCCTTCTTAGGCACGCATTGAACTGGGCTTGCCCATGGACTATCAGAGATTGGATAAATTAAACCTGCATCTAGCAGTTTAATAATTTCTTTTTTAACTACATCTTGCATAATCGGATTTAGTCTTCGTTGGCGTTGCACATACGTTTTATGATCTTCTTCCATAAGGATTTTATGAGTGCAATACGAAGGACTTATTCCTTTAATATCATGAATCTTCCATGCAATGGCTGGTTTATGAGCTTTCAACACAGAAATGAGTTGTGATTTCTCATTTTCAGTAAGAGAAGACGATATTATTACAGGTAATTCAGATTCACCATGTAAATAAGCGTATTCCAAATGGTTTGGAAGTGGCTTTAACTCTAATTTCGGAGGTTCTTCTATCGATGATTTATATCGATATCTGTCTTCTTCTTTTAGCATTTGAATTTCTTCTGTTGTTGGTTCATATCCATTAGCTATAAGTGTAGCTAACATTTCAGCTTCATCAATTTGTTCAGTTCCTTCTCCTAAAGAACATTCTCCTGTTCCTTGTAATTCTGGAAATTCTTCTAACAATTCTGCATGTGAATCTATAGTTTGAATATAATAACATGTATCATCTGCAGATTGCGGTTGTTGCATTGCTCTATCAACTGAAAAGGTAACACTCTCGTCCTCTATACTTAGGGTCAATTTCTTACCGAACACGTCTATCATTGCTTTAGCCGTGTTTAAGAATGGTCTTCCTAATATGAGAGGAACTTGAGAATCTTCTTCCATGTCCAGAACAACAAAATCTACTGGAAATACTAAAGTACCAACTTTAACTAGCATATTCTCCATTATCCCTCTAGGATATTTTATTGATTGATCGGCTAGTTGTATGCTTATTCTTGTTGGTTTCAATTCTCCAAGGTCTAGTTTAGTGTATAGTGAAAACGGCATTAAATTTATACTAGCACCTAAGTCTGCCAATGCTTTTATTGAACTAAGACTACCCAGAAAACATGGAATTGTGAAACTTCCTGGATCAGATAGTTTTTCTGGTATCGTATTCAACAGCACTGCTAAACAATTAGCATTCATAGTAATAGTCGAGAGTTCTTCCATTTTCTTTCTATTCGAGATTAGATCTTTCAGAAATTTAGCATATCTAGGCATTCCTGAAATCACATCAATGAAAGGAAGATTTACATTTATCTGTTTAAACATATCCAAGAATTTGGATTGCTCGGCTTCAAGTTTCTCTTTTTTCATTTTACTTGGGTAAGGAAGTGGTGGTTGGTATGGTTTAACATAAGGTTTATCCTTAGCTGTGTTATCTTCATTAACCTTTTCAACTACCGGTTCTTTTTCCTTATCTTGTTCAGGTTGTGGTTCTTGTGGAATAGGAATAGCTTCATCAGAAGTTACAGGTATTTCAGGTGGTTTAAGTGTTGTACCACTTCTTGTGGTAATGGCTTTAGCTGTTTCATTCCGGGGGTTAGCATTTGTATCACTAGGTTGACTTCCCGGTTTTCTTTCACCTATTAACCTTGCTAGGTTACTTACTTCTTGTTCCAAATATTGAATAGAAGCTTGTTGATTTCTAAATGCTTGAGCATTTTGTTCATTGGTTTGTTTTTGAGATGTGAAAAACTGCGTTTGAGTTTCAACTAGCTTCGTCATCATATCTTCTAAATTCGGCTTTTTATCATCAGTTTGTGGTGGTTTGTTTTGAAAATTAGGTCTTTGCTGATTGTAAGTATTATTGGATACTTGTTGATTGTTAGGACCTTGTTGGTTGTTGTGTGGAATATTTCGGTTATAATTCTGATTTTGATTGTAAATCGGTCTTGGCGGTTGATAATTATTCTGATAATTATTTCCAGGCCTTTGGTTTATGTATGAAATATTCTCTCTTTGTTCCATTGTTAATTCAATACTAAGACAATCTTTTGTCAAATGTGGTCCTCCACACTGCTCACAACTAATTCGTATTGAGTGGATATCTTTAGTCATCTTTTCCATTCGTCTCTCGACAGCATCTATCTTTGCAGAAATGGAATCTAAGTCATGGCTAGAATCGGCTCTAGCTGCTTTAGATGATCTAACGATATCTTTTTCTTGGTGCCACTCATGTGAGTGGGAAGCAGTGTTATCAATAATTTTGTAAGCATCAGTTTCGGTTTTCTTCATAATGGAACCACCAGCTGCAATATCTATGTCTTTCCTTGTAGTGATGTCGCATCCTTGGTAGAATATTTGTACTATTTGACAGGTATCTAAACCATGTTGCGGACATCCTCTTAATAACTTTCCAAATCTTGTCCACGCCTCATATAGAGTTTCATTTGGCTTCTGTGTGAACGTAACAATTTCTCCTTGAAGTCTTACGGCTTTAGATGCCGGAAAGAATTGTTTAAGAAATTTTTCAACTAAAACGTCCCATGTATCGATCGCCCCTTCAGGTAACGATTCCAACCAATCTTTGGCTTCTCCCTTTAAAGTCCAGGGAAATAACATGAGATATATCTATTCATCCTCAACTTCTCTTATTTTAAATAGTGTGCAGATCCTATTAAAGGTACGAAGATGTTCATTTGGATCTTCCTTCGGCGCACCACTAAATTGGCATTGATTAGTCACCATATATAGAATTTGTCCTTTGATTTCATAATCTGGCGCATTAATGTCTGGATGAGTAATTGCGTGACCTTGGCCAGTGCATTTAGCTCTCATTCGGTCTTCCATACTTAAAGGTTCCAGATTTTCCATGATTGAATTTGTTGAATCTGAATCACTAGAGGATTCTGATTTAATGGTTCGTTCCTCAACAATCTCTGTTTGAATGATTGGTGGTTCCGGAGGAAAATTTAATGGTTCAGGATCTATGAATTGTCCCTGAATATTATCCGGATTCTCAATTGTGAGGTCGGGTTCAAAAAATGGATTATCGGAAATTTGAATTGGAGTACTTGGTCGACTGAATGATGATTCTAAAGGAAAATCAACGGCAATAATATTTGCTAGATGTCTTGATCTAGTTACAGGTGGTGAACGTACAAAAGGTGGTGAACGTCTTGCTCGGTGCATTCACTGAATATCCTATTAGTTTTTAAAAGGAAAGAAAAAATTATATAAGTTATCCAATTAATAGACTTTTCTGATTTTGCCCACGTTTCGAATAGCCAAAAGATGCAGCAGAGGGGCAGGATTCGTTTGGTCTCAATATAATTGAGGACTGTTTGGCTCCAATATCCCGGTCCACGTACAAATCCAACTATTACTACGAACCAGAAAATTTTGATGTCTATCAATTTAACCACTTAAAATAAATTTTCGTAATTTTAAGAAGTATAGATAAGAAGTAGAAAAAATTTTAAGTCCTAAAAACTAGAATGACGAGAAATAAGAAAGAAAAAGAGCGCGTCGAAAAAGGTCGAAAAAGAAAAGATCGAAAAATAAAAGGCGTCGAAAAATAAGAAAGAAAAAAAAAATGACTATAAAACTTAAAAAAAAACTTGACTAACCCAACCTTATTACTATCACTAACTTAAAATTATAATCGCAAATTGAGATTACTAATTGGAATGATAATTGATACATAGGTAAAAGGTGTCTAAAAATATTAAAGCTTACAGGAAAAACTATATCCCAAATGGCAATATCTCAAAAAGGTATTAAAACTTAAAAAAACGTCGCAGAATTCTAAAGCACTTAAATCTTAGTCTAAAGAAAAAGCACTTAAGGGATTTTACGGCAAAGCCTAAAAATCTAGAAATAAAAATAACTATGGCAAAAACTATGAATTAAAAATAAATACGAGCAAAAATTACAAAAGTTACGCTAAAACGATTAAAAAGGGATAAAATATAAAAATATACTAAAAGTTGTAAAAAGTACAATTTTTATAAAAAATATTATTTTTATATTATTTAGTTTATAAAACTATTAATTTTATATTTTATAAAACTAATTAAACTTAAAAATACAAATTAAATAAATAACTAAATTAAATATTTAACTAATCTTACCTAATTAGGGTTTAAATATAATAATAATAATTATAAACCGTAATTAATGCAGTACTCAGTCAACTATGGCGTGTCAGACGGGCTCATACGATCGCATGAGTCCTAAGTTATCCAGCCATGCGATCGCATGGGCTAGGGTTTCGGGCCACAGAGTGGGCTGCTACAGTACCGGACTCGAGTGTTTTTTTTTTTTGCTGTGTTGAATTTTCTGTTTTATATATTTATGTAATATATTTATATAAATTAAATAAAACTTATATTTTTATAAAATAAAGATAAATAAACTTTTATAGAACTTAAATATTTAACAAACTCTTAAAAATATTTTTATTTTTGTTTTCTTTTTATATTTTCGAATATATTAAAACGTATTTTTACAAAAGCGTAAATTTTTTTTTTATATATTAGCGTTGCGCTTCCGGCTTTTAAGCTAGATGGTTCTCCCCGGCAGCGGCGCCAAAAATACTTGATGGTTAAAGCTAAGGGGTATAAAATACTATTAAATTTTAGCAGGAAATACTATTAAATACGATACAATTTTACACAAGATATTTATTTATTTATAGAATGGATATACTTAAACCTTGCTACAACACTTATAGGCAGTGTACCTAATCGTACAGTAGTGTAGTTTTTAGTAAGTCCGGTTCGTTCCACAGGGAAAATCTTTTAATCAAAGCTTAACGCTATATTAGTTTAATTTATAAAAATACGAATATATATATAAGTAATATTATTATTTTAAAGGGGGGTTTTTACCGTTTAATGACCGGTTTGTCGATTTTAAAACTTTAGTCGCAGTTAAAACAAAATGTAAAATATTAAATAAATAAAAGACTTAATTTAAAGCGTAAAGTAAATAACGATAATGAAATTGCGATAAATAAAAGTGCGATAAAATAAACTTGCGATAATTAAAAAGTACGATAATTAAAATTGCAATTAAATATAATAACAATAAATAAACGTGCGATAATTAGAAGTGCAACTAAATATAAAATAAAGGAAATTAAATATGAAATAAAAGAATTATGCTTATTTAAACTTTCCATAATCATGATGTTTGACGTGTTGATTTTAGTTTTATGCCCATGGGTTAATTGTCCTTTGTCCTGGATTATTTAATATGTCCGTCTGGTTTTTGTCCATAACAGTCCATCAGTCATAAATATAAAGTGCGAGTGTCCTCGACAAATTATCCTTATACCCGAAGTTTAAATATTCCAACTAATTGGGGACTTAAACTGTAACAAGATTTTAATACTTTGTTTAATAATTACACCAGGATGTCGACTGAGTGTAACCCAAGGTTTTAATACTTTGTTATCAATTATGCCAAGTGTCCTTGTACATAATTTCACCCCTGTTTTAATAATTCTAGTGGCTATTAATCCATTCCCGTGTCCGGTTAAATGAACGATTATTCGTACATATAAATACCCTGCCCATCGTGTCCGATCGAGTGTATATGGTTATTTATAGGGACGTCCAATTGTAAATCTTTATATTAACATTAAAAAACTATCATTTAGTTAAACAAATATAAAGCCCATTAATAGCCCATAGTCTAATTTCCATAAGTGTCGTTCTTTTGTCCAAACCCCAATTATGGTACAAAGCCCAATTACCCAATTTTAATATTTTTAGCCCAACATCATGATTACTTCGGATTAAATAAGGATAATAATAACTTAGCTACGAGACATTAAATTAAAAAGGTTGAACATAACTTACAATGATTAAAAATAGCGTAGCGTTACACGGACAGAATTTCGACTTACACCCTTACAACATTCGCTAACATACCCGTTTTATTAGAATTAAAATTAAAATTAAAATTAAAATATAAATATAAATATATACTACGTATATAGATAGAGAGATAGATATTATGGATGGAAAAATGGTGCACCAAAGCTCGATTTTTATAGGCCTGTGATCTGGAAAAGGGGCTCATGCGATCGCATGGATTTATGCCTTCCAGGCCATGCGATCACATGGCCAGCTGGGGAGAGCCACTTTTGGTTGTTTTCTTCTGCCGACGTTTATTTAAATATAATATAATATATATATTAATTTTAAGAATTAATTATATATTATATTATATTCATATGCATAGTTGACTTGTAATTTTTAGTCCGTTGCGTCGAGCGTTGAGAGTTGACTCTGGTCCCGGTTCCGTATTTTCGAACGTCCTTGCGTACAATTTAATATCTTGTACTTTTCGTTTTGAATCTTATACTCTTGTAATTTTGAGACGTTTCTTATCAATAATTGGAGCCTCATTGATTGTATTTTGTACTTTTGAGCTTTTTGGTCGTTTGCGTCTTCAATTCGTCGAATCTGTCTTTTGTCTTCACCTTTTATTATTTAAACGAATATCACTTGTAAATAGGACAATTGCAACTAAAAGCTTGTCTTTCTTGAGGAATAATGCTATGAAATATATGTTCGTTTTTAGCATTATCAATAACTATGTGCATAAATCTTTTCTTCCGTAGATGAAGTACGGTTGGTTCATCCTCTCGATTGAGGTGTTTTCAAGAATCATGAAAGGTTTGAATGCAGATTGGAATCGTCAAGATACAAATGAGGTTTAAGATGAAATCAAGTGGCAAACTTGAAGAAATGCTTAGTTTCATATGTTATAATCAATATTTTAATTCATTTTAATTATCCAATGTTAGTAGTCCACAGTTGATAGTCCACAATTAGCAGTTCAACAATTCATATATAGTTTAATATATTATATTCGAATTAGTTAATACGTGTCGTGACCCGTTATATACACGTCTCAGACTCGATCACAACTCAAGGTATATATATTATTTGAGAATCAACCTCAACCTTGTATAGCTAACTCAAGCATTACTGCATATAGAGTGTCTATGGCTATTCCAAATAATATATATAGATGCGTCGATATGATATGTCAAAATATTGTATACGTGTCCCGATATTTAAAATGCGTAAATAACAGTATTTAAATGACGATAAATAAAGTGCGTAAAATAAATAACAGAAATTAAATGACGGCAAATAAAATTGCGAGAATTAAAATTGCGATAAATAAATGTAATAAGGAATTAACAGTTAGCTAGGAACAGTTAGCTAGGATTTTGTTAGCGTGGATTCTTAACAAAATTTCTCATAGTTAATTTGTTTGTTTCTAATAAATTTTATTTTTTATCCAATGTTTTCTTCATTATGCCACTTGTTGGATTCTGATAGTCAAAATCCAAATATGAAATTGAATGAAAATGATTATTCTATAGTGAACGGATTCGTATATTTGTGGATGTAAGTAGGATAGTAAATGACCGTTAAATCAGATTCGAAGAATGTACAGTGTAACTTATTAATGTGAAATCTAAATATTCCTCGGGTATTACCTATCCATTAAAATATTTTCACCATTAACAGTTTGTACAAAAGAATTTTTAATTACAACCTTTATGAAAACATATATACATATATATTTTCTTCAAATGTAATCATGGATTTAATGAGTTAATATGATATTAATCTCATTTGATTTACCGTTAGAACTAGAATAAATAATCTCTAAAACATTAGAGATTACATAATCGCCATGAAGAACGAAGATAATTGATGTAGAACGATACGTAGAATGATGATTAAGTTCAAGGTATGGATTGTGATGTTGAGACGTGTGATGTTGAAACTTGGGTTGTTGGTGGTGCTGGTGTTGATGTTGGTGGTACTGTTGGTACCGGTGATGTTGTTGAAGCTGTACGTTTTGCACCATATTTTCCAAGGTTACAACTCAGGCGCGAAGCTCGTTAACTTCTTCCATTATTCTAGGATGATTGTCGGTCGGAACGAGTAGATGAATAAGATTTAAAATTTTAGATAGAAAATAATCGTGATGAGATATTCAGGAAATGAGGGTGAAAATGGTGTTTCGGACTGGTTCGCCGATAAGTGTTTCAGATTCTTCACCAAGAGGTGAATTCGGTTAGTGGAAAGGATCGCCTTCTTCTCGTCTCCATTGATTAAGTCGACTACGAACCCATCAAATGAATTGGAGATGGCTGATTGGTTGATTCATTCTGGTGACGCTGCTTCCGGAGCTTAGGTGAACATCCATGTCAGAATTGCTATTGGGTTCCGAAGAACTTGAACTAGTGACGAGTTCCATTTTGTACGATTGAGTAAAGGATTTTTCGATAGGAAATGATTTTCGGTTATCGGATGGTATCCTAACTACATAGAATATCTATATATATAGAACAAAACATTTCGTAAATTACGAATGAATTTACAAAATATGTCAGGCAAAGTTTACAGTAACAGATACGCTATGATATGAATTTTGTCTATGCACTATTCATGCAATCAATGCAGTAAGATGTGTCTAGACTAAGATTGATAAGCAAATGATTCCCTAAGAATGATAAGCAGGTAATTTTCGACACGAAATGAGAAGCAAAACTTTTGACATGCAGACACAGTTTAAGTCCAGACTCACAAATGCATATAAAAAACTACCAGTTAGACACACTAATGCAAGACCTGGTTTGCTAAGACCACCGCTCTGATACCATATGAGACGACCCGTCCTAATCCATCTGGACAAATACATTACATTTGGTTACATCGCGAGATACTTGACCTCTTGATGTGTTCTAGAGGGTGTGTATGAAACGGCTATCAGTTTTATATTTATTTACTACAGGAAATCACCTAAATTAAACTAAAACACAAAAGGCAAGTATACATATCGTGTAATAATATAGCTAAGGTAAAGTCAGGGAGGTCGATCCGTGGACACTATTATTGGGTGTCTTACTAGGTCAAATTAGTTAATTAAGTAGTTAAACTAGATTTAGTAATATATAGTAATTATAGGTAACTTTGGGGGGATTTACCGTTTAATGACCGATTTGTCGATTTTATATTTTTAAGCGTAAAGATAAATGACAATAATTAAAGTGCGTAAAATAAATAAATGACGATAAATAAAATAACAGTAAATAAAATTGTGATAGAATATGAAATAAAAGGATTATGCTTATTTAAACTTCCGTAATCATGATGTTTGACGTTTGATTTTAATTAATTGTTACCCGGGTTATTTGTCCTTTGTCCTGGTTTATTTGATACCTATCTGGTTTTTGTCCATAATAGTCCATCGGTCATAAATATAAAGTGCGAGTGTCCTCGTCAAATTACCCTTATACCCGAAGTCAAATATTCCCACTAATTAAGGATTTAAACTGTGACGCAGTTATCACTTCTGTCAACAATTACACCAGTTATCACTATATGTAATCCACCCCTGTTTTGATTAGATATGAATATTAATTTACCCACTTGATCAGTTTGAATAATCAATTACCCAACCCGAATAATTAATTAAATGATTATAATAGATTCCATATGAACGTCACTAAATAGGACAACCATAATCATTATTAATTATTAGGTTAATTAATTTGAAGATAGGATCGACAGACTCCAATGAGTTGTCACTCAATTAGACAATACCCCCCATCTATTAATAGTCAATAGTCCAATTTCCACAAGTGTCGGTCTTTTGCCCAAACCTTAATTATGGTCCAAAGTTCAATAACCCCATCTTAATATTAAGACAAACATCACGATTACTTCGACTTAAATAAGCATAATAATAACTTAGTTACGAGACATTAATTTAAAAAGGAAGAACATAACTTACAATGATTATTTATAGCGTAGCGTTGCACGGACAGAGTTTCGATTTAAAACCCGTAAAACATTCTTACAATAACCCAATTATTATTAAACTTAAATTATAATTATAATTATAAAATATAAATATATATATATATCGTATATGATATGAGAAAGGAAAAGAAAAAGGTGTTGTTTATTCATTACTCCGTGCCTTGCTTTTATAGGCAAATGATTGATACTGTTGTAGGTGGAATGTTAGCTGGCTACCATTCAAAGTTGAATCAATAATATCTCGTTGCGAATTATTGATTTGAAATTTTCACTTATGACCCTTTAACTATGCTCAATTAACAACTTTTTATTATTTATTATTATTCTTATTATGAATTATTTAAATATTATATTATATTATTGTGCATAGTTGACTTGTACTTTCAGCTCCGTTGCGTCGAGCGTTAAAAGTTGGTTCATGTCTCGGTTCTGGATTTTCGAACGCCTTTTCGTATAATTTAATATCTTGTACTTTGCGTTTTGTGGCTTGTACTTTTGTAATTTTGAGACGTTTCTCATCAATAAATTGAACCACTTAGATTGTATCTTGTACATTTGAGCTTTTTGGTCATTTGCGTCTTCAAATCGTCATTTTTGTCTTTCGTCTTCGCACATATTTATTTAAACGATTATTACATAAAAATAGAACAATAGTAACTAAAAGCTTTACATATAGGAAGGATATTGTGCCTAAATATATGTTCATTTGGTGCACTAACAAATATCCCCACACTTGAGCGTTGCTTGTCCTCAAGCAATACAGAACTTAAAATAAAATCACACTTCACTTGAATCACTTTTTTATTCTCACACTTTATACATCAGTGATTTTAATACTGCGGTATAAACAATGATAGTAACGATGTGGTTTACAGTCCCACATGACTATGAAAATTTAGATCCTTTAAGGAAATTGGATCTTTATGAAAACATTTGATCTTTTGAAAATTCATTCTAGCTTTTACCCTAGATAAGTTTTCCGGAATAACCCTTCACCGGTGTTTGCAAATTATTTTTGTGGGTTTTGTGGGTTTCAGATTTGAAAATTTTAGCGCAAAACTTATGGTTTTGTGTCACCCACTTGCTAACCTTGTATTGGGAAAGCAACACGTCCAGTATACTTACTCCGTATATTAGCTTTCGGTAAACTACCGTCCGGTTGTAAAGGAAAGCGTTGAACAAGCAACTGTTAAGGCAATGTCCCGTGACATGCTTTTAATTATGGTCTATATCGTGTCGGATGCAATTACTATCCTTTGTAGGAGCAATAGTAAAGATCACCCTTTAGTTTTTTGGTCTGGACCAAGGTCCTGTCTTCGACCATGCTATGCAACCACCGTTCTTACGGTTGACACCCGATTTGGTTCAGGTGACCTAATGAATTCCGGTGAATTCTTAGGATTTTACGTTCAATGGTAATGAACGCATTGAAAATAGGTTTTCAGAAAAAAAATCGGTTTTAATTTTGATCAAAATATTTTCTCGTTCAAGCTCGAGTTTAGATATCATCGAATTCCATGAGTTTGTAATTCTCAATCTTTAAGGTCAATCTCATGGATTGATTGATATCAGGCTTAAAAGCTGATTTTTGATCTTTAAGGAGATTATCCTTTTGTGGGGGTCTGATTCATTAGTCTTATCAAGCTAATTTGCACGGCGCCCTCCCTATTTTACGAGACAGATCCTCTCATGGTTAGGATAAGTCTGACCACATGGCGACCCTGTTTGATGCTGAGTTCCGTGGATTTCTTGCTGATTTTAAAGATGACTTTTCTTGATTTTTCGTCAACCTACAGCTGGTCTGGACGACAACTTCCTGACCTAAATCAAGAAGCGCATTTCTTTTTCGGAAGACTTTACTTCCTTTTAATGATGGAATTGATTCATCATGTAGATCCATCTTTCTTTCAAAGGTATTACAATAAATCGGGTAAAACTGATTAGTTTAGTCCAAAGCAAAAGTACCTGCAATAATCTGTACCAAATATGTGATATGTGTTTTAAAGAAACTGGTAAATTCTTCCCACACTTAGCTTTTATTTATTTCTTTCTTTGCCTTTTTATTCTCCTCTATTCCATTTTAAATGAATTCTAACGTTTTGGGTTGTTTCTCCATTTATGTCCTCTCCGAGGTAACAATAATTTCGGCATTATCACCTAGTTTTATCGTTCATAAATATGTATAAACATGATTTTGAATTCATTTAGTTGAAAACTTTTCAAATTTTTACAAAATTTGGCAATTAAACTAAGTGTAAACCCGAGAGAATTTATAACCCTTCCCCACACTTGAGATCATGCAATGCCATCATTTGCAAAAAATCAGTAAAAATTTAAATTCATGAGGGTGATTAGTGTAGAAAAATGATTAAAAATACTGAGTTTGCAAACATATTGTTTTATATCACATTTGATATTTTATGTCTTGTCGTTAAAATTAGTAGCTTTTTCTGAACTTTAATGTCAGTCTTTGAAAATGCGTTGTTTTACCCTGTTTTGTACATAAGATAAACTACAGACATATATATATATATATATATATATATATATATATATATTTATATATATATATATATATATATATATATATATATATATATATATATTTTATAAAACCTTTATTTATTAAAACAATTTAAATGAATAATTTTTTAAAATTTTGTTTCCTTTTACTTTAGGTAGTTTCGGTACGTTTACCTAGTCCGTCCCTCGACAAAATTTAAAATTTGTCGTTTAAGCGATTGTTTTAAAAGCAAAGATTTTTGGATTTTTTAATTTTTTTGGTATACTTTAGATCAATAAAATTAAAAAGAATGATAACAAAATTTGTCGCCCCGCCCTCGGGTAAAGCAATTTCGGTTCCATGACCTAGTCTTCAACTTACGATGAATTTTAGAAATCATTTTTTAAACTTAATGAAATAAAGTAATTTTTGTTTTTAAATTCACACAAAACTTAAATTTAAAATGTATATTAATTTCATACAAAACCTACAAAACAAAAAATTCCGAATGGGGGGAGAAAACTAGTTCTTTAGTGTCTGCTAGTGGAAAAGACCAATCGGATTCCAGTCTCGGAACTACACGAGAATAGAACAACTAACTCTAGACAACATATTCTTTTTAGAACATTTAAATCTCCCCACACTTAGGTAGCTGCGGTGTCGAATTTGTGATTAACTTCATTGTCAATTTCTTTTAGACCATAATCAACTTGCATATATGTGACTTTTGCTTTAAGCCATTGGTCGGATTCCTGTGTAATATCCACAAATTCAACTAGTTTCGCCTTTTCTTTAGGCGATAGATTGAATACTAACCGATTACATAACTTAAAGTTCCCCTTGGTTCTAGCATCGCGAATCCGTTTAATAAGTTTCTTCATTGAACTATTAATAACGGGGTCATTTAATTTCGTATCAACAACGAGGTTCTTTGTTATCAAGTCATCAATATGTGTTACTTCATTTTCCCTACACTTAGGCGTTTTATTATTGCTAAGCACTACCGTTGGAGTTGGTAAAAAAATGTGGTTCTTACCAATCATTTTTGTTGGTTCAACGATTTTGGTTGGTGGAGATTTAGACTTTCGACTCATAAAGGTGATCGATTTTTCACCATCACTAAGTGTCATTCTATCCTCTCTTACATTAATGAACGCCTCGGTGGACGCTAAGAATGGTCATCGTAAAATTAGAGGAACGTTTGAGTCCTCTTCTATGTCAATGACAATAAATTCGACTAAAAAGGTTAAATTACCCACTTGAACGGGTAGGTTGTCAGCGATTCCAACTGGATGCCAAATGGTTTGATCAAAGAGTCGGACAGTCATCTCTGTTGGACTTAACTCACCTACTCCTAATCTCTTATATAATGAAAGAGGCATAACACTCACAGTCGCACCTAAATTTGCTAGTGCATAATACATGACACAATCACTAAGTAGACAAGGAACAATAAATTCACCCGGATCACCCACCCTGGGTGGAGGTTTTGGCGGAACTGTCTTCACCGGGTTTTATCTTTACGGTTTTTGTTTCTTGTACTTTCTTATTTTTCTTCTTCTTTCCAGAGGTATCAAAAACTTTATTACCTATTACTCAACTCCTTTTCTTGGAAACGGGATGTGTGGTCTGTATGGTGCCACCACTGGCTTTACATACTTGGGTGGTGGTGGTGTTGTAACTTCATCATTGTTACTCACATCTAAAACCTTCCCATCTTCTGATGCTGGTTTTTCAGAATTCGTTGAAACCATATTAACATTCTCATTCCGAGGATTTACTTCAGTATTACTCGGTAGCTTTCCTTGTTCCCTCTCACTCATTATGCTAGCAAGAGTACCTACATTTTTTTCTAGATTTAAAATGGAAGCTTGTTGAGTTCTTAATGACTGATCAAACCTCTCATTCGTTTGGGTTTGAGATGTAATAAATTGTGTTTGAGATTCCATTAGCTTTGCCATCATTTCTTTCAGATTTGGCTTTTTCTCTTCGGTTTGTTGTGGTGGTTTATACAAGGTAGGTCTTTGTTGATTGAAAGTGTTGTTTTGAGTTGGTTGGTTATTCGGACCTTGTTGGTTATACGAGTTATTGTTGGGTCCATTTGGATTGTAAAGAATGTTTTGATTTCGATTGAAGTTTGGCTTTGGCGGTTGATAATTATTTTGATAATTATTTCCCGGCCTTTGGTTCATGAAGAAAACATTCTCACGTTGTTCCATAGTTTGCTCAATGTGACAATTTTTCATTAAGTGTGGTCCACCACATTGCTCACAACTGATTCGTATTGCGTGAATATCTTAAGTCATCTTTTCCATTCGTCTCTCGAAAGCATTTATTTTTGCGGAAACGGAATCAAAGTCATGGCTAGAATCGGCCCTAGCCGCTTTAGATGATCGAAAAATATCTTTTCCCTGGTGCCACTCATGCGAGTGGGAGGCTGTGTTATCAATAATTTTATAAGCTTCAGTTGCGGTTTTCTTCATAATGGAACCACCAGCTGCTATGTCGATATCTTTTCGTGTAGTAATGTCGCATCCTTGGTAGAATATTTGTACTATTTGATAATTGTCTAAACCATGTTGAGGACATCCTCTCAACAACTTTCCGAATCTTGTCCATGCCTCATATAATGTTTCATTTGGCTTTTGCGCGAACGTAACAATTTGTCCTTGAAGTCTTACGGCTTTAGATGCCGGAAAGAATCTTTTAAGAAATTTCTCAACTAAAACATCTCATGTGTCAATCGCTCCTTCAGGTAACGATTCTAACCAATCTTTGGCTTCTCCTTTTAAAGTCCAGGGAAATAACATAAGATAGATCTGTTCATCCTCCACTTCTCGGATTTTGAATAGTGTACAAATTCTATTAAATGTACGAAGGTGTTCGTTTGGATCTTCCTTCGGCGTACCACTATATTGGCATTGGTTAGTTACCATGTGTAGGATTTGTCCTTTGATTTCATAATCTGGCGCATTAATGTCTGGCTTAATAATGGCGTGTCCTTGGCCTGTGCGTGTGGCTCTCATTCGATCTTCCATACTTAGAGGTTCAGTTACTTCCATAATTGAATTTGTTGAATACGAATCACTAGAGAATTCTGATTTAACGGTTTCTTCCTCAACAATCTCTGGATGAGTAATTTGTGGTTCAGGAGGAATGATTAGTGGTTCAGGTTCTCTGAATTGTCCCTGAATATCCTCCGGATTCTCAATTGTGAGGTTGGGTTCAAAAAATGGATTATCGAAAATTTAAATTGGAGTATGGTCGACTAGATGATGATTCTAAAGAAAAATCAACGGCGATAATATTGACTAGATGTCTTGATCGAGTTACAGGTGGTGAACGTATGAAAGGTGGTGAACGTTTTGCTCGGTGCATTCACTGAATATCCTATTAGTTATAAAGATAAAAATTATATAAGTTATCAAATTAATATACTTTTCTGATTTTGCGCACGTTTTGAATAGTCAAAAGATGCAGCAGGTAGCCAGGACCCTTTAAATCGGAAGCCCACAACTCGCCACTAACAAATTCAACTATTACTACGAACCAGAAAATTTTGGATGTCTATCAATTTAACCACTTAAAACAATTTTTCGTCAAAATTTTGAAATAAAAATCTATGTCCTAAAAACTAGAGCGTCGAGAAATAAGAAAGAAAAAGAGCGCGTCGAAAAATGTCGAAAAATAAAAGGTCGAAAAATAAAAAATTGTAGCGCGTCGAAAATTAAAAAGGGATTCTAAACGAAAAACGGAAATTACTTAAAATGATTCTAAAATTTTAACACGGCGTCGCAAAATTTTAAGGCACCTAAATCTTAGTCTAAAGAAAAAGCACTTAAGGGATTTTACGGCAAAGTCTAAAAATTTAAAAGTATAAAAATAACTATGCAAAACTAAACTTAATACTAAAAGTTGTGACTAGAGTCTAAAAATCTAAAGGTAATAAAACTTAATTTTTTTTTTTATAGACAAAATCTTAAAAATATATTTTTTTTATTTAATTTTTTTAAATTTTTTAATAAAAAATTTTTTAATAAAATTTTTATTTTATTTTTTTACACGAAATTAATAATTTTTTTTTTATTTTTTTAAATTATTATTTTATTTTATTTTTTTACGTTTTAATTTTTTTTTAAATAAATTTTTTTAAATATTTTTTTTAAAATTTTTTTTATTTTATTTTTATTTTAAAAAAAACGAGATTTTTTTTATTATTATTATTTTAATTTTTTTAATTTTTTAATTTTTTTTAATTTTTTTTAACTTAAAAAAATAGAAAAGCAAAAACTATTTAATTATTTTTTTAATTTATTTACTATTCATTGAATAGTAAATGAAACGAAATTAATTAATTTACTATTCACATTAAAGCGAAATGATAGAAATTATTAATTATAAGTTACATAATATACCCCTGAAGTATTTAATAAATACGACTTTTTAAACGATTCAAATTTGATTCAAAATTATTATTATATTATTATATTTTATTTCAATATTATTATATTATTATATTTATTAAATTATTATATTTAATTTAATATATCTTTAATCAGTCAAAAACTATAAAAAAAACTTAAATACCCCGTGAAGACACAAAAAGTGTCCCCGGCAGCGGCGCTAAAAACTTGATGTGTTCTAGAGGGTGTGTATGAAACGGCTATCAGTTTTATATTTATTTACTACAGGAAATCACCTAAATTAAACTAAAACACAAAAGGCAAGTATACCTATCGTGTAATAATATAGCTAAGGTAAAGTCCGGGAGGTCAATCCGTGGACACTATTATTGGGTGTCTTACTAGCTCAAATTAGTTAATTAATTAGTTAAACTAGATTTAGCAATATATAGTAATTATAGGTAACTTTGGGGGGATTTACCGTTTAATGACCGGTTTGCGATTTTATATTTTTAAGCGTAAAGATAAATGACAATAACTAAAGTGCGTAAAATAAATAAATGACGATAAATAAAATAACAGTAAATAAAATTGCGATAGAATATGAAATAAAAGGATTATGCTTATTTAAACTTCCGTAATCATGATGTTTGACGTTTGATTTTAATTAATTGTTACCCAGGTTAATTGTCCTTTGTCTTGGTTTATTTGATATCTATCTGGTTTCCGTCCATAATAGTCCATCGGTCATAAATATAAAGTGCGAGTGTCCTCGTCAAATTACCCTTATACCCGAAGTCAAATATTTCCACTAATTAAGGATTTAAACTGTGACGCAGTTATCACTTCTGTCAACAATTACACCAGTTATCACTGTATGTAATCCACCCCTGTTTTGATTAGATATGAATATTAATTTACCCACTTGATCAGTTTGAATAATCAATTACCCAACCCGAATAATTAATTAAATGATTATTATAGATTCCATATGAACGTCACTAAATAGGACAACCATAATCATTATTAATAATTAGTTAATTAATTTGAAGATAGGTTCGACAGACTCCAATGAGTTGTCACTCAATTAGACAATACCCCCTCATCTATTAATAGTCGATAGTCCAATTTCCACAAGTGTCGGTCTTTTGCCCAAACCTTAATTATGGTCCAAAGTTCAATAACCCCGTCTTAATATTTAGTCAAACATCACGATTACTTCGACTTAAATAAGCATAATAATAACTTAGTTACGAGAAATTAATTTAAAAAGGAAAACATAACTTACAATGATTATTTATAGCGTAATGTTACACGGACAGAGTTTCAATTTAAAACCCGTAAAACATTCTTACAATAACAAAATTATTATTAAACTTAAATTAAAATTATAATTATAAAATATAAATATATATATATATATATATATATATATATATATATATATATATATATATATATATATATATATATATATATATATATATATATATATATATATATATATCGTATATGATATGAGAAAGGAAAAGAAAAAGGTGTTGTTTCTTCATTACTCCGTGCCTTGCTTTTATAGGCAAATGATTGATACTGTTGTAGGTGGAATGTTAGCTGGCTACCATTCAAAGTTGAATCAATAATATCTCGTTGCGAATTATTGATTTGAAATTTTCACTTATGACCCTTTAACTATGCACAATTAACAACTTTTTATTATTTATTATTATTCTTATTATGAATTATTTAAATATTATATTATATTCTTGTGCATAGTTAACTTGTACTTTCAGCTCCGTTGCGTCGAGCGTTGAAAGTTGGTTCATGTCTCGGTTCCAGATTTTCGAACGCCTTTTCGTATAATTTAATATCTTGTACTTTGCGTTTTGCGGCTTGTACTTTTGTAATTTTGAGACGTTTCTCATCAATAAATTGAACCACTTGGATTGTATCTTGTACATTTGAGCTTTTTGGTCATTTGCATCTTCAAATCGTCATTTTTGTCTTTCGTCTTTGTACTTATTTATTTAAACGATTATTACATAAAAATAGAACAATAGTAACTAAAAGCTTTACATATTGGAAAGATATTGTGCCTAAATATATGTTCATTTGGAGCACTATCACCTATATATGATACATTTTACAAATATTGCATTCGCTTTTGAAAGACAAACTTTTATTACATCGAAAGTTGACAGCATGCATACCATTTCATAATATATCCAAATATAATTGACATAATAGTAATCTTGATGAACTCAACGACTCGAATGCAACGTCTTTTGAAATATGTCATGAATGACTCCAAGTAATATCTCTAAATGAGCAAATGCACAGCGGAAGATTTTTTTCAAACCTGAGAATAAACATACTTTCAAGTGTCAACCAAAAGGTTGGTGAGTTCATTAGTTTATCGTAAACATTTATTTTCATCATTTTAATAGACCACAAGATTTCATATATTTAATTGTACACGTAACCCGAGTACAAAATAATACGCGTAACCCGCGAATTAAAAATCATTCATACGGTGAACGCTTGATAACCGACTTAACTTTAATGCATAGAATATCCCCAAACAGAACCTCTCGTTTGTATAATAATAATAATCTCGAAGTACTAAAGCATCCAAACCCCAGATGGGACTTGTCGAGGTCCATAGATCTATCTTTAGGATTCGCGTCAATTAGGGGCCATACCCGTTTCCTAATTATTAAGTTACCAAGCTAAAAAGGGGTGATATTCAATATTCATAATTCAGCCATAGAATGTAGTTTTTGATCACTTGTGTCTATTTCATAAAACATTTATAAAAGTAGCGCATGTATTCTCAGTCCCAAAAATATATTTATAAAAAGGGAGTAATGAAACTCACGGTACTGTATTTTATAGTAAAAATACATATGACGATATTGAACAATGCAGGGTTGGCCTCGGATTCACGAACCTATTTCAGTAATATATATATATATATATATATATATATATATATATATATATATATATATATATATATATATATATATATATATATATATATATATATATATATATATATATTAAAACACATATGATATTAATCAACTAAGTTTATATATAATTCGTAATGTATTAATATTAATATATTTATGTATAATTATATTAATACTTATAATAGGTTATATAATATATATGAGATATATAATATATAAATTAATTAATGTTATAATAATAATATATTAGTTAAGATATAAAAACATAGTAACTCGTAATATTAGTTATACTTATGTTATATGTAATAATTATAAATAATATCAGTTGTGATAAAAATAATAATACTATTAGTAATTTTAGTAATAATCAATAATAATAATAATAATAATAATAATAATAATAATAATAATAATAATAATAATAATAATAATAATAATAATAATAATAATAATAATAATAATAATAATAATAATAATAATAATAATAATAATAATAATAATAATAATAATAATAATAAAAATAAAAATCATATTCAATGATAAAAATAATATAACATGATAATTTTAAATATAATGATACTTTTAATAATAATGATAACTTTAATCTAAATGATATTGTTTAATAAAAATGATAATTTTAATAATATTAATAATAATCTTGATAATCATGTTAATATTAATGATAATAAATATAATAATTATAATATTAATATTTGAACTAGTATAGTTATATTAATAATGTTATTACTTATATTAATAATAAAATTAATGATAATTATACTAAAATGATAACATTAATATTAATAATAATATTAATAATATTAATAATAATAACAATTGTAATAATAATAATAATAATGATAAAGATTTATACCATCATCATTAAATCCTTATCATGATCATGCATCATCAACTAATCGTCATTATCATCATCAACTCCATAACATCGTCTTCATTTATCATCATACACATCATAACCATCATCCTACTGTCATCATCATCATCGGGTACTTGTCATTATCATCATGATCGAACATCGTACATCATCATCATCCCTTCCAATCATCATCATCTACCCATATCATAACAACATCATCTCAAACTATCATCTTCATCATCCTACTTCTTCGTCGTCATCATCTTACAAGTCTCGCAATCATTATCATCATGATATCATATCATATTCGTGACATCCATCATCATCAAATCGTTATTTTCACAGACCATCGTCATCATGCTATCAATCATCATCATGTATCACATATATCATCATCTTTATTTCGTCATCTTCGTTCAATCATCACAATCATTAATCATCTTCTCTTTCGTAACCTCATCATCGTCATGAACCTTTTATCATCATCATCATACTTATCGTGGGTCATCATTATCATATGTTTATCATCGTCATCACCATAAATCATCATCATATCACGATTATCTTCATCATCATCATCATATCGAACCCTTCATCATAACTGTAATCGTCCTCATCATCATACATCGTCACCATCATCATAATCGTTTCATCCTATCACCGTGATATCATCATTAACCAAGATCACTATTCATCATCATCTTCGTTGAGTAGTAACCCGAAAGAAATAGTAACAACTCATGGTGGCGTACAGTTGTTCGGTTTAGAATTAGAAACAAAAATAACAAGGCGATGGTAGCAGTTACATAAGTTTGCAGGATGTCTTTGAAAAACAAAATAGTGCAGTAGCCGTTGTAGCGGATGTAGCAGTTTTGTGGGGGTGATGGTTTCCGTGGTGGTTGTAGGTGGTATGGTTATGAAGTGGTGGTGATGGAGAGTGTTCTCGTTAGTGAAACAGAAAAAGTGTTGAGTATTTTATGGTGGATTGATGGTTGTGTTAGAGACGGCGGTGATGGTTCTTGGTGGCGGTTGAGGGCAGCCGGAATGGTGGTGATTGGATGATGGTGGTGGCGGCTCTCTGCGGTGGTGATAGAGAGGGTGCAACGGGATTTCATCTCATATACATATATACATATACCATACAATGTTATATAATAATAAGAATAAGTTAATTAATATAATAATAATAATAAAAATAATAATATCAATCAATGATTCAAGAGTTTAGACAGCGATACAGTGAAGTAGCCGGGTAATCCTACAGTCAATTTTCTCACGGAGTGCTATCGTGTCCATTGCTAAACAGTTAATATAATAAAGTGTTCCTAGAAATCCCAAATTTTCAATTTAAGTCCATTTATTTATTTTGGTCATTGCCTGGATTAAAAAGTTTTGTTAATTATTTATTTTCTGTTCCAAAAATATGTACGGGGTACTAAAATTTAATCTAGAAAGGTAAAAAATATTTTTATCAATTCTAAAATCTTCGTAATCGATTTATAGTTCAATTTTTATTTTAAATCTTCATAAACTCATATTAGATCTATATGAACACTAGCAAAACGCCAACCGAGTATTGCAATCGTTCACTATTTATGCTCAAAATCATTTATCTTTAATATATTTTCTTTCTATATAGAAACAGTTTTAAATAGCAAGTTTAATTACTATAATAAATATGTTATATATCTTTAAACCATTAGATTTAATATAATTTTATATATTTACAAGTAATATTTACATACATAATTATATATATATATATATATATATATATATATATATATATATATATATATATATATATATATATATATATATATATATATATATATATATATATATATATATATATAGTTTTCATTACATCGCATATTATTTTACATATTTATTTCCAACAATTAAATCATATATTATTTCAAATAATATTTCAAATTAATATTTATATATATATACGTATTTAAATATATATGTATCTATTTACAAATAGCTGTTCGTGAATCTTCGAGAATAGTCACAGGTTAAATGAATATATGAAATAATTCAAATTTTTGAGACTCAACCTAACAGACTTTGCTTATCGTGTCGAAATCATATAAAGATTAAGTTTAAATTTGGTCGGAAATTTCCGGGTCGTCACAATAATAATAATAATAATAATAATAATAATAATAATAATAATAATAATAATAATAATAATAATAATAATAATAATAATAATAATAATAATAATAATAATAATAATAATAATAATAATAATAATAATAATAATAATAATAATAATATAAGTAATACTTCGTAGTATGAAAGAAGAATGAAAATGAATCAGGTAACAATTCGAATTCGGTTTATAAAGAGATGTGAGCCACCAACCCCCCTCATGCGATCGCATGAGGGTTGTGGGAAGAGCCCATGCGATCGCATGAGGACTCTTTCCAGCTCACAATGCTTGAATCGAGCTGCCGACACTCATGTATATATATATATATATATATATATATATATATATATATATATATATATATATATATATATATATATTAATATATCTAATTAATTATATATTATATTATATTTATAATCATAGTTGAATTATAATTTTTGTTCCGATGACTCGTATGTTGACACACGACCTATGTGCTGGTTCCGGTTTCTCGAGCGCATTTTCGTATGCTTAGAAAACTAGCTCTTTATGTTACGCGACGTGTACCTATTATCAATAATTAGACTTAATTGTCTATAATCTATATTACCCAAAGTATAATTTCTTCATTTGAGTGTTGTGGTAATTTACTTTTATAATTCAATGTCTCGTTGTTTATTGAAATGGGTTTAATAATATCGAAACGTTTTTATATTTAAATTGTACATTAACTCATTGTAAAATATATATTTATTTAAAAATATAATTTTGTACATCTTATATATAATCGAAATATCTATCTAATTATATTTCAAAGTTCAAAACATTTAAGTAATAGAAAATATTATGTCGTATCACGTTTACGTTTTTGAAACAATATATATATATATATATATATATATATATATATATATATATATATATATATATATATATATATATATATATATATATATAAAATTTATTATACAAAGCTTAAATTAAGTTCTTTAAAACTTATGAACAAATTATCTTATAAACGTTTTAATAATACAATTCTCTTTAAACCAAAAAAAATATTTTTGTACGTTTGAAACAATATTAAATAAATATGAAAACTTTGTTTTCCAAAACTAAATATATTCAAGAATCATTTTACTAAAAAGGTTATAATAAAAGAAGTTTGTTATATTGTAAAATGTTTTAGAAAAGTAAGATTAAATATACTCTTAATAGGTTTTCAAGTTTTTAAATTTACGTTTGTTGGTGAAATATGATATAAAGTCCAAAGGTTAGATAAACATATGAAATCATCTTAATGTAAAATGTCGATATTCAACGTCTAACTTATTTACATTCCACTTTCCAACTTTAAGATGAAAGTTAAAATAGTTTTCTTGGTTCGTGAATCGTCGAAACTTGGTTCGTGAATCGTCGAAACTTGGTCGAAGTTATATACTGGTTCGTGAATTGTCGAAACTTGGTCGAAGTTAAATGAATGAACACAGTTCAAAGTTTTGAGATTTCAACATTACAAACTTTGCTTATCATGTCGGGACATATAAAGATCAAGTTTAAATTTGTTCGGAAATTTTCGGGTTGTCACAGTACCTACCCGTTAAAGAAATTTCGTCCCGAAATTTGATTGGGATGGTCATGGCTGACAATAAGTATGTTTTCATGACGTATACGAGCTGAAGATTAGAGTTTTATCATTAGTGATAAAACAACTTGTTTATGTGAAGTGTACAAGCGAAGTTATCACAATAGAGTGAAATGAGTAAGTGTAGATTCGTCATATCTTTTGACGTAGATAGGATTGATTTCCAGAATTTAAGGGATTTGGAGAAAATCTTCATAATAAGATTTGATTTATTGGTAATCAAAGAAATTATGATCCGCTTTAAATGAAATCATCTGTTTTGATTGCTATGTCGGATATTTTACTATAAATCCACCCCCTTCGTTTTCCTTACACTCACACCTTCTATTCTTCCTCCCTTAATTCATACTTTAAGGCATTCGTTAATATGATCCATCCAGTATTGATTCTTGATATACTCCTAACTTTCATATCTGTCATTCTTCTTTTTCATCTACCACCGGAGGATTTTATCTACTTTTACTATTACCTTGGAATTATAGTATTTTTAATTCTTCCGTGAATTTATGTTGCAATACGTATTGATATGCACGGTTTGTAATTTATGTGTTGTTGTCAAGCTTCATATTTTCTTTTATATTTAAAAGTTCCATACTTTGTCTCCTCTTCCCGACTTCAAATTAAGCGAATAATGGTCCAGAATTCGTAGGTATGGATTTTGAAATGAACATAGTTACTGTTCTAAGAAGGAAATTGTGATGACATGTGTGATGACCCGGAAATTTCCGATCAAATTTAAACTTTAATCTTTATATGTTTTCGACACGATAAGCAAAATCTGTAATGTTGAGTCTCGAAAATTTTGAAATTATATTCATGTAATCAAATACCCTTTGACTATGCCTGATGATTCACGAACATTTGTGTGTAAAAAAAATATGTAAATATATAGATATATATATATATATATATATATATATATATATATATATATATAGATAAATAAAAATGTATATATATATATGTATATATATATATGTATATATGAATACTATATATAAGTAATATTATATATATATTGTAAAATACATAAAATGTATAAATATTAAATATTCAATATATGTAACCTATAATTATTAATGATTACTAAATTATAATATTAATATATTTAATTACAATCTAAAATATGAATGTTATATTATATACTTTCATTATTATTATTAGTATTAAAATTAATATTAGTATTAGTATATCATCATTTAATATAATTGATACATCTAATTTGTGATATCATCATAATTAGTAGTAAAATTATAATTGTAAGATATTATTATCATTATCTTTATCAATATAATTATTATAATTATTATTATAACATAATACAAATTATTAATATTAATAGTATTACTAATAATAACATTATAAACACTATTATAACTATTAGTATTATTATCTTAAATATTATTATGATAATTATTATTATCTGTATTAATATGTTATTATTATTAATAATAAGTCAGTATTTTTATTTTATTATTAATAGAACTATTATTAACACTAAACAAATATATAAAAGATTATATACAGAGAATTGGAATCAAATCTGTTACATGTAACTATCTAACTGTGTTTAATTTGTCCTTCATTCACTAAACTAGTACAAATTACGAATTAAATCACCAGATCAATCCAAAATTAGTTGTATATCACAATCAAACTTTATGTAGTTTGTTTTCTGCCTCTTTGATCTTGTTACATATCAAAGTCATCTCACAATACGTACATAATCCGTTTCCAGTCATTTTCTGCTTCATATTTTCTTTTTGTTTGTTCCTTCCTGGCTGGAATATTTTTTGTCGACACCACAATCATATAAGTGTAATTCATACTCTTGCTCTCTACACATATAACCATATATATATATATACATCTTAAAGAAGGGTATCTAAATGATTATATCACAAAAACAATCTAACCTGATCACCTTAGGACGACCATGAACACCACGACTACTGTCACAAACAACTGCTGCAAAAGTTCTATTTCTGTTTCAAAACACCACCATACCATCATGAGGTAATTACCATTGTTATGTCTACCATTTCTGTTTTAAGTGAAGTTCACCCGCCTTCTTCTCCTCCACCCACGAACCATCGTAATATATTTACTGTTGTTATTCAATCCAACCGCCCCATTAACATCACCACTTCTATATATTTTTTCTTGCTAACGCACCTGCAAAACCATAAATGTTTCAGTTTTCATTCGATACTCCTATTAGTTTCTGTTGCTCGCACAACACAAAAGCACGACACATGAACCACACAAATCCTTTAACAGCTACTATCTCAGTTGTTATGTTTTGTTTAGAACAACGCATGAAAACCATAACCATAGAAAACCATAACTCAAAACCCATCTACTACTACACGTATCTATATTGCTCGATTTTTCAAACTAAAATAACATACCTGCTACAACCGTTTGTCTGTTCCAAAAACCATAGTTAAACCGCCACTCTACACCCATATTCACCACAGCACCACCTCCTTGATTCCCCAACGTAAGTGCTTCTGTTTGTACAGCTGAGAACAGTCATCAACATACACTAACTACCACCTCTTACAGCTATATATATAGCTGTTTCTATCCCAACCGCTAACCACGAACACCAAAGCAAGAACCGTCACTTTTGATCACTATAAACCCCTCGTTAATTCGGCTATTATGGAATTAAATTTTCTTATGCGGCGAAGTGGCTGTCATTTATGCCTCTATTTGTCTGCCTTGTCAAACGCCAACGAACAAGACCATCTGTTAGTCTCCTTTAAGAACGAAATGAAATATTAAGAAAACAAAAGAAGGAAGAGTGGTACACATATAATATTCGGTTAGCTTATTAATATAGTATATAAATATAATATAACAATTTTAATAATGAAAGTGCATTAGTGGTAACATAGTGGCCGACCAGTGGAGGATTGTGATATCGTTTGGTATATATTTTTTTTTAAAACCGAGGTCCCCATCAACTATTATATCCATCTGTTATCTTCTTTAAAGTTATGGAATATACAACTAAATCAACTTGTCAATATATGCTTCGATTACCCGTTTTTCTAGTGTGGGCCGAGACTTCATTTTTATGGCTGGGCCGATATTAATCTTGTTGGGCCTACCCAACTTGGTTTCCTGCTGGACTGATACGATGGATAGGAGGATAAGTTGATGATGCGATGATACATGTTATGTTAATGATATTGTTGATGCTCGCTATTTTTCTGTCTCCAATTCCTGATACAGCAGCGAGACAGAAATAAAAGATTTATGATGATAACTAAATGGTGTTGATGTACGGAAGATGATGTCGACAGAAGAATGATATGATGATGATGAAAGGATAATGACATATATATACGATTGTTGATGATGAATATGAAAACAGCGAGATACGGGTTATATATAAATGTGTTGGAACATATTCAGGAAAAACAGTCACAGACGAGTGGTTAGAGAGTGTGTTTACTAGACGAGAGGTCTCGGGTTCGAGACCCGGCTGAGACACTTCTTGTTATCCTGAATTTTTGAGGTAGTTCTCAAGTTTTAAATTGATTATTATTATTATTTTTAGTACTATTATTATTATTATTATCACTAACAAAAGTATTATTGATATGATTATCATTTTTTTCAAAATTGTTATTTTATTATCATTACAGCTATATAATTATTATTAATGTTATCATTGTTACTACTAAAATCATTTTTATTATTATAATTATGATTCTTATTATAATTATTATAAGTAATGTTATTATTAATATTATCATTATAATCAAATACAACTATTATTAATATTATTATATATATATAAAAAATATACTTGAAAGTAATATTACATATAAGTATGAAATTAAATATATTAACAATCCTTATATAAATATTCACATATAACAAATTAGGTATTCTAAAATATATATAACTATATAAATCATAATCATTTTCAAACATATATACAAATTAAATATATAAAATATAAAGTTATAGTATACAAAATGGTTCAATTACGATTACATGTATTAATATATACAAATGATATAGGTTCGTGAATCCGAGGCCAACCCTGCATTGTTCAATATAGTCATATGTATTTTTACTACAAAATACATTAGGTGAGTTTCATTTACCTTTTTACCCTTTATATTTTTGAGCTGAGAATACATGCGCAACTTTTATAACTGTTTTACAAAATAGACACAAGTACTTGAACTGCATTCTATGATAGAATTATTTGGGATTGGGGTTGATTATTATGATACGCATTAGTCCCCGGTTTCTGTTAGAGCGTATGAGCTCCCAAGCCTGGTGGATGGTTTATTATTTACGACATTTTGGCACCGGTTGTCCTATATTTTATAAACATGTGTTCAGCCGTGGGGTGTAAAGACCGGCACAGAGGTTCTATATTTTGAAGGCACATGTATTCAGCCGTGGGGTGAAAGACCGGCACAGATGGTTACTATTATATTTTGAATCCTCACCAGGTGTTCTTCATATGAAAGATATTTTTTTTTGTGCAGTTTGAATGGGACTTCTGCACGTTTTATAATATTTAAAATCTTGTGGTCTATTAAAATGATGGAAATGAAATGATTACTATAAACTGATGAACTCACCAACCTTTTGGTTGACACTTGAAAGCATGTTTATTCTCGGGTTTGAAGGAAATCTTCCGCTGTGCATTAGCTCATTTTAAAGATATTACTTGGAGTCATTCATGACATATTTCAAAAGACGTTGCATTCGAGTCGTTGAAGTTCATTAGAGATTATTATTAAGTAAATGACAGATTAAGTTATTTATAGTTTGGATATTATGAAATGGTATGCATGCCTGTCAACTTTCGTTGAAATAAAAGTTTGTCTTTTAAAAACGAATGCAATGTTTGTAAAATGTATCATTTAGAGGTCAAGTACCTCGCGATGAAATCAACTATTATGAATCATTTATAATCGAGAAGGACTTCGTCCAGATGGATTAGGACGGGGCATTTCAGTTGGTATCAGAGTGGTGGTTTTAGCGAACCAGGTCAACATTAGTGTGTCTAACAGGTAGTTGTTAGGATGCATTAGTGAAGTCTGGACTTCGACCTAGTCATTGTTAGGTTATATTAATGAGTCTGGACTTGAACCTGGTCTGCATGTTAAAAGTTTTGCTTATCAATTCTTGTCAAAAAATTACCTGCTTATCATTCTTAGTCTAGACACATCTTACTGCAATGATTGCATGAATAGTGTATAGACAAAATTCATATCTTAGCGTATCTGCTAATTCATATTTTACTGTATCTGTTACTGTAGACTTTATCTGACACATTTCCTTAATTCTCAACGTAATTTACAGGATCTACTGTACTATATTAGGTATTCTATGTAATTAGAACATCATCCGATATCCAAAAATCATTTCATATCGAAAACTCTTTATCTAACCATACGAAATGGAACTCACCACTAGTTCAAGTCCCTCGGATTCCGATATGGAGTCCCACTTCAGCTCCAAAAGCAGCGTCACCAGAATGAATCAATCAATCAGCAATCCTCAATTCATCTGATGAGTTTGTAGTCGACCAAATCAATGGAGACGAGAAGAAGACGATCCTTTTATCAACCAAATTTCCCTCTTGGCGATGAACCTGAAGCATTCACCGGCGAACCAATTTGAAACTCCATTTTCACCCTCATTTTCCGAATACCTCGCCATGATCATATACTATCTCAAATTCAAAACCTTATTCACTCGCTCGTTCCTACCGACAATCATCCCGGAATAATAAGTCAACGAGTTTTGCACCCAAGTTGTAGCCTTGAAAAGTATGGTGCAAAATGTACCAGCTTCAGCAACATTACCGGAACCAACAATACCACCAACAACAACATCCGCATCCCAAGCCTAAATTTCACAATCTGTTCCATGAACATCAACATCATACGCACCATAGATACCAAGGAGTACCAACAACAATGAACAATGAAGAATTGATCCATAACTTCATTAATATTCTGCGAAGAATATGTGGATCCTAATAATTAACGATGAAGTATTGATCCATAACTTCATTAATATTCTGTGAAAAATATGTGGATCCTAATAATTTTAGAGATTATTTATTCTAGCTCAAATCGAAAATCAAATGAGTCTAATATTATATTGACTCATTAAATCCATGATTACATCTGAAGAAAATATATATGTATATATATTTTCATAGGGATTGTGATTAAAAGTTCTTTCGTACAAACTGTTAATAGTGAAAATATTTTAACGGGTAGGTAATACCCGAGGAATATTTAAGATTTCACATTAATAAGTTACATTGTACATTCTTCAAATCTGATTCAACAGTTATTTACTATCCTACTTACGACCACAGATATACGTATCCGTTCATTCATGAATAACCATTTTCATTCAAATTCAATTTCATATTTGGATTTTGACCTATCAGAATCCAACAAGTGGCGTAATGAAGAAAACATGTGACGGAATAAAATTTGTTAGAAACAAACAAATTAGCTATGAGAAATTCTGTTAAGAATCCACGCTAACAAAATCCTAGCTAACTGTGGACTAATCAACTGAGGACTACCAACATTGGACAATTAAAATGAATTAAAATATTGATTATAACATATGAAACTAAACAATACTTCAAGTCTGCCACTTGATTTTATCTTAAACCTCATTTGTATATTGACGATTTCAATCTGCGTTCAAACCTATCGTAATTTTTGAAAACACCTCAATTGAGAAGATGAATCAACCGCACTTCATCTACGGAAAGAAAGATTTATGCATATAGTTATGCACCTGAAAACTCTCGGAAACTGAGTAAACGTTTAACGCGTAGTTGTGCTAATTTCCTTTAGCGTTATTATTACCGAAAATAACTTTACAATCCCTTTCCAAAATTAGCCAATTTTGTCACAGCTCCAGCAAGCCAACTTCGACTTCTCGTTCGAAACAACCTTATTATAACCTTGATATATATGTGTGCTCTTTTATCATTCCCGGAGAACCTTTTATATTCCACCATATTACCATCAACTTTTAATCATCTAAAAACACAATTCATTTGAAACCACCTCCGATTGATAACCGACAATTCAATTATGGTAGCATTAAATACAAAGGAAACAGCAAAATTGTTGATGGTCTAAACGGCCAAAAGTTTGATAAAAAGGAATGAAAGGTTGAAAAAACTTAATAGAAAATTTAGTACCGAAAAGCGGATTATGTTAAACTAGGAAGGAAGCCGTGGACAAATCACAAGGACTAAAGCTGCCCTCAAAGAATCCAAATGATTCAGTACCTGCTGAAGTCATTTACGAATACCTTGCTCCTTAATCGCTCTAAATCATCGTGAATGAATTTCTTCATCACAATATGGTTCTAACATTCCAAGATATTATCATATCTTTCATTGTAAATATCCTCAATATTTCTGAAGATATCTTCATAAATATTCTCGTTCGATATTAATTATCTCTCTGCGCTATCCGTTTTATATCATAAAAGGAAACTGTTTTAGTTTCTATATTCTACGAACCTTCGAATTTAAAATATGAATGTTTTTGAAGTAGTGTTAGGAACTGATGCATGAGTTAGTATAATATAATGACACTTGATCAACGTGATTATATTACAGTAATTCATGCTGAGTTTCTAATGGAACGTGATGATTCACAGAACATACAGTCATCATGTGCCATTTACACGACTCTTACATTCTACTCAATCTCTAAACATATTAAGAACATATCTTCTTGATAGTTCTATCTTTTCGGATATTCTGGTAATTTACCAAATCAAGATCGTGCCATTATGATTTCCTTCTTAGAACATTAACTATGTTCATTTCAAAACTCATACCTACGAATTCCGGACCATTATTTGCTTGACTTGTAGTCGATAATAGGAGACAAGAGTATGGAACCCGTGAATATAAAACGAAATATAAAGCTCGACAACAACACATAAATTACAAACCGTGCATATCAATACGTAATGCCACGTAAAGGCACGAAAAAAAAAAAAAAACTATAACCCCAAGGTAATAGTAGAAGTGAATAAAATCCTTCGGTGGTAGATGAAAGAGAAGAATGACAGATATGAAAGTTAAGAGAATATTAAGGATCAGAATGGGATGGAATATATTGACGAATGTTTTAAAGTATGAATCAGGGGAGAAAGAATAGAAGGTGTGAGTTGTAAGGAAATGAAGGGGATGGATTTATAGTGAAATCTCCGACAGAGCAATCAAAACAGATTATTGCATTTAATCAAAGAAGATCCTAATTTCTTTAATCACCGAAGAACCAAATCTTATTACGAAAATTAACTTTAAATCCCTTGAATTCTGGAAGTCAATCATAACTACGTCATCGGTTAAAGCGAATATACATTTACTCATTTCGCACTCTTGCGATAGCTTCACTTATGCTCCTTGCGTAATCAAATCGTTTTATCTATATTATTCAATGATGATAAAACTTTATTCACCAACTCATATTCGTCATGAAAACATTTCTATAGTTAGCCACGACGACCTCGATCAAATTTCGGGACGAAATTTCTTTTAACGGGTAGGTACTGTGATGACCCGGAAATTTCCGATCAAATTTAAACTTTAATCTTTATATGTTTTCGACACGATAAGCAAAATCTGTAATGTTGAGTCTCGAAAATTTTGAAATTATATTCATGTAATCAAATACCCTTTGACCATGCCTGATGATTTACGAACATTTGTGTGTAAAAAAAATATGTAAATATATAGATATATAGAGATATAGATAAATAAAAATGTATATATATATATGTATATATATATGTATATATGAATACTATATATAAGTAATATTATATATATTGTAAAATACATAAAATGTATAAATATTCAATATTCAATATATGTAACCTATAATTATTAATGATTACTAAATTATAATATTAATATATTTAATTACAATCTAAAATATGAATGTTATATTATATACTTTCATTATTATTATTAGTATTAAAATTAATATTATTATTAGTATATCATCATTTAATATAATTGATACATCTAATTTGTGATATCATCATAATTAGTAGTAAAATTATAATTGTAAGATATTATTATCATTATCTTTATCAATATAATTATTATAATTATTATTATAACATAATACAAATTATTAATATTAATAGTATTACTAATAATAACATTATAAGCACTATTATAACTATTAGTATTATTATCTTAAATATTATTATGATAATTATTATTATCTGTATTAATATGTTATTATTATTAATAATAAGTCAGTATTTTTATTTTATTATTAATAGAACTATTATTAACACTAAACAAATATATAAAAGATTATATACAGAGAATTGGAATCAAATCTGTTACATGTAACTATCTAACTGTGTTTAATTTGTCCTTCATTCACTAAACTAGTACAAATTACGAATTAAATCACCAGATCAATCCAAAATTAGTTGTATATCACAATCAAACTTTATGTAGTTTGTTTTCTGCCTCTTTGATCTTGTTACATATCAAAGTCATCTCACAATACGTACATAATCTGTTTCCAGTCATTTTCTGCTTCATATTTTCTTTTTGTTTGTTCCTTCCTGGCTGGAATATTTTTTGTCGACACCACAATCATATAAGTGTGATTCATACTCTTTCTCTCTACACATATAACCATATATATACATACATCTTAAAGAAGGGTATCTAAATGATTATATCACAAAAACAATCTAACCTGATCACCTTAGGATGACCATGAACACCATGACTACCGTCACAAACAACTGCTGCAAAAGTTCTATTTCTGTTTCAAAACACCACCATACCATCATGAGGTAATTACCATTGTTACGTCTACCATTTCTGTTTTAAGTGAAGTTCACCCGCCTTCTTCTCCTCCACCCACGAACCATCGTAATATATTTACTGTTGTTATTCAATCCAACCGCCCCATTAACATCACCACTTCTATATATTTTTTCTTGCTAACGTACCTGCAAAACCATAAATGTTTCAGTTTTCATTCGATACTCCTATTAGTTTCTGTTGCTCGCACAACACAAAAGCACGACACATGAACCACACAAATCCTTTAACAGCTACTATCTCAGTTGTTATGTTTCGTTTAGAACAACCCATGAAAACCATAACCATTGAAAACCATAACTCAAAACCCATCTACTACTACACGTATCTATATTGCTCGGTTTTTCAAACCAAAATAACATACCTGCTACAACCGTTTGTGAAATGCCCCGTTCTTATTGATTAAAAACGTTCCATATTAATTGATTTCGTTGCGAGGTTTTGACCTCTAATGAGACGTTTTTCAAAGACTGCATTCATTTTAAAACAAACCATAACCTTTATTTCATCAATAAAGGTTTAAAAAGCTTTACGTAGATTATCAAATAATGATAATCTAAAATATCCTGTTTACACACGACTATTACATAATAGTTTACAATACAAATATGTTACAACGAAATAAGTTTCTTGAATGCAGTTTTTACACAATATCATACAAGCATGGACTCCAAATCTTGTTCGTATTTAAGTATGTGACAGCGAAAGCTCTTAATAATCACCTGAGAATAAACATTCTTAAAACGTTAACAAAAAAATGTTGGTGAGTTATAGGTTTAACCTATATATATCAAATCGTAACAATAGACCACAAGATTTCATATTTCAATATACATCCCATACATAGAGATAAAAATCATTCATATGGTGAACACCTGGTAACCGACATTTATAAGATGCATATATTAGAATATCCCAATCATTCCGGGACACCCTTCAGATATGATATAAATTTCGAAGTACTAAAGCATCTGGTACTTTGGATGGGGTTTGTTAGGCCCAATAGATCTATCTTTAGGATTCGCGTCAATTAGGGTGTCTGTTCCCTAATTCTTAGATTACCAGACTTCATAAAAAGGGGCATATTTGATTTCGATAATTCAACCATAGAATGTAGTTTCACGTACTTGTGTCTATTTTGTAAATCATTTATAAAACCTGCATGTATTCTCATCCCAAAAATATTAAATTTTAAAAGTGGGACTATAACTCACCTTCACAGATTTTTACTTCATCAGGAAGTAAGACTTGGCCACTAGTCGATTCACGAACCTATAACAAATATGTACATATATATCAAAATATGTTCAAAATATATTTACAACACTTTTAATACATTTTGATGTTTTAAGTTCATTAAGTCAGCTGTCCTCGTTAGTAACCTACAACTAGTTGTCCAAAGTTAGATGTACAGAAAAAAAATTGATATATATTATCTTGAATCAATCCACGACCCAGTGTATACACGTCTCAGGCTAGATCACAACTCAAAGTATATATATTTTTGGAATCATCCTCAACCCTGTATAACTAACTCCCACATTACTGCATATAGAGTGTCTATGGTTGTTCCAAATAATATATACACATGGGTCGATATGATATGTCAAAACATTTGCATACGTGTCTATGGTATCCCAAGATTACATAATATATTAGAATACATGTATAATATAATATAAGTTAGCTAGGATATGATTAATATAGATTTGTTACCAATTTTCACGTTGCTACAACAAGAAAAATTATCCAATCTTGTTTTACCCATAACTTCTTCATTTTAAATCCGTTTTGAGTGAATCAAATTGCTATGGTTTCATATTGAACTCTATTTTATGAATCTAAACAGAAAAATTATAGGTTTATAGTCGGAAATATAAGTTACAAGTCATTTTTGTAAAGGTAGTCATTTCAGTCGAAAGAACGACGTCTAGATGACCATTTTAGAAAACAAACTTCCACTTTGAGTTTAACCTTGATTTTTGGATATAGTTTCATGTTCATAAGAAAAATCATTTTTACAAAAGAGCAACTTTTAAATCAAAGTTTATCATAGTTTTTAATTAACTAACCCAAAACAGCCCGCGATGTTACTACGACGGCGTATGTCCGGTTTTACAGTGTTCTTCGTGTTTCCAGGTTTTAAATCATTAAGTTAGCATATCATATAGATATAGGACATGTGTTTAGTTGATTTTAAAAGTCAAGTTAGAAGGATTAACTTTTGTTTGCGAACAAGTTTAGAATTAACTAAACTATGTTCTAGTGATTACAAGTTTAAACCTTCGAATAAGATAGCTTTATATGTATGAATCGAATGATGTTATGAACATCATTACTACCTCAAATTTTCTGGATAAAGCTACTGGAAATGAGAAAAATAGATCTAGCTTCAAAGGATCCTTGGATGGCTTGAAAGTTCTTGAAGCAGAATCATGACACGAAAAACATGTTCAAGTAAGATTTCCACTCGAAATAAGATTGTTATAGTTATAGAAATTGAATCAAAGTTTGAATATGAGTATTACCTTGTATCAGAAAGATATCTTACTATAAATAAGAAAGATTTCTTGAGGTTGGATGATCACTCTACAAGATTGGAAGTAAGTCAGCAAACTTGGAAGTATTCTTGATTTTGTGAAACTAGAACTTGTAGAATTTATGAAGAACACTTAGAACTTGAAGATAGAACTTGAGAGAGATCAATTAGATGAAGAAAATTGAAGAATGAAAGTGTTTGTAGGTGTTTTTGGTCGTTGGTGTATGGATTAGATATAAAGGATATGTAATTTTGTTTTCATGTAAATAAGTCATGAATGATTACTCATATTTTTGTAATTTTATGAGATATTTCATGCTAGTTGCCAAATGATGGTTCCCACATGTGTTAGGTGACTCACATGGGCTGCTAAAAGCTGATCATTGGAGTGTATATACCAATAGTACATACATCTAAAAGCTGTGTATTGTACGAGTACGAATACGGGTGCATACGAGTAGAATTGTTGATGAAACTGAACGAGGATGTAATTGTAAGCATTTTTGTTAAGTAGAAGTATTTTGATAAGTGTCTTGAAGTCTTTAAAAAGAGTATGAATATATATTAAAACACTACATGTATATACATTTTAACTGAGTCATTAAGTCATCGTTATTCGTTACATGTAAGTGTTGTTTTGGAACGTTTAGGTTAACGATCTTGTTAAATGTTGTTAACCCAATGTTTATAATATCAAATGAGATTTTAAGTTATTATATTATCATGATAATATGATGTATGAATATCTCTTAATATGATATATATACATTAAATGTCGTTACAACGATAATCGTTACATATATGTCTCGTTTCAAAATCATTAAGTTAGTAGTCTTGCTTTTACATATGTAGTTCATTGTTAATATACTTAATGATATTTTACTTATCATAATATCATGTTAACTATATATATATCCATATATGTGTCATCATATAGTTTTTACAAGTTTTAACGTTCGTGAATCACTGGTCAACTTGGGTGGTCAATTGTCTATATGAAACCTATTTCAATTAATCAAGTCTTAACAAGTTTGATTGCTTAACATGTTGGAAACACTTAATCATGTAAATAACAATTTCATTTAATATATATAAACATGGAAAAGTTCGGGTCGCTACAGTACCTACCCGTTAAATAAATTTCGTCCCGAAATTTTAAGCAGTTGGAGGTGTTGACGTATATTCTGGAAATAAGTGCGGGTTTTTCTTCTTCATCTGATCTTCTCATTCTCAGGTGAACTCGGGTCCTCTACGAGCATTCCATCGAACCTTAATAATTGGTATCTTGTTTTGTTTAAGTCTTTTAACCTCACGATCCATTATTTCGACGGGTTCTTCGATGAATTGAAGTTTTTCGTTGATTTGGATTTCGTCTAACGGAATAGTGAGATCTTCTTTAGCAAAACATTTCTTCAAATTCGAGACGTGGAAAGTGTTATGTACAGCTGCGAGTTGTTGAGGTAACTCAAGTCGGTAAGCTACTGGTCCGACACGATCAATAATCTTGAATGGTCCAATATACCTTGGATTTAATTTACCTCGTTTACCAAATCGAACAACGCCTTTCCAAGGTGCAACCTTAAGCATGACCATCTCTCCATTTTCAAATTCTATATCTTTTCTTTTAATGTCGGCGTAGCTCTTTTGTCGACTTTGGGCGGTTTTCAACCATTGTTGAATTTGGATGATCTTCTCGGTAGTTTCTTGTATTATCTACGGACCCGTAATCTGTCTATCCCCCACTTCACTCCAACAATTTGGAGACCTGCACTTTCTACCATAAAGTGCTTCAAATGGCACCATCTCAATTCTTGAATGGTAGCTGTTGTTGTAGGAAAATTCTGCTATCGGTAGATGTCGATCCCAACTATTTTCGAAATCAATAACACATGCTCGTAGCATGTCTTCAAGCGTTTGTATCGTCCTTTCGCTTTGCCCATCAGTTTGTGGATGATAGGCAGTACTCATGTCTAGACGAGTTCCTAATGCTTGCTGTAATGTCTGCCAGAATCTTGAAATAAATCTGCCATCCCTATCAGAGATAATAGAGATTGGTATTCCATGTCTGGAGACGACTTCCTTCAAATACAGTCGTGCTAACTTCTCCATCTTGTCATCTTCTCTTATTGGCAGGAAGTGTGCTGATTTGGTGAGACGATCAACTATTACCCAAATAGTATCAAAACCACTTGCAGTCCTTGGCAATTTAGTGATGAAATCCATGGTAATGTTTTTCCATTTCCATTCCGGGATTTCGGGTTGTTGAAGTAGACCTGATGGTTTCTGATGCTCAGCTTTGACCTTAGAACACGTCAAACATTCTCCTACGTATTTAGCACCATCGGCTTTCATACCCGGCCACCAAAAATGTTTCTTGAGATCCCTGTACATCTTCCCCGTTCCAGGATGTATTGAGTATCTGGTTTTATGAGCATCTTTAAGTACCATTTCTCTCATATCTCCAAATTTTGGTACCCAAATCCTTTCAGCCCTATACCGGGTTCCGTCTTCCCGAATATTAAGATGTTTCTCCGATCCTTTGGGTATTTCATCCTTTAAATTTCCCACTTTTAAAACTCCTTGTTGCACCTCCTTTATTTGAGTAGTAAGGTTATTGTGAATCATTATATTCATAGATTTTACTCGAATGGGTTCTCTGTCCTTCCTGCTCAAGGCATCGGCTACCACATTTGCCTTCCCCGGGTGGTTACGAATCTCAAAGTCGTAATCATTCAACAATTCAATCCACCTACGCTGCCTCATATTCAGTTGTTTCTGATTAAATATGTGTTGAAGACTTTTGTAGTCGGTATATATAATACTTTTGACCCCATATAAGTAGTGCCTCCAAGTCTTTAATGCAAAAACAACCGCGCCTAATTCTAAATCATGCGTCGTATAATTTTGTTCGTGAATCTTCAATTGTCTAGACGCATAAGCAATCACCTTCGTTCATTGCATTAATACACAACCGAGACCTTAATTTGATGCGTCACAATAAATCACAAAATCATCATTCCCTTCAGGCAATGACAATATAGGTGCCGTAGTTAGCTTTTTCTTCAATAACTGGAACGCTTTCTCTTGTTCATCCTTCCATTCAAATTTCTTCCCTTTATGCGTTAATGCAGTCAAGGGTTTTGCTATTCTGGAAAAGTCTTAGATGAACCTTCTGTAGTAACCAGCTAGTCCTAAAAACTGGCGTATGTGTTTCGGAGTTTTTGGAGTTTCCCACTTTTCAACAGTTTCTATCTTTGCCGGATCCACCTTAATACCTTCTTTGTTCACTATGTGACCGAGGAATTGAACTTCTTCCAACCAAAATGCACACTTTGAAAACATAGCGTACAATTCTTCCTTCCTCAATACTTCTAACACCTTTCTCAAATGTTCACCGTGTTCTTGGTCATTCTTTGAGTAAATAAGTACGTCATCAATGAAAACAATGACAAACTTGTCAAGGTATGGTCCACACACTCGGTTCATAAGGTCCATGAACACAGTTGGTGCATTAGTTAAACCAAACGGCATGACCATAAACTCGTAATGACCGTAACGTGTTCTGAAAGCAGTCTTTGGAATATCATCTTCTTTCACCCACATTTGATGATACCCGGAACGTAAGTCAATCTTTGAATAAACAGACGAGCCTTGTAGTTGATCAAATAAGTCGTCGATTCTCGGTAGTGGGTAGTGGTTTTTGATGGTAAGTTTGTTCAACTCTCGGTAGTCGATACACAACCTGAATGTACCATCTTTCTTCTTGACAAACAAAATAGGAGCTCCCCACGGTGATGTGCTTGGTCGAATGAAACCACGCTCTAAAAGTTCTTGTAATTGGCTTTGCAGTTCTTTCATCTCGTTGGGTGCGAGTCTGTAAGGAGCACGAGTTATTGGTGCAGCTCCTGGTACAAGATCTATTTGAAATTCAACGGATCGATGTGGGGGTAATCCCGGTAATTCTTTCGGAAATACATCGGGAAATTCTTTTGCGACGGGAACATCATTGATGCTCTTTTCTTCAGTTTGTACTTTCTCGACGTGTGCTAGAACTGCATAGCAACCTTTTCTTATTAGTTTTTGTGCCTTCAAATTACTAATAAGATGTAGCTTCGTGTTGCCCTTTTCTCCGTACACCATTAAGGGTTTTCCTTTTTCTCGTATAATGCGAATTACATTTTTGTAACAAACGATCTCTGCTTTCACTTCTTTCAACCAGTCCATATCGATTATCACATCAAAACTCCCTAACTCTACTGGTATCAAGTCAATCTTAAATGTTTCGCTAACCAGTTTAATTTCTCGATTCCGACATATATTATCTGCTGAAATTAATTTACCATTTGCTAATTCGAGTAAAAATTTACTATCCAAAGGCGTCAATGGACAACTTAATTTAGCACAAAAATCTCTACTCATATAGCTTTTATCCGTACCCGAATCAAATAAAACATAAGCAGATTTATTCTCAATAAGAAACGTACCCGTAACAAGCTCCGGGTCTTCCTGTGCCTCTGCCGCATTAATATTGAAAACTCTTCCGTGGCCTTGTCCATTCGTGTTCTCCTGGTTCGGGCAATTTCTAATAATGTGGCTCAGTTTTCCACATTTATAACAAACTACATTGGCATAACTTGCTCCGACACTACTTGCTCCGCCATTACTCGTTCCGACACTATTTGTTTCTTTCGTTCTGTTAACCCCTGGTCCGTAGACCTCACACTTCGCCGCGCTATGACCATTTCTTTTACACTTGTTGCAAAATTTGGTGCAGAACCCCGAGTGATACTTTTCACACCTTTGGCATAGCTGCTTCTGATTGTTGTTGTTGTTGTGGTTGTTGTTGGGCCGTTTGTTGTAGTTGCGATTGATGTTGTGATTGTTGGGATAGTTGTTGCGATTATTGTTGTAATTGTTGTTGTTGTTGTATTGGTGATTCTTATCACCGTTTTCCTCCCACTTTCTTTTGACTTGCTTCACATTGGCCTCTTCAGCCGTCTGTTCTTTAATTCTTTCCTCAATCTGGTTCACTAGTTTGTGAGCCATTCTACATGCCTGTTGTATGGAGGCGGGCTCGTGTGAACTTATATCTTCTTGGATTCTTTCTGGTAATCCTTTCACAAACGCGTCGATCTTCTCTTCCTCATCTTCGAACGCTCCCGAACACAATAGGCACAATTATGTGAATCGTCTTTCGTACGTGGTAATATCAAATCCTTGGGTTCGTAACCATCTAAGTTCTGTCTTGAGCTTATTGACCTCGGTTCTGGGACGGTACTTCTCGTTCATCAAGTGCTTGAATGCTGACCATGGTAGTGCGTAAGCATCATCTTGTCCCACTTACTCTAGATAGGTATTCCACCATGTTAACGCAGTACCTGTGAAGGTATGCGTAGCGTACTTCACTTTGTCCTCTTTAGTACACTTACTTATGGCAAACACCGATTCGACCTTCTCGGTCCACCATTTCAATCCGATCGGTCCTTTGGTTCCATCAAATTCCAAAGGTTTGCAGGCAGTGAATTCTTTGTAGGTGCATCCTACACGATTTCCTGTACTGGTAGATCCAAGGTTATTGTTGGTATGTAGCGCAGCCTGTACTGCGGCTATGTTTGAAGCAAGAAAGGCACGAAATTCCTCTTCACTCATATTCAAGGTGTGTCGAGTAGTCGGTGCCATTTCCTTCAAAATAGTCAAATGAAACGAGTTAATCATATAGAATATCAAGAGTAGTCAATAGTATTTTGTAGCGTAATATGAACTTATTTATAAAAGCTCTTTCTACATATTAGCGTTTTACACTCTTTAATTCGGGTAGTACCTACCCGTTAAGTTCATACTTAGTAGCTAACATACCATTTCAACTACTACAATTCTATATGAAAAACTAATCACAAAAAAAAAAATCATATTCAAACCTCTACACAATAACTTGCAAACTTACAATACCGCTTTTTTACATATAGCATGAAATACAGCACATAAAACTTTGATACAAAGTAGTTGCGAAGATAATTCTAGTTAATAAATAAGGCGTTCAGCAAAGGCAATAAAGACACGTAATTCATACGTCCAGAAACAAGTCATGCATTCAGGTTTTACTAATACCACTTCCCATCCTTGGTCTTGTAGAACGTAACAGTTGTGACCGATAGTAAGACAATGTGTTGTAACGTCGTCAAAAGGATGAAGGTTACGTAATGACCAACAGTCTCGTAATAGCCTAAAAACCTCATTTCTTACCCCAATTACCGACTCCGTCACTTGTGGGAACGTTTTGTTTAATAGTTGTAGCCCGATGTTCTTGTTCTCACTTTGGTGAGAAGTGAACATTACTAACCCGTAAGCATAACATGCTTCTTTATGTTGCATGTTAGCCGCTTTTTCTAAATCACGAAGTCCTATATTCGGATATATTGAGTCAAAATAATTTCTTAACCCGTTGCGTAAAATAGCATTTGGGTTCCCCGCAATATATGCGTCAAAGTAAACACATCGTAACTTATGGATTTCCCAATGTGATATCCCCCATCTTTCGAACGAAAGCCTTTTATAAACCAAGGCATTCTTGGAACGTTCTTCGAATGTCTTACAAACTGATCTCGCCTTAAATAGTTGTGCCGAGGAATTCTGACCGACTCTAGACAAGATTTCATCAATCATGTCTCCGGGTAAGTCTTCTAAAATATTGGGTTGTCTATCCATTTTGTGTTTTTATACTGTAAAAATAGACAAGAGTTAGATTCATAAAAGATACTTATTAATACAAGAATTTTTACATATATCGTAAAGCATAAGCACACTATATTACATATATTACACCGCATAAATACAACTATCTTATTCTGACTCACTCGTTTCTTCTTTTTCAAACTTGGTTCTTTTTGCTAAGTTTTTAGGGATATATGATGTTCCTCTAATACGAGCCGTCGTTTTCCACATTGGTTTAGAAAAACCTGGTGGTTTAGAGGTTCCCGGGGTATTGTTACAACTTAAGAAATACGGGTGTTGACGATACATATAAAGTTCATCGGGGTTGGAATCAGATTTCTCTATTTTTATGCCCTTTCCCTTATTGTTCTCTTTTGCCTTTTTAAATTCAGTTGGGGTAATTTCTATAACATCATCGAAATCCTCGTCGAGATCCGATTCATCGGAGAATTGGTAATCCTCCCAATACTTTGCTTCCTTGGCGGAAACACCATTGACCATAATTAACTTTGGTCGGTTGGTTGAGGATTTTCTTCTACTTAACCGTTTTATTATTTCCCCCACTGGTTCTATTTCTTCTTCCGGTTCCGATTCTTCTTCCGGTTCCGATTCTTCTTCCAGTTCCGACTCTTCTTCCGGTTCCTCTTCGGGAACTTGTGAATCAGTCCACGAATCATTCCAATTTACATTTGACTCTTCATTATTATTAGGTGAGTCAATGGGACTTGTTCTAGAGGTAGACATCTATCACATAATATCAACCGCGTTAAGAGATTAATATATCACATAATATTCACATGTTAAAAATATATAGTTTCCAACAAAATTTGTTAAGCAATCATTTTTCAAGTAAACACGGTCGAAGTCCAGACTCACTAATGCATCCTAACAAACTCAATAAGACACACTAATGCAAAATTCTGGTTCTCTAAGACCAACGCTCGGATACCAACTGAAATGTCCCATTCTTATTGATTAAAAACGTTCCATATTAATTGATTTCGTTGCGAGGTTTTGACCTCTATATGAGACGTTTTTCAAAGACTGCATTCATTTTAAAACAAACCATAACCTTTATTTCATCAATAAAGGTTTAAAAAGCTTTACGTAGATTATCAAATAATGATAATCTAAAATATCCTGTTTACACACGACTATTACATAATAGTTTACAATACAAATATGTTACAACGAAATAAGTTTCTTGAATGCAGTTTTTACACAATATCATACAAGCATGGACTCCAAATCTTGTCCTTATTTAAGTATGCGACAGTGGAAGCTCTTAATAATCACCTGAGAATAAACATGCTTAAAACGTCAACAAAAAAATGTTGGTGAGTTATAGGTTTAACCTATATATATCAAATCGTAACAATAGACCACAAGATTCATATTTCAATATACATCCCATACATAGAGATAAAAATCATTCATATGGTGAACACCTGGTAACCGACATTAACAAGATGCATATATAAGAATATCGCCATCATTCCTGGACACCCTTCGGATATGATATAAATTTCAAAGTACTAAAGCATCCGGTACTTTGGATGGGGTTTGTTAGGCCCAATAGATCTATCTTTAGGATTCGCGTCAATTAGGGTGTCTGTTCCCTAATTCTTAGATTACCAGACTTCATAAAAAGGGGCATATTCGATTTCGATAATTCAACCATAGAATTTAGTTTCACGTACTTGTGTCTATTTTGTAAATCATTTATAAATCCTGCATGTATTCTCATCCCAAAAATATTAGATTTTAAAAGTGGGACTATAACTCACCTTCACAGATTTTTACTTCGTCGGGAAGTAAGACTTGGCCACTGATCGATTCACGAACCTATAACAAATGTGTACATATATATCAAAGTATGTTTAAAATATATTTACAACACTTTTAATACATTTTGATGTTTTAAGTTCATTAAGTCAGCTGTCCTCGTTAGTAACCTACAACTAGTTGTCCAAAGTTAGATGTACAGGAAAAAAATTGATATATATTATCTTGAATCAATCCACGACCCAGTGTATACACGTCTCAGGCTAGATCACAACTCAAAGTATATATATTTTTGGAATCAACCTCAACTCTGTATAGCTAACTCCCACATTACTGCATATAGAGTGTCTATGGTTGTTCCAAATAATATATACACATGGGTCGATATGATATGTCAAAACATTTGCATACGTGTCTATGGTATCCCAAGATTACATAATATATTAGAATACATGTATAATATAATATAAGTTAGCTAGGATATGATTAATATAGATTTGTTACCAATTTTCACGTTGCTACAACAAGAAAAATTATCCAATCTTTTTTACCCATAACTTCTTCATTTTAAATCCATTTTGAGTGAATCAAATTGCTATGGTTTCATATTGAACTCTATTTTATGAATCTAAATAGAAAAAGTATAGGTTTATAGTTGGAAATATAATTTATAATTCGTTTTTGTAAAGGTAGTCATTTCAGTCGAAAGAACGACGTCTAGATGACCATTTTAGAAAACAAACTTCCACTTTGAGTTTAACCATGATTTTTGGATATAGTTTCATGTTCATAAGAAAAATCATTTTTCCAGAAGAGAAATTTTTAAATCAAAGTTTATCATAGTTTTTAATTAACTAACCCAAAACAGCCCGCGGTGTTACTACGACGGCGTATGTCCGGTTTTACAGTGTTCTTCGTGTTTCCAAGTTTTAAATCATTAAGTTAGCATATCATATAGATATATAACATGTGTTTAGTTGATTTTAAAAGTCAAGTTAGAAGGATTAACTTTTGTTTGCGAACAAGTTTAGAATTAACTAAACTATGTTCTAGTGATTACAAGTTTAAACCTTCGAATAAGATAGCTTTATATGTATGAATCGAATGATGTTATGAACATCATTACTACCTCAAGTTTTCTGGATAAAGCTACTGAAAATGAGAAAAATGAATCTAGCTTCAAAGGATCCTTGGATGGCTTGAAAGTTCTTGAAGCAGAATCATGACACGAAAAACATGTTCAAGTAAGATTTCCACTCGAAATAAGATTGTTATAGTTATAGAAATTGAATCAAAGTTTGAATATGAGTATTACCTTATATTAGAAAGATATCTTACTATAAATAAGAAAGATTTCTTGAGGTTGGATGATCACTCTACAAGATTGGAAGTAAGCTAGCAAACTTGGAAGTATTCTTGATTTTATGAAACTAGAACTTGTAGAATTTACGAAGAACACTTAGAACTTGAAGATAGAACTTTAGAGAGATCAATTAGATGAATAAAATTGAAGAATGAAAGTGTTTGTAGGTATTTTTGGTCGTTGGTGTATGGATTAGATATAAAGGATATGTAATTTTGTTTTCATGTAAATAAGTCATGAATGATTACTCATATTTTTGTAATTTTATGAGATATTTCATGCTAGTTGCCAAATGATGGTTCCCACATGTGTTAAGTGACTCACATGGGCTACTAAGAGCTGATCATTGGAGTGTATATACCAATAGTACATACATCTAAAAGCTACGTATTGTACGAGTACGAATACGGGTGCATACGAGTAGAATTGTTGATGAAACTGAACGAGGATGTAATTGTAAGAATTTTTGTTAAGTAGAAGTATTTTGATAAGTGTATTGAAGTCTTTCAAAAGTGTATGAATACATATTAAAACAATACATGTATATACATTTTAACTGAGTCGTTAAGTCATCGTTAGTCGTTACATGTAAGTGTTGTTTTGGAACCTTTAGGTTAACGACCTTGTTAAATGTTGTTAACCCAATGTTTATAATATCAAATGAGATTTTAAATTATTATATTATCATGATAATATGATGTATGAATATCTCTTAATATGATATATATACATTAAATGTCGTTACAACGATAATCGTTACATATATGTCTCGTTTCAAAATCATTAAGTTAGTAGTCTTGCTTTTACATATGTAGTTCATTGTTAATATACTTAATGATATGTTTACTTATCGTAATATCATGTTAACTATATATATATCCATATATATGTCATCATATATTTTTACAAGTTTTAACGTTCGTGAATCACCGGTCAACTTGGGTGGTCAATTGTCTATATGAAACCTATTTCAATTAATCAAGTCTTACCAAGTTTGATTGTTTAACATGTTGGAAACACTTAATCATGTATATAACAATTTCATTTAATATATATAAATATGGAAAAGTTCGGGTCACTACAGTTTGTCTGTTCCAAAAACCATAGTTAAACCGCCACTCTACACCCATATTCACCACAGCACCACCTCCTTGATTCCCCAACGTAAGTGCTTCTATTTGTATAGCTGAGAACAGTCATCAACATACACCAACTACCACCTCTTACAGCTATATATATAGCTGTTTCTGTCCCAACCGCTAACCACGAACACCAAAGCAAGAATCGTCACTTTTGATCACTATAAAACCCTCGTTAAATCGGCTATTATGGAATTAAATTTTCTTATGCGACGAAGTGGCTGTCATTTATGCCTTTATTTGTCTGCCTTGTCAAACGCCAACGAACAAGACCATCTGTTAGTCTCCTTTAAGAACGAAACGAAATATTAAGAAAACAAAAAAAGGAAGAGTGGTACACATATAATATTCGATTAGCTTATTAATATCGTATATAAATATAATATAACAATTTTAATAATGAAAGTGCATTAGTGGTAACATAGTGGCCGACCAGTGGAGGATTGTGATATCATTTGGTATATTTTTTTTTTAAAAACCGAGGTCCCCATCAACTATTATATCCATCTGTTATCTTCTTTAAAGTTATGGAATATACAACTAAATCAACTTGTCAATATATGCTTCGATTACCCATTTTTCTAGTGTGGGCCGAGACTTCATTTTTATGGCTGGGCCGATATTAATCTTGTTGGGCCGACCCAACTTGGGTTCCTGCTGGACTGATACGATGGATAGGAGGATAAGTTGATGATGCGATGATACATGTTATGTTAATGATATTGTTGCTGCTCGCTATTTTTCTGTCTCCAATTCCTGATACAGCAGCGAGACAGAAATAAAAGATTTATGACGATAACTAAATGGTGTTGATGTAAGGAAGATTATGTCGACAGAAGAATGATATGATGATGATGAAAGGATAACGACATATATATACCATTGTTGATGATGAATATGAAAACAGCGAGATACGGGTTATATATAAATGTGTTGGAATATATTCAGGAAAAACAGTCACAGACGAGTGGTTAGAGAGTGTGTTTACTAGACGAGAGGTCTCGGGTTCGAGACCCGGCTGAGACACTTCTTGTTATCCTGAATTTTTGAGGTAGTTCTCAAGTTTTAAATTGATTATTATTATTATTTTTAGTACTATTATTATTATTATTATTATTATCACTAACAAAAGTATTATTGATATGATTATCATTTTTTGCAAAATTGTTATTTTATTATCATTACAACTATATAATTATTATTAATGTTATCATTGTTACTACTAAAATCATTTTTATTATTATAATTATGATTCTTATTATAATTATTATAAGTAACGTTATTATTAATATTATCATTATAATCAAATACAGCTATTATTAATATTATTATATATATAAAAAATATACTTGAAAGTAATATTACATATAAGTATGAAATTAAATATATTAACAATCCTTATATAAATATTCACATATAACAAATTAGGTATTCTAAAATATATATAACTATATAAATCATAATCATTTTCAAACATATATACAAATTAAATATATAAAATATAAAGTTATAGTATACGAAATGGTTCAATTACGATTACATGTATTAATATATACAAATGATATAGGTTCGTGAATCCGAGGCCAACCCTGCATTGTTCAATATAGTCATATGTATTTTTACTACAAAATACATTAGGTGAGTTTCATTTGCCTTTTTACCCTTTACATTTTTGGGCTGAGAATACATGCGCAACTTTTATAACTGTTTTACAAAATAGACATAAGTACTTGAACTGCATTCTATGATAGAATTATTTGGGATTGGGGTTGATTATTATGACACGCATTAGTCCCTGGTTTCCGTTAGAGCGTATGAGCTCCCGAGCCGGGTGGATGGTTTATTATTTACGACATTTTGGCACCGGTTGTCCTATATTTTATAAACATGTGTTCAGCCGTGGGGTGTAAAGACCGGCACAGAGGTTCTATATTTTGAAGGCACATGTATTCAGCCGTGGGATGAAAGACCGGCACAGATGGTTACTATTATATTTTGAATCCTTGCTAGGTGTTCTTCATATGAAAGATATTTTTTTTTTCTGCAGTTGGAATGGGACTTCTGCACGTTTTATAATATTTAAAATCTTGTGGTCTATTAAAATGATGGAAATGAAATGATTACTATAAACTAATGAACTCACCAACCTTTTGGTTGACACTTGAAAGCATGTTTATTCTCAGGTTTGAAAGAAATCTTCCGCTGTGCATTAGCTCATTTTAAAGATATTACTTGGAGTCATTCATGACATATTTCAAAAGACGTTGCATTCGAGTCGTTGAAGTTCATTAGAGATTATTATTAAGTAAATGACATATTAAGTTATTTATAGTTTGGATATTATGAAATGGTATGCATGCCTGTCAACTTTCGATGAAATGAAAGTTTGTCTTTTAAAAACGAAAGCAATGTTTGTAAAATGTATCATTTAGAGGTCAAGTACCTCGCGATGAAATCAACTATTATGAATCGTTTATAATCGAGAAGGACTTCGTCCGGATGGATTAGGACGGGGCGTTTCAACATGATCTTGATTTGTCAAATTACCAGAATACCTCGGAAAAGACCGAGTCATCAAGAAAAATATTTTCTTGATATGTTTTGAGGTTAAGTAGAATACAAGAGTCATGTAACATGGCACATGATGACGTTATGATCTGTGAATCATCACGTTCCATTTAGAAACTCAGCATGACTTACTATAATATAATCACGTTGATCAAGTGTCATTATATTATACTAACTCATGCTTCAGTTCCCAACACTACTTCAAAAACATTCATACTTTAAACTCGAAAGTTTCAAAATTTAGAAACTAAAACAGTTTTCTTAATGATGTGATACAGATAACGCGAGGAGATAAATGATTTCAGATAAGAATAGTTATGAAAATATCTTCAGAAATATGGAGGATATTTAAAATAAAAGATATAATGATATCTTAGAATATCTAAGATCAGTGGATGATGAAGAATATTGTCCACAAGAATTTTAAAGTAAGTAGTAATATATTCGCTAAAGACTTCAGCAGACACTGAATCATTTGGATTCTTTGAAGGCAGGTTTAGTCTTTGTGATTTGTCCACAGCTTCCTTCATACTTTGCTCAATCCGTTTTCCAGTACCAATTTTTCGTTTGAGCTTTTCCAATCTTCTATTCTTTATTATCAAACTTCTGACCGTAATTGCTATCTACAGTCTTTACCACTTCATCAGTCTTTTTCAAAACTTCATAGTACTATTTCGTAGGCTGGGGTGTTTTTTAGAAACTTCACATTCGAAGTATGTAAGTTTAGGAGATAGACGTTATATGTATATATATAACTGTTGAAGTAGAAAAGCTGCGAGATTTCAAAATACTGATTGCTGATTTCAAGTAATTGGTATGGAAATTCTTGTTACAAGATGCAGATGTGTAAATGATGGGGTTTCGATAAATATAAAGATTTTTTTTCGAAAAAATTAAAGATAAAAGAAGTTACTGGTAAGTTTACTGTTAATATGGTGGTATGTAAAAGGTTCCCCGGTAACGATGGAAAAAGGGCAACACATATATATATATCGAAGTTATAATAAGACTGTTTCAATTGAAAAGTCGAAGTTGACTTGCTGGAGCTGTGACAAAACTGGCTAATTTGAAAAAGGAACTGCAAAGTTATTTTTGCTAATAAATGCCAAAGGATCTGACACGGATACGCGTTAAACTATGTCTTTGGTTTCGAGTGTTTTTCAGGTGCATGACTGTGGGTAACATGTAGTTGGATCATCATCTTGATTGTTCATTATTTAAATTGTCTTCAGGAATTTCGAAGGGTTTAAACACAGTTTGTAATCATACGATGTTCTAGGAGTTTGAATGATACAAGTATTTTATGAATAGAAATGTTGTTCTATCACAGTTTTGAAGTCAAAGTATAACTTTGAAATATGTAAGAATCTAAGAGTGATGTCTTCTGTTAAATCTTGACTTGGATTTTGATTCGTCAAAATCAGAATATGTAATTAATTTTTGATGAGAATGGTTGTTTTGATTTTTATAAAAGAATGTATATTGTTGTGAAAGTAGTGAGTATAGTTGGTGATTGCTGAATCAGATTCGAAGAATGTAACATATTAATCGTGAATTTATATATATCTCTCGGGTATTACCTACCCGTTAAAAAAATTTCACAGTTCACAAAATTTTTTATTACAGTCTTTATGAAAATATATAGGTATATATTTTATTCAGATGTAACATAGATTTAATGAGTTAATATTAAATTAAACTCATTTGATTTACGGTTGAAATTAGAATTGAATAATCCCTAAAACTTTAGAAATTATATAACTTTTACGAAGTATTTCTTCAATGAAATTGAAATTATGAATCAATACTTCGTTATTTGTTGATGCATGATGTTGGTGTTCATGGAATTCTTGTGAACTTCACAAAGTACGGATGATGTTATCTGAAAAGTTTCGAGTACATCGATGATGAAAGTGTAAAATCAAACCTATATTTGAATAATACACTTAATTTATTATGAAATGGAATTCATTGAATTGAAACAGAGATTGTAGTTAACGATGGTTAAGTTGTTAAGGAAGGATGTACATCATAGCATATTAGTAATATGAATTTAACCGAGTAATATCTACCCTTATTTAATCCATACATAATAGCTTAGTACGAAAAGATTTATTTTGATCTCAAAATTCATATGTATATAAATAAAATATACATATAATTTCTTCAGAGGGAATGAGTTAATACTTCATAACTCATTGATACAATATACTTCGTTGTTGATTTGTAATGATGTCTACGGTGATTCTTGAACTGGCGAAGCTTGTGATATTATAGATGTTGTTGGTACTGACGGTGCTGGTGATGTTGACGATACTGTTGATGCTGTTGTAAAACGAGTCTAGCTTGTAAATCGTGCACCATTCCAGTCAGGGTTCCTACTCTACTGTCTCTGTTCACTCATCTGATTTGTAATCAGAATCAGAATAATCTCTAAGATTTTGGAGATTACATAATTGCCGCAAAATCTTTCTTCAATAAAGTTTTGAATTAATACCTCATCATTTATTTTTGTTGGTATTCCTTAGTATCGACAAGGCGTATGTCGTTGATGTTCGTGGGATAGATTATGATGTCGAAGCATGGAATGTGGATGCTGTTGATGGTGGTACTGGTTCTGTTGACGCTCATGATGGTGGTACTGTTGATGCTGGTGTTGCTGCTGGTGCTTGTAACCTTTGCACCATATTCTCCGAAGCCAGTATCCGAGCGCGAAGCTTGCTGACTTCTTCCATTACTCTAGGATGATTGTCGGTTCGGACGAGTGGGTGAATAAGATCTAGAATGTGCGATAGTATATAATCGTGATGAGATACTCTGGAAATGAGAGAGAAAATGGTGTCTCGAATAGGTTCACCAGTAAGTGCTTCAGGTTCTTCGCCAAGAGGGAAATTTGGTTGATGGAAAGGATCGCCTTCTTCTCGTCTCCATTGATTAAGTCGACTACGAACCCATCCCCAATTCGTCCAGAATTGAAGATGACTAATTGGTTGATCCATTCTGGTTACACTACTTTCGGAGCTCGTGTGGAATTCCATATTGGAATAGCTGTCGGAATCCGAGGAACTTGAACTGGTTGCGGGATTCATCTTGCATGGTCAGATAAAGGATTTTCGATTAAAAAATAGATTATAGGATTTAATTTAGTATTCTTCAATACATAACTTACATATGTATATATAATACCAAAATCCCATAGTTTACGGAGGAATCTTCGGAAGATGCCAGACAAAGTTTATAGTAATAGATATGCTAGGATATGAATCTGTCTATACACTATTTATAAAATAAGGCAGTAAGACGTGTCTAGACTTTAAGGATGATAAGCAAGTAATTTTCGACTCGAAATGATAAGCAAAACTTTTGACATGCAGACACGGTCGAAGTCCAGACTCACTAATGCATCCTAACAACTATCAGTTAGACACACTAATGCAAGACCTGGTTCGCTAAGACCACCACTTTGATACCACATGTAAAGACTCGTCCTAATCCATAAGAACGAATAGAATAACATATGATTACATTGCGAGATATTTGACCTCTATATGATACATTTTACAAACATTGCATTCGTTTTAAAAGACAAACTTTCATTACATCGAAAGTTGACAGGCATGCATACCATTTCATAATATCCAACTATAAATGATCTAATCTGTCATTTACTTAATCATAATTTTTACTGAACCCATCTACTTGAATGCAACATCTTTTGAAATATGCCATGAATGACTACAAGTAATATATTTAAATTGAGCAAATGCACAGCGGAAGATTTCTTTCAATCCTGGGAATAAACATGCTTTAAAGTGTCAACCAAAAGGTTGGTGAGTTCATTAGTTTATCATAATCGATCATTTCCATAATTTTAATAGACCACAAGATTTCCTTTATTCAATAATCATACACTCGCAAGTGTTTAAAAATCATTCATATGGATAGAACACCTGGTAACCGACATTAACATCATGCATATAGAATATCCCCAAAACAAAAATCCATCTGTATAATATAAACTCGAAGTACTAAAGCATACCATTTTCCAGTATGGGGGGTGTTAGTGCCCGTAGATCTACCTTTAGGATTCGCGTCAATTAGGGTGTCTGTTCCCTAATTCTTAGGCTACCAAGCTAAAAGGGGTGATATTTGATTCGATAATCTAACCATAGAATGTAGTGTCGATTACTTGTGTCTATTTCGTAAAGCATTTATAAAAGTAGCGCATGTATTCTCAGTCCCAAAAATATATATTGCAAAAGCATTTAAAAAGGGAGCAAATGAAACTCACAATACTGTATTTCGTATTAAAAATACATATGACGGCATTGAACAAGTGCAAGATTGGCCTCGGATTCACGAACCTATATTAAGTATATATATATATATATATATATATATATATATATATATATATATATATATATATATATATATATATATATTTATATGATGATCAATATTTGTTTAACAATTTAGGTCAAGTCGTAGTGTATCACAATTCTAATGCCATGCAAAAGTCAACAAAAGTCAATTTGACTCAAAATGATTTCCAAAATCTATATATGATTATTATATAACTTAAATATAATCGTTTTATATATTTAAATATTTTTGACAGATTTTATTAAGTAAATAATATAATTCATAACATTTTATATTAAAATTTATATAATAAAATATACTTTTATATATCTTAAGTAATAAAAATTTTAAAGTTCCTTTAATATCATAAAAATATAATGATAGGTATTATTAATGTAATTATATTATATGTAGTAAAATATCTTTGTATCACATATTTATTTAATAAAATAATATCGATAATAACAATAATAAGTAAAAGTTGTATTATTTTGTAATAATAATTATTATTATTCTACTAATAAAAATAACAATATTTATATTTACTAATGATGATATTAATAATGATAAATGATAAATCTATTCATGATAATAATAACGATACTTTTTAATATTAACAGTGATAATAATAATAATATTTTATAAAGATAATAATTCTATTAAAAAAATGATAATTAACAATAATACTAAAATGATAATAATAATGATATCTTATAATAACAATGATATTTCTATTAAAATGATAATTTTTGCTAAAATGATAGTTTTAATACTAACAATACTTTTAATAATAATAATAATAATGATAAAAATAATAAGAACGATAAGTTTATCTAAATCAATATCTTACAATATTTTAATTTCATCATGACACTCATACTCATTATTTCTCAATCGATTTGTTAATAGCTTTTAGTCGTCTTTATTATTGTGTTCATAATAATGATAATAATAGTAATCAAAATAATTAGGTGTTACTAATATTAGTTTTAATTACAATAGTACTAATAATAATAAATACTATGATATTATTAACGATAATACTAATAACTATTTTAATGATAATAATAATAATAATTATTATTATTATTATTATTATTATTATTTTTATTTTTATTATTATTATTATTATTAGGTAATAATAATAATAACGACGATAATAACGACGATAGTAATAATAATCATTTTAACAATAATACTAAAATTCAGTTGACTATAACTTCTAATCCGTTCCTCGAAACCATTCGATATCTAAATGAAAAGTTCTTAATTTTTCGCTAGCTTTCCAACGACATGCATATCATATACCTTATCCTAGTAGCATACGTATTTAATTCAGGATTCAACATAATCTAACTAACGACAATATCAAACGTACAAGCATGCATAATCCTATATACTCGAGCACTAGTCAGGGATACACTATTAATATATAAAAGTTAAGTTATGAGTGCTCACGTATCAATATTGAGATTCAATATTGCAGAAAAGTACGTAGACGCGACGGAGATGATAAACACTAGATTGACCTCACGAGCATGCCTCGAACATTACCCATATCCTCCATAGCTATAACCCATAATTTCCTTAGCTCTGTCCCTCTCATAAAACCCGTTTTGAAATAGCTTGCTCATGACCTCGTCGTAGTATTTTATGTATAATAATATTAATTCTAACACTAATACTACTAATAATAATTTTAAGATTAATCATAATAATAATCTTAATAATAATAATAATAATAATAATAATAATAATAATAATAATAATAATAATAATAATAATAATAATAATAATAATAATAATAATAATAATAATAATAATATAAGTAATACTTCGTAGTATGAAAGAAGAATGAAAATGAATCAGGTAACAATTCGAATTCGGTTTATAAAGAGATGTGAGCCACCAACCCCCCTCATGCGATCGCATGAGGGTTGTGGGAAGAGCCCATGCGATCGCATGAGGACTCTTTCCAGCTCACAATGCTTGAATCGAGCTGCCGACACTCATGTATTTATATTTTATATATATATATATATATATATATATATATATATATATATATATATATATATATATATATATATATATATATATATATATATATATATATATTTATATAATTTATGATACAAAGCTTTAATTAAGTTCTTTAAAACTTATGAACAAATTATCTTATAAAACGTTTTAATAATAAAATTCTCTTTAAACCAAAAAAAATATTTTTGTACGTTTGAAACAATATTAAATAAATATGAAAACTTTGTTTCCCAAAACTAAATATATTCAAGAATCATTTTACTAAAAAGGTTTTAATAAAAGAAGTTTGTTATATCGTAAAATGTTTTAGAAAAGTAAGATTAAATATACTCTTAATAGGTTTTCAAGTTTTTAAATTAACGTTTGTTGGTGAAATATGATATAAAGTCCAAAGGTTAGATAAACATATGAAATCATCTTAATGTAAAATGTCGATATCCAACGTCTAAGTTATTTACATTCCACGTTCCAACTTTAAGATGAAAGTTAAAATAGTTTTCTTATTAAAATCACGAGGAAAAATGTTGTAAAGCATGAATTGAAAATCAAGTAGGAATCTCCACTACTCTTGTCTAGTTCTCGTTAATTGACACTTTTGTTCTCACTTGTAATTCACTTTATCAATTATTCCGAATACCGTTAAAAAGGAAAGGTTTCCTAAATCAGAGTGGACCTCTCAACAGAGACTCATAATCATACAATGTATCTGATAAATCAATCGTTTGATATTATCTTCTAATACCATCGATAAACATATTGAAACAAATACGTTCATGTAAAGTATTATACGTTTAATACTTTGTTAATATTCTGAAGTTATAATATATATATATATATATATATATATATATATATATATATATATATATATATATATATATATATATATATACTGGTTCGTGAATCGTCGAAACTTGGTCGAGGTTAAATGAATGAACACAGTTCAAAGTTTTGAGATTTCAACATTACAAACTTTGCTTATCATGTCGGAACATATAAATATCAAGTTTAAATTTGTTCGGAAATTTCCGGGTTGTCACAAAGGACATCAAACTTAATATTATCTACATGAAGATAACCTGATATAGCTAATTTCGGTTTATGTGTTTTTTAAAAAGGATCATTTCGTTACAGCCAAATATAATATACAGAGGTAGCAAACACAAGTTAAGCAATAACTACCCTACAAACGTTTCTTTGCACAACTAGGATAAGCACATTTCCTTCCATTCGAACTCAACAATAGGGAACGGAATCAAGGACTTCGCTTTGTTTCAAACCTTCTTCAGACATGGAAACTTAAGGAACAAATTTTCTTGCGTATTTTGATGAACTCCATATAGCGAACACATGGTTGAATTACAAGAATTCAACTCACAAGGTTTGAGCTTATCTTGAGTCTTTAGCTTTTCTTTGACTAAAACCAAACCAAGAAAGACTGACAGGATGTCACGAAGAACCAAACCAGCGAGAACTAATTAACCTAATCAGACTTTGGCCTAATACAGTGATACTTGCCCACATTTTCTTAACCACATCATGCTTACTGTTAACTAGAGGTCTAGTATTAAGAATCAACGAATACTTCCGAACCCACTCATTTGGCCAAATCAACCTGATGCGTTAGCTTATTTTACGTGTAGAACTTGTAATTCTTACGTGTAGAACTTATCATATAACTTATTTTATGTAATAAGGTTTACTCATTTTTTACATTATTTAATAATTATTACTTTATTAATAAAAAATATATGGATATCGATTTTTGTATTATATGGTATTTTGTAACTACTCACGAGTATATCATGGTGTTTTTAAACCCTTAATTGTCTAGTAAGTGATGGAGACATTACATTAAAATTTATAAATTGAGAATAAACAGATCAATTAGGTAGTCATAAATACTAAGTTGAACGGGTCTAATACAAATAAATTAGATATCCTTATCTATTTAGATTCTTTTTATTACCATAAAAATATTAGATCTAATGTATCTATGTATAGAAATTACAACATTATAACGATAAAATGACATCAGTGATCAAAGATAACGATAAAATTTAATTCATTTTATGTATTAGATAATGTATGTATAATAATGTATATAATCTAGTCTGGACCGGCCCGCGCGTTTCGGCGGGGGCTTTTGGGCTGCGTATTCATATTTAACGTAACGTTGTGTATTTACAGAGGGGAACACGAATCATGTGTTAAGCGCCGTTTTAGATGTCGTTATGTTAAACGTTTTTTTTAAAAAGTATCCGTTTCGAACATAGTTAGTTTTGTTTTGTTCAATAAATTTTTTCGAGTGTAACGGTGCTGTCGGAAAAATATAACTCGCAGCGAGCAGAAAGATACGGGTTGTCGTTGTGTTAAACGCTTTTTAGAAAGTGTCCGTTTCGAACGTGGTTAGTTTCGTTTTGTTCATAAAATTATTTCGAGTCTGACGCTGCCGTCGAAAAAATTTAACTCGTGGTGAGCTTAAATGTGATGCCCCGTACAAAACCATTGTGTACGAATCATCAATAACAGGATCATTACAAGGTTAAGTACTATATGCTGTAATAAAAGAAGTTGCATTCACGATAGAAAGATGACGTCATAATCGACATCAAATGTTTTACACCAACAGTATGCTTCTACGAATAGCAAGTATGAATAAATGTATGTGACCCTTAGGTCGTTACAAAACATAGTTTCAAATGTATTAAAGTTTGAATGCAAGATAAACAGTTCATGCGGTGATAACACTAGAGCAGCGGGTGTCTACGGCAAGACTAGTACACAGCGGAAGCAACCTTAAGCACCTGAGAAAAACATGCTTAAAAACATCAACACAAAGGTTGGTGAGCTATAGTTTAAGTATAACAGTATGTAAGGTAGGCCACGAGATTTCAGTGCTACAAAGAGCGTTTCAAAACAGTATGATAAAGTATATGTTAACCGTGGGCACTTGGTAACTAACTTAACGTTTATACCCCCTGAATGTACACTTGGCAAGTGCGTATGTTTACGAAGTATTAAACACTCGTTAAATGCTAGCGCTACTAGCCCGAGTGGGGATGTCAAACCCTATGGATCCATATCTAAGATTCGCGTTCACGGTTCAAAAACCAATGATTAAACGTTACCGAGCTAAAGGGAATGTTTATGCCGTTGTATAACCCACACATATATAAGTTTAAGTACTCGTGCCTAGTATGTAAAAACGTAAAATGCGCATGTATTCTCAGTTCCCAAAATAGTTAAAGTAAAACGGGAATGCTATAACTCACAATGATAAAGTAGCGGTAAAGTCGAGTCGAGAAATAAGCAAGTACGTAGGTCCGGAAAGTCCTCAACCTAAGTCAAATAGTACTAAGTCAGTAAATCATCCCAATAGGTTTAAATGTATGTAAATAAGGTCTTAAGGGTCATCATCATTCATCATTAAACAAAAGGTGTAAAGTAAGTTTCGTTCAAGTATAGAGTTTAAAACAAAGGCTGAGTTCGATCAGTCACCACGGCCTCTATACCTACTGAAATAAGGTGAGACCAGTGGCCATGGCTCTGTATATGAGTCCTATAGTTGTGGTAAAAATTCCAGAAGCAAACTCGTCTTCGTTTGACCGTGGCGACGGTCTAAGTGCGAGTAGGTCAGAATTTTCAGCAAAACGTTAAAAGACATAGTGACGATCGGAGGGCCATAAATCCTAAAGCGTAACTCGGATTAAGACGAGTCCTATATGAAAAGTTATCTACTAGAACAGAGCTATCTGAAACTCATCTTTACAGTAGCCCAGGTCATACGGGTCAGACACAGAAATAGTAAAACAGTAGGTTCAGTAGGTTCCGGTGGTTCTTGGTGCTCGATGCTTATCATGGTTCTCATCCTTGATGCATATAGCTTCAAGTGTACAACTCGTTGATGTGTTTGCATCATTTTCACCAAGGTTTGACCATCATAACCCAATTGTAAGTTTAAGACATGAAGCACAACTCACTTAAGTGTTGCAAGTGTTTTGATGAACCAAGGTTACATCAAAGTCTTAGATCTAACACATACATGAACTTTAAAAGTAATATTGAATTATAAACTTGAATGTAAACTAACGAATCAAGATCTTAAGATGTAGAACATAGTTCTTAGTTAGATCTTGAAGATCCAAGACCCAAAAGTCTAGATCTAAAGTTATTAAGTTAAATCTAACACAAGTGTATGAAGTTATAACTAAAAAGTTATACTTCCATGTTCTTGAACTTTTAAAGTTAACTTTAAGTTTCAAGAAGTATGAGATCAAGATTAACTTGTAATACTTGACCATGAAACCAACAAACATGAAATTAAAGTACATAATATAAGCAAATAAACTAAGTAAACAAGTAACTAGTTCATGGGTTGTTCATAATTTAAAGATTCAAACTAAAGTTTGATCTTTAAGAATGTAAACCTTTAAGTTTACAAACATGATCCACAAGCATGATTTTTACAACCATGAACTTACAATCTTTAAAATTTTAAAGGTAGAACATAAACTAGTAAGTTTATGTTCTTGAGTGTTCTTGTAAATACAAGATAAAAGAAGAACAAACTAGTAAGTTTGATCATTGATAACATGTAAGTAAATAATAACAACTAACAACTACAATTAATTAACAACAAAGAACAAAAGATGATGATGATATGTATGTATACATGTCACGGTTTTGGGACAAAGAAAGAGGAGAGAAAAGTCTCAAATCACTTACAAAATTGAGAGAGAAATGAGAGAGAAGTATTTGCAATTAAGAATGTGTGTGAGAAATGAAATGAGCTAGTGAAAGAAATAACAAGTAAAATGAAAAGAACCCTCCCATTTACCACTCCAAGTTGACGGTTTTGGGGGAATCAAGAGGAAGAGAGTTGTCTACTAGTTACAAGCATGGTAAAGGTTTAAAAGTTGGTTATAAGAGGTAGCTTCATGGGGATTATGATGTAACTATATTCCTTAAGCACAAAACTAGCTAGTTCCATTCTAAAATGATACTTACATGAGTGTTGGGCTAATTAAGTCCATTAATATGGGTAGGGTGGGCTTCTAAGCCCATGCACAATTAAAAAGCCCAAGTATGTATGTAATTAACAAGTAAGTCCAATAAAAGCCCAAGTAACTAACTAATAACCATAGTTAATTAAAATGATTAATAAAATTTAATCATGAACGTAAATAATACTTGAAAATATTATTCGTGCAAGTTTCGTGTGTCACAAAGACGTTTCGGGCAATTAAAGTCAAGTACGGGCAATCATGGTAACAAGTAAATGTAATAACATACATTCGTTAATTCACAAATATTAATAATAACAATTATTAATAAATAAACGTTGGAAAATCCAAGGTCGTTACATTACCCACCTGTTAAAGAAAATTTCGCCCTGAAATTTTAAGCTGAGGTAGACGAAGGAGTCGGGAAAAGGTGAGGATACTTCCGCATCATTTGATCCTCTCGTTCCCAAGTAAACTCAGGTCCTCGTTTGGCATTCCATCGTACTCGGACGATCGAAATCTTGTTGCGTTTCAAAGTTTTGATCTCACGATCCATAATTTCAACAGGTTCTTCCACGAAGTGGAGTTTGTCATCAATAGTAAGTTCTTCCAGTGGTATGATAAGTTCGGGTGCAGCAAGACACTTTTTCAAGTTTGACACGTGGAAGGTAGGATGAACTGAGCTCAATTGTGCTGGTAGATCCAAACGGTAAGCAACGGGTCCAACACGTTCCAAGATTTCGAAAGGACCAATGTATCGTGGGTTCAACTTTCCACGTTTTCCAAAACGAATCACACCCTTCCAAGGTGCAACCTTCAACATTAAACGATCACCAATGTTGAATTCAAAGTCTTTACGTTTAAGATCGGCATAACTCTTTTGACGATCGCGAGCAGTCTTAAGTCTAGCTTGAATCTGAGCAATCTTCTCCATTGTTTCATGGACTACCTCGGGTCCGGTGATTTGATTTTCGCCTACTTCGGCCCAACAAATAGGAGATCGGCACTTGCGGCCATACAATGCTTCAAAAGGTGCGGCATTAATGCTAGAGTGATAACTGTTATAGTAAGAAAATTCGGCGAGTGGCAAATGCCTTTCCCAGGCCTTTCCGAAATCGATAACACATGCACGCAACATGTCTTCCAAGGTCTGAATCGTTCGTTCACTTTGCCCGTCGGTCTGTGGGTGATAAGCAGTACTCATGTCGAGACGAGTTCCCATGGCTTCTTGTAAAGAACGCCAGAATCTAGAAGCAAAACGGTGATCGCGATCCGAGATGATCGATAAAGGTACACCATGACGAGATACAACCTCTTTGATGTATAATTGAGCAAGTCTCTCCATCGTATCCATTTCCTTCATCGCTAAGAAGTGTGCAGATTTAGTAAGGCTGTCAACAATAACCCAAAAAGTATCGTATCCGTCCACCGTCTTCGGCAGCTTAGTAATGAAATCCATTGTGATCCTTTCCCACTTCCATTGTGGGATTTCCGGTTGCTGAAGTAACCTAGAAGGTCTCTGATGCTCGGCTTTAACCTTCGAGCAAGTCAAACACTTATCAACAAAAGTCGCAACGTCCTTCTTAAGATTCGGCCACCAATACTGTTCTTTAAGGTCGTGGTACATCTTGCCCACTCTGGGGTGAATCGAATATCTCAATTTGTGTGCTTCATCAGGTATAAGGTTCCGTAGATCTCCATAAAGAGGTACCCAAATTCTTCCGGCATAACATCGTAGTCCAGACTCCCTAACCTCGAATCGAGAGTCGAGTATGTTCAAATGCTTATGAGTTATATTTTCCTTCTTGAGAGCCTCATCTTGGGCTACTCTGATCTGGCTGTTGAGGTTCGAATGAATGGTGATGTTCAGAGCCCTAACACGAAGAGGTGTCGTCCTCTCCTTTCGGCTTAAAGCGTCAGCTACAACATTGGCCTTGCCAGGATGATAACGGAGTTCACAATCGTAGTCGTTGAGCATCTCAATCCATCGACGTTGTCTCATATTCAGTTGCTTCTGATCGAAGATGTGTTGGAGGCTGTTGTGATCGGTGAAAATAGTGCTCTTAGTTCCATACAAATAGTGTCTCCATAATTTGAGCGCAAAGACTGAATAACTTTATGGTGAAGAACAATGTATGGATTTCACTTGGGAAGAGTTCAAGGCGGAGTTTTTCAACGAGTACCGAACTTTGGCTGATCTTACTAGACTTAAGGACGAGTTGCGTGCCTTGAGGCAAGGGTCGATGGATTTGAACACTCTCAAATCCGTTTTTTTGTCAAAGACCCAATTTTGCCCGGAGTACGTCAGGAATGATAAAATGTTGAAGGAAGATTTATATCGAATCTTGAACGACAACTATCAAGATAAGATTAGTGTAAACATGGTGAAAAGTTTTGATGAGTTGTTTGATATGGCCAAAGGTTTTGAGTCACTCGCTTTGAGAAAGAGTGGCATTACTTTAGGCGATAGGAAGTTTGAAGCTACTAGTCATTCGAACAAGAAAAGTAAGGTGCGAGTGAGCGTGTTGGTAGTGTGAAGAAGGATACGTCCGGGGGTTTTGGACCCAAATGTTATAATTGTAGGCGACAAGGACACATGGCTTGTGATTGCACCAAGCCATCTTCTACAACCAAACTCACTTGTTATAATTGTGGTAAGGAAGGCCACCGAAGGCCGGAGTGTCCCGATTTGAACACCGATCATGTTAAGAAGTTAGAGAAGGCGACGGCTACGGCTCAGGGATGAAATTACTTAATGACCCATGATGAGGCCAAGCAATCAAACGAAGTAGTCTCAGGTACTTTCATGGTTAACTCTAATCCGGCAAGGATCCTATTTGATAGCGGTGCTAATTTATCGTTTGTTTCTCCAAGATTTGTGTCTAAGCTTGATAAACCGCTAGCTAAGTTAAGTCATCTGGTAGAAGTTGAAATAGCGAATGGTAAGACGGTGCTAGGGGTTGATGTTTGTAATGATTGTGATATTGGGTTTGGTTCCGAAACGTTTAAAATTGATCTTATCCCGATGACCTTGGGTAAATTTGATATTGTCGTTGGTATGAATTGGCTCGATCGTTATAGAGCCGATATTGCATGCCATGAGAAATCTATTCGCGTGAAGAACCCAAGTGGGGGAGAGTTAATTATTCATGGCTAGAGACGGAGAAGACTTGTGCCATTATGCACTTATGCACGGGCACGCCATTTTCTTGTTAGTGGTGGCATGGCTTTTCTTGCCCATGTAGTTAATACTCGCGAAGAGCCACCATCCATTCGTGAAATTCTGGTGGTTAGTGAATTTGAAGACATTTTTCCGGATGAATTACCGGGTGTTCCGGCGGAAAGACAAGTTGAATTTCGCATTGAGTTGGTTCCGGGGGCTACTCCCATTGATAAAACTCCTTATCGTTTAGCACCAATGGAGATGCAAGAGTTGTTAAATTAAACCTAAGAGTTGCTTGAAAAGGTTTTTATTCGACCGAGTGCTTCACCATGGGGCGCTCCGGTTTTATTCGTTAAGAAGAAAGATTGTAGTATGCGAATGTGCATCGATTATCGGGAGTTGAATAAAGTGACGATCAAGAATCGTTATCCCTTGCCTCGGATTGACGATTTGTTTGATCAACTCCAAGGCGCGAATTATTTTTCTAAAATTGACTTACGGTCCGGCTATCATCAAATGCGGGTCCGTGAGGAAGATATTGAGAAAACGGCCTTTCGAACGCGTTATGGGCATTTTGAGTCTGTGGTTATGCCTTTCGGTCTTACGAATGCACTGGCGGCATTCAAGGATCTTATGAACTGAGTGTGCCAACCTATGTTGGACAAGTCTGTGATTGTGTTCATTTACGACATACTTGTCTATTCAAAGAGTATGAAGGAACATGAACATCATTTGCGTGGTGTGTTGAAGACGTTGCGGAAGGAGAAGTTGTATGCAAAATTCTCTAAATGTGAATTTTGGCTAAGGGAAGTTCAATTCCTTAGTCATATTGTGAACAAGGATGGTATTCAAGTAAATCCGGGGAAGATTGAGACGGTGAAGAGTTGGGGACGACCGACTACGCCTACGGAAATCCGAAGTTTTCTCGGATTGGCCGGTTATTATCGTCGGTTTATCCAAAACTTTTCTAAAATCGCTTCTCCATTGACAAAGTTAACGAGAAAGAACGCGAGATTTAATTAAGAAAATGAGCAAGAAATTGCTTTCCAATTGTTAAAGGAGAAGTTATGTCAAGCATCAGTTTTAGTGTTGCCGAAAGGTGTAGAAGACATGACGGTTTATTGTGATGCTTCTTTAAATGGGATCGGTTGTGTTCTAATGCAACGAGGTAAAGTCATCGCGTATGCCTCTCGACAATTAAAGGAACACGAAACGAGATATCCGACTCATGATCTTGAGTTGGTGGCGGTAGTTCATGCGTTGAAAATTTGGTGCCACTATTTGTACGGTGTCAAGTGTACGATATATTTGGATCACAAGAGCTTAAAACATCTTTTTGATCAACGAGATTTGAATTATCGTCAACGTAGATGGATGGATGTGGTGAAAGACTACGATTGTGAGATACTTTATCATCCGGGCAAGGCGAATGTGGTCGCGGATGCGTTGAGTTGAAAGAGTCAACATCCAGCAATACGAGTAGGATCGTTACGCATGATTATTACTAACGATTTTCTTGTAAAGCTTGGTGAGATTCAAATTGAAGCTTTTGTTAACAACAAGCATGAGGAATGAATCGTAGGGCAAATGGAGTCTATTACCTTAGGCCCGCATGATTTGTTGTCCTTTCAGGGACGAGTATGGGTGCCTAAGATAGGTGGTAATCGAAGAGTGCTACTTGATGAAGCACATAAGTCAAAGTATTCCATTCACCCGGGCGCAACAAAAATGTATCTTGATTTGAAGAAAGAGTATTGGTGGCCGGGGATGAAACGCGATGTTGTTAAGTATGTTGAACAATGCGTCACGTGTTTGCAAGTTAAATCCGAACATCAAAAGCCGTATGGTATGTTACAACCATTAGAAATTCTGAAATGGAAATGGGAGCACATTACCATGGATTTCATCACAAAGTTACCAAAGACGGCGAGAACCCAATTTGACTCGATTTGGGTAATAGTTGATCGATTGACGAAAAGTACCTTGTTTCTTCCCATTCGGGAAGTGATATCGTCGTAGACTTTGGCTAAATTATTTATCAAGGAGGTGATATCGAGACACGGAGTTCCTATATCTATTATTTCAGATCGAGATACTCGTTTCACATCTCAGTTTTGGAAAAAGTTTCATGAAGATATGGGTACACAATTGACATTGAGCACGGCGTACCATCCTCAAACGAACGGTCAAACCGAACGTACGAATCAAACATTGGAGGATATGTTACGGGCGTGTATTATTAATTTTGGTGGTAGGTGGGATGAGCACTTACCTTTGGTGGAATTCTCGTACAATAATAGTTATCATACTAGTATTGGGATGCCACCTTACGAGATGCTTTATGGGCGTAGGTGTTGAACCCCGATTTGTTGGGGTGAAGTGGGTCAAAGAGAAATCGGGAGTACCGATTTGGTTTTAGAGACGAATAGCAAGATTGATATGATTCGAACTCATTTGAAAAAGGCCCAAGATAGACAAAAATCTTATGCCGATAAGCGTAGACGATAAATTGAGTTCCAAGAAGGTGACATGGTGATGCTTAAAGTTTCGCCATGGAAAGGTGTTATTCAATTTCGAAAACGAGGAAAGTTAGCTCCTCGGTTTATTGGACCATTTAAAATTTTAGCCCATGTTGGTGAAGTTGCGTATCGTTTGGAATTACCCGAAGAGCTTGCTGGGATCCATAATACATTTCATGTTTCCCATCTCCGTAAGTGTCTTGCGGATGATTCTTCATAGATGCCATTAGACGAAATTGAACTAAACAACAAGTTAGAGTATGTTGAGGAGCCGGTTGCTATACTCGATGAAAAAGTGAAAACTTTGAGAAATAAAGAGGTGAGAACTTTTAAAGTTCAATGGCGTCGTAGTATAGGTTCCGAGTTTACTTGGGAGCCTGAAGAGTTAGTTTTGATCTATCTTCAAGCTTGTCATGCGGCTTGGATTGCGAGGACACAATCCGGTTCAAGTGGGGGAGAGTTGTAAGATCCTGTTTTTTCAGGTGTTTGGGACGCCATCCAAATCTATGGGACGCCGTCCAATTGTAAAGGGCTGGATGCCGTCCAGAATCCTGGACGCCGTCCAGTTGAACTGGCGGGCCAATTGTGTTCTTTTAGATATTAAATGGGGGTAGTTTGGTCTTTTCACTTATTAGACGAATCTAAGGCCACAAGATCAGTTCTAGGAGCCTCATTCACTCCACTTTCAACTACCTCCTCCTTCCACTTCAATTCTAGAGAGAGAGAGTGATTCTTGTGTGAGAAAGCTCAAATCGAGGAAGAGGAAGTTGATTTCGGGCCAAAGCGCGTGTGTTAAATTTGTTCATCTAATCACTAGCTTCGTTGTGATCGTGGTGGTATGCTCTAATCTTTATTTCCTTATTTTAATTTGTTTAAGGGTTAGGGTTTGGGTTAGTGATGAACACAAAACTCATATTTGGTGATTTTGGGTGTTCTTGGGTAAGATTGGGTCATGAGTACCCAAGGATGACTAACCTAGGGTTTTGGAAATGTTAAATGGACTTATGAGTCATAATTGGTTAGTTAATTACTAGCACACCTAGTTATTAAGCAAATGAGTGTTAATGGGGTTCGTGGATGACCCGAAATGGGTGTGTGACTTTAAAATGGTTAAATGGGTATAATTGACCTAGTTGAGAAAGATGGGTATGAAATACCCTAATGGTGTATTAGTTAGTGTTGTTGGACCTTAGTCACTAGCTTTTAGTGTTATGTGATGGTCTTGACTTTAAATGGACGGTTTTGGTGAAAATGGGGCATTTAATGCATTTAAGTCATTAAATGCACATGAGAGAATTGTGGGTGATAAGTCCAACTAGTTTGTGTTTTGATTGAGTACTTATTGTATTAGGTACTTTGCCTTGAAGCTTGCGGAAGTATAAAACATTCACCGAAGGCTTTAAGGTGAGTGGAATAATTATGTGTCATACCCCGTCCTAATCCGTCTGGACGAAGTCACCAACATCTGGTTCCATTGCCATGATCGACTCCAAATAATGTCTTTACAATAAGCAAATGCACAGCGAAAGATTTCTTTCATACCTGAGAATAAACATGCTTTCAAGTGTCAACCAAAAGATTGGTGAGTTCATAGGTTTATCATAAAACAATAAAATTCATCATTTTGATAGACCACAAGATTTAAATCCTGCATGGTACAATGTACATGCGATATCTTTTAAATACAGTACACCTTTCTCTTGTACGAAATCCTTTTTCATAAATCTTAGTAACCGTACACATATCTCGTGCACAAAAATAACATACACATAACCTGTGTATAAAATCATTCTCTCGATACATAACATTCATATCAATTGGTGGCAATTATCATGTCTACATAATTCAATGGTGGCAATTATCATGTCCACATAATTCAATGGTGGCAATTATCATGTCCACATAATTCAATGGTGGTAATTATCATGTCCACATAATTCAATAATAATCCGCAGAACTTCTATCTGCACAATAATTCATTCGAGGAATGTTTTGTTTGTGTCTATCTCGTCAAACATTTATAAAAGCATTTCATGTATTCGCAGTTCAAAATATATTTCAAAAGCATTTAATAAATCAGTTGTAAAAACAGCGCATGTATTCTCAGTCCAAAAATGTAAAGAGTAAAAGGGAGCAAATGAACTCACAATACGATATTTTGTAGTAAAAATATGCATACGACGATACTGAACAATGCAGGGTTGGCCTCGGATTCACGAACCTATATCAATTGTATATATATTAACACACATAATCACATAATTCCTTCTATATATATATATATATATATATATATATATATATATATATATATATATATATATATATATATATATATATATATATATATATATAGAAGGAATTATGTGATATTGTATATATATATTAAATGGTGTAGTTATATAAATCTATATACTTTATATCTTCCATTATATTTTATATATAATTATTTTGTAAAATAATTAATATTCATACATATAGTTATATATATTTTTAATTGGTATTATATCAAAAATCAATAATTTGTTATATGTAATATTTATATAAATAATGCTAGTAATAATAATAGTTGTAATAATAATAATTTTTCTAATGATGATAACAATAATAATAATACTTATTCTAAATATATTGTTAGTAGTAATAATAATAATAATAATGATAATAATATTAATAATAATAATAATAATAATAATAATAATAATAATAATAATAATAATAATAATAATAATAATAATAATAATAATAATAATAATACTTTTAAATAATACTACCTTAGAAGAAAAGGCTTCCAAAAAAAATTGTCAATGGCCGGGCTCGAACTCACGACCTCACGTTTACCCAACAACATCATAACCACTCCTCCATTCAATCTTTTCTGATTAAACTCCCAGCCATATTTATGTAATCCGTAATTCTGTTTCTCCCTTTCTCTTCTTCTTAATTCATCATCATCGTTAATCTCTTCGTTCATCATTTTCTCATGTACCATCATCACAGTATCGTCTAACTCATCATCATCCTTATATAATCGTTTTCGTTTCAATAATATTATTATTATAAGCTCATCATTTTAATTATCACTAGTATTATCATCGATATATCATCTCACCCTCACATACGTTAAGTATCACCATCATCGAACGAATCGTAACATTATCATCTATTTCATCGGCTCTTACATAGTATTTGTGTTGACATTAATTAAAAACCATAAGCAACAGCTATGGTGTTCAAATCATGGCCCAATTAGCAATTTAGCCCAATTGTAATTAATGACCCAATAGAAATCATATGGTTTTGGGTCTGGTATTCGCACGGCAGTATAGAAGTATTACAAGAGAGAAAAAAACGCAATCAATCATCATCATTCATACCTCATCATTTTGCTATCACCTTTCTTCCACTATGGCCTCAACAAAGTTACTTTATATAAAAATATAACAAAGCCTCACTTTGTGACTCATCTTGGTCGGCCAAACTCACCACTTGTTCCATATGAAAACGCGATGCATAAATATGTATATTATATATACTAGTTAACTTAAACTTGTGAACATAATCTCCACCTTCTCTTTACTTTAAATAACTCAACTTCATCATCCTTTTGGTTTCGCGTTTAATCCCACAGAAATAGCAGTCCAAAAGTATTGGTAATGGTGGTGGTTTGTTTACGAAGAAGAAGAAAAAAATTGGTTGCAGTTTACAATTAACGAAACAGGAGAAGATCGAGGAAAAAAAATATAACAATACGCAGCAGTGAAAACTAAGAGAAGAGAAAAGAAGAAGGAAAATAAAATAAAGAAAGTGATGGTTATGAAGGTTGTTCAAGGCAAGATTTTGATTGTGGATGTTTAGGTGTCGATCACAACAAACAGGAGTATACCGAAACAGAAGCACATCTAATGTGGTTGCAGCAGAAAAACAATAGAAATTTCGATGGTGACTCGGGGTCATGGCGATTCATGATTGTCCTAAGGTGATCAAGCTAGGTGGTTTCATGTGTAAGTGAATGTGTATAATATATAGATATAGATTATGATAGATGTAATTAGTGGTGGGTTTTGGTATGATTGACTAACATGGGTAACGGTTTGAGGATAATTATAATAGGGATATAAATTAACTCGAACAAGGTGGTGCGATGGGTTAATGTTGGTCGTTGGGTGTTTGTTGAAGAAGATATGTAGTGGTGAAATAGAGTGTCGATTTTCATTGTTCGAATACAATTGTTAATGGTTGTAGCAAACAGACGAAACAGATTGAAGTGATATGATAATTTGTGGGTGGTTGTTTGGCCAGGAGTATATCAACAACTAAAAAAACATAAATGTTTTGGTTTTGATTTTTGAGCAACAGAAAGACTATCGTATAAATAATATGTTGTATGGATGGTTGCAATGCCCGATGGTTTTGTAAAGATGTTGGATGGTTTCACGATGTGGATTAGGAGATGTGAAAGAGATATGGTTTGATAATTTCTTTGATTTGGTGGATTGTGGTTATGCATATGTATATGTATGTCGTGTATGTATTTATATAGATATAGAGAAGATGAGTTTAATAAGAAGAATTGTTCTCTGTTTTCATCTATATCAATGCATATATGTTAGAGATTAATAGATGAAGACTTATAACAGAAAGGAAAGAAAGTGGAAGACAAGGTATCAATCGTAGGAAATAAAGTAGAAAGTGACTCAAAATAGAATTTGTGATTATACGCAATCAGGAAAAAAAATAATTAACTGAGTTTGACATTAATTTTTACTCGATTTTGTTTGAATCATAAATTGAGGTTGATTTATTTTGAAAAATCAGATAAGAAACAAAATTACCTACAGTTTGACACTTACATGAAACGGAATTGGATTCTTTCAAAAGAAGATCCGTATATTAATATAAATTAATAATTATATCTTTAATAATTAATAATTAATGATTAATAATATTAATAATAATACAAACACTAATAATAATAATAGAAGTAATAATCATAATAATATCAATACTCTTAATAATAGATAATAATGGTTCTACTAATTGATAATTTTAATAAGTTTAATAATGATAATAATAAAAATTGATAATAATAAGAATATTAACGGCGTTAATAATATTATTGTTTATGATAGTAATAATTTTATTAATAATAATATGACAACTTATATATTTCAAATTATTATATATATTTACATTTTTATATATATATATATATATATATATATATATATATATATATATATATATATATATATATATATATATATATATATATATATATATATATATATATATATATAAATATATACATATTTATTTACAAACAATTGTTCGTGAATCGTCGGGAATAGTCAAAGGTCATTTGAATATATGAAACAGTTCAAAATCTTGAGACTCAACATTACAGACTTTGCTTATCGTGTCGTATTAATATAAAGATTAAGTTTAAATTTGGTCGGAAATTCCCGGGTCGTCACATTATGCATGTATGTATATAGTGTATTTATTTGTGTGTTATAGTACGAACCACGGAGCCGGTAGTGCCATAGTATGTACGAGTGTGCTATGATGTGAACCACGGAGCCGGTAGCATCATGGTACGTGTGTTGTAGTGTGAACCTCGGAGCTGGTAGCACTATAGCACAGGTCGTTAAGTGTGAACCACGGAGCCGGTAGCACTATAAAAGAGTATGACTCGAGTTGTGATGTGAACCATGGAGCCGGTAGCATCAAAGTGTGAACCATTGAGCCGGTAGCCCTATAAAATGAGGTGTGAACCACGGAGCCGGTAGCACCGAAGTGTGAACCAGAGAGCAGGTAGCACTATAAAAGGGTATGACACAAATGTGCAGTGACGTGGACCACGGAGCTGGTAGCGTCATAGCATTGCGTATGGTGTGAACCACGGAGCCGGTAGCACCATGACGCGTTTATGGTTAAGCATATAGTTTGTGTACGTGTTGTTGTATAGCATAATATATTATTTTGGTGAATATGCTATTGATTATTCTAGTTGCGATATTTGGAGGTTATTAGCTTATACTCGTAGTTGGTATGCTAATTGTTATTACTAGCGATTATACGGTGTGTGTAAGTGTATGCAAGTAGGTATATTATATATGTATATGTATAATTATTGCATTCACTAAGCTTTAGTTTACCCTCTCATTGTTTATCTTTTTATAGGCTCCAGCGTGGATAAGGGTAAGGGTGATGTGTGTAGAGGTATATACGAAATAGTTATATTTTTATTGCGAAATACTATTAAATACGATATAATTTTACACAAGTTATTTATTTATTTATAGAGTGGATATACCTAAACCTTGCTACAACAATTATAGGCAGCGTACCTAATCGTACAGTAGTGTAGTTTCAAGTAAGTCCGGTTCGTTCCACAGGGAGCTAGCCAAGTTTAACGCTATATTTTTTTAAAACTATATTTGTATATATATATATATATATATATATATATATATATATATATATATATATATATATATATATATATATATATATATATAATATTATTATTATAAAAGGGGGTTTTTACCGTTTAATGACCGGTTTGTCGATTTTAAAACTTTAGTCGCAGTTAAAACCTAATGTAAAATATTAAAAGTAAAAATAACTTAATTTAAAGCGTAAAGTAAATGACAATAATTAAAGTGCGATAAATAAAATGACAATAAATAAAATTGCGATAATTAAAAAGTACGATAATTAAAAATGCAATTAAATAAAATGACAGTAAATAAAAGTGCGATGAAATATGAAATAAAGGAATTATGCTTATTTAAACTTCCGTAACCATGATGTTTGACGTGTTGATTTTAGTTTATTACCATGGGTTAATTGTCCTTTGTCCTGGATTATTCAATATGTCCATCTGGTTTTTGTCCATAACAGTCCATCAGTCATAAATATAAAGTGCGAGTGTTCTCGTCAAATTATCCTTATATTCGAAGTCAAATATTCCAACTAATTGGGGACTTAAACTATAATTACACCAATTTTCCTTGTATATAATTCACCCCTATTTTAATAAGTCCATTGACTATTAATCCATTCCCGTGTCTGGTTAAATGAACGATTATTAGTACTTATAAATATCCCGCCCATCGTGTCCGATCGAGTATATGTGGTTATTTATAATTACATCAATTGTAAATCTTTATATTAAATTAACGAACTATCATTCAATTAAACAAATATAAAGCCCATTAATAGCCCATAGTCTAATTTCCATAAGTGTCAGTCTTTTGTCCAGAACTCGGTCATTAAAATTAAAATTAAAATTAAAATTATAATATATATATATATATATATATATATATATATATATATATATATATATATATATATATATATATATATATATATATCTGTGAGAGAGAGATTGAAAAATTGTGTATGAAATTCGGCCAGAACTCGTTCCAATTTATAGATGTGGCCAGACATTTGCTCCCATGCGATCGCATGAAAAACCTTCTCGCATGGCCACTTTTTACAGCTCAGGATCTTCTGTTTTTTATTTGTCGACGGTTTTATTAAATAATATAATATATATATAATTTGAAGAATTAATTATATATTATATTATATTCATGTTTATAGTTGACTTGTAATTTTTAGTCCGTTGCGTCGAGCGTTGAGAGTTGACTCTGGTCCCGATTCCGGATTTTCGAACGTCCTTGCGTACTATTTAATATCTTGTACTTTGCGTTTTGCGTCTTGTACTCTTGTGATTTTGAGATGTTTCTCATCAATAATTTGAACCACTTTGATTGTACTTTGTACTTTTTAGCTTTTTGGTCGTTTGCGTCTTCAAATCGTCGAATCTGTCTTTTGTCTTCACCTTTTATTATTTAAACGAATATCACTTGTAAATAGAACAATTGCAACTAAAAGCTTATCTTTCTTGAGGGATAATGCTATGAAATATATGTTCGTTTTTAGCATTATCAAATATTCCCACACTTGAGCGTTGCTTGTCCTCAAGCAATATAGTCTTGAAATAAAAATACTAGAATCACTTCTTTATTCTTCACACTTTGTACATCAGTGATTTTTATACGGCGGAATGAACAATGGTAGTAACGATGTGGTTTACAGTCCCACATGACTATGAAAATTTTGATCCTTTAAGGAAATTGGATCTTTATGAAAACATTTCATCTTTCAAAAATAAAATCTAGCTTTTACCCTAGATAAGTTTTTCAGAATAACCCTTCACCGGTGTTTGCAAAATCTTTTTGTGGGTTTTGTGGGTTTCAGATTTGAAAATTTTAGCTCAAAACTTGCGGTTTTGTGTCACCCACTTGCTAACCTTGTATTGAGAAAGCAACACGTCCAGTATACTTGCTCCGTTTCGGTAAACTACCGTCCGGTTGTAAAGGAAAGCGTTGAACAAGCAACTGTTAAGGAATGTCCCGTGACATGCTTTTAATTATGGTCTATATCATGTCGGATGTAATTACTATCCTTTGTAGGAGCAATAGTAAAGATCACCCTATAGTTTTTCGGTCTGGCACAAGGTCCTGTCTTTGACCATGCTATGCAACCACCGTTCTTACGGTTGATACCCGATTTGGTTCAGGTGACCTAATGAATTCTAGGTGAATTCCTAGGATTTTACGTTCAATGGTAATGAACGCATTTAAAATGGGTTTTCAGAAAACAAATCGGTTTGTAATTTTGATCAAAATATTTTTTCGTTCAAGCTCGAGTTTAGATATCATCGAATTCCATGAGTTTGTCATTCTCAATCTTTAAAAGTCAATCTCAAGGATTGAGTAATATCAGTCTTAAAAGCTAATTTTTGATCTTTAAGGAGATTAGCCTTTCTGGGGATCTGATTCATTAGTCTTATAAGCTAATTTGCATGGTACCCCCCATTATACGAGACAGATCCTCTCATGGTTAGGATAAGTCTGTCCACTTGGCGACCCTGTTTGATGCTGAGGTCCGTGGATTTCTAGCTGATTTTCGAGAAATCTTTTCAAGGTTTTTCGTAGACTCTACAACTGGTCTGGACGATAACTTCCTGACCTAAATCAAGAAGCGCGTGTCTTTTTCGGAAGACTTTACTTCCTTTTAAATTCCATTTATATTACAATAAACTAGGTAAAACTGATTAATATCGTCCAAAACAAAAGTATTTTCAATTATTTGTACAAAAATATGTGATATATGTTCTAAATAACTTGGTAAATTTTTCCCACACTTGGCTTTTATTTTGCTTTCTTTGCCTTTTTATTTTCCTCTATTCCATTTTAAATGAATTCTAACATTTTGGGTTGTTTCTCAATTTATGTCCTTTCCGAGGTAACAATAATTTCGGTGTTAACCCCTAGTTTTATCGCTCATAAATATGTATAAACATCATTTTGAGTTCATTTAATTAAAAATTTTGAAAAATTTTACTAGAATTGGGTAGTCAGTATATAAGACTAGGGCTGTTCTTTATTATCATAGAGTACTAGATTCTAATACAACTACTACGTTACTAGTATTTTTAATGGTAACCAAGTGTATAAGTCAAAAATTTTTAAAATCCGAAAGAATTTAACCCCTTCCCACACTTAAGATCTTGCAATGCCCTAATTTGCAAGAAATCAGTACAATTTAAATTATTGAGGGTGATTAGCGTAGAAAAATGATTAAATTTTACCAAAGTTTCCAAACATATTGGCGTTTGTTTGCTAAATGATAAATAGTGCACATCATTTGTTCATTCCGTCTTGTTGTTACATCTCATTTGTTTTTTGTTTTGTCGTCAAAATTAGTAGCTTTTGCTGAACTTAATGCCTGTCTTTGAAAATGCACTGTTTTACCATGTTGTGTAGAATTGACAATATACATACATACAAATAATAACATGCATGGTAATTTGAAATGGGACTTAACATCCCACTTTCAAATCAAATATGAAATATTAGTACAAAATAATCAAAATATTAAACACTACATTAAAAGTATCATAATATTATATGTTTAAACATAAATAAATAAAAATAATAAAAGATAAAAATCATAAAAATCACCAACGGAACTATATCAATCTGGATAGGGGTTCCAGTTCATGTCGTCGGGCGGGTTCCATGGTTGGTTATAGGTGTACTGATAGGCCTGGTTAGGGTCGTAGAGAGTAAATGGTGGTCGCATATCGAGCTGGTGTGGAGGATAGTAAGCAGGTCGGGTTGGTACGTAGTTATTTGGTACCTGAGGTGATAGCTGGCTCATGATCTGATGCTGATGATAGTGCCATCTATCATGCTGTCGTTGCCTTGAATGCTCGTACTCATTCTCGGCTTGCCACTGCTCGTACCGACTATGTCTAGCCTCGTTTGTCATTTCTACCTCATCTATACGCTGGTAGACGTCAGTCATAGCCTCCCTAATGACATCCCTAATGTCATCTGCTTCCTCCATTTCCTCATCTGATCCTCTCTATCTGAGGATGACGACCATCATATGGTACTGCCTGATTGCGTCTGCTCTTTAATACCTTAGCACCCTGATAGACCTTCAATCCTAAAGTATCAACCTGTTCCCTACACACCATCAGTGGACCCCCTTGATCCCTATCTACACCCAAATACTCTCCAATGAGAGTAACAAAAATACCTCCTCCTATTATTCCCCCGTCCTGTATTCCTGCCACCATTTTGGACAGATAAAAACCGACACAGTAGGGGATATTAACAAAGCTTCTAGTGTTTCGAATACACTTAAGGTAAAATAAATCATGTAAGGTCATCTTCTCCTTGTTTTTACCTCTTTGTGTAATCGAATTAGCTAAAAATCTATGTATAATACGAAGCTCTGCTTTGTTAATATCTAAATAGGAGTGTCTTCCTCCTAGCGTAAAAATATTATAATTTGACATACGCCTCCAGACGGCGTCCGCGTCAAAATTCCTATCTACCCTTTCACCATGATAAATCAAATTTGTACAATCAGGTAGTAGTAATTCACCAGGAGTGTAAATCTGTAAAGCCCTGGCCATGTCCAGCATGGACATCCTATAAATCCTACGGCCAAGTAAAAATCTAAGAAAACTTCTATCATCTAACCTAACTACATCCGTATTTAACGCTATAGTACTCATAAGCTCAACACACCATTCCTTATATACAGGCCTACGAATGGTGAATTAACGTTCCCAATCGGGAAAAGAAGAGTTGTCATACCTTTGGATCAGATGCTGTCTAACTGAGTTAACTAGTTGGACCCTTTCCAAAGGCTCCCAATCGATTACCCTTGGTACTTCTACATTTTTTGTTACCAGTTTGAATTTGTTACTTTGATACGTCGGGTAATCTCTCCAGCTTCGATCAAATCTCAAATTAGGATGCAACTGTTCTTCATGAATCCTTGGGAGTTCTATTATCGTATGAATCGGAATTTGTAAGTAGGCATTAACATATTCTTGTTGCGGATCATAATATGGTACGTATTGATTAGGTTGTTGTTGTTCCAGTTGTTGCTCCGGTTCATATTGCATTTCTGGTTCAGGTTCTGGAGCAGGTTGCCTAGATGATGATGATACACCATTAGTATCGGTAAATCTCTGCAAAACACATTAAACACAAAATTTGTGCATCCAAATATGCATTAGTGTTAGCAAAATAACAACTTGAAACAATTACAATAACATGTTTAATCAAAATTAAACTTATACACATTTTCACAATTTTAACAATTCTACACTTTTTCAAATAAGCATATATGAAAATGTTTACAAAGTTCATAAGCATTCAACTCAAATAACATGTTAAAATAACCATTACTATCAATTAAACAAGTTTCAAATGGCATTTACATCAATTTAATCAAGTTCATGAATTTTAGACCTAAAAAGTCCATTTTAATTCCCAAAAATCATGTTTAGGATCAAAGTTTAGATCATTTAGCTACCTAAACATGTTACACTACTTAATTTAGCAATAATTCATGACAAAAATTGGCCATAACCTGTTTATATCAAAAAGCCCCAAATTGCTCAAGAACACAAACCCTAGATTTCTAAAAATTTTGAAGTTTTTGGCTTCAAATCATGTTAAATAGCATCAATCTAGGTTATACATGCATAATATACTAACAATTTAACTCTAATTACACTAGAAATTAACAAAATCAAATTAGGTAAAAAATAGCTCAAAAACACTAAAATTCAAATTTAAAGAGTTTAGGGGTGTAATTCTTACCTTTCTTGAAAAACCTCTTAACAAATTCATGATTAGAGCGGATTATAGCAAGAAATTTGGTGAATTTTGGTGAAAATTTGGTGATTTTAGGGGTGTTTTTGGGTTATGTTCGTGTATGTGTGTGTGGTATTGTGAAGAGAAGAACCAGTCGACTGATTTTGTAATCTGTCCAGGAATTTAGCCTCATGCGACCGCATGAGGTTTAAGAGGAAACCCCATGCGATCGCATGGGGTCTGGTATTTTTTTATTTTTATTTTTATAATAAAAACCTTATACTTATTAAAACAAATAATTAATTAAATTTTAAAAATTTTGTTTCTTTTTAGGATGAGGGCGTTTCGGATCGTTGTCCTAGTCCGCCTCTCGACAAAATTTAAAATTTGTCACTTTTTAAGCGTTGTTTTAAAAGTAAAGATTTTTGAGTTTTTTAATGTTTTTGGCATACTTTAATTCAATAATATTAAAAATAATGATAATAAAATTTCTCGTCCCTCCCTTGGGTAAAGCAATTTCGGTTCAATGACCTAGTTTTCAACTCACGACGAATTTTTAGATATCAAATTTTTAACTTAATGAAATAAAGTACATTTTGTTTTTTAAATTCACACCAAACTTAAATTTAAAATGCATTAAATTAAAAATTCGTATCATTAATATTTTTATACATACAAACTTATATTAAAAATATTAATTTTTCAAATATTTACAAACTTAAATATATTGATTTTAAAAAGTTTACATTATTAATTTAATATTTATATATTAATTAAAAATAAGGTAAAAATTAAAAAAAAAAATCTTTTTGGTCTTTTATCCCACTTTAATCAATCAAATATTATCAAAAATATACGCCCCTCTTTTCGGTAAAGTAATTTCGGTTCCATAACCTAGTTTTACTCCTGACGAATTTTTGAAATATTTTGGGTTGATTGATTAAAGATATTTATACCTTAAGAATAAACGGTAAATTTCGCAGTGATGTAATAAATTTTTGTATGATATCAATAATTTTGGTTACGCATAACTAATTTTATTGAATACCAATTTAATACTTTATAGCGAACGATTCAGCGTTTATTATCAAAAGGTTAAAAGCAATAAATAAAAAATAAATAAAAATTGTACATACTTACATGTGAGATAGAATTCTCAGAGACCTGCTTTAGCTGACTCATAGGAGAGTCGTGTGATTTGGTTCTCTCGTAGCTACGTAAGCGTAACCTCGATTCTTCAATATCTTTTCTTCTAAACATATGAACGGTCCTTCTCTGCATAGAGTAACAAATTCGGTATTTGAATATGTTTGATTATTTGAACATTTACCTTCGTGTGACCATTTTCGCATTTATAACATCTTTCAAGGTGTCGTGCTCTTCTTTTTGTTGCGGATTTTGATTTTTCTTTACCAAAATGTATCTTATGATGATCTTTCCTGAGTTCTTTTCTTACTCCGTCCATTTTCTCTCTTAGGAATGATACCAGGTCACTCGGGAGTGTGTCATTATTACGTTTAGTAATTAAAGCGTGTAGCATTAGACCATGGTTCAGATCAAAGGAATTCTTCATCTCGTAAAACCTAAAAGAATATAAAAATTCAGAATGGAGGGAGAAGACTAGTTCTTTAGGGTCTGCTAGGGAAAGACCATTCGGATTCCATTCTCAGAAACTACACGAAAACAGAATATCTAACTCTAACAGAAATAACTATTATCCTAAAAAGATTCAAACCTTCCCACACTTAGTTAGCTGTGGTGTTGAAATTGTGATTAACTTCATCTTCAACTTCCATTAGATTATCTATGTAATGTTTAACTCTGTGACCATTAACTTTAAATTCAATCCCATTTGAATTTATTAATTCTACTGTTCCGTATGGGAAACTCTTTTGACTATGAATGGTCCAGACCATCTTGATTTCAATTTTCCAGGAAATAGCTTGAATCGTGAATTGAAAAGAAGGACTCTGTCTCCTTCCTTAAATTCGTTTGAACTTCTGATTCTTTTATCATGCCATTTCTTCGTTCTTTCTTTATAGATTAACGAATTTTCATATGCTTCATGTCTTAATTCTTCTAATTCGTTTAGCTGACTTAACCGTAAACGTCCAGTTTCATGTAAATCAAGATTACATGTCTTCAAAGCCCAAAATGCTTTATGTTCAATTTCTACTGGAAGATGATATACCTTTCCGTAAACGAGTTTAAAAGGTGTGGTTCCAATTGGAGTTTTGTAGGCTGTTCTAAAAGCCCAGAGTGCATCCTCCAATTTCATGGACCATTCCTTCGGATTTGATCCTACGGTTTTCTCTAGAATACGTTTTAAATCTCGGTTGGTATATTCAGCTTGTCCACTTGTTTGTGGATGATAAGCGGTTGAGATTTTATGAGTTACTCCATATCTTTTGAGAACTTTCTCAAGTTGATTATTACAAAAATGAGTACCCCGATCACTTATTAAAGCTTTCGGTGTTCCGAACCTAGCAAAAAGACTTTTTAAAAAGTTGACTACAACTCGTGCATCGTTAGTTGGGAGAGCTTGTGCTTCCGCCCATTTAGATACATAATCAATGGCAACGCGAATGTAGAGATTATTATGAGATTTTAATAAATGGACCCATAAAGTCAATACCTCAAATGTCAAATACTTCACATACTTGAATGACATTTTGTGGCATTTCATCACGTTGACTTATTTTTCCGGCCCTTTGACAAGCATCACAGGATTTGCAAAGAAGGTGTGCGTCTTTGAAAATTATAGGCCAATAGAATCCAGCATCGTAGACTTTTCTTGCTGTGAGTTAAGGCCCATAATGCCCTCCTGTTGGTCCTGTGTGACAATGGTTTAAGATTTGACTAGCTTCATCTCCGAATACGCATCGGCGTATTATTCCATCGGGACAACTTTTAAACAAATGTGGATCTTCCCAGAAAAAGTGTTTTATATCACTAAAGAATTTCTTTCGTTTTTGGTATGACAACACTTTTTCAAGGAATCCACATACTAAATAGTTTGCATAGTCTGCAAACCATGGAATTTCACTATAATCTATCTTCAATAGATATTCATCAGGAAAGTTATCTTGTATGGCCGATTCATTTAGAACTTCTAATTCGGGATTTTCAAGACGAGAAAGATGATCAGCGGCGAGATTTTCTGCTCCCTTTTTGTCTCGGATTTCAATATCAAACTCTTGTAAGAGTAAGATCCAACGGATTAATCGTGGTTTGGCATCTTGTTCCGAAAATAGGTATCTTAGAGCAGAATGGTCGGTATAGACCACCGTTTTAGCTAGAACGAGATATGAACGAAATTTGTCAAAAGCAAAGACAATGGCAAGGAGTTCTTTTTTAGTAGTTGTGTAATTTGTTTGTGCTCCTTGTAATGTCTTACTAGCATAATAAATAGGTTGAAATCGTTTGTCAATCCTTTGTCCTAAAACGGCTCCCATTGCAAAATCAATTGCATCGCACATGAGTTCAAATGGTAGATTCCAATTTGGAGTTATCATGATCGGCGCATTAGTGAGTTTTTCTTTAAGAATATTAAAAGATTTGATGCATTCATCTGAAAAGATGAATGGAGCATCCTTTTCTAGGAGTTTATTCATAGGAGTGGCAATTTTAGAAAAATCTTTAATGAAACGTCGGTAAAAACCGGTATGCCCTAGAAAACTCCTAACTCCTCTAACATTGGTGGCATGTGGAAGTATAGCAATTACATCTACGTTAGCTCTATCCACTTCAATTCCTTCCTTTGAAATTTTATGACCAAGAACGATGCCTTCTTTAACCATGAAATAGCATTTCTTCCAATTAAGAACTAGATTTGATTGTTCGCATCTAATAAGCATTCGTTCAAGATTAACTAAACATGTTTCAAAAGTATCACCGAAGACTGAAAAGTCATCCATGAAAACTTACATGCATTCTTCTATCATGTCATGAAAAATTGCCATCATGCACCTTTGAAAGGTTGCAGGGGTGTAGCAAAGTCCAAATGACATGCGTTTATAAGCAAAAGTACCATAAGGGCACGTGAATGTGGTTTTCTCTTGATCCTCGGGTGCTATTGGAATTTGAAAGTATCCGGAAAAACCGTCAAGAAAACAATAGTAACTATTTTCGGCTAATCTTTCTAACATTTGATCAATGAAAGGTAAGGGAAAGTGATCTTTTCTGGTGGCGTCATTTAATTTTCTATAATCAATACAAACACGCCATCCTATTATAGTCCTAGTAGGAATAAGCTCATTTTTCTCATTTGTGATGACAGTCATGCCACCCTTCTTAGGTACGCATTGAACTGAGCTTACCCATGGACTATCAGAGATTGGATAAATTAAACCTGCATCTAGTAGTTTTATAATTTCATTCTTAACAACATCTTGCATATTAGGATTTAGTCTTCGTTGGCGTTACACATACGTTTTATTACCTTCTTCCATAAAGATTTTATGTGTGTAATACGAAGGACTTATACCTTTAATATCATGAATCTTCCATGCAATAGCTGGTTTATGAGCTTTTAACACAGAAATGAGTTGAGATTTTTCATTTTCAGTAAGAGAAGACGATATTATTACAGGTAATTCAGATTCACCATGTAAATAAGCATATTCCAATTGGTTTGGAAGTGACTTTAACTCTAATGTCGGTGGTTCTTCTATCGATGATTTGTATCGATATCTGTCTTCTTCTTTTAGCATTTGAATTTCTTCTGTTGTTGGTTCATATTCATTAGCCATGAGTGCGGCTAACATTTCAGCTTCATCAATTGGTTCAGTTCCTTCCCCTAAAGAACATTCTCCTGTTCCTTGTAATTCTGGAAATTCTTTTAACAATTCTGCATGTGAATCTATAATTTGAATGTAATAACATGTATCATCTGCAGATTGCGGTTGTTGCATGGCTCTATCAACAGAAAAGGTAACACTCTCATCCTCTATACTTAGGGTCAGTTTCTTACCGAACACGTTATTACTTTAGCCGTGTTTAAGAATGGTCTTCCTAATATGAGAGGAACTCGAGAATCTTCTTCCATGTCCAGAATAACAAAATTTACTGGAAATACTAAAGTACCAACTTTAACTAGCATGTTTTCCATTATCCCTCTAGGATATTTTACTGATCGATCGGCTAGTTGTATGCTTATTCGTGTTGGTTTCAATTCTCCGAGGTCTAGTTTAGCGTATAGTGAATACGTCATTAAATTTATACTAGCATCTAAGTCTGCCAATGCTTCTATTGAACTAAGACTACCCAGAAAACATGGAATTGTGAAACTTCCTGGATCTGATAATTTTTCTGGTATCTTATTCAATAGTACTGCAGAACAATTTGCATTCATAGTAACAGCCGAGAGTTCTTCCATTTTCTTTCTATTTGTGATTAGATCTTTTAAGAATTTAGCATATCTAGGCATTCCTGAAATCACATCAATGAAAGTAAGATTTACATTTATCTGTTTAAACATATCCAAGAATTTGGATTGCTCGGCTTCAAGTCTTTCTTTTCTCATTTTACTCGGATAAGGAAGTGGTGGTTGGTATGGTTTAACATAAGGTTTAGCCTTAACTGTGTTATCTTCATTAACTTTTTCAACTACCGGTTCTATTTCCTTATCTTGCTTAGATTGTGGTTCTTGTGGAGTAGGAATAGCGTCATCAGAAATTACAGGTATTTCAGGTGGTTTAAGTGTAATACCACTTCTTGTGGTAATGGCTTTAGCAGTTTCATTCCGGGGGTTAGCATTTGTATCACTAGGTAGACTCCCCGGTTTTCTTTCACCTATCAACCTTGCTAGGTTACTTACTTCTTGTTCCAAATTTGAATAGAAGCTTGTTGATTTCTAAATGCTTGAGCATTTTGTTCATTGGTTTGTTTCTGAGATGTGAAAAATTGAGTTTGAGATTCATTTAGCTTCGACATCATGTCTTCTAGATTTGGCTTTTTATCATCAGTTTGTGGTGGTTTATTTGGAAAAATAGGTCTTCGTTGATTGTAAGTATTATTGGATACTTGTTGATTGCTAGGACCTTGTTGGTTGTTGTATGGAACCTTTCGGTTATAATTCTGAATTTGATTGTAGATTGGTCTTGGCGGTTGATAATTATTTTGATAATTATTTCCAGGCCTTTGATTAATGTATGAAACATTCTCTCTTTGTTCCATTGTTTGTTCAATACTGAGACAATCTTTTATCAAATGTGGTCCTCCACACTGCTCACAACTAATTCATATTGAGTGAATATCTTTAGTCATCTTTTCCATTCGTCTCTCGACAGCATCTATCTTTGCGAAAATGGAATCAAAGTCATGGCTAGAATCCGCTCTAACCGCTTTAGATGATCTAACGATATCTTTTTCTTGATGCCACTCATGTGAGTGGGAAGCAGTGTTATCAATAATTTTGTAAGCTTCAGTTGCGGTTTTCTTCATAATGGAACCAATAGCTGCTATGTCGATGTCTTTTCTTGAAGTGATGTAGCATCCTTGATAGAATATTTGTACTATTAGATAAGTTTCTAAACCATGTTTCGGACATCCTCTTAACAACTTTCCAAATCTAGTCCACGCCTCATATAGAGTTTCATTTGGCTTTTGTGTGAACGTAACTATTTCTCCTTGAAGTCTCACGGCTTTAGATGCCGGAAAGAATTGTTTAAGAAATTTTTCAACTAAAACAACCCATGTATCAATCGCCCCTTCAGGTAACGATTCTAACCAATCTTTGGCTTCTCCCTTTAAAGTCCAGGGAAAAAACATGAGATAGATCTATTCATCCTCAACTTCTCGGATTTTAAATAGAGTACAGATCCTATTAAAAGTTCGAAGATGTTCGTTTGGATCTTCCTTCGGCGCACCACTAAATTGGCATTGATTAGTTACCATGTGTACGATTTTCCTTTGATTTCATAATCTAGCACATTAATGTCTGGTTGAGTAATTGCGTGACCTTGGCCAGTGCATTTAGCTCTCATTCGGTCTTCCATACTTAGAGGTTCCAGATTCTCCATGATTGAATTTGTTGAATCTGAATCACTAGAGGATTCTGATTTAATGGTTCCTTCCTCGACAATCTCTAGATGAGTGATTTGTGGTTCAGGAGGAATGATTAGTGGTTCAGGATCTCTGAATTGTCCCTGAATATCCTCCGGATTCTCAATTGTGAGGTCGGGTTCAAAAAATGGATTATCGGAAATTTGAATTGGAGTACTTGGTCTACTTGATGACGATTCTAAAGAAAAATCAACGGTGACAATATTGGCTAGATGTCTTGATCGAGTTACAGGTGGTGAACGTATGAAAGGTGGTGAACGTTTTGCTCGGTGCATTCACTGAATATCCTATTAGTTATAAAAGATAAAATTATATAAGTTATCAAATTAATAGACTTTTCTGCTTTTGCCCACGTTTCGAATAGCCAAAAGATGTAGCAGGGAGCCAGAACCCTTTAAATCGGAAGCTCACAACTCAACCACTAACAAATCCAACTATTACTACGAAGCAGAAAATTTGGATGTCTATCAATTTAACCGCTTAAATTAATTTTTTTTTTTTTTGAAATTTTAAAAGAAAATAAAGAAAATTCTATGTCCTAGAAACTAGAGCGGCGAGAAATAAGAAAGAAAAAGATTGTGTCAGAAAAGGTCGAAAAATAAGCATCGAAAAACAAATGTCAAAAAACAAACAGTCGAAAAATAAAAATAAGAAAATAAAGCGTCGAAACTTAGAATTCTAAAAACTAAATATTAAAACTTGCGTCTAAAGGTATTAAAGCTTAAAAGGAATTCTATATCCAAAACGGCAATAACTTCAAAAGTACTAAAATCTTAAAACGGCGTTGCAAAATTCTAAAGCGCCTAAATCTTAGTCTACAGGAATAGTACTTAAGGGATTTTACGGTAAAGCCTAAAAATCTAGAAATAAAAATAACTATGACAAAAACTATATTAAAACTAATTACGAGCGAAAAATATACAACTTATGATTAAACGACTAAAAAGATACGAAAATATAAAAATAAAAATAAATTTTATAAAAATACAATTTTTTTAAAAAAAATATTATTTTTAAATTATTTATTTTATAAAAGTATCAATTTTATAAATTAATAAAACTAAATTTAAACTAAAAATAAAAAATATACTAAAACTAAATAATAAATAAACTAAACCCTAATTAGGGTTAATAATAATAATAATATTAATAATAATAATAATAATAATAATAATTAAATTAACTAACCCTAATCGATCAGCTTTAGGTACCAGGCCTGCCAAATCAAGTCAGACGGTCGCATGACTTTGAAGTTATAATTCCATGCGGTCGCATGGAGTCCGATACCAGGCCACTTGTTGGGCTGTTACAGTGTCGGGCCGAGTACATTTATATATTTTTTTTCTGCTTTAATATCTATATAAAATATTTATATAAATTAAATAAAAACTTATATTTTTACAAACTAACAATAGAAATAGAAATATTTTATAATTTATATATTTTGAACAATTCTTAAAAATATATATATTTTGTTTTTCTTTTTATATTTTAGTATTTTTAAAACGTATTTTTACAAAAGTAAATTAAATTTATTTTTTTTATATATATATAGCGTTTCGCTTCCGGCGTTTAAGCAGTCCCCGGCAGCGGCGCCAAAAATACTTGATGTGCGTAGAGGTGTATACAAAATAGTTATATTTTTATTGCGAAATACTATTAAATACGATACAATTTTACACAAGTTACTTATTTATTTATAGAGTGGATATACCTAAACCTTGCTACAACACTTATAGGCAGTGTACCTAATCGTACAGTAGTGTAGTTTTTAGTAAGTCCGGTTCGTTCCACATAGAGCTAGCCAAGTTTAACGCTATATTTTTTAAAAACTATATTTGTATATATATATATATATGTATATATATATATATATATATATATATATATATATATATATATATATATATATATATATATATATATCTATCTATATCTATATAAATAATATTATTATTATAAAAGCGTGTTTTTACCGTTTAATGACCGGTTTGTCGATTTTAAAACTTTAGTCGCAGTTAAAACCTAATGTAAAATATTAAAAATAAAAATAACTTAATTTAAAGCGTAAAGTAAATGACAATAATTAAAGTGCGATAAATAAAATGACAATAAATAAAATTGCGATAATTAAAAAGTACAATAATTACCATGGGTTTTTAGTAATCATGATGTTTGACGTGTTGATTTTTGGTTTATTACCATGGGTTAATTGTCCTTTGTCCTGGATTATTCAATATGTCCATCTGGTTTTTGTCCATAACAGTCCATCAGTCATAAATATAAAGTGCAAGTGTCCTCGTCAAATTATCCTTATATCCGAAGTCAAATATTTCAACTAATTGGGGACTTAAACTATAATTACACAAATTTTCCTTGTATATAATTCACCCCTGTTTTAATAAGTCCATTGACTATTAATCCATTCCTGTGTCCAGTTAAATGAACGATTATTAGTACTTCTAAATATCTCACCCATCGTGTCCGATCGAGTGTATGTGGTTATTTATAATTACATCCAATTGTAAATCTTTATATTAAATTAACGAACTATCATTCAATTAAACAAATATAAAGCCCATTAATAGCCCATAGTCTAATTTCAACAAGTGTCTGTCTTTTATCCAAACCCCAATTATGGTCCAAATCCCAATTACCCCGTCTTAATATTTTAGCCCAACATCACGATTACTTTGATTTAAATAAGCATAATAATAACTTAGCTACGAGACATTAATTTAAAAAGGTTGAACATAACTTACAATGATTAATAATAGCGTAGCGTTACACGGACAAAATTTCGACTTACACACTTACAATATTCGCTAACATACCCTTATTATTATTAATCTTAAATTAAAATTAAAATTAAAATTATAATATATATATATATATATATATATATATATATATATATATATATATATATATATATATATATATATATATATATATATCTTTGAGAGAGAGATTGAAAAATTGTGTATGAAATTCGGCCAGAACTCGTTCCAATTTATAGATGTGGCCAGACATTTGCTCCCATGCGATCGCATGAAAAACCTTCTTCCTGGCCATGCGATCGCATGGCCACTTTTTACAGCTCAGGATCTTTTGTTTTTTATTTGCCGACGGTTTTATTAAATAATATAATATATATATATATATACATATATATATATATATATATATATATATATAATTTTAAAAATTAATTATATATTATATTATATTCATTTGCATAGTTGACTTGTAATTTTTAGTCCGTTGCGTCGAGCGTTGAAATTTGACTCTGGTCCCGGTTCCGGATTTTCGAACGTCCTTGCGTACTATTTAATATCTTGTACTTTGCGTTTTGCGTCTTGTACTCTTGTAATTTTGAGATGTTTCTCATCAATAATTTGAACCACTTTGATTGTACTTTGTACTTTTTAGCTTTTTGGTCGTTTACGTCTTCAAATCATCGAATCTATCTTTTGTCTTCACCTTTTATTATTTAAACGAATATCACTTGTAAATAGAACAATTGCAACTAAAAGCTTGTCTTTCTTGAGGGATAATGCTATGAAATATATGTTCGTTTTTAGCATTATCAAAGGGCGTTCGTTTGGATTAGTGATCTCGCTTTGTTTGGATAGGGGACGCTCTAGGTGTCGTTTGGAATTTAAACTCTTATGGTCGAACTTGTATTTTTGTACGAAACTCGTAAAATGGGCGATGTGGGCCCGATGTTGTAAAACTTGGTTTTATGGTGGAAACTTCTTAGTTTTAATTATGTTAACATGTTGTGAAAAGGGTTTCGTTTAAAAGTGTCGGAAAACGGGTTTTTCGCTCGAGTAAGTTGGACATCCAGATCAGAACCTGGCAGTTCATTTGGACGCCGTCCAGATCTTCTGGATGCCGTCCAAGCCCTTTTTGCTGGACGCCGTCCAGATGTGTTGAGTCAGAAAAGATTTTTTTTAGGTGTGTTTTTGAGATAACGAACTCGGGTCGTTACACTATTGTAATCTCCGCTGCTTCCAAGGGTATCTCACGGGAACCCTAAGCACAAAGTGATAACACCATCACCGGAGTTGAATACACTAGCAGGTAGAAGAAGGTACCTAACGCAATGTCATGCAGAATCCCACCACAACCTACCGGGATTTAGAAACTTAATCTTTGGGTCCCGATGTCAACCATCTCTCCACAATAATGACCTGAGGTCATACCTACCCGACAAACCTTACGGTACATTGTCTTATCCAAAGTTCTTAGCGATCACACGCTACCCACAATTTCCAAAAGGCAAAACGATATAGCCTAACGAAGCCCTTCATCTAACACTAAGGAGATGCTCGGGAACACCAAGTCTTACACCTTTCCACATATTGGCACAACCACAACTACATGGGATATCTCTGCTGCTTCCGTTAGGAATGTCCCACTCCCATGAGTTTAACGATCCGAAGACTCCTCGATTCGCCAATTCCAAGGTGACTCACAACTAGAATCCTTACACGATCCTCTAACCACACACTCTACCGAGTGTAACCCCAAACTATAATCATTAGACTTGTCGCATTCCATTACGAAATTCAAGTCCTCGTCGCACACACACGCACACATAAATCGGTCATCCTAGTTACAATGTGTAACTACAAACCAATGACAATCTCAGTAATGAACCCACTACTTAGGGTGACTAAGCAAGCACCAAGCTCGTGAGTCCCCCCACTCACCTTATATAACTAAATCTACTGTAACACTTCCCGACTCGCAATGAACCGATGTGACAACAAGCACATCGCCTGAGACAACTATATCTTAGGAACCATTAAAAGATTACTAACTCATCTCGAATCTACCCCAACCATGCCACGTTTCCTCCGTTCGGTACTCTTCATGTCATGCTTGGTGTCAAGATACACTTTTGTAATAATGGTGATCAGTCACTATTACAATTGCGTACCTTACCATTTTCACATGGTCACGCAAAGTACTTTACCCGGACTGACGCAACATTCACACAATACAAAACACAATAGTACTAGTACCTTCGAACCAGGGAAGTCCCTTCGTTAGACTGGACCACACAAAACGCCCGAGTACCGGAGCCCCACCACTGGACTCATCACTAAGACATCGTACACTATATATAGTATAATAATATATATATACACACGTACACCGCAACAACAAGTCAACCTACAACCTATGTGACTATCACTAAAACAACGTCCAAGTTCGCCTACTCACATTAGGCACTGGCTATCTAAGACACTAATTTACACAAGAAATAAGGCCCCGCATAATCACATTTTCGACAAAGACATGTCCTAGTTCGTCACCTACTCTAAGGCACTAACAAATCTCAATCCGACCCGTATTCCTACAAGTTCGCATACAATTCCACACCGCCAAGTCTAAGTCTAGGCACGTATCACAAAGTTACCTAGATCCCTTACACCATACTCTGATACCACTTGTAACGACCCCAAATTTGTTTACCAAAAACGAAGCACTATTTTTTTATAAGTTAGGTCCCATTAAAACGTTCATAATACATAACAATTCTAACTCTGTATTAACCAAAAACATAATATCATAACGATATGTTTAACAATTTATAATGACCCTTGGTACACAAATGACACATAACAAAACCATTTGTTGTGACAACCCGGAAATTTCCAACCAAATTTAAACTTTAATCTTTATATGTTTCCGACACGATAAGCAATATCTGTTAAGTTAAATTTCAAGAATTTTAAACTATGTTCATACATTCATTCAACCTCGACCAAGTTCCAACGATTCACGAACCATTAAACGAATATAATTATATATGTATATGTGTATATATATTATAACTTGAAACGTAAACAAAATATTAGATTAAATACTTTATATGATTGTATCTGTTTCAAAATGTTTATCAATGGAATTAGAAGATAAGATCAAATGATTGAATTATCAGATATATTGAATTATGATTACAAGTCTCTGTTGAAAGGCCCACGTTGATTTGAGAAATCTTTCCATTTTAAAATATTCGGAAAATGGTAAAGTGATTTATAAATAAGAACAAATTGTCAATCATTGAGAACTAGACAAAGGATAGTGGAAGATTGAATCTCATAAAGACTCGATTGATCTATTTAGTTTCAAACGTACAAAAACGTTTTCAGTATAAAAAGAACTTTATTATTAAAACGTATATAACTTTTATAAATATCTAGAACCACTTTTGACAACTCATTACTTAACTAGTATGATAAAGATAACGATATTTATATTTTATTTTATTAAATATATATAACGATTTAAATTAATATTATATATATTTATACGCGTATTATACGTACATAGTTTTATACTTTTACTATACTTAAACTTTACCTTTACTTTATTTTTACTTTACTTTAACTTTAATAATTCACTTTAATAATTCATACTTTAATAATTCACTTTAATAATTCATATTTTAATAATTCACTTTAATAATTCATATTTTAATAATTCACTTTAATAATTCATACTTTAATAATTCACTTTAATAATTCAAAAATCTATTATAAATAGAATTCAATAGGTTTCATTATTTCATAGAAACTTGAAAATATTTTTCTCTAAACTCTCTCAATCGATTTACATATATATATTTACTCCTTATTATTTCAAGATATTATTAGTATACATAAAATATTACGATGGAGTGCTGTCCGAGTGATTTCGAAATTGTTTTTCGAGTAGGATAGGATTAAGGAAATTATGGGTTATAGTTATGGAGGTGATTGAGTATGGTTCATGGGTATGCTCGTGAGGTCAATATAGTGTTTATCATTTCCGTTGCGTCTACGTACCTTTCCTGCAATATTGAATCTCAATATTGATACGTGAGTACTCATCATTTAACTTTTACATACTAATAGTGTATTCCTGACTAGTGCTCGAGTATTTAGGATTATGCATGCTTGTACTTTTGATATTGCCCTTAGACAGGTTAGGTTGAATCTTGAATTAGTTACACTTGCGGTTGAGATAAGGTATAAGATATGCATGTCCTTGGAAAGCTAGCGAAAAATTAAGAACTTTTCCTTTAGATATCGAATGGTTTCGATGAACGGATTAGAAGTTATAATCAATTGAATTTGCGATATTTTTATTAAAAATGATTATTATTATCGTCGTTTTTATCGTCGTTCTAGTTTTATCTTATTACTATCATTATTATTATCTTTATCAATAAAAGGGATTTATCATTAAAAATTGTTATTTTTTTTATTATTACTATCGTTATTATCGTTAAAGTTATAATTAGTATTATTATTATTATCCAATTATTATTATTATTATTATTATTATTATTAGTATTATTATTAGTATTATTATTATTATTATTATCATTAATAATATATATATCATTATTTAAAAATGGTTATTGTTATTGTTATTATTATTATTACTATATTATCATTAAGATAATTATTAGTATTATCGTTAATAATGTTATATTAACTATCATTATTAATATTAGTGTAATTAAAACAGATATTTGTAACACCTAATTATTTTGATTACTATTATTATAATTATTATGAACACGATATAAAAGACGATTAAAAGCTATTAAACGAAACGATTAGGAAATAATGAGTAAGAGTATCATGATGAAATTAAAATATTATAAGATATCGATTTAGATAAAATTATTGTTCTTATTATTTTTATCATTACTATTATTATTAAAAGTATCGTTAGTATTAAAACTATCATTTTAACAAAAATTATCATTTTAATAGAAATGTCATTGTTATTATAAAATATCATTATTATTATTATTTTAAATAGAATTATTATTTTAAAGATAATATTAAAAATTATCGTAAATATTAAAGTTATCATAATTAGAATTATCGTTTTATCATAATGTCATCTTAGTAATTATAAATATTGATATTTTGATAATAATAATTATTATTACAAAATAATACAACTTTTACTTACTATCATTATAGATATTATTTTATCAAATAAATATGTGATACAAACATATTTTACTACGTGTAATAACTTACTTTAATAATACATATCATATTATCTTTATGATATTAAATGAACCCTATAAATTTTGTTACTTAATATATATAAAAGTATATTTTATTATATAAATTTAATAAAAAAAATTTATTTATTAATAAATAAATTATATTATTTACTCTAATAAATCTTTTAAAAATATTTAAAAATATAAAACGACGATATTTAAACTATATATTAATCATGTATAGATTTTTGGAAATTATTTTGAGTCAAATTTACTTTTGTTGACTTTTACATATTAGTCTCGAGCATTAGGATTGTGGTACACTATGACTTGACCTAATTTGTTAGACAAATATTGACCAACACATAAATATATATAATTAATTTAGGTTAGTGAATCCGAGGCCAACCTTGCACTTGTTCAATTACGTTATATGTATTTTTACTACGAAATACAGTATGGTGCGTTTCATTTGCCTTTTTACCCTTTATATTTTTGGGACTGAGAATACATGCGCTTTTATAAATGTTTGACGAAATAGACACAAGTAATTGAAACTACATTCTATGGTTGAATTATCGAAATCGAATATGCCCCATTTTATTAAAGTCTGGTAATCTAAGAATTAGGGAACAGACACCCTAATTGACGCGAATCCTAAAGATAGATCTATTGGGCCTAACAAACTCCATCCAAAGTACCGGATGCTTTAGTACTTCGAAATTTATATCATGTCCGAAGGAGGATCCCGGAATGATAGGGGATATTCTTATATGTATCTAGTTAATGTCGGTTACCAGGTGTTCACCATATGAATGATTATTTTTTGTCTCTATGCATGGGACGTATATTTATGTGATCTGGAAATGAAATTCTTGTGGTCTATTAAAATGATGGAAATAAATGATTATGATAAACTAATGAACTCACCAACCTTTTGGTTGACACTTTAAAGCATGTTTATTCTCAGGAGTTAAAGAAATCTTCCGCTGTGCATTTGCTCATTTTAAAGATATTACTTGGAGTCTTTCATAGCATATTTCGAAGAACGTTGCATTCGAGTCATTGAGTTCATCAAAGATTATTATTAAATCAATTTATAGTTGGATAGTGGATATTATGAAATGGTATGCATGCCTGTCAATTTTCGATGTAAAGAAAGTTTGTCTTTTAAAAACGAATGCAATATTTGTAAAATGTATCATATAGAGGTCAAATACCTCGCAATGTAATCAACTATTGTGAATCGTTTATAATGTATATGAACGGGTCCTTTCAGTTGGTATCAGAGCGGTGGTCTTAGCGAACCAGGCCTGCATTAGTGTGTCTAACTGATAAGTCGATAGGATGCATTAGTGAGTCTGGACTTTGACCGTGTCTGCATGTTAAAAGTTTTGCTTATCATTTTGTGTCAAAAATTAACTACTTATCATCCTCAGAAAATTACCTGCTTATCATTTTTAGTCTAAGACACGTCTTGCTGCATTGATTGCATGAATAGTGTATAGACAAAAATTCATATCTTAGCATATCTGCTAAATCATATCTTATCGTATCTGTTACTTTAAACTTTGCCTGACATATCCCGCAAAGTCCTCCGTAATCTACGAAATCTTTTGATCTATATATATATATATATATATATATATATATAATTAGAATACCATCCGTTAGCCAAAATCATTTCATAAAAAAAAAATCCTTTATCCAATCGTACGAAATGGAATTCGTCATCAGTTCAAGTCACTCAGATTCCTAAATGGAATCCCATTCAAGCTCTGAAAGCAGTGTGACCTGAATAGATCAACCAATCAGTCATCACCTATTCTGGATGAATTGAGGATGGGTTCGTAGCCTCCTCAATCATTGGAGACAAGAAGAAGGTGATCCCTTCCATCCACCACATTGCCCTCTTGACGAAGAACCTGAAGCACTTACCGGCGAACCTGTCCGAAACACCATTTTCTCGCTCATTTCCAGAGTATCTCATCACGATTATATATTACATCAAATTTTAGATTTTATTTATCCATTCGTCCAAACCGACAATCACCCCGGTGTAATAGAAGAAGTCAATGAGCTTCGCGCTCGGGTAGTGGCTTTGGAGAATATGGTGCAGAGATTACAAACACCAGCAGCAGCATCAGCAACATAACCAGTACCACCATCATCAACGCCAACAGTACCATTACCACCTCCAACCACAACCGCGTCATAAACCTCAACTTCACAATCTGTCCCACGAGCATCAACGTCATACGCACCATAGATACCAAGGAGTACCAACAACAATAACCGACGAAGTATTAATTCATAACTTCATTGGAGAAACATTCCGCGGCGATTATGTAATCTCTAAAGTCTTAGAGATTATCTAATCTAGCCCTAACCATAAATCAGTTAAGCGAACGAAAATGATAGAAGGAAGAGTAGAAACCCTGCCAAAAATGGTGTGTGATTAACAAGCTAAACTTGCTTTACCAACAGCATCAACAGTACCGTCAGCGTTACCAGCATCGTTAGTACAGTCAACATCCGAATCAACAACACCGATAACATCACAAACTCCGTCAGTTTAAGAATCACTGTGGACATCATTACGAATCAATAACGTGTATATTGTATCAACGAGTTATGAAGAATTAACTCATTCCCTCTGAAGAAATTATATGTATATTATATATATATATATATATATATATATATATATATATATATATATATTGAAATAAATCTTTCCGTGCTAAGCTATTGTGTGTGAATCTTAACTACTCGGTTAATTCATATTACAAATATGCAATAATGTACGTCCTTCGGCCGCAACTTAACCAGCGTTAACTACAATCTCTATCGCAATTCAACAAATTCCAATTCATAATAAATCAAGTATATATTTGATTTTACACTTTCATCATCGATGTACCCGAAACTTTTCAGATAACATCATTCGTACTTTGCGAAATTCACATGAATTCCACGAACCGAACATCGTACATCAACAAATAACGAAGTATTGATTCATAATTTCAATGTCATTAAAGAAATACTGCGTAAAAGTTATGTAATTTTTAAAGCCTTTAGGGATCATTCAATTCTAGTTTCAACCGTAAATCAAATGAGTTTAATTTAACATTAACTCATTAAATCTATGTTACATCTGAAGCAAATATACATATATATATTTTCATAAAGACTGTAATAAAATTCTTTTGTACAAAATATTAATTGTGAATTTTTTTTAACGGGTAGGTAATACCCGAGAGATATATAAATTCACAATTAATATGTTACATTCTTCGAATCTGATTCAGCAAATCATCCATTATACTCCCTACTTTCACAACAATATACATTCTTTTATAGAAATCAAAACAACCATACTCATTCAAAATTTAATTACATATTCTGATTTTGAAATCTCAAAATTCAACTTGAGATATGACCAAAATCATCACTCTTAGATCCTTACATCTTTCACAAGCTATATTTTGATTTCAAAAATGTGTTAGAACATCAAATGTATGTTAACGATTACAATGTGTGTTCAAACCCTTCGAAAATTTATGAAGACACTTCGAATGATGAGCAATCGAGATGATGATCCAACCACATGTTACCCATAGTTATGTACCCGAAAAACTCTTGAAACCAAAGTAAAAGTTTAAACAACGTATCCGCGTCAGATTCTTTGGCATTTATTAGCAAAAATAACTTTGCGACTCCTATTCAAAGTAGCCAGTTTTGTCACAGCTCCAGCAAGTCAACTTCGACTTTTCAGTCAGACTAACCTTATTATAACCTTGAGATATACACCATCATTACCAGGGAACCTTTTACATTCCACCACATTATTAGCAGATGTACCAACAACTTCATTACCCTTTGACTTTAGCCTCTCCAAAAAGTCATTATAATTATTCATTGAAACCCCATCATTTACTCATTCGCATCTTGTAATGAGAATTGCCATACGAATCATTGGGAATTAGCAATCAGTATTTTGAAATCTCGCAGCATGTCTACGCCAACAGTTATATGTGTATATATAACGTCTATCTTCTGGACTTAATTTGAATGTGAAGTTTCTGAAAAACACTCCGAACTACGAATTGGTTCTCCAAAAATGGAAAAAAATGCTGATGAAGCAGCAAAAACTATAAACGACTTTAAACGGTAAAAGCTGGATGATAATGATGAAGTGTGCTGGCAAAGCGCAGAAAAAGAGAAGTTTTGGAACTGGAAAACGGATTGAGCAAAGTAGGAAGGAGGCTGTGGACAAATTACAAAGACTGAACCTGACTTCAAAGGATCCAAATGATTCAGTACCTGCTGAAGTCATTAACGAATACCTTGCTCCTGACTCTAACCCCCTGCGGACAATATTCTTCATCATCCTCTGATATTAGAAATTCTAAAATATCATCATATCTTTCATTATAAATATCCTCCATATTTCTGAAGATATTTTCTTAATTTTTCTTATTTGAAATCATTTACCTCTTCGCGCTATCTGTATTACATCATAGAAGAAACTATTTTAGTTTCTAAATTCTGAAACATTCAAGTTTAAAATAGGAATATTTTGAAGTCGTGTTGGGAACTGAAGCATGAATTAGTATAATATAATGACACTTGATCAATGTGATTATATTACAGTAAGTCATGCTGAGTTTCTAAATGGAACGTGATGATTCACAGATCATAACATTATCATGTGCCATGTTATACGACTCTTGTATTCTATTTAACCTCTAAAATATCAAGAAAATATTTCTTGATGATTCGGCCTTTTCCAAGGTATTCTAGTAATTTGACAAGTCAAGATCGTGCCATCACAATTTCCTTCCTAGAACATTAACAATGTTCATTCTGAAATTCATATATGTGAATTCTGGACCATTACAAGCGGTGCTTAATCGCAAGAAGAAGAAACGAAAGGACAAAACTACGAAATAGAAATTGGGGTATAAATTGCAGCAAATAAAAGAGAGCATTAACTGTGAATGATAATGATTATAGAAGACAGAAGCAGAGACTTTGAAAAATAAGGGAACATATAAAGCCCAACGACAAACCAGAAATTATAAACCATATATATCGATGCATATAGCAATATAAAGACACGGGAGAACTAGAAACACTATAAACCCAAGAGTATAGTAGAAGTAAATAGATTCTTCCGGCGGTAGATGAAAAAGAAGAATGACCGATATGAAAGTTAGAAGTATATCGAGAATCAGAACTGGATGGAGCATATTGATGAATACTTTAAAATATGAGTTGAGGGGGAAAGAATAGAAGGTGATGAAACATGACTAGGAACTTAGAAACAACAGAATTAACTCACACAATGGCGGAATAAGTGAATCAAACCCTCTAGTGAATAGGTTAAGTTTTTTTTGATTAATTTAGTCAAACCACAACTAAATCAAGTGTGATTAGATCAACACCTAGAGCTATTATTCACCACCTGGGTGATTTGGACTGAGAGAGAATCGGAGGAGCTCACTAGATCTGAGTGTGTGTAACAAATGAGAGGCTTAACCTAAAATGAAGAACATAAGACTTTATATACCCCTGCTGTTGACTCACCCATACGATTCATTCATCACACGTACGAGTTGGCTTCATCAGCCGCACGGGTGATCACTCACTCGTGTCTTCTCATTTAGGTTGTAATTATGACTTAGCTCAGCATCAACCGTGCGTATGAGCTTGTCAGCCGTACTAGTGAGGCTTCACTCGTACGTCTGACTAAGTCTAACATAGTCAAACATCTAAATCTCGTTCCTGCAGTTCCTGTAACCACATACAAACACGGATAGGATAATAACGAGCAATCATGGTGGCCTGTAGACTATTGTACCTGTAATGAATGTGGGTAGATGTCTAGGTACTTGCATAAAATGCATCAACATAAGGTGTGAGTTGTAAGGAAACGAAGGAGGTGAATTTATAAGAAAATCTCTGACAGAACAATTAAAATGGACGATCGCATTTAAAGCGGATCCTAATTCCCTTGATTACCGGAGAGTCAAATCTTATTAAGAAGATTTTCTTCAAATCCCTTGAAATCTGGGAATCAATCATATCTACGTCAAATGATAAGATAAATCTACACTTACTCATTTCACTCTTCTATGTTAGCTTCATTCGTACTCTTCATATAAATGGATTGTTTATTCAAATTATTCGCTGATGATAAAACTCTAATTTTCAGCCCGTATGCATCATGAAAACATACTTATTATCATTCACGACCTTTCCACTCAAATTTCGGGACAAAATTTCTTTAACGGGTAGGTACTGTGACAACCCGGAAATTTCCAACCAAATTTAAACTTTAATCTTTATATGTTCCCGACACGATAAGCAATATTTGTTAAGTTAAATTTCAAGAATTTTAAACTATGTTCATACATTCATTCAACCTCGACCAAGTTCCAACGATTCACGAACCATTAAACGAATATGATTATATTTGTATATGTGTATATATATTATAACTTGAAACGTAAACAAAATATTAGATTAAATACTTTATATGATTGTATCTGTTTCAAAATGTTTATCAATGGAATTAGAAGATAAGATCAAATGATCGAATTATCAGATATATTGAATTATGATTACAAGTCTCTGTTGAAAGGCTCACGTTGATTTGAGAAATCTTTCCATTTTAAAAATATTTGGAAAATGGTAAAGTGATTTATAAATAAGAACAAATTGTCAATCATTGAGAACTAGACAAAGGATAGTGGAAGATTGAATCTCATAAAGACTCGATTGATCTATTTAGTTTCAAACGTACAAAAACGTTTTCAGTATAAAAAGAACTTTATTATTAAAACGTATATAACTTTTATAAATATCTAGAACCACTTTTGACAACTCATTACTTAACTAGTATGATAAAGATAACGATATTTATATTTTATTTTATTAAATATATATAACGATTTAAATTAATATTATATATATTTATACGCGTATTATACGTACATAGTTTTATACTTTTACTATACTTAAACTTTACCTTTACTTTATTTTTACTTTACTTTAACTTTAATAATTCACTTTAATAATTCATACTTTAATAATTCACTTTAATAATTCATACTTTAATAATTCACTTTAATAATTCATACTTTAATAATTCACTTTAATAATTCATACTTTAATAATTCACTTTAATAATTCAAAAATCTATTATAAAGAGAATTCAATAGGTTTCATTATTTCATAGAAACTTGAAAATATTTTTCTCTAAACTCTCTCAATCGATTTATATATATATATATATTTACTCCGTATTATTTCAAGATATTATTAGTATACATAAAATATTACGATGGAGTGCTGTCCGAGTGATTTCGAAATTGTTTTTCGAGTAGGATAGGATTAAGGAAATTATGGGTTATAGCTATGGAGGTGATTGAGTATGGTTCATGGGTATGCTCGTGAGGTCAATATAGTGTTTATCATTTTCGTTGCGTCTACGTACCTTTCCTGCAATATTGAATCTCAATATTGATACGTGAGTACTCATAATTTAACTTTTACATACTAATAGTGTATCCCTGACTAGTGCTCGAGTATTTAGGATTATGCATGCTTGTACTTTTGATATTGCCCTTAGACATGTTAGGTTGAATCTTGAATTAGTTACACTTGCGGTTGAGATAAGGTATAAGATATGCATGTCCTTGGAAAGCTAGCGAAAAATTAAGAACTTTTCTTTTAGATATCGAATGGTTTCAATGAACGGATTAGAAGTTATAATCAATTGAATTTTCGATATTTTTATTAAAAATGATTATTATTATCGTCGTTTTTATCGTCGTTCTAGTTTTATCTTATTACTATCATTATTATTATCTTTATCAATAAAAGGGATTTATTATTAAAATTGTTATTTTTTTTTATTATTACTATCGTTATTATCGTTAAAGTTATAATTAGTATTATTATTATTATCCATTTATTATTATTATTATTATTATTATTATTATTATTATTAGTATTATTATTATTATTATTATCATTAATAATATATATATCATTATTTAAAAATGGTTATTGTTATTGTTATTATTATTATTACTATATTATCATTAAGATAATTATTAGTATTATCGTTAATAATGTTATAGTAACTATCATTATTAATATTAGTGTAATTAAAACAAATATTTGTAACACCTAATTATTTTGATTACTATTATTATCATTATTATGAACACGATATAAAAAATGATTAAAAGCTATTAAACGAAACGATTAGGAAATAATGAGTAAGAGTATCATGATGAAATTAAAATATTATAAGATATTGATTTAGATAAAATTATTGTTCTTATTATTTTTAACATTACTATTATTATTAAAAGTATCGTTAGTATTAAATTATCATTTTAATAAAAATTATCATTTTAATAGAAATGTCATTGTTATTATAAAATATCATTATTATTATTATTATTATTTTAAATAGAATTATTATTTTAAAGATAATATTAAAAATTATCGTAAATATTAAAGTTATCATAATTAGAATTATCGTTTTATCATAATGTCATCTTAGTAATTATAAATATTGATATTTTTATAATAATAATTATTATTACAAAATAATACAACTTTTACTTACTATCATTATAGATATTATTTTATCAAATAAATATGTGATACAAACATATTTTACTACGTGTAATAACTTACTTTAATAATACCTATCATATTATCTTTATGATAATAAATGAACCCTATAAATTTTATTACTTAATATATATAAAAGTATATTTTATTATATAAATTTAATAAAAAAATTTTATTTATTAATAAATAAATTATATTATTTACTCTAATAAAACTTTTAAAAATATTTAAAAATATAAAACGACGATATTTAAACTATATATTAATCATGTATAGATTTTTGGAAATTATTTTGAGTCAAATTTACTTTTGTTGACTTTTACATATTAGTCTCGAGCATTAGGATTGTGGTACACTATGACTTGACCTAATTTGTTAGACAAATATTGACCAACACATAAATATATATAATTAATTTAGGTTCGTGCATCCGAGGCCAACCTTGCACTTGTTCAATGACGTTATATGTATTTTTACTACGAAATACAGTATGGTGAGTTTCATTTGCCTTTTTACCCTTTATATTTTTGGGACTGAGAATACATGCGCTTTTATAAATGTTTGATGAAATAGACACAAGTAATTGAAACTACATTCTATGGTTGAATTATCGAAATCGAATATGCCCCATTTTATTAAAGTCTGGTAATCTAAGAATTAGGGAACAGACACCCTAATTGACGCGAATCCTAAAGATAGATCTATTGGGCCTAACAAACCCCATCCAAAGTACCGGAATGAGGATCCCGGAATGATAGGGGATATTCTTATATGTATCTAGTTAATGTCGGTTACCAGGTGTTCACCATATGAATGATTATTTTTTGTCTCTATGCATGGGACGTATATTTATGAGATCTGGAAATGAAATTCTTGTGGTCTATTAAAATGATGGAAATAAATGATTATGATAAACTAATGAACTCACCAACCTTTTGGTTGACACTTTAAAGCATGTTTATTCTCAGGTGTTAAAGAAATCTTCCGCTGTGCATTTGCTCATTTTAAAGATATTACTTGGAGTCTTTCATAGCATATTTCGAAGAACGTTGCATTCGAGTCATTGAGTTCATCAAAGATTATTATTAAATCAATTTATAGTTGGATAGTGGATATTATGAAATGGTATGCATGCCTGTCAATTTTCGATGTAAAGAAAGTTTGTCTTTTAAAAACGAATGCAATGTTTGTAAAATGTATCATATAGAGGTCAAATACCTCGAAATGTAATCAACTATTGTGAATCATTTATAATGTATATGAACGGGTCCTTTCATTTGTAATAACGACCGAATCACACAAAATACGGGTTAATACTCAATAATCGAACCCGATACCAAGAGCATAATTCCGGGGACTTCCAAATCCCCAACCCGCGTCCAAATATCCAAAAGCTACCCCATCGAGCCCAAGCTCTCCTACGCATCTAGTCTAACAACTAGCTAGCTTCACAATCACAATACCTGTAAAAAGGTAAACAACGAGTGGGGTAAGCATAAAGCTTAGTGAATGCAATAATTATACATATACATATATAATCTACTTTCTTGCATACACTTACACAAATACCGCATACGAGCTAGCAATTCAACAACCATGCAATCACAATGCATAAACTAAATATCCGCAATTCACAATAAGCTAGCATCGCCAATAGCATATAGTTCACAATTTAATATGCTAATACAAAACTCACACAACCATGGTTAACCAATAGTATAAGGGAATGGTGCTCGTGAAAGATCATCGGTGTTTACAACATCCGTTAGTGTACTTAACACCGCGTATCACTAACCCCTGGGTGGTGTCTTAACACTGCGACTATCTCACCCATCACGACAAATGTGGTGTCTTAACACCGCGACTAACCCACATGTCATTAACCTCGGAGTGGTGTCTTAACACCGCGACTCACCCACTCATCACGTAAAATGTGGTGTCTTAACACCGCGACTAACCCACATTTCACGCCACACAAGTAAATACATCATATACATCATATATAATTATTCCACTCACCTCGTGAACTCGAGCATTACAAACCATGCGCGAAATCTCCACCAAACGCAACCGAGCAAGCTTTTACCTATAATACACATATAGGTATACATACAATCAACACACATTCTCTATAAGAGAATTCGACGCCAACGCCCTTAACCAAGGGTTTATAACTACCTCTACAATCCCCCCATTTACACACTTAAAGTGGACTTCACCAATTACCACTACGGATGGTAATTTCGATCCATTCAAACAAGTACAAACTAACTCAATTTATACTTGACACCAATTAGACCAACCTAGGTCTTAGCACTAGATTACTACTTAGGTAGTGATCTTTTCAAGCCGCCATTTACACAAAAACCACAACACGTGCAATATTGACTCATATTGCTTTTGACCACATTTTACTTATGTTAAAACATCACTTTGACCCAAAATCACTTCTCATGAGCGATTACTTCCACAAACACCATTTAACACTTAACACGAGAGTTTAAACATCCATTTGACCAAAACTAGTGTCATTAACAAATTCGACCCAATCAGCTTACCCATTTTGACATAAGTCCCAAAAAATCCCAAAATCATTAACGACTAGTGATTATATTTCCAAAACACCAATCAACACCTAAATCAAGTATTTACATACTTGATTCACCAAAACTTGACTCAATACTTATTTTGACAACAAATCAAAGTCAACACTCAATTTGACTAGCAAACATGTTCTTAAGAACATCAAAACACCAACACACTTACAACCTAGTGATTTAACACCCAAACCATGACAAATACTTCCAAATTCGTCATCAAATCCTAAACCCACCATAATTAGGTCTACACACACTAATCATACACAAAACCCCCAAATTTAACAATAAGTGGGGTTTATAACCCTAACTAGCACAAACCCTAACCCAACTCAAAATCAAAGTAAAGAAAATTGAAGTTATGACTTACCACCACTACCCGAACGTAGCTAAGAACAAGAGGAACAACTTTAATTCTTCCACTTCGTGAATATTCCATCTCCTTCCTTTGATCTAGCATTTTCTCACTCTAGTTCTTATCTCTCTCTCTCTCTCTGTCCCTAAGAATGAAGATGAGTGATTGAAGTGGATAAGATTAAGCTACTAGTGAGCTTTGGGGTCAGTTTTGTAGCCAAAAACCCGACCCCAAGGCGAAAGGACCATCTTACCCATCATTTAACCCTTTTTAAAATGTACAAAAAAGTACTGGTACCAGTCGAGGCGCGACGCGGATTATTCAGCCTGCGACGCGGCTCCAAGGCAAAACTGAAGGCAGAAGTTTCCTCAAAACAAAACATCTGAACAAAGGCTAGCCGCGTCGCGGCCTATCTGGCAACTAGATTTTGATTCTGAAGTCCAGGGACAGAGGTTGACTTTTAGTGGCAGTTTCTGATGCACACATTTACTGACACTTTCAATAACATTTTTTGATATACAAAATTCGGGATCTTACAGTTGCGGCACTGAGGGGGATTATGATAAATGTATTGTTGTGATGTTGTGTTATTCTGAGACGCTGATATGGCATATATTTTTCATTTTTTGATTTTTTACATATTTATAAAATAAAACTTAATAAAATAAAAGACATAATATCAAATTGTTTAATTAAATATAAAAATTACATAATATTAAAATGCTTAAAATAAAAATTATATAATATTAACGATATGAAAGTTGCTAGCAAGGTCCAAATGTACTCGGTAAGGTCGTCTCGTAGTCCGTCGTGCACTCTCTGATCTCGTAACTCTCTATTAATCGTATATCGATCTCTTGATCTATTTCTGATATTCTTTCTTGGATGATCCTGTGGGTCAGCAAACATTGCTTCTTCGATTGAGCTAATTTTGAAAACCGTTATCTTCTCGAATCCTGGTGTGCATCAAAATACAAGTATTCATGTATTCCATTATTTTATTAAATCTTATAGATCTTGTGGGGGATTTTAGAATCGTAGATCTACCTTGAACAACACTAAATGTTCTTTCAAAATCTTTTCGTAAAATTTCTTGAAACCTTTTGAACTTCGCACGTTTCTCATCTGTCAGTTGTGAATACCCTTTAATAAGGGTTGCCCAATCCGGATATATACCATCAGCAAGATAATACCCTTTTGTATAGTGGTTCCCAATTACATAAAATGATGCAGGTGGCGCGGATCCATTTTTAAGTGAATCAAAAAGAGCAGAATTATTAAAAACATTAATGTCATTATTTGAATCCGTCATAGCAAAAACGCGAAATTCGCATATCATGCGAAGCAACTGCTTCGAGCATAACCGACGACCGTTTTTGATCACCCTTAGTGTATTGACCTTTCCACGCGTAAATAATTGAAAACGCATACGAAATCGTCATTTGAATTTTTTCACGTGGAAAATTGGTGATTCAGAAAAATAATTGTACTATAAACGTTGGGTTGTACCTTTACGATCTCTATGGATATAAAGTCGTGATAGTTTTTCTCTTTCATATTCGACTATGGCTTCGGCTTCGTAAGCAAGTTTTATAAATTTAACGGCTTCTTCATCGTCTGAATTCAATTCCATAACATAATTAAACATCTTGTATGTTTTATCAACTTGTTTTTGTTTATCCATTTTGGTTATCTTTGACAAGAGAATAATGAAGATGAAAAAGAAAATGTGTGTGTTTAAATGTGAATTGAAAAATGTATATATAGAAAAAAATATTTGATTTAATTTCTTTTTTTATATTATTAAAAATCATACAGCGGCTAAAATGTTCAAGCCAATCACATAACACAATGTGTATACGCCGACCGTTGTTTGTCTCGTTGTCCGCCCCCACAACGACACAACGAAGGAGCCCACAACGGCCCCACAGAGCCGTTGTGGGTGTTATAGAGCAACGAAATTGGATCATTGTGTGGCGTAACGAATGATCTAAACCACAACGGGAGCCACTGATTTAAACGAAATATGCTCGTTCACTTGAAAAATATAACTACTAAGAATCATTACTCTCTATCTTACCATCAAATTTACCGTCATTTTTATTACTTTAAGTCATGTTTGTTATTAATAATTAGAGAAGCAATGTCCGCATTTATAATGAAATATCGTTTGTAAAGATAGAATATTTCGTTGTATAAGTGAAAATTCGTTTCAATTGTCAATAATTTAAAAACGCATATGAATGGCTAATACAATATCATAAGTTTCTCACTAGTTCAGAATTTTTTGCTAAAAATTAAGAAAGGTAACTCTATAAAATTAAGAAGAAAAAAAAAACAAAAAAAAAAAGGAAAAAATTTCGATCTATTGCAGTAAATCATTTACAATGAATAAGACGATTTAAAAAGAAAACATTAAAACAAAGTTTATTATATATGACGTAACAGGGACAAAAAAGATTAATCATATAATTGTTTAAAAATTCTTTAAAAACTAATGATGTCAATCGTGGTGAAGTGAGATAATTAAATCATTGGTGTCACAAAATATATATTCACTCCGTCCTAACTTTGTTATTCACTAACAAAAATACATGATTTAGAAAATATGGATATTACAATGCATCTTTTAGTAATTTTATTTACGGTTTTACCACTTCAATTATTATCTTTTAGTTTACATGTCTAATAATAAAGATATAAAATCCTTATGTATTTATGAGATTGAATAATTAACACATTGAGTTTATCATAAAAATGAGTTTATTTTCTTTACTGTGTGCATGATGCACCCATTATTTTAGCACTATATATATATATATATATATATATATATATATATATATATATATATATATATATATATATATATATATATATATATATATATATATATATATATATATATATATATATATATATATATATATATATATTATATATTATATTATATAAAACATACTAAAACCCATGAAGGGTTTGGTTGTTTTGGCCAAACCCACCCCACAAATGGGGTCAAAACGACAACGGTGGAGACTGAGGAGAAAAAACCAAACACCCCCTCAAATTGTATCCAACTTTCAAATTCAGTCTCCATATAGGGGTGCAAAATAAAATTTATTATTTTAATTAAAAATCTTAACTAAACTTCACCAATATTTTCAACGGGACATATCTTTTCGCGCGCCTCACGTTAAATTTTTTCGAACACACCGTTCAACTCAAAAAAATCTTATGAACACAACAGGACTAACTATACGCAAAACGGACATTTAAAAAAAAACGCTAAATACCTTGGATATATTTAATACATACACACACCTAGGTACTAACTATTCTGTAAATACATAATGCTCCGTTAACTATGAATGCGGAACTCAAAAGCCCCGCAGCATCGCGGAGTCCGTTTTGCTAGTTAAAAATCAACTTGCACCTTTCAAATATTAATTTATGTATCATTAAGAACCAGAAACACTATTATTTGTATAAAGCTGAAAACGTAAAGAATGATTACTAATACATATAAAAAACCACCCATTTTTCAATGGGGTCACATACACGCACCCATTGAGGTGTATGTGGCTCTGCCTCCTGATGTCATGATGTCATGTTGACATTAGCAACAAAAAATTGTGTACTGTTTATGTTGTCGTGATTATTCAAGTGTAATGCTCGTTTTTCATGGGATTTAGTATATGTGTAAATAAATATTCAGTTGAACTTGCTTAGATACAAGGGCAAAACTGCTAATTTATCAATCTATTTCAAATTCAAATCATTTTGTTGTGAGGCAATTATTTTGTAAGAATATACGGAGTAATATTTGTTGCACACATTCAAGAGCCCAAATACAATAACATTTAGAATATTAGTCAAGTTACTGTTAAACAATATTACACGTTCAGAAATGTAATAGTTTTAAGCAAAACCATGTCACACCCAAACATATAAAATATCTTAACAGTTTTATTCCAAATATAATGTAAATAGAGATTTACATGGGCGGCTTCAAACGCAAATGCAACCAGGTCGTTGTTTGACATTGTTCACATGTTCTGAATTTATCACTCGTGTTAATTTTGTCCTTAGTACACCAACCATGATTTTTACTTTTTAATTATTAAATACAGTATATAACAATAAACAATGCACATACAATTAAACTTTGCTTGATGAATTATGATTCAAACACAGATCTCTTGTCCAATTCACAAAGAAAAATAGAACAATATTTCTTAATTTTCAATATCATAACTCCAAAATTCGATCAACGCTCGAAAGTACAATACAATGATGAATACCACAGTTCTTTATTCTACACATACTGCGATTCTGCCGTTAAGGGTGCATCGAGCCCGCACAGGCTTGCATATCATGGCTCAAAGCTTTAGAGATGAAGGTATAATCAATTTTATGATGATATATAATACCAAAGTTCCAATCTTAAGTAAACTTTTACTACATCCGTCTAGATTTTAATGCCTATATTTTCATTTTCTTTGTGTTAATGTGTTCACCTTTTACTTGATCATAAAAAATTGAAGTGGGAGACTGAAAAGTTTTGGTTAATAATGTAAGATTACACTCTATAAATCTGTATCTATTTTTTAGTAGACAATTTAAATTGAAGTGGAAAGAGTACTATGTATTAGTAAACGATAATACTCCGTAATACTCGTACACGTACACTATCGCGCGTGTTGTTTAATGCACGTAAGTTGACTTTGTTTACGCGTTCTTTGTTCCTTCTTATATCCGTCTATAGGGAGATCAAGTAACCTTGTGGATTCAAATATGAAGCTTCTGAAAGATAGGATCGAGGTGATGAGAACGAAAGAGAGATTAGAGAGGAATTGCAGACCGTACGGTTGGGACTATGCTTCAACGACTACATACATTCGCAAACCTAAAACAGAACCCGAATACCTACATACAACGGCTTTAATTTGTGGCGCAACTAGTTTTCCGATCCTCATTGGCACCATCATTCTTTGCATTCTTTCTGTTACTATGCATCTTAACCAATGAACATGCACAACCAATACAATTAATGCGTTTGTATGTTGAAATGGAAATTAACATTAATATGTATAGTTACATTAAAATGAAATAACCAGTTCTTCATGATCAGGCTACCCGAGTACCCAGAGAGACGGTGAATGTTTTTATTCAGATATACGCGACATAAACAGGGACTAATGCCGTGGTGAGTGGTGACCATTCCTGACCATTTCCCTAGCCACCCAACATATGCAGGTAGTGAAGTTTGAAATTGAGTCATCTTGTGAGAATGTCATGACCTCAATCAATGTGTTATCTTGGAATGATATGTATAATTACATTACTTTCATTTAAATTTAATTCATTTATTTATTTTGTGTAACTAACTTATTGTAATAATTGTAATATTTGATTTGATTTGTGTAATGTTTATTATGATATTTCTCATTATGTTTATACCTTTTGTCTCTAGAATATAAAGAATTAATGATAATCACTTAATCAGGGTGGTTTAGTTGAACGATTCTTTATTTTTACCATAATAGTAGTATTTTATTATATTTTTGTTTGTGTCGTGACGGTCAATTCTTATTATTTTATACTATACGTACACATATCATTTATATTAATTTTTAATCGTTACGTCCTTTTTTACTATAATAAAATAATCAATAATGAATGAATTACACATCAGAAGCTCATTATTAAAAATAAATTGCCAGTTTCAGTTGTTCAAGTCTTCTTCGTTTTCCTTTATTTATGGAGGATCAATGAGTTCTTAGTTTTACCTTCATAGTCAACATAACTTATTCAAAATCCAACAATTGATTGCTGCCATCGTGTTTACTTCTTTGAGAGTCAAGATTTATTGGTCCTTGTTGAGTTAGTACAAAATGCTTTAGATTTAAAAAGACATGACACTAATATATATACTCGCAACAAGTTTCACATCTTCAATATGCCGACGATACGATCCTATTCGAAAAAAGGAATAAACTTGAAGTAAGAAATACACTAAAAATCTTAAAATGCTTCGAGGATTTATCGGGTCTAAAGATTAATCTAAATAAAAGTCGTGTCTATGGGATTGGAACTTCCAAAGAAGAGTTAAATGATTTAGCCACTTGGTTCGGCTGGAAAGAAGGAACTTTTCCCTTCACCTATCTCGGTTTCCCAATCGGTGCTAATATGAAACTTCTTAATAATTGGATTCCTATCATTGAAAAATGCAAAACGAGACTTGCCGATTGGAAAGCCAAATCCATCTCCTACGGTGGAAGACTCACACTAATCAAATCGGTCCTAAGTAGCCTCCCACTTTACTACTTCTCCCCTTTTCGAGCTCCAATCAATGTCATCAATCGACTCGAAGGTATGCGTCGTGACTTCTTTTGGGGAGGATCAACTGAAACAAAAAAAAAATTTTGTTTGGGTAAAATGGGAACAAATACTGCTACCTTATGACTCGGGTGGGCTAAATGTGGGCTCTTTAAAATATAAAAATTGGGCTTTACTAATTAAATGGTGGTGTAGATTCCACACAAACAACAATTCTTTTTGGGCCTGAATAATTAAAAGCATTTACGGTAAAAACGGAGGTTTGGGATGTATTTTTCCAAATAACGAATCTTTGCTTAAAAAATTTTCCGGTAGGCCTTGGTCTAATATCATAAATATCTAACACACCCTAAACAAGTTAGGGCGTGATGTGTCTAACTCGTTTGTTAAAGTAATAGGCAGAGGGAATGAAACAAGTTTTTGAAATGATCTATGGTGCGGAAACATCCCTTTGAAGGAGAAATATCTGAAGCTACATCGACTGGAATCAAATATACATGTTAGTGTTGCTGATAGAGTTACTTGGGACTGCACTGAAGGAGTGATATTCTTCTGGAACTGGTCTTCACCTCCAAAATGGAGGGCCTATTCTGAGCTGCTCGAGATTGAAAAACAAGTCAATGCATAGTACCTTCCGGAAAAAATCATGATAACTGGATTTGGCAATATGATCATAATGGTAAGTATTCATCAAATTCACTTTCCAAATTGCTTGGTGTGATCAAGTTGCCGAATAATGCATAGCTTGAACCTACTTCTATTAACAACAAAATTCCTCAAAACATTGGTATTTTCGTTTGGCGGGCAAAGCAAAATCAGCTCCCGGTTAGAGTCGAACTCAACAATCGAGGAGTTGATCTTTACTCCGTTAGATGTCCCGTTTGTGATGACAATTTAGAATCCGCCCAACATGTGTTAATCGACTGTAAAATCGCCTCGGAAATTTGGGAAAAATACATAAATGGTGGAACTTAAGACAACCGAATGACTTAAGCATAAAAGAAATATTTAAAGGCTCCAACCCCGGTTTAAAAACTAATACGGGTATCTCCATTTGGCAAGCGATGGTTTGGACAACCAGGTACATAATTTGGAAGAACAGGAACGAACACGTTTTTGGGAAAAATCGGGTTTGCCTAGCAAAATTGGTTACCGATATCTAAACGAAGAGTTTTGAATGGATCTCTTGTAGATGGAAAAAAAGGTACCCTTGATTGGCAAGATTGGCTCACAAATCCATTAATCTTTGATGTGAATCCTCCGGCAAAAAAGGAATTGGTTAACCTAACTTTGGTTCAAGGAGTAGCTTTTGAGATTGTAAAATAGTTAATTGTATTACATTCTATTAGTTATTTACATTCCAGTTTATCTTCAAATGTTGTATGTAAATTCCTGTTCGAGATATAGCCTTTGTGCTAATTAGCTCATCCTTTTTAAATGTTTGTCTTAATAAAATGATGTTTGCTTAAAAAAAAAAAAAAAAAAAATATTTTCATGTTCTAACCTTTACAACAACATATTTTGAGCGGCAGGAGCCAACACGTACATCTTAGCAAAAATAGTCATTCACCACAATATTTTTAATGTAACTTTAAAGTTAATTGAAGGTCAAATAGTGAGAATCTCAAAAGATTCAACTTTCCGTATATTTAGTAACTTTCCATTTATAATCCGCTAAAGAAACGATGAAATGGGTATTTAACTCGATATGAAAGCGATATCAAACTCCCAACAGACATATTTGTATCGTCGCATAGAGTTAATCGAAGAATCTTCAAACTTTGCAATGTTTGATTGTATCAAGTAAGAAATAAAGGAAATGAAAGTTGCCAAGTCACTAAAAGTGCATACTATGAAGTATTACAAACTGATAGCTGATACAAAATCAGCAAGTTAACATTTGTCGAGAATAGTAGAAATTCCATAAAGTTAACCTTTCACTGTTGGAACATAAATGTTCCTTTTTGCTAATTGTTTGAAACAACACAATATATTCAAATATAATATTGAATATAAAGTAAATAACAAAAGAACACAAAGAAAGCTATCGACTACATTTTAATATCTCTGCCCAAATTTATTCACCAACAATAAAGCTATATAAATAGCCATACATGCACACCCACTACTACTCTACACGTTTAAGACTAGAGAATAATTGTGACTAACTAAACACATACATACTACCCACGTGTCCACTTAAAACTACTTAAACCGTTGATCACTTATCCCATTCATGCACGTTCAGTACCGTGTGAGAAATAATCGGTCAACATACTAACCGATTCAAACCTTACGTACGTCTATTTTATTCAACTACAATTATTACTAGCTTCTCTTCTTGCACTCCTTAATTAGGCTACAAGTTGGTCTAGTAACTTTAAGCCTTCTTCTATTCTCGACAACGGGCCAGACTTTGGGCTTCAAGATTATCCAACATTCACCCCGTAATCTTGAACCGAGCCTCTTTCGACTTGCTACAACTTGCTATTTGCTTTCTCGTTCTTTATTACGAGAACTTTCTAACTGCTGAATTTTCTTTTTTTTTTTTGCTACTACAACCTGCTATTTTCTGCAGATTGTCATTCTACTGGTGACATGCTAACTGCTACTGCTTTTTTGTATGATCAAAATTTTGATCAATTCTGCTGCAAGCTACATGCTACTTGCTTTTGATCACCAATTGTGATCACCTGCTGCATCGATGCGTCAAACTGTTGGTACCGTTATCTGCTGATAATCTGCTCTGCTAAACTGCTTCCTACTTGCTGATTTTTTTTCACAAATCAGTCACTGCTACTGCTGCTTTATCTGATCTTCCTGCTTTGATCAGATTGTTGTCTGCTTTTCTTCTGCTTTTCTGATGATCAAATAAATGGTGATCATCCCTGCTAAACTGCTGCTTTTTTTTTCTTCTTTTACATGCTTTCTTGTTTTGATTGCATATGATTGCAATCAATCATTCTTTCTTGCTACCTTCGTTCTTGCTAAGAACCAGAACTTACTCCCTGCTCTGATACCAATTGTTGGAACATAAATGTTCCTTCTAGCTAATTGTTTGAAACAACACAATATATTCAAATATAATATTGAATATAAAGTAAATAACAAAAGAACACAAAGAAAGCTATCGACTACATTTTAATATCTCTGCCCAAATTTATTCACCAACAATAAAGCTATATAAATAGCCATACATGCACACCCACTACTACTCTACACGTTTAAGACTAGAGAATAATTGTGACTAACTAAACACATACATACTACCCACGTGTCCACTTAAAACTACTTAAACCGTTGATCACTTATCCCATTCATGCACGTTCAGTACCGTGTGAGAAATAATCGGTCAACATACTAACCGATTCAAACCTTACGTACGTCTATTTTATTCAACTACAATTATTACTAGCTACTCTTCTTGCACTCCTTAATTAGGCTACAAGTTGGTCTAGTAACTTTAAGCTTTCTTCTATTCTCGACAACGGGCCAGACTTTGGGCTTCAAGATTATCCAACATTCACAAATAGTCGGAAACAATCAAGAACTTGTTAGGTATTTTTCAATTCAAATGCAGGTTTCTTTGAATTTTTTCTTGTGGTTAACTTCAGTTTAGACAAAATGTTTAGTCCCATGGCCATAAAGTTCATCACAAGTCAAGTCAGCAACATCAAATAACCCGAGCCACACAAAGAAGTGCACATGTCAAACACATGTGAGTACTTAACGAAATTTGACTAACCGTGTAATTTTGTCCTACACATGTCAAACACATGTGAGAACTTAATGAAATTTGACTAACGATCGTTAATAAAGTTGACGATATTACCTCAATTGCACAGTTTTTCAAGTCATAATCCTTTTCGGGCAAAAATTGAAACACGTAATCCTTTTCGAGCATCTGAAAAAGTCATATTACCTTTATTGTAAAATTTGATATTATAGGTTACCTTTTCGAGCTATTTTCCCATCATGAAACTATAAAGCGTTGCTAACAAATAAATAAAGGGGGCACAAAAGTAGAATATATAGGAGTTAAAGAAGCTTTACTAGTAGGCCATCAGAAACTACAAGCCTTCTAATAGTATTTGTATTGAAAGTATTTGTTTTAAAAATATTAGTACTGTAAACGCTACTAATGAATACAATTTCAATGCAAAGGACAATTGTTTATAGTCATTAAGTTTTCTGGACTTGATTCATGATACTAAAAAGTGAATAGATTGTAAATAAAATAACTACATGTCAATGTGATACAGAACAAGAGTCATCTCATATGTTTTTTGAAGCACTAATTATGGTGCGTATACAATGATTATGACTATGTATAGTAGTTGGATTCAATATAGTTTTGAAATTTTACAAGGACCCTTGAATTCAGTAACAAAATACGTTTGAATAACGACATACAATTGAATATGTATTGTTAGTGCTATATAAAACATTATTTAGACATCAACTATCCAACATTCATTAGCAAAAACCGTTGTTTCCCAATTCATCAAATTAAGTAATTTATTCCGAAAACATTATTATTCAAAATACTAGTGAAACTAAAATATTCACGCTTCGATGTACAATGTAACATAAATAAAGGAAATCACTAGTACAAATACAATGAAGTCTAGTAGTATAAGACGACAAGAAAGTGTGGAGAGCATATTTTTCCTGCTGATGTAAATAGCCCTGAAGTGAGAAAGACATGTCATTCTTTTGTTACATGTAAATGAAAACATCATCTTAGACTCCACTTATTAAGCAAAAATACCTCAAAACAACCCTTAATTAGTTCAAATGATGTTTTCCTACAACTAATGCTGGTTCACTAATCTCCGAGACAATCGTTGATCACTTGGAATATATAATGATTATCCAAAAGTCAAATTACCAATACTAAAAAGTTTGTAACCATGAGGTAGTCTTAAATAGAGCACAGGTAATCAGGAACAAAGTAACTAAGGGTGTGTTTGGACGAAAGTAGCTGGAGCTGGAGCTTACAGCTGGAGCTGGAGCTTATGAGCAGGAGCAGGAACTGGAGCTTATTTTTGAAGCTAGTAGCTGGAGCTTATTATTTTTTATAAATGTTTGGTAAACTAGCTGGAGCTTATTTTTCAGTTCATAAGCTCTACTTTTTTTCATAAGCAACAACAAGTAGCTTATTTTTTCAGAGCTTATGATTTTCATAAGCTCTACCTTTTTTGTCTACCAAACGAAGCTTATGACTTGGAGCTTATTAAAATCATAAGCTCAAGCTCCCATAAGCTTCCATAAGCTCCAATAAGCTACGCGTCAAACATACCGTAAGAATATATAGAATCAGTTGATGGGAAAATGGTCACAACGGGCAATCTACAAAACGGAAACAAACATCCGTTTGACAAGCATTTCCCGACCCATATGAACCTGTGAGAAAACTAACAAATAAGGTATACCACAATCACCACAAATCAGCCCCAATTGTGTCCCAAATCAGCAAATACAAAATAATTGAGCACACACAATACACACGAGACTTTTTACGTGGAAAACCTCTCAAAATCGAGAGTAAAAACCACGGGACTCGTAAGCCACTTAATGTTCCACTATCATCAACAAGAGAGCAATACAATAATCCTTCTCTAGATCAACTAGAGGTATACAACATCATCATACTCTTGAACAACAATAATCAACAAGTATATGAAGAAATTAAAGACAAAAGATGAAAGATTCACCCAATAAACTGCTCTCTGTTCCAGCAGCAAAATCACGACCTACAGACCTTATTAGACGAATTCAACGGTTGAAAATGTTGGCACTGATGTCAGGAAGACACAGCCCAAAAATTGAGAAGATTCAACGGTCGGATCTCCGGGGATCGTCGATTTTCTGAACTGCTGTACACTGTAGACGGAAATTGGAATATTTCACTCTTTTTCTTGATCTCACACTCTGATCTCTCTTGCACTCTCTAGTGAATAACAGCTGCACTTGTTTGAATTAAGATGCCTCTGATGGTTGACCAAGTCAAAACAACCATTGGGCCAAATTTTGTTGGGCTTGGATAACTTTCACATAAATGGAAACAATTAAAAAACCCAACAAATCTCCCCCTTTCCAATTATGAGGAAGGAATCGCCATCCCGACGATCAAGCAACATACCTTGAGCTTCTCACTTGCTAAAGCCTTTGTACACATATCAGAACCATTATCATCGGTATGAACTTTATCAAGTTCAAACAAACCATCTTCAAGACGTTCTCTAATCCAATGATACCGCACATCTATATGTTTTGTCCGCTTATGATACATAGAATTTCTAGCCAAATGAATCGCACTCTCATTATCACAAAGAACCACATATCGTGATTGCTTAAACCCAAGATCTTGTAGAAACCTTTTCATCCACAATAGTTCTTTGCACGCTTCTGTTGCTGCCATATACTCAGCCTCGGTTGTAGACAATGCAACACACTTTTGTAACCTTGATTGCCATGAAACTGCTCCCCCTGCGAAAGTCATCAAATATCCAGAAGTGGATTTCATGTTATCTTTGTTTCCTGCCATATCTGAGTCTGTATAACCAACAAGCACCGGCTCTCCATTTTCGAATGTGATACCTAACTTTGAAGTACCTCGTAAGTATCTCATAATCCATTTAACCGCTTCCCAATGCTTCTTACCCGGATTTGACATAAACCGACTAACAACACTTACCGCATGAGCTATATCTGGCCTAGTACACACCATAGCATACATCAAGCTACCAACTGCTGACGCATATGGAACTATATCCATCTCCTCAACATCCTCCTTTGAAGTAGGACAATCTCTTTCTGTTAGCTTAAAGTTGTTTATAAGAGGGAAACTAACCACTTTAGCATTCTTCATGTTGAATCTACTTAGCACCTTTTCAATGTATTGCTCTTGTGATATATGTAACGTCTTAGCTGAAATGTCCCGTTCTTATTGATTAAAAACGTTCCATATTAATTGATTTCGTTGCGAGGTTTTGACCTCTATATGAGACGTTTTTCAAAGACTGCATTCATTTTTAAAACAAACCATAACCTTTATTTCATAAATAAAGGTTTAAAAAGCTTTGCGTAGATTATCAAATAATGATAATCTAAAATATCCTGTTTACACACGACCATTACATAATGGTTTACAATACAAATATGTTACATCGAAATCAGTTTCTTGAATGCAGTTTTTACACAGTATCATACAAACATGTACTCCAAATCTTGTCCTTATTTTAGTATGCAACAGCGGAAGCTCTTAATATTCACCTGAGAATAAACATGCTTTAAACGTCAACAAAAATGTTGATGAGTTATAGGTTTAACCTATATATATCAAATTGTAACAATAGACCACAAGATTTCATATTTCAATACACATCCCATACATAGAGATAAAAAATCATTCATATGGTGAACACCTGGTAACCGACATTAACAAGATGCATATATAAGAATATCCCCATCATTCCGGGACACCCTTCGGATATGATATAAATTTCGAAGTACTAAAGCATCCGGTACTTTGGATGGGGTTTGTTAAGCCCAATAGATCTATCTTTAGGATTCGCGTCAATTAGGGTGTCTGTTCCCTAATTCTTAGATTACCAGACTTAATAAAAAGGGGCATATTCGATTTCGATAATTCAACCATAGAATGTAGTTTTACGTACTTGTGTCTATTTTGTAAATCATTTATAAAACCTGCATGTATTCTCATCCCAAAAATATTAGATTTTAAAAGTGGGACTATAACTCACTTTCACAGATTTTTACTTCGTCGAGAAGTAAGACTTGGCCACTGTTGATTCACGAACCTATAACAATATATACATGTATATTAAAGTATGTTCAAAATATATTTACAACACTTTTAATATATTTTGATGTTTTAAGTTTATTAAGTCAGCTGTCCTCGTTAGTAACCTACAACTAGTTGTCCACAGTTAGATGTACAGAAATAAATCGATAAATATTATCTTGAATCAATCCACGACCCAGTGTATACGTATCTCAGTATTGATCACAACTCAAACTATATATATTTTGGAATCAACCTAACCCTGTATAGCTAACTCCAACATTCACATATAGAGTGTCTATGGTTGTTTCGAAATATATATAGATGTGTCGACATGATAGGTCGAAAAATTGTATACGTGTCTATGGTATCTCAAGATTACATAATATACAATACAAGTTGATTAAGTTATGGTTGGAATAGATTTGTTACCAATTTTCACGTAGCTAAAATGAGAAAAATTATCCAATCTTGTTTTACCCATAACTTCTTCATTTTAAATCCGTTTTGAGTGAATCAAATTGATATGGTTTCATATTGAACTCTATTTTATGAATCTAAACAGAAAAAGTATAGGTTTATAGTCGGAAAAATAAGTTACAAGTCATTTTTGTAAAGGTAGTCATTTCAGTCGAAAGAACGACGTCTAGATGACCATTTTAGAAAACATACTTCCACTTTGAGTTTGACCATAATTTTTGGATATAGTTTCATGTTCATAATAAAAATCATTTTCTCAGAATAACAACTTTTAAATCAAAGTTTATCATAGTTTTTAATTAACTAACCCAAAACAGCCCGCGGTGTTACTACGACGGCGTAAATCCGGTTTTACGGTGTTTTTCGTGTTTCCAGGTTTTAAATCATTAAGTTAATTTTAAAACATGTGTTTAGTTAATTTTAAAAGTTAAGTTAGAAGGATTAACTTTTTGTTTGCGAACAAGTTTAGAATTAACTAAACTATGTTCTAGTGATTACGAGTTTAAACCTTCGAATAAGATAGTTTTATATATATGAATCGAATGATGTTATGAACATCATTACTACCTCAAGTTTAGTAGGTAAACCTACTGGAAGTGACAAGAAATGATCTAGCTTCAAAGGATCTTGGATGGCTTGAAAGTTCTTGAAGTAGGATCATGACACAAAAACAAGTTCAAGTAAGATTTTTACTCGAATTAAGATAGTTTATAGTTATAGAAATTGAATCAAAGTTTGAATATGAATATTACCTTGAATAATAAAGATAACCTACTGTATATAACAAAGGTTTCTTGATCTTAGATGATTACTTGGAATGGATTAGAAAGCTTGGAAGTAAATTAGTAAACTTGAAGGGATTTTTGAAGTGTTCTTGAAGTGTTCTTCCTATGATGATTATAGCTTGATTCTTGAAGTGATTTTTGATGAAGATGATGATTAACTACTGGAAAAATACGTTCATAATAGTGTGTGTGTGTTGAGAGAGAATTAGAAAGAGAATTGGAAGTGAAATGGAGTGAATGATGAGTGGTAATTGGTGAGTGGTGAGTGGGGTTAAAAGGAGTTCTAGTTAGTTGACTAGCTCATGGTAGAAGTTAAAATTGATTAGTCATACATGACATAATCAAGAGTGGAATCTCATGCTAGTTCCTATTGGTATATACCCATAGTAAGTACGTTTTGAAGCTGTGTATAATACGGGTAAGAATACGACTAGAATTCTTGATGAAAGAAAAGAATGGGAAAGTAACTGTAACCATTTTCGTTAAGTATGAGTGTTTTGATATATGTCTTGAAGTCTTCCAAAAGTATTTTAATACATCTAAATACACTACATGTATATACATTTTAACTGAGTCGTTAAGTCATCGTTAGTCGTTACATGTAAGTGTTGTTTTGAAACCTTTAAGTTAACGATCTCAATTAATGTTGTTAACCCATTGTTTATTATATCTAATGAGATGTTAAATTATTATATTATCATGATATTATGATATATTAATATATCTTAATATGATATATATACATTTAAATATCGTTACAACGATAATCGTTATATATATGTCTCGTTTCGAAATCCTTAAGTTAGTAGTCTTGTTTATATGTATATAACTCATTATTAATATACTTATGGAGATACTTACTTATCATAACCTCATGTTAACCATATGTATATCCATATATATATCGTCATGTCGTTTTTACAAGTTTTAACGTTCGTGAATCGCCGGTCAACTTGGGTGGTCAATTGTCTATATGAAACATATTTCAATTAATCAAGTCTTAACAAGTTTGATTGCTTAACATGTTGGAAACATTTAATCATGTAAATATCAATCTCAATTAATATATATAAACATGGAAAAGTTCGGGTCACTACAGTACCTACCCGTTAAATAAATTTCGTCCCGAAATTTTAAGCTGTTGAAGGTGTTGACGAATCTTCTGGAAATAGATGCGGATATTTCTTCTTCATCTGATCTTCACGCTCCCAGGTGAACTCGGGTCCTCTACGAGCATTCCATCGAACCTTAACAATTGGTATCTTGTTTTGCTTAAGTCTTTTAACCTCACGATTCATTATTTCGACGGGTTCTTCAATGAATTGGAGTTTTTCGTTGATTTGGATTTCATCTAACGGAATAGTGAGATCTTCTTTAGCAAAACATTTCTTCAAATTCGAGACGTGGAAAGTGTTATGTACAGCTGCGAGTTGTTGAGGTAACTCAAGTCGGTAAGCTACTGGTCCGACACGATCAATAATCTTGAATGGTCCAATATACCTTGGATTTAATTTCCCTCGTTTACCAAATCGAACAACGCCTTTCCAAGGTGCAAATTTAAGCATGACCATCTCTCCAATTTCAAATTCTATATCTTTTCTTTTAATGTCAGCGTAGCTCTTTTGTCGACTTTGGGCGGTTTTCAACCGTTGTTGAATTTGGATGATCTTCTCGGTAGTTTCTTGTATAATCTCCGGACCCGTAATCTGTCTATCCCCCACTTCACTCCAACAAATCGGAGACCTGCACTTTCTACCATAAATTGCTTCAAACGGCGCCATCTCAATGCTTGAATGGTAGCTGTTGTTGTAGGAAAATTCTGCTAACGGTAGATGTCGATCCCAACTGTTTCCGAAATTAATAACACATGATCGTAGCATGTCTTCAAGCGTTTGTATCGTCCTTTTGCTCTGCCTATCAGTTTGTGGATGATAGGCAGTACTCATGTCTAGACGAGTTCCTAATGCTTGCTGTAATGTCTGCCAGAATCTTGAAATAAATCTGCCATCCCTATCAGAGATAATAGAGATTGGTATTCCATGTCTGGAGACGACTTCCTTCAAATACAGTCATGCTAACTTCTCCATCTTGTCATCTTCTCTTATTGGTAGGAAGTGTGCTGATTTGGTGAGACGATCAACTATTACCCAAATAGTATCAAAACCACTTGCAGTCTTTGGCAATTTAGTGATGAAATTCATGGTAATGTTTTTCCATTTCCATTCTGGGATTTCGGGTTGTTGAAGTAGACCTGATGGTTTCTAATGCTCAGCTTTGACCTTAGAACACGTCAAACATTCTCCTACATATTTAGCAACATCGGCTTTCATACCCGGCCACCCAAAAATGTTTCTTGAGATCCTTGTACATCTTCCCCGTTCCAGGATGTATTGAGTATCTGGTTTTATGAGCTTCTCTAAGTACCATTTCTCTCATATCTCCAAATTTTGGTACCCAAATCCTTTAATCCCTATACTGGGTTCCGTCTTCCCGAATATTAAGATGCTTCTCCGATCCCTTGGGTATTTCATCCTTTAAATTTCCCTCTTTTAAAACTCCTTGTTGCGCCTCCTTTATTTGAGTAGTAAGGTTATTATGAATCATTATATTCATAGATTTTACTCGAATGGGTTCTCTGTCCTTCCTGCTCAAGGCATCGGCTACCACATTTGCCTTTCCCGGGTGGTAACGAATCTCAAAGTCATAATCATTCAACAATTCAATCCACCTACGCTGCCTCATATTCAGTTGCTTCTGATTAAATATGTGTTGAAGACTTTTGTGGTCGGTATATATAATACTTTTGACCCCATATAAGTAGTGCCTTCAAGTCTTTAATGCAAAACAACCGCGCCTAATTCCAAATCATGCGTCGTATAATTTTATTCGTGAATCTTCAATTGTCTAGACGCATAAGCAATCACCTTCGTTCATTGCATTAATACACAACCGAGACCTTGCTTTGATGCGTCACAATAAATCACAAAATCATCATTCCCTTCAGGCAATGACAATATAGGTGCCGTAGTTAGCTTTTTCTTCAATAACTGAAACGCTTTCTCTTGTTCATCATTCCATTCAAATTTCTTCCCTTTATGCGTTAATGCAGTCAAGGGTTTTGCTATTCTGAAAAAGTCTTGGATGAACCTTCTGTAGTAACCAGCTAGTCCTAAAAACTGGCGTATGTGTTTCGGAGTTTTCGGGGTTTCCCACTTTTCAACAGTTTCTATCTTTGCCGGATCCACCTTAATACCTTCTTTGTTCACTATGTGACCGAGGAATTGAACTTCTTCCAACCAAAATGCACACTTTGAAAACTTAGCGTACAATTCTTCCTTCCTCAATACTTCTAACACCTTTCTCAAATGTTCACCATGTTCTTGGTCATTCTTTGAGTAAATAAGTATGTCATCAATGAAAACAATGACAAACTTGTCAAGGTATGGTCCACACACTCGGTTCATAAGGTCCATGAACACAGCTGGTGCATTAGTTAAACCAAATGGCATGACCATAAACTCGTAATGACCGTAACGTGTTCTGAAAGCAGTCTTTGGAATATCATCTTCTTTCACCCGCATTTGATGATACCCGGAACGTAAGTCAATCTTTGAATAAATAGACGAGCCTTGTAGTTGATCAAATAAGTCGTCGATTCTCGGTAGTGGGTAGCGGTTCTTGATGGTAAGTTTGTTTAACTCTCGGTAGTCGATACACAACCTGAATGTACCATCTTTCTTCTTGACAAACAAAACAGGAGCTCCCCACGGTGATGTGCTTGGTCGAATGAAACCACGCTCTAAAAGTTCTTGTAATTGGCTTTGCAGTTCTTTCATCTCGCTGGGTGCGAGTCTGTAAGGAGCACGAGCTATTGGTGCAGCTCCTGGTACAAGATCTATTTGAAATTCAACGGATCGATGTGGGGGTAATCCCGGTAATTCTTTCGAAAATACATCGGGAAATTCTTTTGCGACGGGAACATCATTGATGCTCTTTTCTTCAGTTTGTACCTTCTTGACGTGTGCTAGAACAGCATAGCAACCTTTTCTTATTAGTTTTTGTGCCTTCAAATTACTAATCAGATGTAGCTTCGTGTTGCCCTTTTCTCCGTACACCATTAAGGGTTTTCCTTTTTCTCGTATAATGCGAATTGCATTTTTGTAACAAACGATCTCTGCTTTCACTTCTTTCAACCAGTCCATACCGATTATCACATCAAAACTTCCTAACTCTACTGGTATCAAGTCAATCTTAAATGTTTCGCTAACCAGTTTAATTTCTCAATTCCGACATATATTATCTGCTGAAATTAATTTACCATTTGCTAATTCGAGTAAAAATTTACTATCCAAAGGCGTCAATGGACAACTTAATTTAGCACAAAAATCTCTACTCATATAGCTTCTATCCGCACCCGAATCAAATAAAACGTAAGCAGATTTATTGTCAATAAGAAACGTACCCGTAACAAGCTCCGGGTCTTCCTATGCCTCTGCCGTATTAATATTGAAAACTCTTCCGCGGCCTTGTCCATTCGTGTTCTCCTGGTTCGGGCAATTTCTAATAATGTGGCCCGGTTTTCCACATTTATAACAAACTACATTGGCATAACTTGCTCCGACACTACTTGCTCCGCCATTACTCGTTCCGACACTATTTGTTCCTTTCGTTCTATTAACCCCTGGTCCGTAGACCTCACACTTCGCCGCGCTATGACCATTTCTTTTACACTTGTTGCAAAATTTGGTGCAGAACCCCGAGTGATACTTTTCACACCTTTGGCATAGCTGCTTCTGATTGTTGTTGTTGTTGCGGTTATTATTGTTGTTGGGATGATTGTTGTTGTAGTTGTTGTTGTTGTTGTTGTTGTTGTTGTTGTTGTTGTTGTTGTTGTTGTTGTTGTTGTTGTTGTTGTTGTTGTTGTTGTTGTTGGGCCGTTTGTTGTAGTTGCGATTGATGTTGCGATTGTTGAGATAATTGTTGCGATTATTGTTGTAATTGCTGTTGTTGTTGTATTGGTGATTCTTATCACCGTTTTCCTCCGACTTTCTTTTGACTTGCTTCACATTGGCCTCTTCAGCAGTCTGTTCTTTAATTCTTTCTTCAATCTGGTTCACTAGTTTGTGAGCCATTCTACATGCCTGTTGTATGGAGGCGGGCTCGTGTGAACTTATATCTTCTTGGATTCTTTCCGGTAATCCTTTCACAAACGCGTCGATCTTCTCTTCCTCATCTTCGAATGCTCCCGGATACAATAGGCACAATTCTGTGAATCGTCTTTCGTACGTGGTAATATCAAATCCTTGGGTTCGTAACCCTCTAAGTTCTGTCTTGAGCTTATTGACCTCGGTTCTGGGATGGTACTTCTCGTTCATCAAGTGCTTGAATGCTGACCACGGTAGTGCGTACGCATCGTCTTGTCCCACTTGCTCTAGATACTTATTCCACCATGTTAACGCAGAACCTGTGAAGGTATATGTAGCGTACTTTACTTTGTCCTCTTCAGTACACTTACTTATGGCAAACACCGATTCGACCTTCTCGGTCCACCGTTTCAATCCGATCGGTTCTTCGGTTCCATCAAATTCCAAAGGTTTGCAGGCAGTGAATTCTTTGTAGGTGCATCCTACACGATTTCCTGTATTGCTAGATCCAAGGTTATTGTTGGTATGTAGCGCAGCCTGTACTGCGGCTATGTTTGAAGCTAGAAAAGTACGGAATTCCTCTTCATTCATATTCACGGTGTGTCGAGTAGTCGGTGCCATTTCCTTCAAAATAGTCAAATGGAACAAGTTAATCATACAGAATATTAAGAGTAGTTAATAGTATTTCGTAACATAATATGAACTCATTTATAAAAGCTTTTTCTTCATATTAGCGTTTTATAAGTTTAAATTCGGGTAGTACCTACCCGTTAAGTTCATACTTAGTAGCTAATATACAATTCAACTACTACAATTCTATATGAAAAACTGATTATAATAATATTTCGCGTTCAAACTTTTATACAATATTTTACAAACTTACAATACCGCTTATTTTACATAAAGCATGAAATATAGCACACAATAACTTTGATACAAGATAGTTGTGAAGATAATTCTAGCTAGTACACAAGTCGTTCAGCAAAGACAATAAATACACGTAATTCATACGTCCAGAAACAAGTCATGCATTCTGGTTTTACTAGGACTACTTCCCATCCTTGGTCTTGTGGAACATAACCGTTATGGCCGTTGATAAGACAGCGTGTTGTAACGTCGTCAAAGGGACGAGGGTTACGTAATGTCCAACAGTCCCGTAACAATCTAAAAACCTCATTTCTTACCCCAATTACCGACTCCGTCACTTGTGGGAACGTTTTGTTTAATAGTTGTAGGCCGATGTTCTTATTCTCACTTTGGTGAGAAGCGAACATTACTAATCCGTAAGCATAACATGCTTCTTTATGTTGCATGTTAGTCGCTTTTTCTAAATCACGAAGTCCAATATTCGGATATATTGAGTCAAAATAATTTCTTAACCCATTGCGTAAAATAGCATTTGGGTTCCCCGCAATATATGCGTCAAAGTAAACACATCGTAACTTATGGATTTCCCAATGTGATATCCCCCATCTTTCGAACAAAAGCCTTTTATAAACCAAGGCATTCTTGGAACGTTCTTCGAATGTCTTACAAACTGATCTCGCCTTAAATAGTTGTGCCGAAGAATTCTGACCGACTCTAGACAAGATTTCATCAATCATGTCTCCGGGTAGGTCTCTTAAAATATTGGGTTGTCTATCCATTTTGTGTTTTTATACTGTAAAATAGACAAGAGTTAGATTCATAAAAAAAATACTTATTAATACAAGCAATTTTTACATATATCATAAAGCATAAGCATACTATATTACATATATTACACCACACGAATACAACTATCTTATTCCGACTCGCTTGTTTCTTCTTCTTCTTCGGTTTTGGTTCATTTTGCCAAGTTTCTAGGGATATATGATGTTCCCCTAATACGAGCCGTCGTTTTCCACATTGATTTAGAAAAACCTGGTGGTTTAGAGGTTCCCGGGTCATTGTTACAACTTAAGGACTTCGGGGGTTGACGATACATATAAAGTTCATCAGGGTTGGAATTAGATTTCTCTATTTTTATACCCTTTCCCTTATTATTTTCTTTTGCCTTTTTAAATTCAGTTGGGGTAATTTCTATAACATCATCGGAATTCTCGTCAGAATCCGATTCATCGGAGAATTGGTAATCCTCCCAATATTTTGCTTCCTTAGCGGGAACACCATTGACCATAATTAACCTTGGTCGGTTGGTTGAGGATTTTTTTTTACTTAACCGTTTTATTATTTCCCCCACCGGTTCTATTTCTTCATCCGGTTCCGATTCTTCTTCCGGTTCCGATTCTTCTTCTGGTTCCGACTCTTCTTCCGGTTCCTCTTCGGGAACTTGTGAATCAGTCCACGAATCATTCCAATTTACATTTGACTCTTCATTATTATTAGGTGAGTTAATGGGACTTGTTCTAGAGGTAGACATCTATCACATAATATCAAACGCGTTAAGAGATTAATATATCACATAATATTCACATGTTAAAAATATATAGTTTTCAACAAAATTTGTTAAGCAATCATTTTTCAAGTAAACACGGTCGAAGTCCAGACTCACTAATGCATCCTAACAAACTCGATAAGACACACTAATGCAATATTCTGGTTCTCTAAGACCAACGCTCGGATACCAACTGAAATGTCCCGTTCTTATTGATTAAAAACGTTCCATATTAATTGATTTCGTTGCGAGGTTTTGACCTCTATATGAGACGTTTTTTAAAGACTGCATTCATTTTTAAAACAAACCATAACCTTTATTTCATAAATAAAGGTTTAAAAAGCTTTACTTAGATTATCAAATAATGATAATCTAAAATATCCTGTTTACACACGACCATTACATAATGGTTTACAATACAAATATGTTACATCGAAATCAGTTTCTTGAATGCAGTTTTTACACAGTATCATACAAACATGGACTCCAAATCTTGTCCTTATTTTAGTATGCAACAGCGGAAGCTCTTAGTATTCACCTGAGAATAAACATGCTTTAAACGTCAACAAAAATGTTGGTGAGTTATAGGTTTAACCTATATATATCAAATTGTAACAATAGACCACAAGATTTCATATTTCAATACACATCCCATACATAGAGATAAAAAATCATTCATATGGTGAACACCTGGTAACCGACATTAACAAGATGCATATATAAGAATATCCCCATCATTCCGGGACACCCTTCGGATATGATATAAATTTCGAAGTACTAAAGCATCCGGTACTTTGGATGGGGTTTGTTAAGCCCAATAGATCTATCTTTAGGATTCGCGTCAATTAGGGTGTCTGTTCCCTAATTCTTAGATTACCAGACTTAATAAAAAGGGGCATATTCGATTTCGATAATTCAACCATAGAATGTAGTTTCACGTACTTGTGTCTATTTTGTAAATCATTTATAAAACCTGCATGTATTCTCATCCCAAAAATATTAGATTTTAAAAGTGGGACTATAACTCACTTTCACAGATTTTTACTTCGTCGAGAAGTAAGACTTGGCCACTGTTGATTCACGAACCTATAACAATATATACATGTATATTAAAGTATGTTCAAAATATATTTACAACACTTTTAATATATTTTGATGTTTTAAGTTTATTAAGTCAGCTGTCCTCGTTAGTAACCTACAACTAGTTGTCCACAGTTAGATGTACAGAAATAAATCGATAAATATTATCTTGAATCAATCCACGACCCAGTGTATACGTATCTCAGTATTGATCACAACTCAAACTATATATATTTTGGAATCAACCTCAACCCTGTATAGCTAACTCCAACATTCACATATAGAGTGTCTATGGTTGTTCCGAAATATATATAGATGTGTCGACATGATAGGTCGAAATATTGTATACGTGTCTATGGTATCTCAAGATTACATAATATACAATACAAGTTGATTAAGTTATGGTTGGAATAGATTTGTTACTAATTTTCACGTAGCTAAAATGAGAAAAATTATCCAATCTTGTTTTACCCATAACTTCTTCATTTTAAATCCGTTTTGAGTGAATCAAATTGCTATGGTTTCATATTGAACTCTATTTTATGAATCTAAACAGAAAAAGTATAGGTTTATAGTCGGAAAAATAAGTTACAAGTCGTTTTTGTAAAGGTAGTCATTTCAGTCGAAAGAACGACGTCTAGATGACCATTTTAGAAAACATACTTCCACTTTGAGTTTAACCATAATTTTTGGATATAGTTTCATGTTCATAATAAAAATCATTTTCTCAGAATAACAACTTTTAAATCAAAGTTTATCATAGTTTTTAATTAACTAACCCAAAACAGCCCGCGGTGTTACTACGACGGCGTAAATCCGGTTTTACGGTGTTTTTCGTGTTTCCAGGTTTTAAATCATTAAGTTAGCATATCAAATAGATATAGAACATGTGTTTAGTTAATTTTAAAAGTCAAGTTAGAAGGATTAACTTTTGTTTGCGAACAAGTTTAGAATTAACTAAACTATGTTCTAGTGATTACGAGTTTAAACCTTCGAATAAGATAGTTTTATATATATGAATCGAATGATTTTATGAACATCATTACTACCTCAAGTTTAGTAGATAAACCTACTGGAAGTGACAAGAAATGATCTAGCTTTAAAGGATCTTGGATGGCTTGAAAGTTCTTGAAGTAGGATCATGACACAAAAACAAGTTCAAGTAAGATTTTTACTCGAATTAAGATAGTTTATAGTTATAGAAATTGAATCAAAGTTTGAATATGAATATTAATTTGAATAAGAAAGATAACCTACTGTATATAACAAAGGTTTCTTGATCTTAGATGATTACTTGGAATGGATTAGAAAGCTTGGAAGTAAATTAGTAAACTTGAAGGGATTTTTGAAGTGTTCTTGAAGTGTTCTTCCTATGATGATTATAGCTTGATTCTTGAAGTGATTTTTGATGAATATGATGATTAACTACTGGAAAAATACGTTCATAATAGTGTGTGTGTGTTGAGAGAGAATTAGAAAGAGAATTGGAAGTGAAATGGAGTGAATGATGAGTGGTAATTGGTGAGTGGTGAGTGGGGTTAAAAGGAGTTCTAGTTAGTTGACTAGCTCATGGTAGAAGTTAAAATTGATTAGTCATACATGACATAATCAAGAGTGGAATCTCATGCTAGTTCCTATTGGTATATACCCATAGTAAGTACGTTTTGAAGCTGTGTATAATACGGGTAAGAATACGACTAGAATTCTTGATGAAAGAAAAGAATGGGAAAGTAACTGTAACTATTTTCATTAAGTATGAGTGTTTTGATATATGTATTGAAGTCTTCCAAAAGTATTTTAATACATCTAAATACACTACATGTATATACATTTTAACTGAGTCGTTAAGTCATCGTTAGTCGTTACATGTAAGTGTTGTTTTGAAACCTTTAAGTTAACGATCTCAATTAATGTTGTTAACCCATTGTTTATTATATCTAATGAGATGTTAAATTATTATATTATCATGATATTATGATATATTAATATATCTTAATATGATATATATACATTTAAATGTCGTTACAACGATAATCGTTACATATATGTCTCGTTTCGAAATCCTTAAGTTAGTAGTCTTGTTTATATGTATATAACTCATTGTTAATATACTTATGGAGATACTTACTTATCATAACCTCATGTTAACCATATGTATATCCATATATATATATCGTCATGTCGTTTTTACAAGTTTTAACGTTCGTGAATCGCCGGTCAACTTGGGTGGTCAATTGTCTATATGAAACATATTTCAATTAATCAAGTCTTAACAAGTTTGATTGCTTAACATGTTGGAAACATTTAATCATGTAAATATCAATCTCAATTAATATATATAAACATGGAAAAGTTCGGGTCACTACATTAGCACCTCTATCTCTAGAAATTCGAATGCCAAGAATCTGTTTTGCTGGCCCCAAGTCTTTCATAGCAAAAGACTTGCTCAATTCTCGCTTCAACTGCGCAATTCTTTTAATATTTTTACCAACAATCAACATATCATCAACGTATAACAACAATATGATGAAATCATCATCACCAAACCTCTGAAAGAAAATATAATGATCTGAAGTTGTCTTTTGGTAGCCTTGCTTTCCTATAACCGACTCAAACTTCTTATACCACTGTCTCGGTGCTTGCTTCAACCCATATAAACTTTTCTGAAGTCTACAAACATAATTTTCTTTACCCTTAACCCGAAAACCTTCAGGTTGCATCATGTAGATTTCCTTATCCAAATCACCGTGAAGAAAAACAGTCTTGACATCCATCTGTTCAACCTCAAGATCAAGACTAGCAGCTAATCCAAGAACCACTCGAATAGATCCCATCTTCACAACCGGTGAGAAAATCTCATCAAAATCAATACCCTTTTTCTGGCTGAATCCTTTAACGACTAACCTAGCTTTGTACCTTGGTTGTGAAGTAAGCTCATCTGTCTTCACTTTGAATACCCATTTGTTTCTCAAAGCTCTCTTGCCTTTAGGTAACTTCACCAGCTCATAAGTATTGTTCTCATGCAAGGAATTCATCTCATCTTGCATAGCTTCACCCCACTCTTTCTTATGCTCATCTTTCATTGCTTCTGAATAACATTCTGGCTCTCCCCCATCAGTAACTAATACATACTCATCAGCAGAATATCTAACAGAAGGATGACGGTCTCGGGTAGACCGCCTAAGTGGGACAAATGGGGGCACATCTGGTACTGGAATCTCTACCTGATCCGGAGCATAATCATCGTCAGTACCATGTTCATCATTATGAACATCATCTCCAACATGTTGTGGAGTAACTGGATCCAAATCAACAAGATCAGCACTAGGTTGAGGAACTGAATCTGTCTTATCAACATCTTTTAACATCTGATCTTCTGTAAATACAACATCTCGGCTTCGTACGAGTTTCTTCTGAACTGGATCATATAACCTGTACCCAAAATCATCTTCACCATAGCCGAGGAATACACATGGCTTAGTCTTCATATCAAGCTTTGACCTCTCATCTTTGGGAACATGAACAAAAGCTTTACATCCAAAAACTCGTAAATAACGGTAAGAAACATCTTTGCCGCTCCAAACCTTGTTAGGAACATCAAAATGCAAAGGAACACAAGGGGTTAGATTAATAATATGAACTGCCGTATTTAAAGCCTCACCCCAAAAGGAATCGGACAACCCTGCATGTGAAAGCAAACATCTAACTCTCTCAACCAAAGTTCTGTTCATTCTCTCTGCTAAGCCATTCAACTGAGGTGTCTTTGGTGGAGTCTTTTGAAGCCGAATACCATTCTCCTTACAATAAGCATCAAATCTGCCAATGTATTCACCGCCATTATCAGTCCGAATACACTTGAGTTTCTTCCCCGTTTGCCTTTCAACTATTGTATGAAATTCCTTAAACTTTTCAAATACTTGATCCTTTGACTTTAAGGTATAAACCCACACCTTCCTGGAATGATCATCGATGAATGTAACAAAGTAGGAACATCCACCAAGTGTCCTAGTCTTCATAGGCCTACAAACATCCAAATGAACTAGATCAAGTATGTTCTCCATTCGAAAAGGAGAATGACTCTTAAACGCAACTCTGGTCTGTTTCCCTGCCAAACAGTGAGAACACTTACTCAAATCAATACCACTAACACCCGACAACACATTCTTCTTGAACAAGATAGACATCCCCTTTTCACTCATGTGGCCAAGTCTTTTATGCCACAACTCAGTAGAATCAACATTGTCCACTGCGTTAACAATGTTCTGGATGATCTTCGGACGCGTGATGTATAATCTTGAGTCTTTCTTGCCTCTTCCCACTATCATAGAACCAAGAGTTAGTTTCCAAATACCATTACCAAAACCGTTATAATAACCATCATCATCAAGAATGCCTGTTGAAATAACATTAAGTCTCATATCCGGAACATGTTTTACATTATGCAAAACTAATTCCATTCCCGTGTCAAATTTCAAACAAACATCTCCAATACCAACGATCTTTGATAACCCGGCATTACCCATCCTAGCAAATCCATAGTCACCTGGAGTGTAAGATGAGAAGTGATCTCTACAAATTGCAACATGACATGTAGTACCACTATCAACAATCCAACTCGTGTCATCATGAGTAAGATTGATCATATCATAATCAATACAAACAAAGAACTCATCTGTGATAGCGTTAACTTCAACCTTATCATCATCACCACCATCACTTTTCTTTTGTTTATTCTTGTCATATGCCTTTTTCTTCTCATTCTTCAACTTTGGACAATACCACTTTGTCTGCCCCTTTTCATGACAATTATAACACTCAACGTTAGCAAATTTGCCTTTGCGTGAGCTGCTACGATGATTGCCTCTTTTACCCTGACCTCTACTATGACTTCTCCCCCACGTTTCTGTGACCAAGATATCTGACTGTGAAGAGGAACCTTGTGACTTTCTTCTCATCTCTTCATTCAAAATACTACCCTTAGCCAATTCCATGGTGATAGTACCATTCGGTGCAGAGTTGGACAAAGATGTCCTAAAATTCTCCCAAGAGTCCGGTAATGTACCAAGTAACCAGAGACCCTGAATCTCATCCTCAAACTTGATACCCATACCTGCAAGCTGATTTATAATACCCTGATATGCATTTAGGTGATCTGTAATAGGAGTCCCATCATGATACTTCAAAGCCATCATCTGCTTAATTAAGAACAACTTGTTATTCCCAGTCTTTCGTTCATATAACTGCTCAAGCTTTTTCCATAAGGCTTTAGCATCAGTCTCCCCAGTAATATGATTCACAACATTATCATCAACCCACTGCCGAATATACCCACATACTTGTCTATGCAAAATTTTCCATTGAGCATCAGATTTTTCCTCAGGTTTATCCTCAGTAAAAACAGGCAAATAATAATCTTTCACATAAAGAAGATCCTCCATTTTACCTTTCCAAACATGATAATTTGAACCATTTAAACTAATCATTTTACTTGTATTAGCTTCCATCTTTCACACAAGTCAAATCAAATAACCTAGCTCTAGATACCAATTTGATAGGAAATGGTCACAACGGGCAATCTACAAAACGGAAACAAACATCCGTTTGACAAGCATTTCCCGACCCATATGAACCTGTGAGAAAACTAACAAATAAGGTATACCACAATCACCACAAATCAGCCCCAATTCTGTCCCAAATCAGCAAATACAAAATAATTGAGCACACACAATACACACGAGACTTTTTACGTGGAAAACCTCTCAAAATCGAGAGTAAAAATCACGGGACTCGTAAGCCACTTAATGTTCCACTATCATCAACAAGAGAGCAATACAATAATCCTCCTCTAGATCAACTAGAGGTATACAACATCATCATACTCTTGAGCAACAATAATCAACAAGTATATGAAGAAATTAAAGACAAAAGATGAAAGATTCACCCAATAAACTGCTCTCTGTTCCAGCAGTAAAATCACGACCTACGGACCTTATTAGACGAATTCAACGGTTGAAAATGTTGGCACTGATGTCAGGAAGACACAGCCCAAAAATTGAGAAGATTCAACGGTCGGATCTCCGGGGATCGTCGATTTTCTGAACTGCTGTACACTGTAGACGGAAATTGGAATATTTCACTCTTTTTCTTGATCTCACACTCTGATCTCTCTTGCACTCTCTAGTGAATAACAGCTGCACTTGTTTGAATTAACATGCCTCTGATGGTTGACCAAGTCAAAACAACCATTGGGCCAAATTTTGTTGGGCTTGGATAACTTTCACATAAATGGAAACAATTAAAAAACCCAACATCAGTTATGTGTGATTTTAATTCTAGGCCTATTTGTGCATTGGAAAGTAACGTGGTCGAAGGTTATCGATGAAGAGATGGCATTATACTAACGAAAGAAGGAAACCGAAGTATAGATACACATGTAATAGAGGTAAAAATGTTTTAGGTGGTCAGCCAATAGGACCCGGCCCATTGTACTTTTAAGTAATATACGATACATTCAACCCAAAAGTTTGATATTAACGAAGACAACCAAGCACGTTGACACCTCTAATACATAACACTTACTCGAGGAGTCCCTGGAACAGTATGCTTGACAATAAATTCATTAAAATTACTAACTCAATAATGTATGCTTCATCCTCACGTAAGAATTAACAAGATGAATTCTCTGTAGAAATAGTATTAGTGATATTAGTATATTGCTAATGTAATCAGCAGGTAGAATTTTCAAATGTGGCAACTTCAGCCTGTGTATTTTGATAGAGTCACAGTACCTGATTTGGGAGGCATAAATGCATAATGGATTTGCAGCGGAGGCATAAAGCAGACCAAGTCCTCGAGAGAGCTGCATTCAAAATTCAATTTTACATCAGAATCTCTATTTGTCAAGGTTGTAAAAGTCGCGAGTCGGGGACGCATCGGTCGTGAGAGCTGCATTCAACGTTGACTTTATTAATAATTTCTTAAATATATATTTATATATGTATAAAATAGTAAATTTTGTACCATAAATTTATTAAATAAGAACTTGAATTTAAATACAATCAAACTTCAAACTCAATTAATGTTACCGAGTACATAATCAGTAAGGACACAGAGAAAAGAGCGGCCCAAAAAATGAATACAAACCCTAATTTTAAAACATATCACATCTTGACGAAAATTTGACTGATTTTGACCGTTTTGACCAACTTTGACCGTCTTTGACAGACTTTGACCGAACTTTTAGCTTTGACCGTCTTTTGAGTCGTTTTCAGAAAAAACGGGACGGAGAACCCAAAAAACCGACGCATCGGCCGACGCGTCGGTCAAGTCGGTCGACTTTTACAACACTGCTATTTGTAGAATACATAAATCATTCAGGTATAAAACCATTATTTATTTACTTTTAGTAAACTCCACTATTCTAAATAATTACCCAAAAAACTAAAGTTAAGGTACCTTTATGGCCTTATATATGAACAACAATAAAAGATAATAAACGATTTGTGCAGATTAATCCGCCGGTTCAGCCAAGAGTAAAGACCATTCGCTCAGATAAATATCTGTTTACTGTATCCATAGCTCTTACATATCTATGCCATTGTATTTCCATGTAGCTACTTTCTTTAGGCCCCAAAGCTTCTTGTGAATTCTTTAAAATGCAAAAAGAACAAATAATATCAACTAATGTATGACTGGAATATCAGAAGCAAAAAAGATGCTGGTTATAGCTTCACAAGTTCATATCGAGATAGGGAGATGTATTGAATATGAGTGTTATTTAGCCCTAACTCACCCATTCGACCCGTAATAAAATTATATGGATATATATAATTAGTGTTATATTCCATATTGTTCAATTAACTTATATACAAACTGAGTTTGAATACAAACATACCTTCTCGTCCAAGATGCCGTGTTACATAATCAAGAACTGCTTCTCCCTTTCGTAAACCTTCTGATTCCACATACGGGAATACTTTCAACTTAGTTGCAAGCTTGATTTCTAAGAATGTTATATAAACAATGTTAATAAGATTTGCTAAATAGTATGCTCAGTGCTATTATTTGTAGCCACATTTGAAGCAACTTGACCGTATGTATCAGAATCAGCACTGCAGTTACACTAAAACCCAACATGTTAACTCCTTTTTACTACATGTGACATGATGGGTGGGTCAAAATTTCCATCTCTAGTTCCAACAATTGCCAACATGTTTTATTTATATTAATCCAACTAAATTAAAAATTAAGTAAAAAGAAGGTTACAAAAGACCTCATACGGTACAGCTATTGTTGCAGTTTCAAGAAATGATGTTGTTGTTGGATCAAAAGACGATGTGGTGGTTTCAGAAGCCCTAAAACACACAAAATTATGTATATAGTCATGTTGGTGCAGATATACAAGACATTGAAACACATTGAAGCATTAATTGTTATATAAGCATCCAGATGTTTAAAAAAAACCTTAAGAAGCACACAAATATTTTCCAACATGTTGGTAGATCATTTTTTAACCTGTACACAAAATATGACACACACAAATATTTTCCAACATGTCAATCTTCACATGTTGGTAGATCATTTTTTTAACCTGTACACAAAATATGACACTCTAAATGAGATAAAATGAGTAATATATCGTTTCATCAACTTTGAGTGGAGTTGCTAACTTAGTCATGATCAAAGCCTCTAACTAAAATGACCGAAAATAATACCTAGAATTTGTAAGCATTACATAAAAGGAAAATGAAATAATGCTCATATCCAAGTCTTCACCCATGTACCATTTATTTAAAATAAAAAAAAATCAAAGGACAAACATACACTCAATTATTTCGGAGAATACAAACACCTTCTGGTCAATCCAACAATGTGCTCCTTAATCATCCATTTAAAGCCTCTGCAAAACGACATGTACAATTAAACCAAGCATCACACTTAAAGATATTGAATGGCTGTCTACAACAATCAACGTACCATGAATATATGATTTATTTGTTACCACTTATAAACAGAGAACATCAAGTAATACTCTGAACTAAACTAAGCATATTTTAGCATGAACGTTTACAATGTTGGTTAAGTTTGAGTGGCATTTGATGATTGTGTAATTAAAGAAAGGAACATAAGTTTTTTTAAAGACTGGAACATAGATATTTGAAATAGCCATTCAAGGAAATGGGTCAAGAATATCACTCTAAGCAAGGATCCATATAGAAGAGAATGATGAATGTTGCCTCTACATGAGTCTTTGATTGGTCAAAGCCGCAGGTGAAGAAAAGAAATGAAATGCTTACAAACATATGATATCAATTAGAAAAAGGAACAACTAATGATGCCAGTATTTATCTGATTATATGAACTCAACATTGAATATAGATAAATTAAGCGCTCAGCACCTTAATGAAAACTTTAGATTGTGATTTGTTTTACAGCAAGTAAATGAACCCACAAAAGCAAATGGATAAAGCCTTGTATTTCATACTTTAAATGATGAAACATGATTTGAATCTTTGAATCCAACAGATTTGACACACACAAAGGCGTAATAGTGAATCAAAGTCTCTAGTGAATATGAAAATGCTTTTTGGGATTGATTTAGTCAAACCACAACAAGATTTGTGTAATTAGATCAACACCTTGAGCTATTATTAACCTTTTGCAAGGATTTAGGCATGAAGCACAGAGAGAGTCGGACAGGGTTACCAGATCTGAGTGATAAACAAATGAGAGGCTTAACCTAAAATGAAGAACATAAGACAATATATACCCCTGCTGTTAAGTCAACCGTACGAGTCAAGTCTCACTCATACGAGTGAACTCACTTAGTCGTGCGGTTGATCACTCACTCGTGTAAGTGTCATCAGATTAGGTTTTGGACTCAGCTCAGCACAACCGTGCGTATTATCCTATCATCCGTATGAGTGAGGCTTCAATCATACGTCTGACTGAGTCTAATATACTCAAACTTCCATATCTTGTTCGTGCAGTACCTATAAATACATGTAAACTTTAATAGGATAATAACGAGCAATCATGGTAACCCAATAACTGAAGTACTGATCATAAACGTGTGGTAGATGTCTAGGGACTCATGCAAAATGAACTAACAACTCCCCCTAGGACCTAAAACATCTATTACAAAAAGTTAACGTTCATGAAATATAACAGTTCAAAAGTAACATCGGTTTAAACATACTTACAGTCCCAAATTCTCTCTCTCACACGTGAACAAACAAACAAACTATAAACAAGCAACACAATATCAGACAAATGTTTCAGTTGGCTTGAACTTGATTTGAGATTTGAGCATCACTTTCTCTGGTAAGGAGGGCATGGTAGATATCGATTACCCGCTGATATTTCATAGCTCCTCCCTTTTGTCTTCCCTGAAGGTTATGTGATGGAGGTGAAGAACATTCACATCAAATCTCTATAAGTTTCTTAGCCACATAGGATCCAAGATCCTAACATCGTCAAACTGTATGCTTCCATCTTCCTTCTCAATTGTAGTAAGGATCACTGCTTCTTCTGACAACTCATCATAAAACCACCACCTGAAGTTTTTGCAAATATCCTTGGGCATGGACATCAATGGAGATTGTTTCATATACTTTGTTGTGCCGAACTTAACAACACGCACTGGTCCACCTTTAGATTTTTGCTTTGTCGGGTGCATAGAGAACCTAGCAGCTGTTGATTTAAAGATATCCCATTTCCCTGTCTTGTACTCAATCCTGAGTTTCCTTTGAAACCACCTAGACAGATCACTATCTTCAGCATTCAACATCATCAGCTTAGCAAGTTGCATAATCTCGAAGTAAGGTAAAGTCTTAAAGTGACTTGGACGTGCCATGTAGTCAACTCCTCCTTCCCTCTTAATCGCAAAACAATTTATCTCCTTGAAATAACCCCAACTTAAGATCTTACCCTTTGCATACTTCTTGGTTCGCTTCCCTTTCTCATAGAAACTGATAAACTTTGGCTCGGATTCTGGCTTATTGACCTGATTTGGATTCACGATATTCTGTTTCCACCAACTCTGTCGGATCTCATCTTCTTCCACATTCCGACACACCTTAATCCTTTCATCACGGTCAAACCATCGATTAATCTCTTCCCATCCCTCGGCTGTAGCTTGTTCGGCTCGAATTTTCTTTCTTTTCTTCTCATTCTCCTTCTTCTCTTTCTCATCGTGCAGTTTCTTATGTCAGATGCTTCGGTTTTTCTCTAACAACTTATCAAATTCCTTCATTTCCCTATTGTACACCTTCCTCGCCTTTTCAAATTCATTCAAATTCATTGTTTTCACTTCACTACTCAAATTAAAAAAGTCACTTAAGGTATTGAGTGACGGATTTGAGTATGGCTTGAGCGAAGGTATCACAACCTCAACTTCCTGCTCTTCTTCTGTTTCTGTTTCAATTTCATCCTCGGATTCAACAATCACTTCCTCTTTCAAAATTTCTTCCTCAACAAACCCTGGGTCTTTTTCATCTTCAAAACTATTATCCACATCACTCAAATCGATATTTTGGATTGACTCGGGAGGTATTTCATCAACTAGCTCTTCTTGTGGAGCTTTGTTTTCAGCTTCAACTGCTTCTGCATTCACTGTATCATAGTCATTATCGTATGCCAGAGCAGCAAGCTGTTCAGTTGAGAAATCACTTGGTGGAAGATCCCCCTTTTATGCATCATTAAAAACATCCGAATAGTTCATATAATATTCAGAGGTAAACACCTCACCATATTCATTGAAGCTTTGAATAGGTAGAACTAACAGATAATCAAAAGAGGGTCTTTCAGTTCCACCATCAGCATGCTCATCATCTCCTTCATCATCTCCACTCAAATCAGAGTAATCGTGTTCTTCTCCATCAGTAATCAATTTGGTTTTCCCCAAAGTTAGTTGTTTGACTCGGTCATTCATCGCTTTCATCTCGATTTCATGTTTGTTTTGAATTTCAACCAGCTGTTTGCTCAACAACTTCATCTTCTCCCTTTGAGAGTTCACACGCTTCCATAACTTCTTGTTGTCTTTCTCCAACAGTTCAATTTTAACAGCACTTGCCTTCTTCTCCTCAACAGCTTGATTTTCAAGATTGTTCATTTTAGTAACCAATGGCATTAATAGACTCTATTGTACTTTAAATTCAGATTGAGTAACTTGGGATGCTATAGCAGCAGCTCTAGCATATCTCCTGAAACCTGTAGGTTAACGTTGAGTTTGGTGTCGAGAACCCCCATGAGAGGATCGTTTTGGTGAGTTATTGTGATGCTTTGTTCTTCTCTCTTTCTTTTAAGGTCGCTCAGAAGACATCGGTTCCTTTCCCTTTCTCTTTTGAACCAGCTCAGTATCTTCCTCAGTAGCTTCATCATCATCGTTGTCATCACCTTGATCAACTCCCTGAGTTTAACCTACATTTCTTTGGTTATCACCTTCTTCTTCTTCTTCTTCTTCTTCATCGGTCACCTCATAGTTAGAATCAGAATTTTCATATCTCCAGTCATTCCCTGGTGGACACCTATAGTTTTCCTTCTTCAAATGACAGACAAGTTCCCTTTTAAAGTATGGTTTAAGATCATCATTTCTGGTCTGCATCATTCTCTTAAAAGTCACAACATTCATTGAAGCCAGTGGAATAACATCAGATTCAATCTTAGGTAGACTAGGTGTAACATCATTGATGATTAGCTGAAGAAATATCGCATATATGAGGTATTTTTGAGTCGTGCTGAAGTGGTTAGCCTTGAAATAATGAAAAACAAATCCTGAGAAATCATAAGGAGCTTTCAGGACAAGAGCAACAAACATGCTCTGCATCTTCTCGTTGAACTTGTCAAAACCAACTTTTCTACCTCTAAGGCAATATATTAAAACATGTGCCAAATAATGATATTGTAGTGGTAGAAGTGTCTTCATCAACTCGGAATTACCAATCAATGCACCGAAATATCCACATCTCTTAAAGCAACCGTGGATTCTATCTCTGTTTAGTGACATCCAAGAACAGTTCTCATCATTGAACCCCAAAATTCTCCTGATCACAGACTTAGAGACAACAATCTCGTTCCCTTGAACGGTACTGATCAACTTAGCTTCATCACCAGATACATCAAATTGCACATTCTTCCAGAATTCTCTCTGATTGCTGTAATAAGCTATACACGGTGTAGAGATGGCTGTGTGAATCCTTGATCTCCTGAGAAACTTGATAACTTCATTGAAATGACCTCCTTTCTCCAGATTAGTATTGTAAAGAGCAATCTGGTTGTTCTGTTCTCCCATCTCCAGTAGATTAGATAAATCAACGATTTCAGGTTGAGCAACCTGTTGGATTACAGGTGGGTTAGGTACTTACTCCCCCTGGATTTTTGGATTTCCTTGAGCTGCTGCCATGAATCTTAACAGTTTGAATTTAACAATAAGTTAGAAACATAAACCAGAATAATAGGATATCATAAACAATTACATCAAAGTGTCATATATCAATACAGGACAAACCGTGCTAGTGACAGACTCACACGTGTAACTAAAAGATCATTCGTGCGGTTCACGAAGTCACTCGTGTCACTGTTGACACATTTAAGCAAAGACACATGTTTCAGACAAGGTACACGGTTGGGGCAATACTCAAACGAGTGAGGGTCAACCGTGTGGTGACTCGTGCGGTTAAACACACGTGTCAGCTCAAGTATACGAGCAAGCAACAAAATAAATACTAACTTAGTTCATACGAGTGAGCTCAAGTATTTACACGATTGAGCTTCAACCATGCACTGACTCGTGCGAGTCATGTCTCACGCGTGCGAGTGAAGATCACTCGTGCATATCTGAACGAAATAACATTAAATGCACTTTTCAAATTTTTGAGATCTCATGTTTGAGTGTTATAGTGCCCGATTCTTATCACAATAGCATGTATAGCATTCGTTAAACATATAACAACAACAAACTTTAAGCGAAACACACCAAAAATTAACAAAATTGAACTTTTAAACCACTAGGGTTTTGGTTTACATAATCAACAAATTAACACACTAAATCTTGATGAAATCTTACCAAAATAGTGGCGATAGAGTCGGCTTAGTGTGCTTAACAAATCCTACGGTGGAAATTAGAAATGGAAACAATCGATTTTTGAGTGAAAAATTGAGTTGTGGAGGGAAACGTGAATGACGATGTTCATCCTCCCCATACTTATACTCTCAAGCTCAACCGTACGGTTAAGTACGCGTTTCACATTCCAACTGTGCGACTCACCTGCCACTCGTGCATTTGGCCTAGAAGTCTAAGAGACTACCCTAAGGTTTGGCCATCCGTACGGTTCAACTCTCAATCGTGCAAGTGAGCCACTTTGGCAAAATATATTTTCACAACTTAGGATTTCGACTCATTTAATTAAACTTAAAAGCAAACTAGAACCTCAATTTTGAGTCAGAAATCAACTAATTCATCAAGGTATGAGCATTAACACTTAGGCAATCCCAACATTTTGACTATTAACATATCTATTTCTCTAAGGACTTTGGTTCACAAAATGTATATCCTACAGTGTAATGTCATCTTAATGTAACTAACTCCCTTAATCATTAAATCCTTCAAATAAACACATGTTACACAAACTTCTATCTCATGGATTGGGTGGTCAGATATATCTTGATCTCAACAAAGTTCTTTCTGACGTCATTGCACTTTCATAGGATAATCAGAAAAAGAATGTAAAAAAAATCTTTATAAATTTTTTGAATGATAATGTCATGCAACTAAAATTATGCAAAAGAAAGACATTCTATCTTGAAATGCAATAACATGCAAAATCAAAATCTTTTTTTTGTTTTATGATAATCAATGCAAAGTATCTAACATAAATATACAACTAAACATATCTGAACATAAATCCACATTCTTTTTGTGAGCAAGATGGTTAGCGATTTAAAAATGGATCTGAACTGACATATTGAATCAACTTCCGTTGTTTATTCCCAATTGTCCAGTCTATGTCTATTATCATGCAATTACTGATATCAATCCTCATTTAACATGACAGACTCTTTCCGGACACTTTGACAATCATGTTGGCATTAATTACTTGAACACTATAGAGCAGTGATTTTTGAGATCACGATGAGTTCATTAATCCTTGATTTTTCCTTCACTTATGATTGTACGTTGTTTTTAGGTTGCCAATTCGTTAATGTAACTTTCCGTTATCTCTATCCATGTACTTCATTCAAATTGAACAGGATGGTTCTCACGGTGTTTTGAATAACCCTGTCAGCCTTTGGCTTCTACCAATGTGTTGACAATCTACAATCTAGTTACCTCGGCATATCTCAGAATGTATTAGATTATCCGAATAGGTGCATGACTTACCACGAGCATTGGTCTACAGTTAAAGCAGACATACCTGATAACCAGTCATCACACGAAATGAATCTCAGGGCCTTTAACTTCTTTATGTTCAAGTTGACATGGAAAACGGAATCAAAAGTTAAACTTTCACTTATATGCATCTTTAAAGTATATCTAGGTAAGTATCTTCCTAACCTATAGCCTTAATGGGTATAACTCTAAATCGCAGACAGCAAGAATCTTGATAATTCGAAGTGAACGTCGTGATTAAACAATTCAAGCTACGCGGGGGCGTCACACTAAAAATGATCTAAGTTCTTTATGAGAACATCATGAATCGGCATTCTTCATACTTTCAAACTTCAGGACTTTATCATCTTGATACGCCAATTATATTTGACTTTGATTTTCTTTGGATTTTTGACTTTTTCCATCATGTTTTTGTTGTACTCATGCTTGAACTCATGTTTCTTTGTTTGGTGCTCAGATCACTCAAAGGTGTTCTCCCTAAAATGCTTGAACGGTCCGCAATAAAGAATCACACTTTTCAACTTTAAGTGAGAAGGGATACTTAGTTCGACATAAACTAATTTTCTCTGTATTTTCGGGGTTTAGTTTAGATTATTAAGTCTTAGGCCCGTGACAACGTGGTATGCACCAGCCAAACAGATAATTCTCAACTCCTTAAATGATCTTTTGAACATCCCAATCATAGCTGTTAGGTTGAATTGGTGTAGCAACGTTTAAATATTTCTTGGGGACATCCAACACCAACCTTTTCTAATGATTATCAATTATGATAGGGGATATCCTCAACCGACTGTTGAGTTCCTCAACAATTATCATTTTATAAAGATTCGGAGATATTTAGGTGACTACCTTCAAACGCTACAGATCGTCCATGACTTCTAATTCTTAGATGATTTTGATTCTTAGTATGATTGTCTGCCAAGAATTCATCAGTCACGTCTATTAGTACATCACATAACAGATAAACATAAACGTTCAAATCAGCCCTTACTAATCAATTATCAATTCTTAGTACAGTAATTTCTTCATCTCCAACAACATATTAACCAAAACAAGCTCATTTTCGGAATTTTCAACTTTTTAGGGTTTTCTGATGAGGCATATTACGCTTTTTAGGTATTTTCTATTGAGACTTATACTCCCCTAAAATACTAAAATATAAAATCTCTTTGTCTTTTAGCATTTTAACAAAAAAAAGGAACAGAAAATAGCTACAGACTAGCATGCAAATATGAAAGAAATCATGCAGAGATATGCAGACAACAAACATAATCATTCAGTACATATAAACATAAACTAATTATCTATATGTCATGCAATCTACATGCAAAATCTAAAAGCTTGATTAAACCTCACAGGCGACATCTGAAATTACTTTATCTTGATCAACAATGCCATTTATCTCTAATAGGAGCAAGAACATAGGTTTATCAAAAGCCTTAGTATAAAGGTCAGCCCTCTGGTCCTTAGTACCTATTCTCTTAACCTCTATTATCTGTTTCTCATGACAGTCTCTAATAAAGTGATATTTAACTCATATGTGCTTAGTCTTAGAATGTTAAATAGGATTCTTAGTGACAGCAATAGCAGCAGTGTAGTGACCCGAACTTTTCCATGTTTATATATATATTAAATGAAATTGATATTTATATGATTAAGTGTTTCCAACATGTTAAGCAATCAAACTTGTTAAGACATGATTATTTGAAATAGGTTTCATATAGACAATTGACCACCCAAGTTGACCGGTGATTCACGAACGTTAATATTTGTAAAAACTATATGATGACATATATATGGATATATATATAGTTAACATGATATTATGATAAGTAAATATATCATTAAGTATATTAACAATGAACTACATATGTAAAAACAAGACTACTAACTTAAGGATTTCGAAACGAGACATACATGTAACGATTATCGTTGTAACAACATTTAAATGTATATATATATATATATATATATCATATTAAGATATATTAATACATCATTATATCATGATAATGTAATGATTTAATATCTCATTAGATATAATAAACAATGGGTTAACAACATTTAACAAGATTGTTAACTTAAAGGTTTCAAAACAACACTTACATGTAACGACTAACGATGACTTAACGACTCAGTTAAAATGTATATACATGTAGTGTTTTAATATGTATTCATACACTTTTGAAAGACTTCAAGAGACTTATCAAAGTACTTCTACTTAACAAAAATGCTTACAATTACATCCTCGTTCATTTTTATCAACAATTCTACTCGTATGCACCTGTATTCGTACTCGTACAATACCTAGCTTCTAAATGTATTTACTATTGGTATATACACTTCAATGATCAGCTCTTAGCAGCCCGTGTGAGTCACCAACACATGTGGGAACCATCATTTAGGAACTAGCATGAATGATTACACAAAATAACAAACTTATGGAGCCTATATGGAGACCCATTTTCACGTGAACTTACACCTACCACAAACACATTTCCATTTCAATTTTTATGCATCAAACTCATCTCTCTCAAGTGTTCTTCCTTTGTTCTAAGTGTTCTTCATCATCTTCAACAAAATCTAGCTCAATCTAGTTCATAAATCCATACATAAACCAAGTTATAAAACAACTACTCAAGAACACACCAACAACACTTCCAAGTTTGCTAGCTTACTTCCAATCTTGCAAATCCACTTTGAGTGATCATCCAACCTCAAAAAATCTTTCTTATTTACTGTGAGATATCTTTCTAATACAAGGTAATACTCATATTCAAACTTTGATTCAATTTCTATAACTTAAACAATCTTATTTCGAGTGAAAATCTTACTTGAACTTGTTTTCGTGTCATGATTCTACTTCAAGAACTTTCAAGCCATCCAAGGATCCTTTGAAGCTAGATCTATTTTTCTCATTTCCAGTAGGTTTATCTACAAAACCTGAGGTAGTAATGATGTTCATAACATCATTCGATTCATATATATAAAGCTACCTTATTCGAAGGTTTAAACTTGTAATCACTAGAACATAGTTTAGTTAATTCTAAACTTGTTCGCAAACAAAAGTTAATCCTTCTAACTTGACTTTTAAAATCAACTAAAAACATGTTCTATATCTATATTATATGCTAACTTAATGATTTAAAACCTGAAAACATGAAAAACACCGTAAAACCGGATATACTCCGTCGTAGTAACACCGCGAGCTGTTTTGGGTTAGTTAATTAAAAACTATGATAAACTTTGATTTAAAAGTTGTTATTCTGGGAAAATTATTTTTCTTATGAACATGAAACTATATCCAAAAATCATGGTTAAACTCAAAGTGGAAGTATGTTTTCCAAAATGATCATCTAGACGTCGTTCTTTCGACTGAAATGACTACCTTTACAAAAACGACTTGTAACCTGTATTTTCGACTATAAACTTATACTTTTTCTGTTTAGATTCATAAACTTAAGTTCAATATGAAACCATAGCAACTTGAATCACTCAAAACAGATTTAAAACGAAGAAGTTATGGGTAAAATAAGATTGGATAATTTTGCTTGTTGTAGCTACGTGAAAATTGGTAACAAATCTATAGTAATCATATCCTAGCTAACTCATATTATATTATACATGTATTCTAATATATTATGTAATATTGGGATACCATAGACACGAATACAGTGTTTTGACATATCATATCGACCCATCTATATATATATTTCGGAACAACCATAAACACTCTATATGCAGTAATGTTGGAGTTAGCTATACAGGGTTGAGGTTGATTCCAAAATATTATATATACTTTGAGTTGTGATCTAGCCTGAGGCTTGTATACACGAGGTCGTGGATTGATTCGAGATAATATATATTGCTTTATTTTCTGTACATCTAACTGTGGACAACTAGTTGTAGGTTACTAACGAGGACAGCTGACTTAATAAACTTAAAATAGTAAAACGTATTAAAAATGTTGTAAATATATTTTGAACATAACTTGATATATATGTACATATTTGTTATAGGTTCGTGAATCGACCAGTGGCCAAGTCTTACTTCCCGACGAAGTAAAAATCTGTGAAAGTGAGTTATAGCCCCACTTTTAAAATCTAATATTTCTGGGATGAGAATACATGCAATTTTATAAATGTTTTACGAAATAGACACAAGTAAATGAAACTACATTATATGGGTGAATGATCGAAGCCGAATATGCCCCTTTTTAGCTTGGTAGCCTAAGAATTTGGGAACAGACCCCCTAATCGACGCGAATACTAAAGATAGATCTATCGGTCCCAACAAGCCCCATTCTGGAATTTGGAATGCTTTAGTACTTCGAAATTATCATGTTCGATGGGTGTCCCGAAATGATGGGGATATTCTATATGCATCTTGTTAATGTCGGTTACCAGGTGTTCACCATATGAATAATTTTTATCTCTATGTATGGGATGTATATTGAAATATGAAATCTTATGGTCTATTATTACGATTTGATAAATATATAGGTTAAACCTATAACTCACTAACATTTTTGTTGACATTTAAAGCATGTTTATTCTCAGGTAATTATTAAGAGCTTCCGCTATTGCATGCTAAAATATGGACCAGATTTGGTGTCAGCATGTTTGTATAATATTTTTTAAAACTGCATTCGAGATTTACTTTGTTGTAACATATTAATATTGTAAACCAATATGTATTGGTAGTGTGTAAGTGTGATATTTTTAGATTATCATTTCTGGATAATCTAGGTGGTGTCCTTTTAACCTTGTCGATAAAAATAAAGGTTATGGTTTGTTTTAAAAACGAATGCAGTCTTTGAAAAATGTCTCATTTAGAGGTCAAAACCTCGCAACGAAATCAATTAATATGGAACGTTTATAATCAATATGAACTGGACATTTCAGTTGGTATCAGAGCATTGGTCTTAGAGAACCAGAAATTTGCATTAGTGTGTCTTATCGAGTTTGTTAGGATACATTAGTGAGTCTGGACTTCGACCGTGTTTTCTTTAAAAACGATTGCTTAACACTTTTGTTGGAAACTATATATTATTAACATGTAAGTATTATGTGATATATTAACCTCTTAATGTATTTGATATTGTGTGATAGATGTCTACCACTAGTACAAATCCCATCGACTCACCTAATAATAATGAAGAGTCGAATATATTTTGGGAAGATTCACAAATTCTCGAAGAAGAACCAGAAGAGGAGGAACCGGAAGAGGAGGAACCGGAAGAAGAGGAACCGGAAGAGGAGGAACCGGAAGAGGAAGAACCAGAAGAAGAAGAGGTTCCAGAGGAGGAAATATTGATACCTATAGTAAATCAATTAAATAAAAGAAAATCCTCAACCAACGGACCAAAGTTAAAAATGGTCAATGGTGTTTCCGCCGAGGAAGCAAAATATTGGGAAGATTACCAATTTTCCGATTAATCGAATCCCGATGAGGATTCCGATGATGTTATAGAAATTACCTCGACCCAATTTAATATAGTAAAAGAAAATAATAAGGGAAAAGGTGTAAAAATAGAGAAACCTGATTCCAATCCCGATGAACTTTATATGTATCGGCAACGTTCGTATTTCCTAAATTGTAACAATAACCCGGGAACCTCTAAACCACCAGGTTTTTCTAAACCATTGTGGAAAACGACAGCTCGTATTAGAGGAACACCATATATCCCTAGAATATTAGGAAAACGAACCAAGTCCGAAGAAGAAGAAACCAGTGATTCAGATTAGAGGGTTGTAATCATGTTGTGTATTATATGTATTGTAGTGTGCTTGTACTTTTATGTTCTATGTAAAAATTACTTGTATTGTTTGTTAATTATCTTTTACGAATCTAATCCTTGTCTATTTTATAGTATAAAAACAAAATGGACGTTAAGGGTAGACAACCGAATATTTTAGAAGACCTACCAGAGGATATGATTGAGAAAATCTTGTCTAGAGTCGGTCGGAATTTATCAGCACATTTAGTTATGGCGAAATTAACTTGTCAAACATTTGAAAGACTTTCCAGAAATGCCTTAGTTTATAAAAGGCTTTCCTTTGATAGGTGGGGTATATCACATTGGGGAGATCGTAAGTTACGTCGTATTTTCTTTAAAGCGTTAAATGCGGGGAACCCAAATGCAATTTTACGCTACGGGTTAAGAACCTCTTTTGACTAAACATATCCCAACATAGGATTTCGTGAGTTAGAAAGAGCTTCTAACATGCAACATAAAGAAGCATGTTATACTTACGGGTTAGTGATGTTCGCTTCTTACCAAAGTGAGAAGAAGAACATCGGATTACAACTTTTAAATAAAACCTTCCCACAAGTGACGGATTCAGTAATTGGGGTGAGAAACAAGGTTTTTAGATTATTACAGGGCTGTTGGACATTACGAAACCCTCGTCTTTTTGACGACATTACAACATGCTGCGTAGCCAATAGTCATAACGGTTACTTTCCATAAGACCAAGGATGGGAAGTCGTCTTAGTAAAACCAGAATGCAAGACGTTTCTGGACTTATGAATTACGTGTCTTTATTTCTTTTGCTGAACAACTTGCGTATTAACTAGAATTGCCTTTATAGATGCCGAATAGCAAAGTTATTATGTGTTATATTTCATCCTATATGTATAATAGTGGTATTGTAAGTTTGTAATTGTGTATAAAATTTGAACGCGAAATTTTATTATAATCAGTTTTTTCATATAGAATTCTAGTAGTTGAATTGTATATTAGCTACTAAGTATGAACTTAACGGGTAGGTACTACCTGAATTAAAACTATAAAACGCTAATATGAAGAAAAAAGCTTTTATAAATGAGTTCATACTATGCTACGAAATACTATTGACTACTCTTAAAATTCTATATGTTTAACTGAATTCTTTTGGGCTATTTTTGAAGGAAATGGCACCGGCAACTCGTCCGAATTTGAACATGAGTGAGGAAGACTTCCGTGTTTTCCTTGCAGCAAACATAGTCGCAGTACAGGCTGCGATGCAAAATAACAATAACTCTAGATCTAGCAGTGGAACTAATTTCACAAGAAATCGTGTGAGATGCTCCTACAAAGAATTCATTGCCTGCAAACCTTTGGAATTTAATGGAACCGAAAGACCAATTGGATTGAAACGGTGGATCGAGAAAGTCGAATCGGTGTTTGCCATAAGTAAGTGTACTGAAGAGGACAATGTTTAGTATGCTACTCATACCTTCACAGGTAATGCGTTAACATGGTGGAACACCTATCTTGAACAGGTAGGACAAAATGCTGCATACGCACTACCGTGGTCGGCATTCAAGCAATTGATGAACGAGCAGTACCGTCCTAGAAACGAAGTCAATAAGCTCAAGGTAGAGAGAGAGGTACGAACACAAGGGTTCGACATTACCACATATGAACAACGATTCACAGAGTTGTGCCTATTGTGTCCGGGAATGTTCGAAGATGAAGAAGAGAAGATCGACGCATTTATAAAAGGGTTACCAGTAAGGATTCAAGAAGATGTGAGTTCACACGAGCCCGCTTCCATACAAAAGGCAAGTCAAATGGCTTATAACCTCATAAATCAGATTGAGGGAAGAATTAAAGAGCAGGCAGCCGAAGAAGCCAACACGAAACAACTCAAGAGGAAGTGGGAGGAAAACAGTGACAAGAATCACCAGTACAACAACAATAACAATTACAACCACAATCGCAACAACTATCCCAACAACCGCAACAACAATCGTAACAATAACCGCAATCCTAACAATAACTACAACAAACGTTCCAACAACAACAACAACTACAACAACCGTTCCAACAACAATAACAATCCCAACAACAACCTTAATAACAACAACTGCAACAAAAACCAAAAATGCCAATGGTGTGAAGAGTACCACCAGAATGAGTTTTGCACGACATTTTACACCAAGTGTAAAAGAACTGGCCATGGTGCGAAAAAGTGTGAGGTCTACGGACCAAAGTTTAACAAAACTAAAGGGACAAATAGTGTCGAAACAAGTAATGCCGCCTTTGTTTGTTATGGATGTGGAAAACTGGGCCACATTAGAAGTAATTTCCCGAATCAGGGGAATACTAATGGGCAAGGCCACGGAAGAGTTTTCAATATTAATACAGCAGAAGTGCAGGAAGACCCGGAGCTTGTTACGGGTACGTTCCTTATTGATAATAAATCTGCTTATGTTTTATTTGATTCGGGTGCGGATAGAAGCTATATGAGTAGAGATTTTTGTGCTAAATTAAGTTGCCCATTGACGCCTTTAGATAGTAAATTTTTACTCGAATTAACAAACGGTAAATAAATTTCAGCAGATAATATATGTCGGGATAGAGAAATTAAACTGGGGGATGAAACGTTTAAAATTGATTTAATACCAGTCGAGTTAGGGAGTTTTGATGTAATAATTGGTATGGACTGGTTGAAAAAGGTGAGAGCAGAGGTCGTTTGTTACAAAAATGCGATTCGCATTATGCGTGAAAAAGGAAAACCTTTAATGGTGTACGGAGAAAAGAACAACGCGAAATTAAATCTTATTAGTAGTTTGAAGGCGCAAAAATTAATAAGAAAAGGTTGTTACGTCATTCTAGCACACATCAAGGAAGTTAAACCTGAAGAAAAGAACATCAGTGATGTTCCCGTCGCTAAAGAATTTCCCGATGTATTTCCGAAAGAATTACCGGGATTACCCCCACATCGATCCGTTGAATTTCAAATAGACTTTGTACTAGGAACTGCACCAATAGCTCGTGCTCCATACAGACTCGCACCCAGTGAAATGAAAGAATTACAAAGTCGGTTACAGGAACTTTTAGAGCGTAGTTTCATTCGACCAAGCACATCACCGTGGGGAGCTCCTGTTTTGTTTGTCAAAAAGAAGGATGGTACATTTAGGTTGTGTATCAACTACCGAGAGTTGAACAAACTTACCATCAAGAATCGCTACCCACTACCGAGAATCGACGACTTATTTGATCAACTATAAGGCTCGTCAGTTTATTCGAAGATTGATTTACGTTCTGGGTATCATCAAATGCGGGTGAAGGAGGATGATATTCTAAAGACTGCTTTTAGGATGCGTTACGGTCATTACGAGTTTATGGTTATGCCGTTTGGGTTGACTAATGCACCAGCTGTGTTCATGGACCTCATGAACCGAGTGTGTGGACCATACCTTGACAAGTTTGTCATTGTTTTCATCGATGACATACTTATTTACTCAAAGAATGACCAAGAGCACGAAGAACATTTGAGAAAAGTGCTTGAGTTGTTAAGGAAAGAAAAACTGTACGCTAAGTTTTCAAAGTGTGCATTTTGGTTAGAAGAAGTTCAATTCCTCGGTCATATAGTGAACAAAGAAGGTATTCAGGTGGATCCAGCAAAGATTGAAACCGTTGAAAAGTGGGAAACCCCGAAAACTCCGAAGCATATACGCCAATTTTTAGGACTGGCTGGTTACTACAGAAGATTCATCCAAGATTTTTCCAAAATAGCAAAACCTTTGACTGCATTAACGCATAAAGGGAAGAAATTTGAATGGAAGGATGAGCAGGAGAAAGCGTTTCAATTGTTGAAGAAAAAGTTAACTACAACACCTATATTGTCATTGCCTGAAGGGAATGATGATTTTGTGATATATTGTGGCGCCTCAAAGCAAGGTCTCGGTTGTGTGTTAATGCAACGAACGAAAGTAATTGTTTATGCATCTAGACAATTGAAGATTCACGAGCAGAATTATACGAAGCATGATTTGGAATTAGGCGCGGTTGTTTTTGCATTAAAGACTTAGAGGCACTACTTATATGGGGTCAAAAGTATTATATATACCGACCACAAAAGTCTTCAACACATATTTAATCAGAAACAACTGAATATGAGGCAGCGCAGGATTGAATTATTGAATGATTATGACTTTGAGATTCGTTACCACCTGGGGAAGGCAAATGTGGTAGCCGACGCTTTGAGCAGAAAGGACAGAGAACCCATTCGAGTAAAAGCTATGAATTTAATGATTCGCACTAACCTTACTACTCAAATAAAGGAGGCGCAACAAGGAGTTTTAAAAGAGGGAAATTTAAAGGATGAAATACTCAAACGATCGGAGAAGCATCTTAATATTCGGGAAGACGGAACCCGGTATAGGGCTGAAAGGATTTGGGTACCAAAATTTGGAGATATGAGAGAAATGGTACTTAGAGAAGCTCATAAAACCAGATACTCAATACATCCTAGAACGGGGAAGATGTACAAGGATCTCAAGAAACATTTTTGGTGGCTGGGTATGAAAGCCGATGTTGCTAAATACGTAGGAGAATGTTTGACGTGTTCTAAGGTCAAAGCTAAGCATCAGAAACCATCAGGTCTACTTCAACAACCCGAAATCCCGGAATGGAAATGGGAAAACATTACCATGGATTTCATCACTAAATTGCCAAGGACTGCAAGTGGTTTTGATACTATTTGGGTAATAGTTGATCGTCTCACCAAATCAGCACACTTCCTGCCAATAAGAGAAGATGACAAGATGGAGAAGTTAGCGCGACTGTATTTGAAGGAAGTCATCTCCAGACATGGAATACCAATCTCTATTATCTCTGATAGGGATGGCAGATTTATTTCAAGATTCTGGCAGACATTACAACAAGCATTAGGAACTCGTCTAGACATGAGTACTGCCTATCATCCACAAACTGATGGGCATAGCAAAAGAACGATACAAACACTTGAAGACATGCTACGAGCATGTGTTATTAATTTCGGAAATAGTTGGGATCGACACCTACCGTTAGCAGAATTTTCCTACAACAACAGTTACCATTCAAGCATTGAGATGGCGCCGTTTAAAGCACTTTATGGTAGAAAGTGCAGGTCTCTGATTTGTTGGAGTGAAGTGGGGGATAGACAGATTACGGGTCCGGAGATAATACAAGAAACTACCGAGAAGATCATCCAAATTCAACAACGGTTGAAAACCGCCCAAAGTCGACAAAAGAGCTACGCTGACATTAAAAGAAAAGATATAGAATTTGAAATTGGAGAGATGATCATGCTTAAAGTTGCACCTTGGAAAGGCGTTGTTCGATTTGGTAAACTAGGGAAATTAAATCCAAGATATATTGGACCATTCAAGATTATTGATCGTGTCGGACCAGTAGCTTGCCGACTTGAATTACCTCAACAACTCGCAGCTGTACATAACACTTTCCACGTCTCAAATTTGAAGAAATATTTTGCTAAAGAAGATCTCACTATTCCGTTAGACGAAATCCAAATCAACGAAAAACTTCAATTCATCGAAGAACCCGTCGAAATAATGGATCGTGAGGTTAAAAGACTTAAGAAAAATAAGATACCAATTGTTAAGGTTCGATGGAATACTCGTAGAGGACCCGAGTTCACCTGGGAATGAGAAGATCAGATGAAGAAGAAATACCCGCACTTATTTCCAGAAGATACGTCAACACCTCCAACTGCTTAAAATTTCGGGACGAAATTTATTTAACGGGTAGGTACTGTAGTGACCCGAACTTTCCATGTTTATATATATTAAATGAAATTGATATTTATATGATTAAGTGTTTCCAATATGTTAAGCAATCAAACTTGTTAAGACTTGATTAATTGAAATAGGTTTCATATAGACAATTGACCACCCAAGTTGACCGGTGATTCACGAACGTTAATATTTGTAAAAAGTATATGATGACATATATATGGATGTATATATAGTTAACATGATATTATGATAAGTAAATATATCATTAAGTATATTAACAATGAACTACATATGTAAAAACAAGACTACTAACTTAAGGATGTCGAAACGAGACATACATGTAACGATTATCGTTGTAACATCATTTAAATGTATATATATCATATTAAGATATATTAATACATCATTATATCATGATAATGTAATGATTTAATATCTCATTAGATATAATAAACAATGGGTTAACAACATTTAACAAGATCGTTAACTTAAAGGTTTCAAAACAACACTTACATGTAACGACTAACGATGACTTAACGACTCAGTTAAAATGTATATACATGTAGTGTTTTAATATGTATTCACACACTTTTGAAAGACTTAAAGACACTTATCAAAGTACTTCTACTTAACAAAAATGCTTACAATTACATCCTCGTTCATTTTCATCAACAATTCTACTCGTATGCACCTGTATTCGTACTCGTACAATACCTAGCTTCTAAATGTATTTACTATTGGTATATACACTTCAATGATCAGATCTTAGCAGCCTTTGTGAGTCACCAACACATGTAGGAACCATCATTTAACAACTAGCATGAATGATTACACAAAATAACAAACTTATGGAGCCTATATGGAGACCCATTTTCACGTGAACTTACACCTACCACAAACACATTTCCATTTCAATTTTTATGCATCAAACTCATCTCTCTCAAGTGTTCTTCCTTTATTCTAAGTGTTCTTCATCATCTTCAACAAAATCTAGCTCAATCTAGTTCATAAATCCATACATAAACCAAGTTATAAAACAACTACTCAAGAACACACCAACAACACTTCCAAGTTTGCTAGCTTACTTCCAATCTTGCAAATCCACTTTGAATGATCATCCAACATCAAGAAATCTTTCTTATTTACAGTAAGATATCTTTCTAATACAAGGTAATACTCATATTCAAACTTTTATTCAATTTCTATAACTTTAACAATCTTATTTCGAGTGGAAATCTTACTTGAACTTGTTTTCATGTCATGATTCTACTTCAAGACCTTTCAAGCCATCCAAGGATCCTTTGAAGCTAGATCTATTTTTCTCATTTCCAGTAGGTTTATCCACAAAACCTGAGGTAGTAATGATGTTCATAACATCATTCGATTCATATATATAAAGCTACCTTATTCGAAGGTTTAAACTTGTAATCACTAGAACATAGTTTAGTTAATTCTAAACTTGTTCGCAAACAAAAGTTAATCCTTCTAACTTGACTTTTAAAATCAACTAAAAACATGTTCTATATCTATATGATATGCTAACTTAATGATTTAAAACCTGAAAACACAAAAAACACCGTAAAACCGGATATACGCCGTCGTAGTAACACCGCGGGCTGTTTTGGGTTAGTTAATTAAAAACTATGATAAACTTTGATTTAAAAGTTGTTATTCTGGGAAAATTATTTTTCTTATGAACATGAAACTATATCCAAAAATCATGGTTAAACTCAAAGTGGAAGTATGTTTTCCAAAATGATCATCTAGACGTCGTTCTTTCGACTGAAATGACTACCTTTACAAAAATGACTTGTAACCTGTATTTTCGACTATAAACTTATACTTTTTCTGTTTAGATTCACAAACTTAAGTTCAATATGAAACCATAGCAACTTGAATCACTCAAAACAGATTTAAAACGAAGAAGTTATGGGTAAAATAAGATTGGATAATTTTGCTTGTTGTAGCTACGTGAAAATTGGTAACAAATCTATAGTAATCATATCCTAGCTAACTCATATTGTATTATACATGTATTCTAATATATTATGTAATCTTGGGATACCATAGACACGAATACAGTGTTTTGACATATCATATCGACCCATCTATATATATATTTCGGAACAACCATAAACACTCTATATGCAGTAATATTGGAGTTAGCTATACAGGGTTGAGGTTGATTCCAAAATATTATATATACTTTAAGTTGTGATCTAGCCTGAGGCTTGTATACACGAGGTCGTGGATTAATTTGAGATAATATATATTGCTTTATTTTCTTTACATCTAACTGTGGACAACTAGTTGTAGGTTACTAATGAGGACAGCTTACTTAATAAACTTAAAATAGTAAAACGTATTAAAAATGTTGTAAATATATTTTGAACATAACTTGATATATATGTACATATTTGTTATAGGTTCGTGAATCAACCAGTGGCCAAGTCTTACTTCCCGATGAAGTAAAAATCTGTGAAAGTGAGTTATAGCCCAACTTTTAAAATCTAATATTTCTGGGATGAGAATACATGCAATTTTATAAATGTTTTATGAAATAGACACAAGTAAATGAAACTACATTATATGGGTGAATGATCGAAGCCGAATATGCCCCTTTTTAGCTTGGTAGCCTATGAATTTAGGAACAGACCCCCTAATCGACTCGAATCCTAAAGATAGATCTATCGGGCCTGTAACGACCCGGGAATTTTCGACCAAATTTAAACTTGATCTTTATATAATTTTGACACGATAAGCAAAGTCTGTATTGTTGAGTCTCGAAAACATTGGAACTGTTTACATAGATTCATTTACACCTTCAATCATTCCTGACGATTCACGAACAGTAGTTGTAAATAAATATGTAATATATATATATATATATATATATATATATATATATATATATATATATATATATATATATATATATATATATATCAATATATATCAATATAAGTAAATATATAATATTTTGAATCAATAAAATATACCTTTATCAATTTGAAATTTAAAATGTAAATTAATGAACAGAGTAATTAGATTAGTAATAAAATGAATATATAATATTAGTATGAACTTATATAAGATAAAAATATATAAATGATTCTATGAGCAATTATTATGCTGAAACATATATCCAAAATATGTAAATGTTAAATATTCAATAGATGTATTTGTGTAATATATGATATAATTATTAGATATTACAAAATTAATAAATTGTAATATCAAATGTAATTAAAAGTTAAATGTAATTGTTATATTATTATTGAGACATTTGATTTATTATGTCATTATTATTATTAACAATATAATTATCAATGTTAATATCATTATTATTATAAAAATTATAATTTTTATTATTATGATTATTATAAGTATTAGCATTATTATTATTATCTCTATTATTATTCTTATGATTATCCTTATCAATATTATTATTATTATTATAATTATTATTATTAATATCATTAGTTATGTTAGGAAATAATACAAACTATTAATATTATCAATAATAATATAAATTATCATTTTTTTATAATTATTATCAATATAATTATTACTAATATATTTTTTTATAATATTAATATTAACTATATAATTAAACTTGAATATCGTACCATTTAGTTAGCTGTATCCATCGATCAAACTGTTCTATATTCTCAATCCTGTCTCCAAGTGATTAAAGGTCGTAAGGTAATTAACAGATACCAACAAAATCTGTTTACAATCCTTTTCCTCTTTTGATTTTTTTTATAAAATTCGCTACCTGCTCTATATCCTATCGATCCTTTCTTAGATATAAACAAAACAATTACTCTCACATTTACAACAACTAAATCGAAATTCTACCCTCAATATCAATTTACAACAGTCTGTGAGTTAGGATATCTGTTAAAGTTTCTTTTCTTTTTATAAACAGCTCGATATCCATCTGGTCACGTTCAAATCAAAAGAAATAGAAAACGAATCGAATTTTAAAATCCATTGATGCAGGATTGTTAGGAATCCTTTCTTTAAACCTTCTGTAAATTATCAAAATCCAAATTCATCGTATCGAGTTCCAATTTTTGAAGTCAAGGTTTAAAAAGTAAAAGTTAAACAAAGTGTTCATAGCAAAATTCGAATTCGTTTTGATATGTCAATTCAAATTAGGTGTCCAGGAAGTTTGTTGGTGTGAAATACAAACTTTTTCATGTTGTAATTGTGAGCTGAAAACTGTCTAAAAATTGAAAAGCAATATTGAGTTCATGAACGTATGTTGCTTCTGTTCAGAGATTTTTTTTTATTTCTTATCTATTCTACTTAATTCAATTCAATCTCTAACCATCTCTGGTTATTTATAAATCCCAAAACGAATAAAGAAAAGTGTTAATACATAAAATGGACCCTGGTCGACGAGCTGGGTGAAGAAGAAGATGAAGGCACTATGGAACGGGTTATATATAAATAAGTGGTAATATTAATCAGAAATATGAAAATGGATGAATGGTTTATTGAGTTTTAGGGTTTTCGAGAGGTCGAGGGTTCGAGTCCCGCTGGTGGCATCTCTTTCTTTTTCAGCCTATTTTGAGAGGTAGTGGTTTTTATTTTTATTATTGTTATTATTATTATTATTATTATTATTATTATTATTATTATTATTATTATTATTATTATTATTATTATTATTATTATTATTATTATTTTTATTATTAAGATCATTATTATTTTTATGATTGTTGTTATGATTGTTATTATTAGTAACATGGGAATTATTATTAATATTGTAGTTGCAAGTATTATAAGTATCACTAATGTTATTAATATTATTATTATTAATATCATTAAGTATTAAAATTATAATTATTATTAGTAATATTACGATTATGTATTACAAACATTAGTTACTAGTATTATCATTAATACTTCAATTATTATCATTATTATTAATTTTTATAAAAACTATTAATAATATAAGTATTACTATTATTAGTATTATGATTAAGATTACGAATCAATGTTACAGAAACTTTAATTATTATCTTAGAAATTAAACACGAAAATTATGATTATCATTATTATTAGTATATGTATTATAAATACAATTATGATTATTATTATTGATATTATTAATATTATTATTTTTTTGACTAATATCATTAAGTAGTATTATCATTGTATTATCACAAGTATTATCATTATGTAATTACACAAAAATATGTATCATAACTATCATTAACAGTAAAGTTAATATTTTTACAAATATAATTATTAATATCATTATTATTATCGTTAATAGAATTATAACGTTATTATCTTATTAGTAATATTAAGTATTATAATTATTATCATCTTTACCACTATTAATATTATTTTAACTACTAATATTATTAATATACAAATGGAATATATATATACTAAAAATATATTTATTACATATAACCTAATGAATATTAATATTTTTATATAACAAAAGGAATATACGAAACATACACATAATATTAATATAAAAAGGACATAATTAATAAATTTATATATATTTGTTCGATTACAATTATTTATATTAATAAAGATACAAATGATATAGGTTCGTGAATTCGAGGTCAACCCTGCATTGTTCAATGTCGTCATATGTATTTTTACTACAAAATACAGTATTGTGAGTTTCATTACTCCCTTTTTAAATGCTTTTGCAATATATATTTTTGGGACTGAGAATACATGCGCTTTTATAAATGTTTTACGAAATAGACACAAGTAATTGAAACTACATTATATGGTTGAATGATTGAAGCCGAATATGCCCCTTTTACTTGGTAACCTAAGAATTAGTAAACCAGTCTACTAATTGACGCGAATCCTAAAGATAGATCTATTGGGCCTAACGAACCCCATCCAAAGTACCGGATGCTTTAGTACTTCGATGTTGTTTTATCATGTCCGAAGGATTTCCTGGAATGATAGGGGATATTCTTATATGCATCTTGTTAATGTCGGTTACCAGGTGTTCAATCCATATGAATGATATTTTTGTCTCTATGCATGGGACGTATATTTATGAGAACTGAAAATGAAAATCTTTTGGTCTATTAAAATGATGGAAATGATTATTTATGTTAAACTAATGAACTCACCAACCTTTTGGTTGGCACTTTAAAACATGTTTATTCTCAGGTATGAAAGAAATCTTTCGCTGTGCATTAGCTCATTCTAAGGATATTATTTGGAGTTATTCATGGCATATTTCGAAAGACGTTGCATTCGAGTCGTTGAGTTCATCAAGATTATTATTAAGTCAAATATAGTTGGATGTATTATGAAATGGTATGCATAATGTCAACTTTCGATGAAAAGAAAGTTTGTCTTTTAAAAACGAATGCAATGTTTGTAAAATGTATCATATAGAGGTCAAATACCTTGCTATGCAATCAACTATTGTGAATCATTTATAATCGATATGGACTTCGTCCGGATGGATTAGGATGGGTCTCTTCAGTTGGTATCAGATCGGTGGTCTTAGCGAACCAGGTCTTGCATTAGTGTGTCTAACTGATAGTTGTTAGGATGCATTAGTAAGTCTGGACTTCGACCGTGTCTGCATGTCAAAAGTTTTGCTTATCATTTTGTGTCGAAAATCATCTGCTTATCATCCTTAGGAAATTATTTGCTTATCATCCTTAAAGTCTAGACACGTCTTACTGCCTCTATTGCATAGACAGTGTATAGATAAATTCATATCTTAGCATATCTGTTATTGTTACCTTTGCCTGACCACTTCCATAGATTCCTCCGTAACTTATGGGATTTTAGTATTATATATGCATATGTAAATTATGTATCACAGGGTACTAATCTACATCATATAATCTATTTTCTTATCGAAAATCCTTCATTTGATCGTACAAGATGAATCCCTCAATCAGTTCGTGTCCCTCAGATTTCGATAGCTATTCCGATAGTTATTCCGACAGCTATTCCGACATGGATTTTCACTCGAACTCCGAAAGTAGTGTAACCAGAATGGATCAACCAATTAGCCATCATCGATTCTGGAAGAATTAGGGAAGAGTTTCGTAGTAAACTAAATCATTGGAGACAAGAAGAAGCGATCCCTTTCATCCACCATATTGTCCTCTGGGCAAAGAACCTGAAGTATTCACCGGTGAACCAATCCGAAACACCATTTTCACTCTCATTTCCCGAATATCTCGCCACGATTATATTCTATCTAAAATTCTAAACCTTATTCATCCGTTTGTTCCAACTGGCAATCATCCCGGTGTAATAGAAGAAGTTAACGAGCTTCGCACCCGAGTTGTAGCCTAAAAAAAATATGGTGCAAAACGTACCAGCTTCAGCAACATCACCGGTACCAACAGTACCATTAGTAACAGCACCAGTACCATCAACAATCCATGCCTCAAAATCTCATTCTGTACCTCAAGTATAATCATCGTTCTACGTATCGTTCTACATCAATTATCTTCGTTCGGCATGGCGATTATGTAATCTCTAATGTTTTAGAGATTATATATTCTTGTTCTAACGATAAATTAAATGAGATTAATATCACATTAACTCATTAAATCCATGATTATTTCTGAAGAAAATATATATGGATATATATTTTCATAAAAGATTGTAATTAAAAATTCTTTTGTACAAACTGTTAATGGTGAAAATATTTTAACGGGTAGGTAATACCCAAGGAATATTTAGATCTTACATTAATAAGTTACACTGTACATTCTTTAAATCTGATTCAACAGTCATTTACTATCCTACTCACATCCACGGCTATATGAATCCGTTCACCACAGAGTAACCATTTTCATTAAATTTCATATTTGGATTCTGACCTATCAGAATACAACAAGTGGCATAATGAAGAAAATATTAGATAAAATAAAATTTGTTAGAAACAAACAATTTAACTATGAGAAATTTTGTTAAGAATCCACGCTAACTGTTCCTAGCTAACTGTTAATTTTGTATTACCTTTTATTTATCGCAATTTAATTATCGCAATTTACATTCTTGCAATTTTATTTATCGTCATTTAATTTATGTTATTTACTTTTCGTACTTTATTTATCGTCATTTAATTTCTGTTATTTATTTTACGCACTTTAAATATCGGGACATGTATACAAGGTTTTGACATATCATATCGACGCATCTATATATATTATTTGGAATAACCATAGACACTCTATATGCAGTAATGTTGGAGTTAGCTATACAGGGTTGAGGTTGATTCTATAATAATATATATAGTTTGAGTTGTGATAGAGTCTGAGACATGTACACGGGACACGATACATATCAATTAATTCGAATATTATATAGTAGACTATATATGAATTATTATTTGTACACTGCTAATTGTGGACTATCAACTGAGGACTATCAACATTCGACAATTAAAATGAATTAAAACATTGATTATAACCTATGAAACTAAACAATTCTTCAAGTTTGCCACTTGATATCATCCTAAACCTCATTTGTATCTTGACGATTACGATCCGCATTCAAACCTGTCATAATTCTTGAAAACACCTCAATCGAGAGGATGAACCAGCCGCACTTCATATACGAAAGAAAAGGTTGATGCATATAGTTATGCGCCTGAAAATATTCTGAACCTGAGTAAACGTTTAACATGTATCTGTGCTAGCTCCTTTGGCGTTGTCATTACTGAAAATCAATTTGCAATCCCTTTCCAAATTAGCCAATTATGTCACAGCTCCAACAAGACAAATTCGACTTTTCACTCAGAATACCTTATTATAACCTCGATATATAAGTTTGCCTGTCATCATCGTTACCGGGGAACCGTTTATATTCCACCACATTAGCAGTAAAACTTACCAGCAACTTCAATGAATTTAGACTTTTCGAAAAATCATTATATTCATTGAAACCCTATTCATATACTCATCCACATCTTGTAACAAGAATTGCCATACCAATTACCGAGAATCAGCAATCAGTATTTCGAATCTAGTAGCATTTATACATTAATAGTTATATGTATACATATAACAATTATATCCTAGAATTACGATCTTCAGTTCTGAAATTTTGAAAAGCACCCAGCCTACGAATTAATACATTGAACTTTGAAAAAGCTGAATGAAGCAGCAGAAACTGTAGGCAACCGTAAGCGACCTTAATCGCTGGAAGTTTGATGATAAAGAATAGTATGTTGGAAAAGCTCAGAAAATTTGGAACTGGAAAATGGATTGAGCTAACCACGAAGGAGACTAAGGACAAATACAAGGACCATACCCTATATTCAAAGAATCCAGGTGTAGTGACCCGAACTTTTCCATGTTTATATATATTAATTGAGATTGATATTTACATGATTAAATGTTTCCAACATGTTAAGCAATCAAACTTGTTAAGACTTGATTAATTGAAATATGTTTCATATAGACAATTGACCACCCAAGTTGACCGGTGATTCACGAACGTTAAAACTTGTAAAAACTATATGATGACATATATATGGATATATATATATATAGTTAACATGATACTATGATAAGTAAACATATCATTAAGTATATTAACAATGAACTACATATGTAAAAACAAGACTACTAACTTAATGATTTTTAAACGAGACATATATGTAACGATTATCGTTGTAAAGACATTTAATGTATATATATCATATTAAGAGATATTCATACATGATAATATCATGATAATATAATAATTTAAAATCTCATTTGATATTATAAACATTGGGTTAACAACATTTAACAAGATCGTTAACCTAAAGGTTTCAAAACAACACTTACATGTAACGACTAACGATGACTTAACGACTCAGTTAAAATGTATATACATGTAGTGTTTTAATATGTATTTATACACTTTTGAAAGACTTCAATACACTTATCAAAATACTTCTACTTAATAAAAATGCTTACAATTACATCCTCGTTCAGTTTCATCAACAATTCTACTCGTATGCACCCGTATTCGTACTCGTACAATACACAGCTTTTAGATGTATGTACTATTGGTATATACACTCCAATGATCAGCTCTTAGCAGCCCATGTGAGTCACCTAACACATGTGGGAACCATCATTTGGCAACTAGCATGAAATATCTCATAAAATTACAAAAATATGAGTAATCATTCATGACTTATTTACATGAAAACAAAATTACATATCCTTTATATCTAATCCATACACCAACGACCAAAAACACCTACAAACACTTTCATTCTTCAATTTTCTTCATCTAATTGATCTCTCTCAAGTTCTATCTTCAAGTTCTAAGTGTTCTTCATAAATTCCAAAAGTTCTAGTTTCATAAAATCAAGAATACTTTCAAGTTTACTAGCTCACTTCCAATCTTGTAAGGTGATCATCCAACCTCAAGAAATCTTTGTTTCTTACAGTAGGTTATCATTCTAATACAAGGTAATAATCATATTCAAACTTTGGTTCAATTTCTATAACTATAACAATCTTATTTCAAGTGATGATCTTACTTGAACTTGTTTTCGTGTCATGATTCTGCTTCAAGAACTTCGAGCCATCCAAGGATCCGTTGAAGCTAGATCCATTTTTCTCTTTTCCAGTAGGTTTATCCAAGGAACTTAAGGTAGTAATGATGTTCATAACATCATTCGATTCATACATATAAAGCTATCTTATTCGAAGGTTTAAACTTGTAATCACTAGAACATAGTTTAGTTAATTCTAAACTTGTTCGCAAACAAAAGTTAATCCTTCTAACTTGACTTTTAAAATCAACTAAACACATGTTCTATATCTATATGATATGCTAACTTAATGATTTAAAACCTGGAAACACGAAAAACACCGTAAAACCGGATTTACGCCGTCGTAGTAACACCGCGGGCTGTTTTGGGTTAGTTAATTAAAAACTATGATAAACTTTGATTTAAAAGTTGTTATTCTGAGAAAATGATTTTTATTATGAACATGAAACTATATCCAAAAATTATGGTTAAACTCAAAGTGGAAGTATGTTTTCTAAAATGGTCATCTAGACGTCGTTCTTTCGACTGAAATGACTACCTTTACAAAAACGACTTGTAACTTATTTTTCCGACAATAAACCTATACTTTTTCTGTTTAGATTCATAAAATAGAGTTCAATATGAAACCATAGCAATTTGATTCACTCAAAACGGATTTAAAATGAAGAAGTTATGGGTAAAACAAGATTGGATAATTTTTCTCATTTTAGCTACGTGAAAATTGGTAACAAATCTATTCCAACCATAACTTAATCAACTTGTATTGTATATTATGTAATCTTGAGATACCATAGACACGTATACAATGTTTCGACCTATCATGTCGACACATCTATATATATTTCGGAACAACCATAGACACTCTATATGTGAATGTTGGAGTTAGCTATACAGGGTTGAGGTTGATTCAAAAATATATATAGTTTGAGTTGTGATCAATACTGAGATACGTATACACTGGGTCGTGGATTGATTCAAGATAATATTTATCGATTTATTTCTGTACATCTAACTGTGGACAACTAGTTGTAGGTTACTAACGAGGACAGCTGACTTAATAAACTTAAAACATCAAAATATATTAAAAGTGTTGTAAATATATTTTGAACATACTTTGATATATATGTATATATTGTTATAGGTTCGTGAATCAACCAGTGGCCAAGTCTTACTTCACGACGAAGTAAAAAATCTGTGAAAGTGAGTTATAGTCCCACTTTTAAAATCTAATATTTTTGGGATGAGAATACATGCAGGTTTTATAAATGATTTACAAAATAGACACAAGTACGTGAAACTACATTCTATGGTTGAATTATCGAAATCGAATATGCCCCTTTTTATTAAGTCCGGTAATCTAAGAATTAGGGTACAGACACCCTAATTGACGCGAATCCTAAAGATAGATCTATTGGGCCTAACAAACCCCATCCAAAGTACCGGATGCTTTAGTACTTCGAAATTTATATCATATCTGAAGGGTGTCCCGGAATGATGGGGATATTCTTATATATGCATCTTGTTAATGTCGGTTACCAGGTGTTCACCATATGAATGATTTTTATCTCTATGTATGGGATGTATATTGAAATATGAAATCTTGTGGTCTATTGTTACGATTTGATATATATAGGTTAAACCTATAACTCACCAACATTTTTGTTGACGTTTAAAGCATGTTTATTCTCAGGTGAATACTAAGAGCTTCCGCTGTTGCATACTAAAATAAGGACAAGATTTGGAGTCCATGTTTGTATGATATTGTGTAAAAACTGCATTCAAGAAACTAATTTCGATGTAACATATTTGTATTGTAAACCATTATGTAATGGTCGTGTGTAAACAGGATATTTTAGATTATCATTATTTGATAATCTACGTAAAGCTTTTTAAACCTTTATTGACGAAATAAAGGTTATGGTTTGTTTTAAAATGAATGCAGTCTTTGAAAAACGTCTCATATAGAGGTCAAAACCTCGCAACGAAATCAATTAATATGGAACGTTTTTAATCAATAAGAACGGGACATTTCAGTTGGTATCAGAGCGTTGGTCTTAGAGAACCAGAATTTTGCATTAGTGTGTCTTATCGAGTTTGTTAGGATGCATTAGTGAGTCTGGACTTCGACCGTGTTTACTTGAAAAATGATTGCTTAACAAATTTTGTTGGAAACTATATATTTTTAACATGTGAATATTATGTGATATATTAATCTCTTAACGCGTTTGATATTATGTGATAGATGTCTACCTCTAGAACAAGTCCCATTGACTCACCTAATAATAATGAAGAGTCAAATGTAAATTGGAATGATTCGTGGACTGATTCACAAGTTCCCGAAGAGGAACCGGAAGAAGAGTCGGAACCGGAAGAAGAATCGGAACCGGAAGAAGAATCGGAACCGGATGAAGAAATAGAACCGGTGGGGGAAATAATAAAACGGTTAAGTAAAAGAAAATCCTCAACCAACCGACCAAGGTTAATTATGGTCAATGGTGTTTCCGCCAAGGAAGCAAAATATTGGGAGGATTACCAATTCTCCGATGAATCGGATTCCGACGAGAATTCCGATGATGTTATAGAAATTACCCCAACTGAATTTAAAAAGGCAAAAGAAAATAATAAGGGAAAGGGCATAAAAATAGAGAAATCTAATTCCAACCCCGATGAACTTTATATGTATCGTCAACCCCCGAAGTCCTTAAGTTGTAACAATGACCCGGGAACCTCTAAACCACCAGGTTTTTCTAAACCAATGTGGATAACGACGGCTCGTATTAGGGGAACATCATATATCCCTAGAAACTTGGCAAAACGAACCAAAACCGAAGAAGAAGAAACAAGCGAGTCGGAATAAGATAGTTGTATTCGTGTGGTGTAATATAAGTAATATAGTGTGCTTATGCTTTATGATATATGTAAAAATTGCTTGTATTAATAAGTATTTTTTTTATGAATCTAACTCTTGTCTATTTTACAGTATAAAAACACAAAATGGATAGACAACCCAATATTTTAAGAGACCTACCCGGAGACATGATTGATGAAATCTTGTCTAGAGTCGGTCAGAATTCTTCGACACAACTATTTAAGGCGAGATCAGTTTGTAAGACATTCGAAGAGCGTTCCAAGAATGCCTTGGTTTATAAAAGGCTTTCGTTCGAAAGATGGGGGATATCACATTGGAAAATCCATAAGTTACGATGTGTTTACTTTGACGCATATATTGCGGGGAACCCAAATGCTATTTTACGCAATGGGTTAAGAAATTATTTTGACTCAATATATCCGAATATTGGACTTCGTGATTTAGAAAAAGCGGCTAACATGCAACATAAAGAAGCATGTTATGCTTACGGATTAGTAATGTTCGCTTCTCACCAAAGTGAGAACAAGAACATCGGGCTACAACTATTAAACAAAACGTTCCCACAAGTGACAGAGTCGGTAATTGGGGTAAGAAATGAGGTTTTTAGATTGTTACGGGACTGTTGGACATTACGTAACCCTCGTCCCATTGACGACGTTACAACACGCTGTCTTATCAACGACCATAACGGTTATGTTCCACAAGACCAAGGATGGGAAGTAATCCTAGTAAAACCAAAATGCATGACTTGTTTCTGGACGTATGAATTACGTGTCTTTATTGCCTTTGCTGAACGACTTGTGTACTAGCTAGAATTATCTTCACAACTATCTTGTATTAAAGTTATTGTGTGCTATATTTCATGCTTTATGTAAAATAAGCGGTATTGTAAGTTTGTAAAATATTGTATAAAAGTTTGAACGTGAAATATTATTATAATCAGTTTTTCATATAGAATTGTAGTAGTTGAATTGTATATTAGCTACTAAATATGAACTTAACGGGTAGGTACTACCCGAATTTAAACTTATAAAACACTAATATGAAGAAAAAGCTTTTATAAATGAGTTCATATTATGCTACGAAATACTATTAACTACTCTTAATATTCTGTATGATTAACTTGTTCCATTTGACTATTTTGAAGGAAATGGCACCGACTACTCGACACACCGTGAATATGAATGAAGAGGAATTCCGTACTTTTCTAGCTTCAAACATAGCCGCAGTACAGGCTGCGCTACATACCAACAATAACCTTGGATCTAGCAGTACAGGAAATCGTGTAGGATGCACCTACAAAGAATTCACTGCCTGCAAACCTTTGGAATTTGATGGAACCGAAGGACCGATCGGATTAAAACGGTGGACCGAGAAGGTCGAATCGGTGTTTGCCATAAGTAAGTGTACTGAAGAGGACAAAGTGAAGTACGCTACGCATACCTTCACAGGTTCTGCGTTAACATGGTGGAATACCTATCTAGAGCAAGTGGGACAAGACGATGCGTACGCACTACCGTGGTCAGCATTCAAGCACTTGATGAACGAGAAGTACCGTCCCAGAACCGAGGTCAATAAGCTCAAGACAGAACTTAGAGGGTTACAAACCCAAGGATTTGATATTACCACGTACGAAAGACAATTCACAGAATTGTGCCTATTGTGTCCGGGAGCATTCGAAGATGAGGAAGAGAAGATCGACGCGTTTGTGAAAGGATTACCGGAAAGAATCCAAGAAGATATAAGTTCACACGAGCCCGCCTCCATACAACAGGCATGTAGAATGGCTCACAAACTAGTGAACCAGATTGAAGAAAGAATTAAAGAACAGACTGCTGAAGAGGCCAATGTGAAGCAAGTCCAAAGAAAGTGGGAGGAAAACGGTAATAAGAATCACCAATACAACAACAACAGCAATTACAATAATAATCGCAACAATTATCCCAACAATCGCAACATCAATCGCAACTACAACAAACGGCCCAACAACAACAACAACAACAACAACAACAACAGCAACTACAACAATCATCCCAACAACAATAATAACTGTAACAACAACAACAATCAGAAGCAGCTATGCCAAAGGTGTGAAAAGTATCACTCAGGGTTCTGCACCAAATTTTGCAACAAGTGTAAAAGAAACGGTCATAGCGCGGCGAAGTGTGAGGTCTACGGACCAGGGGTTAATAGAACGAAAGGAACAAATGGTGTCGGAACGAGTAATGGCGGAGCAAGTAGTGTCGGAGCAAGTTATGCCAATGTAGTTTGTTATAAATGTGGAAAACCGGGCCACATTATTAGAAATTGCCCGAACCAGGAGAACACGAATGGACAAGGCCGCGGAAGAGTTTTCTATATTAATGCAGCAGAGGCACAGGAAGACCCGGAGCTTGTTACGGGTACGTTTCTTATTGACAATAAATCTGCTTACGTTTTATTTGATTCGGGTGCGGATAGAAGCTATATGAGTAGAGATTTTTGTGCTAAATTAAGTTGTCCATTGACGCCTTTGGATAGTAAATTTTTACTCGAATTAGCAAATGGTAAATTAATTTCAGCAGATAATATATGTCGGAATCGAGAAATTAAACTGGTTAGCAAAACATTTAAGATTGATTTGATACCAGTAGAGTTAGGGAGTTTTGATGTGATAATCGGTATGGACTGGTTGAAAGAAGTGAAAGCAGAGATCGTTTGTTACAAAAATGCAATTCGCATTATACGAGAAAAAGGAAAACCCTTAATGGTGTACGGAGAAAAGGGCAACACGAAGCTACATCTTATTAGTAATTTGAAGGCACAAAAACTAATAAGAAAAGGTTGCTATGCTATTCTAGCACATGTCGAGAAAGTACAAACTGAAGAAAAGAGCATCAATGATGTTCCCATTGCAAAAGAATTTCCCGATGTATTTCCAAAAGAATTACCGGGATTACCCCCACATCGATCCGTTGAATTTCAAATAGATCTTGTACCAGGAGCTGCACCAATAGCTCGTGCTCCTTACAGACTCGCACCCAGCGAGATGAAAGAACTGCAAAGCCAATTACAAGAACTTTTAGAGCGTGGTTTCATTTGACCAAGCACATCACCGTGGGGAGCTCCTGTTTTGTTTGTCAAAAAGAAAGATGGTACATTCAGGTTGTGTATCGACTACCGAGAGTTGAACAAACTTACCATCAAGAACCGCTACCCACTACCGAGAATCGATGACTTATTAGATCAACTACAAGGCTCGTATGTTTATTCAAAGATTGACTTACGTTCCGGGTATCATCAAATGCGGGTGAAAGAAGATGATATTCCAAAGACTGCTTTCAGAACATGTTACGGTCATTACGAGTTTATGGTCATGCCGTTTGGTTTAACTAATGCACCAGCTGTGTTCATGGACCTTATGAACCGAGTGTGTGGACCATACCTTGACAAGTTTGTCATTGTTTTCATTGATGACATACTTATTTACTCAAAGAATGACCAAGAACACGGTGAACATTTGAGAAAGGTGTTAGAAGTATTGAGGAAGGAAGAATTGTATGCTAAGTTTTCAAAGTGTGCATTTTGGTTGGAAGAAGTTCAATTCCTCGGTCACATAGTGAACAAAGAAGGTATTAAGGTGGATCCGGCAAAGATAGAAACTGTTGAAAAGTGGGAAACCCTGAAAACTCCGAAATACATACGCCAGTTTTTAGGACTAGCTGGTTACTACAGAAGGTTCATCCAAGACTTTTCCAGAATAGCAAAACCCTTGACTGCATTAACGCATAAAGGGAAGAAATTTGAATGGAATGATGAACAAGAGAAAGTGTTTCAGTTATTGAAGAAAAAGCTAACTACGCCACCTATATTGTCATTGCGTGAAGGGAATGATGATTTTGTGATTTATTGTGACGCATCAAAGCAAGGTCTCGGTTGTGTATTAATGCAACGAATGAAGGTGATTGCTTATGCGTCTAGACAATTGAAGATTCACGAACAAAATTATACGACGCATGATTTGGAATTAGGCGCGGTTGTTTTTGCATTAAATACTTGGAGGCACTACTTATATGGGGTCAAAAGTATTATATATACCGACCACAAAAGTCTTCAACACATATTTAATCAGAAACAACTGAATATGAGGCAGCGTAGGTGGATTGAATTATTGAATGATTACGACTTTGAGATTCGTTACCACCCGGGGAAGGCAAATGTGGTAGCCGATGCCTTGAGCAGGAAGGACAGAGAACCCATTCGAGTAAAATCTATAAATATAATGATTCATAATAACCTTACTACTCAAATAAAAGAGGCGCAACAAGGAGTTTTAAAAGAGGGAAATTTAAAGGATGAAATACCCAAAGGATTGGAGAAGCATCTTAATATTCGGGAAGACGGAACCCGGTATAGGGCTGAAAGGATTTGGGTACCAAAATTTGGAGATATGAGAGAAATGGTACTTAGAGAAGCTCATAAAACCAGATACTCAATACATCCTGGAACGGGGAAGATGTACAAGGATCTCAAGAAACATTTTTGGTGGTCGGGTATGAAAGCCGATGTTGCTAAATACATAGGAGAATGTTTGACGTGTTCTAAGGTCAAAGCTGAGCATCAGAAACCATCAGGTCTACTTCAACAACCCGAAATCCCGGAATGGAAATGGGAAAACATTACCATGGATTTCATCACTAAATTGCCAAGGACTGCAAGTGGTTTTGATACTATTTGGGTAATAGTTGATCGTCTCACCAAATCAGCACACTTCCTGCCAATAAGAGAAGATGACAAGATGGAGAAGTTAGCACGACTGTATTTGAAGGAAGTCGTCTCCAGACATGGAATACCAATCTCTATTATCTCTGATAGGGATGGCAGATTTATTTCAAGATTCTGGCAGACATTACAGCAAGCATTAGGAACTCGTCTAGACATGAGTACTGCCTATCATCCACAAACTGATGGGCAGAGCGAAAGGACGATACAAACGCTTGAAGACATGCTACGAGCATGTGTTATTGATTTCGGAAACAGTTGGGATCGACATCTACCGTTAGCAGAATTTTCCTACAACAACAGCTACCATTCAAGCATTGAGATGGCGCCGTTTGAAGCACTTTATGGTAGAAAGTGCAGGTCTCCGATTTGTTGGAGTGAAGTGGGAGATAGACAGATTACGGGTCCGGAGATTATACAAGAAACTACCGAGAAGATCATCCAGATTCAACAACGGTTGAAAACTGCCCAAAGTCGACAAAAGGGCTACGCTGACATTAAAAGAAAAGATATAGAATTTGAAATTGGAGAGATGGTCATGCTTAAAGTTGCACCTTGGAAAGGCGTTGTTCGATTTGGTAAACGAGGGAAATTAAATCCAAGGTATATTGGACCATTCAAGATTATTGATCGTGTCGGACCAGTAGCTTACCGACTTGAGTTACCTCAACAACTCGCTGCTGTACATAACACTTTCCATGTCTCGAATTTGAAGAAATGTTTTGCTAAAGAAGATCTCACTATTCCGTTAGATGAAATCCAAATCAACGAAAAACTTCAATTCATCGAAGAACCCGTCGAAATAATGGATCGTGAGGTTAAAAGACTTAAGCAAAACAAGATACCAATTGTTAAGGTTCGATGGAATGCTCGTAGAGGACCCGAGTTCACCTGGGAGCGTGAAGATCAGATGAAGAAGAAATACCCGCATCTATTTCCAGAAGATTCGTCAACACCTTCACCAGCTTAAAATTTCGGGACGAAATTTATTTAACGGGTAGGTACTGTAGTGACCCGAAATTTTCCATGTTTATATATATTAATTGAGATTGATATTTACATGATTAAATGTTTCCAACATGTTAAGCAATCAAACTTGTTAAGACTTGATTAATTGAAATATGTTTCATATAGACAATTGACCACCCAAGTTGACCGGTGATTCACGAACGTTAAAACTTGTAAAAACTATATGATGACATATATATGGTTATATATATATATATATATATATATATATATATATAGTTAACATGATACTATGATAAGTAAACATATCATTAAGTATATAAACAATGAACTACATATGTAAAAACAAGACTACTAACTTAATGATTTTTAAACGAGACATATATGTAACTATTATCGTTGTAAAGACATTTAATGTATATATATCATATTAAGAGATATTCATACATGATAATATCATGATAATATAATAATTTAAAATCTCATTTGATATTATAAACATTGGGTTAACAACATTTAACAAGATCGTTAACTTAAAGGTTTCAAAACAACACTTACATGTAACGACTAACGATGACTTAACGACTCAGTTAAAATGTATATACATGTAGTGTTTTAATATGTATTTATACACTTTTGAAAGACTTCAATACACTTATCAAAATACTTCTACTTAACAAAAATGCTTACAATTACATCCTCGTTCAGTTTCATCAACAATTCTACTCGTATGCACCCGTATTCGTACTCGTACAATACACAGCTTTTAGATGTATGTACTATTGGTATATACACTCCAATGATCAGCTCTTAGCAGCCCATGTGAGTCACCTAACACATGTGGGAACCATCATTTGGCAACTAGCATGAAATATCTCATAAAATTACAAAAATATGAGTAATCATTCATGACTTATTTACATGAAAACAAAATTACATATCCTTTATATCTAATCCATACACCAACGACCATAAACACCTACAAACACTTTCATTCTTCAATTTTCTTCATATAATTGATCTCTCTCAAGTTCTATCTTCAAGTTCTAAGTGTTCTTCATAAATTCCAAAAGTTCTAGTTTCATAAAATCAAGAATACTTTCAAGTTTGCTAGCTCACTTCCAATCTTGTAAGGTGATCATCCAACCTCAAGAAATCTTTGTTTCTTACAGTAGGTTATCATTCTAATACAAGGTAATAATCATATTTAAACTTTGGTTCAATTTCTATAACTATAACAATCTTATTTCAAGTGATGATCTTACTTGAACTTGTTTTCGTGTCATGATTCTGCTTCAAGAACTTCGAGCCATCCAAGGATCCGTTGAAGCTAGATCCGTTTTTCTCTTTTCCAGTAGGTTTATCCAAGGAACTTAAGGTAGTAATGATGTTCATAACATCATTCGATTCATACATATAAAGCTATCTTATTCGAAGGTTTAAACTTGTAATCACTAGAACATAGTTTAGTTAATTCTAAACTTGTTCGCAAACAAAAGTTAATCCTTCTAACTTGACTTTTAAAATCAACTAAACACATGTTCTATATCTATATGATATGCTAACTTAATGATTTAAAACCTGGAAACACGAAAAACACCGTAAAACCGGATTTACGCCGTCGTAGTAACACCGCGGGCTGTTTTGGGTTAGTTAATTAAAAACTATGATAAACTTTGATTTAAAAGTTGTTATTCTGAGAAAATGATTTTTATTATGAACATGAAACTATATCCAAAAATTATGGTTAAACTCAAAGTGGAAGTATGTTTTCTAAAATGGTCATCTAGACGTCGTTCTTTCGACTGAAATGACTACCTTTACAAAAACGACTTGTAACTTATTTTTCTGACTATAAACCTATACTTTTTCTGTTTAGATTCATAAAATAGAGTTAAATATGAAACCATAGCAATTTGATTCACTCAAAACGGATTTAAAATGAAGAAGTTATGGGTAAAACAAGATTGGATAATTTTTCTCATTTTAGCTACGTGAAAATTGGTAACAAATCTATTCCAACCATAACTTAATCAACTTGTATTGTATATTATGTAATCTTGAGATACCATAGACACGTATACAATGTTTCGACCGATCATGTCGACACATCTATATATATTTCGGAACAACCATAGACACTCTATATGTGAATGTTGGAGTTAGCTATACAGGGTTGAGGTTGATTCTAAAATATATATAGTTTGAGTTGTGATCAATACTGAGATACGTATACACTGGGTCGTGGATTGATTCAAGATAATATTTATCGATTTATTTCTGTACATCTAACTGTGGACAACTAGTTGTAGGTTACTAACAAGGACAGCTGACTTAATAAACTTAAAACATCAAAATATATTAAAAGTGTTGTAAATATATTTTGAACATACTTTGATATATATGTATATATTGTTATAGGTTCGTGAATCAACCAGTGGCCAAGTCTTACTTCCCGACGAAGTAAAAATCTGTGAAAGTGAGTTATAGTCCCACTTTTAAAATCTAATATTTTTGGGATGAGAATACATGCAGGTTTTATAAATGATTTACAAAATAGACACAAGTACGTGAAACTACATTCTATGGTTGAATTATCGAAATCGAATATGCCCCTTTTTATTAAGTCTGGTAATCTAAGAATTAGGGAACAGACACCCTAATTGACGCGAATCCTAAAGATAGATCTATTGGGCCTAACAAACCTCATCCAAAGTACCGGATGCTTTAGTACTTCGAAATTTATATCATATTCGAAGGGTGTCCCGGAATGATGGGGATATTCTTATATATGCATCTTGTTAATGTCGGTTACTAGGTGTTCACCATATGAATGATTTTTATCTCTATGTATGGGATGTATATTGAAATATGAAATCTTGTGGTCTATTGTTACGATTTGATATATATAGGTTAAACCTATAACTCACCAACATTTTTGTTGACGTTTAAAGCATATTTATTCTCAGGTGAATACTAAGAGCTTCCGCTGTTGCATACTAAAATAAGGACAAGATTTGGAGTCCATGTTTGTATGATATTGTGTAAAAACTGCATTCAAGAAACTAATTTCGATGTAACATATTTGTATTGTAAACCATTATGTAATGGTCGTGTGTAAACAGGATATTTTAGATTATCATTATTTGATAATCTACGTAAAGCTTTTTAAACCTTTATTGATGAAATAAAGGTTATGGTTTGTTTTAAAATGAATGCAGTCTTTGAAAAACGTCTCATATAGAGGTCAAAACCTCGCAACGAAATCAATTAATATGGAACGTTTTTAATCAATAAGAACGGGACATTTCACCAGGTAATTCTAGATCCGTTGAAATCTTTAGAGAATATCTTGCTCCGAAGTCATATTAAAATCTTGCGAAAAATTTTTCTTAATCAACCTTCGAACTTGGAAATTCCAAAATATCATCATAAATATCTTCGATATTTCTGAGTATATTTTCATAAATATTCTCGTCTGATATTAATTATCTCTCCGCACTATCTGTGATATATCATAAAAAGGAAACTATTTTAGTTTCTAAATTCTGAAAAATTTGAACTTAAATTATGAATGTTTTTGAAGTAGTGTTGGGAACTGAAGCATGGGTTAGTATAATATAATGACACTTGATCAACGTGATTATATTACAGTAAGTCATGCTGAGTTTCTAATGGGACGTGATGATTCACAGATTATAACGTCATCGCGTGCCATGTTACATAACTTTTTCATTCTGCTTAACTTCTAAACATATCAAGAAAGTATATTTTTGATAGTTCTATTCTCAGTGATTCTGGTAATTTGACAAATCAAATCGTGCTATTACATTCTCTCTTGTTTAGAACATTACATTAATTCGAAACTCCATACCTACAAATTCTGGACCATTACTTGCGAAAAGAAAACAAAAGCATGAAGCTCCAAAATAGAAAATGGGTATAAATCGCAGCAAATAAGAGAGAGCATTAACCGTGAATGACAATGATTATAGAAGACGGGAGTAGGGACTCCGAAATATAAAGGAGAATATAAAGGCTGATAACAACACATAAATTACAAACCGTGTATATCAATGTTTATCGCAACATAAAGACACGGGAGAATTAAAAACACTATAACTCCAAGGGCGAAGTAGAAGAATACAGATTCTTCCAGTGGAAGTTGGAAAAGGAGAATGATTGTTGCGATAGTCAGAATAAAGACAAGGATCAGAACTGGATTAAGCATTTTCATACTCTTTTCGATGTATGAAACAAGAAGGAAAGTATAGGAATGGTGAGAATAATGGAACGGAAGAGTTTAATTTATAATGGAAATATCAGACAGAGTAATCGAAGCAGATCACCGTATTTAATTAGAGAGATCTTAATTTCCTTATTCGCCGAAGAATCAGATCTTATAGATTTCCAAGATTTTCTTTTAAATCCCTTGAATTCCGGAATTCAACCAAGGCAACGTCAAAAAAAAAAAAAAAAAGTTAATTAAAACGAAACTTCATTTATTCATTTCATTTTTTTTTGTGATAGCGCTTCACTCGTACTCTTCGAGTAATCGAATTATCTTATCCATATTACTCAACAGTAATAAAACTTTAATTATCAGCTCATATTCGTCAGGAAAACATTTTATTGTTAGTCATGATGACCTTACTCAAATTTCGGGACGAAATTTCTTTAACGGGTAGGTACTGTGACGACCCGGGAATTTCTGACCAAATTTAAACTTGATCTTTATATAATTTCAACACGATAAGTAAAGTCTGTATTGTTGAGTCTTGAAAACATTGGAACTATTTACATAGATTCATTTACACCTTCAACCATTCCTGACGATTTACGAACAGTAGTTGTAAATAAATATGTAAATATATATATATATATAAATATATATCAATATAAGTAAATATATAATTTTTTGAATCAATAAAATATACCTTAATCAATTTGAAATTTAAAATGTAAATTAATGAATAGAGTAATTAGATTAGTAATAAAATGAATATATAATATTAGTATGAACTTATATAAGATAAAAATATATAAATGATTCTATGAGAAATTATTATGCTGAAACATATATCCAAAATATGTAAATGTTAAATATTCAATAGATGTATTTGTATAATATATGATATAATTATTAGATATTACAAAATTAATAAATTGTAATATCAAATGTAATTAAAAGTTAAATGTAATTTTTATATTATTATTGACACATTTGATTTATTATGTCATTATTATTATTAACAATATAATTATCAATGTTAATATCATTATTATTATAAAAATTATAATTTTTATTATTATGATTATTATAAGTATTAGCATTATTATTATTATCTTTATTATTATTCTTATGATTATCCTTATCAAAATTATTATTATTATTATTATTATTATTATTATTATTATTATTATTATTATTATTATTATTATTATTATTATTATTATTATTATTATTATTATTAATATCATTAGTTATGTTAGAAAATAATACAAACTATTAATATTATCAATAATAATATAAATTATCATTTTTATTTATAATTATTATCAATATAATTATTACTAATATTTTTTTTTATAATATTAATATTAACTATATAATTAAACTTGAATATCGTACCATTTAGTTAGCTGTATCCATCGATCAAACTGTTCTATATTCTCAATCCTGTCTCCAAGTGATTAAAGGTCGTAAGGTAATTAACAGATACCAACAAAATCTATTTACAATCCTTTTCCTCTTTTGATTTTTTTTTATAAAATTCGCTACCTGCTCTATATCCTGTCGATCCTTTCTCAGATATAAACAAAACAATTACTCTCTCATTTACAACAACTAAATCGAAATTCTACCCTCAATATCAATTTACAACAGTCTGTGAGTTAGGATATCTGTTAAAGTTTCTTTTCTTTTTATAAACAGCTCGATATCCATCTGGTCACATTCAAATCAAAAGAAATAGAAAACGAATCGAATTTTAAAATCCATTGATGCAGGATTGTTAGGAATCCTTTCTTCAACCCTTCTGTAAATTATCAAAGTCCAAATTCATCGTATCGAGTTCCAATTGTTGAAGTCAAGGTTTAAAAATAAAAAGTCAAACAAAGTGTTCATAGCAAAATTCGAATTCGTTTTGATTTGTCAATTCAAATTAGGTGTCCAGAAAGTTTCTAGGTGTGAAATACAAACTTTTTCATGTTGTAATTGTGAGCTGAAAACTATCTAAAAATCGAAAAGCAATAATGAGTTCACGAACGTATGTTGCTTCTGTTCAGCAATGTTTTTCTATTTCTTATCTGTTCTACTTAATTCAATTCAATCTCTAACCATCTCTGGTTATTTATAAATCCCAAAACGAATAAAGAAAAGTGTTAATACATAGAATGGACCCTGGTCGACGAGCTGGGTGAAGAAGAAGATGAAGGCACTGTGGAACGGGTTATATATAAATAAGTGGTAATATTAATCAGAAATATGAAAATGGACGAATGGTTTATTGAGTTTTAGGGTTTTCGAGAGGTCGAGGGTTCGAGTCCCGATGGTGGCATCTCTTTCTTTTTCAGCCTATTTTGAGAGGTAGTGGTTTTTATTTTTATTTTTATTATTGTTATTATTATTATTATTATTATTATTATTATTATTATTATTATTATTATTCTTATTATTATTATTATTATTATTATTCTTATTATTATTATTATTATTATTATGATTATTATTATTATTATTATTATTTTTATTATTAAGATCATTATTATTGTTATGATTATTATTATTAGTAACATGGGAATTATTATTAATATTGTAGTTGCAAGTATTATAAGTATCACTAATGTTATTAATATTATTATTATTAATATCATTAAGTATTAAAATTATAATTATTATTAGTAATATTACGATTATGTATTACAAACATTAGTTACTTGTATTATCATTAATACTTCAATTATTATCATTATTATTAATTTTTATAAAAACTATTAATAATATAAGTATTACTATTATTAGTATTATGATTAAGATTACGAATCAATGTTACAGAAACTTTAATTATTAGCTTAGAAATTAAACACGAAAATTATGATTATCATTATTATTAGTATATGTATTATAAATACAATTATGATTATTATTATTATTGATATTATTAATATTATTATCATTATGTAATTACAAAAAAATATGTATCATAACTATCATTAACAGTAAAGTTAATATTTTTACAAATATAATTATTAATATCATTATTATTATCGTTAATAGAATTACAACGTTATTATCTTATTAGTAATATTAAGTATTATAATTATTATCATCTTTACCACTATTAATATTATTTTAACTACTAATATTATTAATATACAAATGGTATATATATATATATACTAAAAATATATTTATTACATATAACCTAATGAAGATTAATATTTTTATATAATAAAAGGAATATACGAAACATACACATAATATTAATATAAAAAGGACATAATTAATAAATTTATATATATTTGTTCGATTACAATTATGTATATTAATAAAGATACAAATGATATATGTTCGTGAATTCGAGGTCAACCCTGCATTGTTCAATGTCGTCATATGTATTTTTACTACAAAATACAGTATTGTGAGTTTCATTACTCCCTTTTTAAATGCTTTTGCAATATATATTTTTGGGACTGAGAATACATGCGCTGTTATAAATGTTTTACGAAATAGACACAAGTAATGGAAACTACATTATATGGTTGAATGATCGAAGCCGAATATGCCCCTTTTACTTGGTAACCTAAGAATTAGTAAACCAGTCTACTAATTGACGCGAATCCTAAGGATAGATCTATTGGGACTAACGAACCCCATCCAAAGTACCAGATGCTTTAGTACTTTGATGTTGTTTTATCATGTCCGAAAGATTTCCCAGAATGATAGGGGATATTCTTATATGCATCTTGTTAATGTCGGTTACCAGGTGTTCAATCCATATGAATGATATTTTTGTCTCTATGCATGGGACGTATATTTATGAGAACTGAAAATGAAAATCTTGTGGTCTATTAAAATGATGGAAATGATTATTTATGTTAAACTAATGAACTCACCAACCTTTTGGTGACACTTTAAAATATGTTTATTCTCAGGTATGAAAGAAATCTTCCGATGTGCATTAGCTCATTCTAAGGATATTATTTAGAGTCATTCATGGCATATTTTGAAAGACGTTGCATTCGAGTCGTTGAGTTCATCAAGATTATTATTAAGTCAAATATAGTTGGATGTATTATGAAATGGTATGCATAATGTCAACTTTCGATGAAAAGAAAGTTTGTCTTTTAAAAACGAATGCAATATTTGTAAAATGTATCATATAGAGGTCAAATAAATCGCTATGTAATCAACTATTGTGAATCGTTTATAATCGATATGGACTTCGTCCGGATGGATTAGGACGGGTCTCTTCAGGGCCCAACAAGCCCCATTATGGAATTTGGAATGCTTTAGTACTTCGAAATTATCATGTCCGATGGGTGTCCTGGAATGATGGAGATATTCTATATGCATCTTGTTAATGTCGATTACCAGGTGTTCACCATATGAATGATTTTTATCTCTATGTATGGGATGTATATTGAAATATGAAATCTTGTGGTCTATTATTACGATTTGATAAATATATAGGTTAAACCTATAACTCACCAACATTTATGTTGACGTTTAAAGTATGTTTATTCTCAGGTGATTATTAAGAGCTTCCGCTGTTGCATGCTAAAATATGGACAAGATTTGGTGTCAGCATGTTTGTATAATATTGTTTAAAACTGCATTCGAGATTTACTTTGTTGTAACATATTAATATTGTAAACCAATATGTATTGGTAGTGTGTAAGTGTGATATTTTTAGATTATCATTTCTGGATAATCTAGGTGGTGTCCTTTTAACCTTGTCGATAAAAATAAAGGTTATGGTTTGTTTTCAAAATGAATGCAGTCTTTGAAAAACGTCTCATTTAGAGGTCAAAACCTCGCAATGAAATCATTTAATATGGAACATTTATAATCAATATGAACGGGACATTTCAAGAAGTATTATCAATATAAAGAGGAGAGAAAGAGATTTTTAGCCCGTAATCGGGAAGTTGTTGTTGAATCCAGACAACTTGTGAACAACAACTAGCAGCAGCAATATATTCAGCTTCACATGTTGAAACTGCAACTGCAGTTTACTTCTTGCATTGCCAGGTCACCAGCCTTTCACCTAGAAACTGACATCCTCCTGGTGTAGATTTGTTGTTGATTTTGCATCCTGCATAGTCTGAATCACTGTAAGCTACAAGGTCAAACTTGTCATCGTTGGAATACCAGATGCCGAGATTTGGAGCATGTAACAGATAACGTAAAATCCGTTTGGCAGCTGTAAGATGAACTGTATTCGGATTAACCTGGTAATGCACACAAAGACATGTTGCGAATATTATATCCGACCTAGATGTAGTAAGATACATGAGCGATCCGATGATTGCTCGATAGTATGTTGGATCAACAGGCTCCACTTCACAATCTAGTGAAATCCCATGATTTACAACTAACGGGGTTGAAACTGGACGTTCTTGAGTCATACTAAAACATTCGAGTATATCATTCACATATTTTGCTTGGTGAAGAAAGATTTCTTTTGTCTGTCTGTTCGACTTGCAAACCAAGAAAATAATGTAAGAGTCCCAATTTGCTCATTTCAAATTCGTCCTTCATAACCTGCTCAAATTTGTCAACGAGTTTCCGCTTAGTAGAACCGAAAATGATGTCATCAACATAAATCTGGACCAAGATAATATAATCATCTTGTACTTTTGTGAACAGAGTACAGTCTACCGTGCCCATTTGATATCTTTTTTCGATCAGATAACTTGACAATCTTCCATACCAAGCATGCGGGGCTTGATGTAATCCATAAAGGGCTCTGTAACACCCGTTTTTGCAGTTACACGTTATTTCGAGCGTCATTCGAAATACGAGGCATGTAAGTGTATATTTGGATCCCAAATAAAGTTAGAGTTGATGTTCTAAAACCTTACCATTGGATAGTAAATCTCATTACGTTTCCAACGATATTTGATTCGTCGAAAACGGAGTTACGGTTTGAAAGTTACGACCAAAACAAGTTCAGTTTCAGACTCAGTTCATTGGGACTCCGTCCAGACTTTAGGACGCCGTCCAACAATGAAGGTTAGGACGTCATCCAAGCTTTTTGGACGCCGTCCAGAAGGCCTGACAGGCCAGCAGCTCTATTTTACTCAAATTAAAAGGGGTATTTAGGTCTTTTCACTTGGGGTCGGTTTGGGATCATCAAAAATGATCTAGAACTCCATTCGGAGCTCATTCTCACCCACACAAAACACTCTCATCTTATTTTAGAGAGAGAGGGTTAATTTAGAGTGAGAAAGCTTGGTTTGGTGGAGAAGATGAGCGTTTCGGGTCAAAGCTTGAGAGTTAAAGTTGTTCCTTTCTTTCACGGCTACATTTTGGTAGTATTGGTAAGTCTCAACTCCGAATTTCATTGTTAAGATTCTTGTGTACATTTAGGGTTTGAGCTTGTTATTTGTAAAACCCTTTTAGATGATGAAGAGGGTTTATGGAAACCCACTATTTTGATATTTTGCGGGTTTTGGGTTGGTTAATGATTTAAGCATGTTTAAGGTTTGTAAGTGGAGTATAATCACTAGTATTAGTGATTTTAGGAGTGTTGGAACTTGTAAGACCCATTTGGGGGTAAAATGGGTAAATTTGGGTTATGTTGAGATAAGGAAAACCCTAATAGCTATGATCTAGGGTTCGGCTATGTGAATTGAAGTTGTAAGTGTTAAATGGATGTTTAAACAATTGTGTCAAGCGTTAAATGACATTTTAATGAAAGTAATCGTGAGAAACATTTTTAGGTTAAAATGTACTTGTTTGAATGGGTCAGAATTACCACCCGTAGTGGTAATTGGTTAAGTCTATTTTAGGTGTCTAAATGGGCGGATTGTGGTTGTAGGTATAAACCCTCGATTAAGGGTGTTGAAGTCGAATTCTCTCGTAGAGAATGTGTGTTGATTGTTTGTATATCTATATGCGTATTATAGGTAAAAGGTTTGCTCGGTTGCTTTTGGAGGCGATTTACATTTATGACTTGTGCGGGCAATTCGAGGTGAGTGGAATAATTATATGTGTAGGTATATAATGTATATATTTGTTGTAGCGTGAAATGTGTAGTGTCGAGGTGTTAAGACACCACGTTTCACGTGAAGAGTGTAGCATCGAGGTGTTAAGATGCCACTCGGGAGTAGCATCGAGGTGTTAAGATGCCACCTAGGAGTGTAGTGTCGAGGTGTTAAGACACCACTCCGTAAAAATAATGAGTGATGCATCGAGGTGTTAAGATGCCACTCAGGGTGATGTGCCGAGGTGTTAAGGTGCCACCCTAGGGGTTAGTGGTGCGAGGTGTTAAGTGCCCTAACGGATGTTGTGAACACTGATGGCGTTTTCGCGAGCGCCGTTCCCTTGTACTATTGGTTAACAATGGTTATTTGTGTTGTAGCGTAAGCATATTATATTTGTTCATATTATATATGCTTTTGTTATGCTAGCTTGATTATTGGAGGTTATAGCTTGTAATTGTGATGATAAGCTAATTGTGTTGCTAGCATGTATGCGGTATGCGAGTAAGTGTTTGCAAGTAGGTATATTATATATGTATGTGTATAATTATTGCATTCACTAAGCCTCGGCTTACCCCTCTCGTTGTTTACCTTTTTACAGGTATTGTGTTATTGATGCTAGCTAGTTGTTAGACTAGACGTGCAGGAGCGGTTGGGCTTGATGGGGTAGATTTCGGATAATTGGACGCGGATGGGGTTTTGGTAGTCCCCGGGATTATGCTCTTGGTATCGGGTTGGGTTGTAGAGTTTTAATCCGTCTAAAGAGATAAATGGGTCGAAACTGCTACTTTATTTGTAAAACGGGTCATTGTGAGCCCGGGGTTGTAAAACTTGTTTTTATGGTGGCAATATCTTAGTTTTACTTAATATGTCATATTGTGAAAATGGTTTCGTTGAAAAGTGTCAGGGAGCGAGTTTTTCGCTCGCGTGTAAACAAAAAACCGATCAATACTTTTTAGTTCATTGGGACGCCGTCCCAAATCCTTGGACGTTGTCCCAGTTGTAAAGGCTGGACGCCGTCCCGATTTCTGGACGCCGTCCAGATGGGCAGTCACAGAAATTTTTTTTTTGTGTCGTGTTTTTGGTAAATCAATGTTGGGTTGTTACAAGTGGTATCAGAGCATAGTCTAAGGGAATTAGGTGACCTTGGAATAGGTGCCTAGTCTTATACTTATTGGCCATTGTGCGTTATTTGCGGGACTTGTAGGAGTACGGGTCGGATTGAGATTTGTTAGTGCCTTAGAGTAGGTGACTAACTAGGACTAGTGCTTGTCCGATGTGGGGCTTTATTTCGTGAGTAATTTGGTGCCTTAGATTGCTAGTATCTAAGGTAAGTAGGCGAACTTGGACGTTGTTTTAGTGATAGTCACCTAGGTTGTAGGTTGACTTGTTATTGCGGTGTACTTGTGTACATTTATTATATTGTATATTGGTGTATATATATACAGGTATCTTTTGTGCGGTATCCTAGGGATGAATCTATTGGGGAGATTCATATGTTTGGCGGTTTTAAATGATCAAGTTCACGGTAAGGACTTTGGTCATTCGGGTACTAGGAGTTATCGCGTGTTATTTTGTGTGAATGTTGCATCAGTCCGAGTAAAGTACTTTCCGTGACCATGTGGAAATGGTAAGGTACGCATTTGTAATAGTGACCGATCACCATTATTACGAAAGTGTATCTTGACATCAAGCATGACATGACGAGTGCCAAACGGAGGAAACGTGGCATGGTTGGGGTAGATTCGGGATAAATGAGGAATCTTTATTGGTTCCTAAATGATAGTTGTCTCGAGTGATGTGCTTGTAGTTGCATCGGGTTAGTTGCGAGTCGGGAAGTGTACGATGGAATCGGTTAGTTATGTGAGCGAGCTAACTCACGAGTTTGGTGCGTGCTTAGCCACCCTAAGTAGTGGGTGCATTATTGAGATTGTAATTGGTTTTAGTTACCCATCGTAACTAGGATGACCGATTTACGCTTGCGTGTGTGCAACGAGGACTTGAATTCCGTAATGGAATGCGACAAGTCTAATGATTGTAGTTTTGAGTTACACTCGGTAGAGTGTGTGGTTAGAGAATCGTGTTAGGATTCTTGTTGTGAGTCGCCTTGGAATTGGCGAATCGAGGAGTCTTCGGGTCGTTAAACTCATGGGAGTGGGACCCGTGTAATGTTGATTGCGTTAGTGTGTTGTAGATTATAGGGCAACATTCCTAATGGAATATCCCTTGTAGTAGTGGTTTTATTGAGATGTAGAAGGGTGTAAGACTTGGTATCCCCGAGCATCTCCTTGTGTTAGATGAAGGGCCTCATTAGGCTATATCGTTTGGCCTTGTGGAAATTACGGGTAGCGTGTGATCGCTAGGAACTTTCGATAAGACAATAAACCTTAAGGTTGTCGGGTAGGTATGACTTCGGGTCATTATTATAGAGAGATGGGTGACATCGGGTGTATGGAACCTAAAGATCGATTTTCTAAAATTCATTTGATTGTGGTGGGAGTCTGCATGACACTGCGGCATGTGCCTTTTTATACCTGCTAGTGTAATGTTCAACTCCGGTAGTGGTGTGATCACTTTGTGCTTAGGGTGCCCGTGAGATACCCTTGGAAGCATCGGAGATTATAATAGTGATCGACGGGTGATAGTAATACGACGGTTGCAAAAGTCGAAATTTAAGAGCATTGTGATGAATACTTCTTATGAAGTGACGGGTGAGCAAATCTTGTTGCTCTTAAGTGATAGATGGGTAAAGATGACAGGTGAGCCGGTGACGGACTTAATGGTCGGTTAGTCCGAAGGGTTTTGATGAAGTGTTGATATTGTGGTGGACGCAATTATGGTGTCAGAATTGGTCACTCTTCTCCATGAGAGTGAGCAATTGTTGATAACGATTCGTAAAGTGGAAGGTCGGGTGATCTCGACTGAGAATCACGACTAAGTCAGTGGCGTGACATATGCCTAGGCTTAGAGGCATATGTAGGACTTTGGAGGAGTTTGCTTTTCAAACAATTAAGGTAGTTAGTTGTGAATTGTGGTATGAATGTGCGATGTCATCGCGTGTACGACGTCTCAAGTGATTGTGCCTGTCGGCTCTGAGAGCTTAAAGTGAAGTTGCGGTGAATTGATGTTTATGACCAACGGGGACAATGGTCAGGTGTGACGTGGAATTTCAATTCCGCGGGATGTTATCATCTTGGCGGTGAGAATAGGGAGATAAATCCTAAGTGGGGGAGTTTTTACTGCCGCCCGAGGAAAACTCCAGTGGTGTTATGTATAGTGAAATGTCGGAGCGTACCGTGCTAAGCCTCAATAGGTATTCGGAGTTCCTAACGAGGAAGAGTGACAGGTTGCTAATGTCGACTCGAGATCGTGCTTTACGATTGTGAGTTACAACTCTGGAATGTTATGCGTGAAGATTGTGATGATGGGATCGAAGGAAGTGTAAGACTTCCTATGTAAGGTGGTCGTGTAGTACCAATGTGCTGTATGAGACCAAATGTGAAGTTTGAGATCCCGGAGTGAGAGAATGAAGTGTCGTTGCGAGTGCTCCCGTAGAAAAAAAAATCTGGGTTGTCATGAAACCCGGACAGTATAATTGAATGAGAACGAGTTCGATATCGTGGCGAATATCGTATTTTCCCTGTCGGGAAATGCAATCGTGAAGATTGTCAGTGGATTATTCCACTTTATGGACGAATGAGAGGCGGAGAGTGTCGATTCTGATTGTCTCACATCGAGACACGCAGATGTTGTTTGTTTGCAAGAGTGTGCTCCCTAGTGATGCGACTGTTAGTTGCATTGAAATGTTGAGACCATCCTTAACGGACGGTCTAGGTAGGAAAGTTCACCCGGCGTGGTGAATATTTTTGTGAGTCGTGTGGCGAATTGCGGAAATTTTGTGATGTTGATTCGCCGTTGACGGGATTTTGGTATACGAATAGCTTCTATGCTAGTACTAGGAAGCCGTATTGTATGGTTCAGAGGAGAAATCCTATGATGATGTGTTGATGCTTCGTCTAATTCGTGGTGTATTATTGTTGTCCTGGATTAATCCAGTGGCGGATTGGTCGTGTGCGGATTGACTGATTGAGTGATATGGTTACGAACGTAGCTTGTGGTGAGTTGTAGTCGAGAGAACTTGAAGGTATATGTAGTGATTTTCGTATTTTCCTAAATGGAAATTCTGGACGTTGAGTGTATGAGATATCGTTTATTGCGGTAGTGCACGCTAGTGATTATTAGCGTGTGGTTAGATCTTCGGATTTGTAGAAAATGTTATGGATGTCGGGCTTGGTTGTGTTTCGTAAGATCGTGAGGCGTGACGACGATGTTTGTCGGTAAATTGTTCTACTCTTAGGACGATTGTGAAGTGTATGGTATGAGTTTGGATACTCGGTGTAGGAGCAACGGTTACGGTTGTTTCGACTCGTGGGTTGATTACCCAATATTGTGGTATTATGATGTGTTAGTGCACGAAGCGAGGATTCGGATGAGTTTACTACTTGTGTGACTCCGCGTTGGAAGCGGAAATGTTCGTGGGAGAAGTGCTTAACTTCTAGTGTTTGTGCGGATCACGAGGACGTGATCCAATTTAAGTGGGGGAGAGTTGTAACACCCGTTTTTCAGTTACACGTTATTTCGAGCGTCATTCGAAATACGAGGCATGTAAGTGTATAATTGGATCCCAAATAAAGTTGGAGTTGATGTTCTAAAACCTTACCATTGGATAGTAAATCTCATTACATTTCCAACGATATTTGATTCGTCGAAAACGGAGTTACGGTTTGAAAGTTACGACCAAAACAAGTTCAGTTTCAGACTCAGTTCATTGGGACTCCGTCCAGACTTTAGGACGCCGTCTAACAATGAAGGTTAGGACGCCGTCCAAGCTTTTTGGACGCCGTCCAGAAGGCCTGACAGGCCAGCAGCTCTATTTTACTCAAATTAAAAGGGGTATTTGGGTCTTTTCACTTGGGGTCGGTTTGGGATCATCAAAAATGATCTAGAACTCCATTTGGAGCTCATTCTCACCCACACAAAACACTCTCATCTTATTTTAGACAGAGAGGGTTAATTTAGAGTGAGAAAGCTTGGTTTGGTGGAGAAGATGAGCGTTTCGGGTCAAAGCTCGAGAGTTAAAGTTGTTCCTTTCGTTCACGGCTACATTTTGGTAGTATTGGTAAGTCTCAACTCCGAATTTCATTGTTAAGATTCTTGTGTACATTTAGGGTTTGAGCTTGTTATTTGTAAAACCCTTTTAGATGAAGAAGAGGGTTTATGGAAACCCACTATTTTGATATTTTGCGGGTTTTAGGTTGGTTAATGATTTAAGCATGTTTAAGGTTTGTAAGTGGGGTATAATCACTAGTATTAGTGATTTTAGGAGTGTTGGAACTTGTAAGACCCATTTGGGGGTAAAATGGGTGAATTTGGGTTATGTTGAGATAAGGAAAACCCTAATAGCTATGATCTAGGGTTCGGCTATGTGAATTGAAGTTGTAAGTGTTAAATGGATGTTTAAACAATTGTGTCAAGCATTAAATGACATTTTAATGAAAGTAATCGTGAGAAACGTTTTTAGGTTAAAATGTACTTGTTTGAATGGGTCAGAATTACCACCCGTAGTGGTAATTGGTTAAGTCCATTTTAGGTGTCTAAATGGGCGGATTGTGGTTGTAGGTATAAACCCTCGATTAAGGGTGTTGAAGTCGAATTCTCTCGTAGAGAATGTGTGTTGATTGTTTGTATATCTATATGCGTATTATAGGTAAAAGGTTTGCTCGGTTGCTTTTCGAGGCGATTTACATTTATGACTTGTGCGGGCAATTCGAGGTGAGTGGAATAATTATATGTGTAGGTATATAATGTATCTATTTGTTGTAGCGTGAAATGTGTAGTGTCGAGGTGTTAAGACACCACGTTTCACGTGAAGAGTGTAGCATCGAGGTGTTAAGATGCCACTCGGGTGTAGCATCGAGGTGTTAAGATGCCACCTAGGAGTGTAGTGTCGAGGTGTTAAGACACCACTCCGTAAAAATAATGAGTGATGCATCGAGGTGTTAAGATGTCACTCAGGGTGATGTGCCGAGGTGTTAAGGTGCCACCCTAGGGGTTAGTGGTGCGAGGTGTTAAGTGCCCTAACGGATGTTGTGAACACCGATGGCGTTTTCGCGAGCGCCGTTCCCTTGTACTATTGGTTAACAATGGTTATTTGTGTTGTAGCGTAAGCATATTATATTTGTTCATATTATATATGCTTTTGTTATGCTAGCTTGATTATTGGAGGTTATAGCTTGTAATTGTGATGATAAGCTAATTGTGTTGCTAGCATGTATGCGGTATGCGAGTAAGTGTTTGCAAGTAGGTATATTATATATGTATGTGTATAATTATTGCATTCACTAAGCCTCGGCTTACCCCTCTCGTTGTTTACCTTTTTACAGGTATTGTGTTATTGATGCTAGCTAGTTGTTAGACTAGACGTGCAGGAGCGGTTGGGCTTGATGGGGTAGATTTCGGATAATTGGACGCGGATGGGGTTTTGGTAGTCCCCGGGATTATGCTCTTGGTATCGGGTTGGGTTGTAGAGTTCTAATCCGTCTAAAGAGATAAATGGGTCGAAACTGCTACTTTATTTGTAAAACGGGTCATTGTGAGCCCGGGGTTGTAAAACTTGTTTTTATGGTGGCAATATCTTAGTTTTACTTAATATGTCATATTGTGAAAATGGTTTCGTTGAAAAGTGTCGGGGAGCGAGTTTTTCGCTCGCGTGTAAACAAAAAACTGATCAGTACTTTTTAGTTCATTGGGACGCCGTCCCAAATCCTTGGACGCCGTCCCAGTTGTAAAGGCTGGACGCCGTCCCGATTTCTGGACGCCGTCCAGATGGGCAGTCACAGAATTTTTTTTTTTGTGTCGTGTTTTTGGTAAATCAATGTTGGGTTGTTACAGGCTCATTGTAATCGGTAAACTTTGTCAGGATAAAGATGATCTTTAAAACCTAGTGGTTGATTGACATATACTCGTTCATTTAGCTTGCCATAAAGAAAAGCACTCTTGATATCCATTTGATACACTTTAAACTTCATAAATGATGCAAATTCCAAGAATATACGAATAGCTTCCAATCTGGCTACAGGATCAAAAACTTCATCATAGTTAAATTCGGGATCTTGTTGATAACCTTTAGCTACCAGTCTAGCTTTGTTATGGATAACATTGCCATCTTCGTCATTCTTGCACTTCCAAACCCATTTGAGATCAACGACTTTAACTCCATGCGGTTTAGTTACCAACTTCCAAACATCCAACTGTTGAAACTGTTGAATCTCTTCTTACATGGCCATAACCCAATCAACATACTTCAAAGCTTCTTTTGTTATCTTCGGCTCAATTTTGGAAATATGACATGCATACTCAAATAAAGCAGCAGCAGCCGTCATATGAGTATCAACTTGTCCATCAGACTGAACTTATCGTCTCGTTCTAACACATGCATTTAGATCACCAATAATATTTTCCCTAGGATGAGCAGTTGTGGTTCTGGGAACTGGTTGTGCAGGAACAAGTATCTCGTGTTGCAGATTTGTGGTATCACCAAAATCTTCAGGATTTTCTGAATCCTCACTTGAAATATCAGATCCGCAAGTATCGTACACTAGATCAACGTCTTGATCATATTTTTGAACTGGCTCAGCGACATATGGTGATGGAATTGGAGTTGGAGTTTGAGTAGGTGCAGACACTTCTTGTGTATTCTGTAAATCAAATAGCATTTGTAGTTCTACTTCGTTCTCCATATGATCTGGAGCAAGATTAAATGAATCAATCAGCTCATCATAGTTATGAATCCAAGGATGACTCTTAGTAGCACTTTTCGTTTGATTTCTTTGATCATCAGCTTCAGACCATTCTTCCACACATCTTGTTTCATTGTTGAAAACTCGCTTGTTAGGAGAACTATACCCAAGGAATACTCCGGTAACAACTTTAGCATCAAACTTACTTCCTGGTTTTCTTTTCGAGATGGTACATAGTGCACCAAATGGTTCTAGATGCTTCAGTGTAGGTTTTCTCCCATGCAATAACTCATAGCAAGTCTTACCCAGTCGCTTTACAGACAGAACTCGATTCATAGTGTAGCATGCATTTGCAACAGCTTCTCCCCAAAAATGAACACGCAAAGATAAGTCTGCTAGCATAGTTCTAGCGGTCTCAATTAGTACCCTATTCTTTCTTTCAGCAACACCATTCATCTGAGGAGCGTATGGAGAAAATGAATTGCATATTAATACCTTTTTCAATACATAAACCTGCAAGATACTGATTATTGAATTCAGTACCGATTGTCGCATCGAATCTTTCTCACTTTGAGATTAAAACCCATTTCTAATCGATTGATTAGTGATCGAACATAAATCTGCTTAAATAGAAAAATTGATGTTGAGTGCATGAGGGAGTGTTTAAGAACGTTTATAGCTTTGATCTCCTGTCCGATTTTGTAACGACCCGGAAATTTCCGACCAAATTTAAACTCTAATCTCTATATGGTTCCGACACGATAAGCAAAAACCCTAAAGTTGACCCGCATTTTTTTTCGATCGTTCTATACTTATAAGATTAATATTTACATAAATTAAAACTTACCAACATGATAAGTAATCCAAATTGTCGAGATTTATATTTCCGAAAAGAGTTTTACACAACGTTTGACCGTCTAGTTTGACCGACGATATCACGAACTATACAATATATGATAATTATACGTTTGCGTATATATATGTGTATATACATATTTAACATGATTAATGAATGTTTTAATATCTTATTTTGTATCAAAAACTATAAGTTATAAGTATATTTTGAAACTACTAACTTAAGTTTTCAAAACGATAACTATACGTAACGTTATTTGACATAAATACTTAAGACTTATAATGTTTATACATATATCGTATAAGTAATGTATTTACTCACTTTTAAGACTTAAATACATAAAATCATATAAGTGTATTCACAAAAGATAGCTATATTTGAATCCTCATTCCATTTTTCACAAAATTTCTATACGTATATCTAGAGTATTTGTACTCGTACCATACCTAGCTTCTATACGTATTTACTATTGGTATATACACATCAAATCACCACCTAACCAGCCCTTGTTACTACCCTAGGTATAAGGTAATTGCTTTTGTATTATTGTTTGACAAATACATAAGATTACAAACTAAAATTTTGTCATGTTATCCTTAAAGATCACATTTTTAGGAGTATATATGTATCATCATTTTGATTCATTTACTACTTCAATCTCCTAGCTAAAACACACACACTTATAACCCTTAAACACCTTCAACAATTCAGTAAAGTTCTAAGAAGATCTAGCTTCAAAAACCTTACATAAACATCATAAGAAAACCATACAAAAACACTTCAAGAAAACCTTCCAAGAACACCAACTTACTTCCAATCTTTCATCCACTTCTATCACCCTTTTGATTCTAGCTTCTTACTCCTCTTTTACAGCAAACTTATCCAAGGAACTTGAGGTAGAATCTATGTTCATAACCTTGTTCGATTCATATATATATAGCTATCTTATTTTGTGGTACAAAAGTTTAACAACAAGAACATAGTTTGAATGTTTTCAAACTTGTTTGCAAACTAAATAGATCCTTCTAACTTAACTTTTAAAATACTTCAAGACCTGTAATATAACTTAAATATATGCTAATTTAATAAGGTAAAACTTGGTTTTTCAAAGTATAAGTATTTTTAGAAAAATGGTCATTAAATGATTTTTTTTTGTAACAAAATGTTTAACTTCATATGTTTCACTAATGTTTCACTTATGCCGTATGATTTTGAATACAAACCAAGGTATTTACAGTTCATAGTCTTAAAGAAGAACTCGATCCAAGAAGATGGCAATTTGAATCAACGAAAACGGACTTGTAACGAAGAAACTATGACCGAAACAAAATTGGTTATCCTAGATCATTTCAACTACGGGATCAATTGGAAAAAAAGATATAAATCACATATTTCTAAGATAACATGATATTTTATATATATGTACTCATAATTCAATTTCATATGGTTCAGGATCACCCGTAAACAACACGAGAAGATTAATCATAAGATCCCATGATTGTACGCAACACGTCATTTGACAACACCGGTACTTTATGTACGCAACACGTCATTTGACAACACCGGTACCATGGGTCAAGATTAATCTCGACCAACACATATACGATGGGGTTTTATGGGAGTTTTATTTATTTCGTTGGGGGTTTATTTATTGCGGGTATATTAAACATCTAAAAATGAACCATTAAAATTGAATTACTAACATCGAAACGCTAACTACGGACTAAGGAATTATTCAAAGTATTAAAAGTATTATAAATATATATACGAGATGTTTGTTTAAAATGAAAATATATTGATATATTATATATGGATAGGTTCGTGATATCAACCGGAAGACCAAGTCAAAAATATATATATCTTCGAGACAACAGTGAGTATATAGTCCCACTTTTAAACTCTAAATATTTCGGGATGAGAATACATGTATTTTATGTTTTACGTTATGGACACAAGTAACTGAAAAATATATTCTACGTTGAGTTGTACCACTGGCATACTTCCCTGTAGCTTGGTAACTGTTATTTACAGCGGTATTGTAAACGCGAATCCTGTTGATAGATCTATCGGGCCTGACAACCCCAACCGGACTGGACGACCAGTATTCAACGGTTGCACAGTACTTCGTTTTGCGACTACACCTTGGTACGGTGTAGTAAGATTTCATATTAAAGGGAATATGCGACGTGATTAAATGTTAAGTATGGTTACCAAGTGCTCAACCACTTAGAATATTTTTATTGAAATGATTATATACGAAATCTTGTGGTCCATTGTTATAACGCTGCTAGCATCAAACTTATATATCTCACCAACTTTATGTTGACGTTTTAAAGCATGTTATTCTCAGGTACGAATTAAGTCTTCCGCTGTGCATTAGCTCATGTTAAGGATACTACTTGGGACCATTTAAGCTATGATACAAGGACGTTGCATTCGAGTCATTGAAGTTCATTAAAGACTATTGTTATGAAAATGGCAGATTAGATCATTTGGTTGTTATAAAATGTTAGGCTAATATGTCAACTCTCGATGTAATAATAGATTGCCTTTAAGAAATAAATGCAACGTTTGTAAAATGTATCATATAGAGGTCAAGTACCTCGCGATGTTATCAACTATTGTAATTCGTTTTTAATCTATATGGACGATGTCCGGATGATTAGTTTCGGATCCTTTCAGTTGGTATCAGAGCGTTGGTCTTAGCGAACCAGGCCTTGCATTAGTGTGTCTAACTAGTAGTTGTTAGGATACATTAAGTGAGTCTGGACTTTGACCGTGTCTGCCTGTCAAAAGTTTTGCTTATCAATCCTAGTCGGAAATCATCTGCTTATCATCCTTAGGGAACTGCCTGCTTATCATTCTTAAGTCTAGACACGTCTTACTGCATTTAGTGCATCGATAGTGTATAGACAAAATTCATATCTTAGCGTATCTGTTACTATAGACATTGCCTGACGTATTTCAAAGATTCTCCGTAATTCATGGGATTTTGATATTATATATACATATGTAAATTATGTATTGAAGAGTACCAAACCCAACTCCTATAATCTATTCCAAACCAAAAATTCACTTCTCCGACTATACAAGATGGATTCTTCATCCAGTTCGAATTCCTCCGACTTCGATAGCTACGCCGATATGGATTTCCATTCGAGCTCCGAGAACAGCGTCACCGGAATGGATCAACCAATTTCCCATCATCTATTTTGGATGAATTGGGGATGGGTTCGTAATATACTAAATCTCTGGAGGCAAGAAGAAGGTGATCCATTCCATCCACCAAATTGTCCTCTTAACGATGAACCTGAAGCACTTACCGGTGAACCTATTCGAAACACCATTTTCTCGCTCATTTCTAGAGTATCTCGTCATGATTACATACTATCCCATATTTCGAATCTTGTTCATTCGCTCGTTCCAACCGTCAATCATCCCGGTATAATAGAAGAAGTCAACGAGCTTCGCGCTCGGGTAGTGGCTTTAGAAAATACGGTGCGAAGGTTACAAACACCAGCAGCAGCACCAGCAGCATAATCTATACCACCATCATCAACGCCGACATTACTCTTGTCACCCCCAAAATCTCAACATCACAATCTGTATCTCGAATATCAACATCACACGACTCAATATCTGTACTTCGAGTATGATCTTCGTTCTATATATCGTTCTACATCGATTATCTTCGCTTTACGTATCGTATGACGATTATGTAATTTCTAAAGTCTTAGAGATTATGTAATCTAGAATTAACGATAAATCAAATGAGTTTATTATCTTATTGACTCATTAAATCTATGATTATCTCTGAAGAAAATATATATGCAAGTATATTTTCATAAAGATAGTAATTAAAAATTCCTTCGTACAAACTAATAATGATGAAAATATTTTAACGGGTGGGTAGTACCCGAGGAATATTTAGAATTCACATTAATAAGTTATATTGTACATTCTTGAATCTGATTCAACGGTCATTTGTTATTTTACTTACAACCATCGATATACGTATCCGTTCACCCCAGAATAACCATTTCCATTTAAATTTCATATTTGAATTTTTTTTTATCCAAATCCAACAAGTGGCATAAAGAAGAAACATTGGACAATTAAAATGAAATAAAATGTTGATTATAACATATGAAACTAAACAATTCTTCAATTTTGCCACTTGATTTCATCCTAAACCTCATTTGTACTTCGACAATTATAATCCTCATTCAAATCTTTTCATGATTCTTGAAAACACCTCGATCGAGAAGTTGAACCAGCCGCACCTCGTTTACGGAAGAAAGATTTATGCATACAGTGATGCACCTGAAAAATTTTCGAAACCGAAGTTATAGTTAAAACGTATCCGCGTCGAATTCCTTATCATTCATTATCAAAAACAATCATACGATTCCTTTTCAAGAAGCTAATTTTGTCACAGCTCCACTTCGACTTCTCAGTGAGACTACTCCTATTATAATCTCGATATTTATACTTTGTCCTTTCGACGTTGTTACCGGAGAACCTTTTTCACAACATCATCAGCAGACGTACCAGCAACTCGTTATCTCTTTGGCGAAACCCGCAATCAGTATTTTGAAAATCTCGTAGAAATTCTCCCAGTTATACCGAGAACGACTATCCCTAAGAATTACATTTTTCGAATGTGAAGTTCTGAAAAACATCCTGGACTATGAAGTAGTTCTTGAAATGCTGAAGAAGCAGAAAAAAAAAAAAAAAAAAAAAAAAACTGTAAACGACTTTAACAGTCAAAAGTTTAATGATGAAGTACATTGTATTGGTAAAGCTTAGAAAAAGAGGAGAGTTGGAACTGGAAAACGGATTGAGCAAAGTATGAAGGAGGATGTAGATAAATCACAAGAACTGAATCTGCTTTCAAAGGATTCAAACGATTCAGTGCTTGCTGAAACCATTAGTAAAAAAAAAAAACCTACCCCTTATCCTAAACCTTTCCCGATGATATTCTTCATCATCATCTTATCTTAGATATTATAAGATATCTTCATATCTTTTGTTATACATATCCTCCATATTTCTGGAGATATTCTCACAACTGTTCTTATCCAAAATCATGTATTTCTCCGTAATATCTGCGTTACAATATAAAAGAAACTGTGTTAGTTTCTAAGTTCTAAAACCTTCAAGTTTAAAATAGGAATGTTTTGAAGTAGTGTTGGGAACTGATACATGAATTAGTATAATATAATGAAACTTGATCAACTTCATTATATTACAGTAAGTCATGTTAAGTTTCTAATGGAATGTGATGATTCACAGTACCGTCATCATGTGCCATGTTACACGGCTCTTACATTCTATCAAGTCTCCAAACATATTAGAACGTATCACCTTGATAGTTCTATTTTTCCGGAATATTCGAGTAATTTAACGAATCAAGATCGTGCCATTACAATTTTATTCTAAAACCAATAGCTAGGTTCATTCCAAATTTTATACCTACGAATTCCGAACTATTGATCGCTTGACTCAAGGACGGGAAGAAGAAACGAAGGGACAAAGTCCCAAAATAGAAATTGGGGTATAGATCACAGCAAATAGGAGAGAATATTAACTATGGATGACAATGATTATGGAAAACAGAAGCAGGAGCATCGAAGTATAAGGAAAGATATCAAACCCAACAACCACCCAGAAACTACAAACCATGTATATCAATACGTATGGCGACGTAAAGACACGGGAGAATTAGAAACATTATAATTCCAAGAAAATCATAAAAGTGAATAGATTCTTCTGGCGGTAGATGGAAGAGAAGAATGAAAGATATAAAAGTTAGAAGTATAACAAAAATCAGAACGGGATGAAGCATTTCAAAGGATACCTTAAAGTAGGAATTAAGGAGAAAGAGTAGAAGATGCGAGTTGTGAAAAATAAGGAAACGAAGGGGTGGATTTATAGTGAAATATCCGACAGAGAAATCGAAACAGATTACCGAATTAAATCAAAGAAGATTCTGATCGCCGAATAACCAAATCTTATTACGTAAGATTTTTCCTAAATCCCTTAAATCCCGGAAATCAATTCTAAACCACGTCATCGATTAAAAACGATTCCATATTTACTCATTTCATTTTTTTTTTTTTTGTGATAGCTTCGCTCGTGCGTCTCACATAACCAAATCGTTTTATCTAAATCTTTCAATAATGATAAAATTTCATTATTACCTCATATTCGTCATGAAAACATTCCTATGGTTATTTATGACAACCTCTACCAAATTTCGAGGACGAAATTTCTTTAACGGATGGGTACTGTAACGACCCGGAAATTTCCGACCAAATTTAAACTCTAATCTCTATATGGTTCCGACACGATAAGCAAAAACCCTAAAGTTGACCCGCATTTTTTTTCGATCGTTCTATACTTATAAGATTAATATTTACATAAATTAAAACTTACCAACATGATAAGTAATCCAAATTGTCGAGATTTATATTTCCGAAAAGAGTTTTACACAACGTTTGACCGTCTAGTTTGACCGACGATATCACGAACTATACAATATATGATAATTATACGTTTGCGTATATATATGTGTATATACATATTTAACATGATTAATGAATGTTTTAATATCTTATTTTGTATCAAAAACTATAAGTTATAAGTATATTTTGAAACTACTAACTTAAGTTTTCAAAACGATAACTATACGTAACGTTATTTGACATAAATACTTAAGACTTATAATGTTTATACATATATCGTATAAGTAATGTATTTACTCACTTTTAAGACTTAAATACATAAAATCATATAAGTGTATTCACAAAAGATAGCTATATTTGAATCCTCATTCCATTTTTCACAAAATTTCTATACGTATATCTAGAGTATTTGTACTCGTACCATACCTAGCTTCTATACGTATTTACTATTGGTATATACACATCAAATCACCACCTAACCAGCCCTTGTTACTACCCTAGGTATAAGGTAATTGCTTTTGTATTATTGTTTGACAAATACATAAGATTACAAACTAAAATTTTGTCATGTTATCCTTAAAGATCACATTTTTAGGAGTATATATGTATCATCATTTTGATTCATTTACTACTTCAATCTCCTAGCTAAAACACACACACTTATAACCCTTAAACACCTTCAACAATTCAGTAAAGTTCTAAGAAGATCTAGCTTCAAAAACCTTACATAAACATCATAAGAAAACCATACAAAAACACTTCAAGAAAACCTTCCAAGAACACCAACTTACTTCCAATCTTTCATCCACTTCTATCACCCTTTTGATTCTAGCTTCTTACTCCTCTTTTACAGCAAACTTATCCAAGGAACTTGAGGTAGAATCTATGTTCATAACCTTGTTCGATTCATATATATATAGCTATCTTATTTTGTGGTACAAAAGTTTAACAACAAGAACATAGTTTGAATGTTTTCAAACTTGTTTGCAAACTAAATAGATCCTTCTAACTTAACTTTTAAAATACTTCAAGACCTGTAATATAACTTAAATATATGCTAATTTAATAAGGTAAAACTTGGTTTTTCAAAGTATAAGTATTTTTAGAAAAATGGTCATTAAATGATTTTTTTTTGTAACAAAATGTTTAACTTCATATGTTTCACTAATGTTTCACTTATGCCGTATGATTTTGAATACAAACCAAGGTATTTACAGTTCATAGTCTTAAAGAAGAACTCGATCCAAGAAGATGGCAATTTGAATCAACGAAAACGGACTTGTAACGAAGAAACTATGACCGAAACAAAATTGGTTATCCTAGATCATTTCAACTACGGGATCAATTGGAAAAAAAGATATAAATCACATATTTCTAAGATAACATGATATTTTATATATATGTACTCATAATTCAATTTCATATGGTTCAGGATCACCCGTAAACAACACGAGAAGATTAATCATAAGATCCCATGATTGTACGCAACACGTCATTTGACAACACCGGTACTTTATGTACGCAACACGTCATTTGACAACACCGGTACCATGGGTCAAGATTAATCTCGACCAACACATATACGATGGGGTTTTATGGGAGTTTTATTTATTTCGTTGGGGGTTTATTTATTGCGGGTATATTAAACATCTAAAAATGAACCATTAAAATTGAATTACTAACATCGAAACGCTAACTACGGACTAAGGAATTATTCAAAGTATTAAAAGTATTATAAATATATATACGAGATGTTTGTTTAAAATGAAAATATATTGATATATTATATATGGATAGGTTCGTGATATCAACCGGAAGACCAAGTCAAAAATATATATATCTTCGAGACAACAGTGAGTATATAGTCCCACTTTTAAACTCTAAATATTTCGGGATGAGAATACATGTATTTTATGTTTTACGTTATGGACACAAGTAACTGAAAAATATATTCTACGTTGAGTTGTACCACTGGCATACTTCCCTGTAGCTTGGTAACTGTTATTTACAGCGGTATTGTAAACGCGAATCCTGTTGATAGATCTATCGGGCCTGACAACCCCAACCGGACTGGACGACCAGTATTCAACGGTTGCACAGTACTTCGTTTTGCGACTACACCTTGGTACGGTGTAGTAAGATTTCATATTAAAGGGAATATGCGACGTGATTAAATGTTAAGTATGGTTACCAAGTGCTCAACCACTTAGAATATTTTTATTGAAATGATTATATACGAAATCTTGTGGTCCATTGTTATAACGCTGCTAGCATCAAACTTATATATCTCACCAACTTTATGTTGACGTTTTAAAGCATGTTATTCTCAGGTACGAATTAAGTCTTCCGCTGTGCATTAGCTCATGTTAAGGATACTACTTGGGACCATTTAAGCTATGATACAAGGACGTTGCATTCGAGTCATTGAAGTTCATTAAAGACTATTGTTATGAAAATGGCAGATTAGATCATTTGGTTGTTATAAAATGTTAGGCTAATATGTCAACTCTCGATGTAATAATAGATTGCCTTTAAGAAATAAATGCAACGTTTGTAAAATGTATCATATAGAGGTCAAGTACCTCGCGATGTTATCAACTATTGTAATTCGTTTTTAATCTATATGGACGATGTCCGGATGATTAGTTTCGGATCCTTTCAGATTTACCGTGAATAACCTTTATTGAGATGATGATCTATGAAAGGGTGATCAAAGCTACGTCCACCATTGATGGTAGTTGCCGCAACAATGGCCATTAGAGGTGGTTGCATAGGGTTTATGTTCATAGAACATACCTGTTACCGTAAGAGTGTTTTCTGGATGCAATCTTAAATTCGAGTAATATAGAAAACGTTGTGTCGAGTGAATGAGGTTAGGGTTGTATTTATAATGAAGCCCTAACCCTAGATTACCTCATAATTAGGTTCTAGATCCTACCAGATAACAAGCATAAATAACGAGTTTATAGTTGGAAAAGGATCACTTTTAATTATGGATAAAATTATATCCGATTACTTTCGTTTGCGCTAAGCAACACCCGCGTGCGCCCCTCCTAATTGTCAGACCCCGTCCTAATCCATCTGGACGAAGTCACCAACATCTGGTCCCATTGTGATGATCGACTCCAAATAATGTCTTTAAAATGAGCAAATGCACAGCGGAAGATTTCTTTCATACCTGAGAATAAACATGATTTCAAGTGTCAACCAAAAGGTTGGTGAGTTCATAAGTTTATCATAAAACAATAAAATTCATCATTTTGATAGACCACAAGATTTAAATGCTGCATGGTACAAATGGGCCCGAATCCTATACCCACCTGTAATGTACATGCGATATCTTTTAAATACAGTACACCTTTCTTGTGTACGCAACCATTTTTCATAAATCTTAGTAACCATACACATATCTCGTGTACAAATATAACATACACATAACCTGTGTATAAAAATCATTCTCTCGATTCATAACATTCACTTTTCATTGCTTTCATAGCTTGGCTTGGTAACCGACCTTAACATATAATGCGCATAATAATATCCCCAAAACAGAACATCTCGTCTGTATAATAATCATATAAACTTCGAAGTACTAAACACCACGCCCACTAGCCCTTCCGTCTAGTGAACATTTTGGGTGGGGGTGTTAAACCAGGTAGCTACCTTTAGGATTCGCGTCAATTAGGCGTGCACTAATTCTCAAAATTAGTGATGTTCCCTAATTCTTAGGTTACCAAGCAATAATAATCAGGGGAAAAATATTCATATCAATTGTGGCAATTATCACGTCCACATAATTCAATGGTGGCAATTATCACGTCCACATAATTCATTCGAGGAATGTTTTGCTTGTGTCTATCTCGTCAAACATTTATAAAAGTATTTCATGTATTCGCAGTTCAAAATGTAATTCAAAAGCATTTAATAAAGCAGTTGTAAAAGTAGTACATGTATTCTCAGTCCCAAAAATGTAAAGAGTAAAAGGGAATTAAATGAACTCACAATATGATATTTTGTAGTAAAAATATGCATACGACGATACTGAACAATGCAGGGTTGGCCTCGGATTCACGAACCTATATCATTTATATATATATATGTTAACACATATAATGGTAATCTAGCAACTTACATATTATTAATGATATAAATTTTATTTTAATAAATTATATGTTTCATTAATAACTAATTAGATATATTTATTTTTATATAGAAAATCTTTATTTGATATATTATTAATACTAATAATAATAATGTTAGTTTTAATGATAATGAAAATAATGATTTTATTAATCAAAATGATAATAATACTTATTTTAATAATAATAATAATAATAATAATAATAATAATAATAATAATAATAATAATAATAATAATAATAATAATAATAATAATAATAATATTTATACCTTGAATATTAAGTAAGCCCATTAATGTTTAAGAAGTCCAAGAATATGATCCATTTGTGTTGATAAATGGATCCCTAAAATAACGCATCAAATAGTCCAGTAATTTACGGGTTTCTTTGTGTTAGGTTTATGCTGAGAATAATAGGGTACCGAGCAGAGCATTTGATATTTCATCAAAACCCTGATTTCGATTTCTTCTCTGCTCGTCATCGATCATCTTCCATCATCATCTCATCATCATCGTTCTTCCTTATTAAACATCATCATTTATCAAATCATAACCGACATAATTTAGAATCCATATTCGAGCTATAGTGATCGATTTTCAGCAGGAGCTCAATTTCATAAAATCTTCAATGAAGTTGATTCATATAAATTGGGTTTAGAATCTTGAGGTATAATCAGGTTCTAATGCTCGTACATCAACACATCTAAATAACATCAACAGATTCTTCTTCAATTTAATCGGTTTCTTCGTTTGAGCTTGTCAATTAAAGTTTCAGTCTCAGATTGATTCGAAACGAATTAGCGAAAGGTAAACTCTCAGATCTCTTATAATAAGAATATAACAATTTCTAATAGTATTTTCTTGGTATTTTGGGTTATGATGAAGATGGTGTTGCAGGTGGTGATTCTAATGATTGTGATGGGTTTTATACTCTGATATGGGTGTTGATCTCCTAATAATTTATTGAGGAACATCTGAAATGTAATTTGATAATAAAGGACTTGAAATTTTTAATATTACTTGAGGCCTTGTTGATTTTTACTTATGTAGAATTATAATTACATCAATGTTTTCACTATTGACGTCGGGTCTTAGTATGCTCATCATGTTGTATTTAACTTTATCTGACTGATATTAATCAGTGACTATAGCTAGCAACTTATTCCGGCTGTAGACAGAGAATAGGAATAGCAGAAGTTTTAAATTTATTGATGGGTTATGGTAGTGTTCTCACCCTGGACAGAAACAGGTAACATGATGTATTCTTGGTGATTGTGTGCAACACAGAAAATGTACATAGTAGTAGAACAGCTTGATCAAAACAGGGCCTGCAGTGTAGCAACTGGTATTGGTGTCGATCAAACAGAAAGTAATTGCAGTAGTTGTAGTAGATAATGGTAGTGATGTTCTTTGATAATTGACCCCAGCTGCAGAAACACAATATACGTATGGTGGTGAAAGGTGTTGAATGAGGGGGTGAAGGATGGTGGTTGTGAGGTGTTAGTAGGTGGTGGTTTTCATGAGTTGATCCAGAATCAGAAATCTAATAGTTAAAGCTTGTAAGTTGGTGATTTGAGATGGTGAGGGAGGTGAGGGTTTACAGTTCATTTTCATCATAGAATAGATGCAGTATCAACAAGTGAGTTTGTTCAACATCACCATATAAGGATGTAGTACTGGTTCTTTAGGTGACGTGAACAACTAGTATACTATGAAGTAGTTGGTATGTGCGTTGTAATTTTTAAGGCTATAAATAGCCTTTGACATTTTGTTTTACTTTCTGTTATTGCATAATAATATATCTGTGAGTTTGAGATTGGTAGTCAATTTGGATTGTAATTCTACAGGATACATGAAGAAGAGGACCCAACATGATCAAGGTGATCCAAGGTGGGTTTGGATAAAAGAAAAACAGCAGAAACTGTGATGGTGGTGTGGGGTGATGTCGTCGAGCAGGTTACCATTCTCAGATGGGGTTTTTGGTTGAGTAGTTCTTGAATTGAGGTGTCATCCGAATATCAAAACTATTTTTGGAGTGGCCTAACCTGTGTGTCGAATGACTTGTACAAGATACAAGGTGCAGAGCTGGACGATTATAAGTAGAAATAGAACTCGAGTAGTTTAGGAATGGTTAAATGGGTGATGGCTTGGTTGTGGGTTTTAGTGCCTGAAGATATAATATACATATATAGAAAGCATGAAATCAAATGATGCAGGTGTTTGTTCAATTATTATGATGTAGGACTTCTTTATTCTCAATTTAAAATTGTTGCATCCAACAAGAATCATAAAGTAGAGATTAAAGGTAGTATCTTTTTGAGTACAACCAATCACCATATTAACATATTGATAATAGAGATATACCCACTACTTTGTTATATATGAAAATGTCAAATTGATTACTGTAAGGTGATGGTTAATAATAAATAATTATATGTCAAGTTTGAATTAAAAGGAACTAGTATACATCCGTGAATCTCAATTTCACTCACAACAATAATAATAATATTATAATATAATTTAAAATTTACAACGTGTGATATGGATCCGAAATAATATAGTCGTCGTTTACTATGTCACTTATTGATTTCGTGTATTTGCGAATTGATATTTCGTACTCTGTTGTTAAAATTTGTAGGGTAAAAGTATATCTATAGATATTTATTTTGTTTACGGTTTTTTTAAGGCGACTCGTAAATAGTTTGTCCATCCCAAATACAATATGAAGTATAAAAAAAAAAAAAAAATTGTAATATATAATTTCTAGTTTAGATAAAAATAAAACTAATTTTATTAGTTTAAAAGCTTCATAATTTTTATTAACTTTCGTCTCAATTAGAATCTAATATTAATATTAAAATTTACAATAAGAAGTAAATGTAAATTAAAATTTTATGCACAGAAGTTATAATAGTAGACTTAGGTATATTATAGAATCATTTACTAAATGAATTCAAAACCATATATATATATATATATATATATATATATATATATATATATATATATATATATATATATATATACACATGTTTTTAAATAATAATTATTATAATATCATATTTCATTTTATTAAATATAATATTTTAGATTATATCTCTAATTAATATATATGTTTATATTTTTTTAAATATATATATATCTATTTACAAATAGTTGTTCGTGAATCGTCGGCAATGGTCGAAGGTCAATCGAACAGTTCAAATTTTTTTTGAGACTCAATATTACAGACTTTGCTTATTGTGTTGAAAATATAATATCGTATCGAGAGTTTGATTTAAAATTAGTCGAGATTTTTCCAGGTCACTACACTAATCAGATGTTCTGGCAATATTAAGGACGTGCGCGCTGCACGTGATACGCACGAGCGCCATGCGCATAGGTACGCGTATCATTAAGTCCCCCTAGTTTAATATGATGTGCGATCACCATGGCGCATCATGTTAAACTACTATTTAGGAGTACTTAAAACAAAATAGCACATGTTTAATCTTCGCATTAAAATAATAACCTGCAAGTAACCAAATCGTTGGCTAAGATTTTATCATTATGTGGCATTAATTACTGACAGATGGTGTCAATCAAACGTCTTCTAATGCAGTCTTGGAAATGGCTGTTGTGCAGATAATCATGACAGACTGTCAAATCAAGGCTTGCGTAACCACCAACCAATGCTAACCTGTTACGACCCGAAAATTTCCGACCAAATTTAAACTTTATCTTAATGTGAATTCAACACGATAAGCAAAGTCTGTATTGTTGAGTCTCAAAATTTTGGAACAGTTTACATTAATGCATTTGTCCTTTGACTATTCCCGACGATTCACGAACCTTTAATTATAAATAAGATATGTGTGTGTATATATATACATATTAATTTGAAATATTATATGTTTCTCTTGTTAAAAGTAATTATGTAAAATAAAATTAAAATAATATTATGATAATTATTATTTAAAAACATATCTATATATATAAATAAAGTATATTAAATATATATTTTGTGATTTCGAATCTATTTAGTAAACGACTGTTACACTCAATTGCCATTCGATGGATATTACATGAGTAAAATACGAACTAATATTATTATAAAAATAAACGGTGATCCGAAAATGAGTTCTATAAATTTTAGGCTTACTAAAATTGTATTTAGGATCTAGTTATTTAATTTTAACACTTTTTATATTTTACCCATAAATGAGAGGGACAGTTGATGTAATTTTTATTTAATAAATTAGTAATCAAATTTTATATCATAATGCCTGAAATAAATAAATATAATTATCATAAAAATTTGGAATTTTTAGGAAGACTTTTAGATGTTAACTGTTTAGCAATGAACCACGATATAACACTCCATAATTTGATAATAAGCCAAAGTTATGGCTGCTATACTATTGATGATATTTGTTAACCGTTGTTTTCAACTTTTCCATATGTGATTATTATTAATATATTATTAGTATTAATTAATAAGATTAGATTGTACTAATGCATATATATACATACACATAGGCAGATAGATAGATAACAAGCATGTCACAACCCACCACCTCATGATACTATAATCCATCGAACCACTAATCACCCAACTAATATCATTCAATCACCAAAACTTTGAAACAATCGTTGGGCTGCTGCTACTATAGCAAGGTTTTGGCTGTTGCTATATGTTTATGTGTTCCACCATCTTCTTTCTCTCACTAACTCTTTCTCTCTCTCTCTCTAAAATGTAAACCACCATCGCTCTATAAACCATCACCACAAAGATTTCTATCCAATCACCTTGTTCATGCAAGCCCAAAACACACCATCAAGATTGCTGCTGCCACACCATCAAGATTGCTGCTGCACTCTTATGTCCATGTTGTCTGATAACCCGAAAACCGCTACCACCATAAAATTGGTATTTGTTATCTTTTCGTTTTCTGTTTCCTTTTGAATCACCATAGCCACCACCACCGCAAATCCCCATGTACCCATCACAAACCATCATCACTAACTGAAATGTCCCATTTATATTGATTATAAACGTTCCATATTAATTGATTTCGTTGCGAGGTTTTGACCTCTATATGAGACGTTTTTCAAAGACTGCATTCATTTTTAAAACAACCATAAACTTTATTTTATCAATAAAGGTTTTAAAAACATTACGTAGATTATCAAATAATGATAATCTAAAATATACTGTTTACATTCGACCATTACATAATGGTTTACAATAGAAATATATTACATCGACATATGTTTCTTGAATGCAGTTTTTACACAATATCTTACAAACATGGACTCCAAATCTTGTCCTTATTTTAGTATGCAATAGCGGAAGCTCTTAGTATTCACCTGAGAATAAACATGCTTTAAACGTCAACAAAAATGTTGGTGAGTTATAGGTTTAACATATATATATCAAATCGTAACAATAGACCACAAGATTTCATATTTCAATACACATCCCATACATAGAGATAAAAATCATTCATATGGTGAACACCTGGTAACCGACATTAACAAGATGAATATATAAGAATATCCCCATCATTCCGGGACACCCTTCGGATATGATATAAATTTCGAAGTACTAAAGCATCCGGTACTTTGGATGGGGTTTGTTAGGCCCAATAGATCTATCTTTAGGATTCTCGTCAATTAGGGTGTCGGTTCCCTAATTCTTAGATTACCAGACTTAATAAAAAGGGGCATATTCGATTTCGATAATTCAACCATAGAATGTAGTTTCACGTACTTGTGTCTATTTTGTAAATCATTTATAAAACCTGCATGTATTCTCATCCCAAAAATATTAGATTTTAAAAGTGGGACTATAACTCACTTTCACAGATATTTCCTTCCTCGGAAATAAGACTTGGCCACGGATCGATTCACGAACCTATACAAATATATACATATATATCAAAGTATGATCAAAATATAATTATAACCATTTTTATTATGTTTTAAAGATTTGAGTGTATTAAGTCAGCTGTCCTCGTTAGTAACCTACAACTAGTTGTCCACAGTTAGATGTACAGAAATAAATCGATATATATATTATCTTGAATCAATCCACGACCCAGTGTATACACGTCTCAGGCTAAATCATAACTCAAAGTATATATATTTTTAGAATCAACCTCAACCCTGTATAGCTAACTCCAACATTACTGCATATAGAGTGTCTATGGTTGTTCCAAATAATATATATACATGGGTCGATATGATATGTCAAAACATTTGCATACGTGTCTATAGTATCCCAAGATTACATAATATATTAGAATACATGTATAATATAATATAAGTTAGCTAGGATATGATTTGTATAGATTTGTTAAACATTTCCCGTAGCTAAAAAGATCAAAAATATCCAATCTTGTTTTACCCATAACTTCTTCATTTTAAATCCGTTTTGAGTGAATCAAATTGCTATGGTTTCATATTGAACTCTAATTTAAGAATCCAAATAGAAAAAGTATAGGTTTATAGTCATAAATTTAAGTTACATGTCAATTACTAAAGAGGTAGTCATTTCCGTCGAAAGAACGACATCTTGATGACCATTTTGAAAAACATACTTTCACTTTGAGTTTAACCAAGATTTTTGGATATAGTTTCATGTTCATATGAAAAATCATTTTCCCAGAAGAACAACTTTTAAATCAAAGTTTATCATAGTTTTTAATTAACCAAACCAAAACAGCCCCCGGTTTCACTACGACGGCATATATCCGATTTTATGGTGTTCATCGTGTTTCCAGGTTTTAAATCATTAAGTTAGCATATCATATAGATATAGAACATGTGTTTAGTTGATTTTAAAAGTCAAGTTAGAAGGATTAACTTTTGTTTGCGAACAAGTTTAGAATTAACTAAACTATGTTCTAGTGATTACAAGTTTAAACCATCGAATAAGATAGCTTTATATGTATGAATCGAATGATGTTATGAACATCATTACTACCTCAAGTTTTCTGGATAAAACTACTGGAAATGAGAAAAATAGATCTAGCTTCAAAGGATTCTTGGATGGCTTGAAAGTTCTTGAAGCAGAATCATGACACGAAAACAGTTCAAGTAAGATTTTCACTCGAAATAAGATTGTTATAGTTGTAGAAATTGAATCAAAGTTTGAATATGAATATTACCTTGAATTAGAAAGATAACCTACTATAAATAACAAAGGTTCCTTGATCTTAGATGATTACTTGGAATGGATTAGAAAGCTTGGAAGTAGACTTGCAAACTTGGAAGTATTCTTGATTTTTATGAAACTATACTTATGGAATTTATGAAGAACACTTAGAACTTGAAGATGGAACTTGAGAGAGATCAATTAGATGAAGAAAATTGAAGAATGAAAGTGTTTGTAGGTGTTTTTGGTCGTTAGTATATGGATTAGATATAAAGGATATGTAATTTTGTTTTCATGTAAATAAGTCATGAATGATTACTAATATTTTTGTAATTTTATGAGATATTTTATGCTAGTTTCCAAATGATGGTTCCCACATGTGCTAGGTGACTCAAATGGACTGCTAAGAGCTGATCATTGGAGTGTATTTACCAATAGTACATACATCTAAAAGCTGTGTATTGTACAAGTACGAATACGGGTGCATACGAGTAGAATTGTAGATGAAACTGAACGAGGATGTAATTGTAAGCATTTTCGTTAAGTAGAAGTACTTTGATATGTGTCTTGAAGTCTTTCAAAAGTGTAAGAATACATATCAAAACACAACATGTATATACATTCTAATGGAGTCGTTAAGTCTTCGTTAGTCGTTACGTGTAAGTGTTGTTTTGAAACCTTTAAGTTAACGATCTCAATTAATGTTTTTAACCCAATGTTTATTATATCAAATGAGATGTTAAATTATTATATTATCATGATATTATGATGTATGAATATCTCTTAATATGATATATACATTAAAATATCGTTACAACGATAATCGTTACATATAAGTCTCGTTTCGTAATTCTTGAGTTAGTAGTCTTGTTTTTACATATGTAGTTCATTGTTAACAGACTTAATGATATATTTAAATATCATTTTATCATGTTAAATATAGTGTATCAATATCTTAATATGATACATATATATTTAGTAGACGTTATCATAACGATAATCGCTATATATATCATTTCGAGTTTCTTAACTTAGTAATCTCATTTCTTATGTATATCACACATTGTTAATATACTTAGTGAGATACTTACTCATCATAATCTCATGTCAACCATATATATATGTCTATATATACCACAACATGTAGTTTTTACAATTTTGTAACGTTCGTGAATCGCCGGTCAACTTGGGTGATCGATTGTCTATATGAAACTTATTTCATTTAATCAAGTTTTAACAAGTTTGATTGCTTAACATGTTGGAAACATTTAGTCATGTAAATATCAATCTCAATTAATATATATAAACATGGAAAAGTTCGGGTCACTACAGTACCTACCCGTTAAATAAATTTCGTCCCGAAATTTTAAGCTGTTGAAGGTGTTGACGAATCTTCTGGAAATAGATCCGGGTATTTCTTCTTCATCTGATCTTCACGCTCCCAGGTGAACTCGAGTCCTCTACGAGCATTCCATCGAACCTTAACAATCGGTATCTTGTTTTGCTTAAGTCTCTTAACCTCACGATCCATTATTTCGACGGGTTCTTCAATGAATTGAAGTTTTTCATTGATTTGGATTTCGTCCAATGGAATAGTGAGATCTTCTTTAGCAAAACATTTCTTCAAATTCGAGACGTGGAAAGTGTTATGTACAGCCGCGAGTTATTGAGGTAGCTCCAGTTGGTAAGCTACTGGTCCGACACGATCTATAATCTTGAATGGTCCAATGTACCTTGGATTTAGTTTCCCCTGTTTACCAAATTGAACAATGCCTTTCCAAGGTGAAAATGACCATTTCTCCAATTTCAAACTCTATATCTTTTCTTTTACTGTCCGCGTAGCTCTTTTGTCGACTCTGGGCGGTTTTCAATCATTGTTGAATTTAGATGATTTTCTCGGTAGTTTCTTGTATTATCTCCGGACCCGTAATCTGTCTATCCCCCACTTCATTCCAACAAATCGGAGACCTTCACTTTCTACCATAAAGTGCCTCAAATGGTGCCATCTCAATACTAGAATGATAACTGTTGTTGTAGAAAAATTCTGCTAACGGTAGGTGTCGATCCCAACTATTTCCGAAATCAATAACACATGCTCGTAGCATGTCTTCAAGCGTTTGTAACGTCCTTTCACTCTACCCATCAGTTTGTGGATGATAGGCAGTACTCATGTCTAGACAAGTCCCCAATGCTTGTTGCAACGTCTGCCAGAACCTTGAAATAAATCGACCATCCCTATTAGAGATAATAGAAACGGGTATTCCATGTCTGGAGACAACCTCCTTCAAATACAATCGCGCTAACTTCTCCATTTTGTCATCTTCTCTCATTGGCAGGAAGTGTGCTGACTTGGTGAGACGATCACTATTACCCAAATAGTATCATAACCACTTGCAGTCCTTGGCAATTTAGTAATGAAATCCATGGTAATGTTTTCCCATTTCCATTCCGGGATTTCAGGTTGTTGTAGTAGACCTGATGGTTTCTGATGTTCAGCTTTGACCTTAGAACACGTCAAATATTCTCCTACATATTTAGCAATATCGGCTTTCATACCCGGCCACCAAAAGTATTTCTTGAGATCTTTATACATCTTCCCCGCTCCGGGATGTATTGAATATCTGGTTTTATGTGCTTCTTTAAGTACCATTTCTCTCACATCTCCAAACCTTGGTACCCAAATTCTATCAGCCCTATATCGGGTTTCATCTTCCCGAATATTAAGATGTTTCTCTGATCCTTTGGGTATCTCATTCTTCAACTTTCCTTCTTTTACAACCCCCTATTGCGCCTCCTTTATTTGAGTAGTAAGGTTAGTACGAATAATTATATTCATAGCTTTTACCCGTATAGGTTCTCTGTCCTTTCTACTCTAAGCGTCGGCTACCACATTCGCCTTCCCCGGGTGGTATCGAATCTCAAAATCATAATCATTCAACAGTTCAATCCACCTGCGTTGTCTCATATTCAGTTGCTTCTGATTAAATATATGTTGGAGACTTTTGTGGTCGGTATATATAATACTTTTGACTACATATAAATAATGCCTCCAAGTCTTTAATGCAAAAACAACAGCACCCAATTCCAAATCGTGAGTTGTATAATTTTGCTCGTAAATCTTCAATTGTCTAGACGCATAAGCAATCACCTTTGTTCGTTACATTAATACACAACCGAGACCTTGCTTTGATGCGTCACAATAAATCACAAAATCATCATTCCCTTTAGGCAATGACAATATAGGTGCCGTAGTTAGCTTTTTCTTCAATAACTGAAACGCCTTCTCTTGTTTATCCTTCCATTCAAATTTCTTCCCTTTATGCGTTAATGCAGTCAAGGGTTTTGCTATTTTGGAGAAATCTTGGATGAATCTTCTGTAGTAACCAGCCAATCCTAAAAATTGATGTATATGCTTCGGAGTTTTTGGGGTTTCCCACTTTTCAACGGTTTCGATCTTTGTCGGGTCCACCTGGATACCTTCTTTGTTCACTATGTGACCGAGGAATTGAACTTCTTCCAACCAAAATGCACACTTTGAAAACGTAGTATACAGTTTTTCTTTCCTCAATACTTCTAGCACTTTTCTCAAATGTTCTTCGTGTTCTTGATCATTCTTTGAGTAAATAAGTATGTCATCGATGAAAACAATGACAAACTTGTCAAGATATGGCCCACACACTCGGTTCATAAGGTCCATGAACACAGCTGGTGCGTTAGTCAATCCAAACGGAATAACCATAAACTCGTAATGACCATAACGCGTCCTAAAAGCAGTTTTTGGAATATCATCCTCCTTTACTCGCATTTAATGATATCCAGAACGTAAATCAATTTTCGAATAAACTGACGAGCCTTGTAGTTGATCAAATAAGTCGTCAATTCTCGGCAGTGGATAACAATTTTTGATGGTAATTTTATTCAACTCTCTGTAGTCAATACACAACATAAATGTACCATCCTTCTTCTTGACAAACAAAACAGTAGCTCCCCATGGTGATGTGCTTGGTTGAATGAAACCACGTTCTAATAGTTCTTGCAGTTGGCTTTGCAGTTCTTTCATCTCGCTGGGTGCGAGTCTGTAAGGAGCACGAGCTATTGGTGTAGCTCCTGGTACAAGATCTATTTGAAATTCAACAGATTGATGTGGAGGTAGTCCCGATAATTCTTTCGGAAATACATCGGGAAATTCTTTTGCGACAGAACATCATTGATGCTCTTTTCTTCAGTTTGTACTTTCTCGACGTGTGCTAGAACAGCATAGCAACCTTTTCTTATTAGTTTTTGTGCCTTCAAATTACTAATAAGATGTAGCTTCGTGTTGCCCTTTTCTCCGTACACCATTAAGGGTTGTTCTTCTTCTCATACAATGTGAATTGCATTTTTGTAACATACGATCTCTGCTTTCATCTCCTTCAGCCAGTCCATGCCAACTATTACATCGAAACTCCTTAACTCTACTGGTATCAAATCAATCTTAAATATTTCGCTACCCAGTTTAATTTCTCGATTCCAGCATATATAATCTGCTGAAATTAATTTGCCGTTTGCTAATTCGAGTAAAAATTTACTATCCAACGGCGTCAATGGACAACATAATTTAGCACAAAAATCTCTTTTCATATAGCTTCTATCCGCACCCGAATCAAATAGAACTTAAGCAGATTTATTGTCAATAAGAAATGTACCCGTAACAAGCTCCGGGTCTTCCTGTGCCTCTGCCGCATTAATATTGAAAACTCTTCCGCGGCCTTGTCCATTCGTGTTCTCCTGGTTCGGGAAATTTCTAATAATGTGGCCCGGTTTTCCACATTTATAACAAACTACATTGGCATAACTTGCTCCGACACTACTTGCTCCGCCATTACTCGTTCCGACACCATTTGTTCCATTCGTTCTGTTAACCCCTGGTCCGTAGACCTTACACTTCGCCGCGCTATGACCATTTCTTTTACACTTGTTGCAAAATTTGGTGCAGAACCCCGAGTGATACTTTTCACACCTTTGGGATAGCTGCTTCTGATTGTTGTTGTTGTTGCGGTTGTTATTATTGTTGGGATGATTGTTGTAGTTGTTGTAGTTGTTGTTGTTGTTGTTGTTGTAGTTGCGATTGATGTTGCGATTGTTGTGATAGTTGTTGTTGTTTTGGTGACTCTTATTACTGTTTTCCTCCCACTTTCTTTTGACTAGCTTCACGTTGGCCTTTTCGGCCGCCTGTTCTTTAATTCTTCCCTCAATCTGGTTCACTAGTTTGTGAGCCATTCTACAAGCCTTTTGTATGGAGGCAGGCTCGTGTGAACTTATATCTTCTTGGATTCTCTTCGGTAAACCTTTCACAAATGCGTCGATCTTCTCTTCCTCATCTTCTAACGCTCTCGAACACAATAGGCACAATTTTGTGAATCATCTTTCGTACGAAGTAATATCGAATCCCTGTGTTCGTAACCCTCTAAGTTCTGACTTGAGCTTATTGACCTCGGTTCTGGGACGGTACTTCTCGTTCATCAAGTGCTTGAATGCTGACCACGGTAGCGCGTAAGCAGCATCTTGTCCCACTTACTCTAGATAGGCATTCCACCATGTTAACGCAATACCTATGAAGGTATGCGTAGCGTACTTCACTTTGTCTCCTTTAGCACACTTACTTATGGAAAACACCGATTCAACTTTCTCGGTACATCGTTTCAATCTGATTGGTCCTTCGGTCCCATAAAATTCTGAAGGTTTGCAGGCAGTGAATTCCTTGTAGGAGCATCCTACTCGATTTCTTGCGCCGTTAGCTGTATTGCTAGATTCAGAGTTATTGTTGGTATGTAGCGCTGCCTGTACTGCAGCTATGTTTGAAGCAAGAAAGGCACGGAATTCCTCTTCGCTCATATTCAAGGTGTGTCTAGTAGTCGGTGTCATTTCCTTCAAAATAGTTAAATGAAACAAGTTAATCATACAGAATATTAAGAGTAGTCAATAGTATCTCGTAGCATAATATGAACTCATTTATAAAAGCTTTTTCTTCATATTAGCGTTTTATAAGTTTAAATTCGGGTACTACCTACTCGTTAAGTTCATACTTAGTAACTAATATACAATTTAACTACTACAATTCCATATGAAAAACTGATTATAATAATATATCACATACAAATATTCTTCAAACTTACAACTTCGCTATATTACATATAACATGAAATATAGTACACTATGATACAGGACAGTTTTGAAGATAAATCTAGTTAATACGCAAGTTGTTCAGCAAAGGAAATAAAGACACGTAATTCATAAGTCCAGAAACAAGTCATGCATTCTGGTTTTACTAAGACTACTTCCCATCCTTGGTCTTGTGGAAAATAACCGTTATGACCATTGGCTAGGCATCATGTTGTAATGTCATCAAAAGGACGAGGGTTTCATAATGTCCAACAGCCCCGTAATAATCTAAAAACCTTGTTTCTTACCCCAACTACTGAATCCGTCACTTGTGAGAAAGTTTTATTTAAAAGCTGCAATCCGATGTTCTTTTTCTCACTTTGGTAAGAAGCGAACATCACTAACCCGTAAGCATAACATGCTTCTTTATGTTGCATGTTAGAAGCTCTTTCTAATTTACGAAATCCTATGTTGGGATATGTTGAGTCAAAATAGGTTCTTAACCCGTAGCGTAAAATTGCATTTTGGGTTCCCCGCATTTCACGCTTTAAAGAAAACACGACGTAACTTAAAGTATCCCCAATGTGATATACCCCACCTATCAAAGGAATGCCTTTTATAAACTAAGGCATTTCTGGAAAGTCTTTCAAATGTTTGACAAGTTAATTTCGCCATAACTAAATGTGCTGATGAATTCTGACCGACTCTAGACAAGATTTCCTCGATTATATCCTCTGGTAGGTCTTCTAAAATATTTGGTTGTCTACCCTTAACGTCCATTTTGTTTTTATACTGTAAAATAGACAAGGATTAGATTCGTAATAACAAACAATACAAGCAATTTTTACATAGAACATAAAAGTACAAGCACACTACAATACATTTATTACACAACATGCTCATACCCCTCTAATCTGAATCACTGGTTTCTTCTTCTTCGAACTTGGTTCTTTTTCCTAATCTTCTAGGGATATATGATGTTCCTCTAATACGAGTCGTCGTTTTTCACATTGGTTTAGAAAAACCTGGTGGTTTAGAGGTTCCCGGGTTATTGTCACGATTTTGAAAATACGGGTGTTGACGGTACATATAAAGTTCATCGGGGTCGGAATCAGATTTCTCTATTTTGATGCCTTTTCCCTTATTATTTTCTTTTGCCTCATTAAATTGGGTCGGGGTAATTTCTATAACATCATCGGAATCCTCATCCGGATCCGATTCATCGGAAAATTGGTAATTTTCCCAATATTTTGCTTCCTTAGCGGAAACACCATTGACCATTATTAACTTTGGTCAATTGGTTGAGGATTTTCTTTTATTTGACCGGTTTTCTGTGGTTCCTACTATTCCCCCCTCCGGAACCTCTTCTTCTTCTTCTTCTTCTTCTGGTTCCTCTTCTTCTGGTTCCTCTTCTTCCGGTTCCTCTTCTTCCGGTTTCGTTTCCACTTCTTCCGGTTCTTCGGGAACTTGTGAATCTCGCCAATATATATTCGACTTTTCGTTCTTATTAGGTGAGTCAATGGGATTTGTGCTAGAGGTAGACATCTATCACACAATATCAAACATGTTAAGAGATTAATATATCACATAATATTTACATGTTAATAATATATAGTTTCCAACAAAAATGTTAAGCAATCATTTTAAAAAAAAACACGGTCGAAGTCCAGACTCACTAATGCATCCTAACAAACTCGATAAGACACACTAATGCAAATTTTCTGGTTCTCTAAGACCAACGCTCGGATACCAACTGAAATGTCCCGTTCATATTGATTATAAACGTTCCATATTAATTGATTTCGTTGCGAGGTTTTGACCTCTATATGAGACGTTTTTCAAAGACTGCATTCATTTTTAAAACAACCATAACCTTTATTTTATCAATAAAGGTTTTAAAAACATTACGTAGATTATCAAATAATGGTAATCTAAAATATACTGTTTACACACGACCATTACATAATGGTTTACAATAGAAATATATTACATCGACATATGTTTCTTGAATGCAGTTTTTACACAATATAATACAAACATGGACTCCAAATCTTGTCCTTATTTTAGTATGCAACAACGGAAGCTCTTAGTATTCACCTGAGAATAAACATGCTTTAAACGTCAACAAAAATGTTGGTGAGTTATAGGTTTAACCTATATATATCAAATCGTAACAATAGACCACAAGATTTCATATTTCAATACACATCCCATACATAGAGATAAAAATCATTCATATGGTGAACACCTGGTAACCGACATTAACAAGATGAATATATAAAAATATCCCCATCATTCTGGGACACCCTTCAGATATGATATAAATTTCGAAGTACTAAAGCATCCGGTACTTTGGATGGGGTTTGTTAGGCCCAATAGATCTATCTTTAGGATTCGCGTCAATTAGGGTGTCTGTTCCCTAATTCTTAGATTACCAGACTTAATAAAAAGGGGCATATTTGATTTCGATAATTCAACCATAGAATGTAGTTTCACGTACTTATGTCTATTTTGTAAATCATTTATAAAACTTGCATGTATTCTCATCCCAAAAATATTAGATTTTAAAAGTGGGACTATAACTCACTTTCACAGATATTTCCTTCCTCGGAAATAAGACTTGGCCACGGATCGATTCACGAACCTATACAAATATGTACATATATATCAAAGTATGATCAAAATATAATTACAATCATTTTTATTATGTTTTAAAGATTTGAGTGTATTAAGTCAGCTGTCCTCGTTAGTAACCTACAACTAGTTGTCCACAGTTAGATGTACAAAAATAAATCGATATATATTATCTTGAATCAATCCATGACCCAGTGTATACACGTCTCAGGCTAAATCACAACTCAAAGTATATATATTTTTGGAATCAACCTCAACCCTGTATAGCTAACTCCAACATTACTGCATATAGAGTGTCTATGGTTGTTCCAAATAATATATATACATGGGTCGATATGATATGTCAAAACATTTGCATACGTGTCTATGGTATCCCAAGATTACATAATATATTAGAATACATGTATAATACAATATAAGTTAGCTAGGATATGATTTGTATAGATTTGTTAAACATTTCCCGTAGCTAAAAAGATCAAAAATATCCAATCTTGTTTTACCCATAACTTCTTCATTTTAAATCCGTTTTGAGTGAATCAAATTGCTATGGTTTCATATTGAACTCTAATTTAAGAATCCAAATATAAAAAGTATAGGTTTATAGTCAGAAATTTAAGTTACATGTTAATTACTAAAGAGGTAGTCATTTCCGTCGAAAGAACGACATGTTGATGACCATTTTGAAAAACATACTTTCACTTTGAGTTTAACCAAGATTTTTTGATATAGTTTCATGTTCATATGAAAAATCATTTTTCCAGAAGAACAACTTTTAAATCAAAGTTTATCATAGTTTTTAATTATCCAAACCAAAACAGCCCCCGGTTTCACTACGACGGCGTATATCCGATTTTATGGTGTTCATCGTGTTTCCAGGTTTTAAATCATTAAGTTAGCATATAATATAGATATAGAACATATGTTTAGTTGATTTTAAAAGTCAAGTTAGAAGGATTAACTTTTGTTTGCGAACAAGTTTAGAATTAACTAAACTATGTTCTAGTGATTACAAGTTTAAACCTTCGAATAAGATAGCTTTATATGTATGAATCGAATGATGTTATGAACATCATTACTACCTCAAGTTTTCTGGATAAAACTACTGGAAATGAGAAAAATAGATCTAGCTTCAGAGGATCCTTGGATGGCTTGAAAGTTCTTGAAGCAGAATCATGACACGAAAACAGTTCAAGTAAGATTTTCACTCAAAATAAGATTGTTATAGTTGTAGAAATTGAATCAAAGTTTGAATATGAATATTACCTTGAATTATAAAGATAACCTACTGTAAATAACAAAGGTTCCTTGATCTTATATGATTACTTGGAATGGATTAGAAAGCTTGGAAGTAGACTTGCAAACTTGGAAGTATTCTTGATTTTTATGAAACTATACTTATGGAATTTATGAAGAACACTTAGAACTTGAAGATGAAACTTGAGAGAGATCAATTAGATGAAGAAAATTGAAGAATGAAAGTGTTTGTAGGTGTTTTTGGTCTTTGGTATATGGATTAGATATAAAGGATATGTAATTTTGTTTTCATGTAAATAAGTCATGAATAATTACTAATATTTTTGTAATTTTATGAGATATTTCATTTTTGTAATTTTATGAGATATTTCATGCTAGTTGCCAAATGATGGTTCTTACATGTGTTAGGTGACTCACATGAGCTGCTAAGAGCTGATCATTGGAGTGTATATACCAATAGTACATACATCTAAAAGCTGTGTATTGTACGAGTACGAATACGGGTGCATATGAGTAGAATTGTTGATGAAACTGAACGAGGATGTAATTGTAAGCATTTTTGTTAAGTAGAAGTACTTTGATATGTGTCTTGAAGTCTTTCAAAAGTGTAAGAATACATATCAAAACACAACATGTATATACATTCTAATGGAGTCGTTAAGTCTTCGTTAGTCGTTAAATGTAAGTGTTGTTTTGAAACCTTTAAGTTAACGATCTCAATTAATGTTGTTAACCCAATATTTAATTATATCAAATGAGATGTTAAATTATTATATTATCATGATATTATGATGTATGAATATCTCTTAATATGATATATACATTAAAATATCGTTACAACGATAATCGTTACATATAAGTCTCGTTTCGTAATTCTTGAGTTAGTAGTCTTGTTTTTACATATGTAGTTAATTGTTAACACACTTAATGATATATTAAAATATCATTTTATCATGTTAAATATAGTGTATCAATATCTTAATATGATACATATATATTTAGTAGACGTTATCATAACGATAATCGTTATATATATCATTTCGAGTTTCTTAACTTAGTAATCTCATTTCTTATGTATATCACACATTGTTAATATACTTAGTGAGATACTTACTCATCATAATCTCATGTCAACCATATATATATGTCTATATATACCACAACATGTAGTTTTTACAATTTTGTAACGTTCGTGAATCGCCGGTCAACTTGGGTGATCAATTGTCTATATGAAACTTATTTCGTTTAGTCAAGTCGTAACAAGTTTGATTTCTTAACACATTGGAAACATTTAGTCATGTAAATATCAATCTCAATTAATATATATAAACATGGAAAAGTTCGGGTCACTACACTAACAACCATTATCTTCAACCCAAGTAAAAGACCCACCTTTTGCGTTATATTTTTTTTTTCTATTCGATCAATAACAGACCACCATCATACACCCCATCCCTCTCTATCTATACATCGTTGTCTATCTCTCTTTTATTTATCTGATCGACACCCAAACACAAATCCCACTTGTCATCCACAGATACGGTGGCTACAACTATCTGTTTCTACTCGCCTTTTTATTTACAATTCAATCGCCACTAAACCACTTTCATTTGATCACCACCTTCTTCAAATCCATCACCACTATTATCGTTGAACAACACCATGACAGCCACGCTAATATTTCTGTTTATGTTCAATTGAAGAACACCTTTAACTCAACACAGGCTACTGCTACAACCACTATCTGTTTCTGTTTACTTCGGTTCCTGTTTGGTCGACACCTATGGACACCACCTGCAACAAAAGCTACTGGTACTGTTATGTGATGATAACTGACCAACTGTTGTTCCTGCTAGCGAATACAACTAGTGTCCCTTTTTCTTTTCGGGTTAAACATGGTGAGCTGTAAAGAAGAAAAGGAGGTAATTAATAAACACATGATAAAAGATCACTTTATGCATGGACCACTTCCCACTTGACATTTTACCAACTCACTACAAATTCATATAATTAAAATACCGAAATGTTTTGTTAGCGGAATACTAGTTGGGCCGAGAGCTTTCTTTCATTTAATGGGCCGTAAATTTGTGTTGGGCTGCCTTATTGCTAATTGCTAATTGGGCCAAAATCTAGTGTTTTCTTGGTTAGGCCATATAGGTGTTAATAGAATATGATTATGATCGTGGTTTTTAGTATACGTTGATGGTGATGGAACCGTATGAAGGGAATAAGGATGATGCGTGATGATAGGATAATTGATGATCCGTAATGAGCGGGAATGATGACAGGGTTACAAGATGATGATATTATGAGGATTAATGGTGATTATGATGAAGTTACATATGATAATAGATATTAAGATGATGAGGAAAATAGGGTGATGATAATGATCATGGTAGTATGATAATAATAAGGATAATGATGATGATGTATGATGTTGACGATGATGATCAAAATGATACTATGATGAGGATGGTATAATTTCTATTTCCATTAGTATTATTATTATTAATATTGTTATCATGATTATATGTATAAGTATGAAGTGATAAAATATAATAATAAGTATGATTAGTTTATAGTATGTTGTAAACATATGCAATTATAAGTATTGATAAAAGATAACATTATAAAATTTAGATGAATTTAAAAGGGATGATAAAATATAAATGTGATGTTGATAATGGTATAATTCTATTATTATTATTATTATTATTATTATTATTATTATTATTATTATTATTATTATTATTATTATTATTATTATTATTATTATTATTATTATTATTATTATTATTATTATTATTATTATTATTATTATTATTATTATTATTATTAGGGTTATTGACATTTATATAAAAATATATTTTACATCTATAATATGTGACAACCCAGAAATTTCCAACCAAATTTAAACATTATCTTTATATTATTCCGACACGATAAGCAAAGTTTGTTAAGTTAAATCTCAAGAATTTTAAATTGTGTTCATACATTCATTATAACCTCGACCAAATTCCGACGATTCACGAACCGTTATATATAAATAAATATGTATATATATGTATATATATATTAGAACTTGAGAATATTAATAAAGTATTAAACGTATAATACTTTACATGAATGTATTTGTTTCAATATGTTTATCGATGGAATTAGAAGATAATATCAAATGATTGAATTATTAGATACATTGAATTTATGGCTACGAGTCCCTGTTAGGAGGTCCACTTTGATTTAGGAAACCTTTCCCTTTTAACCATATTCGGAAAATGGTAAAGTGATTTTACATATAAGAACAAGGTGTCAACTAACGAGAACTAGACAAGAGATAGGGAAGATTCCTATTTGATTTTCAATTCATACCTTACAACATTTTCCTCGTTATGTTAATAAGATAACTATTATGACTATCATTTTAAAGTTGAAATGTGGAATGTAAATAACTTAGATATTGGGTATCAACATTTTTCATTAAGATGATTTCATACGTTTATTTAACCTTTGAACTTTATCCCATGCTTCACCAACAGACTGTAACTTAAAAACTTGAAACCTATTATGAATATATATGATTCTACTTTTCTAAAACGTTTTATGATATAACGATTTCTATTATTTTAACCTTTAAACAAAATGATTCTTAAATATATTTAGTTTTGGAAAACAAATTATCATATTTATTTGATTTAGTTTCAAACGTATAAAAACGTTTTCAGTTTAAAAAGAACTTTATTATTAAAATGTATATAACTTTTATAAATATCTAGAACCACTTTTGACAACTCATTACTTAACCAGTATGATAAAGATAACGATATTTATATTTTATTTTATTAAATATATATAACGATTTAAATTAATATTATATATATTTATACGCGTATTATACGTACATAGTTTTATATTTTTACTATACTTAAACTTTACCTTTACTTTATTTTTTACTTTAATAATTCACTTTAATAATTCACTTTAATAATTCATACTTTAATAATTCACTTTAATAATTGATACTTTAATAATTTACTTTAATAATTCATACTTTAATAATTCATACTTTAATAATTCACTTTAATAATTCATACTTTAATAATTCACTTTAATAATTCATACTTTAATAATTCACTTTAATAATTCAAAAATTTATTATAAATAGAATTCAAAAGGTTTCATTATTTAATAGAAACTTGAAAATATTTTTCTCTAAACTCTCTCAATCGATTTACATATATATATTTACTCCGTATTATTTCAAGATATTATTAGTATACATAAAATATTACGACGGAGTGCTGTCCGAGTGATTTCGAAATTGTTTTTCGAGCGGGATAAGTCTAAGGAAATTATGGGTTATAGCTATGGAGGTTATGGGTATGGTTCGGGAGTATTGATCATGAGTCAAACTAGTGTTTATCATCTCCGTTGCGTCTACGTACTTTTCCTGCAATATTGAATCTCAATATTGATACGTTCGTGAATCTGAGGCCAACCTTGTACTTGTTCAATGATGTTATATGTATTTTTACAATGAAATACAGTATGGTGAGTTTTCATAGCTCCCTTTTTAAATGCTTTTGCATTATATATTTTTGGGCTGAGAATACATGCATATTTTATAACTGTTTTACGAAATAGGCACAAGTACTAACTAATTCTACGTGGGTTTAAACCAGAAATATCCCCTTAGCTTAGTAACTATAACTACTGGTGTATGACTGGTAGGCGCGAATCCTAAAGATAGATCTATTGGGCCTGACAAACCCCATCCTGACTATGGGATGCTTTAGTACTTCGAGGTTTATATAACACACCTGATTCGGTGTACTTTCAGAGGGTAAAACATGAACGTTAAGGCTTGTTACCAGGTGCCTACAACTTATAGAATGTTTTTTTATACACTTGCGAGTGTATGGTTATTTATGAAACTGAAATCTTGTGGTCTATTACAACTATTGAAAATCATTATTTATGATAAAACTATGAACTCACCAACCTTTTGGTTGACACTTTAAAGCATGTTTATTCTCAGGTGTTAAAGAAATCTTCCGCTGTGCATTTGCTCATTTTAAAGATATTACTTGGAGTCATTCATGGCATATTTCAAAAGACGTTTCATTCAAGTCGTTGAGTTCAATAGAGATTATTATTAAGTAAATGACAGATTAGGTCATTTATAGTTGAATCTTATGAAATGGTATGCATGTCTGTCAATTTTTGATGTAAAGAGCGTTTATCTTTTAAAAACGAATGCAATGTTTGAAAAATGTATCATATAGAGGTCAAATACCTCGCGATGTAATCAACTATTAAGAATCGTTTATAATGTATATGAACTGGTTCTTTCATAATAATATTAGATACTATTTTGTTTAATAAAATTTTATTATAATTAAGTTACAAATAATATATAAATATATTTTAAATTAAAGCATATATATATATATATATATATATATATATATATATATATATATATATATAAATATTAATTTTAATGCATTATATAATATTTTCAAGCATTAATATATAATATTTATAATAAATAACATATATTATATCCTAATTAAAATATTTTAATAAGAATTTGTTATATAAATATTAAGTACTTAAAATATATAAAATAGATATAATTAATCGATTTATTAATATAACATCCAGATTATTAATATAAAAGGTATAATAATAATAATAATATATAAATTTATTAATTGTTATTATATGTTTTAATATATACAAATGATATAGGTTCGTGAATCCGAGGCCAACCCTACACTTGTTTAATGTCTTCATATGTATTTTTACTACAAAATACAGTTTGGTGAGTTTCATTTGCTCCCTTTTTAAATGTTTTTGCAATATATATTTTTGGGACTGAGAATACATGCGCTGCTTTTATAAATGCTTTACGAAATAGACACAAGTAATCGAAACTACATTATATGGTTGGATTAGATAATCGAATATCACCCCTTTTAGCTTGGTAGCCTAAGAATTAGGGAACAGACACCCTAATTAACGCGAATCCTAAAGGTAGATCTACTGGCACTAACTCCCCTCATACTGGAAAATGGTATGCTTTAGTACTTCGAGTTTATATTATACAGATGGATTTCTATTTTGGGGATATTCTATATGCATGATGTTAATGTCAGTTACCAGGTGTTCAATCCATATGAATGATTTTTAAACACTTGCGAGTGTATGATTATTGAATAAAGGAAATCTTGTGGTCTATTAAAATGATGGAAATGAATATTTATGATAAACTAATGAACTCACCAACCTTTTGGTTGACACTTTAAAGCATGTTTATTCTCAGGTATGAAAAAAATCTTCCACTGTGAATTTTCTCATTTTAGAGATATTACTTGGAGTCATTCATGACATATTTCAAAAGACGTTGCATTCAAGTCGTTGAGTTCAATAGAGATTACTATTAAGTAAATGACATATTAGGTCATTTATAAGTTGGATATTATGAAATGGTATGCATGCCTGTCAACTTTTGATGTAATGAAAGGTTGTCTTTTAAAAACAAATGCAACGTTTGTAAAATGTATCATATAGAGGTCAAATACCTCGCGATGTAATCATATGTTATTATATTCGTCCTTATGGATTAGGACGGGTCGTCTCATGTGGTATCAGAGCGGTGGTCTTAGCGAACCAGGTCTTGCATTAGTGTGTCTAACTGATAGTTGTTTAGATGCATTAGTGAGTCTGGACTTCGACCGTGTCTGCATGTCAAAAGTTTTGCTTATCATTTCGTGTCAAAAATTACCTGCTTATCATTCTTAGTCTCGACACGTCCTACTGCCTTTATTGCATAGATAGTTTTAGCAACTTGAATCACTCAAAACGGATTTGAAACAAAGAAATGACGGGTAAAACAAAATTGGATAAATTTGATAGTTTTAGCTACGAAAATTTTGTAACAAATCTAGACTAACCATATCCTAACTAATTTATATTGTATTATACATATTATGAAATCTCAGGATACCATAGACATGTATACAATGTTTTGACATATCATATCGACCCATCTATATATATATTTCGGAACAACCATAGACACTCTATATGCAGTAATATTTGAGTTAGCTATACAGGTTTGAGGTTGATTCTAAAATAATATATATACTTTGAGTTGTGATCGAGTCTGAGACTTGTAGACATTGGGATGTGGATTGATTCAAGATAATATATATTGCTTTATTCTGTACATCTAACTGTGGACAACTAGTTGTAGGTTACTAACGAGGACTGCTGACTTAACAAACTAAAATCATTAAAACGTAATAAAAATGTTGTAAATATATTTTGAACATACTTTGATATATATGTACATATTTGTTATAGGTTCGTGAATCGACCAGTGGCCAAGTCTTTATTCCCGACGAAGTAAAAAATCTGTGAAAGTGAGTTATAGTCCCACTTTTAAAATCTGATATTTTTGGGATGAGAATACATGCAGTTTTATAAATGATTTACGAAATAGATACAAGTAATCAAAACTACATTCTATGGTTGAATTATTAAACCGAATATGCCCCTTTTAGCTTGGTAGCCTAAGAATTAGGGAACTGGCCTCTAATTGACGCGAATCATAAAGGTATATCTACAGGAACTAACAACCCCCATTCTGGAATTTGGAATGCTTTAGTACTTCGAGTTTATCATATCCGATAGGTGTCTCGGAATGATGGGGAAATTCTATATGCATCTTGTTAATGTCGGTTACCAGGTGTTCACCATTAATGATTTTTGTCTCTATGCAGTTTGCGAAATGCCTGATATGAGATGTGTTATAAAAATGAAATCTTGTGGTCTATTATTATGATTTGATAATATATAGGTTAAACCTATAACTCACCAACATTTTTGTTGACCTTTTAAGCATGTTTATTCTCAGGTGATTATTAAGAGCTTTCGCTGTTGCATACTAAAATAAGGACAAGATTTGGAGTCCATGCTTGTATGATATTGTCTAAAAACTGCACTCAAGAAACTTATTTTGATGTAATATATTCTTATTGTAAACCATTATGTAATGGTCGTGTGTAAACGGTATATTTTAGATTATCATTATTTGATAATCTACGCAATGCTTTTTAAACCTTTATCGATAAAATAAATGTTATGGTTGTTTTAAAAATGAATGCAGTCTTTGAAAAATGTCTCATATAGAGGTCAAAACCTCGCGACGAAATCAATTAATATGGAACGTTTATAATCAATATGAACGGGATATTTCATTTGGTATCAGAGCGTTGGTCTTAGAGAACCAGAAATTGCATTAGTGTGTGTCTAACCGAGTTTGTTAGGATGCATTAGTGAGTCAGGACTTCGACCGTGTTTTCTTTAAAAACGATTGCTTAACACTTTTTGTTGGAAACTATATATTATTAACATGTAAATATTATGTAATATATTAATCTCTTAATGTGTTTGATATTGTGTGATAGATGCCTACCTCTAGTACAAATCTCATCGACTCACCTAATAATAATGAAGAGTCGAATATATTTTGGGAAGATTCACAAATTCCCGAAGAGGAACCGGAAGAAGAGGAACCGGAAGAAGAGGAACCGGAAGAGGAGGAATCGGAAGAAGAAGAACCAGAAGAAGAGGTTCCGGAGGAGGAAATATTAGGAACCACAGAAAAATGGATAAATAAAAGAAAATCCTCAACCAATGGACCAAAATTAATAATGTTCAATGGTGTTTCTGCCGAGGAAGTAAAATATTGGGAAAATTACCAATTTTCTGATGAATCGGATCCCGATGAGGATTCCGATGATGTTATAGAAATTACCTCAACCCAATTTGAAAAAGCAAAAGAAAATAATAAGGAAAAGGGCATCAAAATAGAGAAACCTGATTCCAACACCGGTGAACTTTATATGTATCGTCAACACCCGTATTTCTTAAGTTGTAACAATAACCCGAGAACCTCTAAGCCACCAGGTTTTTCTAAACCATTTGTGAAAACAATGGCTCGTATTAGAGGAACATCATATATCCCTAGAAAATTAGCAAAACGAAACAGGTCCGAAGAAGAAGAAACTAGTGAGTCGGAATAAAGAGTTGTAATCATGAGGTGTAAAATATGTAAAATAAGTGTTCTTGTATTTTTCTTGTTGTATGTAAAAAATTGCTTGTATTATTTGATATTTATCTTTTACGAATCTAACTCTCATCTATTTTTACAGTATAAAAAAATGGATGTTAAGGATAGACAACCAAAAATTTTAGAAGACCTATCCGGGGACATGATTGATGAAATCTTGTATAAAGTCGGTCAGAATTCATCGGCACAATTATGTACGGCGAAATTAGTGTGTAGAACATTTGATGAACGTTCCAGGCATGCCTTAGTTTATAAAAGTCTTTCATTTGAAAGATGGGGTATATCACATTGGGGAGACCGTAAGTTACGTTGTGTTTTCTTTAAAGCGTTAAATGCGGGGAACCCAAATGCAATTTTACGCTACGGGTTAAGAACATATTTTGACTCAACATATCTCAACCTAGGACTTCGTGAGTTAGAAAGAGCTTCTAACATGCAATATAAAGAAGCATGTTATGCTTACGGGTAAGTAATGTTGCTTCTCACCTAAGTGAGAAAAAGAACATCGGATTACGACTGCTAAATAAAACATTTCCACAAGTGACGGATTCAGTAGTTGGGGTGAGAAATAAGGTTTTTAGATTATTTCGGGGCTGTTGGGCATTACGAAACCCTCGTCCTTTTAACGACGTTACAACATGCTGCCTAGCCAATGGTCATAACAGTTATTTTCCACAAGACTAAGGATGGGAAGTAGTCTTAGTAAAACCAGAATGCATGACTTGTTTCTGGACTCATGAATTATGTGTTTTTATTGCCTTTGCTGAACAACTTACATATTAACTAGGATTGTTGGCACAACTATTTTGTATCAAAGTGATTGTGTGCTATATTTCATGCTATATGTATAATAGCGGTATTATAAGTTTGTAAATTTTTGTATAAAAGTTTGAACGCGAAATATTATTATAATCAGTTTTTCATATAGAATTGTAGTAGTTGAATGGTATATTAGCTACTAAGTATGAACTTAACGGGTAGGTACTACCCGAATTAAAACTATAAAACGCTAATATGAAGAAAAAGCTTTTATAAATGAGTTCATATTATGCTACGAAATACTATTGACTACTCTTAATATTCTATATGATTAACTTAATTCTTTTGGGCTATTTTTGAAGGAAATGGTGTGACGACCCGGAGATTTTCGACCAAATTTAAACTTAATCTTTATATGATTTCGATACGATAAGCAAAGTCTATTAAACCGAGTCTCAAAATGTTGGAACTATTATTTCATGAATGCATTTGACCTTTGACTATTACCGACGATTCACGAACAATTGTTTGTATATATATATATATATATATATATATATATATATATATATATATATATATATATATATATATATATATATATGCACATGGTTTCTATACTTAATTAATATTATAGATATGGAATATATAAGTATTAAACAATTAGTATGTGTTAATATTCATAATAGATATTATTAAATACTACATACTTAATAAAATGTAAAATCAATATAAAATTACTAAGAGATAAAATATAATTGCCATATTTATAATATTAGTACATTCATTAAAAATAAAGATTTATATTAATATCAGTATTAATAGTAGTATCAATATTATGATATAGATATGAAATTTGATGCAATAAAATTGTTATAATCATTACTAATAATAGTGTTACCATTATTATTAAAATTATTATTATACATAGTGATAAATTATGAACTTGGTCATATTAAATTTCATTATTATGATTAAAATTAATAGTTAATATTAATAATTGTATAATTAATATTATTATTGTTATGTTTCTTTATATATTTAATATACAAATATATATATAATTACACAAATAAAGATATATGTAAATACATATACATATCCAAATTACGGATACAAATATATAGATAAATACGGGTATATAGTTATACAAATAAATAAATACGGTATATATACATATATAAACATGGTATATATATATATATATATATATATATATATATATATATATATATATATATATATATATATATATATATATAGATACAGAGAAATTATATAGTCAGTTTCCATCGTTATTAATGCTTTATGTAATTCGTTTGCTATCTCAAAAATCTGTACTAAAACATATTCCAATCAGATATGGCCAAATTCAGTTAGCCATTATAATCAATTTGTAATTCTTTTATATATTTCTTCTGAGAACGAATCTTCCTGGTCTCCAATCTGTTATAGGTCATTTTCATATCAATTAAGATCCAATGTTACTGTTAAATCATGTATGTAATTGCACTATATAATTCACAAACAGCAATCTGAAAGAAAAAGAAAGAAATTCAACAAAACCATTCATAATATCTCAGTTCTTGAACTTTTTCTTCATAAACACGAATTCAAATCCATTTCAAAAAGTAATAATGCCAATTTGTTAGGAATCGTTCACTTACACTATCTGCAAAATTTGAGGTTCCAATTTATTGTATTGAATGAGAATTTTTGAGTCAAAGTTTTTAAAATAAAAAGTCAAACAAAGTTCTTTGATCGAATTCGAGTTCTATGTTGTGATTCAAGTCCAATTAATGATTTCAAAAGTTTCCAAGAGTGATTTATAATCTTTTTCGTGTAGAGATCAGAACCTAAAACGATCTAAATTTTAAAAATTGAATTTGTGTTTATCCTCTCTTTTGCGTCGAACAGTACCCTCTAAGTATCTGTTTTTTTTTTTCATTTTCTAAATAAAACAATCCCTGCATATTGGTAGTTTCTCATTAGTAATGAACCTAAAATAGTTTTGTAATCAATTCTGTGGTGGGATTTAGGCTTTAGTCGATGTGGGTTAATGAAGATGATGAAGGGATCAGTAAATATGCGAGATATATTTTTGGGCTGGGTTATTAAAACAAAACTAGTGAGATGGAGGAGTAGTTCGAGTGTGGGATGGGGTAGCGATTGGCCTCGGGTTCGAGCCCTGGCAAGGACATTCTTTTTGCTGTTTTCTTAAAGGTAGCAATCTAATTATTCTTATTATTATTAGTATCTATTATTATTATTATTATTATTATTATTATTATTATTATTATTATTATTATTATTATTATTATTATTATTATTATTATTATTATTATTATTATTATTATTATTATTATTATTATTATTATTATTATTATTATTATTATCATTTATTACCGTTATTGTTGTTATTATTATTTTTATTAGTAATATTATTCAATGTTATTATTATTATTATTCTAAATATTATTATCAACCTAATTATTATTAAGATTAAAACCATTATAACTTTAATTATAATATGTATTATTATTATTATTATTATTATTATTAAGATTGTTGTTATTAGTAATATATAACCATTTATATTATTAGTAATATTATTTTATTACTAACAATAGTATTATTATTATAATTTCAAGGATATTAAACATATTAATAACATAAATATATAATAAAAGATAATAGGATAAAGATTATAGACATTAGTTATAATTATACGAATACATGTAAAAGTTATGATTATAGATACAATTAATGTTATAAGGAACCATAGTTGTTATCATAGAAATTTGACACGAAGATTATGATTTTCATGAATAGGAATATAAAGATTTTAAAAATATTATTATAATTATGAAAATAGAAATCTTGAATATAAAGATTAGTAAGAAAAATTATTGAATTAGAATTTTAATAATTTTATGATTTATAGGAATTACTAAAATTATTATAACTATTATTATCATAGCACAACTTAGTATTATATTTGCTAATATCATTATTTCAAAAAACATTATTATTATTATTATTATCACTTTTATCAATATTATTATAAAATACCACTATTTTTATTAACTTTAGTATTATTAGAATTAATAATAATTTCATAAACAAATGATCTGCATATAAAAGATATATATTTAATATATATAACTTAACTATATTAATATATCTATATATAAAATGAAAATACACATAATGAAATTTATTAACCTACTATATATATAAATCACATCTCTAAGAATAACATATAAGTTTGATTACGATTATGTGTATTAATAAAGATACAAATGTTATAGGTTCGTGAATCCAAGGTCAACCTTACACTTGTTCAATGTCATCATATGTATTTTTACTACAAAATACATTAGGTGAGTTTCATTTGCCTTTTTACCCTTTATGTTTTTGGGCTGAGAATACATGCGCAATTTTAATAAATGTTTTACGAAATAGACACAAGTAATCGAAACTACATTATATGGTTGAATGATCGAAGCCGAATATGCCCCTTTTTACTTGGTAACCTAAGAATTAGGGAACATCACTAATTTTGAGAATTAGTGCACGCCTAATTGACGCGAATCCTAAAGATAGATCTATGGAACCGACGAACCCCATCCAAAGTACCGGATGCTTTAGTACTTCGATGTTGTTTTATATCATGTTCGAAGGATTTCTCGGAATGATAGGGGATATTCTTATATGCATCTTGTTAATGTCGGTTACCAGGTGTTCAATCCATATGAATGCTTTTTGTCTCTATGCATGGGACATATATTTATGAGAAATGGAAATGAAATTCTTGTGGTCTATTAAAATGATGGAAATGATTATTTATGTTAAACTAATGAACTCACCAACCTTTTGGTTGACACTTTAAAACATGTTTATTCTCAGGTATGAAAGAAATCTTCCGCTGTGCATTTGCTCATTTTAGAGATATTACTTGGAGCCATTCATGACATATTTCAAAAGACGTTGCATTCGAGTCGTCGAGTTCATCAAGATTATTATTAAGTCAATTATAGTTGGATATATTATGAAATGGTATGCATGCTGTCAACTTTCGATGTAAAGCAAGTTTGTCTTTTAAAAACGAATGCAATGTTTGTAAAATGTATCATATAGAGGTCAAGTACCTCGTGATGTAATCAACTATTGTGAATAGTTTGTAATCGATATGGACTTCGTCCAAATGGATTAGGACGAGTCGCTTCAGTTGGTATCAGAGCGGTGGTCTTAGTGAACCAGGTCTTGCATTAGTATGTCTAACTGATAGTTGTTTAGATGCATTAGTGAGTTTGGACTTCGACCGTGTCTGCATGTCAAAAGTTTTTCTTATCATTCGTGTCGAAAATCATCTACTTATTATCCTTAGGAAATTGCCTGCTTATCATTCTTAGTCTAGACACATCTTACTGCAGTTAGAGCATCGATTGTGTATAGACAAAATTCATATCTTAGCGTATCTGTTACTATAGATTTTGCCTGACAGCTTCCGTAAATTCCTCCGTAACTTATGGGATTTTAGTATTATATATGCACATGTAAATTATGTATTCCAGGATACTAATCTACACCCTATAACCTAATTCATATCGAAAATCCTCCATCTGATCGTACGAGATGGATCTCTCAACCAGTTCGAATTCCTCGAATTCCGACTGCTACTCCGACATGAATGTTCACCTAAGCTCCGAAAGCACCATCACCAGAATGAATCAACCAACCAGCCATCCCCAATTCATCTGATGGGTTTGTAGTCGATTTAATCAATGGAGACGCGAAGAAGGCGATCCCTTCCACCAACAGAATTCATCTCTTGGTGAAGAACCTGAAACACTTACCGGTGAACCTGTTCGTAATACTATTTTCTCCCTCATTACCCGAATATCTCGCCATGATTATATACTATCTCAAATTCAAAACCTTACTCATTCGCTCGTTCTGGCCGACAATCATCCCGGAATAATAGAAGAAGTCAACGAACTTCGCGTTCGAGTAATCAATTTGGAGAATATGGTGCAAAGTTTACCAGCTTCAGCAACACCACCGGCACTAACAGTACCATCAGTAACAGCACCAGTACCATCAACAATCCATGTCTCAACATCTCATTATGTACCTCGAGCATAATCATCGTTCTACATGACATTCTACATTATTTATCTTCGTTCGACATGGCAATTATGTAATCTCTAATATTTTAGAGATTATATATTCTTATTCTAACGGTAAATCAAATGAGTTTAATATCATATTAACTCATTAAATCCATGATTATATCGGAAGAAAATATATATGTAAGTATATTTTCATAAACATTGTAATTAAAAAAAAAAAATCTTTTGTACAAACTGTTAATGGTGAAAATATTTTAACGGGTAGGTAATACCCTAGAAATATTTAGATTTCGCATTAATAAGTTACATTGTACATTCTTCGAATTTGATTCAACGATCATTTACTATCCTACTCATATCCACAAATATACGAATCCGTTCACCACAGAATAACCATTTTTATTCAATTTCATATTTGGATTTGACCTATCAGAATTCAACAAGTGGCATAATGAAGAAAACATTTGACAAAATAAAAATTTGTTAGAAACAAACAAGTTAACTATGAGAAAAATGTTGTTAAGAATCCACGCTAACAAAATCCTAGCTAACTGTTCCTAGCTAACTGTTAATTCCGTATTACATTTTATTTATCGCAATTTAATTATCGCAATTTATTTATCACAATTTAAATTCTCGCAATTTTATTTATCGTCATTTAATTTTTGTATTTATTTTACGCACTTTAAATATCGGGACACGTATACAAGGTTTTGACATATCATATCGACGCATATATATATTATTTGGAATAACCATAGACACTCTATATGCAGTAATGATCGAGTTCTCTATACAGGGTTGAGGTTGATTCTACTATAATATATATACTTTGAGTTGTGATCGAGTCTGAGACATGTACACGGGTCACGATACGTATTAATTAATTCGAATATTATATATTAAACTATATATGAATGATTGGACTGTTAATTGTGGACTATCGACTGTGGACGAATAATATTGGACAATTAAAATGAATTAAAATACTGAATATAACATATGAAATTAAATAATTCTTGAACCTTTTATGATTCTTGAATTAAATACTGAATATAACATATGAAATTAAATACTGAATATAACATATGAAATTAAATAATTCATCTTAAACCTCATTTGTATCTTGACGATTACAATCTGCGTTCAAACTTTTTATGATTCTTGAAAACACCTCAATCGAGAGGATGAACCAACCACACTTCATCTACAGAAATAAAGATTGATGCGTATAGTTATGCACCTAAAAACTCTCTAAAACTGAGTAAACATTTAACGCGTAGCTGTGCTAATTCCTTTAGCGTTATTATTACCGAAAATAACTTTGCAAATTAGACAATTTTGTCACAGCTCCAGCAAGTCAACTTCGACTTTTCGTTCGAAACAACCTTATTATAACCTTGATATATATGCGTGCTCTTTTATTGTTACCGGGGAATTTTTTTATATTCCACTAAATTACGAGCAGACGTGAAAGGACCCATCCTAATCCATCTGGACGAAGTCTTCAACAGTTGGTACCATTGCGAGGTTCTGACCTCTATATGCCATGAACGACTCCATGTAATATGAGCAAATGCACAGCGGAAGATTTCTTTCACACCTGAGAATAAACATGCTTTAAAGTGTCAACCAAAAGGTTGGTGAGTTCATAAGTTTATCATAAAACAATAAAATTCATCATTTTGATAGACCACAAGATTTAAATCCTGCATGGTACAAATGGGCCCGAATCCTATACCCACCTGTAATGTACATGCGATATCTTTTAAATACAGTACACCTTTCTCGTGTATGAAATCATCTTTCATAAATCTTAGTAACCGTACACATATCTTGTGCACAAAAATAACATACACATAACCTGTGTATAAAATCATTCTCTCGATACATAACATTTACTTTTCATTACATTCATAGCTTGGCTTGGTAACCGACCTTAACATGTAATGCGCATAATAATATCCCCAAAACAGAACATCTCGTCTGTATAATAATCATATAAACTTTGAAGTACTAAACACCACGCCCACTAGCCCTTCCGTCTAGTGAACATTCTGGGTGGGGGTGTTAAACCCGGTAGCTACCTTTAGGATTCGCGTCAATTAGGCGTGCACTAATTCTCAAAATTAGTGTTGTTCCCTAATTCTTAGGTTACCAAGCAATAATAATCAGGGAAAAAATATTCATATCAATTGTGGCAATTATCACGTCCACAAAATTCAATGTGGCAATTATCACGTCCACATAATTCATTCGAGGAATGTTTTGCTTGTGTCTATCTCATCAAACATTTATAAGAGCATTTCATTTATTCGCAGTTCAAAATGTATTTCAAAAGCATTTAATAAAGCAGTTGTAAAAACAGCGCATGTATTCTCAGTCCCAAAAATGTAAAGAGTAAAAGGGAGCAAATGAACTCACGCATATAAATATTGTAAAACAGTTAATAAATCATTTGCATGTCTTCTCAGCCCAAAAATGTAAAGAGTAAAAGGGATTCAAATGAACTCACCATACTGTATTTTGTAGTAAAATACATATGACGACATTGAACAAGTGTAGGGTTGGCCTCGGATTCACGAACCTATATCAATACTATATATATTAACACATATAATGGTAATCAAACAAATTTATATATTATGACTCAAATTATATATCTTGTATGTTTATTTAAAATAGTTAATACTTATATAGTTTTATATATATATATACATATGATCAATATTATATTAAAATAAATAATTTTTTATATGTAAATATTTATATAAATAATCCTAATATATTTAATTATATGAAATATTATGGTAGTTTTAATAAATATACTTTTATATAGAAAATATTTATTTGTTATAATAATTTTGTTAATATGAAAGTAATAATAATAATAATAATAATAATAATAATAATAATAATAATAATAATAATAATAATAATAAAAATAATAATAATAATAATAATAATAATAATAATAATAATAATAATAATAATAATAATAATAATAATAATAATAATAATAATAATAATAATAATAATAATTTAACTATAATCTTAATAATAATAATGCATGTTAATTAATACTTATATTAGTAATAATAATAATAATAATTGTAATAATAATAATAATGGTAATAGTAATACTACCTCAAAGAAGTATTCCTAAAAAAAATGCCCAGGGTTCGAACCCGCGACCTCCCGCTAACCCGTTAACACCTTTAAGCCCATGAACCAACGATTTGTTTTGGCATTTATCCTCATGATTAACCAGTTCATCTTCATCAAACACTATCATTTCATCATCATACATATCCGAATCATAATTCATCATAATCTTAATCACCTAAACGTCTTTCATACCAATTATCAACTTCTCCATTATCATTTTACACGACATCATTAATATCATCATATTATGATTATCACAATAATCTTAATTATTTAGTTATCATTAACGAGAACTCATCACAATTCATCATCGTCATTTCCTATTAGAGTTGGGCTTCGATTGAAATATAAATCAATTAGGCTTTTGTTACGACCCAATAGTAACACAAACAAAATAAGCAACTCGTTAACATTTCTGTCCCAAATTCCCTCGTCATCAACATGATCATTATATATCGTGATCACATGCTCTCTATCATCTTCAACAGTTTAAACATCTTCAATGCCATATTCGTATATCATCACTCGTCTTTAATGAAACCTCGTCATCATCATAACATGTATAACATCGTACATCATCATCATTCATTAACATCATCCCATCATCACTCAATTTAATTGTATTATCACTTATGTAGAAGTCCTAAGTTTGGTCTGTATATAGCTCGACCCAACAGGGAACACTCGGCCCAATAATTAAGTAATACTCGACCCAATAAAGAAGTTCATTAAGCTGAATGTTTCTGCACATTTTGCTGGAGAGAAGCCAAGAAAAGAAGAAAAAAAATAACTCCATTGTGTATCGTAAACCTACCACCTTAGCAAGTGGGTGTAATTGTTTAGTGAATATCGGTTCAAAAGAAAAAGAAAAGGGGAGTGTAAAGTATTTAATCGTTATCACCAAAACGTCCCACCCCACATTTATCAATCAATAAAGATTTCGCTGTTTTCTTTAATCAAATTGCTAATGGGATCCGTTTGAAATAAAAAGGAAACAAGGTTCACGACCTTGTCTAGATATGGGGTCATCATGTCCATTTTTTAATTTAAAGTTCGGTAGTTATTTTTGTGGATTAGGTAGCATGTTAAAGCAACGAATAGGAAATAGCGGATGGGGTCCTTGATTCAATTATTATCATCTCTAATCATTCTAATCGTTCTAATCGTTGTACAGAAACATAAATAAATAAATAAAAACGCATAGAAAAAGGGGTGTTTGCTTGGGACTGTTTGACAGAAAAAAAAATATAACGCAGCAATACTTCAAGGATGGATTACGATTGTTATGATGACTGTACTGTAACCAGAAGTGAGTAGCAATCGAGTGGTGGTTTAATTGATGGTGATCTTCAGTGTAACCAGAAGAGGGAATTCCTTACCAGCTCATTAAGGTAAGTTTAAATTTTGATTCTTATTCGAAAGAACCCAGTAAGAATTCATCATCAAGAATATGAAGGGGTGTGCGATGGTATTGGTTTGTGAATTAAATGGAAACAGAAAAAGAATAGTAGCATAGTTATAGGGCTTTGGTATGGGATTGCTTGATCATATAAATAGAAGTAAGCTGTAGCAATAACCAATGATAGTTGTTAACCTCGTACAACAGTAGAGTATTCGGTTTAGTTGCATAGAAAACAAGAACAGCGAAACATGAAGTAAAAGATGAGTTGCAGGAAGAAAACAACAAAAAAAATATATAGAGAGAGAGAGAGATGAAGAAAGAAAGTGACCGTGACGGTTCTTGAAGGAGGCGATTGTAGAGAATGGTGGATTGATCATGGGTCCATGGTGGTGGTGTTTCATGGTTGTAAGGTGGTGATATGGTGAAGGGTTTATAAAGATGAAGTGGGTTTGAGTGAAGGAGAAGGTGGATCATGATTGTAGAGGGTGGTGGTTGAAACAATAAAGAAACACTGTAGTAGCAATCGTAAACAACAACAATAATAGGAGTAGTTACACTTGTGGTTTGGTGTTGATGGTCCTTGGTGTTTGTTTTGATCGATCAAAGAATACATATACATGAGTCTTGGTGGTAGTCTAAATAGAAGAGCATATGTGGTACGGTGGTGATGAGATTTTTGGAAAAATGGATTAAGTACAGAGGATAAATGGTTTTCATTTTATGTTTTCTTTTCTATTAACAGCAGCTATAATCAATATGTATCGATAATGAGAATTGTAATTCAACATTGGAGCAGTATGCTTGTTGTCATCTAGTGACATATAATCGAATTCCTCACAAGCATAATAGAACTCAGGAGAAAATAAGAAAAGTTGATTGTGATGGATAATTACGTGTAATTGTTTATTTTATATCTTATTTAATTTAATATTAATGAATACAAAATATATTAATAATAATAATATTGTTATTATTAATCATAATAATAATAAATATAAATAAATAAATAAAAATGATAATAATAATAATAATGTTAAATATGATATAAATAAATAATAATATTACCATAACAAATTAATATTAATACATAATTATTTAAAATAGATTATTATAAATTTAAACATTTCTAAGATTAGTTCAAATCATTAATTCATATAATACTTTATTTAATATTTCTAGTTATTACTTATATACATATACATATATATATATACACATTTATTTACAAATTATCGTTCATGAATCATCGAGAGCAGTCGAAGGGTAAATGAATACATTAACACAGTTCAAAGTTTTTGAGATTTCAATATTACAGACTTTGCTTATCGTGTCGAAATCATATAAAGATTAAGTTTAAATTTGATCGGAAATTTCCGGGTCGTCACAATACCTACCCGTTAAAGAAATTTTGTCCCGAAATTTGAGTGAGGTGGTCATGGCTAACAATAAAAACGTTTTCATGACGAATATGAGTTGATAAATAGAGTTTTATTACCATTGAATAATTTAGATAAAACGATTCGATTACTCGAAGCATACGAGTAAAGCTATCACAAAAGATTGAGATAAGGTAATAGATATTCGTCTTTACTTTTGACGTAGTCATGGTTGAATTTCGGAATTCAAGGAATTTAAAGAAAATTTTCGTAATCTTTACAAGATTTGATTCTTCGGTGAAAAAGGAAATTAAGATCTCTTTAATTTAATGCGATGATCTGCCTCGATTGCTCGGTCTGGTATTTCCACTATAAATGAACTTCCGTTCCATTACTTTCCACCACTCCCATTTTCTATATTTTAATTCATACTTTCAAATCATCAGTCAATATGCTTCATCCAGTTTTAATTTTGGATATATTCTTGACTTTCATATCGATCATTCTCCTTTTTCATCTACCACCGGAGGAATCTGTTTACTTCTACTTCGCTCTTGGGGTTATTGTGTTTATCATACTCCCGTGTCTTTATATTGCTTTTTGTATTAATGTACACGATTTGTGATTTCAGTGTTGTTGTCAAGTTTTATATCTTCCCTTATGTTTCGGAGCTCTTTGCCTTTTATTATTCTCTTCTCGGCCTCTAGTAAAGCGAGTAATGGTTCAGAATTCATAAGTATGGAGTTTCGAATGATTATAGTATTCTATGCAGAAAGGAATGTATTAGCACGATTTGATTTGTCAAATTACCAGAATCCCAGAGGATAGAACTATCAAAATATATATTTTCTTGATATGTTTGGAGGTTAAGTAGAATGAAAGAGTTATGTAACATGGTTCATTATAAAGGTATAATCTGTGATCCTTTCTCACGTTCCATTAGAAACTCAGCATGACTTACTGTAATATAATCACGTTGGCTAGGCGTAATTATATTATACTAACTCATGCTTCAATTCCCAACACTTCTCCACAATTCATTCATAATTTATACTTAGATTTTTATAGAAGTTTCCAATATAATGGAATACAGAAAAAAAAAACACGAAGAGGTAGATAATTTCGAACAAGAATATTTATGAAAATATCCTCAGAAATATCGAAGATATTTATGATGATATTTTGGAATTTCTAAGTTCGAGGGTTGATGAAGAAAAATTTTCCACAAGATTTTAACATGACTTCGGAGCAAGATATACTCTAAAGATTTCATCGGATCCAGAATTACCTGGATTCTTTGAATATAAGTTTGGTCCTTGTATTTGTCCTTGTTCTCCTTCGTGGTTAGCTCAATCCGTTTTCCAGTTCCAACTTTTCTGAGCTTTTCCAACATTCTATTCTTTATCATCAAACTTTCGACGATTAAGGTCGTTTACGGTTGCCTACAGTTTCTGCTGCTTCATTCAGTTTTTTCAAAGTTCAATGTATTGATTCGTAGGCTGGGTGCTTTTCAAAATTTTAGAATGAAAGATCATAATTCTAAGAGATAAATGTTATATGTATACATATAACTGCTGATGTAGAAACGCTGCGAGATTCGAAATACCGATCAATGCTTCCCGGTATTTGGTATGGCAACTATCGTTACAAGATGTCAATGAGTACATGATAGGGTTTTAATAATTAAGTATAGAAATTTTTCGGAGAGATTTAAGCCAAGGAACAACGAGGTTGCTGGTACATCTGTTGGTAATATTGCAGGATATAAAAGGTTTCCCGGTAACAAAGGCAAAAAGACAACATATATATATATCAAGGTTATAATAAGGTTATTTCGAACGAAAAGTCGAAGTTGACTTGCTGGAGCTGTGACAAAATTTGCTAATTTGGAAAGATATTGCAAAGTTATTTTCGGTAATAATAACGCTAAAGGAATTAGCACAGCTACGCATTAAACGTTTACTCAGTTTTCGAGAGTTTTCAGGTGCATAACTATATGCATCGATCTTTTCTTCTGTAGATGAAGTGTGGTTGTTTCATCCTCTCGATTGAGTTGTTTTCAAAAATTATGAAAGGTTTGAACACAGATTGTAACCGTCAAAATACCAATGAGGTTTAGGATGAAATCAAGTGGCAAACTTGAAGAAATGTTTAGTTTCATATGTTATAATTAATATTTTAATTCATTTTAATTGTCCAATGTTAGCAGTCCACAGTTAGCAGTCCACAACGTAATTCAATAATTCATATATAGTTTAATATATAATATTCTAATTAATTAATACGTATCGTGACCCGTGTACATGTCTCAGACTCAATCACAACTCAAAGTATATATATTATTGTAGAATCAACCTCAACCCTGTATAGCTAACTCCAGCATTACTGCATATAGAGTGTCTATGGTTATTCCAAATAATATATATAGATGCGTCGATATGATATGTCAAAACCTTGTATGCATGTCCCGATATTTAAATGCGTAAATAACAGTATTTAAATGACGATAAATAGAATGCGTAAAATAAATAACAGAAATTAAATGACGATAAATAAAATTGCGAGAATTAAAATTGCGATAAAATAAATTGCGATAATTAAAATGTAATAAGGAATTAACAGTTAGCTAGGAACAATTAGCTAGGATTTTGTTAGCGTGGATTCTTAACAAAAATTTTGTTTTATAGTTAATTGGTTGGTTTCTAACAGATTTTATTTGTCCAATGTTTTCTTCATTATGCCACTTGTTGGACTCTGATAGGTCAAAATCCAAATATGAAATTGAATAAAAATGGTTATTCTGTGGTGAACGGATACATATATCTGTGGATGTAAGTAGGATAGTAAATGACTGTTGAATCAAATTCGAAGAATGTACAGTGTAACTTATTAATGTGAAATCTAAATATTCCTCGGGTATTACGTACCCGTTAAAATATTTTCACCATTAACAGTTTGTACGAAAGAATTTTTAATTACAATCTTTATGAAAAAAAATATATATATACATATATATTTTCTTCAGATATAATCATGGATTTAATGAGTTAATGTGATATTAATCTCATTTGATTTATTATTAGAACAAGAATATATAATCTCTAAAACATTAGATATTACATAATTGCCATACCGAACGAAGATAATTGATGTAGAACGATACGTAGAACGATGATTATACTTGAGGTACAGAATGAGATGTTGAGGCATAGATTGTTGATGGTACTTGTGCTGTTATTGATGGTACTGTTGGTGCCGGTGATGTTGTTGAAGCTGGTAAATTTTGCACCATATTCTCCAGATTGATTACTCAAGCGCGATGTTCGTTGACTTCTTCTATTATTCCAGGATGATTGTCGGTTGGAACGAGCGGATGAATAAGGTTTAGAATTTGAGATAGTATATAATCGTGGCGAGATATTCAAGAAATGAGGGTGAAAATGGTGTTTTGGATAGTGATAGTGCTCCAAATAAATATATATTTTGTAGAAATATCCTCCTAATATGTAAATTATTTAGTTGTAATTGTCCTATTTTAAGTTGTAATCGTTTATATTAAATAAGTGCGAAGACAAAAGGCGAAAACGACGATTTGAAGATGCAAATGACCAAAAAGCTCAAATGTACAAGATACAATCCAAGTGGTTCAATTTATTGATGAAAAACGTCTAAAAATGACAAGAGTACAAGTTACAAAACGCAAAGTACAAGATATTAAATTGTACACAAGGACGTTCGAAAATCCGGAACCGGGACATGAGTCAACTATCAACGCCCGACGCAACGGACCAAAAATTACAAGTCAACTATGCACAAGAATATAATATAATATTTAAATAATTATATAAATTATTTATATATTATATATATTTAAAAATTATGTCGACAAGTTATGAGACAAATGATCCTGAGCTGGATTTTCAAACTCCACGACTCGCGGAGTTTGAAGGCTAAAAACTCCACGACTTGCGGAGCTGTCAGAAATCAAAACTCCTATAAAAGGTCACGAATTCTGCGAGTAAAAATAACATAATAATAATAATAATAATACTCCCTAGTATAATATAAATAAATATATATATATATATATATATATATATATATATATATATATATATATATATATATATATATATATATATATATATATATATATATATATATATAATATAGATTAGTGTTATATTAGATTAGTTCGGGTTATGTAAAGGTTATTTTACGGGTTTTAAAGTCGGAGCTCTGTCCGTGTAACACTACGCGATAAATAATCAATGTAAGCTATGTTCTCCTTTTTTAATTAATGTCTCGTACTTAAGTTATTATTATGCTTATTTAAGACGAAGTAATCATGATGTTGGGCTAAAAATATTAAAATTGGGTAATTGGGCTTTGTACCATAATTGGGGTTTGGACAAAAGAACGACACTTGTGGAAATTAGACTATGGGCTATTAATGAGCTTTATATTTGTTTAACTAAATGATAGTTTGTTAATTTTAATATAAAGATTTACAATTGGATGTACCTATAAATAACCATATACACTCGATCGGACACGATGGGCGGGGTATTTATATGTACGAATAATCGTTCATTTAACCGGACACGGGAATGGATTAATAGTCTATGGAATTATTAAAACAGGGGTGAAATTATGTACAAGGACACTTGGCATAATTGATAACAAAGTATTAAAACCTTGGGTTACACGCAGTCGATATCCTGGTGTAATTATTAAACAAAGTATTAAAACCTTGTTACAGTTTAAGTCCCCAATTAGTTGGAATATTTGACTTCGGGTATAAGAATAAATTGACGAGGACACTCCCACTTTAAATTTATGACCAATGGACTGTTATGGACAAAACCAGACGGACATATTAAATAATCCAGGACAAAGGACAATTAACCCATGGGCATAAAACTAAAATCAACACGTCAAACATCATGATTACGGAAGTTTAAATAAGCATAATATATTTTATTTCATTTTTCCTCGTACTTTTATTTATTGTCATTTTAATTATTGTTATTTATTTTATATAGTTATTTAAATATCGTCATTTACTATACGCTTCGTTTAAAATATAAATCGACAAACCGGTCATTAAACGGTAAACCCCCTTTTATATATTATTATATATAATTATATATATTTTGTACAAATATAGTTGTTTAAAAATATAGTGTGCAATAAGCCCGCTCCCTGTGGAACGAACCGGACTTACTAAAAACTATACTACTCTACGATTAGGTACACTGCCTATAGTGTTGTAGCAAGGTTTAGGTATATCCCATTTGTAAATAAATAATTAAAACTTGTCATATTTTGTGTAAAATTGTATCGTATTTAATAGTTTTTCCTAGTAAAAATATAAACTATATCGTACCCCCTCGCATAACACCAAGTTTTTGGGGCCGCTGCCGGGGAAGTCGGCGAAACTCTATATTTTAATTTATTTTTGTATAAATATATTTATATATATTTTTAGAAAAACAATATAAAATTATTTAAAAAAAAAAACCGAAAATGCAAACTCCGCGACTTGCGGAATTTTAGGGCACGTGGCAACGCGACTCGCGGAGCTGCTCTGACGCGCTGACAGAAACCCTATTTTCGCTTTAATTACGGAGTAATATTATTTATTATTATTTTTAAACCCTAATTACTTTATTAGTTTAATATAATTAGTTTTAATTTTTAATTAAATTGTATTTTAAATTTTAATTAGGTTTATTTATATATAAATTAATACTCTTATAAAATAAATATATAAAAATAATATTTTTATAAAAATTGTACTTTTTACAACTTTAAGATTATTTTTATATTTTGTATCTTTTTATTTGTTTTAGCGTAATATTTGTATTTTATCGCTCGTACTTAGTTTTAAGTCATAGTTTTTGCCGTAGTTATTTTTATTTCTAGATTTTTAGGCTTTGTCATAAAATCCCTTAAGAGCTTTTTCTTTAGACTAAGATTTAGGTGCTTTAGAATTTTGCGACGCCTTTTTAAGTTTTAGTACCTTTTTAAGTTATTGCCATTTGGGATATAGTTTTACTTGTAAGCTTTAATATTTTTAGATGCAACTTTTAATTTTTTAGTTTTTAGTACCTTTTAAGTTACGACGCGCTACTTTCTTTTTATTTTCGACACTTTTATTTTTCGACATTTTTCGACGCGCAATCTTTTTCTTTCTTATTTCTCGACACGCTAGTTTTTAGGACTTAGAAATTTTCTCTACTTCTTCTCTAATAATTCCAAACGAAAAATTATTTTAAGCGGTTAAATTGATAGACATCCAAATTTTCTGCTTCGTAGTAATAGTTGGATTTGTTAGTGGCTGAGTTGTGAGCTTCCGATTTAAAGGGTTCTGGCTCCCTGCTGCATCTATTGGCTATTCGAAACGTGGGCAAAAGCAGAAAAGTCTATTAATTTGATAACTTATATAATTTTTATATTTATAACTAATAGGATAATTAAAATTTGGTAATAAGCGCATTATGAAAAGTCTCGAAGATATTTTGGAAACTCTTTACGACATACAAAATCAATACTCTCAACCGAGTGTTAATGACAATTCGTTCGGTCAATCTTGGATCACGAATGACGAAACAATAACTGGTTGTGAAATCTGTGGAGATTATCACTCAACATGGGAATGTTATTATTACGTTCCTATGGAAAATTACGCACCCACGGAACCTGAATGGAATGATTATGAAGAATACAATTTAAATTGGGATTATTCCCAAGAATATTTCCAAACTCAACAACCAGTAGACGAGGAAAATTACGTGTCTGAAAATTTATTAGACAATATGAAAATCAAACTCGAAGAACTCAATGCTCAAAATGAACAAATGAGAGAGTTTGTAAACCGGCAAGCTGAAACTCTATCAGACTACACACCTGTTGATCTGAGGAGTATTGTGCAAGAAAATCTCATATCATCGAATTTTGATGAATTCGAGAGCTCCCAAATTACCAACTATCCCGATGATACTTTTTATTCAGTCTTACCAATTTCACAACATATCGACACATTAGCCTCTACCGACGAAATCATCGATCCATCTATGGATGAAGAAGAAGTAAGGAAGACAAATTTGTACTCTTGGGAAAACGATAACGTTGAAAATTTTACCCCCGAGACCAAAATGGAGGGACTGATAAGTACCGTTAATGAAGAAGAATCTACTCCAATCCCGAAATTCACCATTCCACAACCTTCCAACCCAATATTCTCAATAGACGAGTCATCTACCGAAGATGAACTACGAGCTGTAATAGATAATGACACCTCGGATTTCACCCAATTGGGTAATAGAGGTGAAAACTTTGATCTTGAGAATAAAAGAAAGGAAACGTTAGAAATTGTCCACCCTATAATATGTATGTCGGTGTATATCGATCCATTTGACCAAGAACCAGAAAAGAGACATATCCATTTACAAAAAGCTACACTTAAAAAAGAATTAAGTAGTGACGATCGGGTGGGTCTAAACTTTAAACCCATTAATATATTTTATACCACCCGAGATGTAAATAACTGGCTCACTATTTTAATTCGTGGAACTTATTCTACCGACTTCACATGTCGTCAGCTAAGTGTGGGGAAGTCTAACCCCACTTAACGTTAAATTAGGGGTTCGGGTTAGTGCATAACTCGTTAGTAAAAATGCATGATTAGGGTAAAAGACGCTTTTTCAAATATTAGTAAATAGTTCAGAAAAGCAGCCGTTTTTGAAAAAAAGCATGTGTGATAAAACAAGAAGGAATGAACGATGAGGCGCGCCATCTATCATTCGATGAGCTTTGTAACTACAAATCTATGGTATCTTTAACTACTTTTCTACACTAATCACCCTCATGAATTTATAATTATAGTCTGATTTCATGCAAATGAGGGCATTGCATGATCTCAAGTGTGCGGAAGGGTTATAAATTCTCTCGGATTTATACTTGGTTTATTTGCCAAATTTTATGAAAATTTGAAAAATTTTCAACTAAATGAATTCAAAATCATGTTTATACATATTTATGAACGATGAAAATTAGGTGTTAATACTGAAATTATCATTACCTCGGAAAGGACATAAATGGAGAAACACCCTAAAAACGCTTGAATTCATTTAAAATGGAATAAAGGAGAATAAAAAGGCAAAGAAAGAAACTAAGTGTGGGGAGAATGTACCAAGTTATTCAATTAAAAACTATCTATCACATGTTTCTGTAAAGTTATTGCAGGTACTTTTGTTTTGGACGATTTTAATCAGTTTTACCCGATTTACTGTAATATATTTGAAAGAAAAGATGGATCTACACGATGAATCAATTCCATCATTAAAAGGAAGTAAAGTCTTCTGAAAAAGACACGTGCTTCTTGATTTAGGTCAAGAAGTTGTCGTCCAGACCAGCTGTAGGTTGACGAAAAATCTAGAAAACTCATCTCTAAAATCAGCAGGAAATCCACGGACCTCAGCATCAAACAGGGACGCCATGTGGTCAGACTTATCCTAACCATGAGAGGATCTGTCTCGTAAAATGGGGAGGACGCCGTGCAAATTAGCTTGATAAGACTAATGAATCAGATCCCCAGAAAGGATAATCTCCTTAAAAGATCAAAAATCAGCTTTTAAGCCTGATATTACTCAATCCTTGAGATTGACCTTAAAGATTGAGAATTCAAACTCATGGAATTCAATGATATCTAAACTCGAGCTTGAACGAGAAAATATTTTGATCAAATTATAAACCGATTTGTTTTCTGAAAACCCATTTTCAATGCGTTCATTACCATTGAACGTAAAATCCTAGGAATTCACCTGGAATTTATTAGGTCACCTGAACCAAATCGGGTGTCAACCGTAAGAACGGTGGTTGCATAGCATGGTCGAAGACATGACCTTGTGCCAGACCGAAAAATTATAAGGATGAGCTTTACTATTGCTCCTACAAAGGATAGTAATTGCGTCTGACACGTTATAGACCATAATTAAAAGCATGTCAGGGGACATTGCCTTAACAGTTGCTTGTTCAACGCTTTCCTTTACAACCGGACGGTAGTTTACCGAAAGGTAATATACGGAACAAGTGAACTGGACGTGTTGCTTTCCTAATACAAGGTTAGCAAGTGGGTAACACAAAACCACAAGTGTTGAGCTAAAATTTTCAAATCTGAAACCCACACAACCCATAAAAATATTTTGCAAACACCGGTGAAGGGTTATTCCGGAAAACTTATCTAGGGTAAAAGCTAGATTGAATTTTCAAAAGATCAAATGTTTTCATAAAGATCCAATTTCCTTAAGGATCTACATTTTCATAGTCATGTGGGACTGTAAACCACCTTTCAAATGTGCACTTTGCTTTGGAAACCGAAAGTAAATCGGCTATTTGATTGCAAGTGTCGTTGACCTAAACCCGAGGCAACTGTGGATGACACACCCACCTTTAACCATGGTTCTATCGTTACTATCATTGTTTATACCACCATATCAAAATCACTGATGTACAAAGTGTGAAGAATAAAGAAGTGATTCGTGTGATGTATTATATTATTTCAAGTTATGTATTGCTTGAGGACAAGCAACGTTCAAGTATGGGGATATTTGATAGTGCTCCAAATAAATATATATTTTGTAGAAATATCCTCCTAATATGTAAATTATTTAGTTGTAATTGTCCTATTTTAAGTTGTAATCGTTTATATTAAATAAGTACGAAGACAAAAGGCAAAAACGACGATTTGAAGACGCAAATGACCAAAAAGCTCAAATGTACAAGATACAATCCAACTGGTTCAATTTATTGATGAAAAAGGTCTAAAAATGACAAGAGTACAAGTTACAAAACGCAAAGTACAAGATATTAAATTGTACACAAGGACGTTCGAAAATCCGGAACCGGGACATGAGTCAACTATCAACGCCCGACGCAACGGACCAAAAATTACAAGTCAACTATGCACAAGAATATAATATAATATTTAAATAATTATATAAATTATTTATATATTATATATATTTAAAAATTATGTCGACAAGCTATGAGACAAATGATCCTGAGCTGGATTTTCAAACTCCAAGACTCGCGGAGTTTGAAGGCTAAAAACTCCACGACTCGCGGAGCTGTCAGAAATCAAAACTCCTATAAAAGGTCACGAATTCTGCTAGTAAAAATAACATAATAATAATAATAATACTCCCTAGTATAATATATATATATATATATATATATATATATATATATATATATATATATATATATATATATATATATATATATATATATATATATATATATAAATATAATATAGATTAGTGTTATATTAGATTAGTTCGGGTTATGTAAAGGTTATTTTACGGGTTTTAAAGTCGGAGCTCTGTCCGTGTAACACTACGCGATAAATAATCAATGTAAGCTATGTTCTCCTTTTTAAATTAATGTCTCGTACTTAAGTTATTATTATGCTTATTTAAGACGAAGTAATCATGATGTTGGGCTAAAAATATTAAAATTGGGTAATTGGGCTTTGTACCATAATTGGGGTTTGGACAAAAGAACGACACTTGTGGAAATTAGACTATGGGCTATTAATGGGCTTTATATTTGTTTAACTAAATGATAGTTTGTTACTTTTAATATAAAGATTTACAATTGGATGTACCTATAAATAACCATATACACTCGATCGGACACGATGGGCGGGGTATTTATATGTACGAATAATCGTTCATTTAACCGGACACGGGAATGGATTAATAGTCTATGGAATTATTAAAACAAGGGTGAAATTATGTACAAGGACACTTGGCATAATTGATAACAAAGTATTAAAACCTTGGGTTACACGCAGTCGATATCCTGGTGTAATTATTAAACAAAGTATTAAAACCTTGTTACAGTTTAAGTCCCCAATTAGTTGGAATATTTGACTTCGGGTATAAGAATAAATTGACGAGGACACTCGCACTTTAAATTTATGACCAATGGACTGTTATGGACAAAACCAGACGGACATATTAAATAATCCAGGACAAAGGACAATTAACCCATGGGCATAAAACTAAAATCAACACGTCAAACATCATGATTACGGAAGTTTAAATAAGCATAATATATTTTATTTCATTTTTCCTCGTACTTTTATTTATTGTTATTTATTTTATATAGTTATTTAAATATCGTCATTTACTATACGCTTCGTTTAAAATATAATTCGACAAACCGGTCATTAAACGGTAAACCCCCTTTTATATATTATTATATATAATTATATATATTTTGTACAAATATAGTTGTTTAAAAATATAGTGTGCAATAAGCCCGCTCCCTGTGGAACGAACCGGACTTACTAAAAACTATACTACTCTACGATTAGGTACACTGCCTATAGTGTTGTAGCAAGGTTTAGGTATATCCCATTTGTAAATAAATAATTAAAACTTGTCATATTTTGTGTAAAATTGTATCGTATTTAATAGTTTTTCCTAGTAAAAATATAAACTATATCGTACCCCCTCGCATAACACCAGATAGGTTCGCCGGTAAGTGCTTCAGGTTCTTCACCAAGAGGTGAATTCGGTTGACGGAAAGGATTACCTTCTTCTTGTCTCCAATGATTAAGTAGACTACGAACCCATCAAATGAATTGGTTGATTCATTCTGGTGACTCTGCTTTCGGAGCTTAGTTGAAACTCCATATCGAAATAGCTGTCGGAATCCAAGGAATTCGAATTGGTTGAGGGATTCATCTCGTACGATCAGATGAAGGATTTTCGATAAGAAATAGATTATAGGATGTAGATTAGTACCATGTAATACATAATTTACATATGCATATATAATACTAAAATCCCATAAGTTACGAAGGAATCTACGGAAGCTGTCAAGTAAGGTCTACAGTAACAGATACGCTAAGATATGAATTAGCAGATATGCTAATATATGAGTTTTGTCTATACACTATTTAGGCAATAGAGGCAGTAAGATGTGTCTAGACTTTGAGGATGATAAGTAAGTAATTTCCGACACGAAATGATAAGCAAAACTTTTGACATGCAGACACGGTCGATGTAACGACCCTAGATTTTCCAACGTTTATTTATTAATAATTATTATTATTAATACGTGTGATTAAATAAATGTATGTTATTACATTTACATGTTGCCATGATTTCCCGTACTTGACTTTAATTGCCCGAAACGTCTTTGTGACACCCGAAACTTTTACGAATAATATTTTTGAGTATTATTTACATTCATGATTGATTTTATTAATCATTTTAATTAACTATGGTGATTAGTTAGTTACTTGGGCTTTAATTGGGTTTATTTGTTACTTACATGAAACTTGGGCTTGATTAATGTTATGGACTCTTGAACATGGGCTTATAAGCCCACCCTACCCATTTAATTGGATTAATTAGCCACTAAGACATGTAAGTATTATTTAGATCATGAAACTAGTTGGTAAGGCATTAGGAATCTAATTTGCACATGATCCCCATGTAACCACCTCTATTACCCACACTTTTAAACTTTAACATGCAAGAACACCATGGGCAAATCCCTTCTTTTTTTCTGCAGCTGGCCGTGGCCTTAGAAGGCATAGGTGTGTTCTTTTGTTTCATTTTTCTTATTACTACTTCACTTGTTCACTCTCATTTACAAACACACACATACTTGCAACTCTTTTTCCTCTCTTTTTCTCTCAAGTTTGTAAGTATTATGAACTTCTTTTCTCTTCTTTGTCTCTTTGTAAAACCGAATTACACACCCTTAATCATCATCATTGTTTGTTGTTGTTTACTTGTTCTTGCTTAATGTTTAAATACATGTAGTTACTAGTTGTTATTGTTATTTACTTATGATCTTCTAAGAAGCAAACTTGTTAGTTTGATTCTTCATCTATCTTGTTATAACAAGAACATACAAGACATAAACTCTCTAGTTTATGATCTCCACTTAATATTTGTTTAAAGAAAGGAAGTTCATGTGTTGTAACTCATACTTGAAGTTCATGAAGCAAACTTTAAAGTTTACTTTCTTAAAAATCAAACTTTGGTTTGAATCTTTAAAGTATGAACAACCATGACTTATTAACTTGTTCATTTAGTTTACTACTTCATTTACTTGCACTTTAATTTTATGATGTTGGTTGTTGTTGGTCAAGTACTACAAGTTAGTCTTGATCTCATTTCTCTTGAACTAAAAGTTAACTTTACTAGTTCAAGAACATGTAAATGAAACTTTTTAATTATAACTTGGTACACTTATGTTAGATCTAGACTTTTGAGTCTTGGATTTTCAAGATCAAACTAAGAACTATGTTCTACAACTTAAGATCTTGATTTCATAAGTTCACTTTCAAGTTTGTAACTTATTATTAGTTTTAAAGTTCATGTATGTGTTAGATCTAAGACTTTGATGTAACTTTGGTTCATCAAAACACTTGCAACACTTAAGTGAGTTGTGCTTCATGTCTTAGACTTACATTTAGGTTATGATGGTCAAATCTTGGTGAAAATGATGCAAACACATCAACGAGTTGTACACTTGAAGCTATATGCATCAAGAATGAGAACCATGATAAGCATCGAGCACCAAGAACCACAGGAACCTACTGACCCTACTGTTTTACTGTTACTGTGTCTAACCCGTATGACCTGGGCTTCTGTAACCTTGATTTTCAGTTAGCTCTGTTCGAGTAGATAATTTTTCATATAGGACTCGTCTTAATCCGAGTTACGGTTTATGATTTATGGCCCTCCGATCGTCACTATGTCCATTTAACGTTGTGCAGAAATTTCTGACCTACTCGCACTTAGACCGTCGCCACGGTCAAACGAAGACGAGTTTTCTTCTGTAAATTTTACCACACTTAAAGAAATCATATACGGAGCCATGGCCACTGGTCTCACCTTATTTCAGTAGGTATAGAGGCCGTGGTGACAGACCGAACTCAGCTTTTGTTTTAAACTCTTTCACGAGCGAAACTTACTTTACACCTTTTGTTAAATGATGAATGATGATGACCTTTAAGACCTTATTTACATACTTTTAAACCTATTCGGATGATTTACTGACTTAGTACTATTTGACTTAGGTTGAGGACCCGTTGGACAACCTTCATTACTTGCTTACTTTCCGAGTCATACTTTACCGCTACTTTATCATTGTGAGTTATAGCATTCCCTTTTTACTTTAACTTATTTTGGGAACTCAGAATACATGCGGATTTTATGTTTTACATACTAGGCACGAGTACTTAAACTTTATATATGTGTGGGTTATATAACAGCAGAAACATTCCCTTTAGCTCGGTAACGTTTAGTCATTGGTTTTTGAACCAGTGAACGCGAATCTTAGATATGGATCCATAGGGTTTGACATCCCCACTCGGGCTAGTAGCGCTAGCATTTAACGAGTGTTTAATACTTCGTAAACATATGCACTTGCCAAGTGTACTTTCAGGGGGTATAAACGTTAAGTTAGTTACCAAGTGCCCACGGTTAACATATACTTTATCATACTATTTTGAAACGCTCTTTGTAGCAATGAAATCTCGTGGCCTACCTTACATACTGTTATACTTAAACTATAGCTCACCAACCTTTGTGTTGACGTTTTTAAGCATGTTTTTCTCAGGTGCTTAAGGTTATTTGCTTTCGCTGTGTACTAGTCTTGCCGTAGACACCCGCTGCTCTAGTGCTATCACCGCATGAACTACTTTATCTTGCATTCAAACTTAATTACATTTGAAACTATGTTTTGTAACGACCTAAGGGTCACATACATTTATTCATGCTTGCTATTCGTAGAAGCATACTGTTGGTGTAAAATAATTGACATCGGTTATGACGTCACCTTTTTATCGTGAATGCAACTTCTTTTATTACAGCATGTAGTACTTAACCTTGTAATGATCCTGTTGTTGATGATTCGAACACGATGGTTTTGTACGGGGCATCACATTTGGTATCAGAGCCTTGGTTGTAGGGAATTAGGTTGCATTAGTGAGTCTAAGACCGACTCGATTAGGATTCACTAATAGGACTAATCTACAACTTGCTAGTTTACTTGTTTCTGCTGACTTACTGCATGCTGATGCTTACTTTTACTGCTATATGCCGTATGCTACTACATGATTTCACTACTGTATGATATTACTTGCTTTCGATTGCATGCTACTTCTGTACGATTCGTTATTATTGCCATGCTACTTATTGTTATACACGATTTAAAATGTTGGCCTAATACGTGCTTGCTTTATGACTTACTGACATGGAAAATTTATTTTTCCTTGTTCAGATGTCGGATGTTCCACCTGCTATCGTTTTGGGCAGTTTAGACTCGTCAGCCACCCCACCTGATGCTGCTGCCGACACACCGATCCCGCTACCCACGAGTGACCCCTGCGCTTCATCTTCCGGGACTAGCAGACAGGCGCCTGCACCAGTGGCTACTATTGATGGACACGTGGACCCTACGGAGATTCCAGCTCCGTCTGCTCCCGGATCCTCGGAGCCATAGCCCCGCATCGGTGGTGTTATGATTCCCGCGGAGTTCGGGGAAGGGCCATTCCGTAACCATATGCGCATGCCGTGCCGATGCGCTCCTAATGGACGTTTAGTGCCAATTCCGCCATTCAGATACAGACAGATGATGGCCGCCCACGGATGGCCAGTTCAGCCACCCATACAGCCACCACATGATTCGGACGACCCGTCATCCACTGATTCTTCATCAGATGACACCTCCTCAGACGACTCCAGTGATGATGAGGACCATGCTGATGCACCTATTCAGCCACCCTCCACCCCGCCGAAGAAGCGGTATCGCTTCGATGGTACCATCATTCCAGGGATCAACGGAGGACGAGCCTTCACTGACGCGTTTGGTCGACATCGTAGGGTTACTGCTCGTAAGCGGTTTGTGCCGTACCCTGCCGACCCACAAGTGCGTAAGACACCCCGTCACGTACTGACTATTTCTGGAGCCGGAACGTCTGCACCCCGTTTCGTGCGGTCTACACCACCCGCACCACCGGCACCACCCGCACCACCCGCACCACCTGCACCGCCTGCCCCACCATCTCCCTCTAAGGAGGAACTGAGGAGGGAGGTGGGAATCCTACGAGCTTGGGTTACTGAGCTCGAGGAGCAGTTGGCTCAGGTTTTAGACATCCTACACCCACCTTCACCGTAGGACCTTTAGTATTAGATTTCATGATGTAATCTAGTTGTAGTTTCATATTTCACTTATGTATTGTACGAATCTATCATGATGTATGAAACTTATTATTAATGAATGGAAACTTTGTGATGTTACTTTTTCCACAAGTGTTCTATTTACGTTACCGTATGGTGTTTTGCGGTACTTGTATCAACTTGCGTTACTTAATTAACATGTGTTGTGCTATTTACATGTTGGTTGTTATATACTATATTATTATATATTGAATGCTGGATTTTGACTTGAGTCAAAATGTTTGTATAGAACACCATGGCTAACGGTCGATCCACACCTACTGCTGCTCAAATTGAAGAGATGATCCAAGAACGTGTAGCTGCAGCCATTGCGGAAATGCAACCCCAAGCTCCACCGCCACCGCCACCACCACCGGTTATTCAACCCGTTCGAAATGGGTGTACTTACAAGGAATTCCAGAGCTGTAAACCACATAACTTCAGTGGAACTGAGGGACCGGTTGGTCTCACCAGATGGTTCGAGAAACTTGAATCAGTATTCCGAGTTAGCAACTGTTCGGAGGACAACAAAACCAAATTTGCTTCTTGCACGCTATCTGACGGCGCGCTCACATGGTGGAACACAATGGCACAGGAACAAGGCATTGATGAGGCGTATGCTACGCCATGGGAAGAATTTAAGTGTGCCATGATTGAGGAGTATTGTTCGAGAACCGAAATCCAAAAGATGGAAATGGAATTCATACAGTTAAAGGCTGTTGGGAACGACCTTGATGGTTACAACAGGAGATTTTTGGAACTAGCCCTAATGTGTCCGACAATGGTCACCCCAAAATTCAAGCGAATGGAAAGGTACTTTTGGGGACTCCCTAAGAGCATTAAGGGAAATGTTACCTCATCCAAGCCGCCGAATGTTCCCGAAGCGATGCGCATGGCGCATACTTTGATGAATCAAATAACCATCGATGAACCGGAGAAAACTAAATCTGAAGCGGGTAGTAGTGAGAAGCGCAATTGGGATAATCAAAACAGCAACAACAATAGGGGAAGGAACTATGAACAGAACCCGGCAAAACGACATGAGGGTTTCAGAGGAAACAAAAACGGTGGAAACCCCAACCCCAACAACAACACCAACTCCAACCCGAACTACAAGGGAACCCTACCTCAATGCAAGAGGTGTTACAAACACCACACTGGGTATTGCAATGTTGTCTGCGAGAAGTGCCAACGGTCTGGGCATGTTGGAAAAGACTGCAAGGTCACCACTTTAAATGGGAAGCCGAACACCAACGGGCCGAAGAAGTGTTACGAATGCGGGCAGACGGGCCATTTCAGAAATGCGTGTCCAAATAAAAGAAAAGATGGCAGACCACCCCGCGCTAGAGCTTTCAATGTTAATGCAAGGGATGCACGCGAAAACCCCGACTTGGTGACAGGTATATTCAAAATCAACAATCTTTTAGCTTCTGTCTTGTTTGATACTGGTGCGGATAGAAGTTATGTATGTAGACATTTTTGCGATAAGATTAATTGGTCATTAGTCCCGTTAAAAGAGAGTATGCTTGTCGTGGTCACCAACAGTAAACTTGAAAAAGTTGACCACATTAGTCGAGGAGCTATTATCAACATAGCTGGTGCAGATTTCGAAATTGATTTGATACCTATCAAACTGGGAAGTTTTGACGTGATCGTTGGTATGGATTGGTTGAGTAAGATAAGGGCCGATATTATCTGTGGAGATAAAGACCTTCGTATACCGCAAGGAGATGGTGAGCCACTGATCATCTACGGAGAGAGATGTACCTCGAAGTTAAACCTCATTAGTTGGGTGAAAACGCAAAAGATTATGAAGAAGGGACGTCTTGCTATCCTAGCGCATGTGAAAACAGTAGAAACCGAGGTGAAGAATGTGAACGACGTTCGAATTGTGAACAAATTTTCCGATGTCTTCCCTGAAGAATTGCCTGGATTGCCGCCGCAGAGAGCAGTAGAGTTTCAGATTGATTTAGTGCCAGGAGCTGCACCTGTAGCTCGCGCACCTTATAGACTCGCACCTTCCGAGATGCAAGAATTACAAAGTCAACTACAAGAACTACTTGATCGAGGATTTATCCAACCAAGCTTCTCGCCTTGGGGCGCACCTGTTCTGTTTGTGAAGAAGAAGGATGGATCCTTCCGTATGTGTATCAACTACCGTGAGCTCAATAAATTGACTATCAAGAATCGGTATCCTCTTCCACGAATTGACGATCTTTTTGATCAACTACAAGGATCGAGCATTTACTCAAAGATCGATTTGGGATCCGGTTATCACCAGTTGAGGGTGAAGGAAAGTGACGTGATAAAAACTGCATTTAGAACTCGTTTGGTCATTATGAGTTTCTCGTGATGCCATTCAGATTAACCAATGCACCTGCCGTGTTCATGGATCTCATGAATTGTGTCTGCAAGCCGTACTTGGATAAGTTTGTTATCATCTTCATAGATGATATCCTCATCTACTCTAAGAGCGAAGAAGAGCATGAGCAACACCTCCGACTAGTACTTGAACTCTTGAGACAAGAGCAACTTTACGCCAAATTCTCCAAGTGTGAATTTTGGTTGAAAGAAGTCCAGTTTCTGGGTCATGTTGTGAGCGACCAGGGTATCAAAGTTGATCCCGCCAAGATTGACGCTATCAGCATATGGGAGACCCCCACTACTCCGACTCACGTTCACCAATTCCTATGTCTCGCCGGTTACTACAGAAGGTTTATTGAAGGTTTTTCGTTGATCGCGCATCCTTTAACCGCGCTGACTCACAAGGGCAAAAAGTTCATTTGGGAACCCGCACACGAATCAGCATTCCAAACTTTGAAGAAGAAGTTAACCACCACACCTATCCTATCACTTCCTGAGGGCAGTGACGACTTTGTTGTTTATTGTGATGCATCGAAGAGTGGTTTTGGTTGTGTACTGATGCAACGATCAAAAGTTATTGCCTATGCCTCCCGCCAATTGAAGATTCACGAGCGGAACTACACTACTCACGATCTTGAACTTGGAGCCGTTGTCTTTGCACTCAAATTGTGGAGACACTATTTGTATGGAACTAAGAGTACTATCTTCACCGATAACAAGAGTCTCCAGCACATCTTTGATCAGAAGCAACTGAATATGAGACAGCGTCGATGGATTGAGACTCTCAAAGACTACAATTGTGAACTCCGTTATCACCCTGGCAAGGCCAATGTTGTAGCTGACGCTTTAAGCCGAAAGGAGAGGACGACACCTCTTCGTGTTAGGGCTCTGAACATCACCATCCATTCGAACCTCAACAGCCAGATCAGAGTAGCACAAGATGAGGCTCTCAAGGAGGAGAACATATCTCATGAACATTTGAACATACTTGTCTCTCGATTCGAGGTTAGGGAGTCTGGACTCCGATGTTATGCCGGAAGAATTTGGGTACCTTGTTATGAAGATCTACGGAACCTTATACTTGATGAAGCACACAAATCAAGATATTCGATTCATCCTAGAGCGGGCAAAATGTACCACGACCTTAAAGAACAGTATTGGTGGCCAAATCTTAAGAAGGACGTTGCGACTTATGTTGGTAAGTGTTTGACTTACTCGAAGGTTAAAGCCGAGCATCAGAGACCTTCTGCTTTGCTTCAACAACCAGAAATCCCACAATGGAAGTGGGAACGGATAACAATGGATTTTATCACCAAGCTACCAAAGACGGTGGGCGGATACGATACCATTTGGGTTATTTTTGACCGCCTCACCAAATCTGCACACTTCCTAGCGATGAAGCAAACATATACAATGGAAAGACTTGCTCATCTATACATCAAGGAGGTAGTATCTCGTCATGGTGTACCTTTATCGATCATCTCAGATCGCGATCCCCGTTTTGCTTCTAGATTTTGGCGTTCTTTGCAAGAAGCCATGGGAACTCGTCTTGACATGAGTACTGCTTATCACCCTCAGACTGACGGGCAGAGTGAACGCATGATTCAGACCTTGGAAGACATGTTGCGTGCATGTGTCATTGATTTTGGAAAGGCCTGGGAAAGGCATTTGCCGTTAGCCGAATTCTCGTACAACAACAGTTATCACTCAAGCATTAATGCTGCACCTTTTGAAGCATTGTATGGCCGTAAGTGCCGATCTCCTATTTGTTGGGCCGAAGTAGGCGAAAAGCAAATCACCGGACCCGAGGTAGTCCATGAAACAACGGAGAAGATTGCTCAGATACAAGCGAGACTTAAGACTGCCCACAATCGTTAAAAGAGTTATGCCGATCTTAAACGTAAAGACTTTGAATTCAACATTGGTGGTTGTGTAATGTTGAAGGTTGTACCTTGGAAAGGTGTGATCCGTTTTGGAAAATGTGGAAAGTTAAACCCACGATACATTGGTCCTTTTGAAATCTTGGAACGTGTTGGACCCGTTGCTTACCGTTTGGATCTACCAGCACAATTGAACTCAGTTCATCCTACCTTCCACGTGTCAAACTTGAAGAAGTGTCTTGCGGCACTGGAACTTATCATACCACTGGAAGAACTTACAATTGACGACAAACTCCACTTCGTGGAAGAGCCTGTTGAGATTATGGATCGTGAGATCAAAACGTTGAAATACAACAAGATTCTGATTGTACGAGTACGATGGAATGCCAAACGAGGACCTGAGTTTACTTGGGAGCGAGAGGATCAAATGATGCAGAAGTATCCTCACCTTTTCCCGACTCCACCATCTACCTCAGCTAAAAATTTCGGGACGAAATTTTCTTTAACAGGTGGGTAATGTAACGACCCTGGATTTTCCAACGTTTATTTATTAATAATTATTATTATTAATACGTGTGATTAAACAAATGTATGTTATTACATTCACATGTTGCCATGATTGCCCGTACTTGACTTTAATTGCCCATAACGTCTTTGTGACACCCGAAACTTTTACGAATAATATTTTTGAGTATTATTTACATTCATGATTGATTTTATTAATCATTTTAATTAACTATGGTGATTAGTTAGTTACTTGGGCTTTAATTGGGTTTATTTGTTACTTACATGAAACTTGGGCTTGATTAATGTTATGGACTCTTGAACATGGGCTTATAAGCCCACCCTACCCATTTAATTGGATTAAATAGCCAATAAGACATGTAAGTATTATTTAGATCATGAAACTAGTTGGTAAGGCATTAGGAATCTAGTTTGCACATGATCCCCATGTAACCACCTCTATTACCCACACTTTTAAACTTTAACATGCAAGAACACCATGGGCAAATCCCTTCTTTTTTCTGCAGCTGGCCGTGGCCTTAGAAGGCCTAGGTCTGTTCTTTTGTTTCATTTTTCTTATTACTACTTCACTTGTTCACTCTCATTTACAAACACACACATACTTGCAACTCTTTTTCCTCTCTTTTTCTCTCAAGTTTGTAAGTATTATGAACTTCTTTTCTCTTCTTTGTCTCTTTGTAAAACCGAATTACACACCCTTAATCATCATCATTGTTTGTTGTTGTTTACTTGTTCTTACTTAATGTTTAAATACATGTAGTTACTAGTTGTTATTGTTATTTACTTATGATCTTCTAAGAAGCAAACTTGTTAGTTTGATTCTTCATCTATCTTGTTATAACAAGAACATACAAGACATAAACTCTCTAGTTTATGATCTCCACTTAATACTTGTTTAAAGAAAGGAAGTTCATGTGTTGTAACTCATACTTGAAGTTCATGAAGCAAACTTTAAAGTTTACTTTCTTAAAGATCAAACTTTGGTTTGAATCTTTAAAGTATGAACAACCATGACTTATTAACTTGTTCATTTAGTTTACTACTTCATTTACTTGCACTTTAATTTTGTGATTTTGGTTGTTGTTGGTCAAGTACTACAAGTTAGTCTTGATCTCATTTCTCTTGAACTAAAAGTTAACTTTACTAGTTCAAGAACATGTAAATGAAACTTTTTAATTATAACTTGGTACACTTATGTTAGATCTAGACTTTTGAGTCTTGGATCTTCAAGATCAAACTAAGAACTATGTTCTAGAACTTAAGATCTTGATTTCATAAGTTCACTTTCAAGTTTGTAACTTATTATTAGTTTTAAAGTTCATGTATGTGTTAGATCTAAGACTTTGATGTAACTTTGGTTCATCAAAACACTTGCAACACTTAAGTGAGTTGTGCTTCATGTCTTAGACTTACATTTGGGTTATGATGGTCAAACCTTGGTGAAAATGATGCAAACACATCAACGAGTTGTACACTTGAAGCTATATGCATCAAGAATGAGAACCATGATAAGCATCGAGCACCAAGAACCACCGGAACCTACTGACCCTACTGTTTTACTGTTACTGTGTCTAACCCGTATGACCTGGGCTTCTGTAACCTTGATTTTCAGTTAGCTCTGTTCGAGTAGATAATTTTTCATATAGGACTCGTCTTAATCCGAGTTATGGTTTAGGATTTATGGCCCTCCGATCGTCACTATGTCCATTTAACGTTGTGCAGAAATTTCTGACCTACTCGCACTTAGACCGTCGCCATGGTCAAACAAAGACGAGTTTTCTTCCGTAAATTCTACCACACTTAAAGAACTCATATACGGAGCCATGGCCACTGGTCTCACCTTATTTCAGTAGGTATAGAGGCCGTGGTGACTGACCGAACTCAGCCTTTGTTTTAAACTCTTTCACGAACGAAACTTACTTTACACCTTTTGTTAAATGATGAATGATGATGACCTTTAAGACCTTATTTACATAATTTTAAACCTATTCAGACGATTTACTAACTTAGTACTATTTGACTTAGGTTGAGGACCCGTTGGACAACCTTCATTACTTGCTTACTTTTCGAGTCATACTTTACTGCTACTTTATCATTGTGAGTTATAGCATTCCCTTTTTACTTTAACTTATTTTGGGAACTGAGAATACATGCGGATTTTATGTTTTACATACTAGGCACGAGTACTTAAACTTTATATATGTGTGGGTTATATAACGGCAGAAACATTCCCTTTAGCTCGGTAACATTTAGTCATTGGTTTTTGAACCGGTGAACGCGAATCTTAGATATGGATCCATAGGGTTTGACATCCCCACTCGGGCTAGTAGCGCTAGCATTTAACGAGTGTTTAATACTTCGTAAATATACGCACTTGCCAAGTGTACTTTCAGGGGGTATAAACGTTAAGTTAGTTACCAAGTGCCCACGGTTAACATATACTTTATCATACTATTTTGAAACGCTCTTTGTAGCACTGAATTCTCGTGGCCTACCTTACATACTGTTATACTTAAACTATAGCTCACCAACCTTTGTGTTGACATTTTTAAGCATGTTTTTCTCAGGTGCTTAAGGTTATTTGTTTTCGCTGTGTACTAGTCTTGCCGTAGACACCCGCTGCTCTAGTGCTATCACCGCATGAACTACTTTATCTTGCATTCAAACTTAATTACATTTGAAACTATGTTTTGTAATGACCTAAGGGTCACATACATTTATTCATGCTTGCTATTCGTAGAAGCATACTGTTGGTGTAAAACAATTGACATCGGTTATGATGTCACCTTTTTATCGTGAATGCAACTTCTTTTATTATAGCATGTAGTACTTAACCTTGTAATGATCCTGTTGTTGATGATTCGTACACGATAGTTTTGTACGGGGCATCACAGTCGAAGTCCATACTCATTAATGCATCCTAATAACTATTAGTTAGACACACTAATGCAAGACCTGGTTCAGTAAGACCACCGCTCTGATACTAACTGAAAGGACCCGTCCTAATCCATCTGGATGAAGTCTTCAATAGTTGGTCCCATTGCGAGGTTCTGACCTCTATATGCCATGAACGACTCCATGTAATATGAGCAAATGCACAGCGGAAGATTTCTTTCACACTTGAGAATAAACATGCTTTAAAGTGTCAACTAAAAGGTTGGTGAGTTCATAAGTTTATCATAAAACAATAAAATTCATCATTTTGATAGACCACAAGATTTAAATCCTGCATGGTACAAATGGGCCCGAATCCTATACCCACCTGTAATGTACATGCGGTATCTTTTAAATACATTACACCTTTCTCGTGTACGAAATCATCTTTCGTAAATCTTAGTAACTGATGTTAAAGCTAAGGGGTATAAAATACTATTAAATTTTACAAGGAAATACTATTAAATACGATACAATTTTACACAAGATATTTATTTATTTACAAAATGGATATACCTAAACCTTGCTACAACACTATAGGCAGTGTACCTAATCGTAGAGTAGTATAGTTTTTAGTAAGTCCGGTTCGTTCCACAGGGAGCGGGCTTATTGCACACTATATTTTTAAACAATTATATTTGTACAAAATATATTATATTGATAATATATAAAAGGGGGTTTACCGTTTAATGACTGGTTTGTCGATTTTATATTTTAAGTTACAATTAAAACCTAATGCAAAATATAAATGACGATAATTAAAGTAGCGAAAAATAAATGACAATAAATAAATGACGTTAAATAAAATAGCGAGTAAATAAAAGTACGATGAAATATGAAATAAAATATGTTATGCTTATTTAAACTTCCGTAACCATGATGGTTGACGTGTTGATTTTAATTTTATGCCCATGGGTTAATTATCCTTTGTCCTGGATTATTTAATATGTCCGTCTGGTTTTTGTCCATAACAGTCCATCGGTCATAAATTTAAAGTGCGAGTGTCCTCGTCAAATTATCCTTATACCCGAAGTCAAATATTCCAACTAATTGGGGACTTAAACTGTAACAAGGTTTTAATACTTTGTTTAATAATTATACCAGGATATCGACTGCGTGTAACCCAAGGTTTTAATACTTTGTTATCAATTATGCCAAGTGTCCTTGTACATAATTTCACCCCTGTTTTAATAATTCCATAGACTATTAATCCATTCCCGTGTCCGGTTAAATGAACGATTATTCGTACATATAAATATCCCGCCCATCGTGTCCGATTGAGTGTATATGGTTATTTATAGGGACGTCCAATTGTAAATCTTTATATTAAGATTAACAAACTATCATTTAGTTAAACAAATATAAAGCCCATTAATATCCCATAGTCTAATTTCCACAAGTGTCGTTCTTTTGTCCAAACCCCAATTAAGGTACAAAGCCCAATTACCCCGTCTTTAATATTTAGTCCAACATCATAATTACTTTGGCTCAAATAAGCATAATAATAACTTAAGTACGAGACATTAATTTAAAAAGGAGAACATAACTTACATTGATTATTTATCGCGTAGTGTTACACGGACAGAGCTCCGACTTTAAAACCCGTAAAATAACCTTTACATAACCCGAACTAATCTAATATAAAACTACCCTATACTATATATATTATATATATATATATATATATATATATATATATATATATATATATATATATATATATATATATATATATATTTATTTATTATAGAGTATTATTATTATTATGTATCTTTTTTTATGGCCAAAACTCGTTGCCTTTTATAGATGTGGTCTGATCCTGAGGCTCATGCGATCGCATGGGTTCTCAGTGTTAATCTCATGCGATCGCATGGCCAGTCTGGCCATGCCCAATTGCTTTGTTTTCTAGCTTGTCGACGTTATATTTAATTATATAATATAATATATATAATTTTATATAATTATATATATATTATATTATATTCTTGTGCATAGTAGACTCATAATTTTTGGTCCGTTGCGTCGGGCGTTGATAGTTGGCTCAGGTCCCGGTTCCAGATTTTTGAACGTCCTTTCGTATAATTTAATATCTTGTACTTTGCGTTTCGCAACTTGTACTTATGTCATTTTTAGACGTTTCTCATCAATAAATTGAACCACTTGGATTGTATCTTGTACATTTGAGCTTTTTGGACATTTGCGTCTTCAATTCTTCGTTTTCGCCTTTTGTCTTCGCACTTATTTAATATAAACGATTACAACTTAAAATAGGACAATTACAACTAGATAATTTACATATTGGGAGGATATTGCTACTAAATATATGTTCATTTGGAGCACTATCAAATATCCCCATACTTGAACGTTGCTTGTCCTCAAGCAATACAGAACTTGAAATAATATAATTCATCACACGAATCACTTCTTTATTCTTCACACTTTGTACATCAGTGATTTTGATACGACGGTATAAACAATGATAGTAACGATGTGGTTTACAGTCCCACATGACTATAAAAATTTAGATCCTTAAGGAAATTGGATCTTTATGAAAACATTTTAACTTTTAAAAATTAAATCTAGTTTTTACCCTAGATAAGTTTTCCGGAATAACCCTTCACCGGTGTTTGCAAAATATTTTTGTGGGCTTGGTGGGTTTCAGATTTGAAAATTTTAGCTCAAAACTTGCGGTTTTGTGTCACCCACTTGCTAACCTTGTATTAGGAAAGCAACACATCCTGTTTACTTGTCCCGTATATTACCTTTTAGTAAACTACCGTCCGGTTGTAAAGGAAAGCGTTGAACAAGCAACTGTTAAGGCAATGTCCCCTGACATGCTTTTAATTATGGTCTATAACGTGTCGGACGCAATTACTATCCTTTGTAGGAGCAATAGTAAAGCTCACCCTATAGTTTTTCGGTCTGGCACAAGGTCCTGTCTTCGACCATGCTATGCAACCACCGTTCGTACGGTTGACACCCAATTTGGTTCAGGTGACCTAATGAATTCCAGGTGAATTCCTAGGATTTTACGTTCAATGGTAATGAACGCATTAAAAATGGGTTTTCAGAAAACAAATCGGTTTTAATTTTGATCAAAATATTTTCTCGTTCAAGCTCGAGTTTAGATATCATTGAATTCCATGAGTTTGAATTCTCAATCTTTAAGGTCAATCTCAAGGATTGAGTAATATCAGTTTTAAAAGCTGATTTTTAATCTTTAAGGAGATTATCCTTTCTGGGGATCTGATTCATTAGTCTTATCAAGCTAATTTGCACGGTGCCCCCCCATTGTACGAGATAAATCCTTCTCATGGTTAGGATAAATCTGACCACTTGGCGACCCTGTTTGATGCTGAGGTCCGTGGATTTCCTGCTGATTTTAGAGATGACTTTTCTAGATTTTTTGTCAACCTACAACTGGTCTGGACGACAACTTCTTGACCTAAATCAAGAAGCGCGTGTCTTTTTCGGAAGACTTTACTTCCTTTTAATGATGGAATTGATTCATCGTGTAGATCCATCTTTTCAATAAACCGGGTAAAACAGTTAATTTAGTCCAAAACAAAAGCACCTGCAATAACTTTGCGAAAACATGTGATAGATAGTTTTTAATTGAATAACTTGGTACATTCTCCCCACACTTAGTTTCTTTCTTTGCTTTTTTATTCTCCTTTATTCCATTTTAAATGAATTCAAGCGTTTTAGGGTGTTTCTCAATTTATGTCCTTTCCGAGGTAACGATAATTTCGGTATTAACACCTATTTTTCATCGTTCATAAATATGTATAAACATGATTTTGAATTCATTTAGTTGAAAATTTTTCAAATTTTCACAAAATTTGGCAAATAAAACCAAGTGTAAACCCGAGAGAATTTATAACCCTTCCCCACACTTAAGATCATGCAATGCCCTCATTTGCATGAAATCAGACTATAATTATAAATTCATGAGGGTGATTAGTGTAGAAAGTAGTTAAAGATACCATAAAATTGCAGGATGATAGATGGTGCACCTCATCGTTCATTCCTTCTTGTTTTATCACACATGTTTTTCTTCAAAAACGGTTGCTTTTCTGAACTGTTTGATAATTTTTGAAAATGCGTCTTTTACCCTAATCGTGCATTTTTATTAACGAGTTATGCACTAACCCGAACCCCTAATTTAACGTTAAGTGGGGTTAAACTTCCCCACACTTAGCTGACGACATGTGAAGTCGGTAGAATAAGTTCCACGAATTAAAATAGTGAGCCACTTATTTACATCTCGGGTGGTATAAAATATATCAATGGGTTTAAAGTTTAGACCCACCCGATTGTCACTACTTAATTCTTTTTTAAGTGTAGCTTTTAGTAAATGGATATATCTCTTTTCTGGTTCTTGGTCAAATGGATCGATATACACCGACACACATATTATAGGGTGGACAATTCCTAACATTTCCTTCCTTTTATTCTCGGGATTAAAGGTTTCACCTCTATTACCTAATTGGGTGAAATTCGAGGTGTCAATATCTATTACAGCTTGTAGTTCATCTTTGGTAGATGACTCGTCTATTGAGAATATTGGGTTGGAAGGTTGTGGAATGGTGAATTTCGGGATCAAAGCAAATTCTTCTTCATTAATCGGTCCCACCATTTTGGTCTTGGGGGTAAAATTTTCAACGTTATCGTTTTTCCAAGAGTACCAATTTGTCACCCTTACTTCTTCTTCTTCATCCATTGATGGATTGTTGATTTCGTCGGTAGAGGCTAATGTGTCGATATGTTGTGAAATTTGTAAAGCTGAATAAAAAGTATCATCGGGATAATTGGTGATTTCGGAGCTCTCGAATTCATCAAAATTCGATGATATGAGATTTTCTTGCACAATACTCCTCAGATCAACAGGTGTGTAGTCTGATAGAGTTTCAGCTTGCCGGTTTACAAACTCTCTCATTTGTTCATTTTGAGCATTGAGTTTTTCGAGTTTGATTTTCATATTGTCTAATAAATTTTCAGACACGTAATTTTCCTCGTCTACTGGTTGTTGAGTTTGGATATATTCTTGGGAATAATCCCAATTTGAATTGTATTCTTCGTAATCATTCCATTCAGGTTCCGTGGGTGCGTAATTTTCTATGGGAACGTAATAGTAACATTCCCATGTTGAGTGATAATCTCCATAGATTTCACAATCAGTTATTGTTTCGTCATTCGTGATCCAAGATTGACTGAGCGAATTGTCATCAACACTCGGTTGAGAGTATTGATTTCGTATTTCATTAAGAGTTTCCAAAATATCTTCGAGACTTTTCATAATGCGCTTATTACCAAATTTTAATTATCCTATTAGTTATAAAATAAAAATTATATAAGTTATCAAATTAATAGACTTTTCTGCTTTTGCCCACGTTTCGAATAGCCAATAGATGCAGCAGGGAGCCAGAACCCTTTAAATCGGAAGCTCACAACTCAGCCACTAACAAATCCAACTATTACTACGAAGCAGAAAATTTGGATGTCTATCAATTTAACCGCTTAAAATAATTTTTCGTAATTTAAAGAAATATTAGATAAGAAATAGAAAATTCGATGTCCTAAAAACTAGAATGGCGAGAAATAAGAAAGAAAAAGAGCGCGTCGAAAAACGTCGAAAAAGAAAAGGGTTGAAAAAATAAAAGGCGTCGAAAAATAAAAATAAGAAAGTAGCGCGTCGAAACTTAAAAAGGAACTAAAAACTAAAAATTAAAAGTTGCGTCTAAAAATATTAAAGCTTAAAAGAAAAATTATATCCCAAATGGCAATATCTTAAAAAGGTACTAAAACTTAAAAAGGGCGTCGCAAAATTCTAAAGCACCTAAATCTTAGTCTAAAGAAAAAGCACTTAAGGGATTTTACGGCAAAGCCTAAAAATCTAGAAATAAAAATAACTATGGCAAAAACTATGTCTTAAAACTAAATATGAACGGAAAATACAAATATTATGCTAAAACAATTAAAAAGGAACAAAATATAAAAATATACTAAAAGTTGTAAAAATTACAATTTTTATAAAAATATTATTTTTATATTATTTATTTTTATAAAAGTATTAATTTTATAATTTATAAAACTAATTAAACTTAAAAATACAAATTAAATAAATAAAACTAAACTAATTAATATTAATTAACTAATAAACCCTAATTAGGGTTTTAATAATAATAATTAAAATATACTCCGTAATTAATGCAGTTGCAGAGTCAAACCTGGCGTGTCAGTTCAGGCCATGCGATCGCATGGCTTTACATGAAATGTCCCATTCTTATTGATTAAAACGTTCCATATTAATTGATTTCGTTGCGAGGTTTTGACCTCTATATGAGACGTTTTTCAAAGACTGCATTCATTTTAAAACAAACCATAACCTTTATTTCATCAATAAAGGTTTAAAAAGCTTTACGTAGATTATCAAATAATGATAATCTAAAATATCCTGTTTACACACGACCATTACATAATGGTTTACAATAAAAATATGTTACAACAAAATAAGTTTCTTGAATGCAGTTTTTACACAATATCATACAAGCATGGACTCCAAATCTCGTCCTTATTTAAGTATGCGACAGCGGAAGCTCTTAATAATCACCTGAGAATAAACATGCTTAAAACGTCAACAAAAATGTTGGTGAGTTATAGGTTTAACCTATATATATCAAATCATAATAATAGACCACAAGATTTCATATTTCAATACACATCCCATACATATAGATAAAAATCATTCATATGGTGAACACCTGGTAACCGACATTAACAAGATGCATATATAAGAATATCCCCATCATTCCGGGACACCCTTCGGATATGATATAAATTTCGAAGTACTAAAGCATCCGGTACTTTGGATGGGGCTTGTTGGGCCCGATAGATCTATCTTTAGGATTCGCGTCAATTAGGGTGTCTGTTCCCTAATTCTTAGATTACCAGACTTAATAAAAAGGGGCATATTCGATTTCGATAATTCAACCATAGAATGTAGTTTCACGTACTTTTGTCTATTTTGTAAATCATTTATAAAACCTGCATGTATTCTCATCCCAAAAATATTAGATTTTAAAAGTGGGACTATAACTCACTTTCACATATTTTTACTTCGTCGGGAAGTAAGACTTGGCCACTGGTTGATTCACGAACCTATAACAATATATACATATATATCAAAGTATGTTCAAAATATATTTACAACACTTTTAATATATTTTGATGTTTTAAGTTTATTAAGTCAGCTGTCCTCGTTAGTAACCTACAACTAGTTGTCCACAGTTAGATGTACAGAAATAAATCGATAAATATTATCTTGAATCAATCCACGACCCAGTGTATACGTATCTCAGTATTGATCACAACTCAAACTATATATATTTTGGAATCAACCTCAACCCTGTATAGCTAACTCCAACATTCACATATAGAGTGTTTATGGTTGTTCTGAAATATATATAGATGTGTCGACATGATAGGTCGAAACATTGTATACGTGTCTATGGTATCTCAAGATTACATAATATACAATACAAGTTGATTAAGTTATGGTAGGAATAGATTTGTTACCAATTTTCACGTAGCTAAAATGAGAAAAATTATCCAATCTTGTTTTACCCATAACTTCTTCATTTTAAATCCGTTTTGAGTGAATCAAATTGCTATGGTTTCATATTGAACTCTATTTTATGAATCTAAATAGAAAAAGTATAGGTTTATAGTCGAAAAAATAAGTTACAAGTCGTTTTTGTAAAGGTAGTCATTTCAGTCGAAAGAACGACGTCTATATGACCATTTTAGAAAACATACTTCCACTTTGAGTTTAACCATAATTTTTGGATATAGTTTCATGTTCATAGTAAAAATCATTTTCTCAGAATAACAACTTTTAAATCAAAGTTTATCATAGTTTTTAATTAACTAACCCAAAACAGCCCGCGGTGTTACTACGACGGCGTAAATCCGGTTTTACGGTGTTTTTCGTGTTTCCAGGTTTTAAATCATTAAGTTAGCATATCATATAGATATAGAACATGTGTTTAGTTGATTTTAAAAGTCAAGTTAGAAGGATTAACTTTTGTTTGCGAACAAGTTTAGAATTAACTAAACTATGTTCTAGTGATTACAAGTTTAAACCTTCGAATAAGATAGCTTTATATGTATGAATCGAATGATGTTATGAACATCATTACTACCTTAAGTTCCTTGGAATAACCTACTGGAAAAGGGAAAAATGGATCTAGCTTCAACGGATCCTTGGATGGCTCGAAGTTCTTGAAGCAGAATCATGACACGAAAACAAGTTCAAGTAAGATCATCACTTGAAATAAGATTGTTATAGTTATAGAAATTGAACCAAAGTTTGAATATGATTATTACCTTGTATTAGAATGATAACCTACTGTAAGAAACAAAGATTTCTTGAGGTTGGATGATCACCTTACAAGATTGGAAGTGAGCTAGCAAACTTGAAAGTATTCTTGATTTTATGTAACTAGAACTTGTAGAATATATGAAGAACTCTTAGAACTTGAAGATAGAACTTGAGAGAGATCAATTAGATGAAGAAAATTGAAGAATGAAAGTGTTTGTAGGTGTTTTTAGTCGTTGGTGTATGGATTAGATATAAAGGATATGTAATTTTGTTTTCATGTAAATAAGTCATGAATGATTACTCATATTTTTGTAATTTTATGAGATATTTCATGCTAGTTGCCAAATGATGGTTCCCACATGTGTTAGGTGACTCACATGGGATGCTAAGAGCTGATCATTGGAGTGTATATACCAATAGTACATACATCTAAAAGCTGTGTATTGTACGAGTACGAATACGGGTGCATACGAGTAGAATTGTTGATGAAACTGAACGAGGATGTAATTGTAAGAATTTTTGTTAAGTAGAAGTATTTTGATAAGTGTCTTGAAGTCTTTCAAAAGTGTATGAATACATATTAAAACACTACATGTATATACATTTTAACTGAGTCGTTAAGTCATCGTTAGTCGTTACATGTAAATGTTGTTTTGAAACCTTTAGGTTAACGATCTTGTTAAATGTTGTTAACCCAATGTTTATAATATCAAAAGAGATTTTAAATTATTATATTACCATGATATTATCATGTATGAATATCTCTTAATATGATATATATACATTAAATGTCTTTACAACGATAATCGTTACATAATGTCTCGTTTAAAAATCATTAAGTTAGTAGTCTTGTTTTTACATATGTAGTTCATTGTTAATATACTTAATGATATATTTACTTATCATAGTATCATGTTAACTATATATATATATCCATATATATGTCATCATATAGTTTTTACAAGTTTTAACGTTCGTGAATCACCGGTCAACTTGGGTGGTCAATTGTCTATATGAAACATATTTCAATTAATCAAGTCTTAACAAGTTTGATTGCTTAACATATTGGAAACATTTAATCATGTAAATATCAATCTCAATTAATATATATAAACATGGAAAAGTTCGGGTCACTACAGTACCTACCCGTTAAATAAATTTCGTCCCGAAATTTTAAGCTGTTGAAGGTGTTGACGAATCTTCTGGAAATAGATGCGGGTATTTCTTCTTCATCTGATCTTCACGCTCCCAGGTGAACTCGGGTCCTCTACGAGCATTCCATTGAACCTTAACAATTGGTATCTTGTTTTGCTTAAGTCTTTTAACCTCACGATCCATTATTTCGACGGGTTCTTCGATGAATTGAAGTTTTTCGTTGATTTGGATTTCATCTAACGGAATAGTGAGATCTTCTTTAGCAAAACATTTCTTCAAATTCGAGACGTGGAAAGTGTTATGTACAGCCGCGAGTTGTTGAGGTAACTCAAGTCGGTAAGCTACTGCTCCGACACGATCAATAATCTTGAATGGTCCAATATACCTTGGATTTAATTTCCCTCATTTACCAAATCGAACAACGCCTTTCCAAGGTGCAACTTTAAGCATGACCATCTCTCCAATTTCAAATTCTATATCTTTTCTTTTAATGTCAGCGTAGCTCTTTTGTCGACTTTGGGCGGTTTTCAACCGTTGTTGAATTTGGATGATCTTCTCGGTAGTTTCTTGTATAATCTCCGGACCCGTAATCTGTCTATCCCCCACTTCACTCCAACAAATTGGAGACCTGCACTTTCTACCATAAAGTGCTTCAAACGGCGCCATCTCAATGCTTGAATGGTAGCTGTTGTTGTAGGAAAATTCTGCTAACGGTAGATGTCGATCCCAACTGTTTCCGAAATCAATAACACATGCTCGTAGCATGTCTTCAAGCGTTTGTATCGTCCTTTCACTCTGCCCATCAGTTTGTGGATGATAGGCAGTACTCATGTCTAGACGAGTTCCTAATGCTTGCTGTAATGTCTGCCAGAATCTTGAAATAAATTTGCCATCCCTATCAGAGATAATAGAGATTGGTATTCCATGTCTGGAGATGACTTCCTTCAAATACAGTCGTGCTAACTTCTCCATCTTGTCATCTTCTCTTATTGGCAGGAAGTGTGCTGATTTGGTGAGACGATCAACTATTACCCAAATAGTATCAAAACCACTTGCAGTCCTTGGCAATTTAGTGATGAAATCCATGGTAATGTTTTCCCATTTCCATTCCGGGATTTCGGGTTGTTGAAGTAGACCTGATGGTTTCTGATGCTCAGCTTTGACCTTAGAACACGTCAAACATTCTCCTACGTATTTAGCAACATCGGCTTTCTTACCCGGCCACCAAAAATGTTTCTTGAGATCCTTGTACATCTTCCCCGTTCCAGGATGTATTGAGTATCTGGTTTTATGAGCTTCTCTAAGTACCATTTCTCTCATATTTCCAAATATTGGTACCCAAATCCTTTCAGCCCTATACCGGGTTCCGTCTACCCGAATATTAAGATGCTTCTCCGATCCTTTGGGTATTTCATTCTTTAAATTTCCCTCTTTTAAAACTCCTTGTTGCGCCTCCTTTATTTGAGTAGTAAGGTTATTATGAATCATTATATTCATAGATTTTACTCGAATGGGTTCTCTGTCCTTCCTGCTCAAGGCATCGGCTACCACATTTGCCTTCCCCGGGTGGTAACGAATCTCAAAGTCGTAATCATTCAATAATTCAATCCACCTACGCTGCCTCATATTCAGTTGTTTCTGATTAAATATGTGTTGAAGACTTTTATGGTCGGTATATATAATACTTTTGACCCCATATAAGTAGTGCCTCCAAGTCTTTAATGCAAAAACAACCGCGCCTAATTCCAAATCATGCGTCGTATAATTTTGTTCGTGAATCTTCAATTGTCTAGACGCATAAGCAATCACCTTCGTTCGTTGCATTAATACACAACCGAGACCTTGCTTTGATGCGTCACAATAAATCACAAAATCATCATTCCCTTCAGGCAATGACAATATAGGTGCTGTAGTTAGCTTTTTCTTCAATAACTGAAACGCTTTCTCTTGTTCATCATTCCATTCAAATTTCTTCCCTTTATGCGTTAGTGCAGTCAAGGGTTTTGCTATTCTGGAAAAGTCTTGGATGAACCTTCTGTAGTAACCAGCTAGTCCTAAAAACTGGCGTGTGTGTTTCGGAGTTTTCGGGGTTTCCCACTTTTCAACAGTTTCTATCTTTGCCGGATCCACCTTAATACCTTCTTTGTTCACTATGTGACCGAGGAATTGAACTTCTTCCAACCAAAATGCACACTTTGAAAACATAGCGTACAATTCTTCCTTCCTCAATACTTCTAACACCTTTCTCAGATGTTCACCGTGTTCTTGGTCATTCTTTGAGTAAATAAGTATGTCATCAATGAAAACAATGACAAACTTGTCAAGGTATGGTCCACACACTCGGTTCATAAGGTCCATGAACACAGCTGGTGCATTAGTTAAACTAAATGGCATGACCATAAACTCGTAATGACCGTAACGTGTTCTGAAAGCGGTCTTTGGAATATCATCTTCTTTCACCCGCATTTGATGATACCCGGAACGTAAGTCAATTTTTGAATAAACAGACGAGCCTTGTAGTTGATCAAATAAGTCGTCAATTCTCGGTAGTGGGTAGCGGTTCTTGATGGTAAGTTTGTTCAACTCTCGGTAGTCGATACACAACCTGAATGTACCATCTTTCTTCTTGACAAACAAAACAGGAGCTCCCCACGGTGATGTGCTTGGTCGAATGAAACCACGCTCTAAAAGTTCTTGTAATTGGCTTTGCAGTTCTTTCATCTCGTTGGGTGCGAGTCTGTAAGGAGCACGAGCTATTGGTGCAGCTCCTGGTACAAGATCTATTTGAAATTCAACGAATCGATGTGGGGGTAATCCCGGTAATTCTTTCGGAAATACATCGGGAAATTCTTTTGCGACGGAAACATCATTGATGCTCTTTTCTTCAGTTTGTACTTTCTCGACGTGTGCTAGAACAGCATAGCAACCTTTTCTTATTAGTTTTTGTGCCTTCAAATTACTAATAAGATGTAGCTTCGTGTTGCCCTTTTCTCCGTACACCATTAAGGGTTTTCCTTTTTCTCGTATAATGCGAATTGCATTTTTGTAACAAACGATCTCTGCTTTCACTTCTTTCAACCAGTCCATACCGATTATCACATCAAAACTCCCTAACTCTACTGGTATCAAATCAATCTTAAATGGTTCGCTAACCAGTTTAATTTCTCGATTTCGACATATATTATCTGCTGAAATTAATTTACCATTTGCTAATTCGAGTAAAAATTTACTATCCAAAGGCGTCAATGTACAACTTAATTTAGCACAAAAATCTCTACTCATATAGCTTCTACCCGTACCCGAATCAAATAAAACGTAAGCAGATTTATTGTCAATAAGAAACGTACTCGTAACAAGCTCCGGGTCTTCCTGTGCCTCTGCCGCATTAATATTGAAAACTCTTCCGCGGCCTTGTCCATTCATGTTCTCCTGGTTCGGGCAATTTCTAATAATGTGGCCCGGTTTTCCACATTTATAACAAACTACATTGGCATAACTTGCTCCGACACTACTTGCTCCGCCATTACTCGTTCCGACACCATTTGTTCCTTTCGTTCTATTAACCCCTGGTCCGTAGACCTCACACTTCGCCGCGCTATGACCATTTCTTTTACACTTGTTGCAAAATTTGGTGCAGAACCCCGAGTGATACTTTTCACACCTTTGGCATAGCTGCTTCTGATTATTGTTGTTGTTGCGGTTGTTATTGTTATTGGGATGATTGTTGTAGTTGCTGTTGTTGTTGTTATTATTGTTGTTGTTGTTGGGCCGTTTGTTGTAGTTGCGATTGATGTTGCGATTGTTGGGATAGTTGTTGCGATTATTGTTGTAATTGCTGTTGTTGTATTGGTGATTCTTATCACCGTTTTCCTCCCACTTTCTTTTGACTTGCTTCACATTGGCCTCTTCAGCCGTCTGTTCTTTAATTCTTTCCTCAATCTGGTTCACTAGTTTGTGAGCCATTCTACATGCCTGTTGTATGGAGGCGGGCTCGTGTGAACTTATATCTTCTTGGATTCTTTCCGGTAATCCTTTCACAAACGCGTCGATCTTCTCTTCCTCATCTTCGAATGCTCCCGGACACAATAGGCACAATTCTGTGAATCGTCTTTCGTACGTGGTAATATCAAATCCTTGGGTTCGTAACCCTCTAAGTTCTGTCTTGAGCTTATTGACCTCAGTTCTGGGACGATACTTCTCGTTCATCAAGTGCTTGAATGCTGACAACGGTAGTGCGTACGCATCGTCTTGTCCCACTTGCTCTAGATAGGTATTCCACCATGTTAACGCATAACCTGTGAAGGTATGCGTAGCGTACTTTACTTTGTCCTCTTCAGTACACTTACTTATGGCAAACACCGATTCGACCTTCTCGGTCCACCGTTTCAATCCGATTGGTCCTTCGGTTCCATCAAATTCCAAAGGTTTGCAGGCAGTGAATTCTTTGTAGGTGCATCCTACACGATTTCCTGTACTGCTAGATCCAAGGTTATTGTTGGTATGTAGCGCAGCCTGTACTGCGGCTATGTTTGAAGCTAGAAAAGTACGGAATTCCTCTTCATTCATATTCACGGTGTGTCGAGTAGTCGTTGCCATTTCCTTCAAAATAGTCAAATGGAACAAGTTAATCATACAGAATATCAAGAGTAGTTAATAGTATTTCGTAGCATAATATGAACTCATTTATAAAAGCTTTTTCTTCATATTAGCGTTTTATAAGTTTAAATTCGGGTAGTACCTACTCGTTAAGTTCATACTTAGTAGCTAATATACAATTCAACTACTACAATTCTATATGAAAAACTGATTATAATAATATTTCGCGTTCAAACTTTTATACAATATTTTACAAACTTACAATACCGCTTATTTTACATAAAGCATGAAATATAACACACAATAACTTTGATACAAGATAGTTGTGAAGATAATTCTAGCTAGTACACAAGTCGTTCAGCAAAGGCAATAAAGACACGTAATTCATACGTCCAGAAACAAGTCATGCATTCTGGTTTTACTAGGACTACTTCCCATCCTTGGTCTTGTGGAACATAACCGTTATGGCCGTTGATAAGACAGCGTGTTGTAACGTCGTCAAAGGGACGAGGGTTACGTAATGTCCAACAGTCCCGTAACAATCTAAAAACCTCATTTCTTACCCCAATTACCGACTCCGTCACTTGTGGGAACGTTTTGTTTAATAGTTATAGGCCGATGTTCTTGTTCTCACTTTGGTGAGAAGCGAACATTACTAATCCGTAAGCATAACATGCTTCTTTATGTTGCATGTTAGCCGCTTTTTCTAAATCACGAAGTCCACTATTCGGATATATTGAGTCAAAATAATTTCTTAACCCATTGCGTAAAATAGCATTTGGGTTCCCCGCAATATATGCGTCAAAGTAAACACATCGTAACTTATGGATTTCCCAATGTGATATCCCCCATCTTTCGAACGAAAGCCTTTTATAAACCAAGGCATTCTTGGAACGTTCTTCGAATGTCTTACAAACTGATCTCGCCTTAAATAGTTGTGCCGAAGAATTCTGACCGACTCTAGACAAGATTTCATCAATCATGTCTCCAGGTAGGTCTCTTAAAATATTGGGTTGTCTATCCATTTTGTGTTTTTATACTGTAAAATAGACAAGAGTTAGATTCATAAAAAAAAATACTTATTAATACAAGCAATTTTTACATATATCATAAAGCATAAGCACACTATATTACATATATTACACCACACGAATACAACTATCTTATTCCGACTCGCTTGTTTCTTCTTCTTCGGTTTTGGTTCGTTTTGCCAAGTTTCTAGGGATATATGATGTTCCCCTAATACGAGCCGTAATTTTCCACATTGGTTTAGAAAAACCTGGTGGTTTAGAGGTTCCCGGGTCATTGTTACAACTTAAGGACTTCGGGGGTTGACGATACATATAAAGTTCATCGGGGTTGGAATTAGATTTCTCTATTTTTATGCCCTTTCCCTTATTATTTTCTTTTGCCTTTTTAAATTCAGTTGGGGTAATTTCTATAACATCATCGAAATTCTCGTCGGAATCAGATTCATCGGAGAATTGGTAATCCTCCCAATACTTTGCTTCCTTGGCGGAAACACCATTGACCATAATTAACTTTGGTCGGTTGGTTGAGGATTTTCTTCTACTTAACCGTTTTATTATTTCTCCCACTGGTTCTATTTCTTCTTCCGGTTCCGATTCTTCTTCAGGTTCCGATTCTTCTTCCGGTTCCGACTCTTCTTCCGGTTCCTCTTCGGGAACTTGTGAATCAGTCCACGAATCATTCCAATTTACATTTGACTCTTCATTATTATTAGGTAAGTCAATGGGGCTTGTTCTAGAGGTAGACATCTATCACACAATATCAAACATGTTAAGAGATTAATATATCACATAATATATACATGTTAATAATATATAGTTTCCAACGAAAATGTTAAGCAATCATTTTTAAAGAAAACACGGTCGAAGTCCAGACTCACTAATGCATCCTAACAAACTCGATAAGACACACTAATGCAAATTTTCTGGTTCTCTAAGACCAACGCTCGGATACCAACTGAAATGTCCCGTTCTTATTGATTAAAAACGTTCCATATTAATTGATTTCGTTGCGAGGTTTTGACCTCTATATGAGACGTTTTTCAAAGACTGCATTCATTTTAAAACAAACCATAACCTTTATTTCATCAATAAAGGTTTAAAAAGCTTTACGTAGATTATCAAATAATGATAATCTAAAATATCCTGTTTACACACGACCATTACATAATGGTTTACAATAAAAATATGTTACAACAAAATAAGTTTCTTGAATGCAGTTTTTACACAATATCATACAAGCATGGACTCCAAATCTCGTCCTTATTTAAGTATGCGACAGCGGAAGCTCTTAATAATCACCTGAGAATAAACATGCTTAAAACGTCAACAAAAATGTTGGTGAGTTATAGGTTTAACCTATATATATCAAATCATAATAATAGACCACAAGATTTCATATTTCAATACACATCCCATACATAGAGATAAAAATCATTCATATGGTGAACACCTGGTAACCGACATTAACAAGATGCATATATAAGAATATCCCCATCATTCCGGGACACCCTTCGGATATGATATAAATTTTGAAGTACTAAAGCATCCGGTACTTTGGATGGGGCTTGTTGGGCCCGATAGATCTATCTTTAGGATTCACGTCAATTAGGGTGTCTGTTCCCTAATTCTTAGATTACCAGACTTAATAAAAAGGGGCATATTCGATTTCGATAATTCAACCATAGAATGTAGTTTCACGTACTTGTGTCTATTTTGTAAATCATTTATAAAACCTGCATGTATTCTCATCCCAAAAATATTAGATTTTAAAAGTGGGACTATAACTCACTTTCACAGATTTTTACTTCGTCGGGAAGTAAGACTTGGCCACTAGTTGATTCACGAACCTATAACAATATATACATATATATCAAAGTATGTTCAAAATATATTTACAACACTTTTAATATATTTTGATGTTTTAAGTTTATTAAGTCAGCTGTCCTCGTTAGTAACCTACAACTAGTTGTCCACAGTTAGATGTACAGAAATAAATCGATAAATATTATCTTGAATCAATCCACGACCCAGTGTATACGTATCTCAGTATTGATCACAACTCAAACTATATATATTTTGGAATCAACCTCAACCCTGTATAGCTAACTCCAACATTCACATATAGAGTGTCTATGGTTGTTCCGAAATATATATAGATGTGTCGACATGATAGGTCGAAACATTGTATACGTGTCTATGGTATCTCAAGATTACATAATATACAATACAAGTTGATTAAGTTATGGTAGGAATAGATTTGTTACCAATTTTCACGTAGCTAAAATGAGAAAAATTATCCAATCTTGTTTTACCCATAACTTCTTCATTTTAAATCCGTTTTGAGTGAATCAAATTGCTATGGTTTCATATTGAACTCTATTTTATGAATCTAAATAGAAAAATTATAGGTATATAGTCGAAAAAATAAGTTACAAGTCATTTTTGTAAAGGTAGTCATTTCAGTCGAAAGAACGACGTCTAGATGACCATTTTAGAAAACATACTTCCACTTTGAGTTTAACCATAATTTTTGGATATAGTTTCATGTTCATAATAAAAATCATTTTCTCAGAATAACAACTTTTAAATCAAAGTTTATCATAGTTTTTAATTAACTAACCCAAAACAGCCCGCGGTGTTACTACGACGGCGTAAATCCGGTTTTACGGTGTTTTTCGTGTTTCCAGGTTTTAAATCATTAAGTTAGCATATCATATAGTTATAGAACATGTGTTTAGTTGATTTTAAAAGTCAAGTTAGAAGGATTAACTTTTGTTTGCGAACAAGTTTAGAATTAACTAAACTATGTTCTAGTGATTACAAGTTTAAACCTTCGAATAAGATAGCTTTATATGTATGAATCGAATGATGTTATGAACATCATTACTACCTTAAGTTCCTTGGTTTAACCTACTGGAAAAGAGAAAAATGGATCTAGCTTCAACGGATCCTTGGATGGCTCGAAGTTCTTGAAGCAGAATCATGACACGAAAACAAGTTCAAGTAAGATCATCACTTGAAATAAGATTGTTATAGTTATAGAAATTGAACCAAAGTTTGAATATGATTATTACCTTGTATTAGAATGATAACCTACTGTAAGAAACAAAGATTTCTTGAGGTTGGATGATCACCTTACAAGATTGGAAGTGAGCTAGCAAACTTGAAAGTATTCTTGATTTTATGTAACTAGAACTTGTAGAATATATGAAGAACTCTTAGAACTTGAAGATAGAACTTGTGAGAGATAAATTAGATGAAGAAAATTGAAGAATGAAAGTGTTTGTAGGTGTTTTTGGTCGTTGGTGTATGGATTAGATATAAAGGATATGTAATTTTGTTTTCATGTAAATAAGTCATGAATGATTACTCATATTTTTGTAATTTTATGAGATATTTCATGCTAGTTGCCAAATGATGGTTCCCACATGTGTTAGGTGACTCACATGGGCTGCTAAGAGCTGATCATTGGAGTGTATATACCAATAGTACATACATCTAAAAGCTGTGTATTGTACGAGTACGAATACGGGTGCATACGAGTAGAATTGTTGATGAAACTGAACGAGGATGTAATTGTAAGAATTTTTGTTAAGTAGAAGTATTTTGATAAGTGTCTTGAAGTCTTTCAAAAGTGTATGAATACATATTAAAACACTACATGTATATACATTTTAACTGAGTCGTTAAGTCATCGTTAGTCGTTACATGTAAATGTTGTTTTGAAACCTTTAGGTTAACGATCTTGTTAAATGTTGTTAACCCAATGTTTATAATATCAAAAGAGATTTTAAATTATTATATTACCATGATATTATCATGTATGAATATCTCTTAATATGATATATATACATTAAATGTCTTTACAACGATAATCGTTACATAATGTCTCGTTTAAAAATCATTAAGTTAGTAGTCTTGTTTTTACATATGTAGTTCATTGTTAATATACTTAATGATATATTTACTTATCATAGTATCATGTTAACTATATATATATATATCCATATATATGTCATCATATAGTTTTTACAAGTTTTAACGTTCGTGAATCACCGGTCAACTTGGGTGGTCAATTGTCTATATGAAACATATTTCAATTAATCAAGTCTTAACAAGTTTGATTGCTTAACATATTGGAAACATTTAATCATGTAAATATCAATCTCAATTAATATATATAAACATGGAAAAGTTCGGGTCACTACATTACAACACCCGGCTCATGCGATCGCATGGGTCTGGGTTCCAGGTTTTTTTTTTGTTTTTTTGTTTTTTTTGTTTTTTTTATATTTTATATTGTTTTTTTAAAAATTATATATAATTATATTTTTACAAATATATATTAAAAATATAGCGTTTCACCGAGTCCCCGGCAGCGGCGCCAAAAACTTGATGTTAAAGCTAAGGGGTATAAAATACTATTAAATTTTACAAGGAAATACTATTAAATACGATACAATTTTACACAAGATATTTATTTATTTATAAAATGGATATACCTAAACCTTGCTACAACACTATAGGCAGTGTACCTAATCGTAGAGTAGTATAGTTTTTAGTAAGTCCGGTTCGTTCCACATGGAGCGGGCTTATTGCACACTATATTTTTAAACAATTATATTTGTACAAAATATATTATATTGATAATATATAAAAGGGGGTTTACCGTTTAATGACTGGTTTGTCGATTTTATATTTTAAGTTACAATTAAAACCTAATGCAAAATATAAATGACGATAATTAAAGTAGCGAAAAATAAATGACAATAAATAAATGACGTTAAATAAAATAGCGAGTAAATAAAAGTACGATGAAATATGAAATAAAATATATTATGCTTATTTAAACTTCCGTAACCATGATGGTTGACGTGTTGATTTTAATTTTATGCACATGGGTTAATTGTCCTTTGTCCAGGATTATTTAATATGTCCGTCTGGTTTTTGTCCATAACAGTCCATCGGTCATAAATTTAAAGTGCGAGTGTCCTCGTCAAATTATCCTTATACCCGAAGTCAAATATTCCAACTAATTGGGGACTTAAACTGTAACAAGGTTTTAATACTTTGTTTAATAATTATACCAGGATATCGACTGCGTGTAACCCAAGGTTTTAATACTTTGTTATCAATTATGCCAAGTGTCCTTGTACATAATTTCACCCCTGTTTTAATAATTCCATAGACTATTAATCCATTCCCGTGTCCGGTTAAATGAACGATTATTCGTACATATAAATATCCCTCCCATCGTGTCCGATCGAGTGTATATGGTTATTTATAGGGACGTCCAATTGTAAATCTTTATATTAAGATTAACAAACAATCATTTAGTTAAACAAATATAAAGCCCATTAATAGCCCATAGTCTAATTTCCACAAGTGTCGTTCTTTTGTCCAAACCCCAATTAAGGTACAAAGCCCAATTACCCCGTCTTTAATATTTAGTCCAACATCATAATTACTTTGGCTCAAATAAGCATAATAATAACTTAAGTACGAGACATTAATTTAAAAAGGAGAACATAACTTACATTGATTATTTATCGTGTAGTGTTACACGGACAGAGCTCCGACTTTAAAACCCGTAAAATAACCTTTACATAACCCGAACTAATCTAATATAAAACTACCCTATACTATATATTATATATATATATATATATATATATATATATATATATATATATATATATATATATATTTATTTATTTATTATAGAGTATTATTATTATTATGTATCTTTTTTATGGCCAAAACCCGTTGCCTTTTATAGATGTGGTCTGATCCTGAAGCCCATGCGATCGCATGGGTTCTCAGTGTTAATCTCATGCGATCGCATGGCCAGTCTGGCCATGCCCAATTGCTTTGTTTTCTAGCTTGTCGACGTTATATTTAATTATATAATATAATATATATAATTTTATATAATTATATATATATTATATTATATTCTTGTGCATAGTAGACTCATAATTTTTGGTCCGTTGCGTCGGGCGTTGATAGTTGGCTCAGGTCCCGGTTCCAGATTTTTGAACGTCCTTTCGTATAATTTAATATCTTGTACTTTGCGTTTCGCAACTTGTACTTATGTCATTTTTAGACGTTTCTCATCAATAAATTGAACCACTTGGATTGTATCTTGTACATTTGAGCTTTTTGGACATTTGCGTATTCAATTCTTCATTTTCGCCTTTTGTCTTCGCACTTATTTAATATAAACGATTACAACTTAAAATAGGACAATTACAACTAAATAATTTACATATTGGGAGGATATTGCTACTAAATATATGTTCATTTGGAGCACTATCACTAACCGTACACATATCTTATGCACAAAAATAACATACACATAACCTGTGTATAAAATCATTCTCTCGATACATAACATTTACTTTTCATTGCTTTTATAGCTTGGCTTGGTAACCGACCTTAACATGTAATGCGCATAATAATATCCCCAAAACAGAACATCTCGTCTGTATAATAATCATATAAACTTCGAAGTACTAAACACCACGCCCACTAGCCCTTCCGTCTAGTGAACATTCTGGGTGGGGGTGTTAAACCCGGTAGCTACCTTTAAGATTCGCGTCAATTAGGCGTGCACTAATTCTCAAAATTAGTGATGTTCCCTAATTCTTAGGTTACCAAGCAATAATAATCAGGAGAAAAATATTCATATCAATTGTGGCAATTATCACGTCCACATAATTCAATGGTGGCAATTATCACGTCCACATAATTCATTCGAGGAATGTTTTGCTTGTGTCTATCTCGTCAAACATTTATAAGAGCATTTCATGTATTCGTAGTTCAAAATGTATTTCAAAAGCATTTAATAAAGCAGTTGTAAAAATAGCGCATGTATTCTCAGTCCCAAAAATGTAAAGAGTAAAAGGGAGCAAATGAACTCACGCATATAAATATTGTAAAACAGTTAATAAATCATTTGCATGTATTCTCAGCCCAAAAACGTAAAGAGTAAAAGGGATTCAAATGAACTCACCATACTGTATTTTGTAGTAAAATACATATGACGACATTGAACAAGTGTAGGGTTGGCCTTGGATTCACGAACCTATATCAATACTATATATATTAACACATATAATGGTAATCAAACAAATTTATATATTATGACTCAAATTATATATCTTGTATGTTTATTTAAAATAGTTAATATTTATATAGTTATATATATATATATATATATATATATATATATATATATATATATATATATATATATATATATATATATATATATATATATATATATATATATATATATATATATGTATATACATATGATCAATATTATATTAAAATAAATAATTTTTTATATGTAAATATTTATATTAATAATCCTAACATATTTAATTATATGAAATATTATGGTAGTTGTAATAAATATACTTTTATATAGAAAATATTTATTTGTTATAATAATTTGGTTAATATGAAAGTAATAATAATAATAATAATAATAATAATAATAATAATAATAATAATAATAATAATAATAATAATAATAATAATAATAATAATAATAATAATAATAATAATAATAATAATAATAATAATAATAATAATAATGATAATAATAATATTAATAATAATAATAATAATAATAATTATTATTATTATTATTATTATTTAACTATAATCTTAATAATAATAATGCATGTTAATTAATACTTATATTAGTAATAATAATAATAATAATAATAATAATAATAATAATAATAATAATAATAATAATAATAATAATAATAATAATAATAATAATAATAATAATAATAATAATAATTGTAATAATAATAATGGTAATAGTAATACTACCTCAAAGAAGTATTCCTAAAAAAAAATGCCCAAGTCTGGGTTCGAACCCGCGACCTCCCGCTAACCCGTTAACACCTTTAAGCCCATGAACCAACGATTTGTTTTGGCATTTATCCGCATGATTAACCAGTTCATCTTCATCAAACACTATCATTTCATCATCATACTTATCTGAATCATAATTCATCATAATCTTAATCATCTAAACGTCTTTCATACCAATTATCAACTTCTCCATTATCATTTTACACGGCATCATCAATATCATCATATTACGATTATCACAATAATCCTAATTATTTAGTTATCATTAACAAGCACTCATCACAATTCATCATCGTCATTTCCTATTAAAGTTGGGCTTCGATTGAAATATAAATCAATTAGGCTTTTGTTACGACCCAATAGTAACACAAACAAAATAAGCAACTCGTTAACATTTCTGTCCCAAATTCCCTCGTCACCATCATGATCATTATATATCGTGATCACATGCTCTCTATCATCTTCAACTGTTTAAACATCTTCAATGCCATATTCGTATATCATCACTCGTCTTTAATGAAACCTCGTCACCATCATAACATGTATAACATCGTACTGCATTATCATTCATTAACACCGTCCCATCATCACTCAATTTAATTGTATTATCACTTATGTAGAAGTCCTAAGTTTGGTCTGTATATAGCTCGACCCAACAGGGAACACTCGGCCCAATAATTAAGTAATACTCGACCCAATAAAGAAGTTCATTAGGCTGAATGTTTCTGCACATTTCACTGGAGAGAAGCCAAGAAAAGAAAAAAAAAATAACTCCATTGTGTATCATAACCCTACCACCTTAGTAAGTGGGTGTAATTGTTTGGTGAATATCGGTTCAAAAGAAAAAGAAAAGGAGAGTGTAAAGTATTTAATCGTTATCACCAAAACGTCCCACCCCACATTTATCAATCAATAAAGATTTCGCTGTTTACTTTAATCAAATTGCTAATGGGATCCGTTTGAAATAAAAAGGAAACAAGGATCACGACCTTGTCTAGATATGGGGTCATCATGTCCATCTTTTAATTTAAAGTTCGGTAGTTATTTTTGTGGATTAGGTAGCATGTTAAAGCAACGAATAGGAAATAGCGGATGGGGTCCTTGATTCAATCATTATCGTCTCTATTTATCCTCATCTCATCATCGTTCTAATCGTTGTACAGAAACATAAATAAATAAATAAAAACGTATAGAAAAAGGGGTGTTTGCTTGGGACAGTTTGACAGAAAAAAATATAACGCAGCAATACTTCAAGGATGGATTACGATTGTTATGATGACTGTACTGTAACCAGAAGTGAGTAGCAATCGAGTGGTGGTTTAATTGATGGTGATCTTCAGTGTAACCATAAGAGGGAATTCCTTACCAGCTCGTTAAGGTAAGTTTAAATTTTGATTCTTATTCGAAAGAACCCAGTGAGAATTCGTCATCAAGAATATGAAGGGGTGTGCGATGGTATTGGTTTATGAATTAAATGGAAACAGAAAAAGAATAGTAGCAGTAGTTATAGGGCTTTGGTATGGGATTGCTTGATCATATAAATAGAAGTTAGCCGTAGCAATAACCAATGATAGTTGTTAACCTCGTACAACAGTAGAGTATTCGGTTTAGTTGCATATAAAACAAGAACAGTGAAACATGAAGTAAAAGATGAGTTGCAGGAAGAAAACAACAAAAAATATATATATAGAGAGAGAGATGAAGAAAGAAAGTGACCGTGACGGTTCTTGAAGGTGGCGATTATAGAGAATGGTGGATTGATCATGGGTCCATGGTGGTGGTGTTTCATGGTTGTAAGGTGGTGATATGGTGAAGGGTTTATAAAGATGAAGTGGGTTTGAGTGAAGGAGAAGGTGGATCATGATTGTAGAGGGTAGTGGTTGAAACAATAAAGAAACATTGTAGTAGCAATCGTAAACAACAACAATAATAGGAGTAGTTACGCTTGTGGTTTGGTGTTGATGGTCCTTGGTGTTTGTTTTGCTCGATCAAAGAATACATATACATGAGTCTTGGTGGTAGTCTAAATAGAAGAGCATATGTGGTACGGCGGTGATGAGGTTTTTGGAAAAATGGATTAAGTACAGAGGATAAATGGTTTTCGTTTTATGTTTTCTTTTCTATTAACAGCAGCTATAATCAATATGTATCGATAATGAGAATTGTAATCAACATTGGAGCAGTATGCTTGTTGTCATCTAGTGACATATAATCGAATTCCTCACAAGCATAATAGAACTCGGGGGAAAATAAGAAAAGTTGATTGTGATGGATAATTACGCGTAATTGTTTATTTTATATCCTATTTAATTTAATATTAATGATTACAAAATATATTAATAATAATAATATTGTTAATATTAATCATAATAATAATAAATATAAATAAATAAATAAAAATGATAATAATAATAATAATGTTAAATATGATATAAATAAATAATAACTAGTTAATTGACCCGTGAAATCACGGGTTTATTAAAAATCCATATACTAATAAACTTTAGAAAAGTATCTACAAAGTACATTACCAAATATTAACCAAAAGAATAATCGGATTCATAACATTAGACGAAGTACATTACAAAATATTTAATAGGTGAATATGCTTTCTTAGACTATTACTTAAGAAAATTACTCAATACATAAATGAGTAGCCATACATCCGGTAAATTATCAAGCGATGAGTGAAATATAAACCTGTGTAAAAAATCATCAATTCTGTAACACAAACTTCTTATTTGTTTGAAAAGCTATGTTATGTTAAAAGTGGCAAACTGCCTCAACTGTACAGCAGCCATAACCACCAGAAGTGGACAATGTTTTGTTATTATACATCAAACATTAGCCCTAAAAAGCCAACCAAAACCAACACCCCAATACACCATTAAATACATTAAATAGACTACTTAACTTTGCTATACTATGAACCATATGGCCTTTCCCTCCATTAGTCGAACACCATAATATTTGCAAGTCTGCAATTACTAATCCAAAGGTGAGATGAAACCTTAACACTTAACATTAATTATTCTATTGTGAACTATGTACAAAATCACCAGCAAGCTCAATGCAAAAAATGGACTCAACCTCAAAATAAATATGTGATGCAACTCTCAAAGCGTTAATATAATCCCAAACTCTGTATCAGATAGTTATTAGAATTACCAAATTTTTTTAAACTAAATTTTACTAACCTTTAAATCAAGAATTAGGGGATTAGCATTGATATAAGCATCAGCACATGTCACTTGATGGTTTGTATATACCAGGCCTTGCAAAAGCATGATCTCCATGTAAGAAAATTCTTTTAGGCTCTTAACATAGCCCACCACACTACTACCTCACCAAATCCTGCAATTATCCACTTCTCAAAATCAATGTCAATATGTATATGTATAAGCAGTTACTTTAGGTACAGTAAAATAAACTAAGATCAATAAATCAATTGGCTGACTCGTAAACAAACCATTAAGCAATGTGCATCAATATTAAAAAAAAACTAAGAAACTCATTAAGAATACCAGCTTTAATTTAACTAATCATCCATTTACTAAACAACTTGAGAAACTTAGTTACTTTTTAGAATACTGCTAAGCATATAAAGGAGTAAAAATCCAAACCTGCAAATGTGCAATAATCAGACATCTTCAAAAGGATTATGCAATTTGTAATTGATGCCCAAATACAAAAAACAACGAAAATAAAAAAATTGTCTACCTTTGCTTTTTCTTCTTAAATTGCATCGATCACCAAGTATCCACACATCACCTTAACCTAGCAAATATCCAAATTCATATATATAGTAACTTCATCGTATGTTTCAATATTACTCCACAAAAGATAGAACGTCAAAAGTTAATTATTCATCATAAAAAATTGGAATATTTGTAGGTGTTAATATAAAAATCAAAGTCTATAAAACGAAATATGAATGAATTTCATAATCAAACTTTAAACATGAAGAAATAAAGAGATATGAAGGAAACCTGAAGAATTAAGAGTGATTACTCAAGAACCTTTTGAATGATTGTTGATTTAACACATATAACCTGCAAAAAATGTACTCGTATAACATACGAAAAAAAATCATTAAAGAATATGAAAAACCCTAGAAATTATAAGATGAAGAAAACGAAATCAGAACCAAGAAGATCGAAAATGATAAACTGAAGATGAGGATGATTTCCGATATACAAATTCTTGATTCTTGATTCGTGATGAGTGATGACAGAGAAACATTTTTAGAGGCGTGCTTGAGAAGGAGCATACATTGACTGGAGTTAGAGTAAGAGGACAAATTTGAGGCTTACTGTGTAAGCTTCTTAATAATCTTTTATTTAAAATTTTATTTTATAACTATTATTAAATTATTAAAAACATGACATCATCAATTTAATTTTTTTTAGAAATATTACAACTATATAAGCACATATTACAACTCTTAAAAGCAGGTGATGACCTCAGCGTAAACTCCCTTTTATAAGATAGAATAGATATTACCATAACAAATTAATATTAATACATAATTATTTAAAATAGATTATTATAAATTTATACATTTCGAAGATTAGTTCAAATCATTAATTCATATAATACTTTATTTAATATTTCTAGTTATTACTTATATACATATACATATATATATACACACATTTATTTACAAATTATCGTTCGTGAATCATCGAGAGTAGTCGAAGGGTAAATGAATACATTAACACAGTTCAAAATTTTTGAGATTTCAATATTACAGACTTTGCTTATCGTGTCGAAATCATATAGAGATTAAGTTTAAATTTGATCGGAAATTTCCTGGTCGTCACAAGACGTACCAGCAACCTCGTTGCTCCTTGGTTTAAATCTCTCCGACAAATCACTATATTTATCTATTGAAGTCTCATCATGTACTCATCCACATCTTGTAACAAGAATTGCCATACCAATTACCGGGAATCAGCAAATCTGTATTGTGAGCCTCGCAACATTTCCACATCAACAGTTATATGTATCCATATAACATTTATCTCTTAGAACTATGATCTTCCATTCTGAAATTCTGAAAAGCACCCAGTCTGCGAATTAATACTCTGAATTTTGAAGAGTGGAATGAAGCAACAAAAACTGTAAACAACCTTAACAGCCAAAAGTTGATGATAAAGAATTGTATGTTGGCAAAGCTCAGAAAAAGTTTGAGACTGAAAAACTGATTGAGCAAACTACGAAGGAGTCTCTGAAAAAATTACAAGGACTAAACTTGTATATAAAGAATCCAGATGATTCTGTTTCTGATGAAATCTTTAGCGAATACCTTACTCCTTAACCACTCTAAATCATCGTGAATGAATTTCTTCATCACAATTTGATTCTGAAATCCTAAGATATCATCGTACCTTTCTTTATTAATATCCTCAATATTTTTGAAGATATCTTCATAAATATTCTCGTCCGATATTAATTATCTCTCCGCCCTATCTGTGTTATATCATAAAAGAAACTGTTTTAGTTTCTAAAATTCTGAAAAATTCGAAATTAAAGTATGAATGTTCTTGAAGTAGTGTTGGGAACTGATGCATGAGTTAGTATAATACAATGACACTTGATCAACGTAATTATATTACGGTAAGTCATGCTAAGTTTCTATTAGAACATGATGATTAACAGGTCATAACGTCATCATGTGCCATGTTACATAACTCTTTTATTCTACTTAACTTCTGAACATATCAAGAAAATATATTCTTGATAGTTCTATTCTCAGTGATTCTGATAATTTGACAAATCAAATCGTGCTATTACGTTCTTTCTCGTTTAGAACATTAAGTTCGTTCGAAACTCCATACTTACGAATTCTGGACCATTACTCGCTTTACTAGAGGTCGAGAAGAGAATAAAAAGGCAAAGATCTCCAAAGTATAAGAGAAAATATAAAGCCCAATAATAACACATAAATCACAAGCCGTGGATATCAATAAGAATAGCAATATAAAGACACAGTATAATTAAGAATAGTATCACCCAAGGTACTAGTAGAAGTAAACATATTTTTCTGGTGGAAGATTGAAAAGAAGGATGACAGAAATGATAATTAGGAAAAATATCAAGAATTAGAACTGGATTAAGCATTTTCACAATCTTTTAAATGTATGAACTAAGAAAGAAAATATAGTAATGGTGAGAATAATGGAACGGAAGAATTTAATTTATAATGAAAATATCAGACAGAGTAACCAAGGCAGATTACCGTATTTAATTATAGAGATCTTAATTTCCTTATTCGCCGAAGAATCAAATCTTTTAGATTTCGAAGATTTTCTTTAAATCCCTTGAATTCTGGAATTCAACCCTGACTCTGTCAAAAGATAAGACACACCTTATTTCGAAATTCACCGTAACTATGTCAAAAGCCAAATCCTATCTCAATCTTTTGTGATAGTTTCACTTATACTCTTCGCGTACTCAAATTATTTCATCTATATTACTCAATGATGATAAAACTCTAATTATCAACTCATATTCGTCATGAAAACATTTTTATTGTTAACCATGATGACCACACTCAAATTTCGGGACAAAATTTCTTTAACGGGTAGGTACTGTGACGACCCGGAGATTTCCGACCAAATTTAAACTTAATCTTTATATGATTTCGATACGATAAGCAAAGTCTATTAAACCGAGTCTCAAAATGTTGGAACTATTATTTCATGAATGCATTTGACCTTTGACTATTACCGACGATTCACGAACAATTGTTTGTAAATAAATAAATAAATACATATATATATATATATATATATATATATATATATATATATATATATATATATATATATATATATATATATATATATATATGCACATGGTTTCTATACTTAATTAATATTATAGATATGAAATATATAAGTATTAAACAATTAGTATGTGTTAATATGCATAATAGATATTATTAAATACTACATACTTAATAAAATGTAAAATCAATATAATATTACTAAGAGATAAAATATAATTGCCATATTTATAATATAAGTACTTTCATTAAAAATAAATATTTATATTAATATCAGTATTAATAGTAGTATCAATATTATGATATAGATATGAAATTTGATGCAATAAAATTGTTATAATTATTACTAATAATAGTGTTACCATTATTAATAAAATTATTATTGATAAATTATGAACTTGGTCATTTTAAATTTCATTATTATGATTAAAATTAATAGTTAATATTAATAATTGTATAATTAATATTATTATTGTTATGTTTCTTTATATATTTAATATACAAATATATATATAATTACACAAATAAAGATATATGTAAATACATATACATATCCAAATTACGGATACAAATATATAGATAAATACGGGTATTAAGTTATACAAATAAATAAATACGGTATATATACATATATAAACATGGTATATATATATATATATATAGATACAGAGAAATTATATAGTCAGTTTCCATCGTTATCAATGCTTTATGTAATTCATTTGCTATCTCAAAAATCTGTACTAAAACATATTCCAATTACATATGGCCAAATTCAGTTAGCCATTATAATCAATTTGTAATTCTTTTATATATTTCTTCTGAGAACGAATCTTCCTGGTCTCCAATATGTTATAGGTCATTTTCATATCAATTAGGATCCAATGTTACTGTTAAATCATGTACGTAATTGCACTATATAATTCACAAACAGCAATATGAAAGAAAAAGAAAGAAATTCAACAAAACCATTCATAATATCTCTGTTCTTGAACTTTTTCTTCATAAACACGAATTCAAATCCATTTCAAAAAGTAATAATGCCAATTTGTTAGGAATCGTTCACTTAAACTATCTGCAAAATTTGAGGTTCCAATTTATTGTATTGAATGAGAATTTTCGAGTCAAAGTTTTTAAAATAAAAAGTCAAACAAAGTTCTTTGATCGAATTCGAGTTCTATGTTGTGATTCAAGTCCAATTAATGATTTCAAAAGTTTCCAAGAGTGATTTATAATCTTTTTCATATAGAGATCAGAACCTAAAACGATCTAAAATTTAAAAATTGAATTTGTGTTCATCCTCTCTTTTGCGTCGAACAATACCCTCTATGTATCTATTTTTTTTTTCATTTTCTAAATAAAACAATCCCTGCATATTGGTAGTTTCTAATTAGTAATGAACCTAAAATAGTTTTGTAATCGATTCTGTGGTGGGATTTAGGCTTTAGTCGATGTGGATTAATGAAGATGATGAAGGGATCAGTAAATATGCGAGATATATTTTTGGGCTGGGTTATTAAAACAGAACTAGTGAGATGGAGGAGTGGTTCGAGTGTGGGATGGGGTAGCGAGCCGGGCAAGGACATCCTTCTTGCTATTTTCTTAAAGGTAGCAATCTAATTATTCTTATTATTATTAGCATCTATTATTATTATTATTATTATCATTTATTACCATTATTGTTGTTATTATTATTTTTATTAGTAATATTATTCAATGTTATTATTATCATTATTCTAAATATTATTATTAACCTAGTTATTATTAAGATTAAAACCATTATAACTATAATTATAATATGTATTATTATTATTATTATTATTATTATTATTATTATTATTATTATTATTATTATTATTATTATTATTATTATTATTATTATTATTATTATTATTATTATTATTATTATGATTATGATTAAGATTGTTGTTATTAGTAATATATAACCATTTATATTATTAGTAATATTATTGTATTACTAACAATAGTATGATTATTATAATTTCAAGGATATTAAACATATTAATAACATAAATATATAATAAAAGATAATAGGATAAAGATTATAGACATTAGTTATAATTATACGAATACATGTAAAAGTTATGATTATAGATACAATTAATGTTAAAAGGAACCATAGTCGTTATCATAGAAATTTGACACGAAAATTATGATTTTCATGAATAGGAATATAAAGATTTTAAAAATATTATTATAATTATGAAAATAGAAATCTTGAATATAAATATTAGTAAGAAAAATTATTGAATTAGAATTTTAATAAATTTATGATTCATAGAAATTACTAAAATTATTATAACTATTATTATCATAGCACAACTTAGTAATAAATTTTCTAATATCATTATTTCAAATAACATTATTATTATTATCACTTTTATCAATATCATTATAAAATACCACTATTTTTATTAACTTTAGTATTATTAGAATTAATAATAATTTCATAAACAAATGATCTGCATATAAAAGATATATATTTAATATATATAACTTAACTATATTAATATATCTATATATAAAATGAAAATACACATAATGAAATTTATTAACCTACTATATATATAAATCACATCTCTAAGAATAATATATAAGTTCGATTACGATTATGTGTATTGATAAAGATACAAATGTTATAGGTTCTTGAATCCAAGGTCAACCTTACACTTGTTCAATGTCGTCATATGTATTTTTACTACAAAATACATTAGGTGAGTTTCATTTGCCTTTTTACCCTTTATGTTTTTGGGCTGAGAATACATGCGCAATTTTAATAAATGTTTTACGAAATAGACACAAGTAATCAAAACTACATTATATGGTTGAATGATCGAAGCCGAATATGCCCCTTTTTACTTGGTAACCTAAGAATTAGGGAACATCACTAATTTTGAGAATTAGTGCACGCCTAATTGATGCGAATCCTAAAGATAGCTCTATGGGCCCGACGAACCCCATCCAAAGTACCGGATGCTTTAGTACTTCGATGTTGTTTTATATCATGTCCGAAGGATTTCCCGGAATGATAGGGGATATTCTTATATGCATCTTGTTAATGTCAGTTACCAGGTGTTCAATCCATATGAATGCTTTTTGTCTCTATGCATGGGACGTATATTTATGAGAAATGGAAATGAAATTCTTGTGGTCTATTAAAATGATGGAAATGATTATTTATGTTAAACTAATGAACTCACCAATCTTTTGATTGACACTTTAAAGCATGTTTATTCTCAGGTATGAAAGAAATCTTCCGCTATGCATTTGCTCATTTTAGAGATATTACTTGGAGTCATTCATGACATATTTCAAAAGACGTTGCATTCGAGTCGTCGATTTCATCAAGATTATTATTAAGTCAATTATAGTTGGATATATTATGAAATGGTATGCATGCCGTCAACTTTCGATGTAAAGCAAGTTTGTCTTTTAAAAACGAATGCAATGTTTGTAAAATGTATCATATAGAGGTCAAGTACCTCGTGATGTAATCAACTATTGTGAATCGTTTGTAATCGATATGGACTTTGTCCAGATGGATTAGGACGGGTCGCTTCAAATGGCACCGACGACTCGTCAGAATTTGAACATGAGCGAGGAAGACTTCCGTGTTTTCCTTGCAGAAAACATAGCCGCCGTATAGGCTGGAATGCAAAACAGCAACAATAACTCTGAATCTAGCAATGCAAATAACGCCACAAGAAATCGTGTATGATGCTCCTACAAAGAATTCATTGCCTGTAAACCTCTGGAATTCGATGGAACCGAGGGTCCAATCGGATTGAAACGGTGGACCGAAAAGGTTGAATCAGTATTTGCCATAAGTAAGTGTACTGAAGAAGACAAAGTAAAGTACGCTACGCATACCTTCACAGGTACTGCGTTAACATGGTGGAATACCTATCTAGAACAAGTGGGACAAGATGCTACGTACGCACTACCGTGGTCAGCATTCAAACATCTGATGACTGAGCAGTATCGTCCCAGAAGCGAGGTCAACAAGCTAAAAGTAAAGCTTAAGGGATTACGAACACAAGGATTCGATATTACCGCATACGAACGACGATTCACGGACTTGTACTTATTGTGCCCGAGAGCGTTCGAAGATGAAGAGGAGAAAATTGACGCATTTGTAAAAGGGTTACCAGAAAGGATCCAAGAAGATATAAGTTCACACGAGCCCGCTTCCATAAAAAAGGCAAGTCAAATGGCTCATAAACTCATAAATCAGATTGAGGAAAGAGTTAAAGAGCAGACGGCGGAAGAAGCCAACACGAAACAAATCAAAACAAAGTGGGAAGAAACCAGTGACAAGGGTCACAATTTTAACAATCAACACAACAATCACAACTTCAATCGCACCAATTATCGCAACAACAAACGCAACAACAATCGTTCCAACAACAACTACAACAACCATCCTAACAACAATAACCACCACAACAATCGTCCCAACATCAATAACAACCGCAACAACAACAATTCCTATAACAATAATAATCAGAAAAATCCGTGCCAAAGGTGTGAAGAGTACCACCCGAATGAGTTCTGCACAACATTTTACACCAAATGTAAAAGAACTGGCCATGGTGCGAGAAAGTGTGAGGTCTACGGCCCAATGAATAACAGAAATAAAAGAACAGATAATGTCAGAACAAGTAATGTCGCCTTTGTTTGTTATGGATGTGGAAAACCGGGCCACATTAGGAGTAATTGCCCGAACCCAGAGAAAAATAATGGGCAAAGTCGTGGAAGAGTTTTCAATATTAATACGGCAGAAGCACAGGAAGGCCCGGAGCTTGTTACGGGTACGTTTCTCATTGACAATAAATCTGCTTATGTTTTATTTGATTCGGGTGCGATAGGAGCTATATGAGTAGAGATTTTTGTGCCAAATTAAGTTGTCCATTGACGCTTTTGGATAATAAATTTTTACTCGAATTAGAAAACGGTAAATTAATTTCAGCAGATAATATATGTCGGAATCGAGAAATTAAACTGGTTAGCGAAACGTTTAAGATTGATTTGATACCAGTAGAGTTAGGGAGTTTTGATGTGATAATCGGCATGGACTGGTTGTGTAACGACCCAACCCGTTATCCTTCCAAAATTGTGCCATTAAAAAAATTCTGGAACAGCACATCTGGATGGCGTCCAGATTTCTGGACGGCGTCCAGCTCTGAGGGACTGGACGGCATCCAAGCTTTTTAGACGGCGTCCAAATGGTCTGCCAGGTTCAGATCAGTTTAATAATTACACACGGGCGAAAAACCCGCTTCCCGACACTTTTAAACCAAAACGCGTTCACAACATGTTATAATAATTAAAACTAAGAGTTTTCCATAATAAAACCGAGTTTTACAACACCGGGCCCACATCGACCCATATTACAACAAAGTGACCATTTCAAACCAATTTAGTTTATACAAAAACATAGACCGAGCATGGGATTGGGGATACACTACCCAATCCTAATCAAATCCAAAAGCAAGTCTTCTAAAGCAAACTACGCAAGTTCACTAGTTCCCACGCTTACCCGAGCCACCGCATCCATGCAATCTATAAAAATGTAAACAACGAGAGGGTAAGCTAACGCTTAGTGAGTGATAATATACTACATACATATATATGCATAAAATGGACACGCCACACAAATAATCAAATACCGCATACCGGAGCATCCAACCATAAAGGCAAGCTAGACTAAGCATACCGTACGATCACTAAGCAACAAGCTAACAACAATAAAGTAAGTTCACCAACAACGATGTGAACAACGCTAATAAGCTACACCCGGAGGGTTAGCAACCTCACAACAAAACAAATAATATATATATAACAATACATAAACGCCCAAGGTTAACCCCTTAACCCAATACCGAGAACCGAATACCACAATGAGATAGCAATACCAAAAGCATATAGTTCATAATTAAATATGCCGATACAAAATTCATACAACCATGGTTAACCAATCGAACAAGGGAACGGTACTTAAAAGACCGTCGGAGTTCATAACATCCATTAGTGTTACTTAAACACCGCGTAATCACTAATTCCCCGGGTGATGTCTTGAACAACGCGACTCACTCACCCTCATGACAATGTGATGTCTTGAACAACGCGACGAATCCACATGTCAATCAAAACAATGAGTGGTGCCTTGAACACCGCGGCATCCACTCCCATGACAATGTGGTGCCTTGAACACCGCGGCATCCGTATTAAATATTAATAATAATAAATAATAAAACCCTAATCCATATTAAATGCTGCGTACCAGGTTCGCTGTGTAAGACAGCTCCGCGACTGCGGTTCTACATGGCAGAATGGCTCCGCGAGTGCGGATGTTTGCAGACTCAAAATGGTTCGGTTTTTTTTTTTTAATTTTATATTGTTTTTCTAAAAATATATTTATACAAATATATATAAAAATAAAAAAATATAGCGTTTCGCCGAGTTCCCTGGCTGCGGCGCCAAAAACTTGATATGTGCAGCGGTGTATACGAAATAGTTATTATTTTTTATACGAAATACGTTACAAATTACACAACTTTTAATTATTTATTTACAAATGGGATATACCTAAACCTTGCTACAACACTATAGGCAGTGTACCTAATCGTAGAGTAGTATAGTTTTTAGTAAGTCCGGTTCGTTTCATAGGGAGCTGGCTTATTTCACACTATATTTTAAACAACTATATTTGTACAAAATATATATTTTTATATATAATAATAATATAAAAGGGGGTTTACCGTTTAATGACCGGTTTGTCGATTTTATATTTTAAGTCACAATTAAAACCTAAAAAAAATATAAATGACGATAATTTAGGTGCGATAATTAAAAGTGCAATAAATAAAATGATAGTAAATAAAAATGCGATAATTAAAAGTGCAATTAAATATGAAATAAAGGAATTATTCTTATTTAAACTTCCGTAATCATGATGTTTGACGTGTTGATTTTTAGTTTATTCCCATGGGTTAATTGTCCTTTGTCCTGGATTATTCAATATGTCCGTCTGGTTTTTGTCCATAACAGTGCATCAGTCATAAATATAAAGTGCGAGTGTCCTCGTCAAATTATTATTATATCCGAAGTCAAATATTCCAACTAATTGGGGACTTAAACTGTAAAACAAAGTTTTAATACTTTGTTTAATAATTACACCAGGATATCAACTGTGTGTAACCCAAGATTTTAATACTTTGTTAACAATTACACCAAGTGTCCTTGTATATAATTTCACCCCTGTTTTAATAATTCTAGTGACTATTAATTCATTCCCGTGTCCGGTTAAATAAACGATTATTCGTACATATAAATACCCCGCCCATCGTGTCCGATTGAGTGTAAATGGTTATTTATAGGTATGTCCAATTGTAAATCTTTATATTAAAATTAACAAACTATCATTTAGTTAAACAGATATAAAGCCCATTAATAGCCCATAGTCTAATTTCCACAAGTGTCGTTCTTTTGTCCAAACCCCATTTATGGTACAAAATCCAATTACCCAATCTTTAATATTTAGCCCAACATCATGATTACTTCAGCTCAAATAAGTATAATAATAACTTAGTTACGAAACATTAATTTAAAAAGGAGAACATAACTTACATTGATTATTTATCGCGTAATGTTACACGGACAGAGTTTCGACTTTAAAACCCGTAAAATAACCTTTGCATAACCCAAAACTAATCTAATATAAAACTACACTATACTATATATAATATATATATATATATATATATATATATATATATATATATATATATATATATATATATATATATATATATTATAATTATTACAGAGGAGTATTATTATTATTATAGTTTTTTTTTTGAACTCGGCAGAAGATCGTTGCATTTATAGGAAATTTCTGATTTTGGCTGCTCCGCGAGTGCGGAGGTTCTATGCTTTAAAGCTCCGCGAGTGCGGAGGTCAGGAATCCAGCTCACATTTTTTGGCCATTTTCTTGTCGACATTATATTTAAATATATATAATATATAAATAATTTATATAATTATTTAAATATTATATTATATTCTTGTGCATAGTTGACTCATAATTTTTAGTCCGTTGCGTCGGGCGTTGATAGTTGGCTCAGGTCCCGGTTTCTGATTTTTGAACGTCCTTTCGTATAATTTAATATCTTGTACTTTGCGTTCCGCAACTTGTACTCTTGTCATTTTTAGACGTTTCTTATCAATAAATTGAACCACTTGGATTGTATCTTGTACATTTGAGCTTTTTGGACGTTTGCGTCTTCAAATCTTCGTTTTCGCCTTTTGTCTTCGCACTTATTTAATATAAACGAATATTACTTAAAATAGAACAATTGCAGCTGAAAACTTTACATATTGGAAGGATATTGCGCCTAAATATATGTTCATTTGGAGCACTATCAAATATCCCCACACTTGAACGTTGCTTGTCCTCAAGCAATACAGAACTTGAAATTAAATCACACGAATCACTTCTTTATTCTTCACACTTTGTACATCAGTGATTTTAATATGGCGGTATGAACAATGATAGTAACGATGTGGTTTACAGTCCCACATAACTATGAAAATTTAGATCCTTTAAGGAAATTGGATCTTTATGAAAATATTTGATCTTTTGAAAATTCAATCTAGCTTTTACCCTAGATAAGTTTTCCGGAATAACCCTTCACCGGTTTTTGCAAAATATTTTTGTGGGTTTTGTGGGTTTCAGATTTTAAAATTTTAGCTCAAAACTTACGGTTTTGTGTCACCCACTTTCTAACCTTGTATTAGGAAAGCAACACGTCCAGTATACTTGCACCGTATATTACCTTTCGGCAAACTACCGTCCGGTTGTAAAGGAAAGTGTTGAACAAGCAACTGTTAAGGCAATGTCTAATGACATGCATTTGATTATGGTCCAAAAACGTGTCGGATGCTATTACTATCCTTTGTAGGGGCAATAGTAAAGATCATCCTATGATTTTTTCGGTCTGGCACAAGGTCCTGTCTTCGACCATGCTATGCAACCACCGTTCTTACGGTTGACACCCGATTTGGTTCAGATGACCTAATGAATTCCAGGTGAATTCCTAGGATTTTACGTTCAATGGTAATGAACGCATTGAAAATGGGTTTTCAGAAAACAAATCGGTTTGTAATTTGATCAAAATATTTTCTCGTTCAAGCTCGAGTTTAGATATCATTGAATTCCATGAGTTTGTAATTCTCAATCTTTAAGGTCAATCTCAAGGATTGAGTAATATCAGTCTTAAAAGCTGATTTTTGATCTTTTAAGGAGATTATCCTTTCTGGGGGTCTGATTCATTAGTCTTATCAAGCTAATTTGCACGGCACCCTCCCCATTTTACAAGACAGATCCTCTCATAGTTAGGATAAGTCTGACCACATGGCGACCCTGTTTGATGCTGAGGTCCGTGGATTTCTAGTCGATTTTAGAGATGACTTTTCTAGATTTTTCGTCAACCTACAGCTGGTCTGGACGACAACTTCTTGACCTAAATTAAGAAGCGCGTGTCTTTTTCGGAAGACTTTACTTCCTTGTAATGATGGAATTGATTCATCGTGTAGATCCATCTATTCTTTCAAAAGTATTACAATAAATCGGATAAAACAGTTAATTTAGTCCAAAACAGAAGCACCTGCAATAACTTTACAGAAACATATGATAGATAGTTCTTAATTGAATAACTTGGTACATTCTCCCCACACTTGGCTTTTATCATGCGTCTTTTTATATTTAATAAATAAATTCAAGCGTTTTAGTTGTTTCTCAATTTATGTCCTTTCTGAGGTAACAATAATTTCGGCATTAACACCTAGTTTTATCGTTCATAAATATGTATAAACATGATTTTGAATTCATTTATTTGAAATTTTTTAAAATTTTCACAAAATTTGGCAAATAAACCAAGTGCAAACCCGAGAGAATTTATAACCCTTCCCCACACTTGAGATCATTCAATGCCCTCATTTGCATGAAATCAGACTATAATTATAAATTTACGAGGGTGATAAGTGTAGAAAAGTGATTAAAAATACCCAGTTTGTAATTTCATAGCTCGTCGAATGATAGATGGCGCGCCTCATCGTTCATTCCTTCTTGTTTTATCACACATATTTTTCTTTAAAAACGGTTGCTTTTCTGAACTGTTTGCTAATTTTTGAAAATGCGTCTTTTACCCTAATCGTGCATTTTTATTAACGAGTTATGCACTAACCCGAACCCCTAATTTAACGTTAAGTGGGGTTAGACTTCCCCACACTTAGCTGACGACATGTGAAGTCGGTAGAATAAGTTCCACAAATTAAAATAGTGAGCCACTTATTTACATTTCGGGTGGTGTATAATATATCAATGGGTTTAATGTTTAGAACCACCCGATCGTCACTACTTAATTCTTTTTTAAGTGTAGCTTTTAGTAAATGGATATGTCTCTTTTCTGGTTCTTGATCAAATGGATCATTATACACCGACATACATATTTCTATAGGGTGGACAATTCCTAACATTTCCTTCCGTTTATTCTCTGGATCAAAGTTTTCACCTCTATTACCCAATTGGGTGAAATCCGAGGTGTCATTATCTATTACAGCTCGTAGTTCATCTTCGGTAGATGACTCGTCTATTAAGAATATTGGGTTGGAAGGTTGTGGAATGGTGAATTTCGGGATCGAAGCAAATTCTTCTTCATTAATGGTACTTATCGGTCCCACCATTTTGGTCTCGGGGGTAAAATTTTCAACGTTATCGTTTTTCCAAGAGTACCAATTTGTCACCCTTACTTCTTCTTCTTCATCCATTGATGGATCGTTGATTTCGTCGGTAGAGGCTAATGTGTCGATATGTTGTGAAATTGGTAAAGCTGAATAAAAAGTATCATCGAGATAATTGGTGATTTCAGAGCTCTCGAATTCATCAAAATTCGATGATATGAGATTTTCTTGCACACGACTCCTCAGATCAACAGGTGTGTAATCTGATAGAGTTTCAGCTTGCCAATTTACAAACTCTCTCATTTGTTCATTTTGAGCATCAAGTTCTTCGAGTTTGATTTTCATATAATCTAAAGAATTTTCAGGCACATAATTTTCCTCGTCTTCTGGTTGTTGAGTTTGGATATATTCTTGGGAATAATCCCAATTTGAATTGTATTCCTCATAATCATTCCATTCAGGTTCTATGGGTGCATAATTTTCCATAGGAACGTAATAATAACATTTCCATGTTGAGTGATAATCTCCACAGATTTCACAACCAGTTATTGTTTCGTCATTCGTGATTAAAGATTGACCGAACGAATTATCATCAACACCCGTTTGAGAGTATTGATTAAATTGATTTCGGATGTCATAAAGAGTTTCCAAAATATCCTCGAGATTTTCCATAATGCGCTTATTACCAAATTTTAGCTACAATGTGGTGCATTTACTTAATTATCCTATGAAACAACCCGACCCAATCCATAGGGACGAATACAATAACATATGAATACATCGCGAGGCATTTGACCTCTATATGATACGTTTTATAAACATTGCATTCTTTTGAAAAGATATACCATAAATGAATATTTAAAATTCAATGTTTTTGACATCTGATGATTTCTACATATAGACAATCACCGTAAATAACAGTTTACAAGAATACTTCTGTTGACAATGCAGTCAAAATAAATACACGGTGATGATTTTGTGAATGCAATTCTTCCTCGAATAAAACATGTATGACTCCATGCACATGGTTTCTCTAACATATATTCAAACAGCGGAAGACTTCTAGGAACCTGAGAATAAACATGCTTTAAACGTCAACATAAAGTTGGTGAGATATAGGTTTAATGCTAGCAGCGTTATAAATATAGACCACAAGATTTCATATACATAAACGTTTTAATAAAAATATTCTAAGTGGTTGAGCACTTGATAACCATACTTAACATTTAATCAACGTCGCATATTCCCTTTATTATGAAATCTCACTACACTGTACCAAGTGTAGTCACCGAAACGAAGTACTGTGCAACCGTTGAATACTGGTCGTCCAGTCCGGTTGGGGTTGTCAGGCCCGATAGATCTATCAACAGGATTCGCGTTTACAATACCTCATGTAAATAGTAGTTACCAAGTTACAGGGAAGTATGCCGGTGGTACAACTCAACGTAGAATATATTTTTTTATCACTTGTGTCCATAACGTAAATCATAAAATGCATGTATTCTCATCCCGAAATATTTAGAGTTTAAAAGTGGGACTATATACTCACTTTTGCCTTGAAGGTATTTAACTCGACTTGGTCTCCGATAGATATCACGAACCTAACCATATATATATAATATATCAACATATTTTCTTTTCAAGTAATCGTTACATATATATATATATATATATATATATATATATATATATATATATATATATATATATATATATATATATATATATATATATATATATATATATATATATACTTATAATACTTTTAATATTTTCTTAGTCCATAGTTAGAAGTCCGATGTTAGTGGTCCACAATTAGTTGCTCAATAAAATAAATAAAGACCCCATCGTATTCGTATTGATCAGAATTAATCTCGACCCATGGTACCATGTTGTCAAATGACGTGTTGCGTACATAAAGTACCGTGTTGTCAAATGACGTGTTGCGTACAATCATGAGGTCTTATGATTAATCTTCTCGTGTTGTTTACGGGTGGTCCTGAAATATATAAAATAAAATCATAAGTAATTATGTATAAAATATCATATTAATTAGAAAAGATATGATTAATTTACTTTATCTCAAAATATTTTCGTAGCTAAACTAGCTTCGGATACCCAATCTTGTTTTAGTCGTAGTTTCTTCATTACAACTCCGTTTTTGTTGGTTCAACTTGCCAATTCCTTGGATCGAGTCAAATTTTAAGAATATGAACTGAAAATACCTTAGTTTGTATTCGAAATCACAGGTTATAGGTCAAACTTTGATAAAACTTATGAAAGTGATCATTTCCGTTGTAAAAACAACATCTAGATGATCATTTTTACAAAAATACTTACACTTTGAGTTACACCATGAGATTTTTATATATTAACATATTCATAAGAAATATCATTTTTCCAGAATATAAACTTCCAATTCAAAGTTCAAGATGGTTTTTAATTATCCAACCCAAAACAGCCCCCGGTTGCACTCCGACGACGTAGATTCAGTTTTTAAGGTGTTCTTTGTAAAACCAAGTTATATCTTGTTAAGTTAGCATATCATTATGATATATTACAGGTCTTGAAGTGTTTTAAAAGTTAAGTTAGAAGTATCTATTTAGTTTGCAAACAAGTTTGAAATCATTCAAACTATGTTTTTGTTGTTAAAATTTTACAACATAAAATAAGATAGTTATATAATTATGAATCGAACAAGATTATGAACAAGGTTACTACCTCAAGTTACTTGGACAAAGTTACTGTAAGAGATAAGAAAAAATCTTGGAATCAAAGAGTGGTGGAGTTAGATCAAAAGGTTGGAAGTATACTTCTTCAAATGGGTGGTGATTTTGATATGTTCTTGAAAGAGTTTTCTTATGGTGTTTAAGGCTTGTAATTGAAGATAAATGATGTGAAAAATGCTTGGAGATGATCAAGTATGAAGTTAGGAGTATTTTTAGAGAGAAATGAGGGTGTAGGTATGAGAAAATGGAGTGAAGAAATGGTGTTCATTCATAAAAACGTTTTTAGTTTATAAAGAAAGAAAAGGATTCCTAATTTTGTTTTCTTACTAATAATTCATGCTACTTGACAAATCCTAGTTACCTCATATCTAGGGCAGTAATAATGTTGATTAGGATGTTGATTTGATGTGTATATACCAATAGTAAATACATATAGAAGCTGGGTATGATACGGGTACATATACCCTAGATATACGTATAGAAATCTTGAGGAAACGGAATGAGAATTCAAATATAGCTATCTTTTGTGAATATACTTATATTTTTTTTATGTATTTAAGTCCTTAAAAAGTGATTAAATACATTATATATACGATACATGTATAAGCATTATAGGTTATAAGTATATATATCAAAGATTGTTACATATAGTTATCGTTTTGAAAACTTAAGTTAGTAGTTTCAAAATATACTTATAACTCATTGTCATTAGTACACAATGAGATGTTAAACCATCCTTAGATCATGTTAAATATATATAAATACATATATATACACAAACGTATAATTATCATATGTTATATAGTTCGTGATATCATCGGTCAACTTGGACGGTCAAACGTTGTGTAAAACTCTTTTCAAAAACACAAGTCTCAACAATTTGGATTGCTTATCATGTTGGTAAGGTTTAATTTATTTAAATATTAATCTCATAAGTATAAAACGATTGGAAAAATCTGGGTCGTTACAGTACCTACCCGTTAAATAAATTTCGTCCCGAAATTTGAATGGGATGGTCATGGCTGACAATAAGTATGTTTTCATGACGTATACGAGTTGGAAATTAGAATTTTATTATCATCAAGTAATATTGATAAAGCAATTTGATTTTTGTGAAGAGTACGAGTGAGGCTATCACCAAAGGGTGAAATGAGTAGGTATAGATTCGTCATATCTTTTGACGTAGATAGGATTGATTTCCAAGTTCAAGAGATTTGGAGTAAAATCTTCATAATGAGATTTGATTCTTCGATAATCAAGGAAATTAGAATCCGCTTTAAATGCGATCATCTATTTTGATTGCTCTGTCGAATCTTTTACTATAAATCCACCTCCCTTCATTTCATTACAACTCATACCTTCTATTCTTTCTCCCTCAATTCATACTTTAAAATATTTATCAGTATGCTTCATCCAGTACTGATCTTGGATATACTCTTAACTTTCATCTCTGTCATTCTTCTTTTTCATCTACCTCAGGAGGATTTTATTTATTTCTACTATTACCTTGGGGTTATAGTATTGTTAATTCTCCCGTGCCTTTACGTTGCAATACGTATTGATATACACGGTTTGTAATTTATTTGTTGTTGTCGAGCTTTATATTTTCTTTTATATTCAACAGTTCCATACTTCTGTTTCCTCTTCCCGACTTCGAGTCAAGCGAATAATGGTCCGGAATTCGTAGGTATGGATTTTGAAATAAACATAGTTAATGTTCTAAGAAGGAAATAGTAATTGAACGATCTTGATTTGGTAAGTTACCAGAATGTCCGACAAGATAGAATTATCAAGGAGATATGTTCTTAATATGTTTGGAGATTAGGTAGAATGTAAGAGTTGTGTAACATAGCACATGATGACGTTATGATCTGTGAATCATTATGTTCCATTTAGAAACTCAGCATGAATTACTGTAATATAATCACGTTGATCAAGTGTCATTATATTATACTAATTCATGCTTCAGTTTCCAACACTACTTCAAAACATTCATATTTTAAACTCGAATTTTTCAGAATTTAGAAACTAACACAGTTTCTTTTATGTTGTAACGCAAATATTGTGAAGAGATAAATGATTTTTGATGAGGATAGTTGGGAATATATCTTCAAGAATATCGGAGATATTTATAATGAAAAATACGATGATATCTTAGAATATCTAAGATCAGGGAATGACGCGGAAAATCTGTCTGTGAAGGTTTAGAATAAGGAGTAAGGTTCTTACTAACGGTTTCAGCAGACACTAAATCATTTGAATCCTTTGAAGGTAGATTTCGTCATTGTGATTTGTCCACGACCTCCTTTATACTTTGCTCAATCCGTTTTCCAGTACCAAATTTTTTGTTCGAGCTTTTCCAATCTATTATTCTTTATTGTCAAACTTCTGACCGTAATTGTTGTCTACTGTCTTTACCACTTTATCAGTCTTTTCCAAAACTTAATAGCACTAATTCGTAGACTGGAGCATTTTTCAAAAACTTCACATTTGAAATATGTAATTCTTGGGGATAGACGTTGTATATATATATAACTGCCGAAATAGAAATGCTGCGAGATTTCAAAATACCAATTGTTGATTCTGCCAAAGGGGTAACGAGTTGCTGGTACATCTGCTGATAATGTCGTGGAATATAAAAGGTTCCCTGGTAACAAAAGGGTAATCGTATGTATTACAGGTTATAATAAGGCTACTTCGAATGGAAAGTCGAGGTTGACTTGCTGAAACTGTGACAAAATTTGCTATTTTGAAAAGGAATCGCAAAGTTATTTTTGCTAATAAATGCTAAAAGATTTAACGCGGATACGTGTTAAATTATGTCCTTGGTTTCGAGAGCTTTTCAGGTGCAAGACTGCGGGTAATGTGTGGTTGGATCATCATCTCGATTGTCCATTATTTGAAGTGTCTTCAGGAATTTCGAAGGGTTTGATCATAGATTGTAATTGTTAATATACATATGATGTTTTAGGACTTTGAACGATACAAATATTTTTCTGGGTTCCAAGAATCGAATGATGTTCTAGCATAGTTTTGAAGTCAAAGTATAGTTTTGAAAGATGTAAGAGTCCTAAGAGTGATGTCTTCTGTTAAGTCTTGACTTGGATTTCGTTTTGTCGTAATCAAATTTGGATGAAAATGGTTGTTTTGATTTCTATGAAAGAATGTATATTATTGTGAAGGTAGTGAGTATAGTTGATGATTGTTGAATCAGAGTTGAAGAATATAATCATATTAATTGTGAATTTATATATCTCTCGGGTATTACCTACCCGTTAAAAAAAATTTCACAAGTAATGTTTTGTACCGGAGAATTTTATTACAATCTTTATGAAAATATATGTACATATATATCTTCTTCAGATGTAATCATGAATTTAATAAGTCAATATAATATTAGACTCATTTGATTTTCGGTTTGAGCTAGAATAAGTAATCTCTAAAACGATTAGGAACCATATATTCTTCACAGAATATTAATGAAGTTATGGATCAATACTTCATTATTTATTCTTATATATATTTCCTTAGTGAATCATGCTGATACTCATTGAACTCTTGCTAACTTCGCAAGATATGAATGTTGTTTCCCAGTAAGCTTCGAGTACATTGAAGATGAAAGTGTAAAATCAAACATATTATTGAATAATACACTTGGTTTATTATAAAACGAAATTCATTGAATTGAAACAGGGATTGTAGTTAACGATGATTAAGTTGCTGACGAAATACGTACATCATTGCATATTTGTAGTATGAATTTAAACGAGTAGTATCTACCCTTTTTCAATTCATACTTAATAGCTTAGTACGAAAAGATTTATTTTGGTTTCCGAATTCATATATATAAAATATTTATATAAATTCTTCAGAAGAATGAGTTAATACTTCATAAATCGTTGATGCAATATACGCGTTATTGATGATGTCTACGATGATTCTTGAACTGGTGGAGCTTGTGATGTTAAAGGTGCTGACGATTCTAACGATGTTGACAGCCCTGACTGTGTTGGTGAGGCTAAGGGTACTGCTGATGCTGTTGGTAAAACAAGTCTAGCTTGTACCTTACGCATCATTCTTGTCGGTGTTTCTACTCTTCCTTTTATCATTTCTGTCCACTCATCTGATTTATGGTTAAGGCAGAAATAGGTAATCTCTATGTCTTTAGAAATTACATAATCACCATAGAATGTTTCTTCGATGAAGTTATGAATCAATACTTCATCGTTTGTTGTTGTTGTTGGTACTTATTGGTATCTATGGTGCGTGTGACGTTGATATCCGAGGTACGGATGGTGATATTGAGGCGTGTGATGCGGATGTGATTGTTGGTGGTGGTAATGATCCTGTTAATGTTGATGATGGTGATAACGTTGATGCTGGTGATGCTGCTGGTGCTTAGGGTATTGAGGCTTGCGATGTTGATGTTATTGACGGTACTGGTTATGCTGCTGATGCTACTGATGGTGTTTGTAACCTTCGTACCGTATTCTCCAAAGCCACTACCCGAGTGCGAAGCTCGTTGACTTCTTCTATTACACCGGGGTGATTGTCGGTTCGGACGAGCGGATAAATAAAATCTAGAATTTGATGTAGTATATAATCGTGACGAGATACTCTAGAAATGAGAGAGAAAATGGTTTCTCGAACAGGTTCGCCGGTAAGTGCTTCAGGTTTATCGTCAAGAGGACAATTTGGTGGATGGAAGGGATCACCTTCTTCTTGTCTCCAATGATTGAGGAGGCTACGAACCCATCCCCAATCCATCTAAAATAGATGATGACTGATTGGTTGATCCATTACGGTCACACTGCTTTCGGAGCTTGAGTGGTATTCCATATCGGAATCCGAGGGACTTCAACTAGTGACGAGTTCCATTTCGTATGATTGAATAAAGGATTTTTTTGATATGAAATGATTTTCCGGCTATCGGGTGGTATTCTAATTATATAGAATAACCACATATATAGAACAAAAGATCTCATAGATTACAGAGGGATTTACGGAATATGCCGGACAAAGTTTACAGTAACAGATACGCGTAGATATGAATTAGCAAATATGCTAAGATATGAATTTTGTCTATACACCATTCATGCAATGAATGCAGTAAGATGCGTTTAGACTTAAGATGATAAGCAGGTAATTTCCTACAGATGATAAGTAGATGATTTTCGACACAAAATGATAAGCAAAATTTTGACATGCAGACACGGTCGAAGTCCAGACTCACTAACGCAACCTAACGACTAATCAGTTAGACACACTAATGCAGATCTGGCTCGCTAAGACCACCGCTCTGATACCACATGAAACAACCCGACCCAATCCATAGGGACGAATACAATAACATATGAATACATCGCGAGGCATTTGACCTCTATATGATACGTTTTATAAACATTGCATTCTTTTGAAAAGATATACCATAAATGAATATTTAAAATTCAATGTTTTCGACATCTGATGATTTCTACATATAGACAATCACCGGAAATAACAGTTTACAAGAATACTTCCGTTGACAATGCAGTCAAAATAAATACACGGTGATGATTTTGTGAATGCAATTCTTCCTCGAATAAAACATGTATGACTCTATGCACATGGTTTCTCTAACATATATTCAAACAGCGGAAGACTTCTAGGAACCTGAGAATAAACATGCTTTAAACGTCAACATAAAGTTGGTGAGATATAGGTTTAATGCTAGCAGCGTTATAAATATAGACCACAAGATTTCATATACATAAACGTTTTAATAAAAATATTCTAAGTGGTTGAGCACTTGATAACCATACTTAACATTTAATCAACGTCGCATATTCCCTTTATTATGAAATCTCACTACACTGTACCAAGTGTAGTCACCGAAACGAAGTACTGTGCAACCGTTGAATACTGGTCGTCCAGTCCGGTTGGGGTTGTCAGGCCCGATAGATCTATCAACAGGATTCGCGTTTACAATACCTCATGTAAATAGTAGTTACCAAGTTACAGGGAAGTATGCCAGTGGTACAACTCAACGTAGAATATATTTTTTTATCACTTGTGTCCATAACGTAAATCATAAAATGCATGTATTCTCATCCCGAAATATTTAGAGTTTAAAAGTGGGACTATATACTCACTTTTGCCTTGAAGGTTTTTAACTCGACTTGGTCTCCGATAGATATCACGAACCTAACCATATATATATAATATATCAACATATTTTCTTTTCAAGTAATCGTTATATATATATATATATATATATATATATATATATATATATATATATATATATATATATATATATATATATATATATATATATATACTTATAATACTTTTAATATTTTCTTAGTCCATAGTTAGCAGTCCGATGTTAGTGGTCCACAATTAGTTGCTCAATAAAATAAATAAAGACCCCATCGTATTCGTATTGATCATAATTAATCTCGACCCATGGTACCATGTTGTCAAATGACGTGTTGCGTACATAAAGTACCGTGTTGTCAAATGACGTGTTGCGTACAATCAAGAGGTCTGATGATTAATCTTCTCGTGTTGTTTACGGGTGGTCCTGAAATATATAAAATCAAATCATAAGTAATTATGTATAAAATATCATATTAATTAGAAAAGATATGATTAATTTACTTTATCTCCAAATATTTTCGTAGCTAAACTAGCTTCGGATACCCAATCTTGTTTTAGTCGTAGTTTCTTCATTACAACTCCGTTTTTGTTGGTTCAACTTGCCACTTCCTTGGATCGAGTCAAATTTTAAGAATATGAACTGAAAATACCTTAGTTTGTATTCGAAATCACAGGTTATAGGTCAAACTTTGATAAAACTTATGAAAGTGATCATTTCCGTTGTAAAAACAACATCTAGATGATCATTTTTACAAAAATACTTACACTTTGAGTTACACCATGAGATTTTTATATATTAACATATTCATAAGAAATATCATTTTTCCAGAATATAAACTTCCAATTCAATGTTCAAGATGGTTTTTAATTATCCAACCCAAAACAGCCCCCGGTTGCACTCCGACGACGTAGATTCAGTTTTTAAGGTGTTCTTTGTAAAACCAAGTTATATCTTGTTAAGTTAGCATATCATTATGATATATTACAGGTCTTGAAGTGTTTTAAAAGTTAAGTTAGAAGGATCTATTTAGTTTGCAAACAAGTTTGAAATCATTCAAACTATGTTCTTGTTGTTAAAATTTTACAACATAAAATAAGATAGCTATATAATTATGAATTGAACAAGATTATGAACAAGGTTACTACCTCAAGTTACTTGGACAAAGTTACTGTAAGAGATAAGAAGAAATCTTGGAATCAAAGAGTGGTGGAGTTAGATCAAAAGGTTGGAAGTATACTTCTTCAAATGGGTGGTTATTTTGATATGTTCTTGAAAGAGTTTTCTTATGGTGTTTAAGGCTTGTAATTGAAGCTAAATGATGGGAAAAATGCTTGGAGATGATCAAGTATGAAGTTAGGAGTATTTTTAGAGAGAAATGAGGGTGTAGGTATGAGAAAATGGAGTGAAGAAATGGTGTTCATTCATAAAAACGTTTTTAGTTTATAAAGAAAGAAAAGGATTCCTAATTTTGTTTTCTTACTAATAATTCATGCTACTTGACAAATCCTAGTTACCTCATATCTAGGGCAGTAATAATGTTGATTAAGATGTTGATTTGATGTGTATATACCAATAGTAAATACATATAGAAGCTGGGTATGATACGGGTACATATACCCTAGATATACGTATAGAAATCTTGAGGAAACGGAATGAGAATTCAAATATAGCTATCTTTTGTGAATACACTTATATTGTTTTATGTATTTAAGTCCTTAAAAAGTGATTAAATACATTATATATACAATACATGTATAAGCATTATAGGTTATAAGTATATATATCAAAGAATGTTACGTATAGTTATCGTTTTGAAAACTTAAGTTAGTAGTTTCAAAATATACTTATAACTCATTGTCATTAGTACACAATGAGATGTTAAACCATCCTTAGATCATGTTAAATATATATAAATACATATATATACACAAACGTATAATTATCATATGTTATATAGTTCGTGATATCATCGGTCAACTTGGACGGTCAAACGTTGTGTAAAACTCTTTTCAAAAACACAAGTCTCAACAATTTGGATTGCTTATCATGTTGGTAAGGTTTAATTTATGTAAATATTAATCTCATAAGTATAAAACGATTGGAAAAATCTGGGTCGTTACATCCTATTAGTTATAAAAATAAAAATTATATAAGTTATCAAATTAATAGATTTTTCTGCTTTTGCCCATGTTTCGAATAGCCAATAGATGCAGCAGGGAGCCAGAACCTTTTAAATCGGAAGCTCACAACTCAGCCACTAACAAATCCAACTATTACTACGAAGCAGAAAATTTGGATGTCTATCAATTTAACCACTTAAAATAATTTTTCGTTGAAATTTAAAGAAATTTTAGAGAAGAAATAGAAAAATTCTATGTCCTAAAAACTATAGTGTCGAGATATAAGAAAGAAAAAGAGTGCGCGTCGAAAAACGTCGAAAAATAAAAGGCCGAAAAATAATTAGGCGTCGCAAAATAAAAATAAGAAAGTAGCGCGTCGTAACTTAAAAGGCACTAAAATTTAAGAATTAAAAGTTGCGTCTAAAAATATTAAAGCTTAAAAGAAAAACTATATCCCAAATAGCAATAAATTAAAAAGGAACTAAAAACTAAAAACGGTGTCGCAAAATTCTAAAGCACCTAAATCTTAGTCTAAAGAAAAAGTACTTAAGGAATTTTACGGCAAAGCCTAAAAATCTAGAAGTAAAAATAACTATGGCAAAAACTATATTTAAAACTAAATATGAACGAAAAATACAAAAATTACGCTAAAACGAATAAAAAGATACAAAATATAAAAAATATACTAAAAGTTGTAAAAAGTACAATTTTTATAAAAATATTATTTTTAGATTATTAGTATATAAAAATATTAATATATATAATTTATAATAATAATTAAACTAAATATTAAAAGTTATTATTAAAACTAAATACAAATATATTAATTAATAAGAACCCTAATTAGGTTAAATATTAATAATAATAAATAATAAAACCCTAATCCGTATTAAATGCTGCGTACCAGGTTTGCTGTGTAAGACAGCTCCGCGACTTCTGTTCTACATGGCAGAATGGCTCCGCGAGTGCGGATGTTTGCAGACTCAAAATGGTTCCGTTTTTTTTTTAATTTTATATTGTTTTTCTAAAAATATATTTATACAAATATATATAAAAATAAAAAAATATAGCGTTTCGCCGAGTTCCCCGGCAGCGGCGCCAAAAACTTGATGTGTGCAGCGGTGTATACGAAATAGTTATTATTTTTTATACGAAATACGTTACAAATTACACAAGTTTTAATTATTTATTTACAGATGGGATATACCTAAACCTTGCTACAACACTATAGGCAGTGTACCTAATCGTAGAGTAGTATAGTTTTTAGTAAGTCCGGTTCGTTCTACAGGGAGCTGGCTTATTTCACACTATATTTTAAACAACTATATTTGTACAAAATATATATTTTTATATATAATAATAATATAAAAGGGGGTTTACCGTTTAATGACCGGTTTGTCGATTTTATATTTTAAGTCACAATTAAAATCTAAAAAAAATATAAATGACGATAATTTAAGTGCGATAATTAAAAGTGCAATAAATAAAATGATAGTAAATAAAAATGTGATAATTAAAAGTGCAATTAAATATGAAATAAAGAAATTATGCTTATTTAAACTTCCGTAATCATGATGTTTGACGTGTTGATTTTTAGTTTATTCCCATCAGTTAATTGTCCTTTGTCCTGGATTATTCAATATGTCCGTCTGGTTTTTGTCCATAACAGTCCATCAGTCATAAATATAAAGTGCGAGTGTCCTCCTCAAATTATTATTATATCCGAAGTCAAATATTCCAACTAATTGGGGACTTAAACTGTAACAAGGTTTTAATACTTTGTTTAATAATTACACCAGGATATCAACTGCGTGTAACACAAGGTTTTAATACTTTGTTAACAATTAAACCAAGTGTCCTTGTATATAATTTCACCCCTATTTTAATAATTCTAGTGACTATTAATTCATTCCCGTGTCTGGTTAAATGAACGATTATTCGTACATATAAATACCCCGCCCATCGTGTCCGATTGAGTGTATTTGGTTATTTATAGGTATGTCCAATTGTAAATATTTATATTAAAATTAACAAACTATCATTTAGTTAAACAGATATAAAGCCCATTAATAGCCCATAGTCTAATTTCCACAAGTGTCGTTCTTTTGTCCAAACCCCAATTATGGTACAAAATCCAATTACCCAATCTTTAATATTTAGCCCAACATCATGATTACTTCAGCTCAAATAAGCATAATAATAACTTAGTTACGAAACATTAATTTAAAAAGGAGAACATAACTTACACTGATTATTTATCGCGTAGTGTTACACGGACAGAGTTCCGACTTTAAAACCCGTAAAATAACCTTTGCATAACCCAAAACTAATCTAATATAAAACTACACTATATATATATATATATATATATATATATATATATATATATATATATATATATATATATATATATATATATATATATATATATATATATATATATATTATAGAGGAGTATTATTATTATTATTGTTTTTTTTTTTTTTTGAACTCGGCAGAAGCTCGTTGCATTTATAGGAAATTTCTGATTTTGGCTACTCCGTGAGTGCGGAGGTTCTATGCTTTAAAGCTCCGCGAGTGCGGAGGTCAGGAATCCAGCTCACATTTTTTTGGCCATTTGCTTGTCGACATTATATTTAAATATATATAATATATAAATAATTTATATAATTATTTAAATATTATATTATATTCTTGTGCATAGTTGACTCATAATTTTTAGTCTGTTGCGTCGGGCGTTGATAGTTGGCTCAGGTCCCGGTTTCTGATTTTTGAACGTCCTTTCGTATAATTTAATATCTTGTACTTTGCGTTCCGCAACTTGTACTCTTGTCATTTTTAGACGTTTCTTATCAATAATTGAACCACTTAGATTGTATCTTGTATATTTGAGCTTTTTGGACGTTTGCGTCTTTAAATCTTCGTTTTCGCCTTTTGTCTTCGCACTTATTTAATATAAACTAATATTACTTAAAATAGAACAATTGCAGCTGAAAACTTTACATATTGGAAGGATATTGCGCCTAAATATATGTTCATTTGGAGCACTATCAACAATCTTTCATTATATCGAAAGTTGACAACATGCATACCATTTCGTAATATATCTTACTATAATTGACTTAATAATAATAATCTTGATGAACTCAACGACTCGAATGCAACGTCTTTTGAAATATGTCATGAATGACTCCAAGTAATATCTCTAAGATGAGCAAATGCACATTGGAAGATTTCTTTCGTACCTGAGAATAAACATGCTTTAAAGTGTCAACCCAAAAGGGTGGTGAGTTCATTAGTTTAACATAAATAATCATTTCAAAATTTTAATAGACCACAAGATTTCATATATCCATTTCTCAATAACATACGTCCCATGCATAGAGACAAAAATATCATTCATATGGATTGAACACCTGGTAACCGACATTCACAATATGCATATAAGAATATCCCCATCATTCAGGGATCCTCCTTCGGACATGATATAAATTTCGAAGTACTAAAGCATCCGGTACTTTGGATGGGGCTTGTTAGACCCAATAGATCTATCTTTAGGATTCGCGTCAATTAGGGTGTCTGTTCCCTAATTCTTAGATTACCAGACTAAAAAGGGGCATATTCGGTTTAATAATCCAGCCATAGAATGTAGTTTTATTTACTTGTGTCTATTTCGTAAAACAGTTATAAAAAGTTGCGCATGTATTCTCAGCCCAAAAATATAAAGGGTAAAAAGGCAAATGAAACTCACCTAATGTATTTTGTAGTAAAAATACATATGACTATATTGAACAACTGAACAATGCAGGGTTGGCCTCGGATTCACGAACCTATATCATTTGTGTGTTCATTAATATATATAATCGTAATCGAATAAATATATATATTATTATTAGTGATGTAATTTTTATATTAGTAACTTATATATATACTTCATTATTTAATTAAATGTATTCATTTTGTATAAAAATATTAATATAGTTATATTAATATATATTTGGTTAATATTGTATTAAAATGCTTAATTTGTTATATATATGAATATCTATATACAAATGTTAATAATAATAATAACACTAATAATACCTAATGATATTACTTTAATAAGAATGATAATAATGTTACTCATCATATTTATATTAACCTAATAATATCAATAATTTATAATAGTAACAATAATAATAATAATAATAATAATTAATATCAAATTATACCTTAGACACATTAAAAAGAGATAAACTGGCTGGGACGGGACTCGAACCTGTGACCTCTCATTCAACGCAAACACCCCCAATCCGTCTCTCCTTTTTCTATTTTGATCTCAGAAATAAAATATATAACCTATATTTCTAATTGTTTCTTCTTCTTTATTTTCCTAGTCTCATCGTGTATTATCACATCATCATCGAGTTAATCGTATAACATTTTATGTATTACCATCATTCCATCTTCATCATCTTAATTTCTTTCACTAAACACCATTACTTAATAATCATATCAACTACTTAATCATAATCATAATCGCCATTTCCATATCACGATCAACATCATCATCTCTTAATTGTAAGCATCATTTTTATTATACACTCGCATCATCATTATTTCATTATCATGATCATAATCACTTCCAACTTTCCTCAACGTAGTATTAGGTATCATGTAATTCCTTTATCATTTTCAAATCTCTAAGCCCAACAAAAAAAAAATGGATCGTAATACCTATGATACACTTATATATTCGGCCCAATCAAGTATATACTAAGTCCACTTCATATATCCCAATTCATTAAACAAAGCAGGCCCAAAATATGTAATCAAACTCATCTATTTATAAGAAAAGAAATGTGTCATTGTATGTGATAGCGACCGAAAGAGAATAAGAAAAGATAGCAGCCTTTTTTCGATTTACTTTTCTTTATTTTCAGTAACATTAATAGGAGCACAAACAGCAAAAGAATTCGATGTGGCAGTCGAATAAAAAAAAAAGCGTGCTGTATTGCAAAACAGGTTACCGGTGGGTTTGGTGTTCATGAGGTGGTTGTAGGGTGGCGATCAAACAAGACAGGTGCAGTAGTAGAGAGTCGCTAGAAGGGCTGTTTTGTGGGTATTTTTCCAACTTCAAAACACAGCTAAAAGTGGCCGTTGTGGTGTGGTTGTTAGCTGCAACAGGAATGGTTTAATTGATGGTGTTTTCACGATGGTTAAGTGGTTTATGATGGTGGTTATTGGTGAGTTCTTTTAAGACAGGAAGAAGAAACAGAAGTATAACAATAATAAATGATCGAAGGTGAAATGGTTCGATGGTGTTTGTTTTAAGGTGGTGTAAATTGTGGTTGTTTTTGGTTTAGCAATAACAAGAGGTAGTAGTTCACTTGGTGTAGTGATGTTCGAAAGAAAAAGAAAAATAATAACAGAAAGATATTCATGTGGGTGTTGATTTGGTGGTTTACGGTTGCAAGAATAGTGAAGGTGATGTACGGTTTATGGTGGTTCTAATGGTAGTGGCATGGTAGCCGATGATGTGGGTGTGGTTATGGAGATTGGTCGAGCAACATGAAACAAAACAAGTGGAATGAGGGTGGTGAGTGATTTTGGTTAAATTCAAATAAAGATAGATAGATGGTTCAATCATATATCATGATGATATATGTATAAGTTTAAATGAGCAGACAACAAATAAAGAAAAATATATATATATATATATATATATATATATATATATATATATATATATATATATATATATATATATATATATATAATAATCTGTTATAATTTAAAAGTTTATAACTACCTTTAGTGATCTGACTCTTGATTATGGACTACTGATATTAAAGAGAAAGGAGAGAGTAATAAATCTTATTGAAGTGAATGGTGCAAAAACTCATTACATTCGATCCTATATTTATACTATAAATTTTACTGTGCAGTTAGGTGAAATAATAATACACCCGTGATCATGAACATAGTTTGTCATCCACTTTATGTCTTTATCATAACACTCCCCCTTGGATGACAAATTATTAAAGAGCAACTTAGTACTGCCTCGTTAAAAACCTTGCTAAAGAAAAACCCAGTGGGATAAAAACTTTAGCCAAGGGAAAAAGAGTGCAGCATAGAGTTGACTCCCCCTCAAGTAGACATCGTTGAGTCGTCACATGTTTTGAACATGCCTCATGCCAATATTGTGAACATGCGTTCTAAAAATAGCAGTTGGAAGTGCTTTGGTGAAAAGATCAGCAGAGTTTTTACTAGATTGAACATGTCTCATTTCAATCTGGTTGTCTTTGATGAGATCTTGAGTGTAAGAGAAGAATCTAGGAGGTATGTGTTTCGTTCGGTCACTTTTGATATACCCTTCTTTCATCTGTGCTATGCAAGCTGCATTATCTTCATAGATAGTTGTTGGCCTTTTATCGCGTTCTAGTCCACAAGAATCAGTAATGAGTTGTGTCATTGATCTCAACCAAAAACATTCCCGAGTAGCTTCATGTAATGCAATCACTTCAGCATGATTTGATGATGTTGCAACAAGTGTTTATTTTTGAGAACGCCATGATATTGCGGCACCGCCATTTAGGAATACATATCCAGTTTGAGATTTGGCTTTATGTGGATCAGATAAATAACCTGCATCTGCATAACCAACTAAATTTTGTTTTGAATTGTTAGAATAAAATAATCCTAAATCAGTAGTTCCTCGAAGGTATCGAAATATGTGTTTGATCCCATTCCAGTGTCTTTTGGTAGGAGCTGAGCTGAATCTTGCCAGCAAATTAACTGCAAAAGAAATGTCAGGTCTTGTACAATTTGTAAGATACATAAGAGCTCCAATTGCACTAAGATATGGTACTTCTGGTCCCAGGATATCTTCATGATCTTCACAGGGACGAAATGGATCAGTGTCAACATTAAGTGATCTAACAACCATAGGAGTACTTAATGGTTTTGCCTTGTCCATATTAAAACATTTTAAAATCTTTTCAGTATATGTTGTTTGATGTACAAGTAAACCATTAGGCATATGTTCAATTTGTAAACTAAGGCAATACTTGGTTTTTCCGAGATCTTTCATTTCAAATTCTTTCTTTAGAAGTTGAATGGCTTCATGGATCTCTTTATTTGTACCTATGATATTAAGATCATCAACATAAACAGCTACGATCACATATCCGGATGTTGTTTTCTTAATGAAAACACATGGGCAAATAAGATTATTAGTATACCCTTTGCTTATCAAGTAATCACTTAATCGTTTATACCACATGCGACCCGATTGTTTCAACCCATATAAAGACCTTTGTAACTTGATTGAGTACATTTCTTTGGGTTTTGCATTGGTTGCTTCTGATACCTTAAATCCTTCAGGTATCTTCATATATATATATATATCACTATCAAGTGATCCATAAAGATAAGCAGCCACAACATCCATGAGATGCATTTCTAAATTTTTAGAAATTGCCAGGCTGATTAAGTATCTAAAAGTAATTGCATCCATAACAGGAGAATAAGTTTCCTCATAATCAATTCCTGGTCTTTGAAAAAAACCCTGAGCTACAAGTCTAGCTTTATACCTTGTAACTTCATTTTTCTCATTTCTTTTTCGCACAAAAACCCATCTATATCCCACAGGTTTCACATCTTTAGGTGTGAGAATGATAGATCCGAAAACTTTTCTTTTATTGAGCGATTCAAATTCAGCTCGTATTGCTCCTTTCCAATGATCCCAATCATGTCTATTTTGACATTCCATGACAGATTTTGGTTCTGGATCATCATCATCATTCATGATGTCATATGCAACATTATATGAAAATATCTCATCAAGATTTTTCATTTCATTTCGGTTCCATAATATTTTTTAATGTGCATAATTGATTGAAAATTCCGTATTGACATCATCAATCTCCTCTGCAGAAGGAGTATTGATTTGTAGTTCTTCTTGAACACTTTCTTTTACCTCATTATCAGCTGATTTTCTTTTTCGAGGATTTTTGTCTTTGGAACCAATTGGTCTCCCACGTTTCTGGCGTGGCAAATACTCAAGAATGACATTATTGCCCGTTTTTGGAATTTCAATTCGACCTGGAGCATTTGCTGCTGGTATATATGATTTAGTCACCCTTTTTGTATCTGTAAATGCATCGGGCAATTTATTCGCAAGTTCTTGCATATGCATTATTTTTTGAACTTCGGTCTCACATTCTTTTGTGCGAGGATCAAGATACATTAATTGAGGTTCACACCATGAAACATCATTTTCTTTATTTTTTATTTCTCCCCCTAATCTAGGGAATAATGTTTCATTAAAGTGACAATCAGCAAAACGTGCTGTAAAAACATCACCCGTCATGGGTTTAATATATCTTATTATTGAAGATGTTTCATATCCAACATATATTCTCATCCTTCTTTGAGGACCCATTTTAGTACGTTGTGGTGGTGCGATAGGGACATAAACGCACAACCAAATGTTCTAAGGTGGGAAATATTTGGCTGATGGCCAAAAGCAAGTTGCAAGGGAGAATATGTATGACTTGCGCTTGGTCTAATGCGAATCAATGATGCAGCATGCAAAATTGCATGGCCCCATACAGATATTGGGAGTTTTGTTCGCATTATCAATGGTCTAGCTATTAGCTGCAATCGTTTAATTAATGATTCAGCTAAACCATTTTGTGTATGCACATGGGCAACGGGATGTTCAACAATAATCCCAATAGACATGCAAAAATTATTAAATGCTTGAGACGTAAACTCACCGGCATTATCTAGTCTCACCCTTTTAATAGTATAATCAGGGAAATGTGCTCTCAATTTAATAATTTGAGCAAGAAATTTTACAAATGCCATATTTCGACTTGATAATAGACAAACATGAGACCATCTACTAGATGCGTCTATTAGAACCATAAAATATCTAAATGGTCCACATGGTGGATGAATTGGTCCACATATATCACCTTAAATTCTTTCAAGAAACATTGGTGATTCTTTTTCAACCTTAAGAGGTGATGGTCTTATTATCAACTTTCCAAGTGAGCATGATGTACATGAGATAAGTGCATCATGAGGGATCCTTTGATCCGCCAATGGATGTCCATGTGTATTTTGTATTATTCTTTTCATCATTGTTGATCCTGGGTGGCCTAATCTCTCATGCCACAAACTGATCATTACAGGATCACATGATTTTTCTTTAACTACCTCATTTACTTCAGGTACATTTATATGTGTATAATGTAAACCAGAATGAAGTCTTGGTAGTTTTTCAATTACACGATTCTTATCAGTGATACTTAAATATTTTTCATTTTCTGTTGTCACTGACTGATAATCATATCCATTTTGGTATATGTCAGAGAAACTTAACAAATTTCTCTTTGACATGGGAGAAAATAAGGCATTATTTATCATAAAATTCGTACCATTTGGTAACATGAATTTTTCCTTTCCCATTCCTTTTATTAAGTCCACAGGACCTGATATAGTATGTATAGTTCCTTCCGTTGCTTTCAAGTCTGTGAAATATTTTTTAGATTTGAGTATGGTGTGAGTAGCATCACTGTCTGCAATACAAATATCTCCACCATTTGACTGATTTCTTACTCCAGCAGTATACATCGTGAACTTCAAAAAAAATATGAGAAACAAATAATGAGTACATAATTCATCAATATATTACATTCAAAACATGTTACAAACAATAGCACATAATAAGGAAATATGTAGTAAACTAGATATGGTGTAGATTGAAAATCTACAACCATTTATTTAACGAGAACATATAATAGGATATCTATATATATAGATATTAGAAATTTATTCATTAAAGTAGTCACAAGTTGGCTCAGTGATTTTTGTATCAAGGTCATCCACAAGATTTGCTTCTTTTCCTTTTCCCTTTAGGGATTCTTGATACCGATTAACAGAATGTTGATTTGTTCGGCAGTTTTTAGACCAGTGGCCAATTTTACCACATCGGTAACAAGAATCTTCAACATTCTTTGAAGAGCCTTCTTCAACATTGTGATTTGTGGGATTGTATGGTGTTTGAATTTTATAATTTTGTGGATTATTATTTCTTTGTCCACGACCACGACCACCACGACCATGACCACCACCACGACCATTACCATAAGGGTGATTTCGAACATAGTTATGATTTTTATTATTGTTATGGTAATTTCCATGATGATGGTTTTGGCCAATATGGCTACGACCTTGTCCACGCCCTCATCCATGTGCATTTCTTCTTTTATTATTATTATTGTTAATAGCATTAGCTTCAGGAAATGCTAGCGCACCGGTAGGACGAGATTCTTGATTTTTCATCAGTAATTCTTTATTAACTTCTGCAACTAAGAGATAAGTTTGAAGTTTGGAAAAAGTTTTATAATTCTGCAATCTTAAATTTTCTTGCACAGTTATGTTTGCAGAATGCATTGTGGAGAAAGTTTTCTCCATCATATCAGCATCACTTATTTCTTGACCACAGAATTGAAGCTTTGAACGGATCTTGAACATGGCCGAGCTGTATTCACTTACCTTTTTGAAATCTTGGAACCTTAAATTTCTCCATTCTTCCCTCGCAGCTCGGAGTAATATTTCCTTTTGATTATCGAATCTACTCTTGATACTTTCCCATAAAACATGTGGATCTTTGATAGTGAGAAACATATGTTTTAAGGTGGTATCAATATGTTTGCGAATAAAAGCAATTGATTTTAATTTATCTTGATTGGAACAAGTATTGTTTTCTTTTAAAGTTTCTAGAATACCCAATGATCCAAGATTTATTTCTACGTCCATAACCCATGATGTGTAGTTTGTTCCCGATACGTCTAAGGCATCAAACTCAAGCTTTGATAAGTTTGACATTTTCTATTTTCAGAAAGATGAACAACATAAATCATAATCATAATCAATTTTTTTCATAGACAAATAACAACATGAAATTAGAATTAGTTTAGATTCATAAGTAGCAAACAAAGGAATAATGGTATGATTACAAATAATAAAACCATAACGGAAGGATAAAATATAGGTTCATCTAGTGGTGTACAAGCAACAAGGATGATAGCTATTATGACCAATACAGTATGAAAAATCATCCTTGAGTTAATCATCTTTTAAAAAAAAAAAAATTGAGAGTAGTAATTTGAGAAAATGAAGATTGATTTGTGAAAATGTGAAAACGGGGATGTTTAATTTATATTTGAAAAATATAGTTGTTGTAACGTCGTCAGTTGACGTTAACAATCATTATGTATATATGACCGTTGTAACATCGTTAGTTGACGTTAACGAATAAAGTCACTATATCAAAATGCGTATGAGTAATATAAAGGACAAGATTTTTTTTTATATCATACGTAAAGAAAAAAAAAACAAAAGACAAAATCTTTCAAAAAGATACGGAGTATATATATGAGATCAATTTATCAACTTGTTGATTTTGAAAATCTTATGTATTTAAAAAGTCGTATTTTTCAAATACTTTAGGGGTATGTTATGTAACTTATAATTAATAATTTCTATCATGTCACTTTCATGTGAATAGTAAATTAATTAATTTCGTTTCATTTACTATTCATATGAATAGTAAATGAATTAATTTTGATTTACTATTTTGTTACTTGAGTAATATATATACATCATATATATATTTTATTTGACGTCTCGGTGTATATGTGTGTGACCCCGAAGGCTCAAATAAAAATAAACATTAGTATGCATGAAATAAATAATGATTAATTGCATAAGTAGTCATAAATGTTAGATAACAAAAATATAAATGTTAGTGAAGTTAATAAGAGTTAGATTACAGAAATATAATTCAGGCGGTATAATAGACCATATATAACATAAATATAAATGTTAGTGAACATAACTGTAAATGTTAGTATACATAAATAAATGTTAGATAACATAAATGTAAATTAGGCGACAGTGTCGACCATATATCATTTAGGTGGTATAACCGACCATATATTAGTTAGGTGGCAGGGCCAACCATATTTAGTATAAATGTTGAGATAATCGTGCTGATAACGTGTTATAATTTAAAAGTTTATAACTACCTTTAGTGATCTGACTCTTGATTATGGACTACTGATATTAAAGAGAAAGGAGAGAGTAATAAATCTTATTGAAGTGAATGGTGCAAAAACTCATTACATTCGATCCTATATTTATACTATAAATTTTACTGTGCAGTTAGGTGAAATAATAATACACCCGTGATCATGAACATAGTTTGTCATCCACTTTATGTCTTTATCATAACATAATCAAGTAAGTTGTGGTTGGTCAGTGTATGAGCAAACAATTCAAATGAATTGATATGGCATATTTTAGTCTTGGAGTTATTCTATGTAAAGTGTTTGTGTTAGTGTTTACAACTGTCATAATTAATATAATAATAAAAAATAAACGTGCAAATTATTTTAGTCGCCTTCTACTATTTCTCAAGTTACTATTTTCACGGACCCGTATATCGTGCTCTATTGCTAAACAGTTATAATATAAAAGTGTTCCTAAAAATCCCAGATTTTTAGATTAATTATTTTGGTCATTATGGTATAAAATTCAGTCCTTAATTTAATAAATAAATATTACATCAACTGTCCCTCTCATTTATGAGTAAAATATAAAAAGTGTTAAAATTAAATAACTAGATCCTAAATACATTTTTAGTAAGCCTAAAATTTATAGAACTCAATTTCCGATCACCGTTTATTTTAAAATCATATAAGTTCGAAATAAACTTCTCTAAATAATAATCGGAACGTCCAACAAGTATTATAATTATTAAATACTTATTTTAATATACTTTATTTATATATATAGATATATTTTAAATAATAATTATTATAATATCTTATTTTTTTATTTATTTACATAATTAAATTTTAATAGCAATAACATATAATATTTCAAATTATATTTTCAATTACCATTTATATATATATACACACATATCTATTTACAATTAATTGTTCGTGAATCGTCGAGAGCAGTCGAAGGTCAATTGAATATATGAAACAGTTCAAACTTTTTGAGACTCGATATTATAGACTTTGCTTATCGTGTCGATATTATATAAAGATTTAAGTTTAAATTTGGTCGGAAATTCCCGGGTCATCACAAATTTGCCCCTCTAAATATCTTTAAGTAAAACAGCTGGCCTGACAGACCAACTGGACGGCGTCCCGAATCCTGGACGGCGTCCCGATCAACTGAAATGGAAACAAGGTCTTACAACTCTCCCCCACTTAGACATGATCGCGTCCCCGCAATCTACGCCACTTAACCGAACAGACCACACTCAACGGTCCTCAAACATAAGTCCCAATTCGATTTTCCTAGACGATTCTTCCCAATGAATCACCTTTAACAACAAAATCGTCAACCGCGATTTATCAAATCACAATTCGAGCACTAAAACCTTCCTCATTCCCTCACATCGGGAAAACTCATCCAATCTCAAACCGAGATATCAACCCTCTAGCATACCATTACCAAGTACAATGCCAAAGTAACCACATACCAACATATGGTCAACCATCTAAACCGACGAAGACCGAACAAAAGCGAACCCTTACGAATAACACTTACCACTTAACATCCTTTGTAGTGCGCAACACGACCAATACGCAACTACCGTAACATCATAATCCAACGACTGAAACCGATTGCGCCCAACGACCATGGCAATGCAAATCCCATGGTGTACAAAATTGACTATCGTCACACCCGTAACATCATGTGAGCGAAACACGGCTATCGCATCACTAATCATACAACACGGTCCTCACGACCCCACCATTGGGGTATAAAACAACCAATAGATCAAACAACATGGTCATTATGACCCCACCATTGGTGTATAAAACAACCAATAGATCACGCATCCAACAACATGAAGGCTGGCTGAAAACTACACGCGCCTTAGTGAATCCGCAACCACACGCGACTCACTACCTCCACCGCACAACAATAGGGATTGGCCGAACTACACGTGCCTTAGTGAATCCGAACTACACGAGAGTCACTATCCCAAAAGAATGACCGCAACCACACGCGTCACTTGTGAATCCGAACTACACAAGATTCACTCCTCAATACAATGACCGAAACCACACGAGTCATTTGTGAATCCACAAACACACGCGATCTACTTCCAAATCTCAACACCGGATGAAGTCAGCGGACCCCGTCAACGATCATGCTTCACCGATATAACACTACACCCATGATGAAGTCAGCGGACCCCGAAGGTCATGCTTCACCAATATGGCACTACTCCCATGATGAAGTTAGCGGACCCCGAAGGTCATGCTTCACCAATATGGCACTAATCCCATGATGAAGTCAGCGGACCCCGAAGGTCATGCTTCACCAATCACATACTCCCATGATGAAGTCAGCGGACCCCGAAGGTCATGCTTCACCAATCACATACTCCCATGATGAAGTCAGCGGACCCCGAAGGTCATGTTTCACCAATCAACGCCCTTTTGGCCTCGAACAACGAGTAGCGTAACATCGTGCTCTGCTACGCCATAGTGAATCCTAACGGATACCACTAACCATTCACACAATCGCGCAAGAACAACCTATATCGAACATAGGCACAAAACAATAATTCCCTAGATGAGAATCCGACGCACACATCCCTTAGTCGAGGGATTTCACCTTGCTCGTCAAACATGTCCATTATCTCTCAACGAGATTACCACACTATCACCTCGGGGATAATTTACATCCAAACCATAAGTACAATTTAACCGAAATTGTACTCTACCACAAATTAACCAAAACTAGGTCCCAACATAAGTTTCGGATCTACCATAAGCATTATCCGAATCCTCACCCTAAGGTCTCCTCGTGCGGGAGTGCAACTCCCCCACTTGGAACTACGTTCCATATCCACAATTCGTACTACCGTACATTGCTACCAAAGGTAGACTTTACCAACAATTGGGTTCACACGACCCATCACCACATCTTGCTCCAACCTTGAGCATGCAAGGATTTTAACCAATCCTTAAACACTTCGAACAGAAGTCACTACAAGTTGCACAACTTTCCTCTCGTAATCCTCCAATTGCTATGGCTTGTCCAATTTCCACCTAGTCACTCATGTACCTAAGGGTTTCTTACCGGTACCCTAAGCACAAAGTAACCGCACTACCATCGGAGTCAAATACCACGCTAGTAGGTATGAAAGAGGCACCTAACACCGCGTCATGTAGACTCCATTACCAACATACATCGAGATCAAACACGCGACCTTTAAGGGTTTTATCCACCCGTTGAACCTCATGGTTCCACTACTTCAACACGAAAGCAAACACGTGCTAACAACCGAACACCCAAGCCCATTTCCATGGCTTGGTAGAAACATTTCTCAAATACTAAGGAATGCTTGGTTGCACCAAGTCTTACGCCCTTCGCCCGACAATCAAACGTCACCATAGGGTACTTCCATTAGGAACGTCACCCATATCAATAACATGCACAACTCAATGCATCTAATAACTCAAACTCAACGGCACATAATAAATAATCAAAGTACATATTTATTAAAATGAAACGTACCTTAACGTCTCCTTGCGGCATCCGCCGCCGCCAACTCGGGACAATCCGGCTTGGGTGATGTCCCTCTTTATGACAATAGTAGCACATTCCGTCATCACTTCAGGGCATTGCGCATTCCCATAACTTGTGGCCCCTAACACCACAATTGAAACATCTAGGCGCATGAGAACTCGTCAAACCTTTCTCCACGTTACTCATACTCGCACTCGCGCCCTTAGTTTTCTTACTTGGAGCATCATACGAATCAACCCTTCTCTTACTTGAAAGCTCCCTAACTTTGATCGCGAATAAGATTCGAAACCCCTAGCCATGTTAAATAACTCTGCAAACGAGTTCACTTGGCCTACACTAATTTTTCCCTGCAACTCATCATTCAAAGTCCGATAGAAATCTTCCATCAACATCCGATCATTCCAAGTATACTCCGGGCAAAAAATGAGCCTTCGACATAAAGGTCGTCTTTAGAGTATTCAAGTCCATCGATCCTTGTTGCAAATTTTGCAACTCATTTCGCATTTCCGACAAATCGGATGAAGTTCGGAACTCCTCGAAGAATTCCTTCTTAAACTCGTCCCACGAAAACGCCATAAAAGGTTCACCGATAAGATCAATCTTACCATCCAACCAATCCTTTGCCCTACCCCGCAACAAGCTAGTAGCGAGTCTTGTCCTCTTCTCAGGAGGGCATTCAATGATACGAAAACACCCTTCGACATCCGAGATCCAAGTTGTGCTTATCAAAGGATCCGGTTTTCCATCGTACATCGGGGGTTTAGTCCTCATGAAGCTCTTAAGACAATGCTCCATTTCACCACTACTCCGAGATTCGGAATACTTCCTATTCATTTCTTCTCGAAACGCACTCATTTGCTCCGCAACGGTGGCCGCAACTCTAGCGTTAAACTCCAAATTGTTCGTCTCGATTTCCCGTCACCATTCTAAGGAATGCAAAAGCGATTAGATCACGAACGTATAAAGCACACACACAATACCGCCCCCATCTTGCTAAACACTCGTCGTACATCACTTGCTAGACACGATTTGCACCCGTAATAAGGTTTGCAAATCCTTATTACGCACACACACCGTATTAACTCGTTAGTACAACGACCGCCTCACTCGATGATATAAACAAACACAAACAAAATTCTACGTGATATAAACACACGCGAGAATTATTATCACAACACAATAGTATATTAATAATATCCGCATTACTAATATAACGTTAGTCCACCTACAAAGAAGGCACTAACTATAACCCATTTCGACCCGTAATCCTACAAGTCCCGCAACAAATTAAGCACACACAAAAGTCTAAGTCCAGGCACCTATCTTAAGTCACCTAAATCCCTTAGACCATGCTCTGATACCACTTGTAACGACCCAACCCGTTATCCTTCCAAAATTATGCCATAATTTTTTTTTCTGGAATAGCACATCTGGACGGCATCCAAATTTCTGGACGGCGTCCAGCTCTGAATGACTGGAAGGCGTCCAAGCCTTTTGGACAGCGTCCAAATGGTCTGCCAGGTTCTGATCAGTTTAATAATTACAAACGGGCGAAAAACCCACTTTCTGACACTTTTAAACCAAAACGCTTTCACAACATGTTATAATAATTAGAACTAAGAGTTTTCCATAATAAAACCGAGTTTTACAACACCGGGCCCACATCGACCCATATTACAACAAAGTGACCATTTCGACCCAGTTTAGTTTATACAAAAACATAGACCGAGCATGGGATTGGGGATACGCTACCCAATCCTAATCAAATCCAAAAGCAAGTCTTCTAAAGCAAACTACGCAAGTTCACTAGTTCCCACGCTTACCCGAGCCACCGAATCCATGCAATCTATAAAAATGTAAACAACGAGAGGGTAAGCTAACGCTTAGTGAGTGATAATGTACTACATACATATATATGCATAAAATGGACACGCCACACAAATAATCAAATACCGCATACCGGAGCATCCAAGCATAAAGGCAAGCTAGACTAAGCATACCGTACGATCACTAAGCAACAAGCTAACAACAATAAAGTAAGTTCACCAACAACGATGTGAACAACGCCAATAAGCTACACCCGAAGGGTTAGCTACCTCACAACAAAACAAATAATATATATATAACAATACATAAACGCCCAAGGTTAACCCCTTAACCCAATACCGAGAACCGAATACCACAATGAGCTAGCAATACCAAAAGCATATAGTTCATAATTAAATATGCCGATACAAAATTCATACAACCGTGGTTAACCAATCGAACAAGGGAACGGTACTTAAAAGACTGTCGGAGTTCATAACATCCATTAGTGTTACTTAAACACCGCGTAATCACTAATCCCCAGGGTGATGTCTTGAACAACGCGACTCACTCACCCCATGACAATGTGGCGTCTTGAACACCGCGGCATCCACATGTCAATCGACCAATGAGTAGTGTCTTAAACACCGCGACAATACTACTCGTTACTTAGAATGTGGTGTCTTGAACACCGCGACAATGCCACATTCATACAACACAAATAAATACATTATATACATACACGCATAATTATTCCACTCACAACAATATCCACCCTTCGCCATTGGGGTTATATACTCCACATCACAAACACGTGTGATAACGTACACACAAAACGTGTACCTCGCCAAAGGTGGTCAACCAAAACGCACAACCGTGCCAATTGGACCTAAACGCAAGTCCATCAAATCCACCTATATGTGAAGTGAGCTCTATAACCGAGAACCACTTCACCCGACCCGCACACATCCTACACATACACATGTACATAGGAGATTAACACTCACCTCGAACTCTTGATGAATGCAACCGAATAATCCGCAACACGCTGATGGAATGTACCTATTCCATTATCACAAACACAATAACACAATTAGGGTGGATTTACAAACCAACCCAAATTACACTTAGTGCGATCTCGACCCAAATGCACTTCCAAGCACCAAACGCGCCCAAACTAACCAATATTCACTAACACGAGTGAAAATGGTCCTAACACACCAATTAAACCCGAATACAAGCGTTAAACATGTGTCATACCCATTTTGACACCAAAACCCTAATTCGACCCATTTCGAAATTAGTTAACCAAACACACCCAAAAGTGTTCCAACACTTCCATAATCACTAAACCTAGTGATTAAACTCAAGATAAAAGCCTAATCAAGGCCAAATCGTGAACCAACCCAATACCCGCCAAGTGACAAGAATAACTAGTCACCTTAAACCCATTTCATCATCTAAGAGGTTTTCACAACAAATCAAGCTCAAACCCTAACTTGAATATCAAATCTAACAAATGAAATTCGGAGTTTGAGCTTACCAATACTACCACAACGTAGCTAGGAGCGAGATGAACAACTTTAGAACTCGAGCTTTGGTGAGAATCCGACTCCTTCTTCTCCAAATCAAGCTCTCTCTCACTAAACTCTTACTCTCTCACAAGAACAAGATGCGAGGGTTTGTGTGGGTGATAGTGGAGAAAATGATTCTCCTATAACTGATCTTGTGGCCTTAACTCGTTCTACATGTGAAAATACCAATTTGCCCCTCTAAATATCTTTAAGTAAAACAGGTGGACCGACAGACCAACTGGACGGCGTCCCAAATATTGGACGACGTCCAGCTCTTCTTTGCTGGATGGCGTCCCAATCAACTGAAATGGAAACAGGGTCTTACAGGTTGAAAAAGGAGAGAGCGGAAATCGTATGTTACAAAAATGCGATTCGCATTGTATGAGAAAAAGGAAAACCCTTAATGATGTACGGAGAAAAGAGCAACGCGAAGCCAAATCTTATTAGTAATTTCCAGGCGCAAAAACTAATAAGAAAAGGTTGCTATGCTGTTCTAGCACATGTCGAGAAAGTACAAACCGAAGAAAAGAACATCAATGATGTTCCCATCGCAAAAGAGTTTCCTGATGTATTTCCAAAAGAATTACCGGGATTACCTCCACACTGATCCGTTGAATTTCAAATAGACTTGGTACCAGGAGCTGCACCAATAGCCCGTGCTCCATATAGACTCGCACCCAGCGAAATGAAGGAGCTCCAGAGCCAATTACAGGAACTTTTAGAGCGAGGTTTCATTCGACCAAGCACGTCACCGAGGGGAGCCCCTGTTTTGTTTGTCAAGAAGAAAGATGGTACATTCAGGTTGTGTATCGACTACCGAGAGTTGAACAAACTTACCATCAAGAACCGTTACCTACTACCGAGAATCGACGACTTATTTGATCAACTACAAGGTTCGTCAGTTTATTCGAAGATTGATTTATGTTCCGGATATCATCAAATGCGGGTGAAGGAGGATGATGTTCCGAAGACTGATTTTAGGACGCGTTACGGTCATTACGAGTTTATGGTTATGCCGTTTGGTTTAACTAACGCACCAGCTGTGTTCATGGAACTCATGAACCAAGTGTGTGGGCCATATCTTGACAAGTTTGTCATTGTCTTCATCGATGACATACTTATCTACTCAAAGAATGATCAAGAGCACGAAGAACATTTGAGAAAAGTGCTAGAGTTGTTGAGGAAAGAAAAATTGTACGCTAAATTTTCAAAGTGTGCATTTTGGTTGGAAGAAGTTCAATTTCTCGGTCACATAGTGAACAAAGAAGCTATTCAGGTGGATCCGGCAAAGATTTAAACCGTTGAAAAATGGGAAACCCCAAAAACTCCGAAGCATATACGCCATTTTTTAGGACTAGCTGGTTATTACAGAAGATTCATCCAAGATTTTTTCAAAATAGCAAAACCCTTGACTGCATTAACGCATAAAGGGAAGAAATTTGAATGGAAGGATGAACAGGAGAAAGCATTTCAATTGTTGAAGAAAAAGTTAACTACGGTACCTATATTATCATTGCCTGAAGGGAATGATGATTTTGTGATCTATTGTGACGCCTCAAAGCAAGGCCTCGGTTGTGTATTAATGCAAAGAACGAAGGTAACTGCTTATGCGTCTAGACAATTGAAGATTCACAAGCAGAATTATACGACACATGATTTGGAATTAGGCGCGATTGTTTTTGCATTAAAGACTTGGAGACACTACTTATATGGGGTCAAAAGTATCATATATACCGACCACAAAAGTCTCCAGCATATATTTAATCAGAAACAACTGAACATGAGGCAGCGTAGATGGATTGAATTGTTAAATAATTATGATTGTGAGATTCGTTACCACCCAGGGAAGGCGAATGTGGTAGCCGACGCTTTGAGTAGAAAGGACAGAGAACCTATGCGGTAAAAGCTATGAATATAATTATTCGTACTAACATTACTACTCAAATAAAGGAGGTGTAGCAGGGAGTTGTAAAAGAAGGAAAGTTGAAGAATGAAATACCTAAAGGATCGGATAAACATCTTAATATTCGGGAAGACGGAACCCGGTATAGGGCTGAAAGAATTCGGGTACCAAAGTTTGGAGATATGAGAGAAAAGGTACTTAAGGAAGCACATAAAACCAGATATTCAATACATCCCGGAGCGGGAAAGATGTACAAAGATCTCAAGAAACACTTTTGGTGGCCGGGTATGAAAGCCGATATTGCTAAATACGTAGGAGAATGTTTGACGTGTTCTAAAGTCAAAGCTGAACATCAGAAACCATCGGTCTAATTCAACAACCTGAAATCCCAGAATGGAAATGGGAAAACATTACCATGGATTTCATTACTAAATTGCCAAGGACTGCAAGTGGTTATGATACAATTTGGGTAATAGTCGATCGTCTTACCAAATCAGCACACTTTCTGCCAATGAGAGAAAATGATAAAATGGAGAAGTTAGCGCGATTATATTTAAAGGAAGTTGTCTCCAGACTTGGAATACCAATCTCTATTATCTCTAATAGGGATGGCAGATTTGTTTCAAGGTTTTGGCAGACACTGCAATAAGCATTGGGGACTCGTGAAATGTCCCGTTCTTATTGATTAAAAACGTTCCATATTAATTGATTTCGTTGCGAGGTTTTGACCTCTATATGAGACGTTTTTCAAAGACTGCATTCATTTTAAAACAAACCATAACCTTTATTTCATCAATAAAGGTTTAAAAAGCTTTACGTAGATTATCAAATAATGATAATCTAAAATATCCTGTTTACACACGACCATTACATAATGGTTTACAATACAAATATGTTATAACAAAATAAGTTTCTTGAATGCAGTTTTTACACAATATCATACAAGCATGGACTCCAAATCTCGTCCTTATTTAAGTATGCGACAGCGGAAGCTCTTAATAATCACCTGAGAATAAACATGCTTAAAACGTCAACAAAAATGTTGGTGAGTTATAGGTTTAACCTATATATATCAAATCATAATAATAGACCACAAGATTTCATATTTCAATACACATCCCATACATAGAGATAAAAATCATTCATATGGTGAACACCTGGTAACCGACATTAACAAAATGCATATATAAGAATATCCCCATCATTCCGGGACACCCTTCGGATATGATATAAATTTCGAAGTACTAAAGCATCCTGTTCTTTGGATGGGGTTTGTTAGGCCCAATAGATCTATCTTTAGGATTCGCGTCAATTAGGGTGTCTGTTCCCTAATTCTTAGATTACCAGACTTAATAAAAAGGGGCATATTCGATTTCGATAATTCAACCATAGAATGTAGTTTCACGTACTTGTGTCTACTTTGTAAATCATTTATAAAACCTGCATGTATTCTCATCCCAAAAATATTAGATTTTAAAAGTAGGACTATAACTCACTTTCACAGATTTTTACTTCGTCGGGAAGTAAGACTTGGCCACTGGTTGATTCACGAACCTATAACAATATATACATATATATCAAAGTATGTTCAAACTATATTTACAACACTTTTAATATATTTTGATGTTTTAAGTTTATTAAGTCAGCTGTCCTCGTTAGTAACCTACAACTAGTTGTCCACAGTTAGATGTACAGAAATAAATCGATAAATATTATCTTGAATCAATCCACGACCCAGTGTATACGTATCTCAGTATTGATCACAACTCAAACTATATATATTTTGGAATCAACCTCAACCCTGTATAGCTAACTCCAACATTCACATATAGAGTGTCTATGGTTGTTCCGAAATATATATAGATGTGTCGACATGATAGGTCGAAACATTGTATACGTGTCTATGGTATCTCAAGATTACATAATATACAATACAAGTTGATTAAGTTATGGTTGGAATATATTTGTTACCAATTTTCACGTAGCTAAAATGAGAAAAATTATCCAATCTTGTTTTATCCATAACTTCTTCATTTTAAATCCGTTTTGAGTGAATTAAATTGCTATGGTTTCATATTGAACTCTATTTTATGAATCTAAACAGAAAAGTATAGGTTTATAGTCGGAGAAATAAGTTACAAGTCATTTTTGTAAAGGTAGTCATTTCAGTCGAAAGAACGACGTCTAGATGACCATTTTAGAAAACATACTTCCACTTTGAGTTTAATCATAATTTTTGGATATAGTTTCATGTTCATAATAAAAATCATTTTCTCAGAATAACAACTTTAAAATCAAAGTTTATCATAGTTTTTAATTAACTAACCCAAAACAGCCCGCTGTGTTACTACGACGGCGTAAATCCGGTTTTACGGTGTTTTTCGTGTTTCCAGGTTTTAAATCATTAAGTTAGCATATCATATAGATATAGAACATGTGTGTAGTTAATTTTAAAAGTCAAGTTAGAAGGATTAACTTTTGTTTGCGAACAAGTTTAGAATTAACTAAACTATGTTCTAGTGATTACGAGTTTAAACCTTCGAATAAGATAGCTTTATATGTATGAATCGAATGATGTTATGAACATCATTACTACCTTAAGTTCCTTGGATAAACCTACTGGAAAATAGAAAAATGGATCTAACTTCAACGGATCCTTGGATGGCTCGAAGTTCTTGAAGCAGAATCATGACACGAAAACAAGTTCAAGTAAGATCATCACTTGAAATAAGATTGTTATAGTTATAGAAATTGAACCAAAGTTTGAATATGATTATTACCTTGTATTAGAATGATAACCTACTGTAAGAAACAAAGATTTCTTGAGGTTGGATGATCACCTTACAAGATTGGAAGTGAGCTAGCAAACTTGAAAGTATTCTTGATTTTATGTAACTAGAACTTGTAAAATATATGAAGAACACTTAGAACTTGAAGATAGAACTTGAGAGAGATCAATTAGATGAAGAAAATTGAAGAATGAAAGTGTTTGTAGGTGTTTTTGGTCGTTGGTGTATGGATTAGATATAAAGGATATGTAATTTTGTTTTCATGTAAATAAGTCATGAATGATTACTCATATTTTTGTAATTTTATGAGATATTTCATGCTAGTTGCCAAATGATGGTTCCCACATGTGTTAGGTGACTCACATGGGCTGCTAAGAGCTGATCATTGGAGTGTATATATCAATAGTACATACATCTAAAAGTTGTGTATTGTACGAGTACGAATACGGGTGCATACGAGTAGAATTGTTGATGAAACTGAACGAGGATGTAATTGTAAGCATTTTTGTTAAGTAGAAGTATTTTGATAAGTGTATTGAAGTCTTTCAAAAGTGTATAAATACATATTAAAACACTACATGTATATACATTTTAACTGAGTCGTTAAGTCATCGTTAGTCGTTACATGTAAGTGTTGTTTTGAAACCTTTAGGTTAACGATCTTGTTAAATGTTGTTAACCCAATGTTTATAATATCAAATGATATTTTAAATTATTATATTATCATGATATTATCATGTATGAATATCTCTTAATATGATATATATACATTAAATGTCATTACAACGATAATCGTTACATATATGTCTCGTTTCAAAATCATTAAGTTAGTAGTCTTGTTTTTACATATGTAGTTCATTGTTAATATAATTAATGATATGTTTACTTATCATAATATCATGTTAACTATATATATAACCATATATATGTCATCATATAGTTTTTACAAGTTTTAACGTTCGAGAATCACCGGTCAACTTGGGTGGTCAATTGTCTATATGAAACCAATTTCAATTAATCAAGTCTTAACAAGTTTGATTGCTTAACATGTTGGAAACATTTAATCATGTAAATATCAATCTTAATTAATATATATAAACATGGAAAAGTTCGGGTCACTACAGTACCTACCCGTTAAATAAATTTCGTCCCGAAATTTTAAGCTGTTGAAGGTGTTGACGGATCTTCTGGAAATAGATGCGGGTATTTCTTCTTCATCTGATCTTCACACTCCCAGGTGAACTCGGGTCCTCTACGAGCATTCCATCGAACCTTAACAATTGGTATCTTGTTTTGCTTAAGTCTTTTAACCTCACGATCCATTATTTCGACGGGTTCTTCGATGAATTGAAGTTTTTCGTTGATTTGGATTTCATCTAACGGAATAGTGAGATCTTCTTTAGCAAAACATTTCTTCAAATTCGAGACGTGGAAAGTGTTATGTACAGCCACGAGTTGTTGAGGTAACTCAAGTCGGTAAGCTACTGGTCCGACACGATCAATAATCTTGAATGGTCCAATATACCTTGGATTTAATTTCCCTCGTTTACCAAATCGAACAACGCCTTTCCAAGGTGCAACTTTAAGCATGACCATCTCTCCAATTTCAAATTCTATATCTTTTCTTTTAATGTCAGCGTAGCTCTTTTGTCGACTTTGGGCGGTTTTCAACCGTTGTTGAATTTGGATGATCTTCTCGGTAGTTTCTTGTATAATCTCCGGACCCGTAATCTGTCTATCCCCCACTTCACTCCAACAAATCGGAGACCTGCAATTTCTACCATAAAGTGCTTCAAACGGCGCCATCTCAATGCTTGAATGGTAGCTGTTGTTGTAGGAAAATTCTGCTAACGGTAGATGTCGATCCCAACTGTTTCCGAAATCAATAACACATGCTCGTAGCATGTCTTCAAGCGTTTGTATCGTCCTTTCGCTCTGCCCATCAGTTTGTGGATGATAGGCAGTACTCATGTCTAGACGAGTTCCTAATGCTTGCTGTAATGTCTGCCAGAATCTTGAAATAAATCTGCCATCCCTATCAGAGATAATAGAGATTGGTATTCCATGTCTGGAGACGACTTCCTTCAAATACAGTCGTGCTAACTTCTCCATCTTGTCATCTTCTCTTATTGGCAGGAAGTGTGCTGATTTGGTGAGACGATCAACTATTACCCAAATAGTATCAAAACCACTTGCAGTCCTTGGCAATTTAGTGATGAAATCCATGGTAATGTTTTCCCATTTCCATTCCGGGATTTCGGGTTGTTGAAGTAGACCTGATGGTTTCTGATGCTCAGCTTTGACCTTAGAACACGTCAAACATTCTTCTACATATTTAGCAACATCGGCTTTCATACCCGGCCACTAAAAATGTTTCTTGAGATCCTTGTACATCTTCCCCGTTCCAGGATGTATTGAGTATCTAGTTTTATGAGCTTCTCTAAGTACCATTTCTCTCATATCTCCAAATTTTGGTACCCAAATCCTTTCAGCCCTATACCGGGTTCCGTCTTCCCGAATATTAAGATGCTTCTCCGATCCTTTGGGTATTTCATCCTTTAAATTTCCCTCTTTTAAAACTCCTTGTTGCGCCTCCTTTATTTGAGTAGTAAGGTTATTATGAATCATTATATTCATAGATTTTACTCGAATGGGTTCTCTGTCCTTCCTGCTCAAGGCATCGGCTACCACATTTGCCTTCCCCGGGTGGTAACGAATCTCAAAGTCGTAATCATTCAATAATTCAATCCACCTACGCTGCCTCATATTCAGTTGTTTCTGATTAAATATGTGTCGAAGACTTTTGTGGTCGGTATATATAATACTTTTGACCCCATATAAGTAGTGCCTCCAAGTCTTTAATGCAAAAACAACCGCGCCTAATTCCAAATCATGCGTCGTATAATTTTGTTCGTGAATCTTCAATTGTCTAGACGCATAAGCAATCACCTTCGTTCGTTGCATTAATACACAACCGAGACCTTGATTTGATGCGTCACAATAAATCACAAAATCATCATTCCCTTCAGGCAATGACAATATAGGTGCCGTAGTTAGCTTTTTCTTCAATAACTGAAACGCTTTCTCTTGTTCATCATTCCATTCAAATTTCTTCCCTTTATGCGTTAATGCAGTCAAGGGTTTTGCTATTCTGGAAAAGTCTTGGATGAACCTTCTGTAGTAACCAGCTAGTCCTAAAAACTGGCGTACGTGTTTCGGAGTTTTCGGGGTTTCCCACTTTTCAACAGTTTCTATCTTTGCTGGATCCACCTTAATACCTTCTTTGTTCACTATGTGACCGAGGAATTGAACTTCTTCCAACCAAAATGCACACTTTAAAAACTTAGCATACAATTCTTCCTTCCTCAATACTTCTAACACCTTTCTCAAATGTTCACCGTGTTCTTGGTCATTCTTTGAGTAAATAAGTATGTCATCAATGAAAACAATGACAAACTTGTCAAGGTATGGTCCACACACTCGGTTCATAAGGTCCATGAACACAGCTGGTGCATTAGTTAAACCAAACGGCATGACCATAAACTCGTAATGACCGTAACGTGTTCTGAAAGCAGTCTTTGGAATATCATCTTCTTTCACCCGCATTTGATGATACCCGGAACGTAAGTCAATCTTTGAATAAACAGACGACCCTTGTAGTTGATCAAATAAGTCGTCGATTCTCGGTAGTGGGTAGCGGTTCTTGATGGTAAGTTTGTTCAACTCTCGGTAGTCGATACACAACCTGAATGTACCATCTTTCTTCTTGACAAACAAAACAGGAGCTCCCCACGGTGATGTGCTTGGTCGAATGAAACCACGCTCTAAAAGTTCTTGTAATTGGCTTTGCAGTTCTTTCATCTCGCTGGGTGCAAGTCTGTAAGGAGCACGAGCTATTGGTGCAGCTCCTGGTACAAGATCTATTTGAAATTCAACGGATCGATGTGGGGGTAATCCCGGTAATTCTTTCGGAAATACATCGGGAAATTCTTTTGCAATGGGAACATCATTGATGCTCTTTTCTTCAGTTTGTACTTTCTCGACGTGTTCTAGAACAGCATAGCAACCTTTTCTTATTAGTTTTTGTGCCTTCAAATTACTAATAAGATGTAGCTTCGTGTTGCCCTTTTCTCCGTACACCATTAAGGGTTTTCCTTTTTCTCGTATAATGCGAATTGCATTTTTGTAACAGACGATCTCTGCTTTCACTTCTTTCAACCAGTCCATACCGATTATCACATCAAAACTCCCTAACTCTACTGGTATCAAATCAATCTTAAATGTTTCGCTAACCAGTTTAATTTCTCGATTCCGACATATATTATCTGCTGAAATTAATTTACCATTTGTTAATTCGAGTAAAAATTTACTATCCAAAGGGGTCAATGGACAACTTAATTTAGCACAAAAATCTCTACTCATATAGCTTCTATCCGCACCCGAATCAAATAAAACGTAAGCAGATTTATTGTCAATAAGAAACGTACCCGTAACAAGCTCCGGGTCTTCCTGTGCCTCTGCCGCATTAATATTGAAAACTCTTCCGCAGCCTTGTCCATTCGTGTTCTCCTGGTTCGGGCAATTTCTAATAATGTGGCCCGGTTTTCCACATTTATAACAAACTACATTGGCATAACTTGCTCCGACACTACTTGCTCCGCCATTACTCGTTCCGACACCATTTGTTCCTTTCGTTCTATTAACCCATGGTCCGTAAACCTCACACTTCGCCGCGCTATGACCATTTCTTTTACACTTGTTGCAAAATTTGGTGCAGAACCCCGAGTGATACTTTTCACACCTTTGGCATAGCTGCTTCTGATTGTTGTTGTTGTTGCGATTATTATTGTTGTTGGGATGATTATTGTAGTTGCTGTTGCTGTTGTTGTTGTTGTTGTTATTGGGCCGTTTGTTGTAGTTGCGATTGATGTTGCGATTGTTGGGATAATGGTTGCGATTATTGTTGTAATTGCTGTTGTTGTTGTATTGGTGATTCTTATCACCGTTATCCTCCCACTTTCTTTTGACTTGCTTCACATTGGCCTCTTCAGCAGTCTGTTCTTTAATTCTTTCTTCAATCTGGTTCACTAGTTTGTGAGCCATTCTACATGCCTGTTGTATAGAGGCGGGCTCGTGTGAACTTATATCTTCTTGAATTCTTTCCGGTAATCCTTTCACAAATGCGTCGATCTTCTCTTCCTCATCTTCGAATGCTCCCGGACACAATAGGCACAATTCTGTGAATCGTCTTTCGTACGTGGAAATATCAAATCCTTGGGTTCGTAACCCTCTAAGTTCTGTCTTGAGCTTATTGACCTCGGTTCTGGGACGGTACTTCTCGTTCATCAAGTGCTTGAATGCTGACCACGGTAGTGCGTACGCATCATCTTGTCCCACTTGCTCTAGATAGGTATTCCACCATGTTAACGCAGAACCTGTGAAGGTATGCGTAGCGTACTTCACTTTGTCCTCTTCAGTACACTTACTTATGGCAAACACCGATTCGACCTTCTCGGTCCAACGTTTCAATCCGATCGGTCCTTCGGTTCCATCAAATTCCAAAGGTTTGCAGGCAGTGAATTCTTTGTAGGTGCATCCTACACGATTTCCTGTACTGCTAGATCCAAGGTTATTGTTGGTATGTAGCGCAGCCTGTACTGCGGCTATGTTTGAAGCTAGAAAAGTACGGAATTCCTCTTCATTCATATTCACGGTGTGTCGAGTAGTCGGTGCCATTTCCTTCAAAATAGTCAAATGGAACAAGTTAATCATACAGAATATTAAGAGTAGTTAATAGTATTTCGTAGCATAATATGAACTCATTTATAAAAGCTTTTTCTTCATATTAGCGTTTTATAAGTTTAAATTCGGGTAGTACCTACCCGTTAAGTTCATACTTAGTAGCTAATATACAATTCAACTACTACAATTCTATATGAAAAACTGATTATAATAATATTTCGCGTTCAAACTTTTATACAATATTTTACAAACTTACAATACCGCTTATTTTACATAAAGCATGAAATATAGCACACAATAACTTTGATACAAGATAGTTGTGAAGATAATTCTAGCTAGTACACAAGTCGTTCAGCAAAGACAATAAAGACACGTAATTCATACGTCCAGAAACAAGTCATGCATTCTGGTTTTACTAGGATTACTTCCCATCCTTGGTCTTGTGGAACATAACCGTTATGGCCGTTGATAAGACAGCGTGTTGTAACATCGTCAAAAGGACGAGGGTTACGTAATGTCCAACAGTCCCGTAACAATCTAAAAACCTCATTTCTTACCCCAATTACCGACTCCGTCACTTGTGGAAACGTTTTGTTTAATAGTTGTAGCCCGATGTTCTTGTTCTCACTTTGGTGAGAAGCGAACATTACTAATCCGTAAGCATAAGAACACTATATAACATATATTACACCACACGAATACAACTATCTTATTCCGACTCGCTCGTTTCTTCTTCTTCGGTTTTGGTTCGTTTTGCGAAGTTTCTAGGGATATATGATGTTCCCCTAATACGAGCCGTCGTTGTCCACATTGGTTTAGAAAAACCTGGTGGTTTAGAGGTTCCCGGGTCATTGTTACAACTTAAGGACTTCGGGGGTTGACGATACATATAAAGTTCATCGGGGTTGGAATTAGATTTCTCTATTTTTATGCCCTTTCCCTTATTATTTTCTTTTGCCTTTTTAAATTCAGTTGGGGTAATTTCTATAACATCATTGGAATTCTCGTCGGAATCCGATTCATCGGAGAATTGGTAATCCTCCCAATATTTTGCTTCCTTGGCGGAAACACCATTGACCATAATTAACCTTGGTCGGTTGGTTGAGGATTCTCTTTTACTTAACCGTTTTATTATTTCCCCCACCGGTTCCGATTCTTCTTCCGGTTCCGATTCTTCTTCCGGTTCCGATTCTTCTTCCGGTTCCGACTCTTCTTCCGGTTCCTCTTCGGGAACTTGTGAATCAGTCCACGAATCATTCCAATTTACATTTGACTCTTCATTATTATTAGGTGAGTCAATGGGACTTGTTCTAGAGGTAGACATCTATCACATAATATCAAACACGTTAAGAGATTAATATATCACATAATATTCATATGTTAAAAATATATAGTTTCCAACAAAAATGTTAAGCAATCATTTTTAAAGAAAACACGGTCGAAGTCCAGAATCACTAATGCATCCTAACAAACTCGATAAGACACACTAATGCAAATTTTCTGGTTCTCTAAGACCAACGCTCGGATACCAACTGAAATGTCCCGTTCTTATTGATTAAAAACGTTCCATATTAATTGATTTCGTTGCGAGGTTTTGACCTCTATATGAGACGTTTTTCAAAGACTGCATTCATTTTAAAACAAACCATAACCTTTATTTCATCAATAAAGGTTTAAAAAGCTTTACGTAGATTATCAAATAATGATAATCTAAAATATCCTGTTTACACACGACCATTACATAATGGTTTACAATACAAATATGTTACAACAAAATAAGTTTCTTGAATGCAGTTTTTACACAATATCATACAAGCATTGACTCCAAATCTCGTCCTTATTTAAGTATGCGACAGCGGAAGCTCTTAATAATCACCTGAGAATAAACATGCTTAAAACGTCAACAAAAATGTTGGTGAGTTATAGGTTTAACCTATATATATCAAATCATAATAATAGACCACAAGATTTCATATTTCAATACACATCCCATACATAGAGATAAAAATCATTCATATGGTGAACACCTGGTAACCGACATTAACAAAATGCATATATAAGAATATCCCCATCATTCCGGGACACCCTTCGGATATGATATAAATTTCAAAGTACTAAAGTATCCGGTTCTTTGGATGGGGTTTGTTAGGCCCAATAGATCTATCTTTAGGATTCGCGTCAATTAGGGTGTCTGTTCCCTAATTCTTAGATTACCAGACTTAATAAAAAGGGGCATATTCGATTTCGATAATTCAACCATAGAATGTAGTTTCACGTACTTGTGTCTACTTTGTAAATTATTTATAAAACCTGCATGTATTCTCATCCCAAAAATATTAGATTTTAAAAGTGGGACTATAACTCACTTTCACAGATTTTTACTTCGTCGGGAAGTAAGACTTGGCCACTGGTTGATTCACGAACCTATAACAATATATACATATATATCAAAGTATGTTCAAAATATATTTACAACACTTTTAATATATTTTGATGTTTTAAGTTTATTAAGTCAGCTGTCCTTGTTAGTAACCTACAACTAGTTGTCCACAGTTAGATGTACAGAAATAAATCGATAAATATTATCTTGAATCAATCCACGACCCAGTGTATACGTATCTCAGTATTGATCACAACTCAAACTATATATATTTTGGAATCAACCTCAACCCTGTATAGCTAACTCCAACATTCACATATAGAGTGTCTATGGTTGTTCCGAAATATATATAGATGTGTCGACATGATAGGTCGAAACATTGTATACGTGTCTATGGTATCTCAAGATTACATAATATACAATACAAGTTGATTAAGTTATGGTTGGAATAGATTTGTTACCAATTTTCACGTAGCTAAAATGAGAAAAATTATCCAATCTTGTTTTACCCATAACTTCTTCATTTTAAATCCGTTTTGAGTGAATCAAATTGCTATGGTTTCATATTGAACTCTATTTTATGAATCTAAACAGAAAAGTATAGGTTTATAGTCGGAGAAATAAGTTACAAGTCATTTTTGTAAAGGTAGTCATTTCAGTCGAAAGAACGACGTCTAGATGACCATTTTAGAAAACATACTTCCACTTTGAGTTTAATCATAATTTTTGGATATAGTTTCATGTTCATAATAAAAATCATTTTCTCAGAATAACAACTTTAAAATCAAAGTTTATCATAGTTTTTAATTAACTAACCCAAAACAGCCCGCGGTGTTACTACGACGGCGTAAATCCGGTTTTACGGTGTTTTTCGTGTTTCCAGGTTTTAAATCATTAAGTTAGCATATCATATAGATATAGAACATGTGTGTAGTTAATTTTAAAAGTCAAGTTAGAAGGATTAACTTTTGTTTGCGAACAAGTTTAGAATTAACTAAACTATGTTCTAGTGATTACGAGTTTAAACCTTCGAATAAGATAGCTTTATATGTATGAATCGAATGATGTTATGAACATCAATACTACCTTAAGTTCCTTGGATAAACCTACTGGAAAATAGAAAAATGGATCTAGCTTCAACGGATCCTTGGATGGCTCGAAGTTCTTGAAGCAGAATCATGACACGAAAACAAGTTCAAGTAAGATCATCACTTGAAATAAGATTGTTATAGTTATAGAAATTGAACCAAAGTTTGAATATGATTATTACCTTGTATTAGAATGATAACCTACTGTAAGAAACAAAGATTTCTTGAGGTTGGATGATCACCTTACAAGATTGGAAGTGAGCTAGCAAACTTGAAAGTATTCTTGATTTTATGTAACTAGAACTTGTAAAATATATGAAGAACACTTAGAACTTGAAGATAGAACTTGAGAGAGATCAATTAGATGAATAAAATTGAAGAATGAAAGTGTTTGTAGGTGTTTTTGGTCGTTGGTGTATGGATTAGATATAAAGGATATGTAATTTTGTTTTCATGTAAATAAGTCATGAATGATTACTCATATTTTTGTAATTTTATGAGATATTTCATGCTAGTTGCCAAATGATGGTTCCCACATGTGTTAGGTGACTCACATGGGCTGCTAAGAGCTGATCATTGGAGTGTATATACCAATAGTACATACATCTAAAAGCTGTGTATTGTACGAGTACGAATACGGGTGCATACGAGTAGAATTGTTGATGAAACTGAACGAGGATGTAATTGTAAGCATTTTTGTTAAGTAGAAGTATTTTGATAAGTGTATTGAAGTCTTTCAAAAGTGTATAAATACATATTAAAACACTACATGTATATACATTTTAACTGAGTCGTTAAGTCATCGTTAGTCGTTACATGTAAGTGTTGTTTTGAAACCTTTAGGTTAACGATCTTGTTAAATGTTGTTAACCCAATGTTTATAATATCAAATGATATTTTAAATTATTATATTATCATGATATTATCATGTATGAATATCTCTTAATATGATATATATACATTAAATGTCGTTACAACGATAATCGTTACATATATGTCTCGTTTCAAAATCATTAAGTTAGTAGTCTTGTTTTTACATATGTAGTTCATTGTTAATATAATTAATGATATGTTTACTTATCATAATATCATGTTAACTATATATATAACCATATATATGTCATCATATAGTTTTTACAAGTTTTAACGTTCGTGAATCACCGGTCAACTTGGGTGGTCAATTGTCTATATGAAACCAATTTCAATTAATCAAGTCTTAACAAGTTTGATTGCTTAACATGTTGGAAACATTTAATCATGTAAATATCAATCTTAATTAATATATATAAATATGGAAAAGTTCGGGTCACTACAACTCGTCTAGACATGACTACTGCTTATCATCCACAAACTGATGGGAAAAGTGAAAGGACAATACAGACCCTTGAAGACATGCTACGAGCATGTGTTATCGATTTCGGAAATAGTTGGGATCGACACCTACCGTTAGCAGAATTTTCCTACAACAACAGTTACCATTCGAGTATTGAAATGGCGCCGTTTGAAGCACTTTATGGTAGAAAGTGCCGGTCTCCAATTTGTTGGAGTGAAGTAGGGGATAGACAGATTATGGGTCCAGAGATAATACAAGAAACTACCGAGAAAATCATTCAAATTCAACAACGATTGAAAATTTCCCAGAGTCGACAAAAGAGCTACACGGACAGTAAAAGAAAAGATATAGAATTTGAGATTGGAGAAATGGTTATGCTTAAGGTTTCACCTTGGAAAGGCGTTGTTCGATTTGGTAAACGGGGGAAACTAAATCCAAGGTACATTGGACCATTCAAGATTATAGATCGTGTAGGACCAGTAGCTTACCAACTTGAGTTACCTCAACAACTCGCAGCTGTACATAACACTTTCCACGTCTCGAATTTGAAGAAATGTTTTGCTAAAGAAGATCTCACTATTCCATTAGACGAAATCCAAATCAATGAAAAACTTCAATTCATTGAAGAACCCGTCGAAATAATGGATCGTGAGGTTAAAAGACTTAAGCAAAACAAGATACCAATTATTAAGGTTCGATGGAATGCTCGTAGAGGACTCGAGTTCACCAGGGAGCGTGAAGATCAGATGAAGAATAAATACCCGCACCTATTTCCAGAAGATTCGTCAACACCTTCTGCAACTTAAAATTTCGGGAAGAAATTTATTTAACGGGTAGGTACTGTAGTGACTCGAACTTTTCCATAATTATATATATTAAATTATATCTAATATTAACATGATTAAATGTTTCCAACATGTTAAGCAATCAAACTTGTTAAGACTTGATTTTTTGGTATGAGTTTCATGTAGACAATTGACCACCCAAGTTGACCGGCGATTCACGAACGTTAAAACTTGTAAAAATGACATGATATATATATATATATATATATATATATATATATATATATATATATATATATATATATATATATATATATATATATATATATATATGGACATATATATGGTTAACATGAGATTATGATAAGTAAGTATCTCACTAAGTATATTAACAATGTGTGATATACATAAAAAATGAGAATATTGAATTATGAAGCTCGAAATGATATACATAACGATTATCGTTATAACAACGTCTTACTAAATACATATGTACTATATTAAGATATTGATATACTATATATAACATGATAAAATGATAATTAAATATATCATTAAGTGTATTAACAATGAACTACATATGTAAAAACAATACTACTAACTTAAGGATTTCGAAACAATATATATATGTAACGAATATCGTTGTAATAGTATATATATATATATATATATATACGTATATATATATATATATATATATATACGTATATATATATATATATATATATATGTATATATATACGTATATATATATATACGTATATATATATATATATGATGTTAAGATATATTCATACACCATGTTATCATATTAACATAACAATTTAACATCTCATCTCATTTAAGTATAATAACAATGAATTAATTACATTTAACAAGATCATTAACCTAAAGGTTTCAAAACAATACTTACATGTAACGACTAACGATGACTTAACGACTCAGTTAAAATGTATATACATGTAGTGTATTTAGATGTATTAGTAAACTTTTGAAAGACTTCAAGAAACATATCAAAGTACTTCTACTTAACAAAAATGCTTACAATTACATCATCATTCATTTTCATCAACAATTCTACTCGTATGCACCCGTATTGGTACTCGTACAATACCCAACTTCTAGACGTATGTACTATTAGTATATACACATAATAATTCAGCTCCTAGCAGCCCTCATTTAGTCAACAAATATGTGGAACTAACCATTTGGCAACTAGCATAAAATATCTCACAAAATTACAAACTAATGTGACCTTAAATGAGGACCTAGTTCACGTTTTTCACCATCATCATTATCACTTTCATTTTTCAACATTCATGCATCAAACACATATCTCTCTTATTCTCTCTTGATGTTCTAAGTGTTCTTCATCATTTCCTTCATAATCTACATCAATCTAGCTCATAAATCCTAACCTATATCAACTTATAAAACAACTACTCAAGAACACTTCAATAACACTTTCAAGATTACTAGTTTACTTTCAAGCTTTCAAATCCATTCCAAGTAATCATCCAAGATCAAGAAACCTTTGTTAATTATAGTAGGTTATCTTTCTTATTCAAGGTAATATTCATATTCAAACTTTGATTCAATTTCTATAACTATAACAATCTTATTTCGAGTGGAAACTTACTTGAACTTGTTTTCGTGTCATGATTCTGCTTCAAGAACTTTCAAGCCATCAAAGGATCCTTTGAAGCTAGATCTATTTTTCTCATTTTCAGTAGGTTTACCTACTAAAATTAAGGTAGTAATGATGTTCATAACATCATTCTATTCATACATATAAAACCATCTTATTCGAAGATTTAAACTTGTAATCACTAGAACATAGTTTAGTTAATTCTAAACTTGTTCGCAAATAAAGTTAATCCCTCTAACTTGACTTTTAAAATCAACTAAACACATGTTCTATATCTATATGATATTCTAACTTAATGATTTAAAACCTGGAAACACGAAGAACACCGTAAAACCGGACATACGCCGTCGTAACACCGCGGGCTGTTTTGGGTTAGTTAATTAAAAACTATGATAAACTTTGATTTGAAAGTTGTTCTTCTGGGAAAATGATTTTTCTTATGAACATGAAACTATATCCAAAAATCATGGTTAAACTCAAAGTGGAAGTATGATTTTCAAAATGGTCATCAAGACGTCGTTCTTTCGACTGAAATGACTACCTCTTATAATATTGACTTGTAACCTGTATTTATGAATATAAACTTATACTTTTTCTGTTTAGATTCATAAACTTAAGTTCAATATGAAACCATAGCAACTTGAATCACTCAAAACGGATTTGAAACAAAGAAATGACGGGTAAAACAAAACTGGATAAATTTGATAGTTTTAGCTACGAAAATTTTGTAACAAATCTAGACTAAGCATATCCTAATTAATTTATATTGTATTATACATATTATGAAATCTCGGGATACCATAGACACGTATACAATGTTTTCACATATCATATCGACCCATCTATATATATATATTTCGGGACAACTATAGACACTCTATATGCAGTAATATTTGAGTTAGCTATACAGGGTTTAGGTTGATTCCAAAATAATATATAGACTTTGAGTTATGATTGAGTCTGAGACTTGTAGACACTGGGTCGTGGATTGATTCGAGATAATATATATTGCTTTATTCTGTACATCTAACTGTGGACAACTAGTTGTAGGTTACTAACGAGGACTGCTGACTTAACAAACTCAAATCATTAAAACGTAATAAAAATGTTGTAAATATATTTTGAACATACTTTGATATATATGTACATATTTATTATAGGTTCGTGAATCGACCAGTGGCCAAGTCTTACTTCCCGACGAAGTAAAAAATCTGTGAAAGTGAGTTATAGTCCCACTTTTAAAATCTGATATTTTTGGGATGAGAATACATGCAGTTTTATAAATGATTTATGAAATAGACATAAGTAATCGAAACTACATTCTATGGTTGAATTATTAAACCGAATATGCCCCTTTTAGTTTGGTAGCCTAAGAATTAGGGAACTGGCCCCTAATTGACGCGAATCCTAAAGGTAGATCTACAGGAACTAACAACCCCCATTCTGGAATTTGGAATGCTTTAGTACTTCGAGTTTATCATGTTCGATGGGTGCCCCGAAATGATAGGGATATTCTATATACATCTTGTTAATGTCGGTTACCAGGTGTTCACCATATGAATGATTTTTGTCTCTATGCAGTTTGCGAAATGCCTGATATGAGATGTGTTATAAAAATGAAATCTTGTGGTCTATTTGTAACGACCCGGATTTTTCAGATCGTTTTATACATATAAGATTAATATTTACATAAATTAAACATTACCAACATAATAAGCAATCTAAATTGTTGAGTCTTGTATTTTTGAAAAGAGTTTTACACAACGTTTGACCGTCCAATTTGACTGATGATATCACGAATTATATAATATACGATAATTATACGTTTGTGTATATATATATTTATATATATTTAACATGATCTAAGGATGGTTTAACATCTCATTGTGCACTAATAACAATGAGTCATAAGTATATTTTGAAACTACTAACTTAAATTTTCAAAACGATAACTATACGTAACGTTCATTGACATATATACTTATAACTTATAATACTTATACAAGTATCGTATAAATATGTATTTAATTACTTTTAAAGGGCTTATATACATGAAACAATATAAGTATATTTACAAAAGATAGCTATATTTAAATCATCGTTTCATTTTCTCAAGATTTCTATACGTATATCTAGAGTATATGTACCTGTATCATACCCAGCTTCTATACGTATTTACTATTGGTATATACATATCAAATCAACATCCTAATCAACATTATTACTGCCCTCAAAGAGAGGTAACCTTGATTGGATGCTAGCATGGAAAATTTCACAAGATTACAACATAAAAACTTGTCCTTGTTCCCCCCCCCCTCCCCCACCATTCACGTTTTATATGGCTTCCCCCCACCTCATTTCTAGTTCATAATTTTTACTTCCAATTACCCTCTAATCCACCTACTTACAAGCCTTAATGAACCTACTTCAATTCAGCAAGTTACCATGAAGATCTAGCTTCAAAAACAAGCCTTAATCATCATAAGAAATTCCTTTCAAGAACACTTCAATAATCCTTCTAAGAATACAAGTTTACTTCCAACCTTTTGATCTAACTCCACCACTCTTTGATTCCAAGATTATTTCTTATCTCTTACAGTAACTTTGTCCAAGTAACTTGAGGTAGTAACCTTGTTCATAATCTTATTCGATTCATATTTATATAGCTATCTTATTTTGTGTTGTAAAATTTTAACAACAAGAACATAGTTTGAACGATTTCAAACTTGTTCGCAAACTAAATAGATCCTTCTAACTTAACTTTTAAAACACTTCAAGACCTATAATATATCATAAGGATATGCTAACTTAACAAGATACAACTTGATTTTACAAAGAACACCTTAAAACTGAATCTACATCGTTGGAGTGCAACCGGGGGCTGTTTTGGGTTGGATAATTAGAACCATCTTGAACTTTGAATTGGAAGTTCATGTTCTGGAAAAATGATATTTCTTATGAATATGTTAACACATAAAAATTTCATGGTTTAATTCAAACTATAAGTATTTTTATAAAAATGATCATTAGATGTTGTTTTTATGAGGGAAAATGATCACTTTCATAAGATTCACCAAAGTTTGACCTATAACCTGTGATTTTGAATGCAAACTAAGGTATTTATAGTTCATATTCATAAAGAATGACTCGATCCAAGGAAGTGGCAAGTTGAACCAACAAAAACGGAGTTATATTGAAGAAACTACCGCTAAAACAAAATTGGGTATCCGAAGCTAGTTTAGCTACGAAATTAATTGGAGTAAAACTAAACTAATCATATCTTTGCTAATTAATATGATATTTTATATATATTTACTTATGATTTGATTTTATATATTTCAGGACCACCCGTAAACAACACGAGAAGATTAATCATAAGACCTCATGATTGTACGCAACACGTCATTTGACAACACGGTACTTTATGTACGCAACACGTCATTTGACAACATGGTACCATGGGTCGAGATTAATTCTGATCAATACGAATACGATGGGGTCTTTATTTATTTTATTGAGCAACTAATTGTGGACCACTAACATCGGACTGCTAACTACGGACTAATAGATATTAAAATTATTATAAGTATATATATGTAACGATTATTTGAAAAGAAAATATGTTAATATATTATATATGGTTAGGTTCGTGATATCTATCGGAGACCAAGTCGTGTTAAATATCTTCAAAGCAAAAGTGAGTATATAGTCCCACTTTTAAACTCTAAATATTTCGGGATGAGAATACATGCATTATATGATTTACGTTATGGACACAAATGATTAAAAATATTTATTCTACGTTGAGTTGTACCACTGGCATATCTCCCTGTAACTTGATAACTACTATTTACATGCGGTATTGTAAACGCGAATCCTGTTGATAGATCTATCGGGCCTGACAACCCCAATCGGACTGGACGACCAGTATTCAACGGTTGCACAGTACTTCGTTTCGGTGACTACACTTGGTACGGTGTAGTAAGATTTCATAATAAAGGGAATATATGCGACGTTGATTAAATGTTAAGTATGGTTATCAAGTGCTCAACAACTTAGAATATTTTTATTAAAACGTTTATATATGAAATCTTGTGGTCTATATTTATAACGCTGCCGGCATTATACCTATATCTCACCAACTTTATGTTGACGTTTTAAGCATGTTTATTCTCAGGTGATAACTAAAAGCTTCCGCTGCATCATGTTGAATTTAAGAAAGATCTGGAGTATGCATATTTGTGTCAAAAATAAAACTGCATATCGGAGGATTTGTAATGTAAAATATGTTGGAAATCGTATTGTTATCATCACATGTAATGTTTGTAAGGCTAAGATTATCGCTAAACGATAATCATTATTATGTTGTTTAAACCTTGTAATTTAATAAAAGTTATGGTTTGTATTGTAAAAACGAATGCAGTTTTCTTTGAAAAATGTCGCATATAGAGGTCAATATCGCGCGATGAAGTCATATGTTATTATATTTGTCCTTATGGTTTAGGACGGGTTATGACATGTGGTATCAGAGCGTTGGTCTTAGAGAACCAGAAAATTTGCATTAGTGTGTCTTATCGAGTTTGTTAGGATGCATTAGTGAGTCTGGACTTTGACCGTGTTTGATTTAGAAAACTATTGCTTATCCTTGTTGGTTAAAAATTAATATGTAAATATTATGTGGTACTAACGTGCTAGTTGTTATGTGATAGATGTCTGGCTTAGAACTTGTTATCACATTCAGCGACTCCGAACCAGAATCTTCAGATGGTGTTCCAGTCATTAACCTGTCCGATGATGAAAACGACACCTTTGGGGAAGACTCACAATTTCCGGATGAATCAATTGAAGAGGAACTGGAAAGTGACCATGAGGAGGAAGAAATACAGGAAATTACGAAAGACAAGTTCCATAGAGGAAAGAAACGAAAGGCTACTGAATTGGAAAATCCAAATCCCGAGTTTAGTGAGGATGTTGTGGCACCAACTCCACCAGACACTTCCACCCCTATTCCCGCTATTCCTATTAGTTCTATCCCAGCATCCAGTTCTTCAGCCCCTCAGCCAAAACGCAGGGAGACAGCCAGGATAACCTTTAAGCGATTTCTTTGAACACAAACGTTTTGGGTTAATGATGCCCTGTTGTTTTAAACCATGGGATCATATAATGTTTTGTATAATATTACTAGTGTGGTTTGTTTAATGTTTGATGTAAGATAAGCATATGTAAAATAGTGAAGTGTGAAATGCAATAATTTTCCATGGTTGAGTATTATTTGGGTGGTAGTAATTGATTTTCGTACTAAGCTATTAAGTATGAACTTTAATGGGTAGGTACTACCCTAGATATAATTATAAAACGCTAATAAGAAGAAAAGGCTTTTATAATAATAACTGGTTCATATTATTAATAAGCTACGAAGTACTATAAATACACACTACATCTATAATATTCCATGTGAATAATTATTTTTTTTTTCATTCTTATTGAAGATTATGGCGCGATTGAACCGAATGACGGAACAAGAAATCGAGGAACTCATCAATCAGCGAGTGAACGACAGAATGTAATGGGTCGAGGCTGCAAGAGGTGCTGCAGTTAACCCAAATCCTCGTGTGCGATGCACCTACAAAACTTTTCAAGGTTGCAAGCCCTCATCATTCAGTGGAACAGAAGGACCGGTCGGTTTAACCCGGTGGATCGAAAAAATTGAGTCTGTGTTTAAAATCAATGGTTGTATTGAAAAGGACATAACCAAGTATGCATCGTGCACCCTACAAGATAGTGCACTCACGTGGTGGAAAAACTATGTGAAGGCCGTAGGAGGAGATGTAGCTTATGATACTCTATGGGAAGAATTCAAAACAATGCTAATCAACGAGTATTGTCCAAGGAACGAGGTTAGGAAGTTGGAAACTGAATTACGAAGCCTAAAAGTTGTTGGTACTGAACTCATCAACTACAATCAGCGATTCATGGAATTAGCTTTGCTATGTCCCGAATTGGTACCAACCGAAGAATGGAAGATAGAACTGTACAAAGATGGTTTGCCTAAAAATGTCAAGGCAAATGTTACAGCATCGAAACCCAAGACTATTCATGAAGCCATCACTATGGCAAACGAGTTGATGGACTAGATTATTCTGGATAAGAACACCGATGTCAAGACATTGAAAAACAAAAGAAAGTGGGAAGGTAATCAACAATCCAACAAGAAACAAGAAACCACGCAAGGTGTGGGTAGTGGTTCAAGCTCAGGTTACAAAGGACAAAATCCTTTATGTAACAGATGCCACAAACATCACTTTGGTTATTGTAATGTGGTGTACGATAACTGTAATCGAAGGGGTCATCTTGCTGAAGATTGTAGGATTCCTGTTACAAATACCAATGGCACCAAGACTCCTGCCACCAATGCAAATAGAACTGCCCTGGCCACTGTTACTTGTTATGGGTGTGGGAAACAGGGTCATTATAAGAGCCAGTGCCCGAATCCAGAGAAGAATAACGGATCTGCACGTGGAAGAGCATTTATTATTAATGCTAGAGAGGCGTGTGAAGACCCGGAGCTTGTTACGGGTACGTTTATCATTAATAACTTATCAGCATCTATTATATTTGATACTGGTGCCGATAGAAGTTACGTGTGTAGAGACTTTTACGCTAAATTGAATTGTTCATCATTACTTCTAGATGCTAAGTACATGATTGAGTTAGCTAATGGTAAACTAATTAAAGCCGATAAAATTTACCGTGATTGTAAAATAAATTTAGTCGGAGAAACATTTAAGATTGATTTGATACCCGTAGAATTAGGAAGTTTTGACGTAATTATCGGCATGGACTAGATGTCCAAAGTAGGAGTCGAAGTGGTGTGTGCTGAAAAGGCAATTCGTATTCCTCGAAAGGATAAATCAATGATAATGATTTACGGAGATAAAGGTAACCCAAACCTAAATCTCATTAGCTGTTTGAAAGCTCGAAAGTGCTTAGAAAAGGGATGTTATGCCATCCTAGCACATGTAAAGAAAGTTGAAGAAAAGGAGAAGAATATTAACGATGTAAATGTTGTAAGAGACTTTCCCAATGTATTTTTGGAAGAATTACCGGGACTACCTCCTTTCAGGTCTGTAGAATTTTAAATAGATCTTGTACCAGGAGCTGCACCGGTTGCTCGTGCTCCATATAGACTTGCACCGTCCGAGTTAAAAGAACTTTAGAGTCAGTTAAAATAATTATTGGACCGTGGATTCATACGACCAAGTACTTCACCGTGGGGAGCTCCAATTTTATTTGTTAAAAAGAAAGATGGATCTTTTAGGATGTGTATAGATTATCATGAATTAAATAAGTTAACTATTAAGAATCGGTATCCACTACCGAGAATTGATGACTTATTTGATCAACTGCAAGGATCATGTGTTTACTCGAAAATCGACCTAAGATCGGGCTATCATCAACTACGTATCAAAGAAGAAGACATTCCGAAAACTGCTTTTCGGACACGTTATGGTCATTATGAATTTTTGGTCATGCCGTTTGGGTTGACAAATGCGCCAGCTGTATTCATGGACCTCATGAATCGAGTTTGTAGTCCGTATTTAGATAAGTTTGTTATCGTTTTCATTGACGATATTCTTATCTATTCCAAGAGTGAGCAAGAGCATGAGCAGCATTTAAGGTTGGTATTAGAATTGTTAAGAAAAGAACAGTTATACGCCAAATTTTCTAAGTGTGCGTTTTGGTTGAAAGAAGTGCAATTTCTTGGCCACGTTGTTAGTAGCAAAGGAATTCAGGTTGACCCATCTAAAATTGAGGCCATTGAGAAATGGGAGACTCCTAAGACACCAACTCAGATACGCCAATTTTTGGGTTTAGCCGGTTATTATAGAAGGTTTATTCAAGATTTTTCCCGAATAGCTAAACAATTAACAGTGTTAACGCAAAAAGGGAATAAGTACGAATGGACTTCTGAGCAGGAAAGCGCATTTCAATTACTTTACTGAGAAGAAGTTGACTACAGCACCTATTTTATCGTTACCTGAAGGGAACGATGATTTTGAGATATATTGTGACTCTTCGCGACAAGGTTTTGGTTGCGTCCTTATGCAACGAAAGAAAGTTATTGCGTACGCATCCCGACAATTGAAGATTCACGAGCGAAATTATACGACGCATGATCTAGAACTGGGAGCAGTAGTGTTTGCATTGAAGATATGGAGACACTACTTATATGGGGTTAAATGCACTGTGTTTACCGATCATAAAAGCCTTCAACATATCTTCGATCAGAAACAGCTGAACATGAGGCAACGTAGGTGGGTCGAGCTGATAAAAGACTATGATTGTGAGATTTGCTATCATTCCGGGAAAGCGAATGTAGTGGCCGATGCTCTAAGCAGAAAGGAACGGGAACCAATTCGATTACGAGTGATGAACATAAAAATTCGCATGAATCTCAACTCACAAATCAAAGAGGCTCAACGAGAAGCTCTTACAAAAGAAAACATAGGAAATGAAATAATGAAGAAGTATGAGAAGCAACTCGTTATACGGGAAGACGGAATTCGATATTTTGCAAACCGTATTTGGGTACCGAAGTTGGGTGGATTAAGGAAGTTGATATTGAATGAGGCGCATAAGACAAGATACTCGATACATCCTGGAATTGGAAAGATGTACCAAGATCTTAAGACGCATTATTGGTGGCCTAATTTAAAGACAGAAGTTGCAACATATGTTAGGGAATGTTTAACTTGTTCCAAAGTTAAAGCAGAACACCAGAAGCCGTCAGGGTTACTTCAACAACCAGAAATCTCAGAATGAAAATGGGATGGTATTACCATGGATTTCATTACAAAGTTAACTAAGACTGCCTGGGGTTATGACACTATTTGGGTAATAGTTGATCGTCTCACCAAATCTGCACATTTTTTGCCTATAAAGGAAATGGATAGAATGGAGAAACTATTATGATTATACATAAAGGAAATTGTTTCAAGGCATGGAATACCTATTTCCATTATATCCGATCGTGATAGTAGATTTACATCAAAGTTTTGGCAATCACTACAGGAGGCCCTAGGAACTCGTTTGGATATGAGCACCGCATATCATCCACAAACTGACGGGCAGAGTGAAAGAACAATTCAGACTCTTGAAGACATGCTCAGGGCATGTGTGATCGATTTTGGAAACGGATGGGATAAATATCTACCATTAGCAGAATTCTCGTATAATAAAAGTTATCATGCGAGTATTAAAGCTGCACCATTTGAAGTACTGTATGGAAGGAAGTGTAGATCCCCTATCTGTTGGAATGAAGTAGGAGATCGACAATTAACTGGTCCCGAGATCATACACAAAACGACTGAGAATATAGTACAAATCAAGGAGAGATTGAGAACGGCCCTTAGTCGCCAAAAGAGCTACGCCGATGTCCGAAGGAAACCATTAGAGTTTCAGATCGGTGACATGGTTATGCTAAAGGTGTCACCTTGGAAAGGTGTAATACATTTTGGAAAAAGGGGTAAACTGAACCCAAGGTATGTAGGCCCGTTCAAGATCATCGAACGCATCGGACCGGCAGCTTATCGACTCGAGTTACGTAACAACTCGCCAGAGTACATAATACATTTCACATCTCAAACCTTAAGAAATGTCTTGCAAAGGAAGATCTCACCATTCCTCTTGAAGAAATCCAAGTCGACGAGAAACTACAATTCATAGAAGAACCAGTCGAAATCATGGACCGTGAAGTTAAACGGCTCAAGCAGAGCAACATACCAATTGTTAAGGTTCGTTGGAATGCTCGAAGGGGTCCCGAGTTTACTTGGGCACAAGAGGATCAGATGAAACAAAAGTATCCACATTTGTTTCCCGACAACGCAAAATAGGTACAACTTTAAAATTTAGGGACGAAATTTATTTAACGGGTAGGTACTGTAACGACCCGGATTTTTCCGATCGTTTTATACATATAAGATTAATATTTACATAAATTAAACATTACCAACAAAATAATCAATCTAAATTGTTGAGTCTTGTGTTTTTGAAAAGAGTTTTACACAACGTTTGACCGTCCAATTTGACTAATGATGTCACGAACTATATAATATACGATAATTATACGTTTATGTATATATATGTATTTATATATATTTAACATGATCTAAGGATGGATTAACATCTCATTGTGACAATGAGTCATAAGTATACTTTGAAACAACTAACTTAAATTTTCAAAACGATAACTATACGTAACGTTCATTGACATATATACTTATAACTTAGAATACTCATACAAGTATCGTATAAATATGTATTTAATTACTTTTAAGGGGCTTATATACATGAAACAATATAAGTATATTTACAAAAGATAGCTATATTTAAATCGTCGTTTCGTTTTCTCAAGATTTCTATACGTATATCGAGAGTATATGTACTCGTATCATACCCAGCTTCTATACGTATTTACTATTGGTATATACATATCAAATCAACATCCTAATCAACATTATTACTGCCCTCAAAGAGAGGTAACCTTGATTGGATGCTAGCATGGAAAATTTCACAAGATTACAACATAAAAACTTGTCCTTATTCCCCCCCCCCATTCACGTTTTATATGGCTTCCCCCCACCTCATTTCTAGTTCATAATTTTTACTTCCAATTACCCTCTAATCCACCTACTTACAAGCCTTAATGAACCTACTTCAATTCAGCAAGTTACCATGAAGATCTAGCTTCAAAAACAAGCCTTAATCATCATAAGAAATTCCTTTCAAGAACACTTCAATAATCCTTCCAAGTATACAAGTTTACTTCCAACCTTTTGATCTAACTCCACCACTCTTTGATTCCAAGATTATTTCTTATCTCTTACAGTAACTTTGCCTAAGTAACTTGAGGTAGTAACCTTGTTCATAATCTTATTCGATTCATATTTATATAGCTATCTTATTTTGTGTTGTAAAATTTTAACAACAAGAACATAGTTTGAATGATTTCAAACTTGTTCACAAACTAAATAGATCCTTCTAACTTAACTTTTAAAATACTTCAAGACCTGTAATATATCATAAGGATATGCTAACTTAACAAGATACAACTTGATTTTACAAAGAACACCTTAAAACTGAATCTACATCGTTGGAGTGCAACCGGGGGCTGTTTTGGGTTGGATAATTAAAAACCATCTTGAACTTTGAATTGGATGTTCATGTTCTGGAAAAATGATATTTCTTATGAATATGTTAACACATAAAAATTTCATGGTTTAATTCAAAGTATAAGTATTTTTATAAAAATGATCATTAGATGTTGTTTTTATGAGGGAAAATGACCACTTTCATAAGATTCACCAAAGTTTGACCTATAACCTGTGATTTCGAATGCAAATTAAGGTATTTACAGTTCATATTCATAAATAATGACTCGATCCAAGGAAGTGGCAAGTTTAACCAACAAAAACGGAGTTATATTGAAGAAACTACCGCTAAAACAAAATTGGGTATCCGAAGCTAGTTTAGCTACGAAATTAATTGGAGTAAAACTAAACTAATCATATCTTTGCTAATTAATATGATATTTTATAAATATTTACTTATGATTTGATTTTATATATTTCAGGACCACCCGTAAACAACACGAGAAGATTAATCATAAGACCTCATGATTGTACGCAACACGTCATTTGACAACACGGTACTTTATGTACACAACACGTCATTTGACAACATGGTACCATGGGTCGAGATTAATTCTGATCAATACGAATACGATGGGGTCTTTATCTATTTTATTAAGCAACTAATTGTGGACCACTAACATCGAACTGCTAACTACGGACTAATAGATATTAATAGTATTATAAGTATATATATGTAACGATTATTTGAAAAGAAAATATGTTAATATATTATATATGGTTAGGTTCGTGATATCTATCGGAGACCAAGTCGTGTTAAATATCTTCAAAGCAAAAGTGAGTATATAGTCCCACTTTTAAACTCTAAATATTTCGGGATGAGAATACATGCATTTTATGATTTACGTTATGGACACAAGTGATTAAAAATATATATTCTACGTTGAGTTGTACCACTGGCATATCTCCCTGTAACTTGGTAACTACTATTTACATGCGGTATTGTAAACGCGAATCCTGTTGATAGATCTATCGGGCCTGACAACCCCAACCGGACTGGACGACCAGTATTCAACGGTTGCATAGTACTTTGTTTCGGTGACTACACTTGGTACGGTGTAGTAAGATTTCATAATAAAGGGAATATGCGACGTTGATTAAATGTTAAGTATGGTTATCAAGTGCTCAACAACTTAGAATATTTTTATTAAAATGTTTATATATGAAATCTTGTGGTCTATATTTATAACGCTGTCGGCATTAAACCTATATCTCACCAACTTTATGTTGATGTTTTAAGCATGTTTATTCTCAGGTGATAATTAAAAGCTTTCGCTGCATCATGTTGAATTTAAGCAAGATCTGGAGTATGCATATTTATGTCAAAAATAAAACTGCATATCGGAGGATTTGTAATGTAAAATATGTTGGAAATCGTATTGTTATCATCACATGTAATGTTTGTAAGGCTAAGATTATCGCTAAACGATAATCATTATTATGTTGTTTAAACCTTGTAATTTAATAAAAGTTATGGTTTGTATTGTAAAAACGAATGCAGTTTTCCTTGAAAAATGTCGCATATAGAGGTCAATACCTCGCGATGAAGTCATATGTTATTATATTTGTCCTTATGGTTTAGGACGGGTTATGACACTATTATTATGATTTGATACTATATAGGTTAAACCTATAACTCACCAACATTTTTGTTGACGTTTTAAGCATGTTTATTCTCAGGTGATTATTAAGAGCTTCCGCTATTGCATACTAAAATAAGGACAAGATTTGGAGTCCATGCTTGTATGATATTGTGTAAAAACTGCATTCAAGAAACTTATTTTGATGTAATATATTCTTATTGTAAACCATTATGTAATGGTCGTGTGTAAACGGTATATTTTAGATTATCATTATTTGATAATCTACGTAATGCTTTTTAAACCTTTATCGACAAAATAAAGGTTATGGTTGTTTTAAAAATGAATGCAGTCTTTGAAAAACGTCTTATATAGAGGTCAAAATCTCGCGACGAAATCAATTAATATGGAACGTTTATAATAAATATGAACGGGAAATTTCACATTCCATTGTGACGCATTTGACCAACATTTCATTTTGATTGAAATAGCTTCTAATCAGCTTTAATGGGACGTGACGATTCACGGATCATAACGTCATGCTGAGTTTCTAATGGGACGTGATGATTCACAGATCATAATGTCATCTTGTGCCATGTTACATAACTCTTTCATTCTGCTTAACTTCTGAACATATCAAGAAAGTATATTCTTGATAGTTCTATTCTCAGTGATTCAGGTAATTTGACAAATCAAATCGTGTGATTTTGTTCTTTCTTGTCTAGAACATTAAGTTCATTCGAAACTCCATACTTACGAATTCTGGACCATTACTCGCTTTACTAGAGGTCGAGAAGAGAATAAAAAGTCAAAGAGCTCCAAAATATAAGAGAAAATATAAAGCCCAATAACAACACGGAGGTTACAAACCGTGGATATTAATACGAATAGCAACATAAAAACACGATATAATTAAGAATAGTATCACCCCAAGATAATAGTAGAAGTAAACAGATTTTTCTGGTGGAAGATTGAAAAGAAGTATGACATAAATGATAACTAGGAAAATATCAAGGATTAGAATAGAATTAAGCATTTTCACTATTTTTTGGATGTATGAACTAAGAAAGAAAGTATAGGAATGATGAGAATAATGGAACGGAAGAGTTTAATTTATAATGGAAATATCAGACAGAGTAATCGAGGCAGATCACCGTATTTAATTATAGAGATCCTAATTTTCTTACTCGCCGAAGAATCAAATCTCTTAGATTTCCAAGATTTTCCTTTAAATCCCTTGAATTCCGGAAATCAACCGTGACTACGTCACCGGTTAAGACGAACATGCCATTATTTATTCACTCTTTTGTAATAGCTTCATTCTTACTCTTCAAATAATCGAATTGTTTTATCCATATTACTCAATGATGATAAAATTCTATTTATCAACTCATATTCTTCATGAAAATATTTTATTGTTAGCCATGACCACCTCACTCAAATTTCGGGACGAAATTTCTTTAACGGGTAGGTACTGTGATGACCCGGGAATTTTCGACTAAATTTAAACTTAAACTTTATATGATTTCGATACGATAAGCAAAGTGTGTAATGTTGAGTCTAGAAAATTTTGAAACGATGTTCATATATTCAATTGACCTTCGACTGCTCTCGACGATTCACGAACAATTAATTGTAGTTAGATATGTGTGTACGTATATATAAATAATAATTCAAAATATAATTTAAAGTATTACATGTTGTTGTTATTAAAAATTAATAAAATAAAAATAGGATATTATAATAATTATTATTTAAAATATATCTCTATATATAAATAAAGTATATTAAAAATAAATATTAAATGATTATAATACTCGTTTGATGTTTCGATTGATATTAAGCAAGTTAAATTCAAACTTATGTAATTTTAAAATAAACGGTGATCCGAAAATGAGCTATATAAATTTTAGGTTTATTAAAAAAATATATTTAGAAGCTAATTAATAAATTTCAACATTTTTTATATTTCACCCATAAATGAGAGGGACAGTTGATGTATTTTTATTTACAAATTTAGGATCAAATTTTATACCATAATGACCAAAATAAATAAATAAAGTTAATTTAAAAATATGGGATTTTTCTGAACACTTTTATCCGCCACTGATTTTGCATGATACACAGTCCGTTAAAACTGTCGGTAGATATTTTTATTGGTGGCTGCTAGAAGAATTCTCACATGTTCCTTATTATTATTAAATCATTATTATTAATTATTAAAAGTTACAGTTGTGTTCAATTGTTTCTCCACAAATTAAAACTATACGAGTAATATAAGGATATCTATGATATATCCATCCAACCTACTTCATCTACTGCTTCTTAAATATTTGTTGAATACAACACCCACTTCATCCTTCTCCTTTTCTTCTAATTCCCAACCGTCCCAAAACAAAACCACCACCATCGTAGTAAATTGCTACTTGTTATTGTCCTAGATCAAATCAACGAACCATCACGAACCAAGAAACACCTATCTTCTTGAATCACCATATTAACCGAACACCACTAGCACCATGAAACCTCCATAACAACACTCATCATTATTCAAAACCATCTTGCTTGAGCCATCATCAAACAACCATCATCTCAATCTCCACCGATCACAACCACCACTGCAACCAACGCCACCCGTCACCATCTCACCCTCTCTTAGTTCTGTTGCATACGAAACCATCACAACCCTACATCACCAATCACCTCCAATGGATCACCACCTTCATTACAGTCTTATACCAACCACTATCTCACCGGCCACCATCTTCAACTTCTACCACAACCTATCATCGACTCATGATACTTTCTACAGCTAACTTATTCCTGTTTCTGATTGAAATAAAACCATCGATCACATTACTACCACTATGATACTACGACTGTTTTCTGTTTCTAATCGATCACTCAACAAACCATCACACTTACCGTCATTAAAGTTGCTTCTGTTTCTGTGTACTATCTAGCAAGACCAAGGACCCAAGAACCCGCCTTTTTTAATGCTACTCTTGCTCTTACATTTTTACTATTTTAACTGATGTGAAAACACCATCAAATTACCCATAACGGCCACCATTAAACTGCTACAGCTGGTTGGTCTGTTCCTGTTTGAACCAGTCACGAAAACATCTGCTTCTATGTAGCTACAACCTATTCAAAACTGCAACTGTAGCTGAAGAATCTTGAGCTTTTAAAAGTTAAGGCTAAAAGTGATGTATGTGTTTGATGATGCGTTGAAGAAAATAGCAACCACTACCATGTTATTAGATTGGTACGGTTAGGAGTACCCCACAACCCAAAGGCATTTGATTTCTTTTTAATGCGTGCTTAATCTTTAAATTATTGCTACTACTTATTCCACTCTCCCTTGGATGGCCGACACCTTTTATAAAAGATAAAGAGAAAACCTAACCCACTTGGTTTATTAAAGGCCTAATATGATGATAGGGATAAAGCAAAAATTAAATAATAATGGTGATGGTTAGGAAACGAAAACATTTATGATGAAAGCTTATGATATAGATTATGATAAAGATGATGATTGAAATCATGATATAGAATTGACGACGATAATTAAATCGATGATTAGTGAATGACGTTATAAGAACAAAACTTAGATGATGAACCGAAAATCTTAAGGATACATGGACTAAATAATTGTTGGGCTTAGGTAAGTTAACTTGGGTCATTCCTGTTTGTATTTTGGGCCGAAATATAGAAAGCTTTCGTTTGGGTTGAAATTGATAACGAAAATGACTATAGGAAAAAGAATGATGATGAATCACGGTTTATAGTTATGATCGTAATAAAGGTGATGATGCGGTATTAATAATGATAAGCGATGATGATGATTAATTTAAAGGAAGTAGAATGAAAACGTAAACGGGTTACATAGATTTAAGTTAGACATAATATCAGAAAAACATGAGTAGAGCAATGGTTTAGGGTGTTGTCTCTTGAGCAAGAGGTCTCGGGTTCAAGCCCGGGCTAAAGCAGATTTTTTTTCTTTTTGGTGCTCTTTTTCAAAGGTAGCATTACTAATACTTATTATTATTATTATTATTATTATTATTATTATTATTATTATTATTATTATTATTATTATTATTATTATTATTATTATTATTATTATTATTATTATTATTATTATTAATATTATTATTATTATTATTATTATTATTATCAATATTATAACTATTATTAACATTGATATTATTTTTGTTATTAACATTAATTATTATCAAGTATTATTATTAAGCATTATTAATATTAAGGGTTATTATCAAAACTATAATTTTTATTGTAAAAACAATACAACTTTTTTATTTTATTATCATTATTGTTAAAATTATCATTTTTTTTAAAACTATATTTTTATTAAAAATAACATTTGTAATAAAACTATCATTTTTATTATTATTTTGAATTGACATTATTGATATCATTAGTATTAACATTATAAAGAGATTACAACTTTTTAATTACTAGTATTAGTATTATTTTACCAACTAACAATTAGTACATAACACTAAATTTAAAACATATAACATATAAGTTATTAAAATAACAAGTATATCACTAATAATATAAATTCGTTCAATAACCATATTATGTGTTAATATATATATATATATATATATATATATATATATATATATATATATATATATATATATAACTGATATAGGTTCATGAATCCGAGTCCAACCCTACGTTGTTCAATGCCGTCATATGTATTTTTACTACAAAATACAGTATTGTGTGAAATGTCCTGTTCATATTGATTATAAACGTTCCATATTAATTGATTTCGTCGCGAGGTTTTGACCTCTATATGAGACGTTTTTCAAAGACTGCAATCATTTTTAAAACAACCATAACCTTTATTTTATCGATAAAGGTTTAAAAGCATTACGTAGAATATCAAAAAATGATAATCTAAAATATACCGTTTACACACGACCATTACATAATGGTTTACAATAAGAATATATTACATCAAAAATAAGTTTCTTGAATGCAGTTTTTACATAATATCATACAAGCATGGACTCCAAATCTTGTCCTTATTTTAGTATGCAACAGCGGAAGCTCTTAATAATCACCTGAGAATAAACATGCTTAAAACGTCAACAAAAATATTGGTGAGTTATAGGTTTAACCTATATATTATTAAATCATAATAATAGACTACAAGATTTCCTATTTCAATATACATCCCATACATAGAGATAAAAATCATTCATATGGTGAACACCTGTTAACCGACATTAACAAGATGCATATATAAGAATATCCCCATCATTCTGGGACACCCTTTGGATATGATATAAATTTCGAAGTACTAAAGCATCCGGTACTTTGGATGGGGTTTGTTAGGCCCAATAGATCTATCTTTAGGATTCGCGTCAATTAGGGTGTCTGTTCCCTAATTCTTAGATTACCGGACTTAATAAAAAGGGGCATATTCGATTTCGAAAATTCAACCATAGAATGTAGTTTCACGTACTTGTGTCTATTTTGTAAATCATTTATAAAACTTGCATGTATTCTCATCCCAAAAATATTAGATTTTAAAAGTGAGACTATAACTCACTTTCACAGATTTTTACTTCGTCGGGAAGTAAGACTTGGCCACTGGTCGATTCACGAACATATAACAAATATGTACATATATATCAAAGTATGTTCAAAATATATTTACAACATTTTTAATACATTTTACTATTTTAAGTTTATTAAGTCAGCTGTCCTTGTTAGTAACCTACAACTAGTTGTCCATAATTAGATGTATAGAAATAAATCGATATATATATTATCTTGAATCAATCCACGACCCAGTGTATACACGTCTCAGGCTAGATCACAACTCAAACTATATATATTTTTGGAATCAACCTCAACCCTGTATAGCTAACTCCAACATTACTGCATATAGAGTGTCTATGGTTGTTCCAAATAATATATATAGATGGGTCGATATGATATGTCAAAATATTTTCATACGTGTCTATGATATCTCAAGATTACATAATATATTAGAATACATGTATAATACAATATAAGTTAGCTAGGATATGATTAATATAGATTTGTTACCAATTTTTACGTAGCTACAACAAGCAAAAATAACCAATCTTGTTTTACCCATAACTTCTTCATTTTAAATCCGTTTTGAGTGAATCAAATTGCTATGGTTTTATATTGAACTTAAATTTATGAATATATACAGAAAAATTATAAGTTTATGGTCGGAATTGCAGGTTACAAGTTGTTTTTGTAAAGGTAGCCATTTCAGTCGAAAGAACGACGTCTAGATGACCATTTTGGAAAACATACTTCCACTTTGAGTTTAACCATGATTTTTGGATATAGTTTCATGTTCATAAGAAAAATCATTTTCCCAGAAGAACAACTTTTAAATCAAAGTTTATCATAGTTTTTAATTATCCAAACCAAAACAGCCCCCGGTTTCACTACGACGGCGTATATCCGATTTTATGGTGTTCATCGTGTTTCCAGGTTTTAAATCATTAAGTTAGCATATCATATAGATATATAACATGTGTTTAGTTGATTTTAAAAGTCAATTTAGAAGGATTAACTTTGGTTTGCGAACAAGTTTAGAATTAACTAAACTATGTTCTAGTGATTACAAGTTTAAACCTTCGAATAAGATAGCTTTATATGTATGAATCGAATGATGTTATGAACATCATTACTACCTCAAGTTTTCTGGATAAAACCACTGGAAATGAGAAAAATGGATCTAGCTTCAAAGGATCCTTGAATGGCTTGAAAGTTCTTGGAACAGAATCATGACACGAAAACAGTTCAAGTAAGATTTTCACTCGAAATAAGATTGTTATAGTTGTAGAAATTGAATCAAAGTTTGAATATGAATATTACCTTGAATTAGAAAGATAACCTACTGTAAATAACAAAGGTTCCTTGATCTTAGATGATTACTTGGAATGGATTAGGAAGCTTGGAAGTAGACTTGCAAACTTGGAAGTATTCTTGATTTTTATGAAACTATACTTATGGAATTTATGAAGAACACTTAGAACTTGAAGATAGAACTTGAGAGAGATCACTTAGATGAAGAAAATTGAAGAATGAAAGTGTTTGTAGGTGTTTTTGGTCGTTGGTATATGGATTAGATATAAAGGATGTGTAATTTTGTTTTCATGTAAATAAGTCATGAATGATTACTCATATTTTTATAATTTTATGAGATATTTCATGCTAGTTGCCAAATGATGGTTCCCACATGTGTTAGGTGACTCAAATGGGCTGCTAAGAGCTGATCATTGGAGTGTATATACCAATAGTACATACATCTAAAAGCTATGTATTGTACGAGTACGAATACGTGTGCATACGAGTAGAATTGTTGATGAAACTGGATGAGGATGTAATTGTAAGCATTTTTGTTAAGTAGAAGTAATTTGATATGTGTCTTGAAGTCTATCAAAAGTGTAAGAATACATATCAAAACACAACATGTATATACATTCTAATGGAGTCGTTAAGTCTTCGTTAGTCGTTACATGTAAGTGTTGTTTTGAAACCTTTAAGTTAACGATCTCAATTAATGTTGTTAATCCAATGTTTATTATATCAAATGAGATGTTAAATTATTATATTATCATGATATTATGATGTATGAATATCTCTTAATATGATATATACATTAAGATATCGTTACAACGATAATCATTACATATAAGTCTCGTTTCGTAATTCTGGGGTTAGTAGTCTTGTTTTTACATATGTAGTTCATTGTTAACACACTTAATGATATATTTAAATATCATTTTATCATGTTAAATATAGTGTATCAATATCTTAATATGATACATATGTATTTAGTAGACGTTATCATAACGATAATCGTTATATATATCATTTCGAGTTTCTTAACTTAGTAATCTCATTTCTTATGTATATTACACATTGTTAATATACTTAGTGTGATACTTACTCATCATAATCTTATGTCAACCATATATATATGTCTATATATATACCACAACATGTAATTTTTACAATTTTGTAACGTTCGTGAATCGCCGGTAAACATGGGTGATCAATTGTCTATATGAAACTTATTTCATTTAATCAAGTCTTAACAAGTTTGATTGCTTAACACGTTGGAAACATTTAGTCATGTAAATATCAATCTCAATTAATATATATAAACATGGAAAAGTTCGGGTCACTACATTGTGAGTTTCATTACTCCCTTTTTAAATGCTTTTGCAATATATATTTTTGGGACTGAGAATACATGCGCTTTTATAAATGTTTTATGAAATAGACACAAGTAATCAAAACTACATTATATGGTTAGATGATCGAAGCCGAATATGCCCCTTTTGCTTGGTAACCTAAGAATTAGTAAACCAGACTACTAATTGACGCGAATCCTAAAGATAGATCTATTGGGCCCAACAAACCCCATTCATTGTAGCGGATGCTTTAGTACTTCGAGTTTTTATATCATGTCCGATGGATGTCCCGAAATGATGGGGATATTCTTATATGCATCTTGTTAATGTCGGTTACCAGGTGTTCAATCCATATGAATGATTTTTATCTCTATGCATGGGACGTATATTTATGAGAAATGGAAATGAAATTCTTGTAGTCTATTAAAATGATGGAAATGAATATTTACGATAAACTAATGAACTCACCAACCTTTTGGTTGACACTTTAAAGCATGTTTATTCTCAGGTATGAAAGAAATCTTCCGCTGTGCATTGGCTCATTTTAGAGATATTACTTGGAGTCATTCATGACATATTTCAAAAGAGGTTGCATTCGAGTCGTTGAGTTCATCAAGATTATTATTATGTCAATTATAACTAGTTATATTATGAAATGGTAGGCATACCGTCAACTTTCGATGTAATGAAAGTTTGTCTTTTAAAAACGAATGCAATGTTTGTAAAATGTATCATATAGAGGTCAAGTACCTCGCGATGTAACCAAATGTAATGAATTCGTCCAGATGGATTAGGACGGGTCACGACATGATTCTCCTTTTTCAATTCATTGATTGTGTCAACACGTTTAATTAAAGCCTGATTTATATCAAAGTTATAACGTTTAAGATCATGAATTTGTTGTTTATAAACTTTAATTTGTTCTTTCAATTCATTTTGAATCTTTTTGGTCACAAGGTTTGCATGATATTTGTTTCGCATCTCATCATAAGTCTTGTTTAAATTATCTATTGTTGTTTTATATTCAGCACATTTACCACATTCAATGGGTGTATTAGTGGATGGATCAGAAGATACCTGTTGAGTGCTATTTGATGAGGAAATTTCAGCCATAAAAGTAAAATAATTTGTCTTCTTCTCATCATCGAACTCATCTTCTGATTCTGACGAGTCTGTAAGGAATGCTGACATGTCACCTTTCTCACGATCTTTACCCAAATAAATCTGTTCAAGTCTTTCCCAAATATCTTTAGCTCTTGTCAAACCAGATACTTTCTTACGATCACTTTCTGATAAGAACATTCTTAGTAAGTCCACTGCTTGCTGGTTCAGTGCTTCAAAATCAGTTTGATCTACTCCCGTATGATCATTTTTATCTTCTGCCTCTGAATCTGACTTCTTGTCTGATTCATTATCTTCTGAACTTAGACTCTCAAGATCTGAACCTTCACCCATAAGAACTAACATCTCCAACTCTACGACAATCATTCTACCCCATTCGTCAAGTTCTCTATCAGCATCAAACAAGGTTTCTTCAGTTTACTCAACTTCTAGATGATCACTGTCAAAAACCGAGGTATCACCATAAGTAGTTTTCCAACTGTTGAAGAAGTATTCTTCTGATGATGTAGGTGAAATGCTTCCAGGTTCAGGTGTTCGAGAAACAGAGTCACGTCCTTTCTTGAATTTGTCTTTAACTTGTTTCTGAATCTTCTCTTTTCAAATAGTTCGAGACAATTTTTCAGCTCTTTCAGCACGAGCAGTCAACTTCTCAATTAAACTTTGATCAGAAACACAATCTGTTTCAACTTCAGTGATCTTCCCCATGTTAGCCTTAGGTTGTTGATCATCCACATTCAGTTTGATAGACCAGTCATCATCATCTCCATGAATGACAACCAAAGCTTTGTTAGGACTTTCAGATGTGTCTGTTTCATTTCCTTTATCAGTGATATAAATCTCATGCTTTGTTGATTGACTCTGAGAACTATTTCGGTTATAGTTCTGATTCCTGAAAGGATTATGATTACCCTGCTTTTTCTGTTTTGTACACTGTCTTGAAAAATGACCTAATTCTCCACAGTTGTAATAAGTAACAGTATTCATATCGAATCCCAGTTTTGTATCTTTGGTCAGACTGATTGGTTTACTAGTTCGTTCTTCGTAATCTCTAACTCTTCTCACAAGATTTTTCATACCCCACATTATATCCATATTCTCTGCTTCATTCTTATCAAGTTGTTGATAATCTTCTGTTGTTAGGTGAATGTTACCCACGCGACCATGAAGATAACTATCATAAGAGTTCACAAGATTTGATAGTAAAGCTATATCTTCACTAATCCTTTCTTTTCCAACCTTTCTTATGTTTTCAATCTTGAGTGCAGATAGAACATCTTATGCAGACGGTGTAGATGACTCTATCGTATTTGAAGTAGGTTGTGATTGAGTGTTGAGTGAACATGGTGAAACTTGTAGCGGATAGGAAGATTGTAGAGTATTTGAAGAACTGACATTCAAACCATACATACTCTAATTGTTTGTAGCAAATGCAGTTTGAAATGGAGCCTGAGGTGTGTATCCATCTGGATAATACATTTTGGTGTCTTGAACTTGTTTAGACTTCTTCAATTTATTTAGCAAATCTAATTCTTCTTCCTGAAGTCTTGAAATAAACGATTTCACTATAGCAGTAGCAAGTTCTCCACTAGTCTTCATAGTTAACACAAAACCATTCCATTCCAATGGTAGAGCTCCAGCTAGACATACCACTTTATCCTTCGCTTCAATGGTTACATCATGCTTGTGTAGTTCAGCTAGCAAATGACGATATCTTTCAACCAAATCTGTAATAGATTCTCTAACTTGCCAGTGAAAATGATCAAACTCAGCCTTCAGATCTAAACCTTTTCAAGCTCTGTAAGCAGTATTTCCTTTGTTGAATGTACGAAGTACTTCCCATATCTTGAATGAATTATCATGACACGGAAATTGATGGAAAATCGGACCATCAAGAGAACTTGTCAAATTACAGTACATCTTCTTCTCCAAATTATATTCCTCGCGTTCTTCAGTAGGCATATTATGTAGAGTATACAACTCATTTGTAACTGGTGAACGTGGCCATTGAAATTCTGATTCAATATACTTCCAAAGCTTTGTGTCTTGACCATCAGACCAAATCTTAAATCTAGACTTCCACGTAGAGTAGTTATCCATATTCATTAGTCTTGGACATTTCGTACAACTTCCGGATTCACTTTCAGCAAGGAGTAATCGTTGAGTCATACTCGTAATACTCTGAACTAATGGTGCAGCCAACGCATAATCGTTCGAATTAAACATCTTGACAAACTTATCAAGAACAAGATTAACCTTGCGGTTCAGTAACTCAGTCGTACGAGTCAATAGTTCAATCGTACGCGTCACAATTTCAAATGTGTGTGTAACCTTAACTTCTCAACAGACAGCAACAAAATATCAAACGTGCGAGTAAGATCAACCATGTGATCAGTCGTACGTAATAATCCCCAGGCGTACGATTCAATGATCAACCGTGTAATCAACCGTGGGAGTTACCTGAAATCTTCACCCCAAAATTAGTTCTGCTAAACCGTGCGGATGAGCTCACTCGTGAGCTCAAGCGTGCGAGTGAGTGTTCTTCAGCTGACCCACTCGTACAATAGCTGTTTACACCTAAATCACCCTAAAACGCTAGAAAATGATGTAAATCACCAATTTATTCGTCCACAAGCTGTATTAGCACTAAACTAATATAAACACAGTCTCAATTCACTATTACAAACGTAGAAATGATAACTTTTTGAACCAAAAACTCTCAAAATACAAAACCCGAAATAATAAACTCAAAATCAAGCATAAATCACTAGGATGATGTTGTTTTCTCAACCAACGCTCTGATACCAATGATGAAACATGATTTGAATCTTCGAATCCAACAGATTTGACACACACAAAGGCGGAATAGTGAATCAAACCCTCTAGTGAATTTGAAAATGCTTTTTGGAATTGATTTAGTTAAACCACAACAAGATTTGTGTGATTAGATCAACACCTTGAGCTATTATTCACCTTTTGCAAGGATTTAGGCTTGAAGCACAAAGAGAGAATCGGACACGGTTACCAAATCTGAGTGATAAACAAATGAGAGACTTAACCTAAAATGAAGAACATAACACAATATATACCCCTGCTGTTAAGTCAACCGTACGAGTCAAGTCTCACTCGTACGAGTGAACTGACTCAGTCGTGCGGTTGATCACTCACTCATGTAAGTGTCATCAGATTAGGTTTTGGACTCAGCTCAGCACAATCGTGCATATGAGCTTGTCATCCGTACGAGTGAGGCTTCACTCGTATGTCTGACTGAGTCTAATATAGTCAAACTTCCATATCTTGTTGGTGCAGTGCCTGTAAACGCATGTAAACATAGATAGGATAATAGCAAGTAATCATGGTAACCCAATAACTGAAGTACTGATCATAAACGTGTGGTAGATGTCTAGAGACTCATGCAAAATGCACTAACATTAAACGAACATAGAAACGATTAACAACATTAACATTAGAACCTATGAAGTTGCACAAAATTAGAAACACATCTACTACTAAAACATGATAGGTTATATATGATATATATTAAAACGGAATATACAATGATGATATGAATGATTTATCTTATACAATCTGAACAACTGTTGTTAAACAATGAAGCATCAGACATCTTAGTATGAATTTATGCAATTCATTAATCATTAATTTATGTATAAGAAAAATCCTACTACATCAAACAACACAATGATTTTGAAAACTACGATACGATGCCCTTAATTTTAGCTGATACGATCGGTTGAACGTGGGTTTGAAGAATTCAAGAGATTGACATGTATGTGAATAAAAGAGTTGTATGGGTCACCCATGATCCATATTCTATTCCACGAATATAGTTTAGTCCATGTTTCCAAAGTAGTGGTTACTAATAGTTATCTCTTGTTTCCTTTCTTATCTCATAGATATTAGGCCAGTGGTTTAATTAGTCACATTTCGTTCCATTATGAAACTAGTTAGTTTTTGCATTTGTTAGTATAAATATGTATGTCTTTTGCTGAACGAGAATATGAATGAATGAAAAAGTTTGGTGTTAGTCCAAAGTTTCTTTTCCACAAGTCTATTTTCTTTGAGGATTAGCCATCTCGAATCGGCTTTATCCTAGGAATTCACGATCGACTCGAAGAGACCGTGTATATAATGGTGCTTTCATTGAGCCCCTCACTCAATGAACAATGGGATGCCAACATAATTAGGTGTAATTGGGGACATACTTAGCACATAATATGGCTTAGTGTCATCTCAATGCCACTGAAATCTCACATCTTGAAACCATTTCACAACAACTCACCACTCACGATGCCACCACCACCACGGGACACCATATTTAAACCGCCACTCTTACCGCCACTACCGCTGACATCCCAGCCGACCAACCATCTATACCAAACCTCGAACTCACTACCGAGAATCCACCACAATAAACCATCCTTCATGTTGAAAGTATTCCCACTTCCATAGACATATTAGTTCCTGTTGAAACCACTCTCCCACCACCTAATGTCACTACTTTCACGGGGAACACAACCGACACTCCGATTAGCAACTTCATGGCCTTTGCTCCCGCCTCTTGGCACGACAATGTTCTGTCATGGTCTCTTGTTGTGACAAGTCGTGTCACGGGCCAGCTTGTTACCACTCTCGTGAACTCCGGTCACAACTAAAAACCACCACAATTTGTATTCTTTCAAACTCAACATGAACCACTATGGAAGACATCGCAACTCATCGAATTGTCACAATTTTACGCGAGTTATGCACGACCACTCCCGAATCCACCATGGAAGATTTCTCCAACCTTGAGGAAAAGGTTGATTTTCAACCGGTTGGTATTGATACGATCGGTTGAACATGGGTTTGAAGAATTGAATAGATTGACTTTTACGTAAATGTAAGAGTTGTATGGGTCACCTATGATCCATATTATAGTCCACGTATATAGTTTAGTCCATGCTTCCAAAGTAGTGGTTGCTAATAGTTATCTCTTGTTTCCTTTCTGCATGCATTCCATTATCTCCTAAATATTAGGCTAGTGTTTTAATTAGTGGTAGTTCAGTGCAAATTTCGTTCCATTATGATACTACTTAGTTTTTGCATTTGTTAGTATAAATATGTATGTATTTTGCTGAATGAGGATATGAATGAATAAAAAAGTTTGGTGTTAGTTCAAAGTCTCTTTTCCACAAGTCTATTTTGTTTAGAGATTAGCCATCTCGAATCGACTTTATCCTAAGAATTCACGGTTGAATCGAAGAGACCGTGTCAAATATAGCAAATGAGCAAGTAAAATTAACGATTGAGTAACAAATAGAAACCTTTAACAATTTATACTTACAATGGAAAAGTCAATTGTTGAATATTGGTTGACTTCTCGATTTCTGAATCTTAAAATCGTTTAATAGATAAAAATTGAAGCTTCATAACCTTAATTGCACCTTCAACCAAAAACGTCACCGAAGAGTGATAATTGAAGGGATCGTCGATTTGACGATATTCTAATCATTTTTAAAACAATTGTTCTGACGTATGAGATGATAGCATCGGATGGAATGCAGTCGGCCGATTAATAATGTAGAATACGGTGCAATTAAGGATCGAATGTAGATGCGTTAAGAGTGCTCATCATCTGTTGTATAGACAACAGATTATTAGCAGTGTGCTAAACGGAAAGAGTCGAAGTTGAATATGAGAAACATCGATAATCGATGAACAGTGAAAGAGGCAGAAAAGGTGTAGAGATCAATGTGAGCGTGCATTTGCTAACCCTAATTTTATTTAGGTGACGCTATTCTCACCCGTTCGAACAGGGACACGTGGTATTTTCTAAGATTTATTAAGATTTTTCTTGATTAAGTTTGATAATTATGCGTCACCAGCAAGATTAGTAGGGTCAGATTGTAATCCCTTGATTTATACATTGTTACTAGTTTTTAACACGAACGGTTCAGAGTTTAGAGTTTGGTATCAAAATACCAAACCCTAAACCTTAAACCTTAAAACATAAACTCTAAATCGAGCTAAATTTTATTTCACAAAACATGTAAAAAAAAGTTCATATTCTTCACGAACAATATTATCTTGAATGTTATTTTTGTCGATCGTTTTTCCGCCTAAATAATAACATTCATCATGAAGTGTCTCTTCTAAATGTTCATATTTTTGTGTGATCTTGATGCCGGAAAAAAAAAATTCCAAAAAAAACAAAAAAAAAAAATTTTTGCTTCCCCCCGCTTCCCCCTATTGGTTACTTCTCCATTGATCCTGCCCTATATATATATATATATATATATATATGTGTGTGTGTGTGTGTGTGTGTGTGTGTGTGTGTGTGTTCACTTTGTAGACGGAGGAGATATAGAAAATATGCCGTGCTTAATTCATGGTGTGTGTGTGTGTGTGTAATTTAGATATAGATTTATCATATTAATTGTCATTCTGTTAATCGCTAAAAAAATATCTAGTATGTTAACATGAGTTAAATTTAGATTTATCATATTATATATATGTCAATTATAAAACTATGGAGTATATGTCATGCTAGAAAAATATGTCATGATAATAATATAAAATTGAATTAATTAATATATAGTGGCCTAAAAACATAGAATGATAAGCTCTTAAATTTTTAAATACAATATAAAATATTTTCCGATTATAACTTATCTCCATAAGAAATTGGCATGTGGATAGTTGAATAGGATGTGACACGTGTTAGAATTAATCAGGAAGTGGAAATTATTGTTACGCACTTTATATAATGTATAGATAGATAGATAGATTGATATTGTTATTGTTATTATTATTGTTATTATTATAGACTAGCTGAAGACCCGCGACTTCGCGGAATTTTTTGAGTGTTTAATGAAGAGTAATGTTTAGAAAGATTGTATTACAGAAAGTTAGTAGCGTTAGATTTCACCAAACAACTATATATATAGATATGAATGTTATAAATAAAATAGTTACGAGAAAAAAAGTAGATGAACATAATATGACATTGTCAGCTGCTGATGTTCCATATCTTTCGTGGCGTGGGCGAACCCTCTTGTGTTGTACCACCTTGATAGTTGATACCATTACATAAAACTAAAAAACAATTATTATAAGACAAGAAATAGTTGATAGCTTTATTCTCTACAGAAAATACGGTCAAAATTGACATAAAGTGAACAATGAGTATGAGTTATATACCCATAAAAAAAAAAGTTAAGAAAAATAGGTGGTCATCCTTAACTACCATTTTTTTGAGAGCTCGTATTTATGGAAAACTTAAATCAAAGAATTGTACCAAACTAGTGGAGAGCCCTCGCTATGCGGCGGGTTTGTTAATTATAGATAGGAATTTTTAGTAACAAATGTAATTTAGATTATTACACGAATGAAATAACACTTACTATCATGAGGATCAGTAACCCCGAGACAGTTTGTTGTTTAAATAACCGCTAATAAACCGACAACAATGACGCATAAGACTGCAGTTCTGAATTCTTTACCATCACGACCTTATGACTAAAGCATTCAACTTTGGAGTCTCCCTGATGTATTGTTTAATAAACCCTGCAAACATAACATTTTTATATTTTATAAATTAGAAAAGCAGAAAACCTTGAATATATCCAAAAGTATGGATATGCATCCTTTAAAAATATCACAAACACACACAACTCAAAATCTAATAGAATCCATGATGCACATACATATAAGATCTCAAAGAAAGCCTACTGACTAAAGTATTCACATTTGCAAGAAATATAATAAAACATGTTTAGACTTTTAACAAAAAAGATGGTGAAAAAAGTAATTAAAACATTAATACAACACTTTGGCACCAAAGCATTTAAGGCAAAACATGAATAGTTGTTCTAAATTTATATCAGGTATAAAATATTTTAAATTCAACCTTCATGATTTGTAAACCCTGAGTAATAATTGGTCTTTTGTTGCAAACAAATCATGTTAGATGCAAAATCATAACTAAACTTTTACTTAACATGTAAGTAAAAGATAAACAAATGCAATATAACGTACCTCCTTTTGACTGGTTCTTGTTTATGTAAGCTGTAATTTGAGACAATAGACAATAGTTTACCTGATAAATCTGTTACTTTCTGGAAATTTTATGCTCCATACAAACCTGAGAATATATAAAAGCAATTGCAAGTAGAAGCAATTAAATATTTTAAGTAGGCATGCGTTGTAACGCTTCAAAAAGGCATAACAATAAAAGAATGTCAGAATCTCATGTAATCAACCATGATTGGCCTTGTTGAAGATCTGACAGTTACACCAACACAGCAGTCCTGCAATTTAGAATGATTAAATATATAGTTTGACCAATTGACTTCAGTTCAAAAAGCAAAAAATGCTAAAAGTAATGGCATTTGCGGTCACCAAAGGCAGAAGCTTTAACAGCTGCTCTCTTCACTATCACCCTAAGCTTGTTCTGAATGACTAAACAGTTCTCGTTAACTGCAATATTCAATATTCCACACTTCTCCTTCGAATTGCTCAACCAATAGCAAACTGCAATCAACGAAATTCCACACATTTCAACTCTACTTTTCAATTCAGATATATGTAATATATATACCATTTGATCAGAGTTTCTAGCACATGAAACTCACACCAGGCTCTTTGAAAGTCAACATTAGTCATAAAGCATTTACCATTCTTTGTGACTCTTTAGGGACTTTAGCAACATTATCCATCGATACCAATCTCATTAGCAACGGGAACATAAATCACAAATCTTAGAAATAAAGTCATTGTCGAATATTGGAAGTGTTTTGCTCGAGTTATCCACCTCTCCAGCTAATGTACTTATTGAGTCCCAATAGATAAGGTTTCGAATAGAATGTGTTTAATTACAAAATCCAATTAACCACATTTACGTATATTACTAACCATCTAGCTGGCTCGATTTTAGGATTCAAAATAATATCTATATCACAAAAGAAAGTAACGAAAATACCTCTGAAGTTCATATAAGCAAGGGCAATAGTCAAGGCTAAAATCGCTAAAACTCGAGGAAACCTAAATATTATTGTAAATTGTTTTACTTGATTGTAAGATGTGAGCTCAAAGTACTGATGTGGATATCCTGTAGAAGGCTGCCCGTATCTTCCAAATCTGAGGGATGTAGGACTATTTATTGCTTTCTGTATGGCTTTTGCAGTTTCACAGTTTACCTTTGTCATCCTATATGCACTGTCAACTTCAAAAGCTTCTCAAATTGTTCCTTATCATCGATCCCCATACTTGCATATATAGCGTTTCTCTGCATTAAGTAGTAACGTGTTATGGTTTATCAACAGATATTCATCTGTATTAAAATAAAGTTTTAGCATCTATAACAGTTTTAAAGCATGTAGGCATTTATTTTAAGAATTATTATTATTATTATGAGTTGTTGTAGGTGTGCTTATATAACATGAACATCTTAAATCAATAATGTATATCCAAAATCTTTAACATGTAAATAAATAGCGAACATTTGATCATTTTAACATAGATAATGTAAAAAACCCCAAGTACACAATTATAAATAGCTGTATTTACACCACTAATATATAGTTTTCTATAACAACAGTAAGCCAGTTCATCTAACCTTGTTGAAACCCACTATAATGTCCTAAAGCAGATGACACCCAAATAACGTAAACAACATCTTCAGGGAACATTGTACATAGAATAAAATACCGAAAGAAACACCGAGAGCAAAGTGTAACAAAAAATGTGATAAACATGTCAGTCGAATGAATCGGTAGCTAACTTCAAAATTCATTTTAAATAAAAACTACAACAAAGACCTTTCTTCAAAACTTCAAGAAACAAACATCTATCATTTTTCAAGTTTAAACTATACAACTAACCTTAGTTGTAGTCAATAGTCACTTTCTATAAGATATAATGCACAAAACTGATCTCCTTCTGAGAAATTTGGCCTGTAAATTTAAGCAAGTCTCATTGAGGCATTTCATTGAACACCTGGCATACAATACAACTTAATTTTTTAGTATGCAGTACAAATACATATCATTCAGTTATTTGCATCAGTAAAGATATAAAGCTACTAAAATAAAGTGATGGACAACTTACCTTTGGGAAAAAAAATAATAAAATGATGGGCATAACTGTTAGTCTAGTGATAAACCTACATATACCTTTTAGAAATCAAGAAGAAAAGATGGCGAAAATGTGTGGTAGATCGTGAGAAGCATAAAAAGATACCCTAAAATGAGAGGATGAAGAAGGTGGAGATCGCCAGAAGCATCCAGGAAAAATTTCTGGTTTGTGGTAAATAAATTTGGTGGAATCTTCTGGAGGGTTTTAGAGAAGGCAGAAGGGGGGGAAAGTTAGGAAAATATCCTTAAAGTGGTAGTAGGCACTTGTGTGTACAATTCCGCATAAGGTGTAAGTGATTTAAGCATGTGATGGTACTATTCATTGGCCCTTTATCATTTAGATAAAGGGATAATATAATGTCATACCCCTAAATAGGGCCGGAGGTAAATATGACTTCACAATATCACAACACAAGTATATAAGCGAGAACGACTCTAATTGAGACGTTTTATTAAATTAATAATTTAGTTGCAGCGGAAACGTAATAATGTTTTACATAATGAAATTCATATGTAAATAACAATGTTTAACAAATGATAGGTTCTAAATATGTGGACTCCAATGCATCAGCTAGCTAAGCAACATAGGACAGCACAAATACTATTTTTCACCTGAGACAAACATGCTTAAAATGTCAACACAAAGGTTGAGGGAACAACTATCACGACCCGGAAAATTTCGACTAATTTTAAACGAAACTCTCGATACGATATTGTATTTTCAACACGATAAGCAAAGTCTGATAGGTTAAGTCTCAAAAAGTTTGAACTGTTTCATATATTTAATTGACCTTCGACTGCTCTCGACGATTCACGAACCATTAATTGTAAATAAATATGTGTGTATGGATATATAAATAATAATTCAAAATATAAATTTGAAGTATTATATGTTGTTGTTATTAAATGTAATAAAAGAAAAATAAGATATTATAATAATTATTATTTAAAATATATATTTAATTTAAATATATATTAAAGTTTACTAAAAAATAATTATTAACTGATTGTAATACTTGTTTGATGTTTCGATTGATATTAAGCAAGTTAAATACAAACTTATGTGATTCTAAAAATACACGATGATTCGAAAATGAGTTCTATAAACTTTAGGTTTACTAAAAATGTATTGAGGATCTAGTTATTAAATTTTAACACTTTTTATATTTTACCTAGAATTGAGAGGACAGTTGATGTAATTTTTAATTAGTAATTAATAATCAAAATTTATACCATAATGACTGAATTAAATAAAAATAATTATTATAAAAATTTGGGATTTTCTGAAAGACTTCTTATCCGCCACTGATTAACAACGGAGTACGAAATATAGTCCGTGAAAGGAATAGTAGATGACGGCTATTAATTTTTACACGTTTATATTTGTTGGGCTATTATATTATTTATTATTATTAATATTATATTATTACTTTAATTTATTAATGTACACCCGTGAATTGTATATGAAGATGTGTTGTGATTTCCTCTATCTGACCAATATCTTCTTTATATATATATATATATATATATATATATATATATATATATATATATATATATATATATATATATATATATATATATATATATATATATTACACATACTCATATGTACACATAGATAAATTGAGAACCATGGTCACCACCATGTTACCATTCGATCATCATCATCGAACTATTTTTTTTTCTCCTTTCTATTTCTGATTTTACTTCGGTTACCATCCTTCTTATCCCAACGATAACTATCTCCAAAGTATGCAACCTTCTTGTTCCACTTGCAATAATAACCTACCCTTGTACGATAATCATCAAACCACCACCCTAAATATACAACACTTTTACAATCATCATAACCCATGCTACAGCTATGCTCTACCTTATACCCCAAATTATGCTATTCAACAATCACAATATCACCATCATCCATTACCGAAGCCCTGCAGGTTAAACTGTTAAACGAAACCCATGATATCATTATGGTGCATTTATTTTCTGTTTCCGGTTAAAACTTGCAACATCAATACAACTAAACCATCTTACTTGCTGTTTTCTGTACCCTCAATCAGCACCATAGCACATCACCACCATCTTCACCTTCAAACCTATAACCACACCATTGTGAACCACCATCATCAATTTTCTGTTTCTTCCTTCTTTTGACGAGCATAAGCACACTTCTTATAAACCATACCAACTACAACAAACCTAATTCTTCTTTGTTCAGTTAAACCCACTTAAGAAACCACACAAAATAGTCGATGTCTTCTGCTTCATACTGCAGACTACAGTTACTGTCTTCGGTTTCAATTGATTAATCAAGAAAACCACCCCTTGATTCCTTGCAAACCACCACCTGCACGTTACCAATTACCACTGCTGTTTCAACATCAAACCACCTGCAACAAAACCTCAATGACTCGATGTGCAACTAACCTTCTGTTTACAGGTAACCATCAAAACACCACCTTTATATTCTGTCATTGTTACTAACCATGAACCCAAACCATCACCTTCATTAAAACCACCATAAACGAAAACCATCATCACCCGTCTGCCTGGAGGTCACGACTGCAGAAATTACTGCTGTTTCCTTGTCTGTTTTCTGTATAAACAAGTACGAAGAAGAAGTAATAAAGATAATGATTATTGAAAGATACAGATGAGGATCGAATTACAGTTTACCTTATATTTTTTTTTCTTTCTTGCCTGCTTCGATGAAACCCCATGATCATCTTCCTCAACTAAATCCTTACTACTGCAAGATGTCGAAAACCCTAAAACATAAAACCGTTATACATTGAATAGGGGCAAACAAGATTATATATCCATTGTGATTTGGCGTGTTTTGTTTTGTGGCTGACATATTAATCAGCTAAACCACTTATTAAAGGTATCCAAGAAAAACACGTGAAGCTAATTCAGCATTTTCTATTTTTTTTAAAGAACCGAAGATTTTCTTTAGCTGGTCGATGATTGAGCCGTATATTTTATAATTTTGTTGCACTAAGATTCAGTCAAACTATTAGAACCAGGCCCCCTTTTTCTGATTGGGCTGCGATACTTATACCTGTTAGGCCAGTATCGGACTGCTATGTCCAGCTTCTAGTGGGCTGCTTTACTTCTGTTTCAGATTTTAACTTTGGACCGACATAATCCAAAAACCTTGTTGGGCCGAAGAGTAAATGTTGATGATGATCGAATGAGGGGTGTTGATGAATAATACGTGATGTTAAAAGATGTACATGATAATGATAAATAATTTTTTTTACGTGTTAATTAAATAATCGAGCGAATTATAACAAAGATGTTATAAACGGTTTGGTAGTTTGGGCGAAAAATGGTTAAGCAAGAGGTCTCGGGGTCGAGCCTTGACTCTGCCATCTTCTTACTCGAAGGCTTTTAGGGAGGTAGCTATTATTATTATTATTATTATTATTATTATTATTATTATTATTATTATTATTATTATTATTATTATTATTATTATTATTATTATTATTATTATTATTATCATCATTAATATTAGTGTTATCATTAATATTAGTGTTATAATTATAAGTATTATTATTAATTATATTATCATTATTATTATTAACATGACTATCATAATTAGAAGTGTTATTATTATTACAACTATATTACTGTTATAAATTTTTATTATTTATTCATTTAAAGTGTATATAAAATAAACATACTTAATTAATTAATAAAACCTATAAATTATTAAATATAACAAGTATATCACCAATAAAAATATGTAAACTTATTCGATTAAATTCTATGTGTTAATAAATATATGATTGATATAGGTTCGTGAATCCGAGGTCAACCCTGCATTGTTCAGTATCGTCGTATGAATATTTTTACTACAAAATATTGTATGGTGAGTTTCATTTGCTCCCTTTTTAATTGCTTTTGCAATATATATTTTTGGGCTGAGAATACATGCGCTGCTTTTATAAATGTTTACGAAATAGACACAAGTACTTAAAATACATTCTACGTTGAGTTGTACCACTGGCATACTTCCCTGTAGCTTGGTAACTACTATTTACATGGGTATTGTAAACGCGAATCCTGTTGATAGATCTATCGGGCCTGACAACCCCAACCGGACTGGACGACCAGTATTCAACGGTTGCACAGTACTTCGTTTCAGTGACTATACTTGGTACGGTGTAGTGAGATTTCATAATAAAGGGAATATGCGACGTTGATTAATAGTTAAGTATGGTTACCAAGTGCTCAACCACTTAGAATGCTTTACATACACTTGCGAGTGTATTATGTTTATGATTATGAAATCTTGTGGTCTATTAAGATATTGAAATGATTGTTATGATAAACCTATGAACTCACCAACCTTTTGGTTGACACTTTTATGCATGTTTATTCTCAGGTACGAATTAAGTCTTCCGCTGTGCATTTGCTCAATTTAAGGATATTACTTGGAGTCGATCATCGCAATGGGACCAAATGTTGATGACTTCGTCCAGGTGGATAAGGACGGGTCTTTACAACAACATAGGTTTAATAATCAATAGAGTCTTAGACCACAAGATTTAATTCAAAACATCAAAATATCAATATGCCATGAGTTATAATATCGAGCTAAACAATCACCCCTAACACTGTACGGGTGTCGGTAATCATTATTATGTACCCCCTTGACGATAGGTCAATGAGTAGAGACGTCACTCTCAATAGGCATACTCACAATAATTAAGCTTGGTGGGGATTTGCATGTAAGAATACAAGTTAACAAAGTCTCACGAAGTTGCATATCAAAAAGTTTAGGCACTTGTGTCTAAATTGTAAATCATTTCAAAAGCAAGCATGTGTCTCACCCCAAGATTTATAAAATACATTAAAATATGTAAAAGCGGGGCTATGAGTTCACCTTAATAGCACAGAAGAGTTAATCCACAAAAGAATGAATTTAACGGAAGAACGTGATCGAGATCTCAACCTAGAGACAGAACGCATGATCAGACATTGCCTAACAGACAAACGTATGTACTAATATAGTAACTATAGTAATAGTGTTGGTTTTCTAAAAGAATTTCCATATTCGGAAGGTTACTATTTATGGAAAGTTTCCACTCGTAGTAACTTTCCAATTATAGAAAGTTCGAGTTAAAATCTTTAGCAAGACGTTGTACACCATTACCCAAACCTCGTTGCTATCAGATAAGTCACTCTGATGATTTGTTGTTACCGGGCGCCCAGGATTCTTGACCAGAATCTAAGTCTTGGCATTCGAGATCCACAAGCGGTTCCCATAAGGCAACAAGGACCACCCTAGGCCGTAAGTAGCGGTGAGGTTCTTATATAGGGCACTTTATCTTTCGATTATAACCTTCACGTTAAGTTTAAGTCATAACCTATGTTATTATTATATCATATTTATTTATTAATGACCCAATATTTATTTAAATCATACATATAATAAAAGTATTAATAATTAACCTATAATGTATTACTATAGTTAATATTTTAAATTTATAATTATTATATAATAACCAAAGTATTCTATTAATGATTAAATAAAATTATTATATTTATTTATTTATAATTTATATTTATCATATTATCTCTAATTACTTTTAAATTAAGTAAATACCTAAATTACTTTAAAAATAATATCCCTTATTTTTCTACTGATCAAAATAGGTAAGATAATCATATAAAAACTTTAGATAAGATTTTATCATATTTAATATTTATTTATGTATTTATTTCCTTATTTATTTTCAATTTACATCTAATACAAGTTTAATTATGGAATAAATATAAATTCAACCAAAAAATATAATTTTATAATTTTTATAGATTCCTACAAGTTTATTAAACTTAGAAAATTTTTAGATATATTTTATTTTCAGTTAGAAATATTTATTACGAATTTTACATAGTTTTTATGTTTAAATAATATTTAATTCAAAATTAATTATAAATAATACTCCAATAATTTTTATAATTATTTTTATAAGTTCTAATACTGTTCTAAATTATTTTTATACAATACTTACTATTCTTAATATTTATTTAGATTTTTATTCGTTTTTCACATATATACCGAATCATAAATAAATGAATAATAATTACTCTAGAGACTATAAAAAATATGTAAAATTATACTTTATCTTAGTGTAAAGACCCGTCCTAATCCATAAGAACGAATACAATAACATATGATTACATTGCGAGGTATTTGACCTTTATATGATACATTTCACAAACATTGCATTCGTTTTAAAAGACAAACTTTCATTACATCAAAAGTTGACATGCATGCATACCATTTCATAATATCCAACTATAAATGATCTAATCCGTCATTTACTTAATCATATTCTTTACTGAACTCAATGACTTGAATGCAACGTCTTTTGAAATATGCCATGAATGACTCCAAGTAATATCTTTAAATTGAGCAAATACACAGCGGAAGAATTCTTTCAATCCTGAGAATAAACATGCTTTAAAGTGTCAACCAAAAGGTTGTTGAGTTCATTAGTTTATCATAATCGATCATTTCCATAATTTTAATAGACCACAAGATTTTCATATTTATAAGCAGAACCTCTCGTCTGCATAAAGAAAAAATCATTCATATGGATTGAACACCTGGTAACCGACATTAACTTTAAAGCTTAGAATATCCCCAAACAGAACCTCTCGTTTGTATAATAATAATCTCGAAGTATTAAATCCATCCATAACCTGAATGGGGGTTGTTAGGCCCAATAGATCTATCTTTAGGATTCGCGTCAATTAGGAACAGAACCTCTCGTCTGCCTAATTCCTAGGTTACCAAGCTAAACGGGGTGATATTCGGTTTAATAATCCAGCCATAGAATGTAGTTTTAAGTACTTGTGTCTATTTCGTCAAACATTTATAAAAGCAGCGCATGTATTCTCAGTCCCAAAATATATATTGCAAAAGCATTTAAAAAGGGAGAAAATGAAACTCACAATACTGTATTTTGTAGTAAAAATAAATATGAAGACATTGGACAATGCAAGGTTGGCCTCGGATTCACGAACCTATATTAATTATATAAATATATTTATATGTTGGTCAATATCTGTCTAACAATTTAGGTCAAGTCATAGTGTATCACAAACCAAATGCTCGAGATTATCATGCAAAAGTCAACAAAAGTCAATCTGACTAAAATGATTTCCAAAATCTATACATGATTACTATATAACTTAAATATAGTCATTTTATATATTTAAATATTTTTAACAGATTTTATTAGAGTAATAATAATACAAGTCATTTATAAATAAAAATTTATATTTAAAATTTATACATGATAAAAATATACTTTTATATATCTTAAATAATAAAATTTATAAAGTTTACCTAAAATATAGTGGTATGTATTATAAATGTAATTATATTACGTGTGGTAAAAATATCTTTTTATCACATATTTATTTGATAAAATAATATCGATAATAACAATAATAAGTAAAAGTTGTATTATTTTGCAATAATAATTATTATTATTCTACTAATAAAAATAACAATATTTATATTTACTAATGATTATAATAAAATGATAATTCTAATCATGACAATCTTAATAATAACAATACTTTTTAATATTAACCGTAATAATAATATTTTATATAAAATTAATATTTCTATTCAACATGATAATTTTAAATAATAATAATACTAAAATGATAATAATACTGATATTTTATAATAACAATGATATTTCTATTAAAAATGATAATTTTAATAAAAATGATGGTTTTAATATTAGTGATACTTTTAATAATAATAATGACGATAAAAATAATAAATTGATAGTTTGATAAAAATATTAATTATTTTAATAATATTAATAATAATAATAATAATAATAATAATAATAATATTATTATTATTATTATTATTATTATTATTATTATTATTATTATTATTATTATTATTATTATTATTATTATTATTATTATTATTATTGATTATTAAATAATAATAATAATAATAATAACGATAATAACGACGATAACGATAACGATAATCGATAATCATTTTAACAATAATACTTTAAAATTATAGATAATTCAATTGACGATATCTTTTAATCCGTTCATCAAAACCATACGATATCTAAATGAAAAGTTTATAGTTTTTTGCCAGCTTTCCAACGACATGCATATCCTATACGTTATCTCAGTAGCATATGTATCAAATTTATTATTTATCAAAACTATCTAACGACCAAATTAAACATACATGCATGCATAATCATATTTACTCGAGCACTAGTCAGGGATACACTAATAATATATAAAAGTTAAGTTATGAGTGCTCACGTATCAATATTGATATTCAATATTACAGGAAAGTACGTAGACGCAACGGAGATGATAAACACTAGATTGACCTCGCGAGCATACCCCCGACTATACCCATAACCTCCATAGCTATAACCCATAATTTCCTTAGTCTTATCCCGCTTGAAAACTCGTTTGAAAATACACGAGCAAAACTTTGTCGTAGTATTTTATGTAATAATAATACTAATAATAATCCTAATACTACTAATAATAATAATATAATTAATCATAATAATAATAATAATAATAATAATAATAATAATAATAATAATAATAATAATAATAATAATAATAATAATAATAATAATAATAATAACAATAATAATAATAATATATAGATAGATACGAGAGATTGAAAGATAGTAAAATGAATCAGAAATCGGGAAAACGTTCGATTTATAAGTAATGTGACCACCTACCCCCATCCATGCGATCGCATGGATTATGTGGGTGATCCTCATGCGATCGCATGGGCACCCAGGAGAGCTCACATTCGCTTGTTTTTATCTTTCCGACGGTTTTATAATAATATTATATATAAATATTTATTTAATCTATATAATTATATATATATTATATTATATTTACGTGCATAGTTTTCTTGTAATTTTAGTTCCAATGTTTTGTACGTTGTCACTCGACCCATGTCCTGCTTTCGGTTTCTTGAACGCTTTTTCGTACGCTTAGAAAACTAGTACTTTATATTACGCGACACGTACCTTTATTACTAACTAGACTTATAACATCGATAAACTATATCATGTAAAATATAACTTGTACGTTTGAGTGATATGGTCATTTGCTTCTTAAAATCAATGTTTCGTTGTTTGTCAAAATGTATATTTTAAATTAAACGTCTTATGACTAAGTTACTATTATATTTATCACTTTGTAAAATATATATATATATATATATATATTTATATATTCATTAAAAATATAAATTTGTACGTATTGTATGTATTTGAAATATTTATTTAATAATATAATATTTAGTTTTTCAAAACTAATTATATTTTAAAGTTTGTTTTAAAATCGTTTAGAAAAATATTAAAACACGTAACGTTTTCATTTTACAACTTAAATAGATACAATTCATTTATGTACTAACATTTTAAATATCAATCAGATCACTAAGCGAGTGTTACTATCGTGTACTTAACTAATTTGAAAACATATATATTTCATGAACATGTTTTAAATACACGTTGCAAGTTATCTATATATTTAACAACTAATATTCTAACTTACGTTTATTTAATCAAAGACATTTTAAATAATCAAGTTCTATTATATCGAAAAACGTTTTCATAAATTTGGAAACTACATCAATTGATTACTATGTAATTTAGTCTTCCACTAATATTTGTCAAACTCTCGTTAATTAACATATTTGTTCTTACTTGTACATCACTTTACCATCTTCCGAATATTGTTAAAATGGGAAGATTTCTCAAATCAATGTGGACCTCTCAACAAAGACTTGTAATCATAATTCAATGTATCTGATAATTCAATCATTTGATATTATCCTTCAATCCCATCGATAATTATTTTAAATATATTTTGAAACAAATATGTTCATGTAAAGTATTATACGTCTAATACTTTGTTAACGTTTTCAAGTTATAATATATACACATATACATATATAATCATATCCGTTCATATAATAGTTCGTGAATCATTGGGATTTGGTCGAGGTTAAATGAATGTATGAATATAGTTTAAAATCCTTGAGATTTAACTTAACTTTGCTTATCATGTCGGAATAATATAAAGATAAAGTTTAAATTTGTTCGAAATTTCCGGGTTGTCACAGTACCTACCCGTTAAAGAAATTTCGTCCCGAAATTTGATTGGAATGGTCATGGCTGTCAATAAGTATGTTTTCATAACGCATACGAGCTGCAAATTTGAGTTTTATCATCAGCGAGTAATATGGATAAAACAATTTGCTTAAGTGAAGCGTACGAGTGAAGTTATCAAAAATGAGTGAAATGAGTAGGTGTAGATTCGTTATATCTTTTAACATGGATATGATTGATTTCCAGAGTTCAAGGGATTTGGATAAAATCTTCGTAATAAGATTTGATTCTTCGGTAATCAAGGAAATTAGGATTCGCTTTAAATGTGATCATCTGTTTTGATTGCTCTGTTGGATATTTTTCTATAAATCCACCCCCTTCGTTTCCTTTCTACTCACACCTTCTCTTCTTTCTCCCTCAACTCATACCTTAAAGTATTCGTCAATATGCTCCATCCTATACTGATTCTTGATATACTCCTCACTTTCATATATGTCGTTCTTCTTTTTCATTTGTCGCCAGAAGAATCTATTTACTTCTACTATATTCTTGGTTTTATAGTGTTTTTAGTTCTCCCGTGTCTTCATATTTCCATATGCATCGATATATATGGTATGTAATTTCTGGGATGTTGTTGGATTTTATATCTTCCCTTATATTTCAAAGTCCCTGTTTCTTTCTTCTATAATCATTGTCATCCATAGTTAATGCTCCCTTCTATTTGCTGCGATTTATACTCCCATTTCTATTTCGGAGCTTCATTCTTTCGTTTCCTCTTCTTGTGATTAAGCACTGTATGTAATGGGCCAGAATTTGTAGATATGAATTTCGCAATGAACATAGTTAATGTTCTAAGAAGGGAATCGTAATGGCACGATCTTGATTGGTCAAATTACCAGAATACCTCGGAAAAGACCGAGTCATCAAGAAAATATTTTCTTGATATTTTTATAGATTAAATAGAATACAAGAGTCGTGTAACATGGCAGATGATGACGTTATGATCTTTGAATCATCACGTTCCATCTAGAAACTTAACATGACTTACTATAATATAATCACGTTGATCAAGTGTCATTATATTATACTAACTCATGCTTCAGTTCCCAACACTACTTCAAAACATACATATTTTAAACTCGAAGGTTTCAGAATTTAGAAACTAAAATAGTTTCTTTTATGATGTAACACAGATAACACGAAAAGATAAATAGTCTCAGATGAGAATAGTTATGAATATATCTTCAGAAATATCGAGGATATTTATAATGAAAGGTAAGATGATATCTTAGAATATCTAAGGTCGGAGGATGATGAAGAATATTGTCCGCAAGGGTTTTAGAGTAAGGAGTAAGGTATTCGTTAATGACTTCAGTAGCTACTGAATCATTTGGATTCTTTGAAGGCAGGTTTAGTCTTTGTGATTTGTCCACAGCCTCCTTCATACTTTGCTCAATCCGTTTTTCAGTTCCAACCCTTCTCTTTTTCTGAGCATTGCCAACACACTATTCTTTATCATCAAACTTTTTACTGATAAGGTCGTTTACAGTTTTTGCTGCTTCATCAGCATTTTTCAAAATTTCGAGAACTAGTTCGTAGTTTAGGGTGTTTTTCAGAAACTTCACATTCAAAGTATGTAAGTCCAGGAGATAGATGTTATATGTACACTGAAAGGACCCGTTCATATACATTATAAACGATTCACAATAGTTGATTACATCGCGAGGTATTTGACCTCTATATGATATATTTTACAAACATTGCATTCGTTTTTAAAAGACAAACTTTCTTTACAACGAAAGTTGACGGCATGCACACCATTTCATAATACATCCAACTATAATTGGCTTAATAATAATCTTGATGAACTCAATGACTCGAATGCAACGTCTTTCAAAATATGCCATGAATGACTCCAAGTAATATCCTTAAAGTGAGCTAATGCACAGCAAAAGATTTCTTTAATACCTGAGAATAAACATGCTTTAAAGTGCCAACCAAAAGGTTGGTGAGTTCATAGGTTTATCATAACAATCATTTCAATATATTAATAGACCACAAGATTTCCGTTTATAAATATATGTACACTCGCATGGGTATAAAAGTATTCTATAAGTTGTAGGCACCCGGTAACAAGCCTTAACGTTCATGTTTTACCCTCTGAAGTACACCAGATCAGGTGTGTTTAAAATAACCTCAAAGTACTAAAGCATCCCATAGTCAGGATGGGGTTTGTCAGGCCCAAAAGATCTATCTTTAGGATTCGCACCTACCGTACATAGACAAGTAGTTTAATGTTACCAAGCTAAGGGTGTATTTTTAGTTTAAACCCACGTAGAATTAGTTTTAGTACTTGTGCCTATTTCGTAAAACATTTATAAAAACAGCGCATGTATTCTCAGTCCCAAAAATATATATAAAAGGAAGCAAATGAAACTCACAATACTGTATTTCGTAGTAAAAATACATATGACGTCATTGAACAAGTGCAAGGTTGGCCTCGGATTTACGAAAGTATCAATATTGAGATTCAATATTGCAGGAAAGTACGTAGATGCAACGGTGATGATAAACACTAGATTGACCTCACGAGCATACCCATGAACCATACCCATCACCTCCATAGCTATAATCCATAATTTCCTTAGCTTCGACTCATTCAAAAAAACTATTTTGAAATCACTCGGACAGCACTCCGTCGTAATATTTTATGTATACTAATAATATCTTGAAATAATACAGAAAATATATATATATATATATATATATATATATATATATATATATATATATATATATATATATATATATATATATATAAATCGATTGAGAGAGTTTAAAGAAATATATTTTCAAGTTTCTATGAAATAATGAAACCTATTGAATTCTATTTATAATAGATTTTTGAATTATTAAAGTGAATTATTAAAGTATGAATTATTAAAGTGAATTATTAAAGTATGAATTATTAAAGTGAATTATTAAAGTATGAATTATTAAAGTGAATTATTAAAGTATGAATTATTAAAGTATGAATTATTAAAGTGAATTATTAAATTTAAAGTAAAGTAAAAGTAAAGTAAAGGTAAAGTTAAAGTTAAAGTATAGTAAAAGTATAAAAACTATGTATGTATAATACGCGTATAAATATATATAATATTAATTTAAATCGTTATATATATTTAATGAAATAAAATATAAATATCGTTATATTTATTATACTGGTTAAGTAATGAGTTATCAAAAGTGATTCTAGATATTTATAAAAGTTATATACGTTTTAATAATAAAGTTCTTTTTAAACTGAAAACGTCTTTGTACGTTTGAAAATAGATTAATAGAATATTATGGAAACCAATTCTCCACTAACTTTTGTCTAACTTTCGTAAATGACACTTTTTGTTTTTATTTATAAATAGCTTTACAAATTATTCTGAATATCGTTAAGAGGAATAAATTTTCTCAAATCATAGTGGACCTCTCAACAGAGACTTGTAATCATAATTCAATGTTTATGATAATTCAATTATTTAATATATTTTTTTTAATTTCGTCGAAAATCATATTGAAACAAATACGTTCGTGTAAAGTATTATACGTTTAATACTTTATTAATATTCTCAAGTTATAATATATATATACATATACATATCTATTTATATATAACGGTTCGTGAATCGTCGGAATTTGGTCGAGGTTATAATGAATGTATGAACACAGTTTAAAATTCTTGAGATTTAAGTTAACAAACTTTGCTTATCGTGTCGGAATAATATAAAGATTAAAGTTTAAATTTGGTCGGAAATTTCCGGGTCGTGACAGTACCTACCCGTTAAAGAAATTTCGTCCCCGAAATTTGATAGAGGTCGTCATGACTAACATTGAGAATGTTATTATAACGATTATAGAGTTTTATCATGTTCAAGAAGAATGGATAAAATAATTCGATTACTAGAAGCGTGTGAGTGAAGTTATCGTAAATAAATGAAATAAGATAATAGTGATTCGTCGTATCTTTTGACTTCATCACGATTGATCTCCGAAAAGAAAATCTTTGTAATCTAGATTGGATTTGATTATTCGGCGATTAAGGAAATTATGATCCTCTTCGAATTAATGCGATAATCCATTTTGATTTCTCTGTCAGATATTTCACTATAAATCCACCTCATTTGTTTTCTTACAACTCACATCTTCTCAACTCATATTTTAAAGTATTTGTCAATATGCTTCATCCAGTGCTGATTCTTGATATACTCCTCACTTTCATATATGTCGCTCTTCTTTTTCATCTGCCTCCGGAAGAATCTATTTACTTCTACTATACTCTTGGTTTTATAGTGTTTTTAGTTCTCATGTGTCTTTATATTGCTATATGCATTGATATATGCGGTTTGTGATTTCTGGGTTATTGTTGGGTTTTATATCTTCCCTTATATTTCAAAGTCCTTGCTTCTTCTATAATCATTGTCATCCACAGTTAATGCTCTCTTCTATTTGCTATGATTTATACTCCCATTTCTAGTTCGGAGCTTTGTCCTTTCGTTTCTTCTTCTTGCGATTAAACACCACTTGTAATGGTCCAGAATTCGCAGATATAAATTTCGGAATGAACATTGTTAATGTTCTAGGAAGGACATTGTAATGGCACGATCTTGACTTGTCAAATTTCCAGAATACCTCGGAAAAGGCCGAATCATCAAGAAATATTTTCTTAATATTTAGAGATCAAAGAGAATACAAGAGTCGTGTAACATAGCACATGATGACATTATGATCTGTGAATCATCATGTTCCATTTATAAACTCAGCATGAATTACTGTAATATAATCACCTTGATCAAGTGTCATTATATTATACTAACTCATGCTTCAGCTCCCAACACTTCTTCAAGAATATTCCTATTTTAAACTCGAATGTTTCAGAATTTAGAAACTAAAATAGTTTCTTTTAAGATATAATACAGATAGCGCGAAGAGGTAAATGATTTCAGATAAGAATAATTATAAAAATATCTTCAGAAGTATGGATGATATTTATAATGAAAGATACGATGATATCTTAGAATGTCTAATATCAGAGGATGATGAAGGATATTGTCCGCAGGGGTTTAGAGTCAGGAGCAAGGTATTCGTTAATGATTTCAGCAAGTACTAAATCATTTGGATTCTTTAAAGGCAGGTTCAGCCTTTGTGATTTGTCCACAGCCTCCTTCATACTTTGCTCAATCCGTTTTCCAGTTCCAAAGCTTCTCTTTTACTGAGCTTTGCCAATATACTATCCTTTATCATACAACTTTTTACTGTTAAGGTCGTTTACAGTTTTTGCTGCTTCATCAGCATTTTTCAAAATTTTGAAAACTGGTTCGCAGTTTAGGGTGTTTTTCAGAAATTTCTCATTCAAAGAATGTAAGTCTTGGAGGTAGACGTTGTGTGTATATGTGATTGTTGATGTAGACATGCTGCGTGGTTTCAAAATACTGATTGCTGATTCTCAATAATTGGTATGGCAATTCTTGTTATAAGGTACGAATGAGTATATGATAGGGTTTCGATAATTATAATGATTTTTTTTTGGAAAGTCAAAGATCAGTGAAGTTGTTGGTAAGTTTATTGCTAATGTGGTGAATATAAATGATTCCCCGAAAACGTTGGCGAAAGGGCAACGTATCTATCGAGGTTATAATAAGACTGTTTTGATTGAGAAGTTGAAGTTGACTTGCTGGAGCTGTGACAAAACTGTCTATTTTGAAACGGAATTGAAAAGTTATTTTAGCTAGTAAATGCCAAAGGGTCTAACATGGATACGTGTCGAACTATGACTTGGGTTTTGAGAGTTTTTCAGGTGTATAACTGTGGGTAACATGTGGTTGGATCATCATCTCGATTGTTCCTTAGTTGAAGTGTCTTCAGGAATTTCGAAGGGTTTGAGCACATATTGTAATCGTTAATACATATGATGTTCTAACACAGTTTTGAAGTCAAAGTATAGCTTTGAAAGATATAGGAATCTAAGAGTGATGATACTGGTTATATTTCGAATTGAATTATGCAATTTCAAAATCAGAATATGTAATTGAATTTGAATGAGTATGATTATTTTGATTTATATGAAAGAATGGATATTGTTGTGAAAGTAGGGAGTATAGTTGATGATTGCTGAATCAGTTTTGAAAAATGTAATATATTAATTGTGAATTTATATATCTCTCGGGTATTACCTACCCGTTAAAAAAATTTCACAATTAATATTTTGTACAAAAGAAGTTTATTACAGTCTTTATGAAAATATATGTGTATATTTTCTTTAGATGTAATATAGATTTAATGAGTTAATATTAAATTAAACTCATTTGTTTTATGGTTGGAACTAGAATTGAGTAATCCCTAAAACTTTATAAATTGCATAAGTATTTCTTCAATAATATTAAAATTATGAATCATTACTTTGTTATTTGTTGGTTTTCGTGAAATTCTTGTGAACTTTGCAAGGTACGAATGATGTTATTTGAAAAGTTTCGAGTACATCGATGATGAAAGTGTAAAATCAAGCATATATTCGAATAATACACTTGATTTATTATGAATTGGATTTTTATTGAATTGAGACAGAGATTGTAATTAACGATGGTTAAGTTGCGGACGAAGGACGTACATCATTGCATATTTGTAATATGAATTAACTGAGTAGTTAAGATTCACACATAATAGCTTAGTACGGGAAGATTTATTATGGTTTAAAAATTTATACATATAAAATATACATATAAATTTTTCGATTGGAAATGAGTTAATACTTCATAACTCGTTGATACAATATATTTGTTGTTGATTCGTAATGATGTCCACAATGATTCTTGAACTGACAAAGTTTGTGATGTTACAGGTGCTGTTGATTCTGACAATACTGACGGCACTGACTGTGTTGATGATGCTACGGTCCTGTTGATGCTATTGGTAAAACAATTCTAGCTTGTAAATCGTACACCATTTTCGATCAAAGTTTCTACTCTACCATCTCCGTTCACTCATCTGATTTACGGTCAGAATTAAATAATCTCTAAGATTTTGGAGATTACATAACTGCCGCAGAGATATCTCTTCAATGAAGTTTATGAATTAATACTTCATCGTTTGTTGTTGTTGATATTCCTGGATATTTACAGGGCGTATGACGTTGATGTTTGAGATACAGATTGTGATGTTGCGATGTGGGATGTAGATGTTGTTGGTGGTGGTGGTGATGGTACTGTTGGTGTTGATGATGGTGGTACTGTTTATGCTGCTGGTGCTGCTGCTGGTATTTGTAACCTTTGCACCATATTCTCCAAAGCCACTACCCTGGCGTGAAGCTCATTGACTTCTTCTATTACACCGGGGTGATTGTCGGTTTGGACGAGCGGATAAATAAAATCTAGAATTTGGTGTAGTATGTAATCGTGACGAGATACTCAAGAAATAAGAGAGAAAATTGTGTTTCGGATAGATTCGCCGGTAAGTGCTTTAGGTTCTTCGCCAAGAGGGAAATGTGGTGGATAGAAGGGATCACCTTCTTCTTGTCTCCAATGATTAAGGAGGCTACGAACCCATCCCCAATTCATCCAGAATAGATGATGACTAATTGGTTGATCCATTCCGGTCACACTGCTTTCGGAACTTGAGTGGGATTCCATTTCGGAATCCGAGGGACTTGAACTAATGACGAATTCCATTTCGTATGATTGAATAAAGAATTTTTCGATATGAAATGATTTTCCGGCTATCGGGTGGTATTCTAATTATATAGAGCAAAAGGTTTCCTAGATTACGGAGGAATTTAAGGAATATGTCAGGCAAAGTTTACAGTAACAAATATGCTAAGATATGAATTAGCAGATACGCTAAGATATGAATTTTGTCTATACATTATTCATGCAATCAGTGCAATAAGATGTGTCTAGACTAAGAATGATAAGCAGGTAATTTCCGACAAAAATGATGTGCAAAACTTTTGACATGCAGACACGGTCGAAGTCCAGACTCACTAATGCATCCTAACAACTATCAGTTAGACACACTAATGCAGAGCTGGTTTGCTAAGACCACCGCTCTGATACCAAATGAAAGGACCCGTTCATATACATTATAAACGATTCACAATAGTTGATTACATTGCGAGGTATTTGACCTCTATATTATACATTTTACAAACATTGCATTCGTTTTTAAAATACAAACTTTCTTTACAACGAAAGTTGACGGCATGCACACCATTTCATAATACATCCAACTATAATTGGCTTGATAATAATCTTGATGAACTCAATGACTCGAATGCAACGTCTTTCAAAATATGCCATGAATGACTCCAAGTAATATCTATAAAGTGAGCTAATGCACAGCGGAAGATTTCTTTAATACCTGAGAATAAACATGCTTTAAAGTGTCAACCAAAAGATTGGTGAGTTCATAGGTTTATCATAACAATCATTTCAATATATTAATAGACCACAAGATTTCCGTTTATAAATATATGTACACTCGCAAGTGTATAAAAGTATTCTATAAGTTGTAGGCACCCGGTAACAAGCCTTAACGTTCATGTTTTACCCTCTGAAGTACACCAGATCAGGTGTGTTTAAAATAACCTCGAAGTACTAAAGCATCCCATAGTCAGGATGGGATTTGTCAGGCCCAATAGATCTATCTTTAGGATTCGCGCCTACCGTACATAGACAAGTAGTTTAATGTTACCAAGCTAAGGGGTATTTCTGGTTTAAACCCACGTAGAATTAGTTTTAGTACTTGTGCCTATTTTGTAAAACATTTATAAAAACAGCGCATGTATTCTCAGTCCCAAAAATATATATAAAAGGAAGCAAATGAAACTCACAATACTGTATTTCGTAGTAAAAATACATATAACGTCATTTAACAAGTGCAAGGTTGGCCTCGGATTAACGAACGTATCAATATTGAGATTCAATATTACTGGAAAGTACGTAGACGCAACGGAGATGATAAACACTATATTGACCTCACGAGCATACCCATGAACTATACCCATCACCTCCATAGCTATAACCCATAGTTTCCTTAGCTTCGACTCATTCAAAAAAACTATTTTGAAATCACTCGGACAGCACTCCGTCGTAATATTTTATGTATACTAATAATATCTTGAAATAATACAGAGCAAATATATATATATATATATATATATATATATATATATATATATATATATATATATATATATATATATATATATATATATATATATATATATATATATATATATATATATAAATCGATTGAGAGAGTTTAAAGAAATATATTTTCAAGTTTCTATGAAATAACGAAACCTATTGAATTCTATTTATAATAGATTTTTGAATTATTAAAGTGAATTATTAAAGTATGAATTATTAAAGTGAATTATTAAAGTACGAATTATTAAAGTATGAATTATTAAAGTGAATAATTAAAGTATGAATTATTAAAGTATGAATTATTAAAGTGAATTATTAAAGTTAAACTAAAGTAAAAGTAAAGTAAATGTAAAGTTTAAGTATAGTAAAAGTATAAAAACTATGTATATATAATACGCGCATAAATATATAATATTAATTTAAATCGTTATATGTATTTAATGAAATAAAATATAAATATCGTTATATTTATTATACTGGTTAAGTAATGAGTTGTCAAAAGTGATTTTAAATATTTATAAAAGTTATATACGTTTTAATAATAAAGTTCTTTTTAAACTGAAAACGTCTTTATACGTTTGAAAATAGATTAATAGAATATTATGGAAACCAATTCTCCACTAACTTTTGTCTAACTTTCGTAAATGACACTTTTTGTTTTTATTTATAAATAGCTTTACAAATTATTCTGAATATTGTTAAGAGGAATAGATTTTTTCAAATCATAGTGGACCTCTCAACAGAGACTTGTAATCATAATTCAATGTTTCTGATAATTCAATCATTTAATATATTTTTTTTTAATTTCATCGAAAATCATATTGAAACAAATACGTTCGTGTAAAGTATTATACGTTTAATACTTTATTAATATTCTCAAGTTATAATATATATATACATATACATATCTATTTATATATAACGGTTCGTGAATCGTCGGAATTTGGTCGAGGTTATAATGAATGTATGAACACAGTTTAAAATTCTTGAGATTTAACTTAACAAACTTTGCTTATCGTGTCGGAATAATATAAAGATTAAAGTTTAAATTTGGTCGGAAATTCCCGTGTCGTCACATACACATATAACTGTTGGCGTAGACATGCTGTGAGATTTCAAAATACTGATTGCCTATTCCCGATGATTCATATGGGAATTCTCGTTACAAGATGCAGATGAATAAATGATGGGGTTTTGATAAATATAATGATTTTTCGGAAAAATCAAAGATCAGTGGATTTGTTGGTAAGTTTATTGCTAATGTGGTGGAAAATAAACAGCTCTCCGCTAACGATGGTGAAAGGGCAACGTATATATCGAGGTTATAATAAGATGTTTCAACTGAAAAGTCGAAGTTGACTTGCTGGAGCTGTGACAAAACTGGCTACTTTGAAAAGGAATCGCAAAATAAATAAATGCCAAAGAATCTGACGCGGATACGTGTTTAAACTTTTACTTTGGTTTCAAGAGTTTTTTAGGTACATAACTGTGGGTAACATATGATTGGATCATCATCTCGATTGTTCATTATTTGAAGTGTCTTCAGAAATTTCGAAGGATTTGAACACAGATTGTAATCGTTAATATACATATAATGTTCTAGGACTTTGAATGATACAAATATTTTCTGGGTTCTATGAATAGAAATGATGTTTTAGCACAGTTTTGAAGTCAAAGTATAGTTTTGAAAGATGTAAGAATCTAAGAGTGATGTCTTCTGTTAAATCTTGACTTGGATTTTGATTCGTCAAAATCAGAATATGTAATCAATTTTTGATGAGAATGGTTGTTTTGATTTTTATAAAAGAATGTATATTGTTGTGAGAGTAGTGAGTATAGTTGGTGATTGCTGAATCAGATTCGAAGAATGTAACATATTAATTGTGAATTTATATATATCTCTAGGGTATTACCTACCCGTTAAAAAAAATTTCACAGCTAATATTTTGTACAAAAATTTTATTACAGTCTTTATGAAAATATATAAGTGTATATTTTCTTCAGATGTTACATAGATTTAATAAGTTAATATTAAATTAAACTCATTTGATTTACAGTTGAAATTAGAACTGAATAATCCCTAAAACTTTAGAAATTACATAACTTTTATGAAGTATTTCTTCAATGAAATTGAAATTATGAATCAATACTTTGTTGATTTGTAATGATGTCCACGGTGATTCTTGAACTGGCGAAGCTTGTGATATTATAGATGTTGTTGGTACTGACGGTGCTGGTGATGGTGATGATACTGTTGATGCTGTTGGTAAAATGAGTCTAGCTTGTAAATCGTGCACCATTCCGGTCAGGGTTTCTACTCTACTGTCTCTATTCACTCATCTGTTTTGTAATCAGAATCAGAATAATCTCTAAGATTTTGGAGATTACATAATCGCCGCAAAATCTTTCTTCAATGAAGTTATGAATCAATACTTCATCGTTAATTCTTATTAGTACTCCTTGGTATCTATGGTACGTACGATGTTGATGCTCGTGGGACAGATTGTGAAGTTGAGGTTTGCGGTGCGGATGTGGTTGTTGATGGTACTGTTGGTGCCGGTGATGGTGGTACTGTTGCTGCCGGTGCTGCTGCTGGTGCTTGCAACCTTTGCACCATATCCTCCAAAGTCATTACCCGAGCGCGAAGCTAGTTGACTTCTTCTATTACACTGGGATGATTGGCGGTTCGGATGAGCGAATGAATAAGATCTAGAATTTGAGATAATATGTAGTCGTGACGAGACACTCTGGAAATGAGAGAGAAAATGGTGTCTCATACAGGTTCACCGGTAAGTGCTTCAGGTTCATCGCCTAGAGGTCAATGTGGTGGATGGAAGGGATCACCTTCTTCTTGTAACCAATGATTGAGAAGGCTACGAACCCATCCTCAATTCATCCAGAATAGATGATGGCTGATTGGTTGATCCATTTCGGTCACACTGCTTTCGGAGCTTGAGTGGGATTCCATTTCAGAATCCGAGGGACTTGAACTAATGACGAATTCCATTTCTTACGATTGAATAAAGGATTTTTCGATATGAAATGATTTCCTGGCTATCAGGTGGTATTCTAATTACATAGAATATCTATATATATAGAGCAAAAGATTTCGTAGATTACAGAGGAATTTACGAAATATGTCAGGCAAAGTTTACAGTAAGGCAACACAGGGCTAAGGTGTCCCTGCCAATCTAAAATTTTACCAAACAGATACGCTGAGATATGAATTTTGTCTATACACTATTCATGCAATCAATGCAGTAAGATGTGTATAGACTTAAGAATGATACGCAGGTAATTTCCAATAAGAAATGATAAGCAAAAATTTTTGACATGCAACTAAGGTCGAAGTCCAGACTCACTAATGAAATGTCCCGTTCTTATTGATTAAAAACGTTCCATATTAATTGATTTCGTTGCGAGGTTTTGACCTCTATATGAGACGTTTTTCAAAGACTGCATTCATTTTTAAAACCAACCATAACCTTTATTTTATAAATGAAGGTTTAAAAAGCTTTACGTAGATTATCAAATAATGATAATCTAAAATATCCTGTTTACACACGACCATTACATAATGGTTTACAATACAAATATGTTACATCGAAATCAGTTTCTTGAATGCAGTTTTTACACAATATCATACAAACATGGACTCCAAATCTTGTCCTTATTTTAGTATGCAACAGCGGAAGCTCTTAATATTCACTTGAGAATAAACATGCTTTAAATGTCAACAAAAATGTTGGTGAGTTAAAGGTTTAACCTATATATATCAAATCGTAACAATAGACCACAAGATTTCATATTTCAATACACATCCCATACATAGAGATAAAAAGCATTCATATGGTGAACACCTGGTAACTGACATTAACAAGATGCATATATAAGAATATCCCCATCATTCCGGGACACCCTTCGGATATGATATAAATTTCGAAGTACTAAAGCATCCGGTACTTTGGATGGGGTTTGTTAGGCCCAATAGATCTATCTTTAGGATTCGCGTCAATTAGGGTGTCTATTCCCTAATTCTTAGATTACCAGACTTAATAAAAAGGGGCATATTCGATTTCGATAATTCAACCATAGAATGTAGTTTCACGTACTTGTGTATATTTTGTAAATCATTTATAAAACCTGCATGTATTCTCATCCCAAAAATATTAGATTTTAAAAGTGGGACTATAACTCACTTTCACAGATTTTTACTTCGTTTAGAAGTAAGACTTGGCCACTGTTGATTCACGAACCTATAACAATATATACATATATATTAAAGTATGTTCAAAATATATTTACAACACTTTTAATATATTTTGATGTTTTAAGTTTATTAAGTCAGCTGTCCTCGTTAGTAACCTACAACTAGTTGTCCACAGTTAGATGTACAGAAATAAATCGATAAATATTATCTTGAATCAATCCACGACCCATTGTATACGTATCTCAGTATTGATCACAACTCAAACTATATATATTTTGGAATCAACCTCAACCCTGTATAGCTAACTCCAACATTCACATATAGAGTGTCTATGGTTGTTCCGAAATATATATAGATGTGTCGACATGATAGGTCGAAACATTGTATACGTGTCTATGGTATCTCAAGATTACATAATATACAATACAAGTTGATTAAGTTATGGTTGGAATAGATTTGTTACCAATTTTCACGTAGCTAAAATGAGAAAAATTATCCAATCTTGTTTTACCCATAACTTCTTCATTTTAAATCCGTTTTGAGTGAATCAAATTGCTATGGTTTCATATTGAACTCTATTTTATGAATCTAAATAGAAAAAGTATAGGTTTATAGTTGGAAAAATACGTTACAAGTCATTTTTGTAAAGGTAGTCATTTCAGTCGAAAGAACGACGTCTAGATGACCATTTTAGAAAACATACTTCCACTTTGAGTTTAACCATAATTTTTGGATATAGTTTCATGTTCATAATAAAAATCATTTTCTCAGAATAACAACTTTTAAATCAAAGTTTATCATAGTTTTTAATTAACTAACCCAAAACAGCCCGCGGTGTTACTACGACGGCGTAAATCCGGTTTTACGGTGTTTTTCGTGTTTCCAGGTTTTAAATCATTAAGTTAGCATATCATATAGATATAGAACATGTGTTTAGTTGATTTTAAAAGTCAAGTTAGAAGGATTAACTTTTGTTTGCGAACAAGTTTAGAATTAACTAAACTATGTTCTAGTGATTACGAGTTTAAACCTTCGAATAAGATAGTTTTATATATATGAATCGAATGATGTTATGAACATCATTACTACCTCAAGTTTAGTAGGTAAACCTACTGGAAGTGACAAGAAATGATCTAGCTTCAAAGGATCTTGGATGGCTTGAAAGTTCTTGAAGTAGGATCATGACACAAAAACAAGTTCAAGTAAGATTTTTACTCGAATTAAGATAGTTTATAGTTATAGAAATTGAATCAAAGTTTGAATATGAATATTACCTTGAATAAGAAAGATAACCTACTGTATATAACAAAGGTTTCTTGATCTTAGATGATTACTTGGAATGGATTAGAAAGCTTGGAAGTAAATTAGTAAACTTGAAGGGATTTTTGAAGTGTTCTTGAAGTGTTCTTCCTATGATGATTATAGCTTGATTCTTGAAGTGATTTTTGATGAAGATGATGATTAACTACTGGAAAAATACGTTCATAATAGTGTGTGTGTGTGTTGAGAGAGAATTAGAAAGAGAATTGGAAGTGAAATGGAGTGAATGATGAGTGGTAATTGGTGAGTGGTGAGTTGGGTTAAAAGGAGTTCTAGTTAGTTGACTAGCTCATGGTAGAAGTTAAAATTGATTAGTCATACATGACATAATCAAGAGTGGAATCCCATGCTAGTTCCTATGAAATGTCCCGTTCTTATTGATTAAAAACGTTCCATATTAATTGATTTCGTTGCGAGGTTTTGACCTCTATATGAGACGTTTTTCAAAGACTGCATTCATTTTTAAAACAAACCATAACCTTTATTTCATAAATAAAGATTTAAAAAGCTTTACGTAGATTATCAAATAATGATAATCTAAAATATCCTGTTTACACACGACCATTACATAATGATTTACAATACAAATATGTTACATCGAAATCAGTTTCTTGAATGCAGTTTTTACACAATATCATACAAACATGGACTCCAAATCTTGTCCTTATTTTAGTATGCAACAGCGGAAGCTCTTAATATTCACCTGAGAATAAACATGCTTTAAACGTCAAAAAAAATGTTGGTGAGTTATAGGTTTAACCTATATATATCAAATCGTAACAATAGACCACAAGATTTCATATTTCAATACACATCCCATACATAGAGATAAAAATCATTCATATGGTGAACACCTGGTAACCGACATTAACAAGATGCATATATAAGAATATCCCCATCATTCCGGGACACCCTTCGGATATGATATAAATTTCGAAGTACTAAAGCATCCGGTACTTTGGATGGGGTTTGTTAGGCCCAATAGATCTATCTTTAGGATTCGCGTCAATTAGGGTGTCTGTTCCCTAATTCTTAGATTACCAGACTTAATAAAAAGGGGCATATTCGATTTCGATAATTCAACCATAGAATGTAGTTTCACGTACTTGTGTCTATTTTGTAAATCATTTATAAAACCTGCATGTATTCTCATCCCAAAAATATTAGATTTTAAAAGTGGGACTATAACTCACTTTCACAGATTTTTACTTCATCGGGAAGTAAGACTTGGCCACTGGTTGATTCACGAACCTATAACAATATATACATATATATCAAAGTATGTTCAAAATATATTTACAACACTTTTAATATATTTTGATGTTTTAAGTTTATTAAGTCAGCTGTCCTCGTTAGTAACCTACAACTAGTTGTACACAGTTAGATGTACAGAAATAAATCGATAAATATTATCTTGAATCAATCCACGACCCAGTGTATACGTATCTCAGTATTGATCACAACTCAAACTATATATATTTTGGAATCAACCTCAACCCTGTATAGCTAACTCCAACATTCACATATAGAGTGTCTATGGTTGTTCCGAAATATATATAGATGTGTCGACATGATAGGTCGAAACATTGTATACGTGTCTATGGTATCTCAAGATTACATAATATACAATACAAGTTGATTAAGTTATGGTTGGAATAGATTTGTTACCAATTTTCACGTAGCTAAAATGAGAAAAATTATCCAATCTTGTTTTACCCATAACTTCTTCATTTTAAATCCGTTTTGAGTGAATCAAATTGCTATGGTTTCATATTGAACTCTATTTTATGAATCTAAACAGAAAAGTATAGGTTTATAGTCGGAAAAATAAGTTACAAGTCGTTTTTGTAAAGGTAGTCATTTCAGTCGAAAGAACGACGTCTAGATGACCATTTTAGAAAACATACTTCCACTTTGAGTTTAATCATAATTTTTGGATATAGTTTCATGTTCATAATAAAAATCATTTTCTCAGAATAACAACTTTAAAATCAAAGTTTATCATAGTTTTTAATTAACTAACCCAAAACAGCCCGCGGTGTTACTACGACGGCGTAAATCCGGTTTTACGGTGTTTTTCGTGTTTCCAGGTTTTAAATCATTAAGTTAGCATATCATATAGATATAGAACATGTGTTTAGTTGATTTTAAAAGTCAAGTTAGAAGGATTAACTTTTGTTTGCGAACAAGTTTAGAATTAACTAAACTATGTTCTAGTGATTACAAGTTTAAACCTTCGAATAAGATAGCTTTATATGTATGAATCGAATGATGTTATGAACATCATTACTACCTTAAGTTCCTTGGATAAACCTACTGGAAAAGAGAAAAATGGATCTAGCTTCAATGGATCCTTGGATGGCTCGAAGTTCTTGAAGCAGAATCATGACACGAAAACAAGTTCAAGTAAGATCATCACTTGAAATAAGATTGTTATAGTTATAGAAATTGAACCAAAGTTTGAATATGATTATTACCTTGTATTAGAATGATAACCTACTGTAAGAAACAAAGATTTCTTAAGGTTGGATGATCACCTTACAAGATTGGAAGTGAGCTAGCAAACTTGAAAGTATTCTTGATTTTATGAAACTAGAACTTTTGGAATTTATGAAGAACACTTAGAACTTGAAGATAGAACTTGAGAGAGATCAATTAGATGAAGAAAATTGAAGAATGAAAGTGTTTGTAGGTGTTTTTGGTCGTTGGTGTATGGATTAGATATAAAGGATATGTAATTTTGTTTTCATGTAAATAAGTCATGAATGATTACTCATACTTTGTAATTTTATGAGATATTTCATGCTAGTTGCCAAATGATGGTTCCCACATGTGTTAGGTGACTCACATGGGCTGCTAAGAGCTGATCATTGGAGTGTATATACCAATAGTACATACATCTAAAAGCTGTGTATTGTACGAGTACGAATACGGGTGCATACGAGTAGAATTGTTGATGAAACTGAACGAGGATGTAATTGTAAGCATTTTTGTTAAGTAGAAGTATTTTGATAAGTGTATTGAAGTCTTTCAAAAGTGTATAAATACATATTAAAACACTACATGTATATACATTTTAACTGAGTCGTTAAGTCATCGTTAGTCGTTACATGTAAGTGTTGTTTTGAAACCTTTAGGTTAACGATCTTGTTAAATGTTGTTAACCCAATGTTTATAATATCAAATGAGATTTTAAATTATTATATTATCATGATATTATCATGTATGAATATCTCTTAATATGATATATATACATTAAATGTCTTTACAACGATAATCGTTACATATATGTCTCGTTTAAAAATCATTAAGTTAGTAGTCTTGTTTTTACATATGTAGTTCATTGTTAATATACTTAATGATATGTTTACTTATCATAGTATCATGTTAACTATATATATATCCATATATATGTCATCATATAGTTTTTACAAGTTTTAACGTTCGTGAATCACCGGTCAACTTGGGTGGTCAATTGTCTATATGAAACATATTTCAATTAATCAAGTCTTAACAAGTTTGATTGCTTAACATGTTGGAAACATTTAATCATGTAAATATCAATCTCAATTAATATATATAAACATGGAAAAGTTCGGGTCACTACAGTACCGACCCGTTAAATAAATTTCGTCCCGAAATTTTAAGCTGTTGAAGGTGTTGACGAATATTCTGGAAATAGATGCGGGTATTTCTTCTTCATCTGATCTTCACGCTCCCAGGTGAACTCGGGTCCTCTACGAGCATTCCATCGAACCTTAACAATTGGTATCTTGTTTTGCTTAAGTCTTTTAACCTCACGATCCATTATTTCGACGGGTTCTTCGATGAATTGAAGTTTTTCGTTGATTTGGATTTCATCTAATGGAATAGTGAGATCTTCTTTAGCAAAACATTTTTTCAAATTCGAGACGTGGAAAGTGTTATGTACAGCCGCGAGTTGTTGAGGTAACTCAAGTCGGTAAGCTACTGGTCCGACACGATCAATAATCTTAAATGGTCCAATATACCTTGGATTTAATTTCCCTCGGTTACCAAATAGAACAACGCCTTTCCAAGGTGCAACTTTAAGCATGACCATCTCTCCAATTTCAAATTCTATATCTTTTCTTTTAATGTCAGCGTAGCTCTTTTGTCGACTTTGGGCGGTTTTCAACCGTTGTTGAATTTGGATGATCTTCTCGGTAGTTTCTTGTATAATCTCCGGACCCGTAATCTGTCTATCCCCCACTTCACTCCAACAAATCGGAGACCTGCACTTTCTACCATAAAGTGCTTTAAACGGCGCCATCTCAATGCTTGAATGGTAGCTGTTGTTGTAGGAAAATTCTGCTAACGGTAGATGTCGATCCCAACTGTTTCCGAAATCAATAACACATGCTCGTAGCATGTCTTCAAGCGTTTGTATTGTCCTTTCGCTCTGCCCATCAGTTTGTGGATGATAGGCAGTACTCATGTCTAGACGAGTTCCTAATGCTTGCTGTAATGTCTGCCAGAATCTTGAAATAAATCTGCCATCCCTATCAGAGATAATAGAGATTGGTATTCCATGTCTGGAGATGACTTCCTTCAAATACAGTCGTGCTAACTTCTCCATCTTGTCATCTTCTCTTATTGGCAAGAAGTGTGCTGATTTGGTGAGACGGTCAACTATTACCCAAATAGTATCAAAACCACTTGCAGTCCTTGGCAATTTAGTGATGAAATCCATGGTAATGTTTTCCCATTTCCATTCCGGGATTTCGGGTTGTTGAAGTAGACCTGATGGTTTCTGATGCTCAGCTTTGACCTTAGAACACGTCAAACATTCTCCTACGTATTTAGCAACATCGGCTTTCATACCCGGCCACCAAAAATGTTTCTTGAGATCCTTGTACATCTTCCCCGTTCCAGGATGTATTGAGTATCTGGTTTTATGAGCTTCTCTAAGTACCATTTCTCTCATATCTCCAAATTTTGGTACCCAAATCCTTTCAGCCCTATACCGGGTTCCGTCTTCCCGAATATTAAGATGCTTCTCCGATCCTTTGGGTATTTCATCCTTTAAATTTCCCTCTTTTAAAACTCCTTGTTGCGCCTCCTTTATTTGAGTAGTAATGTTATTATGAATCATTATATTCATAGATTTTACTCGAATGGGTTCTCTGTCCTTCCTGCTCAAGGCATCGGCTACCACATTTGCCTTCCCCGGGTGGTAACGAATCTCAAAGTCGTAATCATTCAATAATTCAATCCACCTACGCTGCCTCATATTCAGTTGTTTCTGATTAAATATGTGTTGAAGACTTTTGTGGTCGGTATATATAATACTTTTGACCCCATATAAGTAGTGCCTCCAAGTCTTTAATGCAAAAACAACCGCGCCTAATTCCAAATCATGCGTCGTATAATTTTGTTCGTGAATCTTCAATTGTCTAGACGCATAAGCAATCACCTTCGTTCGTTGCATTAATACACAACCGAGACCTTGCTTTGATGCATCACAATAAATCACAAAATCATCATTCCCTTCAGGCAATGACAATATAGGTGCCGTAGTTAGCTTTTTCTTCAATAACTGAAACGCTTTCTCTTGTTCATCATTCCATTCAAATTTCTTCCCTTTATGCGTTAATGCAGTCAAGGGTTTTGCTATTCTGGAAAAGTCTTGGATGAACCTTCTGTAGTAACCAGCTAGTCCTAAAAACTGGCGTATGTGTTTCGGAGTTTTCGGGGTTTCCCACTTTTCAACAGTTTCTATCTTTGCCGGATCCACCTTAATACCTTCTTTGTTCACTATGTGACCGAGGAATTGAACTTCTTCCAACCAAAATGCACACTTTGAAAACTTAGCGTACAATTCTTCCTTCCTCAATACTTCTAACACCTTTCTCAAATGTTCACCGTGTTCTTGGTCATTCTTTGAGTAAATAAGTATGTCATCAATGAAAACAATGACAAACTTGTCAAGGTATGGTCCACACACTCGGTTCATAAGGTCCATGAACACAGCTGGTGCATTAGTTAAACCAAACGGCATGACCATAAACTCGTAATGACCATAACGTGTTCTGAAAGCAGTCTTTGGAATATCATCTTCTTTCACCCGCATTTGATGATACCCGGAACGTAAGTCAATCTTTGAATAAACAGACGAGCCTTGTAGTTGATCAAATAAGTCGTCGATTCTCGGTAGTGGGTAGCGGTTCTTGATGGTAAGTTTGTTCAACTCTCGGTAGTCGATACACAACCTGAATGTACCATCTTTCTTCTTGACAAACAAAACAGGAGCTCCCCACGGTGATGTGCTTGGTCGAATGAAACCACGCTCTAAAAGTTCTTGTAATTGGCTTTGTAGTTCTTTCATCTCGCTGGGTGCGAGTCTGTAAGGAGCACGAGCTATTGGTGCAGCTCCTGGTACAAGATCTATTTGAAATTCAACGGATCGATGTGGGGGTAATCCCGGTAATTCTTTCGGAAATACATCAGGAAATTCTTTTGCGACGGGAACATCATTGATGCTCTTTTCTTCAGTTTGTACTTTCTCGACGTGTGCTAGAACAGCATAACAACCTTTTCTTATTAGTTTTTGTGCCTTCAAATTACTAATAAGATGTAGCTTCGTGTTGCCCTTTTCTCCGTACACCATTAAGGGTTTTCCTTTTTCTCGTATAATGCGAATTGCATTTTTGTAACAAACGATCTCCGCTTTCACTTCTTTCAACCAGTCCATACCGATTATCACATCAAAACTCCCTAACTCTACTGGTATCAAATCAATCTTAAATGTTTCGCTAACCAGTTTAATTTCTCGATTCCGACATATATTATCTGCTGAAATTAATTTACCATTTGCTAATTCGAGTAAAAATTTACTATCCAAAGGCGTCAATGGACAATTTAATTTAGCACAAAAATCTCTACTCATATAGCTTCTATCCGCACCCGAATCAAATAAAACGTAAGCAGATTTATTGTCAATAAGAAACGTACCCGTAATAAGCTCCGGGTCTTCCTGTGCCTCTACCGCATTAATATTGAAAACTCTTCCGCGGCCTTATCCATTCGTGTTCTCCTGGTTCGGGCAATTTCTAATAATGTGGCCCGGTTTTCCACATTTATAACAAACTACATTGGCATAACTTGCTCCGACACTACTTGCTCCGCCATTACTCGTTCCGACACCATTTGTTCCTTTCGTTCTATTAACCCCTGGTCCGTAGACCTCACACTTCGCCGCGCTATGACCATTTCTTTTACACTTGTTGCAAAATTTGGTGCAGAACCCCGAGTGATTCTTTTCACACCTTTGGCATAGCTGCTTCTGATTGTTGTTGTTGTTGCGGTTATTATTGTTGTTGGGATGATTGTTGTAGTTGTTGTTGTTGTTGTTGTTGTTGTTGTTGTTGTTGGGCCGTTTGTTGTAGTTGCGATTGATGTTGCGATTGTTGGGATAATTGTTGCGATTATTGTTGTAATTGCTGTTGTTGTTGTATTGGTGATTCTTATCACCGTTTTCCTCCCACTTTCTTTTGACTTGCTTCACATTGGCCTCTTCAGCAGTCTGTTCTTTAATTCTTTCTTCAATTTGGTTCACGAGTTTGTGAGCCATTCTACATGCCTGTTGTATGGAGGCGGGCTCGTGTGAACTTATATCTTCTTGGATTCTTTCCGGTAATCCTTTCACAAACGCGTCGATCTTCTCTTCCTCATCTTCGAATGCTCCCGGACACAATAGGCACAATTCTGTGAATCATCTTTCGTACGTGGTAATATCAAATCCTTGGGTTCGTAACCCTCTAAGTTCTGTCTTGAGCTTATTGACCTCGGTTCTGGGACGGTACTTCTCGTTCATCAAGTGCTTGAATGCTGACCACGGTAGTGCGTACGCATCGTCTTGTCCCACTTGCTCTAGATAGGTATTCCACCATGTTAACGCAGAACCTGTGAAGGTATGCGTAGCGTACTTCACTTTGTCCTCTTCAGTACACTTACTTATGGCAAACACCGATTCAACCTTCTCGGTCCACCGTTTCAATCCGATCGGTCCTTCGGTTCCATCAAATTCCAAAGGTTTGCAGGCAGTGAATTCTTTGTAGGTGCATCCTACACGATTTCCTGTACTGCTAGATCCAAGGTTATTGTTGGTATGTAGCGCAGCCTGTACTGCGGCTATGTTTGAAGCTAGAAAAGTACGGAATTCCTCTTCATTCATATTCACGGTGTGTCGAGTAGTCGGTGCCATTTCCTTCAAAATAGTTAAATGGAACAAGTTAATCATACAGAATATTAAGAGTAGTTAATAGTATTTCGTAGCATAATATGAACTCATTTATAAAAGCTTTTTCTTCATATTAGCGTTTTATAAGTTTAAATTCGGGTAGTACCTACCCGTTAAGTTCATACTTAGTAGCTAATATACAATTCAACTACTACAATTCTATATGAAAAACTGATTATAATAATATTTCGCGTTCAAACTTTTATACAATATTTTACAAACTTACAATACCGCTTATTTTACATAAAGCATGAAATATAGCACACAATAACTTTGATACAAGATAGTTGTGAAGATAATTCTAGCTAGTACACAAGTCGTTCAGCAAAGGCAATAAAGACACGTAATTCATACGTCCAGAAACAAGTCATGCATTCTGGTTTTACTAGGACTACTTCCCATCCTTGGTCTTGTACAACATAACCGTTATGGCCGTTGATAAGACAGCGTGTTGTAACGTCGTCAAAGGGACGAGGGTTACGTAATGTCCAACAGTCCCGTAATAATCTAAAAACCTCATTTCTTACCCCAATTACCGACTCCGTCACTTGTGGAAACGTTTTGTTTAATAGTTGTAGCCCGATGTTCTTGTTCTCACTTTGGTGAGAAGCGAACATTACTAATCCATAAGCATAACATGCTTCTTTATGTTGCATGTTAGCCGCTTTTTCTAAATCACGAAGTCCAATATTCGGATATATTGAGTCAAAATAATTTCTTAACCCGTTGCGTAAAATAGCATTTGGGTTCCCTGCAATATATGTGTCAAAGTAAACACATCGTAACTTATGGGTTTCCCAATGTGATATCCCCCATCTTTCAAACGAAAGTCTCTTATAAACCAAGACATTCTTGGAACGTTCTTCGAATGTCTTACAAACTGATCTCGCCTTAAATAGTTGTGCCGAGGAATTCTGGCCGACTCTAGACAAGATTTCATCAATCATGTCTCCGGGTAGGTCTCTTAAAATATTGGGTTGTCTATCCATTTTGTGTTTTTAAACTGTAAAATAGACAAGAGTTAGATTCATAAAAAAATACTTATTAATACAAGCAATTTTTACATATATCATAAAGCATACGAACACTATATTACATATATTACACCACACGAATACAACTATCTTATTCCGACTCGCTCGTTTCTTCTTCTTCGGTTTTGTTTCGTTTTGCCAAGTTTCTAGGGATATATGATGTTCCCCTAATACGAGCCGTCGTTGTCCACATTGGTTTAGAAAAACCTGGTGGTTTAGAGGTTCCCGGGTCATTGTTACAACTGAAGGACTTCGGGCGTTGACGATACATATAAAGTTCATCGGGGTTGGAATTAGATTTCTCTATTTTTATGCCCTTTCCCTTATTATTTTCTTTTGCCTTTTTAAATTCAGTTGGGGTAATTTCTATAACATCATCGGAATTCTCGTCGGAATCCGATTCATCGGAGAATTGGTAATCCTCCCAATATTTTGCTTCCTTGGCGGATACACCATTGACCATAATTAACCTTGGTCGGTTGGTTAAGGATTTTCTTTTACTTAACCGTTTTATTATTTCCCCCACCGGTTCTATTTCTTCATCCGGTTCCGATTCTTCTTCCGGTTCCGATTCTTCTTCCGGTTCCGACTCTTCTTCCGGTTCCTCTTCGGGAACTTGTGAATCAGTCCACGAATCATTCCAATTTACATTTGACTCTTCATTATTATTAGGTGAGTCAATGGGACTTGTTCTAGAGGTAGACATCTATCACATAATATCAAACGCATTAAGAGATTAATATATCACATAATATTCACATGTTAAAAATATATAGTTTCCAACAAAATTTGTTAAGCAATCATTTTTCAAGTAAACACGGTCGAAGTCCAGACTCACTAATGCATCCTAACAAACTCGATAAGACACACTAATGAAAAATTCTGGTTCTCTAAGACCAACGCTCTGATACCAACTGAAATGTCCCGTTCTTATTGATTAAAAACGTTCCATATTAATTGATTTCGTTGCGAGGTTTTGACCTCTATATGAGACGTTTTTCAAAGACTGCATTCATTTTTAAAACAAACCATAACCTTTATTTCATAAATAAAGGTTTAAAAAGCTTTACGTAGATTATCAAATAATGATAATCTAAAATATCCTGTTTACACACGACCATTACATAATGGTTTACAATACAAATATGTTACATCGAAATCAGTTTCTTGAATGCAGTTTTTACACAATATCATACAAACATGGACTCCAAATCTTGTCCTTATTTTAGTATGCAACAGCGGAAGCTCTTAATATTCACCTGAGAATAAACATGCTTTAAACGTCAACAAAAATGTTGGTGAGTTATAGGTTTAACCTATATATATCAAATCGTAACAATAGACCACAAGATTTCATATTTCAATACACATCCCATACATAGAGATAAAAATCATTCATATGGTGAACACCTGGTAACCGACATTAACAAGATGCATATATAAGAATATCCCCATCATTCCGGGACACCCTTCGGATATGATATAAATTTCGAAGTACTAAAGCATCCGGTACTTTGGATGGGGTTTGTTAGGCCCAATAGATCTATCTTTAGGATTCGCGTCAATTAGGGTGTCTGTTCCCTAATTCTTAGATTACCAGACTTAATAAAAAGGGGCATATTCGATTTCGATAATTCAACCATAGAATGTAGTTTCACGTACTTGTGTCTATTTTGTAAATCATTTATAAAACCTGCATGTATTCTCATCCCAAAAATATTAGATTTTAAAAGTGGGACTATAACTCACTTTCACAGATTTTTACTTCGTCGGGAAGTAAGACTTGGCCACTGGTTGATTCACGAACCTATAACAATATATACATATATATCAAAGTATGTTCAAAATATATTTACAACACTTTTAATATATTTTGATGTTTTAAGTTTATTAAGTCAGCTGTCCTCGTTAGTAACCTACAACTAGTTGTCCACAGTTAGATGTACAGAAATAAATCGATAAATATTATCTTGAATCAATCCACGACCCAGTGTATACGTATCTCAGTATTGATCACAACTCAAACTATATATATTTTGGAATCAACCTCAACCCTGTATAGCTAACTCCAACATTCACATATAGAGTGTCTATGGTTGTTCCGAAATATATATAGATGTGTCGACATGATAGGTCGAAACATTGTATACGTGTCTATGGTATCTCAAGATTACATAATATACAATACAAGTTGATTAAGTTATGGTTGGAATAGATTTGTTACCAATTTTCACGTAGCTAAAATGAGAAAAATTATCCAATCTTGTTTTACCCATAACTTCTTCATTTTAAATCCGTTTTGAGTGAATCAAATTGCTATGGTTTCATATTGAACTCTATTTTATGAATCTAAACAGAAAAGTATAGGTTTATAGTCGGAAAAATAAGTTACAAGTCGTTTTTGTAAAGGTAGTCATTTCAGTCGAAAGAACGACGTCTAGATGACCATTTTAGAAAACATACTTCCACTTTGAGTTTAATCATAATTTTTGGATATAGTTTCATGTTCATAATAAAAATCATTTTCTCAGAATAACAACTTTAAAATCAAAGTTTATCATAGTTTTTAATTAACTAACCCAAAACAGCCCGCGGTGTTACTACGACGGCGTAAATCCGGTTTTACGGTGTTTTTCGTGTTTCCAGGTTTTAAATCATTAAGTTAGCATATCATATAGATATAGAACATGTGTTTAGTTGATTTTAAAAGTCAAGTTAGAAGGATTAACTTTTGTTTGCGAACAAGTTTAGAATTAACTAAACTATGTTCTAGTGATTACAAGTTTAAACCTTCGAATAAGATAGCTTTATATGTATGAATCGAATGATGTTATGAACATCATTACTACCTTAAGTTCCTTGGATAAACCTACTGGAAAAGAGAAAAATGGATCTAGCTTCAATGGATCCTTGGATGGCTCGAAGTTCTTGAAGCAGAATCATGACACGAAAACAAGTTCAAGTAAGATCATCACTTGAAATAAGATTGTTATAGTTATAGAAATTGAACCAAAGTTTGAATATGATTATTACCTTGTATTAGAATGATAACCTACTGTAAGAAACAAAGATTTCTTGAGGTTGGATGATCACCTTACAAGATTGGAAGTGAGCTAGCAAACTTGAAAGTATTCTTGATTTTATGAAACTAGAACTTTTGGAATTTATGAAGAACACTTAGAACTTGAAGATAGAACTTGAGAGAGATCAATTAGATGAAGAAAATTGAAGAATGAAAGTGTTTGTAGGTGTTTTTGGTCGTTGGTGTATGGATTAGATATAAAGGATATGTAATTTTGTTTTCATGTAAATAAGTCATGAATGATTACTCATATTTTTGTAATTTTATGAGATATTTCATGCTAGTTGCCAAATGATGGTTCCTACATGTGTTAGGTGACTCACATGGACTGCTAAGAGCTGATCATTGGAGTGTATATACCAATAGTACATACATCTAAAAGCTGTGTATTGTACGAGTACGAATACGGGTGCATACGAGTAGAATTGTTGATGAAACTGAACGAGGATGTAATTGTAAGCATTTTTGTTAAGTAGAAGTATTTTGATAAGTGTATTGAAGTCTTTCAAAAGTGTATAAATACATATTAAAACACTACATGTATATACATTTTAACTGAGTCGTTAAGTCATCGTTAGTCGTTACATGTAAGTGTTGTTTTGAAACCTTTAGGTTAACGATCTTGTTAAATGTTGTTAACCCAATGTTTATAATATCAAATGAGATTTTAAATTATTATATTATCATGATATTATCATGTATGAATATCTCTTAATATGATATATATACATTAAATGTCTTTACAACGATAATCGTTACATATATGTCTCGTTTAAAAATCATTAAGTTAGTAGTCTTGTTTTTACATATGTAGTTCATTGTTAATATACTTAATGATATGTTTACTTATCATAGTATCATGTTAACTATATATATATCCATATATATGTCATCATATAGTTTTTACAAGTTTTAACGTTCGTGAATCACCGGTCAACTTGGGTGGTCAATTGTCTATATGAAACATATTTCAATTAATCAAGTCTTAACAAGTTTGATTGCTTAACATGTTGGAAACATTTAATCATGTAAATATCAATCTCAATTAATATATATAAACATGGAAAAGTTCGGGTCACTACATCCTATTGGTATATACCTATAGTAAGTACGTTTTGAAGCTGTGTATAATACGGGTAAGAATACGACTAGAATTCTTGATGAAAGAAAAGAATGGGAAAGTAACTGTAACCATTTTCGTTAAGTATGAGTGTTTTGATATATGTCTTGAAGTCTTCCAAAAGTATTTTAATACATCTAAATACACTACATGTATATACATTTTAACTGAGTCGTTAAGTCATCGTTAGTCGTTACATGTAAGTGTTGTTTTGAAACCTTTAAGTTAACGATCTCAATTAATGTTGTTAACCCATTGTTTATTATATCTAATGAGATGTTAAATTATTATATTATCATGATATTATGATATATTAATATATCTTAATATGATATATACACATTTAAATGTCGTTACAACGATAATCGTTACATATATGTCTCGTTTCGAAATCCTTAAGTTAGTAGTCTTGTTTATATGTATATAACTCATTGTTAATATACTTATGGAGATACTTACTTATCATAATCTCATGTTAACCATATGTATATCCATATATATATCGTCATGTCGTTTTTACAAGTTTTAACGTTCGTGAATCGCCGGTCAACTTGGGTGGTCAATTGTCTATATGAAACATATTTCAATTAATCAAGTCTTAACAAGTTTGATTGCTTAACATGTTGGAAACATTTAATCATGTAAATATCAATCTCAATTAATATATATAAACATGGAAAAGTTCGGGTCACTACAGTACCTACCCGTTAAATAAATTTCGTCCCGAAATTTTAAGCTGTTGAAGGTGTTGACGAATCTTCTGGAAATAGATGTGGGTATTTCTTCTTCATCTGATCTTCACCTTCCCAGGTGAACTCGGGTCCTCTACGAGCATTCCATCGAACCTTAACAATTGGTATCTTGTTTTGCTTAAGTCTTTTAACCTCACGATCCATTATTTCGACGGGTTCTTCGATGTATTGGAGTTTTTCGTTGATTTGGATTTCATCTAATGGAATAGTGAGATCTTCTTTAGCAAAACATTTCTTCAAATTCGAGACGTGGAAAGTGTTATGTACAGCCGCGAGTTGTTGAGGTAACTCAAGTCGGTAAGCTACTGGTCTGACACGATCAATAATCTTGAATGGTCCAATATACCTTGGATTTAATTTCCCTCGTTTACCAAATCGAACAACGCCTTTCCAAGGTGCAACTTTAAGCATGACCATCTCTCCAATTTCAAATTCTATATCTTTTCTTTTAATGTCAGCGTAGCTCTTTTGTCGACTTTGGGCGGTTTTCAACTGTTGTTGAATTTGGATGATCTTCTCGGTAGTTTCTTGTATAATCTCCGGACCCGTAATCTGTCTATCCCCCACTTCACTCCAACAAATCGGAGACCTGCACTTTCTACCATAAAGTGCTTCAAACGGCACCATCTCAATGCTTGAATGGTAGCTGTTGTTGTAGGAAAATTCTGCTAACGGTAGATGTCGATCCCAACTGTATCCGAAATCAATAACACATGCTCGTAGCATGTCTTCAAGCGTTTGTATCGTCCTTTCACTCTGACCATCAGTTTGTGGATGATAGGCAGTACTCATGTCTAGACGAGTTCCTAATGCTTGCTGTAATGTCTGCCAGAATCTTGAAATAAATCTGCCATCCCTATCAGAGATAATAGAGATTGGTATTCCATGTCTGGAGACGACTTCCTTCAAATACAGTCGTGATAACTTCTCCATCTTGTCATCTTCTCTTATTGGCAGGAAGTGTGCTGATTTGGTGAGACGATCAACTATTACCCAAATAGTATCAAAACCACTTGCAGTCCTTGGCAATTTAGTGATGAAATCCATGGTAATATTTTCCCATTTCCATTCTGGGATTTCGGGTTGTTGAAGTAGACCTGATGGTTTCTGATGCTCAGCTTTGACCTTAGAACACGTCAAACATTCTCCTACGTATTTAGCAATATCGGCTTTCATACCCGGCCACCAAAAATATTTCTTGAGATCCTTGTACATCTTCCCCGTTCCAGGATGTATTGAGTATCTGGTTTTATGAGCTTCTCTAAGTACCATTTCTCTCATATCTCCAAATTTTGGTACCCAAATCCTTTCAGCCCTATACCGGATTCCGTCTTCCCGAATATTAAGATGCTGCTCCGATCCTTTGGGTATTTCATCCTTTAAATTTCCTTCTTTTAAAACTCCTTGTTGCGCCTCCTTTATTTGAGTAGTAAGGTTATTATGAATCATTATATTCATAGATTTTACTCGAATGGGTTCTCTGTCCTTCCTGCTCAAGGCATCGGCTACCACATTTGCCTTCCCCGGGTGGTAACGAATCTCAAAGTCGTAATCATTCAACAATTCAATCCACCTACGCTGCCTCATATTCAGTTGTTTCTGATTAAATATGTGTTGAAGACTTTTATGGTCGGTATATATAATACTTTTGACCCCATATAAGTAGTGCCTCCAAGTCTTTAATGCAAAAACAACCGCGCCTAATTCCAAATCATGCGTCGTATAATTTTGCTCGTGAATCTTCAATTGTCTAGACGCATAAGCAATCACCTTCGTTCGTTGCATTAATACACAACCGAGACCTTGCTTTGATGCGTCACAATAAATCACAAAATCGTCATTCCCTTCAGGCAATGACAATATAGGTGCTGTAGTTAGCTTTTTCTTCAATAACTGAAACGCTTTCTCTTGTTCATCCTTCCATTCAAATTTCTTCCCTTTATGCGTTAATGCAGTCAAGGGTTTTGCTATTCTGGAAAAGGCTTGGATGAACCTTCTGTAGTAACCAGCTAGTCCTAAAAACTGGCGTATGTGTTTCGGAGTTTTTGGGGTTTCCCACTTTTCAACAGTTTCTATCTTTGCCGGATCCACCTTAATACCTTCTTTGTTCACTATGTGACCGAGGAATTGAACTTCTTCCAACCAAAATGCACACTTTGAAAACTTAGCGTACAATTCTTCCTTCCTCAATACTTCTAACACCTTTCTCAAATGTTCACCGTGTTCTTGGTCATTCTTTGAGTAAATAAGTATGTCATCAATGAAAACAATGACAAACTTGTCAAGGTATGGTCCACACACTCGGTTTATAAGGTCCATGAACACAGCTGGTGCATTAGTTAAACCAAACGGCATGACCATAAACTCGTAATGACCGTAACGTGTTCTGAAAGCAGTCTTTGGAATATCATCTTCTTTCACCAGCATTTGATGATACCCGGAAAGTAAGTCAATCTTTGAATAAACAGACGAGCCTTGTAGTTGATCAAATAAGTCGTCGATTCTCGGTAGTGGGTAGCAGTTCTTGATGGTAAGTTTGTTCAACTCTCGGTAGTCGATACACAACCTGAATGTACCATCTTTCTTCTTGACAAACAAAACAGGAGCTCCCCACGGTGATGTGCTTGGTCGAATGAAACCACGCTCTAAAAGTTCTTGTAATTGGCTTTGCAGTTCTTTCATCTCGCTGGGTGCGAGTCTGTAAGGAGCACGACCTATTGGTGCAGCTCCTGGTACAAGATCTATTTGAAATTCAACGGATCGATGTGGGGGTAATCCCGGTAATTCTTTCGGAAATACATCGGGAAATTCTTTTGCGACGGGAACATCATTAATGCTCTTTTCTTCAGTTTGTACTTTCTCGACGTGTGCTAGAACAGCATAACAACCTTTTCTTATTAGTTTTTGTGCCTTCAAATTACTAATAAGATGTAGCTTCTTGTTGCCCTTTTCTCCGTACACCATTAAGGGTTTTCCTTTTTCTCGTATAATGCGAATTGCATTTTTGTAACAAACGATCTCTGCTTTCACTTCTTTCAACCAGTCCATACCGATTATCACATCAAAACTCCCTAACTCTACTGGTATCAAATCAATCTTAAATGTTTCGCTAACCAGTTTAATTTCTCGATTCTGACATATATTATCTGCTGAAATTAATTTACCATTTGCTAATTCGAGTAAAAATTTACTATCCAAAGGCGTCAATGGACAATTTAATTTAGCACAAAAATCTCTACTCATATAGCTTCTATCTGCACCAGAATCAAATAAAACGTAAGCAGATTTATTGTCAATAAGAAACGTACCCGTAACAAGCTCCGGGTCTTCCTGTGCCTCTGCCGCATTAATATTGAAAACTCTTCCGCGGCCTTGTCCATTCGTGTTCTCCTGGTTCGGGCAATTTCTAATAATGTGGCCCGGTTTTCCACATTTATAACAAACTACATTGGCATAACTTGCTCCGACACTACTTGCTCCGCCATTACTCGTTCCGACACCATTTGTTAGTTTCGTTCTATTAACCCCTGGTCCGTAGACCTCACACTTCGCCGCGCTATGACCATTTCTTTTACACTTGTTGCAAAATTTGGTGCAGAACCCCGAGTGATACTTTTCACACCTTTGGCATAGCTGCTTCTGATTGTTGTTGTTGTTGTTGCGGTTATTATTGTTGTTGGGATGATTGTTGTAGTTGCTGTTGTTATTGTTGTTGTTGTTGTTGTTGTTGGGCCGTTTGTTGTAGTTGCAATTGATGTTGCGATTGTTGGGATAATTGTTGCGATTATTGTTGTAATTGCTGTTGTTGTTGTATTGGTGATTCTTATCACCGTTTTCCTCCCACTTTCTTTTGACTTGCTTCACATTGGCCTCTTCAGCAGTCTGTTCTTTAATTCTTTCTTCAATCTGGTTCACTAGTTTGTGAGCCATTCTACATGCCTGTTGTATGGAGGCGGGCTCGTGTGAACTTATATCTTCTTGGATTCTTTCCGGTAATCCTTTCACAAACGCGTCGATCTTCTCTTCCTCATCTTCGAATGCTCCCGGACACAATAGGCACAATTCTGTGAATCGTCTTTCGTACGTGGTAATATCAAATCCTTGGGTTCGTAACCCTCTAAGTTTTGTCTTGAGCTTATTGACCTCGGTTCTGGGACGGTACTTCTCGTTCATCAAGTGCTTGAATGCTGACCACGGTAGTGCGTACGCATCGTCTTGTCCCACTTGCTCTAGATAGGTATTCCACCATGTTAACGCAGAACCTGTGAAGGTATGCATAGCGTACTTTACTTTGTCCTCTTCAGTACACTTACTTATGGCAAACACCGATTCGACCTTCTCGGTCCACCGTTTCAATCCGATCGGTCCTTCGGTTCCATCAAATTCCAAAGGTTTGCAGGCAGTGAATTCTTTGTAGGTGCATCCTACACGATTTCCTGTACTGCTAGATCCAAGGTTATTGTTGGTATGTAGCGCAGCCTGTACTGCGGCTATGTTTGAAGCTAGAAAAGTACGGAATTCCTCTTCATTCATATTCACGGTGTGTCGAGTAGTCGGTGCCATTTCCTTCAAAATAGTCAAATGGAACAAGTTAATCATACAGAATATTAAGAGTAGTTAATAGTATTTCGTAGCATAATATGAACTCATTTATAAAAGCTTTTTCTTCATATTAGCGTTTTATAAGTTTAAATTCGGGTAGTACCTACCTGTTAAGTTCATACTTAGTAGCTAATATACAATTCAACTACTACAATTCTATATGAAAAACTGATTATAATAATATTTCGCGTTCAAACTTTTATACAATATTTTACAAACTTACAATACCGCTTATTTTACATAACGCATGAAATATAGCACACAATAACTTTGATACAAGATAGTTGTGACGATAATTCTAGCTAGTACACAAGTCGTTCAGCAAAGGCAATAAAGACACGTAATTCATACGTCCAGAAACAAGTCATGCATTCTGGTTTTACTAGGACTACTTCCCATCCTTGGTCTTGTGGAACATAACCGTTATGGCCGTTGATAAGACAGCGTGTTGTAACGTCGTCAAAGGGACGAGGGTTACGTAATGTCCAACAGTCCCGTAACAATCTAAAAACCTCATTTCTTACCCCAATTACCGACTCCGTCACTTGTGGGAACGTTTTGTTTAATAGTTGTAGCCCGATGTTCTTGTTCTCACTTTGGTGAGAAGCGAACATTACTAATCCGTAAGCATAACATGCTTCTTTATGTTGCATGTTAGCCGCTTTTTCTAAATCACGAAGTCCAATATTCGGATATATTGAGTCAAAATAATTTCTTAACCCATTGCGTAAAATAGCATTTGGGTTCCCCGCAATATATGCGTCAAAGTAAACACATCGTAACTTATGGATTTCCCAATGTGATATCCCCATCTTTCGAACGAAAGCCTTTTATAAACTAAGGCATTCTTGGAACATTCTTCGAATGTCTTACAAGCTGATCTCGCCTTAAATAGTTGTGCCGAAGAATTCTGACCGACTCTAGACAAGATTTCATCAATCATGTCTCCGGGTAGGTCTCTTAAAATATTGGGTTGTCTATCCATTTTGTGTTTTTATACTGTAAAATAGACAAGAGTTAGATTCATAAAAAAAAAATACTTATTAATACAAGCAATTTTTACATATATCATAAAGCATAAGCACACTATATTACATATATTACACCACGCGAATACAACTATCTTATTCCGACTCGCTTGTTTCTTCTTCTTCGGTTTTGGTTCGTTTTGCCAAGTTTCTAGGGATATATCATGTTCCCCTAATACGAGCAGTCGTTTTCCACATTGGTTTAGAAAAACCTGGTGGTTTAGAGGTTCCCGGGTCATTGATACAACTTAAGGACTTCGGGGGTTGACGATACATATAAAGTTCATCGGGGTTGGAATTAGATTTCTCTATTTTTATGCCCTTTCCCTTATTATTTTCTTTTGCCTTTTTAAATTCAGTTGGGGTAATTTCTATAACATCATCGAAATTCTCGTCAGAATCCGATTCATCGGAGAATTGGTAATCCTCCCAATATTTTGCTTCCTTAGCGGAAACATCATTAACCATAATTAACCTTGGTCGGTTGGTTGAGGATTTTCTTTTACTTAACCGTTTTATTATTTCCCCCACCGGTTCTATTTCTTCATCCGGTTCCGATTCTTCTTCCGGTTCCGATTCTTCTTCCGGTTCCGACTCTTCTTCCGGTTCCTCTTCGGGAACTTGTGAATCAGTCCACGAATCATTCCAATTTACATTTGACTCTTCATTATTATTAGGTGAGTCAATGGGACTTGTTCTAGAGGTAGACATCTATCACATAATATCAAACGCATTAAGAGATTAATATATCACATAATATTCACATGTTAAAAATATATAGTTTCCAACAAAATTTGTTAAGCAATCATTTTTCAAGTAAACACGGTCGAAGTCCAGACTCACTAATGCATCCTAACAAACTCGATAAGACACACTAATGAAAAATTCTGGTTCTCTAAGACCAACGCTCTGATACCAACTGAAATGTCCCGTTCTTATTGATTAAAAACGTTCCATATTAATTGATTTCGTTGCGAGGTTTTGACCTCTATATGAGACGTTTTTCAAAGACTGCATTCATTTTTAAAACAAACCATAACCTTTATTTCATAAATAAAGGTTTAAAAAGCTTTACGTAGATTATCAAATAATGATAATCTAAAATATCCTGTTTACACACGACCATTACATAATGGTTTACAATACAAATATGTTACATCGAAATCAGTTTCTTGAATGCAGTTTTTACACAATATCATACAAACATGGACTCCAAATCTTGTCCTTATTTTAGTATGCAACAGCGGAAGCTCTTAATATTCACCTGAGAATAAACATGCTTTAAACGTCAACAAAAATGTTGGTGAGTTATAGGTTTAACCTATATATATCAAATCGTAACAATAGACCACAAGATTTCATATTTCAATACACATCCCATACATAGAGATAAAAATCATTCATATGGTGAACACCTGGTAACCGACATTAACAAGATGCATATATAAGAATATCCCCATCATTCCGGGACACCCTTCGGATATGATATAAATTTCGAAGTACTAAAGCATCCGGTACTTTGGATGGGGTTTGTTAGGCCCAATAGATCTATCTTTAGGATTCGCGTCAATTAGGGTGTCTGTTCCCTAATTCTTAGATTACCAGACTTAATAAAAAGGGGCATATTCGATTTCGATAATTCAACCATAGAATGTAGTTTCACGTACTTGTGTCTATTTTGTAAATCATTTATAAAACCTGCATGTATTCTCATCCCAAAAATATTAGATTTTAAAAGTGGGACTATAACTCACTTTCACAGATTTTTACTTCGTCGGGAAGTAAGACTTGGCCACTGGTGATTCACGAACCTATAACAATATATACATATATATTAAAGTATGTTCAAAATATATTTACAACACTTTTAATATATTTTGATGTTTTAAGTTTATTAAGTCAGCTGTCCTCGTTAGTAACCTACAACTAGTTGTCCACAGTTAGATGTACAGAAATAAATCGATAAATATTATCTTGAATCAATCCACGACCCAGTGTATACGTATCTCAGTATTGATCACAACTCAAACTATATATATTTTGGAATCAACCTCAACCCTGTATATTCCAAAGACTGCTTTCAGAACACGTTACGGTCATTACGAGTTTATGGTCATGCCGTTTGGTTTAACTAATGCACCAGCTGTGTTCATGGACCTTATAAACCGAGTGTGTGGACCATACCTTGACAAGTTTGTCATTGTTTTCATTGATGACATACTTATTTACTCAAAGAATGACCAAGAACACGGTGAACATTTGAGAAAGGTGTTAGAAGTATTGAGGAAGGAAGAATTGTACGCTAAGTTTTCAAAGTGTGCATTTTGGTTGGAAGAAGTTCAATTCCTCGGTCACATAGTGAACAAAGAAGGTATTAAGGTGGATCCGGCAAAGATAGAAACTGTTGAAAAGTGGGAAACCCCAAAAACTCCGAAACACATACGCCAGTTTTTAGGACTAGCTGGTTACTACAGAAGGTTCATCCAAGCCTTTTCCAGAATAGCAAAACCCTTGACTGCATTAACGCATAAAGGGAAGAAATTTGAATGGAAGGATGAACAAGAGAAAGCGTTTCAGTTATTGAAGAAAAAGCTAACTACAGCACCTATATTGTCATTGCCTGAAGGGAATGACGATTTTGTGATTTATTGTGACGCATCAAAGCAAGGTCTCGGTTGTATATTAATGCAACGAACGAAGGTGATTGCTTATGCGTCTAGACAATTGAAGATTCACGAGCAAAATTATACGACGCATGATTTGGAATTAGGCGCGGTTATTTTTGCATTAAAGACTTGGAGGCACTACTTATATGGGGTCAAAAGTATTATATATACCGACCATAAAAGTCTTCAACACATATTTAATCAGAAACAACTGAATATGAGGCAGCGTAGGTGGATTGAATTGTTGAATGATTACGACTTTGAGATTCGTTACCACCCGGGGAAGGCAAATGTGGTAGCCGATGCCTTGAGCAGGAAGGACAGAGAACCCATTCGAGTAAAATCTATGAATATAATGATTCATAATAACCTTACTACTCAAATAAAGGAGGCGCAACAAGGAGTTTTAAAAGAAGGAAATTTAAAGGATGAAATACCCAAAGGATCGGAGCAGCATCTTAATATTCGGGAAGACGGAATCCGGTATAGGGCTGAAAGGATTTGGGTACCAAAATTTGGAGATATGAGAGAAATGGTACTTAGAGAAGCTCATAAAACCAGATACTCAATACATCCTGGAACGGGGAAGATGTACAAGGATCTCAAGAAATATTTTTGACGAATCTTCTGGAAATAGATGTGGGTATTTCTTCTTCATCTGATCTTCACCTTCCCAGGTGAACTCGGGTCCTCTACGAGCATTCCATCGAACCTTAACAATTGGTATCTTGTTTTGCTTAAGTGTTTTAACCTCACGATCCATTATTTCGACGGGTTCTTCGATGTATTGGAGTTTTTCGTTGATTTGGATTTCATCTAATGGAATAGTGAGATCTTCTTTAGCAAAACATTTCTTCAAATTCGAGACGTGGAAAGTGTTATGTACAGCCGCGAGTTGTTGAGGTAACTCAAGTGTTATATTGGACCATTCAAGATTATTGATCGTGTCAGACCAGTAGCTTACCGACTTGAGTTACCTCAACAACTCGCGGCTGTACATAACACTTTCCACGTCTCGAATTTGAAGAAATGTTTTGCTAAAGAAGATCTCACTATTCCATTAGATGAAATCCAAATCAACGAAAAACTCCAATACATCGAAGAACCCGTCGAAATAATGGATCGTGAGGTTAAAAGACTTAAGCAAAACAAGATACCAATTGTTAAGGTTCGATGGAATGCTCGTAGAGGACCCGAGTTCACCTGGGAAGGTGAAGATCAGATGAAGAAGAAATACCCACATCTATTTCCAGAAGATTCGTCAACACCTTCAACAGCTTAAAATTTCGGGACGAAATTTATTTAACGGGTAGGTACTGTAGTGACCCGAACTTTTCCATGTTTATATATATTAATTGAGATTGATATTTACATGATTAAATGTTTCCAACATGTTAAGCAATCAAACTTGTTAAGACTTGATTAATTGAAATATGTTTCATATAGACAATTGACCACCCAAGTTGACCGGCGATTCACGAACGTTAAAACTTGTAAAAACGACATGACGATATATATATGGATATACATATGGTTAACATGAGATTATGATAAGTAAGTATCTCCATAAGTATATTAACAATGAGTTATATACATATAAACAAGACTACTAACTTAAGGATTTCGAAACGAGACATATATGTAACGATTATCGTTGTAACGACATTTAAATGTGTATATATCATATTAAGATATATTAATATATCATAATATCATGATAATATAATAATTTAACATCTCATTAGATATAATAAACAATGGGTTAACAACATTAATTGAGATCGTTAACTTAAAGGTTTCAAAACAACACTTACATGTAACGACTAACGATGACTTAACGACTCAGTTAAAATGTATATACATGTAGTGTATTTAGATGTATTAAAATACTTTTGGAAGACTTCAATACATATATCAAAACACTCATACTTAACAAAAATGGTTACAGTTACTTTCCCATTCTTTTCTTGCATCAAGAATTCTAGTCGTATTCTTACCCGTATTATACACAGCTTCAAAACGTACTTACTATGGGTATATACCAATAGGAACTAGCATGGGATTCCACTCTTGATTATGTCATGTATGACTAATCAATTTTAACTTCTACCATGAGCTAGTCAACTAACTAGAACTCCATTTAACCCCACTCACCACTCACCAATTACCACTCATCATTCACTCCATTTCACTTCCAATTCTCTTTCTAATTCTCTCTCAACACACACACACACTATTATGAACGTATTTTTCCAGTAGTTAATCATCATCTTCATCAAAAATCACTTCAAGAATCAAGCTATAATCATCATAGGAAGAACACTTCAAGAACACTTCAAAAATCCCTTCAAGTTTACTAATTTACTTCCAAGCTTTCTAATCCATTCCAAGTAATCATCTAAGATCAAGAAACCTTTGTTATATACAGTAGGTTATCTTTCTTATTCAAGGTAATATTCATATTCAAACTTTGATTCAATTTCTATAACTATAAACTATCTTAATTCGAGTAAAAATCTTACTTGAACTTATTTTTGTGTCATGATCCTACTTCAAGAACTTTCAAGCCATCCAAGATCCTTTGAAGCTAGATCATTTCTTGTCACTTCCAGTAGGTTTACCTACTAAACTTGAGGTAGTAATAATGTTCATAACATCATTCGATTCATATATATAAAACTATCTTATTCGAAGGTTTAAACTCTTAATCACTAGAACATAGTTTAGTTAATTCTAAACTTGTTCGCAAACAAAAGTTAATCCTTCTAACTTGACTTTTAAAATTAACTAAACACATGTTATATATCAATATGATATGCTAACTTAATGATTTAAAACCTGGAAACACGAAAAACACCGTAAAACCGGATTTACGCCGTCGTAGTAACACCGCGGGCTGTTTTGGGTTAGTTAATTAAAAACTATGATAAACTTTGATTTAAAAGTTGTTATTCTGAGAAAATGATTTTTATTATGAACATGAAACTATATCCAAAAATTATGGTTAAACTCAAAGTGGAAGTATGTTTTCTAAAATGGTCATCTAGACGTCGTTCTTTCGACTGAAATGACTACCTTTACAAAAACGACTTGTAACTTATTTTTCTGACAATAAACCTATACTTTTTCTGTTTAGATTCATAAAATAGAGTTCAATATGAAACCATAGCAATTTGATTCACTCAAAACGGATTTAAAATGAAGAAGTTATGGGTAATACAAGATTGGATAATTTTTCTCATTTTAGCTACGTGAAAATTGGTAACAAATCTATTCCAACCATAACTTAATCAACTTGTATTGTATATTATGTAATCTTGAGATACCATAGACACGTATACAATGTTTCGACCTATCATGTCGACACATCTATATATATTTCGGAACAACCATAGAAACTCTATATGTGAATGTTGGAGTTAGCTATACAGGGTTGAGGTTGATTCCAAAATATGTATAGTTTGAGTTGTGATCAATACTGAGATACGTATACACTGGGTCGTGGATTGATTCAAGATAATATTTATCGATTTATTTCTGTATATCTAACTGTGGACAACTAGTTGTAGGTTACTAACGAGGACAGCTGACTTAATAAAATTAAAACATCAAAATATATTAAAAGTGTTGTAAATATATTTTGAACATACTTTGATATATATGTATATATTGTTATAGGTTCGTGAATCAACCAGTGGCCAAGTCTTACTTCCCGACGAAGTAAAAATCTGTGAAAGTGAGTTATAGTCCCACTTTTAAAATCTAATATTTTTGGGATGAGAATACATGCAGGTTTTATAATTGATTTACAAAATAGACACAAGTACGTGAAACTACATTCTATGGTTGAATTATCGAAATCGAATATGCCCCTTTTTATTAAGTCTGGTAATCTAAGAATTAGGGAACAGACACCCTAATTGACGCGAATCCTAAAGATAGATCTATTGGGCCTAACAAACCCCATCCAAAGTACAGGATGCTTTAGTACTTCGAAATTTATATCATATCCGAAGGGTGTCCCGGAATAATGGGGATATTCTTATATATGCATCTTGTTAATGTCGGTTACCAGGTGTTCACCATATGAATGATTTTTATCTCTATGTATGGGATGTGTATTGAAATATGAAATCTTGTGGTCTATTGTTACGATTTGATATATATAGGTTAAACCTATAACTCACCAACATTTTTGTTGATGTTTAAAGCATGTTTATTCTCAGGTGAATATTAAGAGCTTCCGCTGTTGCATACTAAAATAAAGACAAGATTTGGAGTCCATGTTTGTATGATATTGTGTAAAAACTGCATTCAAGAAACTGATTTCGATGTAACATATTTGTATTGTAAACCATTATGTAATGGTCGTGTGTAAACAGGATATTTTAGATTATCATTATTTGATAATCTACGTAAAGCTTTTTAAACCTTTATTTATGAAATAAAGGTTATGGTTTGTTTTAAAAATGAATGCAGTCTTTGAAAAACGTCTCATATAGAGGTCAAAACCTCGCAACGAAATCAATTAATATGGAACGTTTTTAATCAATAAGAACGGGACATTTCAGTTGGTATCAGAGCGTTGGTCTTAGAGAACCAGAATTTTGCATTAGTGTGTCTTATCGAGTTTGTTAGGATGCATTAGTGAGTCTGGACTTCGACCGTGTTTACTTGAAAAATGATTGCTTAACAAATTTTGTTGGAAACTATATATTTTTAACATGTGAATATTATGTGATATATTATTCTCTTAACGCGTTTGATATTATGTGATAGATGTCTACCTCTAGAACAAGTCCCATTGACTCACCTAATAATAATGAAGAGTCAAATGTAAATTGGAATGATTCGTGGACTGATTCACAAGTTCCCGAAGAGGAACCGGAAGAAGAGTCGGAACCAGAAGAAGAAACGGAACCAGATGAAGAAATAGAACCGGTGGGGGAAATAATAAAACGGTTGAGTAAAAGAAAATCCTCAACCAACCGACCAAGGTTAATTATGGTCAATGGTGTTTCCGCCAAGGAAGCAAAATATTGGGAGGATTACCAATTCTCCGATGAATCAGATTCCGACGAGAATTCCGATGATGTTATAGAAATTACCCCAACTGAATTTAAAAAGGCAAAAGAAAATAATAAGGGAAAGGGCATAAAAATAGAGAAATCTAATTCCAACCCCGATGAACTTTATATGTATCGTCAACCCCCGAAGTCCTTAAGTTGTAATAATGACCCGGGAACCTCTAAACCACCAGGTTTTTCTAAACCAATGTGGATAACGACGGCTCGTATTAGGGGAACATCATATATCCCTAGAAACTTGGCAAAATGAACCAAAACCGAAGAAGAAGAAACAAGCGAGTCGGAATAAGATAGTTGTATTCGTGTGGTGTAATATAAGTAATATAGTGTGCTTATGCTTTATGATATATGTAAAAATTGCTTGTATTAATAAGTATTTTTTTTATGAATCTAACTCTTGTCTATTTTAAAGTATAAAAACACAAAATGGATAGACAACCCAATATTTTAAGAGACCTACCCGGAGACATGATTGATGAAATCTTGTCTAGAGTCGGTCAGAATTCTTCGGCACAACTATTTAAGGCGAGATCAGTTTGTAAGACATTCGAAGAACGTTCCAAGAATGCCTTGGTTTATAAAAGGCTTTCGTTCGAAAGATGGGGGATATCACATTGGGAAATCCATAAGTTACAATGTGTTTACTTTGACGCATATATTGCGGGGAACCCAAATGCTATTTTACGCAATGGGTTAAGAAATTATTTTGACTCAATATATCCGAATATTGGACTTCGTGATTTAGAAAAAGCGGCTAACATGCAACATAAAGAAGCATGTTATGCTTACGGATTAGTAATGTTCGCTTCTCACCAAAGTGAGAACAAGAACATCGGGCTACAACTATTAAACAAAACGTTCCCACAAGTGACGGAGTCGGACATTACGTAACCCTCGTCCCTTTGACGACGTTACAACACGCTGTCTTATCAACGGCCATAATGGTTATGTTCCACAAGACCAAGGATGGGAAGTAATCCTAGTAAAACCAGAATGCATGACTTGTTTCTGGACGTATGAATTACGTGTCTTTATTGCCTTTGCTGAACGACTTGTGTACTAGCTAGAATTATCTTCACAACCATCTTGTATCAAATTTATTGTGTGCTATATTTCATGCTATATATATAAAATAAGCGGTATTGTAAGTTTGTAAAATATTGTGTAAAAGTTTGAACGCAAAATATTATTATAATCAGTTTTTCATATAGAATTGTAGTAGTTGAATTGTATATTAGCTACTAAGTATGAACTTAACGGGTAGGTACTACCCGAATTTAAACTTATAAAACGCTAATATGAAGAAAAAGCTTTTATAAATGAGTTCATATTATGCTACGAAATACTATTAACTACTCTTAATATTCTGTATGATTAACTTGTTCCATTTGACTATTTTGAAGGAAATGGCACCGACTACTCGACACACCGTGAATATGAATGAAGAGGAATTCCGTACTTTTCTAGCTTCAAACATAGCCGAGTACAGGCTGCGCTACATACCAACAATAACCTTGGATCTAGCAGTACAGGAAATCGTGTAGGATGCACCTACAAAGAATTCACTGCCTGCAAACCTTTGGAATTTGATGGAACCGAAGGACCGATCGGATTGAAACGGTGGACCGAGAAGGTCGAATCGGTGTTTGCCATAAGTAAGTGTACTGAAGAGGACAAAGTGAAGTACGCTACGCATACCTTCACAGGTTCTGCGTTAACATGGTGGAATACCTATCTAGAGCAAGTGGGACAAGACGATGCGTACGCACTACCGTGGTCAGTATTCAAGCACTTGATGAACGAGAAGTACCGTCCCAGAACCGAGGTCAATAAGCTCAAGACATAACTTAGAGGGTTACGAACCCAAGGATTTGATATTACCACGTACGAAAGAGGATTCACAGAATTGTGCCTATTGTGTCCGGGAGCATTCGAAGATGAGGAAGAGAAGATCGACGCGTTTGTGAAAGGATTACCGGAAAGAATCCAAGAAGATATAAGTTCACACGAGCCCGCCTCCATGCAACAGGCATGTAGAATGGCTCACAAACTAGTGAACCAGATTGAAGAAAGAATTAAAGAACAGACTGCTGAAGAGGCCAATGTGAAGCAAGTCAAAAGAAAGTGGGAGGAAAACGGTGATAAGAATCACCAATACAACAACAGCAGCAATTACAACAATAATCGCAACAATTATCCCAACAATCGCAACATCAATCGCAACTACAACAAACGGCCCAACAACGACAACAACAACAACAACAACAACAACAACAACAACAACAACAACAACAACAACAGCAGCAACTACAACAATCATCCCAACAACAATAATAACCGCAACAACAACAACAATCAGAAGCAGCTATGCCAAAGGTGTGAAAAGTATCACTCGGGGTTCTGCACCAAATTTTGCAACAAGTGTAAAAGAAATGGTCATAGCGCGGCGAAGTGTGAGGTCTACGGACCAGGGGTTAATAGAACGAAAGTAACAAATGGTGTCGGAACGAGTAATGGCGGAGCAAGTAGTGTCGGAGCAAGTTATGCCAATGTAGTTTGTTATAAATGTGGAAAACTGGGCCACATTATTAGAAATTACCCGAACCAGGAGAACACGAATGGATAAGGCCGCAGAAGAGTTTTCAATACTAATGCGGCAGAGGCACAGGAAGACCCGGAGCTTGTTACGGGTACGTTTCTTATTGACAATAAATCTGCTTACGTTTTATTTGATTCGGGTGTGGATAGAAGCTATATGAGTAGAGATTTTTGTGCTAAATTAAGTTGTCCATTGACGCCTTTGGAAAGTAAATTTTTACTCGAATTAGCAAATGGTAAATTAATTTCAGCAGATAATATATGTCGGAATCGAGAAATTAAACTGGTTAGCGAAACATTTAAGATTGATTTGATACCAGTAGAGTTAGGGAGTTTTGATGTGATAATCGGTATGGACTGGTTGAAAGAAGTGAAAGCAGAGATCGTTTGTTACAAAAATGCAATTCGCATTATACGAGAAAAAGGAAAACCCTTAATGGTGTACGGAGAAAAGGGCAACACGAAGCTACATCTTATTAGTAATTTGAAGGCACAAAAACTAATAAGAAAAGGTTGCTATGCTGTTCTAGCACACGTCGAGAAAGTACAAACTGAAGAAAAGAGCATCAATGATGTTCCCGTCGCAAAAGAATTTCCCGATGTATTTCCGAAAGAATTACCGGGATTACCCCCACATCGATCCGTTGAATTTCAAATAGATCTTGTACCAGGAGCTGCACCAATAGCTCGTGCTCCTTACAGACTCGCACCCAGCGAGATGAAAGAAATGCAAAGCCAATTACAAGAACTTTTAGAGCATGGTTTCATTCGACCAAGCACATCACCGTGGGGAGCTCCTGTTTTGTTTGTCAAGAAGAAAGATGGTACATTCAGGATGTGTATCGACTACAGAGAGTTGAACAAACTTACCATCAAGAACCGCTACCCACTACCGAGAATCGACGACTTATTTGATCAACTACAAGGCTCTTCTGTTTATTCAAAGATTGACTTACGTTCCGGGTATCATCAAATGCGGGTGAAAGAAGATGATATTCCAAAGACTGCTTTTAGAACATGTTACGGTCATTACGAGTTTATGGTCATGCCATTTGGTTTAACTAATGCACCAGCTGTGTTCATGGGCCTTATGAACCGAGTGTGTGGACCATACCTTGACAAGTTTGTCATTGTTTTCATTGATGACATACTTATTTACTCAAAGAATGACCAAGAACTAGGTGAACATTTGAGAAAGGTGTTAGAAGTATTGAGGAAGGAAGAATTGTACGCTAAATTTTCAAAGTGTGCATTTTGGTTGAAAGAAGTTCAATTCCTCGGTCACATAGTGAACAAAAAAGGTATTAAGGTGGATCCGGCAAAGATAGAAACTGTTGAAAAGTGGGAAACCCCGAAAACTCCGAAACACATACGCCAGTTTTTAGGACTAGCTGGTTACTACAGAAGGTTCATCCAAGACTTTTCCAGAATAGCAAAACCCTTGACTGCATTAACGCATAAAGGGAAGAAATTTGAATGGAAGGATGAACAAGAGAAAGCGTTTCAGTTATTGAAGAAAAAGCTAACTACGGCACCTATATTGTCATTGCCTGAAGGGAATGATGATTTTGTGATTTATTGTGACGCATCAAAGCAAGGTCTCGGTTGTGTATTAATGCAACGAACGAAGGTGATTGCTTATGCGTCTAGACAATTGAAGATTCACGAGCAAAATTATACGACGCATGATTTGGAATTAGGCGCGGTTGTTTTTGCATTAAAGACTTGGAGGCACTACTTATATGGGGTCAAAAGTATTATATATACCGACCATAAAAGTCTTCAACACATATTTAATCAGAAACAACTGAATATGAGGCAGCGTAGGTGGATTGAATTGTTGAATGATTACGACTTTGAGATTCGTTACCACCCGGGGAAGGCAAATGTGGTAGCCGATGCCTTGAGCAGGAAGGACAGAGAACCCATTCGAGTAAAATCTATGAATATAATGATTCATAATAACCTTACTACTCAAATAAAGGAGGCGCAACAAGGAGTTTTAAAAGAAGGAAATTTAAAGGATGAAATACCCAAAGGATCGGAGCAGCATCTTAATATTCAGGAAGACGGAACCCGGTATAGGGCTGAAAGGATTTGGGTACCAAAATTTGGAGATATGAGAGAAATGGTACTTAGAGAAGCTCATAAAACCAGATACTCAATACATCCTGGAACGGAGAAGATGTACAAGGATCTCAAGAAACATTTTTGGTGGCCGGGTATGAAAGCCGATGTTGCTAAATACGTAGGAGAATGTTTGACGTGCTCTAAGGTCAAAGCTGAGCATCAGAAACCATCAGGTCTACTTCAACAACCCGAAATTCTAGAATGGAAATGGGAAAACATTACCATGGATTTCATCACTAAATTGCCAAGGACTGCAAGTGGTTTTGATACTATTTGGGTAATAGTTGATCGTCTCACCAAATCAGCACACTTCCTGCCAATAAGAGAAGATGAAAAGATGGAGAAGTTAGCACGACTGTATTTGAAAGAAGTCGTCTCCAGACATGGAATACCAATCTCTATTATCTCTGATAGGGATGGCAGATTTATTTCAAGATTCTGGCAGACATTACAGCAAGCATTAGGAACTTGTCTAGACATGAGTACTGCCTATCATCCACAAACTGATGGGCAGAGCGAAAGGACGATACAAACGCTTGAAGACATGCTACGAGCATGTGTTATTGATTTCGGAAACAGTTGGGATCGACATCTACCGTTAGCAGAATTTTCCTACAACAACAGCTACCATTCAAGCATTGAGATGGCGCCGTTTGAAGCACTTTATGGTAGAAAGTGCAAGTCTCCGATTTGTTGGAGTGAAGTGGGGGATAGACAGATTACGGGTCCGCAGATTATACAAGAAACTACCGAGAAGATCATCCAAATTCAACAACGGTTGAAAACCGCCCAAAGTCGACAAAAGAGCTACGCTGACATTAAAAGAAAAGATATAGAATTTGAAATTGGAGAGATGGTCATGCTTAAAGTTGCACCTTGGAAAGGCGTTGTTCGATTTGGTAAACGAGGGAAATTAAATCCAAGGTATATTGGACCATTCAAGATTATTGATCGTGTCGGACCAGTAGCTTACCGACTTGAGTTACCTCAACAACTCGCGGCTGTACATAACACTTTCCACGTCTCGAATTTGAAGAAATGTTTTGCTAAAGAAGATCTCACTATTCCGTTAGATGAAATCCAAATCAACGAAAAACTTCAATTCATCGAAGAACCCGTCGAAATAATGGGTCGTGGGGTTAAAAGACTTAAGCAAAACAAGATACCAATTGTTAAGGTTCAATGGAATGCTCGTAGAGGACCCGAGTTCACCTGGGAGCGTGAAGATCAGATGAAGAAGAAATACCCGCATCTATTTCCAGAAGATTCGTCAACACCTTCAACAGCTTAAAATTTCGGGACGAAATTTATTTAACGGGTAGGTACTGTAGTGACCCGAACTTTTCCATGTTTATATATATTAATTGAGATTGATATTTACATGATTAAATGTTTCCAACATGTTAAGCAATCAAACTTATTAAGACTTGATTAATTGAAATATGTTTCATATAGACAATTGACCACCCAAGTTGACCGGCGATTCACGAACGTTAAAACATGTAAAAACGACATGACGATATATATATGGATATACATATGGTTAACATGAGATTATGATAAGTAAGTATCTCCATAAGTATATTAACAATGAGTTATATACATATAAACAAGACTACTAACTTAAGGATTTCGAAACGAGACATATATGTAACGATTATCGTTGTAACGACATTTAAATGTTATATATCATATTAAGATATATTAATATATCATAATATCATGATAATATAATAATTTAACATCTCATTAGATATAATAAACAATGGGTTAACAACATTAATTGAGATCGTTAACTTAAAGGTTTCAAAACAACACTTACATGTAACGACTAACGATGACTTAACGACTCAGTTAAAATGTATATACATGTAGTGTATTTAGATGTATTAAAATACTTTTGGAAGACTTCAAGACATATATCAAAACACTCATACTTAACGAAAATGGTTACAGTTACTTTCCCATTCTTTTCTTGCATCAAGAATTCTAGTCGTATTCTTACCCGTATTATACACAGCTTCAAAACGTACTTACTATGGGTATATACCAATAGGAACTAGCATGGGATTCCACTCTTGATTATGTCATGTATGACTAATCAATTTTAACTTCTACCATGAGCTAGTCAACTAACTAGAACTCCTTTTAACCCCACTCACCACTCACCAATTACCACTCATCATTCACTCCATTTCACTTCCAATTCTCTTTCTAATTCTCTCTCAACACACACACACTATTATGAACGTATTTTTCCAGTAGTTAATCATCATCTTCATCAAAAATCACTTCAAGAATCAAGCTATAATCATCATAGGAAGAACACTTCAAGAACACTTCAAAAATCCCTTCAAGTTTACTAATTTACTTCCAAGCTTTCTAATCCATTCCAAGTAATCATCTAAGATCAAGAAACCTTTGTTATATATAGTAGGTTATCTTTCTTATTCAAGGTAATATTCATATTCAAACTTTGATTCAATTTCTATAACTATAAACTATCTTAATTCGAGTAAAAATCTTACTTGAACTTGTTTTTGTGTCATGATCCTACTTCAAGAACTTTCAAGCCATCCAAGATCCTTTGAAGCTAGATAATTTCTTGTCACTTCCAGTAGGTTTACCTACTAAACTTGAGGTAGTAATGATGTTCATAACATCATTCGATTCATATATATAAAACTATCTTATTCGAAGGTTTAAACTCGTAATCACTAGAACATAGTTTAGTTAATTCTAAACTTGTTCGCAAACAAAAGTTAATCCTTCTAACTTGACTTTTAAAATTAACTAAACACATGTTCTATATCTATATGATATGCTAACTTAATGATTTAAAACCTGGAAACACGAAAAACACCGTAAAACCGGATTTACGCCGTCGTAGTAACACCGCGGGCTGTTTTGGGTTAGTTAATTAAAAACTATGATAAACTTTGATTTAAAAGTTGTTATTCTGAGAAAATGATTTTTATTATGAACATGAAACTATATCCAAAAATTATGGTTAAACTCAAAGTGGAAGTATGTTTTCTAAAATGGTCATCTAGACGTCGTTCTTTCGACTGAAATGACTACCTTTACAAAAACGACTTGTAACTTATTTTTCTGACTATATACCTATACTTTTTCTGTTTAGATTCATAAAATAGAGTTCAATATGAAACCATAGCAATTTGATTCACTCAAAACGGATTTAAAATGAAGAAGTTATGGGTAAAACAAGATTGGATAATTTTTCTCATTTTAGCTACGTGAAAATTGGTAACAAATCTATTCCAACCATAACTTAATCAACTTGTATTGTATATTATGTAATCTTGAGATACCATAGACACGTATACAATGTTTCGACCTATCATGTCGACACATCTATATATATTTCGGAACAACCATAGACACTCTATATGTGAATGTTGGAGTTAGCTATACAGGGTTGAGGTTGATTCCAAAATATGTATAGTTTGAGTTGTGATCAATACTGAGATACGTATACACTGGGTCGTGGATTGATTCAAGAAAATATTTATCCATTTATTTCTGTATATCTAACTGTGGACAACTAGTTGTAGGTTACTAACGAGGACAGCTGACTTAATAAACTTAAAACATCAAAATATATTAAAAGTGTTGTAAATATATTTTGAACATACTTTGATATATATGTATATATTATTATAGGTTCGTGAATTAACCAGTGGCCAAGTCTTACTTCCCGACGAAGTAAAAATCTGTGAAAGTGAGTTATAGTCCCACTTTTAAAATCTAATATTTTTGGGATGAGAATACATGCAGGTTTTATAATTGATTTACAAAATAGACACAAGTACGTGAAACTACATTCTATGGTTGAATTATCGAAATCGAATATGCCCCTTTTTATTAAGTCTGGTAATCTAAGAATTAGGGAACAGACACCCTAATTGACGCGAATCCTAAAGATAGATCTATTGGGCCTAACAAACCCCATCCAAAGTACCGGATGCTTTAGTACTTCGAAATTTATATCATATCCGAAGGGTGTCCCAGAATGATGGGGATATTCTTATATATGCATCTTGTTAATGTCGGTTACCAGGTGTTCACCATATGAATGATTTTTATCTCTATGTATGGGATGTGTATTGAAATATGAAATCTTGTGGTCTATTGTTACGATTTGATATATATAGGTTAAACCTATAACTCACCAACATTTTTGTTGACGTTTAAAGCATGTTTATTCTCAGGTGAATATTAAGAGCTTTCGCTGTTGCATACTAAAATAAAGACAAGATTTGGAGTCCATGTTTGTATGATATTGTGTAAAAACTGCATTCAAGAAACTGATTTCGATGTAACATATTTGTATTGTAAACCATTATGTAATGGTCGTGTGTAAACAGGATATTTTAGATTATCATTATTTGATAATCTACGTAAAGCTTTTTAAACCTTTATTTATGAAATAAAGGTTATGGTTTGTTTTAAAAATGAATGCAGTCTTTGAAAAACGTCTCATATAGAGGTCAAAACCTCGCAACGAAATCAATTAATATGGAACGTTTTTAATCAATAAGAACGGGACATTTCATGGGTAATCCTCATGTGATCGCATGGGCACCCAGGACAGCTCACATTCGCTTGTTTTTATCTTGCCGATGGTTTTATAATAATATTATATATATATATATATATATATATATATATATATATATATATATATATATATATATATATATATATTTACGTGCATAGTTATCTTGTAATTTTAGTTCCAATGTTTTGTACGTTGTCACTCGACTCATGTCCTGCTTTCGGTTTCTCGAACGCATTTTCGTACGCTTAGAAAACTAGTACTTTACATTACGCGACACGTACCTTTATTATTAACTAGACTTATAACATCGATAAACTATATCATGTAAAATATATCTTGTACGTTTGAGTGATATGGTCATTTGCTTCTTAAAATCAATGTTTCGTTGTTTGTCAAAATGTATATTTTAAATCAAACGTTTTATGACTAAGTTAATATTATATCTATAACTTTGTAATATATATACATATATATATATATATATATATATATATATATATATATATATATATATATATATATATATATATATATATATATATATATATATATATATATATATATATATATATATATATATTCATTAAAAATATAAAGTTGTACGTATTGTATGTTGTTGAAATATTTATTTAATAATATAATATTTAGTTTTTCAAAACTAATTATATTTTAAACTTTGTTTTAAAATCGTTTAGAAAAATATTATAACAAGTAACGTTTTCATTTTACAACTTAAATAGATACAATTCATTTATGTACTAACGTTTTAAATATCAATCGCATCACTAAGCGAGTGTTACTATCGTGTACTTAACTAATTTGAAAACATATATATTTGATGAACATGTTTTAAATACACGTTGCAAGTTATCTATATATTTAACAACCAATATTCTAACTTACGTTTATTTAATCAAAGACATTTTAAATAATCAAGTTCTATTATATCGAAAAACGTTTTCATAAATTTGGAAACTACATCAATTGATTACTATGTAATTTAGTCTTCCACTAATATTTGTCTAACTCTCGTTAATTAACATATTTGTTCTTACTTGTACATCACTTTACCATCTTCCGAATATTGTTAAAATGGGAAGATTTCTAAAATCAATGTGGACTTCTCAACAGAGACTTGTAATCATAATTCAATGTATCTGATAATTCAGTCATTTGATATTATCTTTTAATCCCGTCGATAATTATTTTAAATATATTTCGAAACAAATATGTTCATGTAAAGTATTATACGTCTAATACTTTGTTAACGTTTTCAAGTTATGATATATACACATATACATATATAATCATATCCGTTCATATAATAGTTCGTGAATCATTGGAATTTGGTCGAGGTTAAATGAATGTATGAACACAGTTTAAAATCCTTGAGATTTAACTTAACTTTGCTTATCATGTCGGAATAATATAAAGATAAAATTTAAATTTGTTCGAAAATTTTCGGGTTGTCACACTTAGAATGCTAATATTATGATTTTTCATCAGATCCTACATATTTATAAAGTTATTTTTTTATTTATTACAATTTTAATATATTTTGGTTAACAATAATAAGAATAATTCAATATAAATTCGTATTTAATTTATGTAAAAATATATTCTGCTAGTTCGTCCGCCAGTTCTCAGGGTTCTCACAAGATTGGAGTTCTCAGGGGATCCCTTCCCTATATATATATATATATATATATATATATATATATATATATATATATATATATATATATATATATATATATATATATATTAACTGGTTTTAATTATTTAAAAATATAAAAATGAATTATAAATCCATAAAAATAATTTTTCTTAAACCTATAATACATAACAATAATTATCATGTATTATATATATTTTATTTAATTCGTTTTATATTTATTAAAATTAAAACATGTATTCGGCTTAAAAAAAGAAAAGAAATCAAAAAAAGAAAAAGAAAAAGAACTTACAAAATATTTTTAGGGTTTGAGAGAACTCCAGGGATTTTGTGAAAAAAAATGTGAGGCCAAGGTATGTATTAATAGGGTAATTTTTCTTGTTCGCCAAGTAAAAGCAATTAGAATGGAAATACAATTCTATTTCCTTTTATAAATTTGATTTTTTATATAAATTTCGACCAGCCATGGGTGGGGGTAAGAAAAATAAATTTTTTTTAACTTAATTATTAGAACATTCTATAATATTGTTTGTTATTTAATAAATTTGTAATTATCTTGCTTTTAATGTAAATACCGAAAAAATAAATATATATATATAAATTTTCAGTTTTATTTATTTATATAAATAATCCTTATAATTAAACTTATTTAATTATTTACATTATACTTTTATATTTTATAAAAGTGCCACAACTTACATATTTTAATTAATAACCTTGTATAATAATTAGTTAATATTACATAAGTATATTATAATTATATTATACTTTTATTAATAATGATGTTGACTTAATAATAATAAATATTTGGTCAAGGTTAATTAAGTTCCTATATTAATTATGTTACCGTATATAAACCCTAGATATTAAATACGCAGACATGCAAGGAAAAACCCTAGGGGCATTTTAGTCATTTTAGGAAGGAAAAAGTGACGGTTGTCACAATATCCCCCCATAAATGGAAACTTCGTCCCGAAGTTTTGGATAGACTTCTCGAATGAATCAACGTTTGAAAAGAGATGGGGATATTTCCGCTTCATCTGGTCTTCACGTTCCCAGGTATACTCGGGGCCACTTCGTGAATTCCAACAGATCTTAACAATAGGAATAGAGCTCTGCTTCAAGCCTTTAACCTCACGATCCATAACCTCTATCGGTTCTTCAACGAAATGCATTTTATCATCAATACAGATATCATCCAATGGAATAACAAGTGTGTCATTAGCAAGACACTTTTTAAGATTCGAGACATGAAATATGTCATGCACATTATTAAGCTCAGAGGGTAATTTTAATCGATACGCCACGGGACCAATCCTTTCAATAATCTTGAAGGGTCCAACATAACGCGGACTTAGTTTGCTTCGTTTACCAAAACGAACAACGCCCTTCCAAGGAGATACTTTCAACATGACTTTATCACCAACTTGGAATTTTAAATCTTTCCGACGATTATCAGCATAGCTCTTCTGTCGGCTGCAGACAGTTTCTAATCGTTTCTTAATCTGAACAATCTTTTTAGTAGTTTCATGAATGATTTCAGGACCAGTTAACTGTCTGTCCTCTAATTCATCCCAGCACAGTGGGGATCTACATTTTCGTCCGTATAAGGTCTCAAAAGGTTCAGCCTTAATACTTGAGTGATAGCTGTTGTTGTAAGAAAATTCAACTAAAGGCAAGTGTCTATCCCAACCTTTGCCGAAATTGATAGCACAAGCACGAAGCATATCTTCCAACGTTTGAATGGTTCGTTCACTTTGACCATTAGTTTGCGGATGATAAGCAGTACTCATGTCGAGTTGAGTTCCAAGAGCAGATTGTAAAGTTTTCCAAAATCTAGAAATAAATCGACTATCTCGATTAGAAATGATGGAGATAGGGACTCCATGACGTGAGACAATCACTTTGATATATAGTTGTGATAATTTCTACATTTTGTCAGTTTCCTTGATCGGTAAGAAATGTGCAGATTTAGTAAAACGATCCACTATGACCCAGATAGTATCGTTGCCGTTTGAAGTCTTGGGCAACTTAGTAACGAAATCCATAGTGATACATTCCCACTTCCACTGCAGAATATCCGGCTGTTGAAGTAAACCAGACGGCTTTTGATGCTCGGCCTTAACTTTCAAACAAGTAAGGCACTTGCTCACATAGTTAGCAATGTCAGATTTCAGATTAGGCCACAAATATAACTCTTTCACATCATGATACATTTTACTAGAACCTGGGTGAATAGAATATCTAGTCTTATGTGCTTCATCCAAGACTAGTTCTCGAAGATTTCCAGAAATTGGGACCCAGATTCGGTTATTGAAATACCTTGTTCCGTTCCCCTTGAGTTCAAGTTGCTTTCGAGACCTTTCAGTCCCTCAAGTTGGACATTCTCTTCCTTCAATGCCTCAAGTTGTGCTTCACGAATTTGAGATGTAAGATTTGTACGAATACGTATATTTAAAGCTCGGACTCAGATCGGTTTGGCACGATCCTTTCTACTAAGGGCATCGGCAACTACGTTCGCCTTGTCGGGATGATATCGAAGCTCACAGTCATAGTCATTTAATAATTTGATCCAATGCCTTTGTCTCATGTTTAATTGCTTTTGGACAAAGATATGTTAAAGACTTTTATGATCGGTAAACACCGTGATTTTAACCTCAAAGAGGTAATGTCTCCACATCTTCAGTGCAAATACCACATCTCTTAACTCCAAGTCATGAGTGGTAAAAATTCTTCTCATGTTTCTTCAGCTGTCTAGATGCGTAGGAGATAACCTTTTTACGTTGCATCAAAACACATCTGAAACCTTGATTTGAGGCATCACAATAGACTATAAAATCTTCAGTGCCTTCCGGTAATGATAGAATCGGAGCTGTGGTCAATTTATCCTTTAGAATCTTGAAAGCAGATTCCTGTTCTTCGGACCACTCAAACTTCTTCCCCTTATGAGTTAGCTTAGTGAGAGGTTTGGCTAGAATAGAAAAATCTTTGATGAAACTTCGATAATAACCAGCAAGTCCTAAAAATTGGCGAATATGTTTCGCACTCTTAGGCACTTCCCAGTTTTGAATAGCGGTGATTTTCGCCGGATCGACATTTATTCCTTCACTATCAACTACATGCCCGAGAAATTGTACGGTTCGCAGCCAAAATTCACACTTGGAAAACTTGGCATACAGTTGTTCCTTCTTTAAGAGCTCTAGAATCAATCGCAAGTGTTGCTCATGCTCTTTCTCGCTCGTGGAGTAAATTAGAATGTCATCGATGAAAACGATCATGAATTGGTCAAGATAAGGTTTTCATACACGGTTCATAAGATCCATGAATACAGCAGGAGTATTGGTTAAGCCAAAAGGCATGACAAGAAACTCATAGTGTCCATAACGAGTTCTGAAAGCATTCTTAGAAACATCAGCTTCTTTGACCCTCGGTTGATGATAACCCGACCTAAGATCAATCTTCGAATAGATACTTGATCCTTGCAGTTGGTCAAATAGGTCATCAATGTGTGGGAGTAGATAACGATTCTTGATGGTTAGTTTGTTGAGTTCACGGTAATCAATACACATCCTCAACATACTGAAATGTCCCGTTCATATTGATTATAAACGTTCCATATTAATTGATTTCATCGCGAGGTTTTGACCTCTATATGAGACGTTTTTCAAAGACTGCATTCATTTTTAAAACAACCATAACCTTTATTTTATCGATAAAGGTTTAAAAAGCATTACGTAGATTATCAAATAATGATAATCTAAAATATACCGTTTACACACGACCATTACATAATGGTTTACAATAAGAATATATTACATCAAAAATAAGTTTCTTGAATGCAGTTTTTACATAATATCATACAAGCATGGGCTCCAAATCTTATACTTATTTTAGTATGCAACAGCGGAAGCTCTTAATAATCACCTGAGAATAAACATGCTTAAAACGTCAACAAAAATGTTGGTGAGTTATAGGTTTAACCTATATATTATCAAATTATAATAATAGACCACAAGATTTCATATTTCAATATACATCCCATACATAGAGATAAAATTCATTCATATGGTGAACACCTCGTAACCGACATTAACAAGATGCATATATAAGAATATCCCCATCATTCCGGGACACCATTCAGATATGATATAAATTTCGAAGTACTAAAGCATCCGGTACTTTGGATGAGGTTTGTTAGGCCCAATAGATCTATCTTTAGGATTCGCGTCAATTAGGGTGTCTGTTCCCTAATTCTTAGATTACCAGACTTAATAAAAAATGGGCATATTCGATTTCGATAATTCAACCATAGAATGTAGTTTCACGTACTTGTGTCTATTTTGTAAATCATTTATAAAACCTGCATGTATTCTCATCCCAAAAATATTAGATTTTAAAAGTGGGACTATAACTCCCTTTCACAGATTTTTACTTCGTCGGGAAGTAAGACTTGGCCACTGGTCGATTCACGAACCTTTAACAAATATGTACATATATATCAAAGTATATTCTAAATATATTTACAACACTTTTAATACATTTTGATGTTTTAAGTTTATTAAGTCAGCTGTCCTCGTTAGTAACCTACAACTAGTTGTCCAACGTTATATCTACAGAAAAAAATTGATATATATTATCTTGAATCAATCCACGACCCAGTGTATACACGTCTCAGGCTAGATCACAACTCAAAGTATATATATATTTTTGGAATCAACCTCAACCCTGTATAGCTAACTCCCACATTACTGCATATAGAGTGTCTATGGTTGTTTCAAATAATATATACACATGGGTCGATATGATATGTCAAAACATTTGCATACGTGTCTATAGTATCCCAAGATTACATAATATATTAGAATACATGTATAATACAATATAAGTTATCTAGGATATGATTAATATAGATTTGTTACCAATTTTCACGTTGCTACAACAAGAAAAATTATCCAATCTTGTTTTACCCATAACTTCTTTATTTTAAATCCGTTTTGAGTGAATCAAATTGCTATGGTTTCATATTGAAATCTATTTTATGAATCTATACATAAAAAGTATAGGTTTATAGTCGGAAATATAAGTTACAAGTCATTTTTGTAAAGGTAGTCATTTCAGTCGAAAGAACGACGTCTAGATGACCATTTTAGAAAACATACTTCCACTTTGAGTTTAACCATGATTTTTGGATATAGTTTCATGTTCATAAGAAAAATCATTTTCCCAGAAGAACAACTTTTAAATCAAAGTTTATCATAGTTTTTAATTAACTACCCCAAAACAGTCCGCGGTGTTACTACGACGGCGTATGTCCGGTTTTACAGTGTTCTTCGTGTTTCCAGGTTTTAAATCATTAAGTTAGCATATAATATAAATATAGAACATGTATTTAGTTGATTTTAAAAGTCAAGTTAGAAGGATTAACTTTTGTTTGCGAACAAGTTTAGAATTAACTAAACTATGTTCTAGTGATTACAAGTTTAAACCTTCGAATAAGATAGCTTTATATGTATGAATCGAATGATGTTATGAACATCATTACTACCTCAAGTTTTCTGGATAAAGCTACTGGAAATGAGAAAAATGGATCTAGCTTCAAAGGATCCTTGGATGGCTTGAAAGTTCTTGAAGCAGAATCATGACACGAAAACAAGTTCAAGTAAGATTTTCACTCGAAATAAGATTGTTATAGTTATAGAAATTGAATCAAAGTTTGAATATGAGTAATACCTTGTATTAGAAAGATATATTGCTATAAATAATAAAGATTTCTTGAGGTTGGATGATCACTCTACAAGATTGGAAGTAAGCTAGCAAACTTGGAAGTATTCTTGATTTTATGAAACTAGAACTTGTAGAATTTATGAAGAACACTTAGAACTTGAAGATAGAACTTGAGAGAGATCAATTAGATGAAGAAAATTGAAGAATGAAAGTGTTTGTAGGTGTTTTTGGTCGTTGGTGTATGGATTAGATATAAAGGATATGTAATTTTGTTTTTATGTAAATAAGTCATGAATGATTACTCATATTTTGGTAATTTTATGAGATATTTCATGCTAGTTGCCAAATGATGGTTCCCACATGTGTTAGGTGACTCACATGGGCTGCTAAGAGATGATCATTGGAGTGTATATACCAATAGTACATACATCTAAAAGCTGTGTATTGTACGAGTACGAATACGGGTGCATACGAGTAGAATTGTTGATGAAACTGAACGAGGATGTAATTGTAAGCTTTTTTGTTAAGTAGAAGTATTTTGATAAGTGTCTTGAAGTCTTTAAAAAGTGTATGAATACATATTAAAACACTACATGTATATACATTTTAACTGAGTCGTTAAGTCATCGTTAGTCGTTACATGTAGGTGTTGTTTTGAAACCTTTAGGTTAATGATTTTGTTAAATGTTGTTAACCCATTATTTATTAAATCAAATGAGATGTTAAATTATTACATTATCATGATATCATGATGTATTAATATATCTTAATATGATATATATACATTAAATGTCGTTACAACGATAATCGTTACATATATGTCTCGTTTCAAAATCATTAAGTTAGTAGTCTTGTTTTTACATATGTAGTTCATTGTTAATATACTTAATGATATGTTTACTTATCATAATATCATGTTAACTATATATATATCCATATATATTTCATCATATAGTTCTTACAAGTTTTAACATTCGTGAATCGCCGGTCAACTTGGGTGGTCAATTGTCTATATGAAACCTATTTCAATTAATCAAGTCTTAAAAAGTTTGATTGCTTAACATGTTGGAAACATTTAATCATGTAAATATCAATTTCATTTAATATATAAAAACATGGAAAAGTTCGGGTCACTACGGTACCTACCGTTAAATAAATTTCGTCCCGAAATTTTAAGCTGTTGAAAGTGTTGACGAATCTTCTAGAAATAGATGCGGGTATTTCTTTTTCATCTGATCTTCACGCTCCCAGGTGAACTCGGGTCCTCTACGAGCATTCCATCGAACCTTAACAATCGGTATCTTGTTTTATTTAAGTCTCTTAACCTCACGATCCATTATTTCGACGGGTTCTTCAATGAATTGAAGTTTTTCATTGATTTGGATTTCGTCCAACGGAATAGTGAGATCTTCTTTAGCAAAACATTTCTTCAAATTCGAGACGTGGAAAGTGTTATGTACATTCGCAAGTTGTTGAGGTAACTCAATTCGGTAAGCTACTGGTCCGACACGATCAATAATCTTGAATGGTCCAATATACCTTGGATTTAATTTCCCCCGTTTACCAAATCGAACAACACCTTTCCAAGGTGTAACCTTAAGCATGACCATTTCTCCAATTTCAAATTCTATGTCTTTTCTTTTAATGTCAGCGTAGCTCTTTTGTCGACTTTGGGCGGTTTTCAACCGTTGTTGAATTTGGATGATCTTCTCGGTAGTTTCTTGTATTATCTCCGGACCCGTAATCTGTCTATCCCCCACTTCACTCCAACAAATCGGAGACCTGCACTTTCTACCATAAAGTGCTTCAAACGGCGCCATCTCAATGCTTGAATGATAGTTGTTGTTGTAGGAAAATTCTGCTAACGGTAGATGTCGATCCCAACTATTTTTGAAATCAATAACACATGCTCGTAGCATGTCTTCAAGCGTTTGTATCGTCCTTTCACTCTGCCCATCAGTTTGTGGATGATATGCAGTACTCATGTCTAGACGAGTTCCTAATGCTTGCTGTAATGTCTGCCAGAATCTTGAAATAAATCTGCCATCCCTATCAGAGATAATAGAGATTGGTATTCCATGTCTGGAGACGACTTCCTTCAAATACATTCGTGCTAACTTCTCCATCTTGTCATCTTCTCTTATTGGCAGAAAGTGTGCTGACTTGGTGAGACGATCAACTATTACCCAAATAGTATCATAACCACTTGCAGTCCTTGGAAATTTAGTAATGAAATCCATGGTAATGTTTTCCCATTTCCATTCCGGGATTTCAGGTTGTTGTAGCAGACCTGATGGTTTCTGATGTTCAGCTTTGACCTTAGAACACGTCAAACATTCTCCTACATATTTAGCAATATTGGCTTTCATACCTGGCCACCAAAAATGTTTCTTAAGATCCTTGTACATCTTCCCTGTTCCAGGATGTATTGAGTATCTGGTTTTATGAGCTTCTCTAAGTACCATTTCTCTCATATCTCCAAATTTTGGTACCCAAATTCTTTCAGCCCTATACCGGGTTCCGTCTTCCCGAATATTAAGATGCTTCTCCGATCCTTTGGGTATTTCATCCTTTAAATTTCCCTCTTTTAAAACTCCTTGTTGCCCCTCCTTTATTTGAGTAGTAAGGTTATTGTGAATCATTATATTCATAGATTTTACTCGAATGGGTTCTTTGTCCTTCCTGCTCAAGGCGTCGGCTACCACATTTGCCTTCCCCGGGTGGTAACGAATCTCAAAGTCATAATCATTCAACAATTCAATCCACCTACGCTGCCTCATATTCAGTTGTTTCTGATTAAATATGTGTTGAAGACTTTTGTGGTCGGTATATATAATACTTTTGACCCCATATAAGTAGTGACTCCAAGTCTTTAATGCAAAAACAACCGCCCCTAATTCCAAATCATGCGTCGTATAATTTTGTTCGTGAATCTTCAATTGTCTAGACGCATAAGCAATCACCTTCGTTCGTTGCATTAATACACAACTGAGACCTTGCTTTGATGCGTCACAATAAATCACAAAATCATCATTCCCTTCAGGCAATGACAACATAGGTGCCGTAGTTAGCTTTTTCTTCAATGACTGAAACGCTTTCTCTTGTTCATCCTTCCATTCAAATTTCTTCCCTTTATGCGTTAATGCAGTCAAGGGTTTTGCTATTCTGGAAAAGTCTTGGATGAACCTTCTGTAGTAACCAGCTAGTCCTAAAAACAGGCGTATGTGTTTCGGAGTTTTCGGGGTTTCCCACTTTTCAACAGTTTCTATCTTTGCCGGATCCACCTTAATACCTTCTTTGTTCACTATGTGACCGAGGAATTGAACTTCTTCCAACCAAAATGCACACTTTGAAAACTTAGCGTACAATTCTTCCTTCCTCAATACTTCTAACACCTTTCTCAAATGTTCACCGTGTTCTTGGTCATTCTTTGAGTAAATAAGTATGTCATCAATGAAAACAATGACAAACTTGTCAAGGTATGGTCCACACACTCGGTTCATAAGGTCCATGAACACAGCTGGTGCATTAGTTAAACCAAACGGCATGACCATAAACTCGTAATGACCGTAACGTGTTCTGAAAGCAGTCTTTGGAATATCATCTTCTTTCACCCGCATTTGATGATACCCGGAACGTAAGTCAATCTTTGAATAAACAGACGAGCCTTGTAGTTGATCAAATAAGTCGTCGATTCTCGGTAGTGGGTAGCGGTTCTTGATGGTAAGTTTGTTCAACTCTCGATAGTCGATACACAGCCTGAATGTACCATCTTTCTTCTTGACAAACAAAACAGGAGCTCCCCACGGTGATGTGCTTGGTCGAATGAAACCATGCTCTAAAAGTTCTTGTAATTGGCTTTGCAGTTCTTTCATCTTGTTGGGTGCGAGTCTGTAAGGAGCATGAGCTATTGGTGCAGCTCCTGGTACAAGATCTATTTGAAATTCAACGGATCGATGTGGGGGTAATCCCGGTAATTCTTTCGGAAATACATCGGGAAATTCTTTTGCGACGGGAACATCATTGATGCTCTTTTCTTCAGTTTGTACTTTCTCGACGTGTGCTAGAACAGCATAGCAACCTTTTCTTATTAGTTTTTGTGCCTTTAAATTACTAATAAGATGTAGCTTCGTGTTGCCCTTTTCTCCGTACACCATTAAGGGTTTTCCTTTTTCTCGTATAATGCGAATTGCATTTTTGTAACAAACGATCTCTGTTTTCACTTCTTTCAACCAGTTCATACCGATTATCACATCAAAACTCTCTAACTCTACTGGTATCAAATCAATCTTAAATGTTTCGCTAACCAGTTTAATTTCTCGATTTAGACATATATTATCTACTGAAATTAATTTACCATTTGCTAATTCGAGTAAAAATTTACTATTCAAAGTCGTCAATGGACAACTTAATTTAGCACAAAAATCTTTACTCATATAGCTTCTATCCGCACCCGAATCAAATAAAACGTAAGCAGATTTATTGTCAATAAGAAACGTACCCGTAACAAGCTCCGGGTCTTCCTGTGCCTCTGCCACATTAATATTGAAACTCTTCTGCGGCCTTGTCCATTCGTGTTCTTCTGGTTCGGGAAATTTCTAATAATGTGGCCTGGTTTTGCACATTTATAATAAACTACATTGGCATAACTTGCTCCGACACTACTTGCTCCACCATTACTCGTTCCGACACCATTTTTTCCTTTCGTTCTGTTAACCCCTGGCCCATAGACCTCACACTTGGCCGCACTATGACCATTTCTTTTACACTTGTTGCAAAATTTGGTGCAGAACCCCGAGTGATACTTTTCACACCTTTGGCATAGCTACTTCTGATTGTTGTTGTTGTTGCGGTTATTATTGTTGTTGGGATGATTGTTGTAGTTGCTGTTGTTGTTGTTGTTGTTGTTGTTGTTGTTGTTGTTGTTGTTGTTGTTGTTGTTGGGCCGTTTGTTGTAGTTGTGATTGATGTTGCGATTGTTGGGATAGTTGTTGCGATTATTGTTGTAATTGCTGTTGTTGTTGTATTGGTGATTCTTATCACCGTTTTCCTCCCACTTTCTTTTGAGTTGCTTCACATTGGCCTCTTCAGCAGTCTGTTCTTTAATTCTTTCTTCAATCTGGTTCACTAGTTTGTGAGCCATTCTACATGCTTGTTGTATGGAGGCGGGCTCGTGTGAACTTATATCTTCTTGGATTATTTCCGGTAATCCTTTCACAAACGCGTCGATCTTCTCTTCCTCATCTTCGAACGCTCCCGGACACAATAGGCATAATTCTGTGAATCGTCTTTCGTACGTGGTAATATCAAATCCTTGGGTTCGTAACCCTCTAAGTTCTGTCCTGAGCTTATTGACCTCGGTTCTGGGATGGTACTTCTCGTTCATCAAGTGCTTGAATGCTGACCACGGTAGTGCGTAAGCATCATCTTGTCCCACTTGCTCTAGATAGGTATTCCACCATGTTAACGCAGAACCTGTGAAGGTATGCGTAGCATACTTCACTTTGTCCTCTTCAGTACACTTACTTATGGCAAACACCGATTCGACCTTCTCGGTCCACCGTTTCAATCCGATCGGTCCTTCAGTTCCATCAAATTCCAAAGGATTGCAGGCAGTGAATTCTTTGTAGGTGCATCCTACACGATTTCCCGTACTGTTAGATCCAAGGTTATTGTTGGTATGTAGCGCAGCCTGTACTGCATCTATGTTTGAAGCAAGAAAGGCACGAAATTCCTCTTCGCTCATATTCAAGGTGTGTCGAGTAGTCGGTGCCATTTCCTTCAAAATAGTCAAATGAAACGAGTTAATCATATAGAATATCAAGAGTAGTCAATAGTATTTCGTAGCGTAATATGAACTTATTTATAAAAGCTCTTTCTTCATATTAGCGTTTTATACTCTTTAATTCGGGTAGTACCTACCCGTTAAGTTCATACTTAGTAGCTAACATACCATTTCAACTACTACAATTCTATATGAAAAACTAATCACAAAAACAAAACAAAAAACAAAAAAACAAAAAAAACAAAAATATATCACATTCAAGCCTTTCTACAATAACTTGCAAACTTACAATACCGCTATTTTACATATAGCATGAAATATAGCACATAAAACTTTGATACAAAGTAGTTGCGAAGATAATTCTAGTTAATAAATAAGGCGTTCAGCAAAGGCAATAAAGACACGTAATTCATACGTCCAGAAACAAGTCATGCATTCTGGTTTTACTAATACCACTTCCCATCCTTGGTTTTGTGGAACATAACCGTTGTGACCGATAGTAAAACAATGTGTTGTAACGTCGTCAAAAGTATGAAGGTTACGTAATGACCAACAGTCTCGTAATAACCTAAAAACCTCATTTCTTACCCCAATTACCGACTCCGTCACTTGTGGGAACGTTTTGTTTAATAGTTGTAGCCCGATGTTCTTGTTCTCACTTTGGTGAGAAGCGAACATTACTAACCCATAAGCATAACATGCTTCTTTATGTTGCATGTTAGCCGCTTTTTCTAAATCACGAAGTCCTATATTCGGATATATTGAGTCAAAATAATTTCTTAACCCGTTGCGTAAAATAGTATTTGGGTTCCCCGCAATATATGCGTCAAAGTAAACACATCGTAACTTATGGATTTCCCAATGTGATATCCCCCATCTTTCGAAAGAAAGCCTTTTATAAATCAAGGCATTCTTGGAACGTTCTTCGAATGTCTTACAAACTGATCTCGCCTTAAATAGTTGTGTCGAGGAATTCTGACCGACTCTAGACAAGATTTCATCAATCATGTCTCCGGGTAGGTCTCTTAAAATATTGGGTTGTCTATCCATTTTGTGTTTTTATACTGTAAAATAGACAAGAGTTAGGTTCATAAAAAAATACTTATTAATACAAGCAATTTTTACATATATCATAAAGCATAAGCACACTATATTACATATATTACACCACACGAATACAAGTATCTTATTCCGACTCGCTCGTTTCTTCTTCTTCGCTTTTGGTTCGTTTTGTCAAGTTTCTAGGGATATATGATATTCCCCTAATACGAGCCGTCGTTTTTCACATTGGTTTAGAAAAACCTGGTGGTTTAGAGGTTCCCGGGTTATTGTCACAACTTAAGAAATACGGGTGTTGACGACACATATAAAGTTCATCATGTTTGGAATCAAATTTCTCTATTTTTATGCCCTTACCCTTATTTTTCTCTTTTGCCTTATTAAATTGTGTTGGGGTAATTTCTATAACATCATCAGAATCCTTGTCGGGATTCGATTCATCGGAGAATTGGTAATCCTCCCAATACTTTGCTTCCTTGGCGGAAACACCATTGACCATAATTAACTTTGGTCGGTTGGTTGAGGATTTTCTTCTACTTAACCGTTTTATTATTTCCCCCACTGGTTCTATTTCTTCTTCCGGTTCCGATTCTTCTTCCGGTTCCGATTCTTCTTCCGGTTCCGACTCTTCTTCCGGTTCCTCTTCGGGAACTTGTGAATCAATCCACGAATCATTCCAATTTATATTTGACTCTTCATTATTATTAGGTGAGTCAATGGGACTTGTTCTAGAGGTAGACATCTATCACATAATATCAAACACGTTAAGAGATTAATATATCACATAATATTCACATGTTAAAATATATAGTTTCCAACAAAAATGTTAAGCAATCATTTTTAAAGAAAACACGGTCGAAGTCCAGACTCACTAATGCATCCTAACAAACTCGATAAGACACACTAATGCAAATTTTCTGGTTTTCTAAGACCAACGCTCGGATACCAACTGAAATGTCCCATTCATATTGATTATAAACGTTCCATATTAATTGATTTCATCGCGAGGTTTTGACCTCTATATGAGACGCTTTTCAAAGACTGCATTCATTTTTAAAACAACCATAACCTTTATTTTATCGATAAAGGTTTAAAAAGCATTACGTAGATTATCAAATAATGATAATCTAAAATATACCGTTTACACACGACCATTACATAATAGTTTACAATAAGAATATATTACATCAAAAATAAGTTTCTTGAATGCGGTTTTTACATAATATCATACAAGCATGGACTCCAAATCTTGTCCTTTTTTTAGTATGCAACAGCAGAAGCTCTTAATAATCACCTGAGAATAAACATGCTTAAAACGTCAACAAAAATGTTGGTGAGTTATAGGTTTAAACTATATATTATCAAATCATAATAATAGACCACAAGATTTCATATTTCAATATACATCACATACATAGAGATAAAATTCATTCATATGATGAACACCTGGTAACCGACACTAACAAGATGCATATATAAGAATATCCCCATCATTTCGGGACACCCTTCGGATATGATATAAATTTTGAAGTACTAAAGCATCCGGTACTTTGGATGGGGTTTGTTAGGCCCAATAGATCTATCTTTAGGATTCGCGTCAATTAGGGTGTCTGTTCCCTAATTCTTAGATTACCAGACTTAATAAAAAATGGGCATATTCGATTTCGATAATTCAACCATAGAATGTAGTTTCACGTACTTGTGTCTATTTTGTAAATCATTTATAAAACCTGCATGTATTCTCATCCCAAAAATATTAGATTTTAAAAGTGAGACTATAACTCACTTTCACAGATTTTTACTTCGTCGAGAAGTAAGACTTGGCCACTGGTCGATTCACGAACCTATAACAAATATGTACATATATATCAAAGTATATTCAAAATATATTTACAACACTTTTAATACATTTTGATGTTTTAAGTTTATTAAGTCAGCTGTCCTCGTTAGTAACCTACAACTAGTTGTCCAACGTTAGATCTACAGAAAAAAAATTGATATATATTATCTTGAATCAATCCACGACCCAGTGTATACACGTCTCAGGCTAGATCACAACTCAAAGTATATATATATTTTAGGAATCAACCTCAACCCTGTATAGCTAACTCCCACATTACTGCATATAGAGTGTCTATGATTGTTTCAAATAATATATACACATGGGTCGATATGATATGTCAAAACATTTGCATACGTGTCTATAGTATCCCAAGATTACATAATATATTAGAATACATGTATAATACAATATAAGTTAGCTAGGATATGATTAATAAAGATTTGTTACCAATTTTCACGTTGCTACAACAAGAAAAATTATCCAATCTTGTTTTACCCATAACTTCTTTATTTTAAATCCGTTTTGAGTGAATCAAATTGCTATGGTTTCATATTGAACTCTATTTTATGAATCTAAACATAAAAAGTATAGGTTTATAGTCGGAAATATAAGAACGACGTCTAGATGACCATTTTAGAAAACATACTTCCACTTTGAGTTTAACCATGATTTTTGGATATAGTTTCATGTTCATAAGAAAAATCATTTTCCCAGAAGAACAACTTTTAAATCAAAGTTTATCATAGTTTTTAATTAACTAACCCAAAACAGCCCGCGGTGTTACTACGACGGCGTATGTCCGGTTTTACAGTGTTCTTTGTGTTTCCAGGTTTTAAATCATTAAGTTAGCATATCATATAGATATATAACATGTAATTAATTGATTTTAAAAGTGAAGTTAGAAGGATTAACTTTTATTTGCGAACAAGTTTAGAATTAACTAAACTATGTTCTAGTGATTACAAGTTTAAACCTTCGAATAAGATAGCTTTATATGTATGAATCGAATGATGTTATGAACATCATTACTACCTCAAGTTTTCTGGATAAAGCTACTGGAAATGAGAAAAATGGATCTAGCTTCAAAGGATCCTTGGATGGCTTGAAAGTTCTTGAAGCAGAATCATGACACGAAAACAAGTTCAAGTAAGATTTCCACTCGAAATAAGATTGTTATAGTTATAGAAATTGAATCAAAGTTTGAATATGAGTATTACCTTATATTAGAAAGATATATTACTGTAAATAATAAAGAATTCTTGAGGTTGGATGATCACTCTACAAGATTGGAAGTAAGCTAGCAAACTTGGAAGTATTCTTGATTTTATGAAACTAGAACTTGTAGAATTTATGAAGAACACTTAGAACTTGAAGATAGAACTTGAGAGAGATCAATTAGATGAATAAAATTGAAGAATGAAAGTGTTTGTAGGTGTTTTTGGTCGTTGTTGTATGGATTAGATATAAAGGATATGTAATTTTGTTTTCATGTAAATAAGTCATGAATGATTACTCATATTTTTGTAATTTTATGAGATATTTCATGCTAGTTGCCAAATGATGGTTCCCACATGTGTTAGGTGACTCACATGGGCTTCTAAGAGCTGATCATTGGAGTGTATATACCAATAGTACATACATCTAAAAGCTGTGTATTGTACAAGTACGAATACGGGTGCATACGAGTAGAATTATTGATGAAACTGAACGAGGATGTAATTGTAAGCATTTTTGTTAAGTAGAAGTATTTTGATAAGTGTCTTGAAGTCTTTCAAAAGTGTATGAATACATATTAAAACACTACATGTATATACATTTTAACTGAGTCGTTAAGTCATCATTAGTCGTTACATGTAAGTGTTGTTTTGAAACCTTTAGGTTAACGGTCTTGTTAAATGTTGTTAACCCATTGTTTATTAAATCAAATGAGATGTTAAATTATTACATTATCATGATATCATGATGTATTAATATATCTTAATATGATATATATACATTAAACGTTGTTACAACGATAATCGTTACATATATGTCTCGTTTCAAAATCATTAAGTTAGTAGTCTTGTTTTTACACATGTAGTTCATTGTTAATATACTTAATGATATGTTTACTTATCATAATATCATGTTAACTATATATATATATATATCCATATATATGTCATCATATAGTTTTTACAAGTTTTAACGTTCGTGAATCGCCGGTCAACTTGGGTGGTCAATTGTCTATATGAAACCTATTTCAATTAATCAAGTCTTAACAAGTTTGATTGCTTAACATGTTGGAAACATTTAATCATGTAAATATCAATTTCATTTAATATATAAAAACATGGAAAAGTTCGCGTCACTACACATACCATCTTTCTTCTTGACAAAAAGAACGGGTGCTCCCCACGGAGACGAGCTAGGACGAATGAAACCTTTCTCCAAAAGTTCTTGGAGTTGGTTGGATAATTCCTTCATCTCAGGTGGAGCTAAGCGGTATGGTACCCTTGCAATAGGTGCAGCACCGGGAGTCAAATCAATTTGAAACTCAACCTGTCGTTGGGAAGGGAGTTCTTTAGGAAATATTTCAGGAAGGTCTCTAACCACTGTACATCTTCAATGCGGGAGTGGATAATTTTGGAAACGAAAGAAATTGTGGTCTCATATAATATAATATTTAAGGTTGATATTTTTAGTTGACAATATAGGGATAAGGAGTCAGGTAACGGTACACGATGGTCATAGGGTTGATCAGACCTTATTTCCATCATGATCCATTAGGATTTTTGCACGACTTATCATAATATAATCACGTTGATCAGGCGTCATTATATTATACTAAATCATACTTCTATCAATCCATATAGTTACTACCAATGTTATCTAGTCAATATTTATCTTCTTCGAGATAGGTGGTTCAATGAAAAATGAAAGAAAATAACAGCATTCATTCATTTAAAGAAAATAACCAGAGTATTACAAAAACTTAATGAAATCTTCCAAGTATAGAAGTACTAAACGGTAACATCAAGAACACTATGAAAATGAAAATTTTAAATGACTCTGTAGTGCCAAAAATTCTTCCTCCTCTTTCTTCATCATTTACCCTTTCAGGTATTAATGCTTGTGGTGGCCTACTCCTCCACATATAGGACAAGTAGGAATAGTTTTATTTGGCTTGGTTGCAGAAGTATTGGTTAAGGGAACTTTAACTCTACATTTTTTGGCTATGTGACCCACTTTCTTAAACTTGGTGCATTCAGCCTTACACCACCCAGTATGATATCTCTCACACCTTAAACAATAAGGATGAGTTCCCTTACAGTGTTTGCTGGATTCACCCATAGAGTCTTTTTTCCCTATTGTTTCCCACTTCCTTTTAGCATCTTCTTTCCTCCCATGTTTGTCAATTAGCTGGTTTGCCATACAAATGGCTTCTAGCATGGTCCTTAGGTTTAAAATGGTGATGCCCCTTTGAAGACCATCAGGTAACCCATTGATGTAGCATTGGATCCCTAGATACTCGGGAGTAATCGTGTGAGGATTCATGGAAGCAAACCCTTTGAATCGGTTGGTGTAGTTTATGATATCTACATCCACCATCTCCATGTTCCCAAACTCAGGTCTTTCAGTACCCTTGTAGCTTGGAGGTTTGCAGTTTGAGAAATCCCTGTATGAATAAGGGTTGGGGAGATTTTGTTGACCGTCGTTGTTTTGATTGCCATTGCCATAGTTGCTTTGAGCGACAGCTAAGAGCATCTGAAATTGCTCGGTAGAGAGAGTGATGTTGGGAGTAGTGTGGTTGCTGTTTGGTTGTGCACCATGAGCCATTTCCTTCATTACGTAAATAAAGTATTAGCTGGAGAGTTCTGGTATGATATGGCCAAAATGGACGGTTTTATTTGTGCGATGTCGTTAGGTCACAACACATCAGAATTAGCTACCACAAGGAAGTAAAGGTTTTATCATTTATATTTAGCTGGGGTTTCCTAGCTATAACTCACCTACTTGTCTTCCTTTTAACGAGTAAGTGGTAAATATAACTCAGGTTCGTGTTTTTGTATGTTTGCTCAGTAACGTGGGATCAAAGTGCCTATATAGCTAACCCTAGTGACAAGCGGTGATAGATTAGGATTAACTATGAATATATAAGTATAACTATAAAGGTAAGGGTAGATATGTATGAAGAATAGGGTTCTGTTAGGGAATTATCACAAGAGTTAACTGATAATGCTAAAAACGAACATATATTTAATAGCATTATCCCTCAAGAAAGACAAGCTTTTAGTTGCAATTGTTCTATTTACAAGTGATACTCATTTAAATAATAAAAGGTGAAGACAAAAGACAGATTCGACGAATTGAAGACGCAAACGACCAAAAAGCTCAAAAGTACAAAATACAATCAAAGTGGTTCCAATTATTGATAAGAAACATCTCAAAATTAAAAGAGTACAAGACGCGAAATGCAAAGTATAAGATATTAAATTATACGCAAGGACGTTCGAAAATCCGGAACCAGGACCAAAGTCAACTCTCAACGCTCGACGCAACGGACTAAAAATTACAAGTCAACTATGCACATAAATATAATATAATGTTTAAATAATTCTTATAATTATTTATATATTATATTTATTTATAAAAATCGTCGGCATACAAAGAAACAAAGTCTTGTGAGCTGGAAAAAGTGGCCATGCGATCGCATGGCCTGGAAGCACATTTTCCATGCAATCGCATGGCAGTAGGTGAGAGGCCACATGCCTATAAATTCGCAGTTTGGTGAACGATATATCCATCTTTTTCTCTTCTCATTCATACGTAAAGATATATATATATATATATATATATATATATATATATATATATATATATTATATTTTAATTTTAATTTTAATTTTAAATTCTAATAATAAGGGTATGTTAGCGAATGTTGTAAGGGTGTAAGTCGAAATTCTGTCCATGTAACGCTACGTTATTTTTAATCACTGTAAGTTATGGTTAATGTTATTTTTAAATTAATGTCTCGTAGCTAAGTTATTATTATGCTTATTTAATACCGAAGTAATCGTGATGTTGGGCTAAATATTAAAATTGGGTAATTGGGCTTTGGACCATAATTGGGGTTTGGATAAAAGAACGACACTTGTGGAAATTAGACTATGGGCTATTAATGGTCTTTATATTAACTAAACGACACCTCGTTAATTTAATATATAGACTTATAATTTGACGTATTTATATATAACCACATACGCTTAACTGGGTACGGTGGGCGGAATATCTATAAATACCAATAATTGTTCATTTTACCGGACACGGAATTGGATTAATAGTTAATAGACTTGTTGAAACAGGGGTGGATTACATTCAAGGGTAATTGGTGTAATTTTTAACAAAGTAGTAAAACCTTGGTCTACACGCAGTCGATAACCTGGTGTATTCATTAAACAAAGTATTAATACCTTGTTACAATTCGAATCCCCAATTAGTTGGAATATTTTACTTCGGGAATAAGAATAATTTGACGAAGACTTTCGCACTTTATGATTATGACTGATGGACTATTATGGACAAATCCGTATGGACATATCGAATAATCCAGGACAAAGGACAATTAACCCATGGTAATAAAACTAAAATCAACACGTCAAACATCATGATTACGGAAGTTTAAATAAGCATAATTTATATTTTTCTTATTTAATTGCACTTTTAATTATCGCACTTTTATTTATTGTCATTGTATTTAATTGCACTTTTAATTATCGTACTTTTTAATTATCGCAATTTTATTTTATCACACTTTTATTTATCGCAATTTCATTATCGTTATTTACTTTACGTTTTAAATTAAGTTTTTTATATAATTAATATTTTACATTAGGTTTTAACTGCGACTTAAGTTTTAAAATCGACAAACCGATCATTAAACGGTAAAAACCCCCTTTTTAATAATAATACTACTTATATATATTTTTGTATTTTTACAATTATAAGTTAAAAAATATAGCGTTAAACTTGGCTAAGTCTCCCTGTGGAATGAACCGGACTTACTAAAAACTACACTACTGTATGATTCGGTACACTGCCTATAAGTGTTGTAGCAAGGTTTAGGTATATCCATTCTATAAATAAATAAATATCTTGTGTAAAATTGTATCGTATTTAATAGTATTTCGTTGTAAAAATAATACTATTTCCTAGTACACCTCGCACACATCAAGTATTTTTGGCGCCGCTGCCGGGGAAACTCTTGCTTAAAAGCCGAAAGCGCAACGCTAAATATATATAATAAAAAAAAGTTTTTTTTATTATTAAGTTCTTTATATAAAAAAATATACTTTTTAAATAAAAATACAAAAATATAAAAAGAAAATATAAAAAAATTTATATAATTGTTTTTAAGAGTTGTTAAATATATATCAAGTTAAAAAGTATTTTTTTTAGTTTTTAAAATTTAATTTGTATTTAAGTTATATATTTATTGTATATAATTTCAAACAGAAAAAAAATAATTAAAACACTCACGGCCCGGTACTGTAGCAGCCCAGCATTTGGCCCGGATCCAAGGCCCATGCGATCGCATGGCTCAATAACAGAAAACTCATGCGATCGCATGAGTTGACTGGACAGGTCTGAAACCTAGTACGACCAGTTTAGGGTTAGATTATATTAATTATTATTATTAATTAATAACCCTAATTAGGTTTTGTATATTTAATTAATTAGTTTTAGTTATTATTTAATTTATATATTTAGTTTATTTAGCTTTAATAAATTATAAAATTAATACTTTTATAAAATAAATAATACTTTTAGCGTAATATTTGTATTTTTTTCGCTCGTATTTACTTTTAAGTCATAGTATTTGCCATAGTTATTTTTATTTCTAGATTTTTAGACTTTGCCGTAAAATCCCTTAAGTGCTTTTTCTTTAGACTAAGATTTATGTGCTTTAGAATTTTGCGACGCCTTTTTAAGTTTTAGTACCTTTTTAAGTTATTGCCATTGGGATATAGTTTTTCTTTTAAGCTCTAATATTTTTAGACGCAACTTTTAATTCTTAGTTTTTAGTTCCTTTTTAAGTTTCGACGCGCTACTTCCTTATTTTTATTTTTAGACGCCTATTATTTTTCGACCTTTTATTTTTTTTCGACGCTTTTCGACGCGCTCTTTTTCTTTTTTATTTTTCACCGATCTAGTTTTTAGGAATTAGATTTTTTCTATTTCTTATCTAAAATTTCTTTAAATTTCAACGAAAAATTATTTTAAGCGGTTAAATTGATAGACATCCAAATTTTCTGCTTCGTTGTAATAGTTGGATTTGTTAGTGGCTGAGTTGTGAGCTTCCGATTTAAAGGGTTCTGGCTCCCTGCTGCATCTATTGGCTATTCGAAATGTGGGCAAAAGCAGAAAAGTCTATTAATTTGATAACTTTAATAATTTTTATCTTTTATAACTAATAGGATATTCAGTGAATGCACCGAGCAAAACGTTCACCATCTTTTGTATGTTCACCACCTGTAACTCGATCAAGACATTTAGCAAATATTGTAGCCATTGATTTTTCTTTAGAATCGTCATCTAGTCGGCCAAGTACTCCAATTCAAATTTCCGATAATCCATTTTTTGAACCCGACCTCACAATTGAGAATCCGGAGAATATTCAGGGACGATTCAGAGATCCTGAACCATTAATCTTTCCTCCGGAACCACCAATCATTCAAACAGAGATTGTTGAGGAACCAACCATTAAATCAGAATCCTCTAGTGATTCAGATTCAACAAATTCAATTATGGAAAATCTGGAACCTTAAAGTATGGAAGACCGAATGCGAGCTAAACGCACTAGTCAAGGTCACGCAATTACTCAACCAGACATTAATGTGCCAGATTATGAAATCAAAGGACAAATTCTACACATGGTAACTAATCAATGCCAATTTAGTGGTGCGCCAAAGGAAGATCCAAATGAACATCTTCGTACATTTAATAGGATCTGTACTTTATTTAAAATAAGAGAAGTTGAGGATGAACAGATATATCTCATGTTATTTCCCTGGACTTTAAAGGGAGAAGCCAAAGATTGGTTAGAATCGTTACCTGAAGGGGCGATTGATACATGAGATGTTTTAGTTGAAAAATTTCTTAAACAATTCTTTCCGGCATCTAAAGCCGTAAGACTTCAAGGAGAAATAGTTACGTTCACACAAAAGCCAAACAAAACTTTATATGAGGCTTGGACAAGATTTGGAAAATTATTGAGAGGATGTCCGCAACATGGTTTAGACACTTGTCAAATAGTACAAATACTCTACCAAGGATGCGACATCACTACAAGAAAAGACATCGATATAGCAGCTGGTGGTTCCATTATGAAGAAAACTGCAACTGACGCTTATAAAATTATTGATAACACTACTTCCCACTCACATGAGTGGCATCAAGAAAAAGATATCATTAGATCATCTAAAACAGCTAGAGCCGATTCTAGCCATGACTTAGATTCTATTTCCACAAAGATAGATGCTGTCGAGAGACGAATGGAAAAGATGACTAAGGATATTCACTCAATACGAATTAGTTGTGAGCAGTGTGGAGGACCACATTTAACAAAAGATTGTCTCAATATTGAGCTAACAATGGAACAAAGAGAGAATGTTTCATACATAAACCAAAGGCCTGGAAATAATAATCAGAATAATTATCAACCGCCAAGACCAAACTACAATCAAAACCAGAATTATAACCAAAATGTTCCATACAACAACCAACAAGGTCCTAGCAATCAACAAGTATCTAATAATACTTACAATCAACAAAGACCTATTTTTCAAAACAAACCACCACAAACCGATGATAAAAAGCCAAATTTAGAAGATATGATGTCGAAGTTAGTTGAATCTCAAACTCAATTTTTCACATCTCAGAAACAAACCAATGAACAAAATGCTCAAGCATTTAGAAATCAACAAGCTTCTATTCAAAATTTGGAACAAGAAGTAAGCAACCTAGCAAGGTTGATAGGTGAAAGAAAATCGGGAAGTTTACCTAGCGATACAAATGCTAACCCCCGGAATGAAACAGCTAAAGCCATTACCACAAGAAGTGGTATTACACTTAAACCACCTGAAATGCCTGTAATTTCTGATGAAGCTATTCCTACTGCACAAGAACCACAATCTGAAAAAGATAAGGAAAAAGAACCGGTAGTTGAAAAGGTTAATGAAGATAACACAGTTAAGGCTAAACCTTATGTTAAACCATACCAACCACCACTTCCTTACCCGAGTAAAATGATAAAAGAGAGACTTGAAGCCGAGCAATCCAAATTCTTGGATATGTTTAAACAGATAAATGTCAATCTTCCTTTTATTGATGTGATTTCAGGAATGCCTAGATATGCTAAATTTTTGAAAGATCTAATCACAAATAGAAAGAAAATGGAAGAACTCTCGGCTGTTACAATGAATGCTAATTGTTCTGCAGTGCTGTTGAATAAGATACCAGAAAAACTATCAGATCCAGGAAGTTTCACGATTCCATGTTTTTTGGGTAGTCTTAGTTCAATAGAAGCATTGGCAGACTTAGGTGCTAGTATAAATTTAATGCAGTATTCACTATACGCTAAACTAGACCTTGGAGAATTGAAACCAACAGGAATAAGCATACAACTAGCCGATCGATCAGTAAAATATCCTAGAGGGATAATGGAGAATATGCTAGTTAAAGTTGGTACTTTAGTATTTTCAGTAGATTTTGTTATTCTGGACATGGAAGAAGATTCTCGAGTTCCTCTCATATTAGGAAGACCATTCATAAACACAGCTAAAGCAATAATAGACGTGTTTGGTAAGAAACTGACCCTAAGTATAGAGGACGAGAGTGTTACCTTTTCTGTGGATAGAGCTATGCAACAACCGCAATCTACAGATGATACATGTTATTATATTCAAACTATAGAATCACATGCAGAATTGTTAGAAGAATTTCCAGAATTACAAGGAACAGGAGAATGTTCTTTAGGAGAAGGTACTGAACCAATTGATGAAACTGAAATGTTAGCTACACTTATGGCTAATGGATATGAACCAACAACAGAAGAAATTCAAATACTAAAAGAAGAAGACAGATATCGATATAAATCATCGATAGAAGAACCACCGACATTAGAGTTAAAGCCACTTCTAAACCATTTGGAATATGCTTATTTACATGGTGAGTCTGAATTACCTGTAATAATATCGTCTTCTCTTACTGAAAATGAAAAATCTCAACTCATTTCTGTGCTAAAAGCTCATAAACCAGCCATTGCATGGAAAATTCATGATATTAAAGGAATAAGTCCTTCGTATTGCACACATAAAATCCTTATGGAAGAAGGTCATAAAACGTATGTGCAACGCCAAAGAAGACTAAATCCTAATATGCAAGATGTTGTTAAGAAAGAAATTATTAAACTGCTTGATGCAGGTTTAATTTATCCAATCTCTGATAGTCCATGGGTAAGTCCAGTTCAATGCGTACCTAAGAAGGGTGGCATGACTGTCATCACAAATGAGAAAAATGAGCTTATTCCTACTAGGATTGTAACAGGATGGCGTGTTTGTATTAATTATAGAAAATTAAATGACGCCACCAGAAAAGATCACTTTCCCTTACCTTTTATTGATCAAATGCTGGAAAGATTAGCCGAAAACAGTTACTATTGTTTTCTTGACGGTTTTTCCGGATATTTTCAAATTCCAATAGCACCCGAGGACCAAGAGAAAACCAAATTCACATGCTCTTATGGTACTTTTGCTTACAAACGCATGCCATTTGGACTTTGCAACGCCCCTGCAACCTTTCAAAGGTGCATGATGGCGATTTTTCACGACATGATAGAAGAGTGCATGGAAGTTTTCATGGATGACTTTTCAGTCTTCGGTGATACATTTGAATCATGTCTAGTTAATCTTGAACGAATGCTTATTAGATGCGAACAATCAAATCTAGTACTTAATTGGGAGAAATGCCATTTCATGGTTAAAGAAGGCATCGTTCTTGGTCATAAAATTTCAAAGGAAGGAATTGAAGTGGATAGAGCTAAAGTAGATGTATTTGCTAAACTTCCACATCCCACCAATGTTAGAGGAGTTAGGAGTTTTTTAGGGCATGCCGGTTTTTACCGACGTTTCATAAAAGATTTTTTTAAAATTGCCACTCCTATGAATAAACTCCTAGAAAAGGATGCTCCATTTATCTTTTCAGATGAATGCATAAAATCTTTTAATATTCTTAAAGAAAAACTCACTAATGCGCCGATCATGATAACTCCAAATTGGAATCTACCATTCGAACTTATGTGCGATGCAAGTGATTTTGCAATGGGAGCCGTTTTAGGACAAAGGATTGAAAAACGATTTCAACCTATATATTATGCTAGTAAGACGTTACAAGGAGCACAAATGAATTACACAACTACTAAAAAAGAACCCCTTGCTATTGTCTTTGCTTTTGACAAATTTCGTTCATATCTCGTTCTAGCTAAAACGGTGGTCTATACTGACCATTCTGCTCTTAGATACCTATTTTCGAAACACGATGCTAAACCAAGATTAATCCGTTGGATCTTACTATTACAAGAGTTCGATATTGAAATTCAAGATAAAAAGGGAGCAGAAAATCTAGCAGCTGATCATCTTTCTCGTCTTGAAAATCCCGAATTAGAAGTTCTAAATGAATCGGCCATACAAGACAATTTTCCTGATGAATATCTATTGAAGATAGATTATAATGAAATTCCATGGTTTGCAGACTATGCAAACTACTTAGTATGTGGATTCCTTGAAAAAGGATTATCGTACCAAAAACGAAAGAAATTCTTTAGTGATATAAATAACTATTTCTGGGAAGATCCACATTTGTTTAAAAGTTGTCCCGATGGAATAATACGCCGATGTGTATTCGGAGATGAAGCTAGTCAAATCTTAAACCATTGTCACACAGGACCAACAGGAGGGCATTATGGGTCTCAACTCACAGCAAGAAAAGTTTATGATGCTGGATTCTATTGGCCTACAATTTTCAAAGACGCACACCTTCTTTGCAAATCCTGTGATGCTTGTCAAAGGGCCGGAAAAATAAGTCAACGTGATGAAATGCCACAAAATGTCATTCAAGTATGTGAAGTATTTGACATTTGGGGTATTGACTTTATGGGTCCATTTCCAAAATCTCATAATAATCTTTACATTCTCGTTGCCATTGATTATGTATCTAAATGGGCGAAAGCACAAGCTCTCCCAACTAACGATGCACGAGTTGTAGTCAACTTTTTAAAACGTCTTTTTGCAAGGTTTGGAACACCGAAAGCTTTAATAAGTGATCGGGGTACTCATTTTTGTAACAATCAACTTGAGAAAGTTCTCAAAAGATATGGAGTAACTCATAAAATCTCCACTGCATATCATCCACAAACAAGTGGACAAGTTGAAAATACCAACTGAGCTTTAAAACGTATTCTAGAGAAAACCGTAGGATCAAATCCGAAGGAATGGTCCATGAAATTGGAGGATGCACTCTGGGCTTTTAGAACAGCCTACAAAACTCCAATTGGTACCACACCTTTTAAACTCGTTTACGGAAAAGCATGTCATCTTCCAGTAGAAATTGAACACAAAGCATTTTGGGCTTTGAAAACATGTAATCTTGATTTACATGAAGCCGGACGTCTACGATTAAGTCAATTAAACGAATTAGAAGAATTAAGACATGAAGCATACGAAAATTCGTTAATCTATAAAGAAAGAACGAAGAAATGGCATGATAAAAGAATCAGAAGTTCAAAAGAATTTAAAGAAGGAGACAGAGTTCTTCTTTTCAATTCACGATTCAAGCTATTTCCTGGAAAATTAAAATCAAGATGGTCTGGACCATTTATAATCAAAAGAGTTTTCCCATACGGAACAATAGAGTTAATAAATTCAAATGGGATTGAATTTAAAGTTAATGGTCACGGAGTTAAACATTACATACATGGTCCGATGGAAGTTGACAATGAAGTCAATCATAATTTCACCACCGAAAAAAACCTTCAAAATGAAAACATAAATATGTTCTCAACAACATATGAAAATTCAAAATTGGAAAATAGGGAGGATTCAAATTTGAGTGATGAAGAAGAATTCTTATACAAACCTCCCATTCCAAGAAACGAAGAAAAATGTGAACAAGAAGTTCAAATAGAAGTGAAAGAACCAAGAAAAGAACACCCGAAAAAGGTTTACAAACCAACTCGACTTACTAAAGCAGGAGACCCGGGTGAATTTATCATTTCTTGCTTGCTTAATGATGGTGCTGTATATAATGGACTCGCAGATTTAGGAGCAAGTGCAAATATTATGCCTCTTTCCTTATACAAAAGATTAGGTATGTGTAAAATAAAACCAACCAAAATAGGTGTTCAATCATTTGACCTAACCATTAAACACCCGGTTGGAATAGCAAATAATTTACTTGTTAACGTGGAAAGTTTAACCTTTGTTGCAAACTTCATAGTGATTAATATGGAGGAAAACCTTGATATTCCTCTAATTTTAGGTCGCCCATTTTTAACAACCACCGAGGCATTCATTGATGTAAGAGAAGGTAGAATGACACTTAGGGATGGTGATAAATCGATCACCTTTGTGAACCGAAAGTTTAGATCTCCACCAACCAAAACTGTTAAACCAATAAAAACGAATAAGTGTGGGGAAAATGAAGAAACACTTAATGATGATCCAATCACAAAGAACCCCGTTGATGATAAGAAATTAGATGAACCCGTTTTTAACAGTTCAACGAAGAAACTTTATAAACGGATTCACGATGCTAGGATTAAGGGAAACTTTAAGTTATGTAACCGATTAATATACAATTTATCGCCAAAAGAAAAGGCGATGTTAGTTGAACTTGTGAAAGTTACGGAGGAAATCAACAAATGGATTGAAGTAAAAGTCAAAGATATACAAGTTGTTGATGATCCAATTGAAAATAACGTTAATCACAATTTCAACTAAGTGTGGGGAGGTTCGAATCTTTTTAGGGTAATATGTATTTCTGTTAGAATTAGATTTTCTGTTTTCATGTAGTTCTCGAAAATGGAATCCGAATGGTCTTTCCCTAGCAGACCCTAAAGAACTAGTCTTCTCCCCCCATTCTGAATTTGTATTTTTTTTAGGTTTTACGAGATGAAGACTTCCTGTGAACTAAACCATGGTCTAATGCTACACGCTTTGATCACTAAACGTAATAATGACACCCTTCCAAGTGAATTGGTATCATTAATCAGAGGTAAATTGGACGGAGTAAGAAAAGAATCCAGGAACGAAAATAATAAGTTACAGTTTGGTAAAGGAAAATCAAAATCCGCAGCGAAAAGAAGAGCACGACACCTTGAAAGATGTCAAAAATGGGGAAAATGGTCACACGAAGGAAAATGTTCGACGAATCAGACATATTCCAATACCGAATTCGTTACTTTATGCAGAGATGGACCGTTCATATGTTTCGAAGAAAAAACATTAAATGCTCGAGGTTACGCCTATGTAGCTATGGAAAACCAATTAGTCCGACTATCTTATGAGTGGGCTAAAGCAGGTCACTAAGAATTCTATTTCACAGGTAAGTATGTACAGTTTTTATTTTTATTGCTTTTAACCTTTTGATATTAAACGCTAAATTGTTCGCTATAAAGTATTAAATTGGTATTCAATAAAATTAGGTTTTGCGACCGAAATTATTGATATCATACAAAAGTTTATTACATCACTGCAAAATTTACCGTTTATTGTTAAGGTATAAATATCTTTAATCAATCAACCCAAAATATTTCAGAAATTCGTCTGAAGTAAAACTAGGTAATATAGCCGAAATTACTTTACCGAAAAGAGGGGCGTATATTTTTGATAATATTTGATTGATTAAAGTGGGATAAAAGACCAAAAAGATTTTTAATTCTATTTTTACTTTGTTTTTAAAATTAATATTAAATTAATATTGTAAAACTTTTAAAATCAATATATTTAAAATTGTAAATATTTAAAAAATTAATATTTTTAATATAAGTTTGTTGTATAAAAACAAAAATATAATTTAAGTTTGGTGTGAATTTTTAATTTTAATAATATGAATTTTTAATTTTATGCATTTTAAATTTAAGTTTGGTGTGAATTTAAAAACAAAAATTTACTTTATTTCGGTAAGTTAAAAATATGATTTTTAAAATTCGTCGTAAGTTGAAGACTAGGTCATTGAACAGAAATTGCTTTACCCAAGGGAGGGGCGAGAACTTTTATTATCATTATTTTTAGCCTTATTGAATTAAAGTATGCCAAAAACATTTAAAAAATCCAAAAATCTTTACTTTTAAAACCACGCTTAAAAATGACAAATTTTAAAATTTTGTCGAGGGACGGACTAGGACAACGATCCGAAACGCCCTCACTCCTAAAAAGAAACAAAATTTTAATTTTTAATTAATTATATGTTTTATTAGTGTAAGGTTTTTTTTATAAAAAAAAAAAACAACAGACCCCATGCGATCGCATGGGGTTCCTTCACAAACTCCATACGATCGCATGGAGCTGAATTCCTGGCCAGAATCAAAAGAGCAGCGAGCTTGCTCTCTGCCTCACTTCTTCAACACACACACATACGAACACATACACATATTAACACCAAAAATCACCATTTTTCACCCAAATTTCACCAAATTTCTCACAAAACTTCACTACAATCATGCCTAGGTTCGGATTCTTCAACAAAAAGGTAAAAATTATACCCCTAAACTCTTAAAATTTCTAGTTTTTGTGATAATTACCAATATTTTACCTAATGCAATTTTGTTAATTTCTAGTGTAATTAGAGTTAAATTGTTAGTATTTTATGCATGTATAACCTAGATTGATGCTAATTAACATGATTTGAAGCCAAAAACTTCAAAAATTTTAGAAATCTAGGGTTTGTGTTCTTGAGCAATTTTGGGTTTTTTGATATAAACAGGTTATGTCCGATTTTTGTCATGAATTATTGCTAAATTAAGTAGTGTAACATGTTTAGGTAGCTAAATGATCCAAACTTTGATCCTAAACATGATTTTTGAGAATTAAAGTGGACTTTTTAAATCAAAAATTCATGAACTTAATTAATTTGATATAACTGCCATTTGAGACTTGTTTGATTGTTAGTAATGACTATTTTGACATGTTATTTGAGTTAAATGCTTAAGAACTTTGTATACATTTTCATATAAGCTTATTTGAAAAAGTGTAGAATTAATAAAATTGTGAAAATGTGTATAAGTTTAATTTTGATTGAACATGTTATTGTGGTTAATTTAAATTGTTATTTTGCTAACACTAATGCATTTTTGGATGCACAAATTTTGTGTTTAATGTGTTTTGCAGAAAATCGATACTGCTGGTGCTTCATTGTCATCTAGACAACCACAACAAGAACCTGAACCAGAATATGAACCGCAATACGAGCCAGAACCCGAACAAGAACCACAACAGGAACAACAACATCAGCCTAATCAACATGTACCTTATTATGATCCGCTACAGTTTGCTAATGAATTCATAGTAGTTCCGATGCATCCGCTAGTAGAATACCCAACGATTCCTGAACACACGTTGCATCTTAATCTGAGATTCGATAGAAGCTGGAGAGATTACCCGGCATATCAAAGTAATAAATTCAAATTAGTAACGAAAGATGTAGAGGTGCCTAGGGTAATTGATTGGGATCCTTTGGAAAGGGTCTAACTAGCTGACCGTGTTAGGGAGCATCTGATTCAAAGGTATGGCAGTACTTCTTTTACTTATTGGGAACGCTTATTCACCATTCGTAGACCTGTATATAAGGAATGGTGTGTTGAGCTGATGAGTACTATAGCATTAAATGTAGATGTAGATAGATTAGATGATAGAAGTTTTCTTAGGTTTATACTTGGCCGTAGGATGTACAGGATGTCCATGTTGGACATGGCCAGGGCTTTGCAGATATATACGCCCGCTGAATTACTACTACTCGATTGTATGAATTTGATTTATCGTGGTGAAAGGGTAGATAGGAATTTTGATGCGAACGCCGTCTTGAGGCGTGTGTCAAATTATAATGTTTTTGGGCGGGCAGGAACACATACCTACTTACATATTAACAAAGCCGAGCTTCGCATAATTCATAGATTTTTGGCTAACTAGATTACACAGAGAGGTCACAACAAGGAAAAATTGACCTTACATGATTTATTTTACCTAAAGTGTATTCGAGACCCAAGAGGCTTTGTTAATATCCCTTACTGTGTTGGTTTTTATTTATCTAAGATGGTTGAAGGAATACAGGAAGGGGGGATAATTGGAGGAGGTATTTTTGTTTCTCTCATTGGAGAGTATTTAGGTGTAGATAAGGACCAAGGAGGTCCACTTTTGGAATGTAGGGAACATGTTGAGCTTTTAGGATTGAGGGTTTATGCGGGTGCTAAGGTATTAAAGAGTAGACGCAACCAGGCAATACCCTATGAAGGTAGTCATCCTCATGTAGAGAGAGGCTCAGATGAGGTGATGGAGGAAGCGGATGACATTAGGGATGTCATTCGGGAGGCTATGACTGATGTCTACCAGTGTGTAGAAGAGGTAGATATGACAAACGCGGAGACATTTCGTCGGATGGAGCAGTGGCAAGCCCGGAATGATTACGAGCATTCCAGGCAACGATAGCATGATAGATGGGACTATCATCAGCGTCAGATTATGAGCCGGCTGTCACCTCAGGATCACTATGTCCCGACCCAGCCCGCTTACTATCCTCAACACCAGCCCGAGATGAGATCACCATATACTCTCTACGACCATAACCAGGCCTACCAGTACACCTATCACCAACCATGGAACCCAGACGACGATATGAACTGGAACCCCTATCCAGATTGACATAGTTCCAGTTGGTGATTTCCATGATTTTTCATCTTTTTATTATTTTTATTTATTTATGTTTAAACATATGATATTGTGATACATTAATGTATTGTTTAATATTTTTATTATTTTGTACTAATATTTCATATTTGACTTGAAAGTGGGATTTTAAGTCCCATTTCAAATTACCATGCATGTTTATATTTGTATGTATGTATATTGTACACAACAGGGTAAAACAGCGCATTTTCAAAGACTGGCATTAAGTTCAGCAAAAGCTAGTAATTTTGACGACAAAACGAAAAACAAATGTGATGTAACAACAAGACGGAATGAACAAATGATGTGAACCATTTATCATTCAACAAACAAACGCCAATATGTTTAGAAACTTTGGTAAAATTTAATCATTTTTCTACGCTAATTACCCTCAATAATTTAAATTGTTACTGATTTCTAGCAAATGAGGGCATTGCAAGATCTTAAGTGTGGGAAGGGGTTAAATTCTTTCGGATTTTTAAAATTTTAAATTTAAACACTTGGTTACCATTAGAAATACTAGTAACGCAGTAGTTGTATTAGAATCTAGTGCTCTCTGATAATAAAGAACAGCCCTAGTCTTATATACTGACTACCCAATTCTAGTAAAATTTTCTAAAATTTTCAATTAAATGAACTCAAAATCATGTTTATACATATTTATGAACGATAAAACTAGGTGTTAACACCGAAATTATTGTTACCTCGGAAAGGACATAAATTGAGAAACAAACCAAAATGTTAGAATTCATTTAAAATGGAATAAAGGATAATAAAAAGGAAAATAAAAGCCAAGTGTGGGAAAAATTACCAAGTTTTTTAAAACATATATCACATATTTTGTACAAAGATACTTTTGCTTTAGACTAAACTAATCAGTTTCACCCGATTTACTGTAATATATTTGAAAGAAAGATGGAGCTACACGATGAATCAATTCCATCATTAAAAGGAAGTAAAGTCTTCGGAAAAAGAAACGCGCTTCTTGATTTAGGTCAGGAAGTTGTCATCCAGATCAGCTGTAGGTTGACGAAAAACCTAGAAAAGTCATCACTAAAATCAGCAGGAAATCCACGGACCTCAGCATCAAACAGGGTCACCAAGTGGTCAGACTTATCCTAACCATGAGAGGATCTGTCTCGTAAAATGGGGAGGACGCCGTACAAATTAGCTTGATAAGACTAATGAATCAGATCCCCAGAAAAGGATAATCTCCTTAAAGATTAAAAATCAGCTTTTAAGACTGATATTACTCAATCCTAGAGATTGACCTTAAAGATTGAGAATTACAAACTCATGAAATTCGATGATATCTAAACTTGAGCTTGAACGAGAAAATATTTTGATTAAAATTACAAACCGATTTGTTTTCTGAAAAACCCATTTTTAATGCGTTCATTACCATTGAACGTAAAATCCTAGGAATTCACCTGGAATTCATTAGGTCACCTGAACCAAATCGGGTGTCAACTGTAAGAACGGTGGTTGCATAGCATGGTCAAAGACAGGACCTTGTGCCAGACCGAAAAATTATAGGGTGAGCTTTACTATTGCTCCTACAAAGGATAGTAATTGCATCCGACACGTTATAGACCATATATAAAAGCATGTCAGGGGACATTGCCTTAACAGTTGCTTGTTCAACGCTTTCCTTTACAATCGGACGGTAGTTTACCGAAAGGTAATATACGGAGCAAGTATACTGGACGTGTTGCTTTCCCAATACAAGGTTAGCAAGTGGGTGACACAAAACCACAAGTTTTGAGCTAAAGTTTTCAAATCTGAAACCCACCAAACCCACAAAAACAATTTGCAAACACCGATGAAGGGTTATTCCGGAAAACTTATCTAGGGTAAAAGCTAGATTTAATTTTCAAAAGATCAAATGTTTTCATAAAGATCCAATTTCCTTAAAGGATCTAAATTTTTATAGTCATGTGAGACTGTAAACCACAACGTTACTACCATTGTTTATACCGCCGTATAGAAATCACTGATGTACAAAGTGTGAAGAATAAAGAAGTGATTCTAGTATTTTTATTTCAAGACTATATTGCTGGAGGATAATCAACGCTCAAGTGTGGGAATATTTGATAATGCTAAAAACGAACATATATTTAATAGCATTATCCCTCAAGAAAGACAAGCTTTTAGTTACAATTGTTCTATTTACAAGTGATATTCGTTTAAATAATAAAAGGTGAAGACAAAAGACAGATTCGACGAATTGAAGGCGCAAACGACCAAAAAGCTCAAAAGTACAAAATACAATCAAAGTAGTTCCAATTATTGATAAGAAACGTCTCAAAATTACAAGAGTACAAGACGCGAAACGCAAAGTACAAGATATTAAATTATACGCAAGGACGTTCGAAAATCCGGAACCGGGACCAAAGTCAACTCTCAACGCTCGACGCAACGGACTAAAAATTACAAGTCAACTATGCACATAAATATAATATAATATTTAAATAATTCTTATAATTATTTATATATTATATTTATTTATAAAAACCATCGGCATACAAAGAAACAAAGTCTTGTGAGCTGGAAAAAGTGGCCATGCGATCGCATAGCCTGGAAGCACATTTTCCAAGCGATCGCATGGCAGTAGGTGAGAGGCCACATGCCTATAAATTCGCAGTTTGGTGAACGATATATCCATCTTTTTCTCTTCTCATTCATACGTAAAGATATATATATATATATATATATATATATATATATATATATATATATATATATATATATATATATATATATATATATATATATATATATATATATATATATATATATATATATTATATTTTAATTTTAATTTTAAATTTTAATAATAAGGGTATGTTAGCGAATGTTGTAAGGGTGTAAGTCGAAATTCTATCCGTGTAACGCTACGTTATTTTTAATCACTGTAAGTTATGGTTAATGTTATTTTTAAATTAATGTCACGTAGCTAAGTTATTATTATGCTTATTTAATACCGAAGTAATCGTGATGTTGGGCTAAATATTAAAATTGGGTAATTGGGCTTTGGACCATAATTGGGGTTTGGATAAAAGAACGACACTTGTGGAAATTAGACTATGGGCTATTAATGGGCTTTATATTTACTAAACGACACCTCATTAATTTAATATATCGACTTATAATTTGATGTATTTATATATAACCACATACGTTTGACTGGGTACGGTGGGCGGGATATCTATAAATACCAATAATTGTTCATTTTACCGGACACGGAATTGGATTAATAGTTAATAGACTTGTTGAAATAGGGGTGGATTACATTCAAGGGTAATTGGTGTAATTGTTAACAAAGTAGTAAAACCTTGGTCTACACGCAGTCGATAACCTGGTGTATTCATTAAACAAAGTATTAAGACCTTGTTACAATTCGAATCCCCAATTAGTTGGAATATTTGACTTCGGGAATAAGAATAATTTGACGAAGACTTTCGCACTTTATGATTATGACTGATGAACTATTACGGACAAATCTGTATGGACATATCGAATAATCCAGGACAAAGGACAATTAACCCATGGTAATAAAACTAAAATCAACACGTCAAACATCATGATTACGGAAGTTTAAATAAGCATAATTTATATATTTCATATTTAATTGCACTTTTAATTATCGCACTTTTATTTATTGTCATTGTATTTAATTTCACTTTTAATTATCGTACTTTTTAATTATCGCAATTTTATTTTATCACACTTTTATTTATCGTTATTTACTTTACGTTTTAAATTAAGTCTTTTATATAATTAATATTTTACATTAGGTTTTAACTGCGACTTAAGTTTTAAAATTGGCAAACCGGTCATTAAACGGTAAAAACCCCCTTTTTTAATAATAATACTACTTATATATATTTTTGTATTTTTACAATTATAAGTTAAAAAATATAGCGTTAAACTTGGCTAAGTCTCCCTGTGGAACGAACCGGACTTACTAAAAACTACACTACTGTACGATTAAGTACACTGCCTATAAGTGTTGTAGCAAGGGTTAGGTATATCCATTCTATAAATAAATAAATATCTTGTGTAAAATTGTATCGTATTTAATAGTATTTCGTTGTAAAAATAATACTATTTCCTAGTACACCTCGCACACATCATTAACTTCCTAGAATAAACACTAAACCTCAATCAGTTAGGCTATGAACCTAACTGATTTGTCACTAAGAGTTTAGGCTTTGAAGATTCTGGCTAAGACAGATATCCCTACTCCCAACGTTAACCTGGAGGGTTTAAACGACCTTATGAATAGAATCCTAGGTACATGAACAAAGTGGTATATCCCTAAAGGAAAGTCTCAGCTTTTCTTAATCCTAGTTGGTTTAACTAAAGTAATATTCCACCACTTAATACTATGCTATGCCTTAACATTAACAGATGTGCAATCTTAGATATTCTAAGCTATGCCTTTTGAGATCACTTATTCAACCCCGGATCATCTTACAACATCTCAAGAACGTTGCTTCTGACGTGAATCATGCTTCTAAGAAGACCAGTGTTCACTGAACTCTATGTTGTCTACTCTAACCACAACCTAAATGGGCAGCTCTTCTTTGACGAATAAATGATTATCCGTACGTAGGTACTATATCCCTATTGTAACGTTAAGCACACATAACTACTTACCAGTATTCTAGGGTTGATCAGGTCCTAATACTAGGTTATAGCCACGTGAATAAGCGGAAAGGGTGATCCGTAAATTAAACTTCTAAACCGTCAAGATTCCAGCATAACAATAGCATAAGTTTCAGATAACCTATTCAACATATAATAAACATTTGCAATAGATAGATAGTCATGCAAGATGAAAGCAACTTAAGATAACAAGATAACTTTATTAAATTAAGGAAAGCGTTCACCGTTTACAGACGAGATCTGGACCATTACAAGTGCTGACATCCTCTAGACTGCTCCTATTACAATCTTCGTTGTTCGCCTCCGGGTACTTAATTTCCCGCTCGGAGGTGAGAAGGTCTAGAAAGCTCTAGTGAGAGAAAGTGTATTGTAGTGAGAGAGTGAAGAGAAGTGTGTTGAAATTGGATGACAAAAAGCCTTTACATAGAATTGATTTTTGCCTGCAAACGGCTGGCAGGCCGTTTGGCAGGCCGTTTGCACATTCCATTTGCCAAGCCAGCCCGTTTGCAGGGGCCGTTTGATCTAGGTGTTTGGCAGGCCGTTTGCCTAACTGGCAGTCCATTTGGCAACCCGTTTGGCAAGCCGTTTGGCTTGCTGATTCCTTGGATCATAACTTGATTTCTTGTCTTTCACCGTTTTCGCTCTAGAATCTTCGTTTTAGCTCCGATTTTCTCGATTCTTCTTGCATCATCTTCGTAATTGCTTTACCTACAAATCTAACCGGAAAAACGATTATTTTGCCGACAAAGTTTTGAACTTTATGCTTTTTAGGACTCAATACCGGGGGTAAAAACATGACTTTTTAGCCGGTATCAAATATCCCACACTTAGACTTTGCTTGTCCTCAAGCAAACTTTCGAACCTTAGACACCGAGGACTTTTATTCGTAGAGATTAAGTGATTTTTGTTTTGCAAGATGGAGGAGCGAAAACTTGATGTTATTTCTTTTTGTTATTCCCAAACCTTTTTCCCGCAAGCAGGAGAGGAGGTTACATAACAGAGGCTATCTCACTCGGGTCACTCAATTCACTAAAGTGTTTTGGGTGTCCTATAGTTCTAAGAAATGAAATCGCTCATAGCCAGTCATGCTAACATTCTTCGTCATAGGCTTGATCGAGACTCAAATCTCCATCACTTATTTGATAGAACTTTCGGTTATGAACTCAGCTTGTACCGTGAAGAGATGGTGGTTTGGAGGTTTTCTGGGATGTGAAGGGTTTTGGTAGATAGGAGTTTCTTTGAAAGATCGAATTTTCGTTGATCCCTTTCAGCTTTTTGTCAGGAATTTCAGGATCGAGCATCCCTCTTTTTGACTGCCAGGAGTTCTTTTTCTCGAATCTTTCTTTGGTTCTGCTTTTATTAGAACTCAAATATATATATATATATATATATATATATATATATATATATATATATATATATATATATATATATATATATATATATATATATTGGCAAGCATCTTTTTCTTTTTTCTTCGAGGTCTCCTTTTGGCGGTCTCTTTGATAGTTTGGCTTGGGTGCTCGCGTTTTTTGAAGCGGTTTTATAGAGGTTTTCCTGAAAGAAATGATTTTTATCGAGATTTATTTCTTTATTTATGAGGTGGCTAGGATGGATGGGTAGTGGTGAATGGAATTGTAGAGAGGAGATGGAGATGGATGTGTGAAACGGTGGTGTTTTTGTCTTCACGAGTAGCTAAGGTTTTATCTTAATCCTCGTCAAAATGTGTGATTCCGAAATGTAGATCAAGAGCAAGTTCTGATTCCGAGATGCTAATATCGGCACGCTCAACGGAAATATAGTGAAGCACTAAAAATGAGTGCTTACAAAGCCTTATTTGGGGGGTGCCTCACAACAATTATAATGGGTCGAATAACGCCTTCTGTTATGCAATGCTCTTTTGGAATACTTGGTTTGATTTTCGCAAAACGTTTTAACCTCGTTTTACTCTTTGGTCTATTTTGTAGCAAAAACTTTTGATCTTTTATAGAATTTTATAATCCTTGGTGTTTTTATAGTTCGAAAAGTTTTAAATTTTTAGAAAAAATTTAGTTTTTTCTAACACTTGAGGATTTTACAAGAATCGTTACGTCCAATATTTGCTATCCCACACTTTAAAATAACATTGTCCTCAATGTTAGGGATACGGTGTATCCCACACTTTAGGTTTTGAAAGAGGCGTTTTGTTATTAAAAGTTTATGTTGGTGGGGTTGCTAATCCCACACTTAGTTTTTTAAAGTGGCATAGTAGTTTGCGTATATTCTATTGAAAAAGTGGTGAAGACGTAGTACTCCCCTATGGTCGCAAGGCGTGCAGTCGGATGGCGTGCTAACTATGGGGTCTTCAATCCTTGTGCTGGCATCATCCTCGTTCGATTCGTCCTTGCTCCAAGTCATGCTTCCATCTTGTATGGTCTCGATCGTCGTTTGTTTGTGACGTTTTATTCATGCAATTGTTATTCTAAATACCATACATACAAAAAACTTAAAATAGTTATGCCCGAAGTCGGGCGTACAAACATAAAGTAATAGAGTATCATAAGTAATTATCCAAATATTCAAAAATAAATACGGTCATGGCTGAGATGGCGGGTACGGAGGGGAGTAGATTACACTGGTGCGCGGCCTCACTAGGTTTCTCAATGCGGACTGACCCTCGCCGGTCATCTCCTCATCTGTGGCGAATTGTTGTGCCAATTCTGACGTGTTCACACCTGAGGATATCCTGAACTGTATCTCGTCCGATCGTACGATCATCCCTGTAAGCGATGAGGTGCTTGTGTAAACCATAGGCCCTGCACGCCAACCCATACCTTCCTGCAAATCCCTACCCCACTGTGGGTTAACATCCATACAATCTATACCCTGCACAAACCCCTCAGTCATATACCGGTGCGCAACCTAATCCCATACCGATTCCTGAGCATCGGTGGATGTATCTCAGTTAATGTTCAAATGGGAGGTGTCGAACAAGTTTTCGACAAAACCTGCAGCCCATGTGCTCTGTTCTCTAGGAGGAGGCGGAGGTGGGATGACTGTACATTGTGTGTAGTGATGTCGAGGTGGAGATGGAGGTCCTGTGTTCTGACAGCTCGGGCCTGCACCTCTGGGGTCCCTGTGGGTATACATCACTGGATACTCGTGAGGGTATGGCGGAACATTGAGATGTCTTCCTGCATAATGTGTGAAGTGGTCCAGGTTCTGAAAGATAGCGTGCTGGGCAAACCAACTCTCATGCCTAGGCAAGTCTCCCATGTGATAGTGGTATGGCGGAAAGCGTGGCCTATCCCCTTCTCCTACTGTGTGGTGAGATCATCCTCATCCCTTGGTTCCTGAGAACCTCGCCGTCTCCTACCATCTCTTGTCCTTGTATCAGGCCTAAACCCTGTTACTCTCACCCCTGGCACTGTCCGGTCTTCAGAATCTAGTATTGCTGGATTAGCTGCAATGATCAACTGTTCACCCTAAATACGAATGTATTCCCAAGTGTTCAGTATCTTATACCCTATTTCTTCTGACTCGGCCCCGATTCTATACCCAAACCTCTCGATATTCCCCAAAACATGCATCCGACGGAGGAGTTTAGTAACAACTGCTCCCAAAACTGGCGCAACTGTCCTTGCTGAATTCTTTTCATTAGTAAATGCCTGGGCCAGGAGGTGCGCAACTTGAATATTCTGGTTGTGTATCATGGCATTCATTAGGCGCATATCGTTAATGGTAACGGCACCACCATGTTGGGCTTTTGGGTGAAGGGTTTTAGTAATAAGGTGGTGAATGATGCGGTATACAGGGTTGATGAATTTTGAGGCCTTTTTACTCGATCTGCACAACTCATCATCGAAGGTGTATTCGTGCTAGAAAACTTGGTAGTCTATGTTGTTCAAGGTGGTGTAACCCCTCTTGAATAAAGAACTGTTGAGCTGTGATGGTTTGTAAAGTTCCAAATACCTTGCAAACCGTGCAAGAGATAGGTGGTACATCTGATTTTGGTGGCGAAAATGGATACACTCTTAATCAACGTAATCCTCTTGATCAACGTCTGAATCAAACCCCCAAGTAGCCATAAATTCCGTGTATGGCTCATTGTACATTTTTTCATTTATTTCAAACAAGTTTTGCTAGGCTCTGTGTGTTCTCCTGATTGCTCTAAAGTTCAAGATTGCCCTAAGCTCCTCGACCCATCCACACAGTTCCATAATCGTCCAGTTAATATATTTGTTATCCCCTTTCGGCCGATTAATCCAGGTTCTCATAAATGGCTCATTATCTGCTGGATCATCTTGCCCGTGAAGGTAATGGGGCAACTCATATTCTGCTGGTATGCGATTAGCCATCTGCGAAAGTCAAGTAACGTAGGTTATGTTCCAAAATTGAGACTTAGAACTTAAAAATGCATATATTTTTCGGAAAAATTCAAAATGAGGGCTTTAAAAATGGCATTTTTCAAATTCCCGTTATAGCCAAATATAGCCAAAATTACCACAAACAATATCTAATCCAACTACAAACTTACTTTTAAGCAAAATTCACCAAACTAATAATTATAGCGAGTTAGTCGTACTAAGCAATTTTAATCCAAATGTGATGATTTTTAAGCATACAATGGTTCTAATGACCATTTCTGATTACCTTAAATATTTTTAATCACCAAACTTGAGCTACAACATTCTTAAGTCAAAGATTAAGGCTGTTTTACCGAAAAATATACATTTTGTTCAAAACGTACAAAATAAGGAAAATCAAAGACTAAGCTACATTTTCATGAGCAAATCAATGATATCTTTATTTGAACTAGTTTTAAAGCAATCCTAAGTTTTAAAAACGTTTTAACTATAGGAAAAACTCTAATCCTAATTAAGTGTAGTTTAACCAAAATGTCAAATTTAGGCAAACAAGCATATATTGTTTCAAAATTAGTTTCTAAGCCTTCTAAATGAATCACTAAGCCTAATTAAGCTAGCAAAACATCAATTTCCAAAAAATTTGCCAATTTATACCCTAAAACCTCAACTAACAAATCGAGAGCTAAAAACTATCCAAAGTGCTTCAATCGAGTCTAAGAACTAACACATAGCAATCACATTATCTAACTAAGCATAAAGGAATCCAAAATTGGGCATAAAACACAATTTTTCTCAAAAGTTAAAATTTTGACTTTGAGAGAGAATTCGAATTTTGACCAAGAAAGAGTACCTTTTACACCAAATTGATGATGGAAACGTGTTTAGGAGGCACGAGAGAGTCGTATTTGAGCTTCGATTTGTTGAAATTGATCAAGAATTGATGGTGGGGTGGTGGTGTGTACTCGTCGGCCGAAGAACACAGAAGGAGAAGAAGAAGAGAAAAAAGAAAAGAAAATGGAAGGGGAAAAGGAGAGGAGGAGAAGAAAATAAGAAGAAAATTGGGCCCGTGAGGCTCACGGGCTTATTTTCCTGACCCGACTCACGAATTTTATATTTTTAAAATTTTAAAATTTTAACTCGGTTAATAAAAAGGTAAAGGTTTTCTATGAATCTTAATCCGATTATTTATATTAATTAAACTATAATTTAAAAGACAAATAGAAGGAGTAAAATTAAAATATTTTATTTTATTAATAACTCAAATTACACAGGTTCCATAACTAAGTTCCAGAAATGACGCGGAAAGAAAGACATGTTAAAAGCTTCTTTGACCATCCAGAGTAGATCAGCGAAGTGTACTGAAAATATTTTAAAATCACTTAGCATTTTACGCTCGCGCTTTTGCAAATCTCCGATATCGTCCATAAGTTTAACCAAAGCCCTTCTAACTTTTTTAACGTTTGAAATTCCGTCCCTTGGTCCAATATCTCAATAATTAAGTTCAAAAGAAGTTTTGACACTGTGTCTTGAAATAAAAGATCTTCCGCGTAGTCAGGATCACCGATAGTAAATTTAAAATTTGTAGATATTTCTCGAATGATCTTCCTTTGCGGGGTTGTAAATGGAAATTTTGACATAGTGAGGATTTGTACGAGTTCAGAATATATTTCCTTTCTTTTAGCGAAGAAATTCTGATGTATTCTTTCCTCGGTGAAATCCGAAAAAACTTCAATTAATCTTTTGATAAGAAATGAGGTTGGATCAAAGTAAAAGAAATCTCGATTTCCGTATTTTAAAATAGGGTCAGGTTTCTTGTTTTCAACCCAAAATTCTAATTCAGAGATCATTTCGGTGACGTAACGATTTATATGAATTGGAGAAACTTCCTTATTGGTGAAGTGAGGGAGAAAACTGACGAATGACTCTAAATCAAATTTGAAATCAATTTCTGCATCCCGATACTTGACGAAAATATCATTCCCACATTCTTTTAACAGTTTGTAAAGAAAACGAACTTGAGAACGCAGCTCTTTTAACAGATTGATTTGAAATGTTGAGAATGGGAAGTCTGAGAAATAGAGGTGCCTAATGAATTCTCTATAGACGTCTAACCTTCTACTAGGATTTAACAGATTTTCAGTAAACGGAGCTTTTGTTTTATCAGTGTTTCGTTTCTGTTTTGGGACATATTTAAACAAATCTGGATATTTGAAAATAGTTGGATATTCTTCCCGTATTTCATCTTCCATAATCAGGAGTTCATTAAGGCTGAGTCTCCCTTTTGGATCGTGAAGAGGGTCGAATCCTGGTTCAATTGAGTAAAACTTATCCAAAAGCAATGAAATCTCAAAGTCAGATGAAATTATCCGGCTTCTTGGACTACAAGGATCAAGAACTAATTCTTGATGAGATTCATTAGGGTTTAGATTTGTTTTTGTTTTATAAAGGAAAACTTCTCCGATTTCCGAAGTTGTGGGAGAGCAACTACCATTCGCACTTTCTTCTTAGTCAGTTAAGTTGAAATCTACATAAATTAAGACCATAATTAATATTTTGTTTTTATAGTTTTGAAATGGGTTTACTGTAATGGCGACTTTAAATCCTATACTGACAAACTTCCTGTTTGTTAAGCATGTGTGGTTCCAGTCAATTTATCTTTGAAACAAGTGGCCAGGCCGACAACGGAGAGGCAGGATCCTTTTGGTTCCAATATAATTGGAGACTATTCAGAAAATCCAACAACCAAGTCCTTGTATAATTGTCTTTCTTAGACACCACTTAAGAATCTCGAATATCTTGACAGAATCAATGATTACCTTAACAGATAGAAAATAAGTCCCCAGCAGCGGCGCCAAAAACTTACTACCCTCATGATATGGCCAAAACGGACGGTTTTATTTGTGCGGTGTCGTTAGGTCACAACACATCAGAATTAGCTACCACAAGGAAGTAATGGTTTTATCATTTATATTTAGCTGGGGTTTCCTAGCTATAACTCACCTACTTATCTTCCTTTTAACGAGTAAGTGGTAAATATAACTCAGGTTCGTATGTTTGTATGTTTGCTCAGTAACGTGGGACCAAAGTGCCTATATAGCTAACCCTAGTGACAAGCGGTGATAGATTAGTATTAACTATGAATATATTATTATAACTATAAAGGTAAGGGTAGATAGGTATGAAGAATAGGGTTCTGATGGGGAATTATCACAAGAGTTAACTTCCTAGAATAAACATTAAACCTCAATCAGTTGGGCTATGAACCTAACTGATTTGTCACTAAGAGTTTAGGCTTTGAAGATTCTGGCTAAGACGGATATCCTTACTCCCAACGTTAACCTGGAGGGTTTAAATGTGACAACCCGGAAATTTCTGACCAAATTTAAACTTTATCTTTATATTATTCCGACACGATAAGCAAAGTTTGTTAAGTTGAATTTCAAAGATTTTAAACTGTGTTCATACATTCATTTAACCTCGACTAAACCCCGACGATTCACGAACCATTATATAACTAGATATGAATATATATGTATGTGTGTGTGTGTGTGTGTGTGTATATATATATATATATATATATATATATATATATATATATATATATATATATATATATATATATATATATATATATATATATATATATATTATAACTTGAAAACGTTAATAATGTATTAGATGTATAATACTTTTCATGAACGTATTCGTTTCAATATATTTATCGGCGAAATTAAAAGATAATATCAAGTGATTGGTTTATCAGATAAATTAAGATATGGTTACGGGTCTCTGTTGTGAGGTCCACTGTGATTTAAGAAATCTGTCTTTTTATCATTATTCGGAAAATGGTAAAGTGATTTACAAGTAAGAACAAAAGTGTCACTTAGCGAGAGTTAGAAAAATGTTAGTGGAAATTTGAATTTTATAATATTCAATTGATCTATTTTCAAACGTGCGGAAACGTTTTTCGATTATTTAAAATGTTTTGTTTAAATAACATAATTTGAATATATATGCTAATTATTAGAATTAGGTATATAAATAACTTGCAACGTGTATTTAAAACGTGTTTATGAATATCGAATATATATGATTTCAAAATGATAGTAACCCTAGTTTATTTGATTCAATTAGTATTTAGATATATTAATTAGAATGTTTAAGAAGTTAAAATAAACGTTGTCGCATAAATGAATTAAGTTTTAAAGTGTAAACGTTACGTGTTATAATAGTTTCTAAACGATTTTAAAATGAACTTTGAAATATGATTAACTTGGAAAAACTAAATATTATATTATATTTCATTTACATATGATACGTACAAATTTATATTTCTAAATGAAAATATATATATTTTACAATGTGATAAACTATAATATTAATTTAGTTATAAGAAGTGTCGATTTAAAATAATACTTTTATATATATTAGTAAATAACGAGACTACGACTTAAAGAAGCAAATGACCATAACACTCAAAATGTATAAATTACATTCCTTGAGATATTATTTATTGGCGAATAAGTCTAAGTATTAATAAAGGTACGTGTCGCGAGAACTAAAATACAAGTTTTCTTAGCGTACGAAACGACGTTCTTGAAACCGGAACCGGGACATAAGCAAGTGACAATGCACGAGTCATTGGAACTAAATTTACAAAAGGATGTACGTCACGAACGCACAGTTGTGTGAAGAGCTTCGTTAAGTGTGCTCTATAGTAAACACAGAGAGATTCATTATACACCAATCCATTCATTCTCTTTGCCATGAATAGTGCCATGTTGACTTGAATTCGGTGTTGGAGACACCATAGCAGTGAGGCTTCATAGGCATGAACGTTTGTGGATAGTGTTTCCCCCTTGCAGTAGATATTTTGACTTATGACTTTGAGCCAAATGTCAAATTTAGGCGCAAGATGATTTGCCTTAAGACCATCACTTTGGATTTCAATGTGATTGATGGGCCTTTGACAAAAGGTGTTGATGATGTCACCTTTTGTGACGAATTCGGGAAGACAGAGGAGATATGGACTATAGGAGAAACATTCCATGCCTTCATCGGGAACATGCATAATTTTTCCAAAGTCTTTGAGAGACATGGAAAACCCTTTATCAAACAACCAGAATTTGATGGTATTTGGGGGAGTGAATTCATAGTTAGCGTAGAATTCACGAACAAGAGTGGAGTGAATGAGACCTTTCAAAGTTAGGAATGAATCCCATTTTATGTAAGCAAAGTTTTTGAGAAGTTCTTTTGAAAAGTGCTCAATAGTGACCATACAACCTTCGACAATTGGTCTAGTGCTAACCATTTGTCAGTTGCGATTGACCACATCTCGTTCTTCTTGAGAGTTAGGAAAGAGATTGTCAAAGGAGTCAGAAATTGAAGAAGATAAGTCAATCACAAAAGGATTGTTGGGAGAGTTGTTTGCTTGGCTCATTTTGAGTGAAATGGTGTAGTGAGTTTTGCATCATAATCTTCTCAATTTAAAGGGAAAAAGATGAACCTTCATTTAATCGTTCATTCCCTTTTGGAGTAATTGAATCTTTTAAGAATTTTGATCATATTCAAGTATGCTAGTTTATGAATGATACTTTGAGAACAGATTCAACTAGATTTGAGAGGTTCACTGTGCATTTATTTTTCAAAGAGAGAGAGAGAGAGAGAGAGAGAGAAAGAAGTGTCAGACCGATACACGGTTGATGCTACGGTCGACCGTGTAGTTAACCGTGTGAGAACTGTCAGAAATATAAATTAACTAATCTCAAATTAAATAGATTCTAATCAAGAAATATTCAAATACAAACAAGTTTATTCAACCAACATTTTAACTTCTCTCACTTCCTTCACCTTCCACTTCTTATATCGCTACTACTCCGATATGAAAAAGCCTTTTTTGCTTTCATTAGTAGCAGACTGATCTTGGATTGATACTTCTTTATTTTAGCTTGATTTAGGTAGATTCGTTCAGCTTTTGAATCACGGTCCAAGCCATAAAAAGGATCATTAGCTTCATCCGGAAACTGTTCTTCATTACTGTCGGATATATCCTCCAAGTTGATTTCAGAGTTCGTCATGGCTTCATAAACCCTTTCAATCTCATCAGAGTCATCTTCATCATCCCACCCCATCAATGTTAATGTATGACGATTAAATATTTGATAGGTTGGATTTATGCGAATGTCATCTGTTGCCCTTAATTTGTCAAATAACTTCGTAAGATGCATTCCATAAGGAAGAGCTCTTGTTGAGTCCTTTGGCACATTGCTCATTCGTATGGCCATAAAGTATGCCATATTTACTGGGATTTACATTTCTAGGCACCAGAGAAGAGCCATCTGAAAAGCATGAATATGTGAGCGATTTCCCATTCTACAGTACACATTGTAGTCGATCACTGTGTTCCATATTCGGAACTTCTTTCGCAGGTGTTTGCTCAACACTCCTCGAGTGAGAATTTCTCCTCTCGGAGCATTGTCTTCACACAGTGTTCGAATAACATCATCTTTATTGATGAAATCAGGAAGATAGGTCAGAATGTGTCCTGTGTGGAAGAACCTTTCTCCATTTGCTGGAACTTCTAGAAGTTTTCCAAAATCTTGCAGTGTTACTGTAGTTCTTGAAGCTTTTAGCCTAAAGGTAACTGAAACGTTGGTATAGACGAAGCTAGAGTAAAAGTCTCGAACGAGTGATGGATAAATTGGTCCATTTAGATCAAGAAATACATTCCAGTTTAAATCTGAGAAAGCTGCCACCATTTCAGGAAAATCTTCTGCTTCAATTCTCCTTCCTTCTGCTATTGTTCGATTTTTCACTCTTTCTCTGTTAAGTGTTGATTGGTGTGGGCGAAAGTTAGATGAGCTTTCTCCTCGATTTTCCATTTTCTGTGCATTTACACTTTTAATTAATTCAAAGTGCATAATTCAATTGTAGGCAACAAGTTTTGCAAACTTTAATTATCATCAATGCTTAGACGTTTTGATGTTAATGTTCTTCACATTTTCACTCTTCATTAGTGTCAATGAGTTTGCAACTAGATTAAGATTTTCACAAAGCTCATATGTGTTCTAGACTTTTGAAATCTTCATCAACACATGTTTTGACATTCAACATTATCACACTCAATTTGCAACAATGTCATTCTTATCATATGAGCAATGCTTCTATGAAAATCTAACCTAGATGTATAATGAACCCTAGAATTATCCAAAGTTAAATCAATGCATAGATATACAATAATCATTACTACAATCGTTTCTAAATTGTTCTTCAAGAAAAATTTTAATTGTTTGCATCAATTTAGGTTTTGATTCATTCTAGTTAGGGTTTCTTCATAACCCTAATTCATCATACAAACACAATTGAATGTTAGGAAAGCAAGGATGAATCATACTGAAAGTAGAAATTGAAATTGAAGGAATGAGCGTTCTTCTCCGTGCGGTCGATCTCCTCAGCCGTGTGTAGGTGTGTGTGTTTTGAAGTGGGTTGAAAAGAAATAAAAGTGAGGGTTTAGTTTAATTTAAAACAGAATCAGACCACGCACGGTCGAAGCACGGTCGACTGTGGTGTTAGCCGTGCAGATATTTTCACACGTACAGGATAGGAGTCTGCGGTCGTGTATACGGTCAGCCGTGGTGCTGCCGTAGATCCTTCTGATCACTTGTTTCTTCACTTATTCTTTTTTCGAACGCGTTTTGACGATTCTTAGGTTCTATAGAATACGTGAGGACAAGTTTTCTTTTCCTAACATTGAATGATTACATCCTCCCGATGTTTAATCATCAATGACACGTAATATACTATATCTATATGTATGTATGTATGTATATATATATATATATATATATATATATATATATATATATATATATATATATATATATATATATATATATATATATATTCATATTTAATCATTCATATAGTATACACAAAACGCATTAATCTAGTATTTATCATGCAATACATATTTTCACATAAACACACAATCTTAAGGCAAGTAAGCTTCCTACACTAATCTTTGAAATCATTTTTCAAAAATAATTTTGCATTTGTAAAAAAAACCTTTCATTAATACAAAGTCTTTTTGAGAAGGTTATTCTCATTAGCATTTTGATCATTGATTTTGATTGATTTTAAAATTACCCAACCCTTGACTTATCCCTACCATGGAATTGCTAGCTTGGTCCATTTTTTCCATATTCTCAATTTTCCTAATAATGGACAATGGACGTTGATTACAAGATTTGTGTTTGCTAGAGTCGTGACATATATTCATTTCATGTTTATCTCTTGATGAATCACAAATAGTTATCCTTTCAAGTTTTCTTTTCAAGGTGTTATTTTCATCAATTAAAACTTTGTTAAGTTGTCTAACTTTGTGTAATTCTTTCTCCAAAAGTTTTACTTTGTCACGACTACTATCATACACAAATTTAATGGTTCTGTAATCATCTAACAATTCTTCATAATTATAAGGATAGAATACATGTACCTCATTGCAGTCCATGCTTGAAACATCATCTTCTTTGAATGGAGATTCAACCTCTTCTTCACTTTGACCATCTTGATCCAAATCATTCAAAGAACTCATGAGGCAAAAGTCTTCATTTCCATCCAACCCTATTGTTCTTTCCTTACAATATATAGATTACATAATCACAAAACATTGTTAAAAATGTTAATTTAACCATAACAAAAGTCAACTTACTGAATAGCAAAGTGAGATGAATCTTCTCTTATTAAAGTCAACCCACTAAATTAAAGATATCCCTGCACAATTGTGACAACCCGAAAATTTTTGACTAAATTTAAACTTTATCTTTAAATGATTTAATGTTTTCGACACGATAAGCAAAGTCTGTAATGTTGAGTCTCAAGTTTTGGAACTATATTCATATAATCAATTATTCTTTGACTGTTCTCGAAGATTTGCGAACAATATATATATAACTTAATGTGCATATATATATATATATATATATATATATATATATATATATATATATATATATATATATATATATATATATATATAGATATATATATATATATGTATATATTTATGATTTCAAGTTATTTAGTAAACAATAGTAACATTCGATTATTGATTCGATTGATATTTAGATAAGTTAACTAAAACATTTAAGATGAACCAGTAAAACACTAATTTACTACAGTATTTTCGAATTGCTACAGTACTCGAAAAGCTACAGTGTTTTCGAAAATCACTATTTGCTACAGGAAAAAAAAGCTACATTGTTTTCGAAAAGCTACAGTAACTTTGCTACAGTAAAACACTATTTCAAAATGAAAATGTATATATGTATATGTATATACTACAAGACGATGATTTATAGAAGCAATTAACCAAAACACTTAATTGATTAAAGCTACACTTCGAGTGACATAGTTTATCAATGATTAAGTTTAATTTTTGATAAAGGTATACGTCGCGTAACGAAAAGTGCTAGTTTTCTAAGAGTACGAAAATGCGTTCGAGAAACCAGAACCAGGACATAAGTCGAGTGACAACGTACGAGTCATCAGAACGAAAATTACAAGTCAACTATGCACGTGAATTTAATATAATATATAATTAATTATATAAATTAAATATATTATATATATTATAATAATATGTCGACAAGAAAAACAACAAACGAATGTGAGCTGGAATAAGGGGCCATGCGATCGCATGGCCAGTGGCCTTCGAAACCATGCGATCGCATGGATGTCGGGTCCAGCTAAGGTGTATAAATTGAACTCGTTTTCTATTTCTGATCCATTTTATTCATCCATCTATCCCGATTTCTCTCTATATATATTTATTATTTATTTTATTATTATTATTATTATTATTATTATTATTATTATTATTATTATTATTATTATTATTATTATTATTATTATTATTATTATTATTATTAAGATTATTATTATTAATCTTATTATTAATAGTATTAGTATTATTATTTTTACGATACAAAAATAATAATATACATAAAATATTACGACGGAGTGATGTCCAAATGATTTCAAAATGGGTTTTCAAGTGGGATAGAGCTAAGGAAACTATGAGTTATAGCTATGAAGGTTATGGGTAATATTCATGGGTACTGTTCGCAAGTCAAACCTAGTGTTTATCATCTCTGTTGCGTCTACGTACTTTCCTGCAATATTGAATCACAATATTGATACGTGAGCATTCATATCTTATCTTTTATATATTATTTGTGTATCCATGTTTAGTGCTCGAGTATATATATTTATGCATGCTTGTATGCTAAATTTCGTCGTTAAACAGTTTATGATGATCACGAATTAAATACATATATTACTGATAAAAGGTATAAGATATGCATGTTTTTGGAAAGCTGGCGAAAAATCAATAACTTTTCATTTAGAAATCGCGTAATTTCGATGAACGAATCAAAAGATATGATCAACTGAATTATGATTGATGTTAATTGGAATTGCTTTTGAATCTACAATTAATATTTAAATAACTTTTTTGTAAGATTGATAAATTGGATTTTTGAATATTACCAACCGATTAAATGAATCCTTATATAAGGTACGTCTCGTTTTGTTAAACTATTGTTAAAATTGTCCTTTTGAAACGACTTTGGATAACTTTTGTATATCGATCTCGAGCATTAGGATTGTGATACACTATGACCTGACCTAGCTTGATAGAAAATTATTGACCAACATATATTCTCTAGGTTGAGATCTACGGTTATTTGGTATTCCAAGTTTCGGTCACATTTCGTTGAACGACTTTATGTGCTGCTAATGTGAGTTTCATTTGCTCCCTTTTTAATTACTTTTGCAATATATATTTTTGGGCTGAGAATTCATGCACTTTATTTTAAATGCAATGGATACAAGTACATACTAAATTCTACACCGAGTTTGAACCGAAAATCCCTTAGCTTTGGTAACTAGTAACTGCCGGTTATAAGAACTGGTGGGGGCGATTAGTAGTATATGGATCCATAGGGCTTGAAATCCCCGTCTGTTCCAGGTATAGAAACTCTAGCCTGAACTATAAAAGAGACGTATGCTATTTGAGTTTAGTACACGTTGGTTTGCGTGTATTGTACATGTTGGTTGCATGTATGTTAAAACAGGGGTACTTATTATAACGTTAAAGCTTAGTTACCAGGGTGCTCAATCTTGTAGAATATTTTGATAAATGTTTCTGGATGAAACAACTGAAATCTTGTGATCCACCTTTATGTACAGATTATGCAAAACATTAAAACTATGAACTCACCAACCTATGTGTTGACACTTGTTAGCATGTTTATTCTCATGTTCCCTAGAAGTCTTCCGCTGTTTTTTTATATGTTAGACAAGCTATGTGCATGGAGTCTTACACGGCATATTTTTCAAGGAAACGTTGCATTCACCAAATCATCACCATGTATCTTATTTTGACTGCATTGTCAACGGATATACTAATGTAAACTATTGTATTATGGTGATTGTCTATATGTAGAAATCATCAGATGTCGAAAACCTTTGAGTTAAATATTCATTTATGGTGTGCCTTTTCAAAAGAATGCAATATTTACAAAACGTATCATATAGAGGTCAAATACCTCGCAATGAAATCGATGAATGACGTGTTTGTCCATATGGATTTGGAGCGATCGTTACAACAATTAGAAAAAACGATACTGTAAGTAACTAGAGGGGGTGAATAGTTACTTAATACGGTTTTAACACTTTTTCGATTGATCACCAAATTCGATTCAACTTTGATCAACCAACTCAACTCAAACTTGATGTGTATAGTGTATATGTTCAAAATGATAAATGAAGTAATCTAAAGAACATAGACACAAGGATTTATAGTGGTTCGGGTGGATGTTAACTAATCCACCTTAATCCACTCCCCAATTACACTAATCGGGATTTGTTGCTTCACTAATCACTTTTTCTCCAAACCCGGTGGAGATCCGATTTACAAGTCTTCAACTTCTTTGGTAGATAACAAACCTAATCTTTCTTTCCCTTTGAAAGATCAACTCCAACCTAGATCAACTTGTCTTCACCTTGGACAAGTATTAATCTCCAAATAAGATTAATCAACTTCCTAAGTCCCTTTAAGGAAGTGGATCACTAAGCTAGCCTATGCTTCTACTAATTGAAGTTACAAGACTTATACACTTTGCAATGATGATCCTAATGTAGTGACCCGAACTTTTCCATGTTTATATATATTAATTGAGATTGATATTTACATGATTAAATGTTTCCAACATGTTAAGCAATCAAACTTGTTAAGACTTGATTAATTGAAATATGTTTCATATAGACAATTGACCACCCAAGTTGACCGGCGATTCACGAACATTAAAACTTGTAAAAACGACATGACGATATATATATGGATATACATATGGTTAACATGAGATTATGATAAGTAAGTATCTCTATAAGTATATTAACAATGAGTTATATACATATAAACAAGACTACTAACTTAAGGATTTCGAAACGAGACATATATGTAACGATTATCGTTGTAACGACATTTAAATGTATATATATCATATTAAGATATATTAATATATCATAATATCATGATAATATAATAATTTAACATCTCATTAGATATAATAAACAATGGGTTAACAACATTAATTGAGATCGTTAACTTAAAGGTTTCAAAACAACACTTACATGTAACGACTAACGATGACTTAACGACTCAGTTAAAATGTATATACATGTAATGTATTTAGATGTATTAAAATACTTTTGGAAGACTTCAAGACATATATCAAAACACTCATACTTAACGAAAATGGTTACAGTTACTTTCCCATTCTTTTCATTCATCAAGAATTCTAGTCGTATTCTTACCCGTATTATACACAGCTTCAAAACGTACTTACTATGGCTATATACCAATAGGAACTAGCATGGGATTCCACTCTTGATTATATCATGTATGACTAATCAATTTTAACTTCTACCATGAGCTAGTCAACTAACTAGAACTCCTTTTAACCCCACTCACCACTCACCAATTACCACTCATCATTCACTCCATTTCACTTCCAATTCTCTTTCTAATTCTCTCTCAACACACACACACACTATTATGAACGTATTTTTCCAGTAGTTAATCATCATCTTCATCAAAAATCACTTCAAGAATCAAGCTATAATCATCATAGGAAGAACACTTCAAGAACACTTCAAAAATCCCTTCAAGTTTACTAATTTACTTCCAAGCTTTCTAATCCATTCCAAGTAATCATCTAAGATCAAGAAACCTTTGTTATATACAGTAGGTTATCTTTATTATTCAAGGTAATATTCATATTCAAACTTTGATTCAATTTCTATAACTATAAACTATCTTAATTCGAGTAAAAATCTTACTTGAACTTGTTTTTGTGTCATGATCCTACTTCAAGAACTTTCAAGCCATCCAAGATCCTTTGAAGCTAGATCATTTCTTGTCACTTCTAGTAGGTTTACCTACTAAAATTGAGGTAGTAATGATGTTCATAACATCATTCGATTCATATATATAAAACTATCTTATTCGAAGGTTTAAACTCGTAATCACTAGAACATAGTTTAGTTAATTCTAAACTTGTTCGCAAACAAAAGTTAATCCTTCTAACTTGACTTTTAAAATCAACTAAAAACATGTTCTATATCTATATGATATGCTAACTTAATGATTTAAAACCTGGAAACACGAAAAACACCGTAAAACCGGATTTACGCCGTCGTAGTAACACCGCGGGCTGTTTTGGGTTAGTTAATTAAAAACTATGATAAACTTTGATTTAAAAGTTGTTATTCTGAGAAAATGATTTTTATTATGAACATGAAACTATATCCAAAAATTATGGTTAAACTCAAAGTGGAAGTATGTTTTCTAAAATGGTCATCTAGACGTCGTTCTTTCGACTGAAATGACTACCTTTACAAAAACGACTTGTAACTTATTTTTCCGACTATAAACCTATACTTTTTCTGTTTAGATTCATAAAATAGAGTTCAATATGAAACCATAGCAATTTGATTCACTCAAAACGGATTTAAAATGAAGAAGTTATGGGTAAAACAAGATTGGATAATTTTTCTCATTTTAGCTACGTGAAAATTGGTAACAAATCTATTCCAACCATAACTTAATCAACTTGTAATGTATATTATGTAATCTTGAGATACCATAGACACGTATACAATGTTTCGACCTATCATGTCGACACATCTATATATATTTCGGAACAACCATAGACACTCTATATGTGAATGTTGGAGTTAGCTATACAGGGTTGAGGTTGATTCCAAAATATATATAGTTTGAGTTGTGATCAATACTGAGATACGTATACACTGGGTCGTGGATTGATTCAAGATAATATTTATCAATTTATTTATGTATATCTAACTGTGGACAACTAGTTGTAGGTTACTAACGAGGACAGCTGACTTAATAAACTTAAAACATCAAAATATATTAAAAGTGTTGTAAATATATTTTGAACATACTTTGATATATATGTATATATTGTTATAGGTTCGTGAATCAACCAGTGGCCAAGTCTTACTTCCCGACGAAGTAAAAATCTGTGAATGTGAGTTATAGTCCAACTTTTAAAATCTAATATTTTTGGGATGAGAATACATGCAGGTTTTATAAATGATTTACAAAATAGACACAAGTACGTGAAACTACATTCTATGGTTGAATTATCGAAATCGAATATGCCCCTTTTTATTAAGTCTGGTAATCTAAGAATTAGGGAACAGACACCCTAATTGACGCGAATCCTAAAGATAGATCTATTGGGCCTAACAAACCCCATCCAAAGTACCGGATGCTTTAGTACTTCGAAATTTATATCATATCCGAAGGGTGTCCCGGAATGATGGGGATATTCTTATATATGCATCTTGTTAATGTCGGTTACCAGGTGTTCACCATATGAATGATTTTTATCTCTGTGTATGGGATGTGTATTGAAATATGAAATCTTGTGGTCTATTATTATGATTTGATATATATAGGTTAAACCTATAACTCACCAACATTTTTGTTGACGTTTTAAGCATGTTTATTCTCAGGTTATTATTAAGAGCTTCCGCTGTCGCATACTTAAATAAGGACGAGATTTGGAGTCCATGCTTGTATGATATTGTGTAAAAACTGCATTCAAGAAATTATTTTGTTGTAACATAATTGTATTGTAAACCATTATGTAATGGTCGTGTGTAAACAGGATATTTTAGATTATCATTATTTGATAATCTACGTAAAGCTTTTTAAAACCTTTATCTATGAAATAATGGTTATGGTTTGTTTTAAAAATGAATGCAGTCTTTGAAAAACGTCTCATATAGAGGTCAAAACCTCGCAACGAAATCAATTAATATGGAACGTTTTTAATCAATAAGAACGGGACATTTCAGTTGGTATCAGAGCGTTGGTCTTAGAGAACCAGAATTTTGAATTAGTGTGTCTTATCGAGTTTGTTAGGATGCATTAGTGAGTCTGGACTTCGACCGTGTTTACTTGAAAAATGATTGCTTAACAAATTTTGTTATAAACTATATATTTTTAACATGTGAATATTACGTGATATATTAATCTCTTAACGCGTTTGATATTATGTGATAGATGTCTACCTCTAGAACAAGTCCCATTGACTCACCTAATAATAATGAAGAGTCAAATGTAAATTGAAATGATTCGTGGACTGATTCACAAGTTCCCGAAGAGGAACCGGAAGAAGAGTCGGAACCAGAAGAAGAATCGGAACCGGAAGAAGAATCGGAACCGGATGAAGAAATAGAACCGGTGGGGGAAATAATAAAACGGTTAAGTAAAAGAAAGTCCTCAACCAACCGACCAAGGTTAATTATGGTCAATGGTGTTTCCGCTAAGGAAGCAAAATATTGGGAGGATTACCAATTCTCAGATGAATCGAATTCTGACGAGAATTCCGATGATGTTATAGAAATTACCCCAACTGAATTTAAAAAGGCAAAAGAAAATAATAAGGGAAAGGGTATAAAAATAGAGAAATCTAATTCCAACCCCGATGAACTTTATATGTATCGTCAACCCCCGAAGTCCTTAAGTTGTAACAATGACCCGGGAACCTCTAAACCACCAGGTTTTTCTAAACCAATGTGGAAAACGACGGCTCGTATTAGGGGAACATCATATATCCCTAGAAACTTGGCAAAACGAACCAAAACTGAAGAAGAAGAAACAAGCGAGTCAGAATAAGATAGTTGTATTCGTGTGGTGTAATATATGTAATATAGTGTGCTTATGCTTTATGATATATGTAAAAATTGCTTGTATTAATAAGTATCTTTTTATGAATCTAACTCTTGTCTATTTTACAGTATAAAAACACAAAATGGATAGACAACCCAATATTTTAAGAGACCTACCCGGAGACATGATTGATGAAATCTTGTCTAGAGTCGGTCAGAATTCTTCGGCACAACTATTTAAGGCGAGATCAGTTTGTAAGACATTCGAAGAACGTTCCAAGAATGCCTTGGTTTATAAAAGGCTTTCGTTCGAAAGATGGGGGATATCACATTGGGAAATCCATAAGTTACGATGTGTTTACTTTGACGCATATATTGCGGGGAACCCAAATGCTATTTTACGCAATGGGTTAAGAAATTATTTTGACTCAATATATCCGAATATTGGACTTCGTGATTTAGAAAAAGCGGCTAACATGCAACATAAAGAAGCATGTTATGCTTACGAATTAGTAATGTTCGCTTCTCACCAAAGTGAGAACAAGAACATCGGCCTACAACTATTAAACAAAACGTTCCCACAAGTGACGGAGTCGGTAATTGTTGTAAGAAATGAGGTTTTTAGATTGTTACGGGACTGTTGGACATTACGTAACCCTCGTCCCTTTGAAGACGTTACAACACGCTATCTTATCAACGGCCATAACGGTTATGTTCCACAAGACCAAGGATGGGAAGTAATCCTAGTAAAACCATAATGCATGACTTGTTTCTGGACGTATGAATTACGTGTCTTTATTGCCTTTGCTGAATGACTTGTGTACTAGCTAGAATTATCTTCACAACCATCTTGTATCAAATTTATTGTGTGCTATATTTCTTGCTATATGTAAAATAAGCCGTATTGTAAGTTTGTAAAATATTGTGTAAAAGTTTGAACGCGAAATATTATTATAATCAGTTTTTCATATAGAATTGTAGTAGTTAAATTGTATATTAGCTACTAAGTATGAACTTAACGGGTAGGTACTACCCGAATTTAAACTTATAAAACGCTAATATGAAGAAAAAGCTTTTATAAATGAGTTCATATTATGCTACGAAATACTATTAACTACTCTTAATATTCTGTATGATTAACTTGTTAAATTTGACTATTTTGAAGGAAATGGCACCGACTACTCGACACACCGTGAATATGAATGAAGAGGAATTCCGTACTTTTCTAGCTTCAAACATAGCCGCAGTACAGGCTGCGCTACATACCAACAATAACCTTGGATCTAGCAGTACAGGAAATCGTGTAGGATGCACCTACAAAGAATTCACTGCCTGCAAACCTTTAGAATTTGATGGAACCGAAGGACCGATCGGATTGAAACGGTGGACCGAGAAGGTCGAATCGGTGTTTGCCATAAGTAAGTGTACTGAAGAGGACAAAGTGAAGTACGCTACGCATACCTTCACAGGTTCTGCGTTAACATGGTGGAATACCTATCTAGAGCAAGTGGGACAAGACGATGCGTACGCACTACCGTGGTCAGTATTCAAGCACTTAATGAACGAGAAGTACCGTCCCAGAACCGAGGTCAATAAGCTCAAGACAGAACTTAGAGGGTTACGAACCCAAGGATTTGATATTACCACGTACGAAAGACGATTCACAGAATTGTGCCTATTGTGTCCGGGAGCATTCGAAGATGAGGAAGAGAAGATCGACGCGTTTGTGAAAGGATTACCGGAAAGAATCCAAGAAGATATAAGTTCACACGAGGCCGCCTCCATACAACAGGCATGTAGAATGGCTCACAAACTAGTGAACCAGATTGAAGAAAGAATTAAAGAACAGACTGCTGAAGAGGCCAATGTGAAGCAAGTCAAAAGAAAGTGGGAGGAAAACGGTGATAAGAATCACCAATACAACAACAACAGCAATTACAACAATAATCGCAACAATTATCCCAACAATCGCAACATCAATCGCAACTACAACAAACGGCCCAACAACAACAACAACAACAACAACAACAGCAACTACAACAATCATCCTAACAACAATAATAACCGCAACAAAAACAACAATCAGAAGCAGCTATGCCAAAGGTGTGAAAAGTATCACTCGGGGTTCTGCACCAAATTTTGCAGCAAGTGTAAAAGAAATGGTCATAGCGCGGCGAAGTGTGAGGTCTACGGACCAGGGGTTAATAGAACGAAAGGAACAAATGGTGTCGGAACGAGTAATGGCGGAGGAAGTAGTGTCGGAGCAAGTTATGCCAATGTAGTTTGTTATAAATGTGGAAAACCGGGCCACATTATTAGAAATTGCCCGAACCAGGAGAACACGAATGGACAAGGCCGCGGAAGAGTTTTCAATATTAATGCGGCAGAGGCACAGGAAGACCCGGAGCTTGTTATGGGTACGTTTCTTATTGACAATAAATCTGCTTACGTTTTATTTGATTCGGGTGCGGATAGAAGCTATATGAGTAGAGATTTTTGTGCTAAATTAAGTTGTCCATTGACGCCTTTGGATAGTAAATTTTTACTCGAATTAGCAAATGGTAAATTAATTTCAGCAGATAATATATGTCGGAATCGAGAAATTAAACTGGTTAGTGAAACATTTAAGATTGATTTGATACCAGTAGAGTTAGGGAGTTTTGATGTGATAATCGGTATGGACTGGTTGAAAGAAGTGAAAGCAGAGATCGTTTGTTACAAAAATGCAATTCGCATTATACGAGAAAAAGGAAAACCCTTAATGGTGTACGGAGAAAAGGGCAACACGAAGCTACATCTTATTAGTAATTTGAAGGCACAAAAACTAATAAGAAAAGGTTGCTATGCTGTTCTAGCACACGTCGAGAAAGTACAAACTGAAGAAAAGAGCATCAATGATGTTCCCATTGCAAAAGAATTTCCCGATGTATTTCCAAAAGAATTACCGGGATTACCCCCACATCGATCCGTTGAATTTCAAATAGATCTTGTACCAGGAGCTGCACCAATAGCTCGTGCTCCTTACAGACTCGCACCCAGCGAGATGAAAGAACTGCAAAGCCAATTACAAGAACTTTTAAAGCGTGGTTTCATTCGACCAAGCACATCACCGTGGGGAGCTCCTGTTTTGTTTGTCAAGAAGAAAGATGGTACATTCAGGTTGTGTATCGACTACCGAGAGTTGAACAAACTTACCATCAAGAACCGCTACCCACTACCGAGAATCGACGACTTATTTGATCAACTACAAGGCTCGTCTGTTTATTCAAAGATTGACTTACGTTCCGGGTATCATCAAATGCGGGTGAAAGAAGATGATATTCCAAAGACTGCTTTCAGAACACGTTACGGTCATTACGAGTTTATGGTCATGCCGTTTGGTTTAACTAATGCACCAGCTGTGTTCATGGACCTTATGAACCGAGTGTGTGGACCATACCTTGACAAGTTTGTCATTGTTTTCATTGATGACATACTTATTTACTCAAAGAATGACCAAGAACACGGTGAACATTTGAGAAAGGTGTTAGAAGTATTGAGGAAGGAAGAATTGTAAGCTAAGTTTTCAAAGTGTGCATTTTGGTTGGAAGAAGTTCAATTCCTCGGTCACATAGTGAACAAAGAAGGTATTAAGGTGGATCCGGCAAAGATAGAAACTGTTGAAAAGTGGGAAACCCCGAAAACTCCGAAACACATACGCCAGTTTTTAGGACTAGCTGGTTACTACAGAAGGTTCATCCAAGACTTTTCCAGAATAGCAAAACCCTTGACTGCATTAACGCATAAAGGGAAGAAATTTGAATGGAATGATGAACAAGAGAAAGCGTTTCAGTTATTGAAGAAAACGCTAACTACGGCACCTATATTGTCATTGCCTGAAGGGAATGATGATTTTGTGATTTATTGTGACGCATCAAAGCAAGGTCTCGGTTGTGTATTAATGCAACGAATGAATGTGATTGCTTATGCGTCTAGACAATTGAAGATTCACGAACAAAATTATACGACGCATGATTTGGAATTAGGCGCGGTTGTTTTTGCATTAATGACTTGGAGGCACTACTTATATGGGGTCAAAAGTATTATATATACCGACCACAAAAGTCTTCAACACATATTTAATCAGAAACAACTGAATATGAGGCAGCGTAGGTGGATTGAATTATTGAATGATTACGACTTTGAGATTCGTTACCACCCGGGGAAGGCAAATGTGGTAGCCGATGCCTTGAGCAGGAAGGACAGAGAACCCATTCGAGTAAAATCTATGAATATAATGATTCATAATACCCTTACTACTCAAATAAAGGAGGCACAATAAGGAGTTTTAAAAGAGGAAAATTTAAAGGATGAAATACCCAAAGGATCGGAGAAGCATCTTAATATTCGGGAAGACGGAACCCGGTATAGGGCTGAAAGGATTTAGGTACCAAAATTTGGAGATATGAGAGAAATGGTACTTAGAGAAGCTCATAAAACCAGATACTCAATACATCCTGGAACGGGGAAGATGTACAAGGATCTCAAGAAACATTTTTGGTGGCCGGGTATGAAAGCCGATGTTGCTAAATACGTAGGAGAATGTTTGACGTGTTCTAAGGTCAAAGCTGAGCATCAGAAACCATCAGGTCTACTTCAACGACCCGAAATCCCGGAATGGAAATGGGAAAACATTACCATGGATTTCATCACTAAATTTCCAAGGACTGCAAGTGGTTTTGATACTATTTGGGTAATAGTTGATCGTCTCACCAAATCAGCACACTTCCTACCAATAAGAGAAGATGACAAGATGGAGAAGTTAGCACGACTGTATTTGAAGGAAGTCGTCTCCAGACATGGAATACCAATCTCTATTATCTCTGATAGGGATGGCAGATTTATTTCAAGATTCTGGCAGACATTACAGCAAGCATTAGGAACTCGTCTAGACATGAGTACTGCCTATCATCCACAAACTGATGGGCAGAGCGAAAGGACGATACAAACACTTGAAGACATGCTACGAGCATGTGTTATTGATTTCTGAAACAGTTGGGATCGACATCTACCGTTAGCAGAATTTTCCTACAACAACAGCTACCATTCAAGAATTGAGATAGCGTCGTTTGAAGCACTTTATGGTAGAAAGTGCAGGTCTCCGATTTGTTGGAGTGAAGTGGGGGATAGACAGATTACGGGTCCGGAGATTATACAAGAAACTACCGAGAAGATCATCCAAATTCAACAACGGTTGAAAACCGCCCAAAGTCGACAAAAGAGCTACGCTGACATCAAAAGAAAAGATATAGAATTTGAAATTGGAGAGATGGTCATGCTTAAAGTTGCACCTTGGAAAGGCGTTGTTCGATTTGATAAATGAGGGAAATTAAATCCAAGGTATATTGGACCATTCAAGATTATTGATCGTGTCGAACCAGTAGCTTACCGACTTGAGTTACCTCAACAACTCGCGGCTGTACATAACACTTTCCACGTCTCGAATTTGAAGAAATGTTTTGCTAAAGAAGATCTCACTATTTCGTTAGATGAAATCCAAATCAACGAAAAACTCCAATTCATCGAAGAACCCGTCGAAATAATGGATCGTGAGGTTAAAAGACTTAAGCAAAACAAGATACCAATTGTTAAGGTTCGATGGAATGCTCGTAGAGGACCCGAGTTCACCTGGGAACGTGAAGATCAGATGAAGAAGAAATACCCGCATCTATTTCCAGAAGATTCGTCAACACCTTCAACAGCTTAAAATTTCGGGACGAAATTTATTTAACGGGTAGGTACTGTAGTGACCCGAACTTTTCCATGTTTATATATATTAATTGAGATTGATATTTACATGATTAAATGTTTCCAACATGTTAAGCAATCAAACTTGTTAAGACTTGATTAATTGAAATATGTTTCATATAGACAATTGACCACCCAAGTTGACCGGCGATTCACGAACGTTAAAACTTGTAAAAACGACATGACGATATATATATGGATATACATATGGTTAACATGAGATTATGATAAGTAAGTATCTCCATAAGTATATTAACAATGAGGTATATACATATAAACAAGACTACTAACTTAAGGATTTCGAAACGAGACATATATGTAACGATTATTGTTGTAACGACATTTAAATGTATATATATATATATCATATTAAGATATATTAATATATCATAATATCATGATAATATAATAATTTAACATCTCATTAGATATAATAAACAATGGGTTAACAACATTAATTGAGATCGTTAACTTAAAGGTTTGAAAACAACACTTACATGTAACGACTAACGATGACTTAACAACTCAGTTAAAATGTATATACATGTAGTGTATTTAGATGTATTAAAATACTTTTGGAAGACTTCAAGACATATATCAAAACACTTATACTTAACGAAAATGGTTACAGTTACTTTCCCATTCTTTTCTTTCATCAAGAATTCTAGTCGTATTCTTACCCGTATTATACACAGCTTCAAAACGTACTTACTATAGGTATATACCAATAGGAACTAGCATGGGATTCTACTATTGATTATGTCATGTATGACTAATTAATTTTAACTTCTACCATGAGCTAGTCAACTAACTAGAACTCCTTTTAACCCCACTCACCACTCACCAATTACCACTCATCATTCACTCCATTTCACTTCCAATTCTCTTTCTAATTCTCTCTCAACACACACACACACACACACACTATTATGAACGTATTTTTCCAGTAGTTAATCATCATCTTCATCAAAAATCACTTCAAGAATCAAGCTATAATCATCATAGGAAGAACACTTCAAGAACACTTCAAAAATCCCTTCAAGTTTACTAATTTACTTCCAAGCTTTCTAATCCATTCCAAGTAATCATCTAAGATCAAGAAACCTTTGTTATATACAGTAGGTTATCTTTCTTATTCAAGGTAATATTCATATTCAAACTTTGATTCAATTTCTATAACTATAAACTATCTTAATTCGAGTAAAAATCTTACTTGAACTTGTTTTTGTGTCATGATGCTACTTCAAGAACTTTCAAGCCATCCAAGATCCTTTGATGCTAGATCATTTCTTGTCACTTCCAGTAGGGTTACCTACTAAACTTGAGGTAGTAATGATGTTCATAACATCATTCGATTCATATATATAAAACTATCTTATTCGAAGGTTTAAACTCGTAATCACTAGAACATAGTTTAGTTAATTCTAAACTTGTTCGCAAACAAAAGTTAATCCTTCTAACTTGACTTTTAAAATCAACTAAACACATGTTCTATATCTATATGATATGCTAACTTAATGATTTAAAACCTGGAAACACGAAAAACACCGTAAAACCGGATTTACGCCGTCGTAGTAACACCGCGGGCTGTTTTGGGTTAGTTAATTAAAAACTATGATAAACTTTGATTTAAAAGTTGTTATTCTGAGAAAATGATTTTTATTATGAACATGAAACTATATCCAAAAATTATGGTTAAACTCAAAGTGGAAGTATGTTTTCTAAAATGGTCATCTAGACGTCGTTCTTTCGACTGAAATGACTACCTTTACAAAAACGACTTGTAACTTATTTTTTCGACTATAAACCTATACTTTTTCTATTTAGATTCATAAAATAGAGTTCAATATGAAACCATAGCTATTTGATTCACTCAAAACGAATTTAAAATGAAGAAGTTATGGGTAAAACAAGATTGGATAATTTTTCTCATTTTAGCTACGTGAAAATTGGTAACAAATCTATTCCTACCATAACTTAATCAACTTGTATTGTATATTATGTAATCTTGAGATACCATAGACACGTATACAATGTTTCGACCTATCATGTCGACACATCTATATATATTTCGGAACAACCATAGACACTCTATATGTGAATGTTGGAGTTAGCTATACAGGGTTGAGGTTGATTCCAAAATATATATAGTTTGAGTTGTGATCAATACTGAGATACGTATACACTGGGTCGTGGATTGATTCAAGATAATATTTATCGATTTATTTCTGTACATCTAACTGTGGACAACTAGTTGTAGGTTACTAACGAGGACAGCTGACTTAATAAACTTAAAACATCAAAAGATATTAAAAGTGTTGTAAATATATTTTGAACATACTTTGATATATATGTATATATTGTTATAGGTTCGTGAATCAACCAGTGGCCAAGTCTTACTTCCCGACGAAGTAAAAATCTGTGAAAGTGAGTTATAGTCCCACTTTTAAAATCTAATATTTTTGGGATGAGAATACATGCAGGTTTTATAAATGATTTACAAAATAGACACAAGTACGTGAAACTACATTCTATGGTTGAATTATAGAAATCGAATATGCCCCTTTTTATTAAGTCTGGTAATCTAAGAATTAGGGAACAGACACCCTAATTGACGCGAATCCTAAAGATAGATCTATTGGGCCTAACAAACCCCATCCAAAGTATCGGATGCTTTAGTACTTCGAAATTTATATCATATCCGAAGGGTGTCCCGGAATGATGGGGATATTCTTATATATGCATCTTGTTAATGTCGGTTACCAGGTGTTCACCATATGAATGATTTTTATCTCTATGTATGGGATGTGTATTGAAATATGAAATCTTGTGGTCTATTATTATGATTTGATATATATAGGTTAAACCTATAACTCACCAACATTTTTGTTGACGTTTTAAGCATGTTTATTCTCAGGTGATTATTAAGAGCTTCCGCTGTCGCATACTTAAATAAGGATGAGATTTTGAGTCCATGCTTGTATGATATTGTGTAAAAACTGCATTCAAGAAACTTATTTTGTTGTAACATATTTGTATTGTAAACCATTATGTAATGGTCGTGTGTAAACAGAATATTTTAGATTATCATTATTTGATAATCTACGTAAAGCTTTTTAAAACCTTTATCTATGAAATAAAGGTTATGGTTTGTTTTAAAAATGAATGCAGTCTTTGAAAAACGTCTCATATAGAGGTCAAAACCTCGCAACGAAATCAATTAATATGGAACGTTTTTAATCAATAAGAACGGGACATAAAACGTTCCATATTAATTGATTTCGTTGCGAGGTTTTGACCTCTATATGAGACGTTTTTCAAAGACTGCATTCATTTTTAAAACAAACCATAACCTTTATTTCATAGATAAAGGTTTTAAAAAGCTTTACGTAGATTATCAAATAATGATAATCTAAAATATTCTGTTTACACACGACCATTACATAATGGTTTACAATACAAATATGTTACAACAAAATAAGTTTCTTGAATGCAGTTTTTACACAATATCATACAAGCATGGACTCAAAATCTCATCCTTATTTAAGTATGCGACAGCGGAAGCTCTTAATAATCACCTGAGAATAAACATGCTTAAAACGTCAACAAAAATGTTGGTGAGTTATAGGTTTAACCTATATATATCAAATCATAATAATAGACCACAAGATTTCATATTTCAATACACATCCCATACATAGAGATAAAAATCATTCATATGGTGAACACCTGGTAACCGACATTAACAAGATGCATATATAAGAATATCCCCATCATTCCGGGACACCCTTCGGATATGATATAAATTTCGAAGTACTAAAGCATCCGATACTTTGGATGGGGTTTGTTAGGCCCAATAGATCTATCTTTAGGATTCGCGTCAATTAGGGTGTCTGTTCCCTAATTCTTAGATTACCAGACTTAATAAAAAGGGGCATATTCGATTTCGATAATTCAACCATAGAATGTAGTTTCACGTACTTGTGTCTATTTTGTAAATCATTTATAAAACCTGCATGTATTCTCATCCCAAAAATATTAGATTTTAAAAGTGGGACTATAACTCACTTTCACAGATTTTTACTTCGTCGGGAAGTAAGACTTGGCCACTGGTTGATTCACGAACCTATAACAATATATACATATATATCAAAGTATGTTCAAAATATATTTACAACACTTTTAATATCTTTTGATGTTTTAAGTTTATTAAGTCAGCTGTCCTCGTTAGTAACCTACAACTAGTTGTCCACAGTTAGATGTACAGAAATAAATCGATAAATATTATCTTGAATCAATCCACGACCCAGTGTATACGTATCTCAGTATTGATCACAACTCAAACTATATATATTTTGGAATCAACCTCAACCCTGTATAGCTAACTCCAACATTCACATATAGAGTGTCTATGGTTGTTCCGAAATATATATAGATGTGTCGACATGATAGGTCGAAACATTGTATACGTGTCTATGGTATCTCAAGATTACATAATATACAATACAAGTTGATTAAGTTATGGTAGGAATAGATTTGTTACCAATTTTCACGTAGCTAAAATGAGAAAAATTATCCAATCTTGTTTTACCCATAACTTCTTCATTTTAAATTCGTTTTGAGTGAATCAAATAGCTATGGTTTCATATTGAACTCTATTTTATGAATCTAAATAGAAAAAGTATAGGTTTATAGTCGAAAAAATAAGTTACAAGTCGTTTTTGTAAAGGTAGTCATTTCAGTCGAAAGAACGACGTCTAGATGACCATTTTAGAAAACATACTTCCACTTTGAGTTTAACCATAATTTTTGGATATAGTTTCATGTTCATAATAAAAATCATTTTCTCAGAATAACAACTTTTAAATCAAAGTTTATCATAGTTTTTAATTAACTAACCCAAAACAGCCCGCGGTGTTACTACGACGGCGTAAATCCGGTTTTACGGTGTTTTTCGTGTTTCCAGGTTTTAAATCATTAAGTTAGCATATCATATAGATATAGAACATGTGTTTAGTTGATTTTAAAAGTCAAGTTAGAAGGATTAACTTTTGTTTGCTAACAAGTTTAGAATTAACTAAACTATGTTCTAGTGATTACAAGTTTAAACCTTCGAATAAGATAGCTTTATATGTATGAATCGAATGATGTTATGAACATCATTTCTACCTTAAGTTCCTTGGATAAACCTACTGGAAAAGAGAAAAATGGATCTAGCTTCAATGGATCCTTGGATGGCTCGAAGTTCTTGAAGCAGAATCATGACACGAAAACAAGTTCAAGTAAGATCATCACTTGAAATAAGATTGTTATAGTTATAGAATTTGAACCAAAGTTTGAATATGATTATTACCTTGTATTAGAATGATAACCTACTGTAAGAAACAAAGATTTCTTGAGGTTGGATGATCACCTTACAAGATTGGAAGTGAGCTAGCAAACTTGAAAGTATTCTTGATTTTATGTAACTAGAACTTGTAGAATATATGAAGAACACTTAGAACTTGAAGATAGAACTTGAGAGAGATTAATTAGAAGAAGAAAATTGAAGAATGAAAGTGTTTGTAGGTGTTTTTGGTCGTTGGTGTATGGATTAGATATAAAGGATATGTAATTTTGTTTTCATGTAAATAAGTCATGAATGATTACTCATATTTTTATAATTTTATGAGATATTTCATGCTAGTTGCCAAATGATGGTTCCCACATGTGTTAGGTGACTCACATGGGCTGCTAAGAGCTGATCATTGGAGTGTATATACCAATAGTACATACATCTAAAAGCTGTGTATTGTACGAGTACGAATAGGGGTGCATACGAGTAGAATTGTTAATGAAACTGAACGAGGATGTAATTTTAAGCATTTTTGTTAAGTAGAAGTATTTTGATAAGTGTATTGAAGTCTTTCAAAAGTGTATAAATACATATTAAATCACTACATGTATATACATTTTAACTGAGTCGTTAAGTCATCGTTAGTCGTTACATGTAAGTGTTGTTTTTAAACCTTTAGGTTAACGATCTTGTTAAATGTTGTTAACCCAATGTTTATAATATCAAATGTGATTTTAAATTATTATATTATCATGATATTATCATGTATGAATATCTCTTAATATGATATATATACATTAAATGTCTTTACAACGATAATCGTTACATATATGTCTCGTTTAAAAATCATTAAGTTAGTAGTCTTGTTTTTACATATGTAGTTCATTGTTAATATACTTAATGATATGTTTACTTATCATAGTATCATGTTAACTATATATATATCCATATATATGTCATCATATAGTTTTTACAAGTTTTAACGTTCGTGAATCACCGGTCAACTTGGGTGGTCAATTGTCTATATGAAACATATTTCAATTAATCAAGTCTTAACAAGTTTGATTGCTTAACATGTTGGAAACATTTAATCATGTAAATATCAATCTCAATTAATATATATATAAACATGGAAAAGTTCGGGTCACTACACATTTCACCTAACACAATACTATGACATACATTACATTAAGTAAACTCACAAGATAAATGATTTTGATTAGAAAGTTTACAACAACCCAATTCTATATCTATAAGATCATAGAATCTTCTCTTGCTTGATCACATTTGAGTAGTAATTGATGCACTTGTGATCACTGGAGATAAGCCTTTGAAATATGCAAGAGGGTCATCTTCAAATGCTCTTAAATGTTTGCCTTTAATAGTGGGATTCAAAAAATAGCCGTTGACCCACGGTTGCCTGCACGGTCGACCGTGGTGCGACCGTGCGTGCTCCAGTCCAAATTAGGTATCCATTGTATAGCCGTTTGACTCAAATTTGAACACCATATTTTAGCACCTTTACTCCTTCTAGCACTTGCAAAAGAAACCAAACATCCTATACAAGTACTATATGCATTAAGTGTGTGAGATTTGGTCTTAATGCATGAAAGTGACTAATCATTCCAAAAGTGGCAAACTCAACATTCTTGGAGAAGTGTCTTGATTGATATTTAGGGAAATTTCAGTTTGGTCAAGACTTAGTTAGTCACATTAATGTCTTTGGTTCAATTCTAAAGACTAGTCACTATGTCATTAACTTCCTAGTTTCAATTAATCACAAGTCATGTTCTTTTTAAGTTTAGTTAGAGATTAATTGAACAATGTCTCTATAAGATAATCATGAAGCATGTAGAGACATCAAAGTTAAGTCATAAGCAATCACCCTTAGTTACTTAGACTAGATCAAATAGACAATTGACTATACTTTCATTGTGAACCATTTTACACTTAATCTATTGGAGTAGGTTAGTTACTTGAATCCTAACCAATGAGCACATAGCAAACATATTAATCAAGTTGACAAGTTTATGAGTATTAAGCATATTGGCAAGTAGCAAGTAATACTCACATAGCAAGAGATAGTTATTCTAGGATCAATCATATAGATACTTGCACAACTTATAATTTAAGCACTTAATAAGTTTAATGTGCAATATGACACATTACATGATTAATGTGTAAGCACACATTAATGTCCAACACATGCACAAGGGAAGAGCAATCTATAGTTGGGACTTGGTGACCATCCTAAATGTATCTAAGTGTGTTTTAGGACTATAAGTCATTACTAGTTAATCTTGAGAGCATTGTTCCTCATTTAGCCTTAATTAATCACTAAGTCATTTCTAATAGCAATCATTGTTCTAGTGACATTGGCTTAAGTGTGTTGGTACTTGATGATCATACTAAGGATATCTAGATAAGAATTAAGATCACAAGTTGTTGATTAACACTTATGTGTTATGCCTAATCTTGGTTAATTTGTCATTAAGATGTCATTGCAATTAATCACAATTAGTGTTTTTATGACCAAACCTCGGTTGAGTATGAAGAAGGCATCTATTCTAAGCATGTTGAGAAAGGTTTCATGAATTATAGATGTTGGGAACTAGTCAAACTTTATTTGGTCGAAAATTGTAACAGAGAAAACTGCGGTCGAACTGCGGTTGACCGTGGTGGCGACCGTGCAACTTGTTTTCACAAAACTGCGTTGCAATTCAGTTTGGCTTTTCACAGTTGACTATGCGGTTGACCGTACCTCGACCGTGTTTTTAGCTGAAGTTTTAATTTCATTCTTTAACCTATGTTTGACTTGGTCGTTTGCAAGATAAAGTATGGATTAGTGACCTTGCGTGTTTTATGTTAAGATGTCAGTCATCACTTATGCATATGTAGGTGTCATCATCAAAACATATTCTTTGGTTAATCATACTCAAGTTTATCATTTAGTGCATTAATCCACATTCAACCAACATATACTAATAATCAACGATTTAAGTTACTGAAGAACTTCATTAATAAATAACCATACCAACTTTCAAATTGTAATGATCATCGGCGGTGAAATAGCATCGTCGGATATTCAATCTTCTCTTATTATCCGCTTAGAAGTTGTCCCAATCTGGATATAAGTATGAACAAATCCTAATCAAACTTCAAATTCAAAATAATTCCAAAACCATAATTAAACCATAATTAAATCATATATATCGGAAATTAGAATCATATTATGAGGTATCTATATGAATTATATATACCATTCATAGCCGATGTCTTAAGCATCTTCTACCGCCGCCGATATTTATCGAGTGATCTTAGATTTTTATTTTACCAGGTTGAATGGATTAATAACCTATATTAGGAGAGGATTTGTGAATGAATTCGATTTCGTGAATCGATTAGCAAATCATTTGTTTGGGAGAACAGTAGTCGTCTTGGATTTTGAGAACATTAGGGTTTTGTGAACTGTATAAGATCATTTTATTAAAGCATAAATTATAAAGCCTTTTCATCATTTTATTAAAATTCCAATTGAAGGCGTAAAAATACCTGTAATTCTATTTCACACACTAACTGTAATAAGGTATTATTGTCATCAAATTCTAACCCACCCATCTTCAGTTAAATCCTACCAGCTAACCCACCCAAATATGCTTCTTCTACTTTTGAATTGAACATCATGTCTCTATTCTAGCATTGGAAATCTGATTGTTGTGGCTAAATATCACAATAATCAAATTTCAAGTTTCAAAATGCAATTCAAAAGCCTCGTTAATGCTAAACGGGTTAATGTTATAATACCACACACAAACGATACAATAGAACCAAGTGGTTTCTTGAACGTTATAATAAAATCAAGTAACATTTTAAGATACCTCCACACAGAGAAATTGGCACAACGTGATCCACAGGCCAAGTATTACCCTCTGTTGGATCGATGATAAGCTTTTCAAGTCTACATAATTCAAGAAAAAAGTATGGTCAAGAATACAATTAGATCTAAACATTAACAAGGCACACATAAATAGACACGACACTTGATGTACAAACTCACAAATTGTAACGTGATCAACATGAGAACTTGTGCATATGAGTTGATCTTGTGCATATCACCTGATCACAAATATTTATAATACTTGTTAGCCTCAAATTCAAGAAGCTTTTTCAGTCAATTTCTTAGAAAGCTTTTCTTATTCTGCATGTGACGTCTATCGAAATTGTTTAGTGTTTCCTTTACCACACAAGTAGCATATGTCAATCAAGGCATCACCTTTGAAGAGTTCCTCAACTTTCTTGAAAATACCTATGCAGACACTATACCTTCTCCTATCGAATATGTGCTTGCCCTTGAGACTTATAGTCACTAGACCGAAGGGGCTGCATATTGCTGTGCCTCAATGCATGTCGGTTTTCCTGCAACAAAAGTTTGCAAAATGGTTAGAATCTTAAGATCATTAAGATATTAAATACTTGATCCATTAAGATATTAAACACTTCTTATAGATTATAGTATATAGAATAGATAGATTTCTATGATAGATTCGTTTCAGGCAACGCCGGTCCTGAAAATTTGGATGCCTAGTGTGAACATTTTAAAAATATGCTCCTTCCCCTCAAAATATATTAATAGCACAACACAAATATTTAGGGGTTTGGAACCTAGTCAAACTAGGCGGCTCATCAAAATGCTGGTTTTTTAGTTACCAAATACAATTCAAATACAAATGTTCGGAACTACAAATCACCTAAAATGATGTCTACGTGCATTTTTTGATGCAAAAACTTCAATCAATTTATAATAATCTACATTTGATAGAAATCTATTTTCAATACTTATTATTGCTAACCCGCTGAACCGTTCTTGACTCATTGTACTTCGTAAATAATTCTTCAACAATTTTAACTTTGAAAAACTCCGTTCTGCAGATGCTACACTGACCGGGACGATTAGCAAAATCTTGTATGCAAGTAAAACATTTGAAAAAATATCAATCTTCTTTGTAAACTCCATAATCTCAAGTGACATCCTCGGAAAATTGGGGGAAAACAGATATATAAAATCATGGTGGAGTCATGGAGATTATTTATGGTATTGTATAGAATAGATAAAAAGAAAGTGATTATTTTGATTTGAGATTTGAGAATCGTCGAATTGATGAGGAGACAGGGGAGTAGAGGACGTTTGGATGCCCCAATGATACGACCAATCAATTTTACTCCGTAATTAATTTTACGTCAATGATAGTGGGCTTTTTTTTTAGTTTTTGTAAAACAATATATTATCTATATGGACTAAAATGTTGGTCTTAATGAACCTAGTATATATGAAACTGTACCAATACTATGATGCCCTTTGTATTGTGTTGCCCTGTGCGGTTACACCTTCAGCCCCGCACAGAGTCCGGCCCTGGTTCAGGTCATCATTAGCGGTATAAGCTTCACCTCAAACCACAATTGATCGGGTTCTTTCTATGTGATCATATATCAATTGGCTATTATCTAATTTGACTATTTATATTAAGTTATAGATTTCAGTTACTTAATATCTCATATAATATCTCATCACCGATTGAAAATCGTTCTCAAATACTAACTGAAATTCACCAACAACCAAGGTCGCAATCATCGAGTGAAGTGAAGACCGATTTGGATTTAATCCATTACTTTGGATTAATCAGTTTTTTCATCAATTCATTCATGTAATGTTTTCTTTCCTTAAATCTGATAAGACTGTAATCAATTTTATTACTCTACTTCTTTTTGACATTGATTTCAGACCATATAAGATAAAATTGTTTAGATACTAATTGCATTTCTGGATTTTTTTTCCTTTTTGGTTTTTGATTGACTGATAATTAGTTGAATGCATTGAAATAGGTTTTGATGATGTGTTAATCTCCCAGTTATGGATTTTATTGCAAGACTATAAGCAAGTGATTGGATAAAATATATGTGTTTTGGTGGGTCGAGAATCTATAACCGGATTGATACTAGAATCGTAGTGTCACTTCTTACGATTATGATTATGATTACGATTGATACTGGAATCGTGTTAGAAAATATATGTGTTTTCGACCCACTTGATCACGGGTATCACGAAATTACGATTATGATAAGACTAGTATGAACAATCGTCTTGACCAAAAAATAATTGTTCCTTACAATTATAGAAAGTATAATATGGAAGTTTGAGTGTTGAAAGTATCCTTAAATGTCAAATTTCTGAAACAATTCTTCAATGAATGAGGTTTTGCATTTATAATGGGTCAAAATGTGCAATTAAGTGTTGCAACCTTTCAAAAATGGTTATGATCAAAGTAAACAACCCTTGGCAATAAACATGTTTGGAAGGGTGCAATAGAAGCCTAATAAATCATTTAAAGATGTCCCAAAACGTCCAGGGATACAAGATAACCATTTGTGAAACAGTTCAAAACGTTTGAGCAAAAGTTGCAACCTTTCTGCAGCATCCGCAGCATGGTGCAGCGCACTACAGGAGTGGTGTGGCGCACCTTATTACTTTCATGCCTTACCGGCGCGCCATGGAGTGGTGCGTCACACTCAGAAACACCCAAAAAATCCAAGTAGCTTTTGATGTCGATTTTGTGATTTTAAGTTATATGGTGCGGCACAATGATTGTTTATTGCGACGCTCCATTCTTCCTTATAGTGCAGTGCACCATCTAGCAGGCGCGTCGCACCTTATGGCTGGACAATCGTTTTAGTTTGTTTTATCAACAAACTATTGTTAGGCGATATATTTATCCATATTGTGTATTTATGCATTTAGCCCATGTTTCACAAGGGCCTTTTATTATGTAAGTCCATTAGGTATTTTGTTAGTATCTTAGGCTATTTATACTACCCATTTTAATGTACAAATCCAGCTATCAATTATTCACCTTAATACCTACCAAAAAAAAAAAAAAAAAAAAAAAAAAAAAAAAACTTCTTTTTCTGCTCCTCACCCTACGTCAAACAATAACACTCACAAAAACAAAGTCAGCCGTCCAACGAATTTCTTGTTCTTTCTTCCTTTAATTTTATTGTGATTGTATCAAAAAAAAAAAAAAAAAAGTCACCAAGCGACTTCTTGCAAGAAAGAATTTATCATGTATTGAGTAACTTGCATATCTTGATTTGCGTGAAAACAAAAATACCATAAAGAAGAAAGTGGAGACCCTCTAGTTGCACGTGAAGGATCTTTTCAACAATAAAAAGTTAGGTTTTACGGAGTATTAACCATTTCTCATCAACGAAAATATCACACTAAGGAACATGAATCGGATCGGATCAAATTACAACGAGGCCAAACTTCTACAATTAATTTAGGTCCAACAACAACAATTGATAGCCCAAAATAGGTTGGTCCAACAACGTGGCATAGCTCAACAACAAATACAGCCACATCTTTATACAACACAAAATTATTCATCACTTATTCACTTGCGTACAGTGGGTTCAACTCCTATATTTTTAATGGGCTGCAACAATATCCTTCAACTAGGCCTAGCTTCTTCAATCATGTAAGACTTCCTCAATCCCATTACACTCAAACATATTCTAACAGGGGCAACTAGCCTCCCATAAGCTTCCAACAGTACGAGACATGTGTCTGATCTTGCAAATTGAAACATGGACACATGTGCTTCCATCCATCTTACATCTAGCATTAATAATTTGAGTACATTTTTTAATTATTGCATGTACTCTTCGGTTGTCGTTGGCGAAGGAAACACCATTCCCGTTACTAACACTGGTCATTGCGTGTTACCTAATATCCACCGACCACTTTACCTTTCTAACGTACTTGTAACACCTAACATTGTAAAAAATCTTATTTCTGTTCGTCATTTTGCCCGTGATAATAAAGTATCCATTTGTTTTGACGAGTTTGGTTTTTCTGTGAAAGTCTACTTGACTAACCGTCTGCTCCTCCGATGTGACAGCACCTGAGATCTCTATCTGTTCACACCTCACTCATCTGCACATGTTCCGCATGCTCTCCTCAGCACCTCCACTACCTGGCATCAACGTCTCGGATATCCCATCGTTGAATCTTTTCGTCGTCTTGTTTCTAATAATTCCATAGCTTCTAATAGAACGAAGCCTCCCGAGTTCCGCCATGCATGTCAACTTGGCAAACACGTAAGACTTTCGTTTAGCAGTTCGAGTTCGCATGTTACTTCTGCATTTGATATTATTCATTCTGATTTATGGACTTCTCCAGTCTTAAGTTTTAGTGGTTTTAAATACTATGTTATGTTCTTGGATCATTATTTGCACTATTTATGGGTGGTTCCATTACGCAATAAATCTGAAGTCTTCAATATATTTGTACAAAGTCTTCAATAAATCTGAAGTCTTCACTTTCAATCTAGCAAATCCAATACACTAAAATGATTTATGGATCACACTAAAGTCACCAACATGGATTATAAAGGTTTGATAATCTACTCATGTCGTTCTTCAATATGTATACATTGTTAAGAAACACAACTTTGCAAGAGGTCACCTCGGGGATTGTTAAATGACAGTTAAACAAGGTCTAAAATACTACCGAGTACTTGTATCTATGTTTAATGGGTGAAAATCATAAAAACTTCAAAATAACCAAGTAATAGTACTAAATGTAAATACAGCATCTCCTATACCTATATACAACTATACAAGCCATTAGTATATCATCGTACCACCGGAATATCTATTACTCCGACCGTACCTTATTATACGAATAATCATGTGGTGGACATTATTTTGGTCAACAAACACAAGAAGGTACTCCTAAAGAAAAGTAAACTTCTTCTAGCGTGTCGATGATGTCACTGAAGTCAGGGCGAGAAAGAACATAGTGACTAGTACAATCCCTTATCAACCTGCATACCATAATGTTTATATCATATGAAGGCCTACCATTCACATCAAACCATGACTATAACCAAACATTTTAAGAACTAAAATTGACCAATTGTCAAAAGGTTAACCAACTTTGATTTATAAAATGATATAGATATAGATATAGATATAGATATAGATATAGATAACTAGTACATCATATATGACTATGGTCCCACTATGATCAATAATGATACACTTTTTGAATAAAATGATACAAGAGGTTTTAGGTAGTTTAACACTTTGGGCGACTTTTGACCCATTTCCCTTCTAGTTGATTTTTTAAACTTCTATTAGAAGCCATCATAATTCAGATGTACGCATTTGAAAGTAAAAGGATCAAGATGACCACTTTTAATTTCAAGAGCTTGTTTTGAGTGTTGTGATGTTGAATTATAAAACCTGTAAGAGCACAAGGCCACATTTCACAGCATAAAAACACCACACTTGTAAAAGTTGAAGAAAAAAATTTCCACGAAAATACATGAACATGACCTCTTAAATCGTATGACATCAAGAAGATGTATATTAGTTGATGAGGCAAGCAATGGCATGGACTTACTGTTGAATTCGCGCTGGACATTTACTACTGAACTTTAGTTCAATATCGACCGATCTTATGTCCTCAATGTACTTTGTTTCTACCATCTAAAAAAGTTATCAATTATCAAACCAGTTAACTGTGAGTATTAAATCAAATATTTACAGATTCTTACAAAAAAAATGCCTTTTGTTACCTGATAAAATATGAATCCAAATGCTTTGATATCTCTTCCTTTATTGACTAGTCTCCGGTTAATAGTATCTGAGTTTTCACCTGTAAAAACAAAGCGATAAACTGAAACAAAAAGCTAATTATATACTATAAAGGAGTTTACGGAACGTACGAGTTTGATTTGGGTGCAACTCATACAACATATGGACCCAATATTCACCAATCTTCAAATGGCCGCCTTCATCTTGCAATAAATTTCTGAACACAAATGAAACTTTAAGTACGTGAAAATGAAAATTTGATGCATGCAAAGATAAATGGCTCATAGGCTTACTTGGGATCAAGATGATTGTGTATTATTGGGTAAGGTGTATGATGATGAAGGTAATTCATTCCCCTGTTATCATATCATAGTTTCTTAATTATAGTAAGAAAATACTACTATAACAAATGTTAATTAAGCATGTCGAATATCATCAAAGATTAGGATTCATTCACCATAAAATTACATAAATATTGAAGATCTTGAGCATAGTACCTAGCGATATCAAGTGCAAAACGGAGAGCAAGCGGTAGATCAAGTACTATCTTTTTATGCAAAATATCATACAAGCTTCCCTGTGATACAATTCGAACAAAAATTAGAAATCATATATGAATTGTTCGTGTTTAAAATACTCGTAGGATGAAAACTATCTACTTATGAAGATATAGTAGCATACTCTAGACAAATGTTCCGTTATCAGTATCATTTGTCCATCATGTATAATCGAACCAAGAAACTGTAAAATATTTGGATGACGAAGTTCCCTTAAATGCGAATTATCATTAGCAGATAAAATCCTGCATAGAGTATTAAGAAATATGTTAAATTTTTTACTCATATTACTTCTATATACTTTTATCTATATAGTGCATAAAGTATATTGATCTATGACAAACATTTTTTCTGGGAAGTCTATTTGTCTTTTGATTATTGTTTTGACAACCCACGTTCCGCGCCATTTGACCATATGAGAATCACCCATTACACCCTGATAAGACACAATCAGGAGTCGGTTAACAGTGTATTAGATTGATTAGTATAGTAATTAGTAACACTAAAAAAGATATAGTTAAATTTGTTAAGGATAGTAATAATTATTAGAATGATATGTTTTCCATATCCAATAACAATACAAACACAGCTATATATATACTTGCAAAATGGCTATGCCAAAGGACTACGATAATAAGAACAAAATGTACATAATTAAACCAACCTGTTCAATCTTTTCTGAATGTTCTGAATATATCTCTGAAATTTCGATATTCACTTCCTTTGCGTCTTCATCGGGACAAACTGTCTGGAAAATGAAAAGTGTAAAATTTACAGTTGATAGGTTTTCAGCAGTCAAATACTCATTTTACGAGTAGCTCAATAAACACAATTAAATTCTTAAACAAACAGTTATTATTAACTGATTTCCATATTTAATTCTATTAGTCCCTGAATCAAAAACATATAATTACCCATTGGGCACGACCCGCCCATATTTCCACCTCAAACATAAAACAACATAAATGTGATTTTACCATTGGGCTGTTCATTATAGAATCCTTGCCTCCGTTCACTTCAAGAATCCTGCATATGTCCCTATGCCCATAAAGTCTTGCATCCGTCAAAGGCTGTAAATCATCAAATAAAAGAATAATCATTCGTTCATCCGATAAAACAACTCAACTTCGGAGTAGTATTTTCATAAAAAATAAAAGGATTTTTCTAAGGGCTGTCGTTATGGTTCTTAAATATCTTGTACATTTGAGTAACCGTCACCAATAGGTCATTATAAATAGCCATGTACAATACATTAATGCATGTTAACGACAGCCTTTGACAGCCCTAAGAGTGGTTCTTAAAAAAATCCAAAATAAAATAACAAACGCAAACTTACAGTTCGATGCCACCTATCATCGAGATTAACATCAGCATTGTAGTGCAAAAGTAGCTCAACAATAGAAGCATGGCCTTCACTAGCAGCTAAATGAAGAGCCGTTCTGTTATCATAATCCTGCACGTTTGGTGATATTCCGTCCCTTAACATTAAATTTAACCCGACCCTATCACCTCTCGACGCACAACTTAGAAAGTTTCCGATCCTTTGCATATCAAAATCGTCTGTACAATCTTTTCCACTAGACTGATGCAACATCATAACTGATAGTTGTTTTTTTTTTTTTTCTTTCTTCTTTTTTAACACAGAATACACACAGTATTGTATGAATATGCATTTATGTTGGTGAGACAAACAATGAACGGGTAAACCTAAGATTTGGTTTGTGATTAACGACACCTTTTGTCCTTATCATGTCAACAAAACTCCAAAGATGATCAATGGATTAACAAGAACAAGCATATAACTTTTTTTTTTTATTATTATTTTGAAAAGCCGGCACATCTTCAATATACTATAATATATTTATATGTACATTTGAAGTTAAGAACTAACTATACTATTTCAACTAAAGTCAGTTCCACAAAACATCAGTTGTATAACATATTATCACTGTTGTTATATATTATCTGATTTTGGTTACAACCAGTACATAGTTGTTATTTTAAATTATGATCAAACACACAGTAAATCTGACTGAGATTCACGACCAGAAAAAAAAAATGGTGTGTATATATACGCCTATGACAAGTATATAAAGCAGAACGCCGGTAACAAATGTGTCAGACTTGTGATAATTTCAGATTACTGGAACCGATAGAATTGTATTTGGCTATGTGCTATCTTTTAACCAAATGGGACTTGATTATTCAGTAACGCGAAATATGTTTGTATTATACACACCAGAAACTGTCATATAATTAAAAATGCTAAGTTTATTTCTACTGGTCCAAAAACGAAATACATAAGTTCAATGCCTTAAAATGCACATACTTTGGCAAAAATGGGCAGCTAGCCAGGAAATGTGCAAGCGCTCAAGAGTCAGAGCCACGAAGTCCTGATGCCCTTTTTCAATAATTGAGTAGTATATCAAAATAAATAAATAAAAATATACTTTTGATTAATTAACTAACATTCTCCTTTGCGATTTTCGCAGCCTTCTCAATCACCTCATCGATTCCTCCAACCATGTAAAACGATTGCTCTGGAAGATCATCATAGTTTCCATCAAGAACACCCTACACATATAATTAAACATTATTCAAAAAAACTCAAAATACATAATTGGTCCCACATCTTTTAAGGCAAGGCCCAAAGTGGTAGATTGTGAGGATTGAACTTGAGTTTCTACTAGAGATTCTTGTTTTATACCATGATGCGCGTAAAAAGGGAAATAATCATTAAAGATGATATATATACCTGGAAACTGGCAATGCTCTCTTTTAACTCGACGTACTTTCCAGGAGCACCGGTGAATACTTCTGCAACATGGAAAGGTTGACTCAAGAAACGTTGGATCTTACGAGCACGTGAAACAGTCATTTTGTCGTCTTCGCTAAGTTCATCCATTCCAAGAATGGCGATAATATCTTGAAGATTCTTGTACGCTTGTAGAACTTCTTGCACTCCACGAGCAGTTTTATAATGTTCTTCACCAAGAATACGAGGAGATAGCATTCTAGACGTTGAATCCAGTGGATCAACAGCCGGGTAGATTCCGAGCTCCGAAATCTACATCAGGTTATATAATTTGATTATTGAACCCAAAAAAGTATTACTATATAAATAAGCAATGTTGGAAAATTCGCGAGACGAAGATGAGTGCAAGGAAAAATCCAACATGGGCTAATGTTGGTTGGGACATTGCAACGACTAGTCGATCGAGTGGGGTCAAGTCAGTTGTTGACTAACGTTGACTTTTAGTACTCCATCCGAATATTGTTAGATGACAATTTTAATAAAACGCAATCATTACACCTTACTTTTTACCAGTTGACAGTTTTACCCTCAACTTTTTTATCCCCCTTTAATTTCTCATGTTTTATACTAAGGGCAATAAAGAAACTTTACTTAATCATCTTATAAAACTTTGCACATGGACAATAAAATTGTAACATCTATGGACAATAGATTCGGGCGGAGGTATTAATATATATCTAACATATATATGTTACACACATATATATCAACATAAATATTTTGAACGTAAATATTTCAAACATAATCCGAGTATAAAATATCAAAATTTTGACATAACTTTGATCAACCTTGACTTTGACTGATTTAGACTGACTGACTTTTTAGCATTGACAGACAAATTAGACGTTTTTGGGCAAAACAGGATACGCTAGTCACCAAACCGACTAGTTGGCCGAATCGGACGCCATTTACAACACTGTAAATAAGAAGTATAATAGAGGCGAGGATACCTGTCGAGAAAGGACAGTGGTGGCATCCAAATGAGCAAAAGTAGTGGCGGGAGCAGGATCAGTCAAGTCGTCAGCAGGCACGTAAATAGCTTGTACAGATGTGATGGAGCCTTTTTTGGTTGTTGTAATACGTTCCTGAAGGCCTCCAAGATCCGTTGCTAATGTTGGTTGGTAACCCACAGCAGACGGGATACGTCCCAACAAAGCAGACACCTCAGAGTTAGCCTATCAAAAAACGTCAAATATCACCCATTATAATGTTAGGATGTAATCTCATGACCCACCCATTTTGCCACCTCTACTGAAAAATCCAAAATGTACTAATGTTGATACTATTGTTTACCTGAGTGAAACGGAAAATGTTGTCAACGAAAAGAAGCACATCTTGTCCTTCAGCGTCTCGAAAGTGCTCAGCAACAGTTAGTCCAGTCAGACCAACACGAGCACGGGCACCAGGTGGCTCGTTCATTTGACCATAAACAAGAGCACATTTGCTTTCAGACTGTTTGTCTCCTAGCTTAATAACACCACTTTCAATCATTTCTCTGTACAGATCATTTCCTTCTCGAGTTCTCTCTCCAACGCCAGCAAACACCGAGAAACCACCTGATCAAAGTATCGATTTTGATAATCTTGATCTTACAAAATTAATAAATGCATGTATATACGTGCTTATATGCATAGGCCCAGATGTTCTTGCATTAGGTCTTAGGTTCGAATATTATGGTGACCAGGGAAGGGTTGGAAATAGCCAGAGAGAGCTGATGGGCTGTGAGAGTATGGGGTTGGATTACTCGCCCTACTGGTAACCCAACCAGGAAAAAAACCTTATAACTTTGTTTAAAGTAGAAACGTGATTTCAAACACCCTTTTGGGACAGCTTATTCTCTTGTTATATAAAGAACAAGTTCTTGAAAATAAGAATGTTGGAACCTACTTAATTATTAAGTAGATGAGCCCTTAACCCTCTAATTAAGCAAGAAAGTTGGGAACAAACCATGGGCCTTTGCAATATTGTTAATAAGTTCCATAATAAGAACCGTCTTCCCGACACCAGCACCACCAAACAACCCGATCTTCCCACCTCTTTGATATGGTGCAAGTAGATCCACAACCTACAAAATAAATAAATAAATAAATAAAATAAAACATGAAGAGGATCAATCAAAAACATGAAACATGAATAACAACTAATGATTAGTATTATTAAGTAAGCAAAAATTTAATCACTTTAATTCCAGTGACAAGGATCTGCTGTTCAGTTTCTTGATCAACAAAAGCTGGAGCTTCACGATGAATTGGGAGATAATGACTCGTTTCTTCATCATCATTCAAACAATTCAAATGTAAGTACATTGTTACTTTCAATAATAAGATCGATAACAAAACAAACAACGAGATAAATCAGTCGCCTTACTTAATTCCCCCTTATGATCAATAGCTTCTCCAATAACATTTATAATACGACCAAGTGTCGCCCTGCCAACTGGAACCTGTCATACGCAAACAACATTTAAGTTAGCGAAAAAAAACCATATATGCATAAGTTATGCTCCAAAACCATCAAAACGCATGCCCATTAAAATTGTTTGCATCTTCATACAGCAATAGAATTAAACAAAGAATGAATCTTGTATCAGCTTTGGTAACATGTTTAAATGATCGAACCGCATAAAGAAACAGAGCAGGCTTGGGTTTTGTTAGACTAGATCTTGAGCTGGTCTGGGATTTAAAATCGAAAATAGAACTGTAACAAAATTACATACAACAATGTGTAAAAAATAAAAGATTATTTTAACGATAGTCCTAAAGCTATCATTAACATGAAGGACTTAATATTTTAATAACTGTTATCAAAAATCAAATGTTAACCGCTATGTACAACATATTAATACACATTAGCCACAACCTTAACGGCTATCGTTAGAAAAATTCAAAAACAAACGACTTGTGTCTATTTTTAAGTTGATACAATTTTAGCTCTATACATGGTTACTATAACTTAAATAGTAGTATTAGTTACCATGATAGGAGCGCCAGTGTTGAAAACTTTTTGGCCTCTAACAAGACCTTCAGTCCCATCCATTGCAATTGTTCTAACCATATTCTCACCCAAATGTTGAGCCACCTCCAACACCAATCGAACCGGGTTATCCATCACCTCCAACGCTGTCATAATCGGCGGCAACCCATCTTCAAATCGTACGTCCACCACTGCACCTATCACTTGACAAACTTGACCCACGGATCCTTTACCTGATTGCTCATCCGTAATCTTTCCGGTTATCTTGGAAGATTGCGGTGAGGCCGGGGCCACAGCTGCAGCTGTTGCATATCCCGCTCGTACCGCTCGGTGTATCAGAAAACCGAGCAGAGACGGGCGGGTATTTGAACATGAGATTGGTGAGAAATGTCGTTTTGATGTCGATTGTGATGGTGATTTAACACGGCGGAAAAGGGAGGGTAAAAGCCTCCTAGAAGCCATATCAAATTTGACAAAATTGTAAGGAAATTATGGCTTGGTTTGGCGTTTTCTGTAGAGACTACAAATTAATCACTGATAATTAAAAAATTTATTTCATATTTTGACATTTGAATTTTGTGAGTGTAAATGTGAGTGAAATGTTGAGGTGAAGATGATTTATTCAAAAGGTTGAGGTTTGTTCTGATTTTGCTTTTCCGATGGAGATGTTGTCAGACGAATTCAAACAACAGGAAGGCGCCGCGTGGCCTTAGAGTACGGCTTTCCGGGAGAATTTAGAGAAAACTGTTTTTTTTTTCTTTTTCTTTCTTTTTTATCTTTTTCTATTTTTCTGCTAATTAAAGTTGTGACCCGTTTAGTTGGATACTGGTATTATTTGTCAAAAAATAATAGACATAAAATGATTTGGTTCATTCATATGTTCGTTTCATTTTCAATAAAGAACCAAAAAAAGATACGAACCTACAAAACTACCTAAGACCATTTCTAATAGTGACTGTGATGTCATGAGAGTGTACCTTTTGGCAAAAAATGCAATAAAATTGTGACATGACAATGTCAGTTTCTGTCATTTTTTAACCGTTATATCAGTTTTTTGTGTCAAATATTGAATATGATGATGTGATAAAATCCTATTGAAAAATTTGGTAGGAAAAAATAAAATATTATTAAAAATATATATTATTAAATCAGAAATATCAGTGATTGGTTGAAGGAGGAAGTGACAATTGTTTTTGTGCGTCAGCAACTGACGCCCAATACTAACGTCTCATTAGACTCCGTCAGTGTTCGTCAGTTTTGCCATGTTAGTTACACCTCATCTAACGTCTCAAACTGACGGACTGTTATATATGGTCTAATGTCCACAATATTTATATTTGTGTACAAAGGTTCACAATTGTATTAAACGTACAAAACTAATGTGCACAATATATATAATTGTGTATAAAGGTACACATTATATATATATATATATATATATATATATATATATATATATACATAGAGAGAGAGATATGTGTGCGTGTGTGTGTGTGTATATATATATATATATATATATATATATATATATATATATATATATATATATATATATATATATACAAGGGAAGTAGATTTTAGGAGGGAAGGGGAAGTAATATTTTTTTAAAAATTTTGTTTAATGATTAGCTCACATTATTGATTCGTGGAACCTTTTTCACCGATTTCACATGTCGTCCGATAAAGTGTGGGGGAGAACCACCCCGATGAGGAAATTGAGAAGGCGGGGTCGAGTCAAGATAAAGACTCGTTAATCAAAATCAAGAAGGAAGATTGGCAATGCGGATATGTCAAGAGAATTTCATGCAATTTGACGAATACTTGTGGAAATGGCCTTTGTTCTCTGGTACCTTTGATTCTCCTACTCTTTATTTTGTCATCTCGAATTTATTATTTTATTTCGATTTCATGTAACGAGAGCATTACATGATCTCATGTGTGTGTGTGTGTGGGGGGGGGGGATAAATTCTCGTGGACTTATTTTTATACAAAATTATGACATAATTTTAAATATTCCCAAGTAACTTGTTGACTTAATTGAAAAGTTTTGGTCAAAGTTAGCCGTAACTTACCTTTTAAAGTGAATCAACTCCACCCTTTTTGAGGAAGTAAAGTCTTCCGGTTTCAATTAAGGAAGTAAAGTCTTCCATATTGTGCAATAAAACCGAGTGGTTAAATGAAACAAGTTAACACTCTCGATGGATCGAGTCCATCATTTAAGGAAGTCAAGTCTTCTAAATTGCATTTCACTTGGTGTAGAACACTTTCTAATCTAAATCATTTCTTACTTGCATCATTTCAAGATGTAAAGTACATTGGGAAGAGGAGCCTTGAGCTTCACAAAGTGCTATCTTCTTGATGAAGAGCAATGGCTTCGTGTTAGTGTTGCTTAGAAAACACACGTCATGGCCAAAAGCCATGACACCATTTTCTTTCAATTACGGAAAGGTAGTTTCTACTTCCTACCTTTTCTTAAAATAAGCATAAAAGCTTGATGTGTGGAAAGTAGCCAAGTGTTCGAAGTTTCAAACTTTGACATTTCCAGGTGAATCGGGTCCACCCATTTTAGGATGTCAAGTCTTCCCGAGCGCGTTCTACTTGGCATGGGACCTCTCTAATCCATGACTTCATACTAAACATTGTTTCATGATGTGATGGTACCGTTGAGGGAGAAAGTCATGAACTTTCGCCCCGAGTAGGATTGGTAGGGTAAATCCAATCCCTTGTGGCCTTCTCATTTAGCTCCTAAAACAACGGAGTCTAGTAAGGGTTGATCACTTGCCTCGTGCCGTTGACTATTACCAAGTTGACCGTGGAAGGCACCCTAAACACTCACCTAAGGTAGTTGCTTTCCCATCGCTATCGATACTGGATAGTTTGTCTACGGGGTTAGCAATTACCCTTGCGGTATTCCCACCACCGGACGACTTATATGCACATAAACTTTTTGAACCCAAGATAGTTATTACTTCATAGCCTCCGAACCGGGAGGTAGTTCACTTATGTGATATACGGGGACAACGGTTATCCGTGCAGTTGTCCCAAAACCGGGATGGCTTCGGATACACAAAGCTTTAAAAACCAAAATTTTCGGAGTACTCGTCTTGTGTAAAAACTCGACTTGTTTTCCCGTTCTAAAATGCAAAATAGATTTCTAAAGGTCTTGTTTTTCCTAAGGCCAAACCTTTTAGATGACTCATGACATGGCGTTCTTAACACCGATTGTGAAGCTTGTGGGCAATTTCTTAATTTAATGATGATGAGTATATGTTGATGGAGGAGATGAAGTATGTTGAGGTTTGGAAATGCTCCTAGAAAGGTTTGCAATATAGAACTTGGCTTATGCTTGATTTGATCTAAATATGTGTAACGACCCAACCCATATGCAATCGAAATATGCAAAAAAAAAAAAAAAAAAAAAAAAATTGTACAGCATAGTGGCGCGGCGCGCCAAAACGGCCTGTCCAACTTTTCCTTTTTTGCGAAAAAGATCTCTTGCTTCCCGACACTTTTAGACCAAACGCTTTTCACAACATTTTATATTAGTTAAAACTAACACATTCCAATAATAAAATGAGTTTTACGAGACCGGGCCCACATCGGCCGTTTTACGACTTTCGTACAAAATACAAGTTTTCAACCACATGATTTTTATCACAAAATAAAGCCGAGCATGGCGATTGGGGATACGCTACCCAATCCTAATCAAATCTAAAAGCAAGCCTTCTAAAGCAACTATGCGAGTCACTAGTTCCCACGCTTACCCGAGCCACCTCATCCAAGCAAATCTATAAAAAGTAAACAACGAGAGGGTAAGCTAACGCTTAGTGAGTGAGAATATACTACATACATATATATGCATAAAATGGATACGCCACACAAATAATCAAATAACGCATACCGAAGCATCCAAGCATAAAGGCAAGCTAATCTAAGCATACCGTACGATCACTAAGCAACAAGCTAATAACATTAACAATGAGTAAGTTCACCAACGACAATGTGAACAAATGCCAATAAGCTACACCCGGAGGGTTAGCTACATCACAACAATACAACATTATACGTATACAATATTTAACATGCTAAACAATCACAAACACAATATGGTTAACCATAAACGCTATGGTGCTACCGGCTCGTGGTTCACACCATACGCATTTGAGTTATACTCTTTTATAGTGCTACCGGCTCGTGGTTCACACTTCGACGCTACCGGCTCGTGGTTCACGCCTCGTTTTATAGTGCTACCGGCTCGTGGTTCACACTCGATGCTACCGGCTCGTGGTTCACACTCGATGCTACCGGCTCGTGGTTCACATCTTATTTTATAGTGCTACCGGCTCGTGGTTCACACTCGATGCTACCATAACATCCAAAAATAAATACGCCATAAACATGAACACATAATTATTCCACACACAATATTAACCCTTCGCCATTGGGGTTATATAATCCACATCACCCGCCCATGTGATAACGTACACACAAAGTGTGCACCTCGTCAAAGGTGGTCAACCAAAATGCACAATCGTGCCAATTAGACCTATACACAAGTCCATCAATCCACCTATATTTGAAGTGAGCTCTATGACCGAGAACCACTTCACCCGACCCGCACACATCCTACACATACATATGCACATAGGATATTAACACTCACCTTGTCGCCTTGAAGAATGCCACCGAATAATCCGCAATCGCTAATGAAATGTACCTATTCCATTTATCACATAACAAGTAACACAATTAGGGTGGATATACAAATCAACCCAAATTGACAACTAGTGCAATTTCGACCCAAATGCACTTCCAAGCACCAACCGCGCACAAACTAACTAATAATCACTAACACAAGTGAGAATGGTCCTAATACGCCAATTAAACCCAATCATAGGTGTTAAACACCTATCTTGCCCATAATGACACGTAAACCTTAATTTTGACCCAAAGGAGTCAACATCGCGCCATTAGCGAGTTTTGACACCAAAACATATTTAACTCGGTTTTATACTTCAACTTAATCCATTTTAATTTTATAAACCTTATTAAATCGACAATTGGGTCATAATCATCACCAAACCCTAATTTTGACTCTAGTCAAAATTAGTCAACCCAAATTCTCATAAAATGGTTCCAACACTTCCATAATCACTAAACCTAGTGATTAAACTCAAGATTAAAGCCTAATCAAGGCTAAATCGTCAACAAATCCAAAACCCGCCAAGTGATAAGAATAACTAGTCACCATAAACCCATTTCATCATCTAAGAGGGTTTCACTACAAATCAAACTCAAACCCTAACTTGAATATCAAATCTAACAAATGTAATTCAGAGTTTGAACTTACAAATACTGCCAAAATGATGCCGTTGACGAGATGAACAACTTTAATACTTGAGGTTTGACCCGAATCAAACTTCTTCTTCTTCAAATGGAGCTTTCTCTCACATAAAATGGGTTTCTCACTCTAGGGTTTGATGAGAGGGTTTGATGAGTGAAATGTGATCCAAAATGATCAATGGATCAGTTTTGATGACCCCAAATCGACCCCTAGTGAAAAGACCAAAGTACCCCTCATTTAAACCTTTTAAAAATGTAGCGACCCGACCAAATCATGTTTGACGGCGCCGTCTACTTAGGTCCCGTTACGTGGTCATACGTCTTTAAAACAACGTTTGACCAAAAGATATGTCGCATTCATTTCAAATGTAAAGATTGTTCAAAGTTTACAAGAATAGTTCCACCACAAGTTACGTTACAAAGTTATAAGTACAAATGAAACTTATGCGACACAATTTAAAAGTAGCCAAAAGATGCTCCATGTATGCATATATACTCGACATCCAATGCAAGTATCAAAATAATGAGCGGAAGCATGTATCATGTATCGTTCAAGAACCTGAGAAAAACATAGAAATCTGTCAACGAAAACGTTGGTGAAATCATGGGTTTAAGTAAGTAAGTACAAGTGAACCACAAGATTTGCAACAATGAGATAATAGTAATACATTCCAAAAGTTTGTTTCACGAGCACCCAATTATCAATGCTTAACATTCCTTCCATAGAACCCCATCACAATAGTGTTAGAACATACACTGTTTCTCGAAAATACATTTCATTCGTAAACGGTAGCGAACCATTTGAATGAGGGTTTGTCAAACCCATATGGCCATATAACATAAGTTCTCGCTTACACCCGGCAAGTGTAACTAATGATAATCGAATTGAGGATTATTGTTCTAACTCGTATGTAGAATGTTTGTTTTCCTGTACTTATGTTCACTTAGTAAAAAGAAGCGTTTATGTTTTCTCATCCCAAATGTAAGTGCAAAAGAGTAAAAGTGGGACTATGATCTCACCTTGAGCGGAAGAGTAAATAAGTACTTCGACAAGTAACGTGTGCAAAGAACAATGCTAGTCTTGACCTAAACAAATAGGTCGTATCAATAACGGTAAACACGATAGGTCAAAGATGTTCAATTAGTCCTACGGCTCGTTACAACTCGATTATGTAGCATGTGAAATCAAATTGTCAAGTTTCATGCAAGATACAAGTATAGAAACAAGTTAGGAAGGTTGCATAATCATTTGGTTAAGTTTGACAAAAAGTCAAACTTTGGTCGGTCAAAGTCAACGAAAAAGTCAACACGTTCGGGTCGGGTCCCGAACTATTTTTCTGAGGTTTTTAATCATATATGAGCACGTTAGAACAAGTTACATGTGAATCGGAGGTGCGTAGCATAGTAAACATTTTTCGAAAAATGACCAACGAAGACAGAAGCCTGTCAGTGTATCTGGACGGCGTCCAGATTGTTTGGACGGCGTCCAGCTTTGAAGGCTGGGACGGCATCCAAAGATCTGGATGGCGTCCAGCTTTGAAACCTGGGACGGCGTCCAAGGATCTGGACGGCGTCCAGATTGGTATTCAAGTCTGATGCAGAAACTCCTAAGTGCACGAACCAAAAACCAAACTAACACATTTTATGATCCGCAAACAACCAAGACATGTATCTTATATCATCGAAAAGCTCTTTTGACAAGGAACACAACTAGATACATTTCCTAAATCAAGTTCATCATTTAAGACCACAAAAACCTCGTCGAATGATCGTTAAACGTTCAAAATCAATGTTTCAAGTTCATCAAATGCATTTCATGATTCGGGTAACCAATTTACATGTATGATATGCCGTTTCGAAGGTAATCAAACACACGTTGCATCAAAACACTTATCAACAATATTTCATAGCATTTGATACATCAAAAGTTCATATAAAGCTTATCAAACCCTAACCAAAATCTCAAAACCAATAATCATGTTAATGTAAGGTTTTCATGTCAATCAACACACCAAAACGAAGCTAATGAAGTAACTAACACTTTGAACACACAACCATTAACATCTAAACACATTTCATCATTCAAAATCAAAGATTTAACAAACACTTTTTCAAGTTCATGCTAGTTATGTCAAATCACGAGATCGAGCATACAAATTACATATACGACATCACAATGAGCCATAGACACTAATTAACACACTTTTAAGTCAAGAACACTAAGATTATGAAATTTAGAGTTTTTAGAAAGTTAACCAATTGAGATAAAATTAGTATCAAAACGTAGAGAATGAAGAGAGGATTCCAAATATGTAATTTGTTTTGATGTTAGCCTCCAAAATCGGATTTAGATGATGAATTAAGGATTGAATGTTGAGAGGATTTGGAAGTAGTAAAAGATGAGGATGAAATGAATGGATGAAAGGGGTTTGACCCTTTGACCTAGTCAAGGGTTTGATCCCTTGTCAAGTTTAGTCCCTCAACTTTCGTTCGGGTGCGTGAATTACCTAAACGAGATAATTTAAAACGCGTATTAACGGGAGATGTTATAAACATATAACGGAGTTTAAATTAGTATAACAGAAAAGTAAATGGAAAAAGGAGGGATGTTACATTACCTACTCCTTAAAAGAAATTTCGTCCCGAAATTTAAGTTGGCGTAGTAGTCGTTGTTTCTTCCTCGAGATCTTGCATTTCCGAATTCACGAATAGATGAGGATACTTCCTTTGCATTTGATCTTGTCTTTCCCAAGTAAACTCGGGTCCCCTTTTGGCGTTCCAACGGACTTTAACAATCGGGATTAGGCTTTGTTTCAATGTCTTGACGGAGGTGTCCACAATTTCAACCGGTTCCTCCACAAAATAAAGTTTGTCATCAATAGTAAGTTCCTCGAGAGGGATGACGATATCGGGTTCGGCAAGACACTTTTTCAAGTTAGATACATGGAAGGTAGGATGAACGGAGTTCAATTGAGGCGGAAGATCTAAACGATAAGCAACGGTTCCAATACGCTCCAAGATTTCGAAAGGACCAATATACCGCGGATTTAGCTTCCCGCGTTTCCCAAAACGGATTACACCCTTCCAAGGTGCGACTTTTAACATGACGCGGTCACCGACTTGAAATTCAAGGTTGTTGCGTCTTTTGTCGGTATAGCACTTTTGACGACTCCGGGCCGTCCGAAGCCTATCTCGGATTTGAACGATCTTCTCGGTGGTTTCGTGAATGAGTTCGGGTCCGGTGATTTGTACGTCGCCTACTTCGGCCCAACAAAGAGGTGAACGACATTTTCGGCCATATAGCGCTTCAAAAGGTGCGACTTTAATACTTGCGTGATAACTATTGTTGTAAGAGAACTCAGCGAGAGGTAAGTGCTTGTCCCAAGCTTTTCCGAAATCAACCACGCAAGCTCGTAACATGTCCTCTAAGGTTTGAATTGTACGTTCGCTTTGTCCATCGGTTTGAGGATGATATGCGGTGCTCATGTCTAAACGCGTTCCCAACGCTTCTTGCAATGTACGCCAAAATCTAGAAACGAAACGGCCATCTCGGTCGGAGATAATCGATAAAGGTACACCGTGTCGGGCTACGATCTCCTTAATGTAAAGTTGTGCAAGTTTCTCCATTTTGTCCGTTTCTTTCATGGCAAGGAAGTGTGCGGATTTGGTGAGACGGTCAACAATAACCCAAATGGTATCATAACCGCCCGTCGTTTTTGGTAGCTTGGTGATAAAATCCATCGTTATCCTTTCCCACTTCCATTGCGGGATCTCGGGTTGTTGAAGTAGTCCGGACGGTCTTTGGTGTTCGGCTTTGACTTTGGAACATGTCAAACACTTGGAAGCATAAGTAGCTACGTCCCTTTTGATGTTCGGCCACCAATATAGTTGTTTAAGGTCGTGGTACATCTTATTGGCACCGGGGTGAATCGAGTATCGTGACTTATGGGCTTCATCTAAAATAAGGCTTCGTAGGTCCCCATAACTAGGCACCCAAATCCTTCCGGCGTAATATCGGAGTCCGGTCTCCCTAATTTCGAATCGAGAGACGAGAATGTTCAAGAGCTCGTGTGAAAGGTTTTCATCCTTGAGAGCCTCATCTTGGGCTACCCGAATTTGGCTATTAAGGTTTGTGTGGATGGTGATGTTTAAGGCTCGGACACGAAGAGGCACCGCTCTTTCTTTTCGACTTAAGGCATCGGCTACTACATTTGCCTTCCCGGGATGGTAACGAAGCTCGCAATCGTAATCGTTTAAGGTTTCAATCCACCTTCGTTGTCTCATGTTTAGTTGCTTTTGATCGAAGATGTGTTGAAGGCTTTTGTGATCGGTGAAGATAGTACTCTTGGTTCCATAAAGATAGTGTCTCCACATTTTAAGTGCAAAGACAACGGCTCTGAGTTCGAGATCATGCGTCGTGTAGTTTCGTTCATGAATTTTGAGTTGTCGAGAAGCATAAGCAATGACTTTCGTTCGTTGCATCAATACACACCCAAAACCATGTTTCGAGGCACCGCAATATACAACAAAGTCATCATTGCCTTCGGGGAGTGACAATATAGGAGCGGTGGTTAGCTTCGTTTTCAAGATTTGGAATGCGGATTCTTGCTCGGTCGCCCAAATGAATTCCTTTCCCTTGTGAGTTAATGCGGTTAGAGGACGTGCAACCAAAGAGAAGTTTTCGATGAATCTACGATAGTACCCGGCGAGACCCAAGAATTGACGCATGTGAGTAGGAGTAGTAGGAGTCTCCCATTTACTAATGGCTTCGATTTTCGTGGGATCGACTTTAATACCTTGATCACTTACAACATGACCAAGAAATTGAACTTCCTTCAACCAAAATTCACACTTGGAGAATTTGGCATAAAGTCGTTCTTGTCTCAAGAGTTCAAGCACAAGTCGGAGATGTTGTTCGTGCTCTTCTTCATTTTTAGAATAGATCAATATGTCATCGATGAACACAATAACGAATTTATCGAGATACGGTTTGCACACGCGGTTCATAAGATCCATGAACACCGCTGGTGCGTTAGTGAGACCAAATGGCATGACAAGGAATTCATAACTACCATAACAAGTCCAGAAAGCGGTTTTGGAGACATCTTCCCCCTTAACCCTTAATTGATGATAACCCGAGCGGAGATCGATTTTCGAATATACACAAGACCCTTGTAGTTGATCAAAGAGGTCATCGATGCGAGGAAGAGGATATCGGTTCTTAACCGTCAATTTATTTAGTTCACGATAATCAATGCACATTCGTAGGGATCCGTCTTTCTTTTTAACAAACAAAATCGGAGCGCCCCAAGGTGAATGGCTAGGTTGGATAAAACCACGATCAAGTAGTTCTTGGATTTGACTTTGCAATTCTTGCATTTCGGATGGAGCGAGTCTATATGGTGCACGTGCTACGGGTGCGGCTCCCGGAATAAGATCGATTTGGAATTCAACCGGTCGATGAGGTGGAAGACCCGGCAATTCGTCGGGAAATACATCGGAATAGTCACTAACAATTGGCACATCATCGATGTGCTTCTCATCGGACTCGACTTTCTTAACGTGAGCAAGGATCGCAAAACAACCCTTACGGAGTAGTTTTCTAACTTTAATACACGAAACGAGGTTGAGTCCGGTGCAACTCTTATCGCCATAGACGATCAAAGGTTCACCATTCTCGATAGGGATTCGGATTGCGTTAAGATCACAAAGGATGTGAGATTTCGTTTTGGCTAGCCAATTCATACCGATTATTACATCGAAGCTACCTAGTTCCATGGGTATCAAGTCGATTTCAAACTCATTACCCAAAATGTTTAACGTACACCCCCGGTAATATGTGTCGGCACTCAATAGTTTTCCGTTGGCCACTTCAATGGTATAAGTGGTATCTAGTGGACGTGGTGGAGTATTAAAAGAATGAGTCAAAGTCTTGGATACAAAACTCTTATCGGCACCCGAATCGAATAAACAAGTAACATAAGTGTTGTTGAGAAGAAACGTACCCGTGACTAATTCATTATCATCTCGGGCTTCCTCGGTGTTGATGTTGAAAGCTCGGCTGCGCGTATTGGGGTTATCTTTCCTCTTCGGGCATGCATTTCTATAATGGCCCGTTTGGCCACATTCATAACAAGTGCCCGTTTTTGGTGCATTGGGCCCCTTTCGAGCGATGGGGGCAACACTTTTACACTCATTGGCCTTATGACCAACTCCTTGGCACCGGTGGCAAATTAACTTGCCACATTCACGAAAGTGATGTTTGTTGCATTTGTTGCAAAGAGGTAGGTTCCCGGCATAACCCTTCTTACCGTCGGAGGTGTAAGGCTTCTTAGCAAAGTTGTTGTTGCTTGATTGGGAGGGTTCCCACTTTCTTTTGTTGCCGCCCGATTTATCCTCGGCCTTAGGTGCCGGAACTACGATTTCGTCAACCGTTTCTATCAATTTGCGGGCCATGTTCAAAGCTTCTTGATGATTAGTGGGTTTGGATGACATTACTCCGTGTTTGATACTCTTTGGAAGACCATCCATGTAAAGTTCAACCCTTAAAGCTTCGGGGTTCACAAGATTTGGGCACATCAAGGCTAGTTCGGAAAATCGTTGATTATAAGCCTTGAGATCATTTCCGATCGCCTTTAAAGTTCTTAGCTCTTGTTTGAGCCTTCGGGTTTCTTCACGAGGGAAATATTCGACAATCATCTTTTCCCTCAAATCGGCCCAAGAGAGGGCGTGAGCTTCATCGGTACCCACCGATTGTACATAAGTATTCCACCATGTAAGAGCGACACCGGCGAAGGTGTGAGTGGAGTATTTGACCTTGTCTTGGTCCCGATAACTGCTTATGCTAAAGACGGCTTCCGTTTGCTCAAACCATCGGGTGAGCACAACCGGTCCCCCGGTTCCATCAAAAGTGTGAGGTTTGCACCCCATGAAGGATTTGTAGGAGCACCCTTCATTTGAGTTACCGGCTCCATTGTTGTTGTTGTTGTGGTTGTTGTTATTATTGTTGTTGTTGTTGGATGAGTGACCGGCCATGGCCGCATCTACGGCGGTAGCTATCATCCGTTCGAGAGCTTGTTCGGGAGTTTCATTGCGGCGTACACGACGAGGAGCCATTGTTCCTTCAAGACACAAGAATATCATTGATTAGTATTCTCAATAATACTAACCATGATATAGAATAAAGATAAAGAGAAGTTTTTCCTCGACTCGCCTTAAATTTTTTTATGTCATAATGTCGGAACGTTCATATGAGTCACCGTAATATAATCCCGGCAATTATATTACCCTGATTCATATGTGCATTCGACATTATTCCATAAAGTCAAGGTGGCGTGTCAATCAAATTAAACAACGTGAGATTAAGATGAACTAAGAGTAGATATGAGTAGAAGCGTTCGAGTATGAATGCACAAGTAGTCAAGTAATTCCTACTTCAAGTCTATATGCCGGTTGTAGTCTAGACTCACCAATGTACCCTATGACTCGAGGTTGACACCAATGAACTCTAAATCCCTACAACCAACGCTCTGATACCATCTGTAGCGACCCGACCAAATCATGGTTGACGGCGCCGTCTACTTAGGTCCCGTTACGTGGTCATAAGTCTTTAAAACAACGTTTGACCAAAAGATATGTCGCATTCATTTCAAATGTAAAGATTGTTCAAAGTTTACAAGAATAGTTCCACCACAAGTTACGTTACAAAGTTATAAGTACAAACGAAACTTATGCGACACAATTTAAAAGTAGCCAAAAGATGCTCCATGTATGCATATATACTCAACATCCAATGCAAGTATCAAAATAATGAGCGGAAGCATGTATCATGTATCGTTCAAGGACCTGAGAAAAACATAGAAATCTGTCAACGAAAACGTTGGTGAAATCATAGGTTTAAGTAAGTAAGTACAAGTGAACCACAAGATTTGCAACAATGAGATAATAGTAATACATTCCAAAAGTTTGTTTCACGAGCACCCAATTATCAATGCTTAACATTCCTTCCATAGAACCCCATCACAATAGTGTTAGAACATACACTGTTTCTCGAAAATACATTTCATTCGTAAACGGTAGCGAACCGTTTGAATGAGGGTTTGTCAAACCCATATGGCCATATAACATAAGTTCTCGCTTACACCCGGCAAGTGTAACTAATGATAATCAAATTGAGGATTTTTGTTCTAACTCGTATGTAGAATGTTTGTTTTCCTGTACTTATGTTCACTTAGTAAAAAGAAGCGTTTATGTTTTCTCATCCCAAATGTAAGTGCAAAAGAGTAAAAGTGGGACTATGATCTCACCTTGAGCGGAAGAGTAAATAAGTACTTCGACAAGTAACGTGTGCAAAGAACAATGCTAGTCTTGACCTAAACAAATAGGTCGTATCAATAACGGTAAACACGATAGGTCAAAGATGTTCAATTAGTCCTACGGCTCGTTACGACTCGATTATGTAGCATGTGAAATCAAATTGTCAAGTTTCATGCAAGATACAAGTATAGAAACAAGTTAGGAAGGTTGCATAATCATTTGGTTAAGTTTGACAAAAAGTCAAACTTTGGTCGGTCAAAGTCAACGAAAAAGTCAACACGTTCGGGTCGGGTCCCGAACTATTTTTCTGAGGTTTTTAATCATATATGAGCACGTTAGAACAAGTTACATGTGAATCGGAGGTGCGTAGCATAGTAAACATTTTTCGAAAAATGACCAACGAAGACAGAAGCCTGTCAGTGTATCTGGACGGCGTCCAGATTGTTTGGACGGCGTCCAGCTTTGAAGGCTGGGACGGCGTCCAAAGATCTGGACGGCGTCCAGCTTTGAAACCTGGGACGGCATCCAAGGATCTGGACGGCGTCCAGATTGGTATTCAAGTCTGATGCAGAAACTCCTAAGTGCATGAACCAAAAACCAAACTAACACATTTTATGATCCGCAAACAACCAAGACATGTATCTTATATCATCGAAAAGCTGTTTTGACAAGGAACACAACTAGATACATTTCCTAAATCAAGTTCATCATTTAAGACCACAAAAACCTCGTCGAATGATCGTTAAACGTTCAAAATCAATGTTTCAAGTTCATCAAATGCATTTCATGATTCGGGTAACCAATTTACATGTATGATATGCCGTTTCGAAGGTAATCAAACACACGTTGCAACAAAACACTTATCAACAATATTTCATAGCATTTGATACATCAAAAGTTCATATAAAGCTTATCAAACCCTAACCAAAATCTCAAAACCAATAATCATGTTAATGTAAGGTTTTCATGTCAATCAACACACCAAAACGAAGCTAATGAAGTAACTAACACTTTGAACACACAACCATTAACATCTAAACACATTTCATCATTCAAAATCAAAGATTTAACAAACACTTTTTCAAGTTCATGCTAGTTATGTCAAATCACGAGATCGAGCATACAAATTACATATACGACATCACAATGAGCCATAGACACTAATTAACACACTTTTAAGTCAAGAACACTAAGATTATGAAATTTAGAGTTTTTAGAAAGTTACCCAATCGAGATGAAATTAGTATTAAAACGTAGAGAATGAAGAGAGGATTCCAAATATGTAATTTGTTTTGATGTTAGCCTCCAAAATCGGATTTAGATGATGAATTAAGGATTGAATGTTGAGAGGATTTGGAAGTAGTAAAAGATGAGGATGAAATGAATGGATGAAAGGGGTTTGACCCTTTGACCTAGTCAAGGGTTTGATCCCTTGTCAAGTTTAGTCCCTCATCAGACGGGATCGGAGCGCCGCTCCATAAGGTGGAGCGCCGCTCCAACCTTCAGGTCAGTTTTCAGTAACTTGTTTTGGCCATAACTTTTTGACCGTTGCTCCGTTTTCGATGAATCAAATATCGTTGGAAACGTAATAAGATTTTATTTTCAATGGTAAGGCTTTGAAACATCAACACAAATTTTATTTGGGGTTGAAAAGATATGTACACACCTTGTCACTTCAGACAACGTCCAGTTTCCTTCGACGTTCGAGCAAGCAACACGACGTGCTTCGTACACTTCATACACGCATCGTACACCATAAATACCTTATGTACAATAAATATGTGGGTCTTACAACTCTCCCCCACTTAAAATAGATCACGTCCTCGTAATCTTCACCACTTAACCAATCTGGACCTACTCAATGGTCCTCAATCATAAGTCCCAATCCGAACTTTCCTAGACAATTCTTCCCAATGAATCACCTTTAACAACTAAAATCGCCACCCGCGATTTATCAAAACCACTATCCGAGCACTAAAACCTGCTCTTTTTCCCATATCGGGAAAAACTCAACCAATCTCGTACCGAGATATCAATTCCTTAGCGTACCTTTACCAAGGACAACGCTAAAAGCGACCATGTCTCAACCTAAAGTCAACAATCTAAACGTTGAGGATCGAACCACATGAATCCTTACAGATTACACTTACCACTAAACATCCTTTGTAGTGCGCAATACAACCAATACGCCACTATCCTAACATCATAAGCAACGGCTAAAACTAAAAGCGCCCAAAACGAATATGGCAACGCTAATCCTAAGGTGTACAAAATCGACTATTGTCACACCCGTAACAACATGTGAGCGAAACACGGCTATCGCATCACTAATCACACAACACGGTCCTCACGATCCCACCATCGGTGTATAAAACAACCGATAGATCACACTACACGGTCCTTACGACCCCACCATCGGTGTATAAAACAACCGATAAATCACTCAACACCGGATGAAGTCAGCAGACCCTGTCAACGGTCATGCTTCACCGATATATCACTACTCCCATGATGAAGTCAGCGGACCCCGAACGGTCATGCTTCACCAATCACATACTCCCATGATGAAGTCAGCGGACCCCGAACGGTCATGCTTCACCAATCAACGATCTCATGATGAAGTCAGCGGACCCCGAAAGTCAGCGGACCCCGAAATTCATGCTTCACCAATCAACGATCTCAAGATGAAGTCAGCGGACCCCGAAGGTCATGCTTCATCAATCACATACGCACTTTTGGCCTCAAACAACGAGTAGTGCAACATCGCGCTCTGTTACACTATAGTGAACCCTAACGAATACCACTAACCATCCACACAATCGAGTAAGAACCACCTATATCGAACATAGGCACAAAACAATAATTCTCTATAAGAGAATCCACCACGCACATCCCTTAACCGAGGGATTTCACCTTGCTCGCCATACCCGTCCATTATCTCTCAACGAGATTTACCACATTACCACATTGGTGATAATTCAAATCCAAAATCATAGGTACAATTTTTCCGAAATTGTACTCTACCACAAATCGACTGAATCTAGGTCCCGACACAAATTTCGGATCTACCATAAGCATTGTCCGAAATCTCACACTAAAATCTCCTCGTATGGGAGTGTAGCTCCCCCACTTAGAATTACGTTCCATAACCGCATCTCGTACACCCGTATAATGCTACCAAAGGTAGACTTTACCAATAATTGGGTTCACACGGCCCATCACCATGTCTTGCTCCAACTTTGAGCATACCAAGGATCCTAACCTATCCTTAAACACTTCGAACGAAAAGTGTACCCCAAATTACACGAACTATACACTCGCAATCATCCAATTGCTTTAGTTTGTCGAATTTCACCCGATCACTCATGAACCTAAGGGTTTCACTTCGGTACCCTAAGTACAATGTAACCGCAACACAATCGGAGTCGAACACCACGCTAGTAGGTATAAAAAGGCACCTAATATCGCGTCACGTAGACTCCTTTACCAACATGCATCGAGATCAACACTCGATTTCAAGAGTTTCAATCCACCCGACGAACCTCATGGTTCATCAACTTCAACACGAAAGCGAACACGCGCTTAACGACCGAACACCAAAACCCATTTCCATTGTTTGGTAGAAACATTTCCCAAATACTAAGAAATGCTTGGTTGCACCAAGTCTTAAGCCCTTCGCCCGACAATCAAACGTCACCATAGGGTACTTCCATTAGGAACGTCACCCATATCAATAACATGCACAACACCATTGAGACTTTAAGGATCTCACTCAAACGAGCTTAACGACCCGATACCAACCAAAATGCTTAAGCACCCAAGGATTCGCACCATAGGATCAAGGCACAACACACCACTTATACACTCTACTGAGAGCAAACCGGAACCATAAACGTAAACCGCCCGCTTGCTAAGAATTATCTCCAACGGAGAATAAAGTTTAGCTAAGACTTACGCACATACCGCATGTTATTACAAACGAACAACATATAATTTTGTACTAAAGGTACCTGATGTAGCGCTGTTGGGCTTCCGTGCTCCACTACCCATCATGTATTCGCGCTCTAACCTCTTAACCCGATCGTCATGCGATTCGGAACACTCTGATTTTCGGTGTCCCTCCATCCGGCAAATGAAACACCTGATTGAGCCTAACGGCACCACCGTACAATCTTGTGCCAAATGACCCCGTTCCCCACACTTAAAGCACGTGAGCTTGTAACCCTTCTTACTCTTCTTCTTCACATTCCCGGCGCCTTCAGGCGTACTTCGTGCCCTCTTACCATGAGCACCATGTAATCCTAACATTGCAAGTACATCTTCATCATCGCTACCTCGAGGTTTGGGAAACCTCTTTTCAAACTCTTCCTTTACAACTTTAGTCACTTGGTCTCGGACCATTTCTGTCATTTGTCCTTCGACCAACTCCTTGGTTACTTCTCTAACTTTGCCGGTGAAAACCGAGATATATTGTTCAAACTCGGCCTCAATCTTTAACGTTAACTCATCCTTCCCTTCGTGAATAGGCTCACTCGTTCCGCATCCATCTTCCGTTTTCATTCTAAGGGATACAAACGATTAAATCACGAACGTATAGACCACACGCACAACACCATCCCATCTTGCTAAACACTCGTCGTACATCACTTGTTAGACATGATTTGCACCCATAATAAGGTTTGCAAGTCCTTATTACGCATACACGCCGTATCAACTTGTTAGTACAACGACCGCCTCGCTTGATGTCATAAACAAACACAAACAAATTCTACGCGACAACAACACACGCGAGAATTATTACACAACACAATAATATATTAATAATATCCGCATTACTAATATAAACGTTAGTCCACCTACAAACAAGGCACTAACTATAACCCATTCCGACCCGTAATCCTACAAGTCTCGCAACAATTAAGCACACACAAAAGTCTAAGTCTAGGCACATATCTCAAGTCGCCTAAATCCCTTAGACCATGCTCTGATACCACTTGTAACGACCCAACCCATATGCAATCGAAATACGAAAAAAAAAAAAAATTTGTACAGCATAGTGGCGCGGCGCGCCAATGACCTGCGCGGCGCGCCACTGACCTGCGCGGCGCGCCAAAACGGCCTGTCCAACTTTTCCTTTTTTGCAAAAAAGATCTCTTGCTTCCCGACACTTTTAGACCAAACGATTTTCACAACTTATTATATTAGTTAAAACTAACACGTTCCAATAATAAAATGAGTTTTACGAGACCAGGCCCACATCGGCCGTTTTACGACTTTCGTACAAAATACAAGTTTTCAACCACATGATTTTTATCACAAAATAAAGCCGAGCATGGCGATTGGGGATACGCTACCCAATCCTAATCAAGTCCAAAAGCAAGCCTTCTAAAGTAACTACGCGAGTCACTAGTTCCCACGCTTACCCGAGCCACCTCATCCAAGCAAATCTATAAAAAGTAAACAACTAGAGGGTAAGCTAATGCTTAGTGAGTGATAATATACTACATACTTATATATGCATAAAATGGATACGCCACACAAATAATCAAATAACGCATACCGAAGCATCCAAGCATAAAGGCAAGCTAATCTAAGCATACTGTACGATCACTAAGCAACAAGCTAACAACATCAACAATGAGTAAGTTCACCAACGACAATGTGAACAAATGCCAATAAGCTACACCCGGAGGGTTAGCTACATCACAACAATACAACATTATACGTATACAATATTTAACATGCTAAACAATCACAAACACAATATGGTTAACCATAAACGCTATGGTGCTACCGGCTCGTGGTTCACACCATACGCATTTGAGTCATACTCTTTAAAGTGCTACCGGCTCGTGGTTCACACTTCGATGCTACCAGCTCGTGGTTCACGCCTCGTTTTATAGTGCTACCGGCTCATGGTTCACACTCGATGCTACCGGCTCGTGGTTCACATCTTATTTTATAGTGCTACCGGCTCGTGGTTCACACTCGATGCTACCGGCTCGTGGTTCACATCTTATTTTATAGTGCTACCGACTCGTGGTTCACACTCGATGCTACCATAACATCCACAAACAAATACGCCATAAACATGAACGCATAATTATTCCACTTACAATATTAACCCTTCGCCATTGGGGTTATATAATCCACATCACCCGCCCATGTGATAACATACACACAAATTGTGCACCTCGTCAAAGGTGGTCAACCAAAACGCACAACCGTGCTAATTGGACCTATACACATGAAATGTCCCGTTCTTATTGATTAAAAACGTTCCATATTAATTGATTTCGTTGCGAGGTTTTGACCTCTATATGAGACGTTTTTCAAAGACTGCATTCATTTTTAGAACAAACCATAACCTTTATTTCATAAATAAAGGTTTAAAAAGCTTTACGTAGATTATCAAATAATGATAATCTAAAATATCCTGTTTACACACGACCATTACATAATGGTTTACAATACAAATATGTTACATCGAAATCAGTTTCTTGAATGCAGTTTTTACACAATATCATACAAACATGGACTCCAAATCTTGTCCTTATTTTAGTATGCAACAGCGGAAGCTCTTAATATTCACCTGAGAATAAACATGCTTTAAACGTCAACAAAAATGTTGGTGAGTTATAGGTTTAACCTATATATATCAAATCGTAACAATAGACCACAAGATTTCATATTTCAATACACATCCCATACATAGAGATAAAAATCATTCATATGGTGAACACCTGGTAACCGACAATAACAAGATGCATATATAAGAATATCCCCATCATTCCGGGACACCCTTCGGATATGATATAAATTTCGAAGTACTAAAGCATCCGGTACTTTGGATGGGGTTTGTTAGGCCCAATAGATCTATCTTTAGGATTCGCGTCAATTAGGGTGTCTGTTCCCTAATTCTTAGATTACCAGACTTAATTAAAAAGGGGCATATTCGATTTTGATAATTCAACCATAGAATGTAGTTTCACGTACTTGTGTCTATTTTGTAAATCATTTATAAAACCTGCATGTATTCTCATCCCAAAAATATTAGATTTTAAAAGTGGGACTATAACTCACTTTCACAGATTTTTACTTCGTCGGGAAGTAAGACTTGGCCACTGGTTGATTCACGAACCTATAACAATATATACATATATATCAAAGTATGTTCAAAATATATTTACAACACTTTTAATATATTTTGATGTTTTAAGTTTATTAAGTCAGCTGTCCTCGTTAGTAACCTACAACTAGTTGTCCACAGTTAGATGTACAGAAATAAATCGATAAATATTATCTTGAATCAATCCACGACCCAGTGTATACGTATCTCAGTATTGATCACAACTCAAACTATATATATTTTGGAATCAACCTCAACCCTGTATAGCTAACTCCAACATTCACATATAGAGTGTCTATGGTTGTTCCGAAATATATATAGATGTGTCGACATGATAGGTCGAAACATTGTATACGTGTCTATGGTATCTCAAGATTACATAATATACAATACAAGTTGATTAAGTTATGGTTGGAATAGATTTGTTACCAATTTTCACGTAGCTAAAATGAGAAAAATTATCCAATCTTGTTTTACCCATAACTTCTTCATTTTAAATCCGTTTTGAGTGAATCAAATTGCTATGGTTTCATATTGAACTCTATTTTATGAATCTAAACAGAAAAAGTATAGGTTTATAGTCGGAAAAATAAGTTACAAGTCATTTTTGTAAAGGTAGTCATTTCAGTCGAAAGAACGACGTCTAGATGACCATTTTAGAAAACATACTTCCACTTTGAGTTTAACCATAATTTTTGGATATAGTTTTATGTTCATAATAAAAATCATTTTCTCAGAATAACAACTTTTAAATCAAAGTTTATCATAGTTTTTAATTAACTAACCCAAAACAGCCCGCGGTGTTACTACGACGGCGTAAATCCGGTTTTACGGTGTTTTTCGTGTTTCCAGGTTTTAAATCATTAAGTTAGCATATCATATAGATATAGAACATGTGTTTAGTTGATTTTAAAAGTCAAGTTAGAAGGATTAACTTTTGTTTGCGAACAAGTTTAGAATTAACTAAACTATGTTCTAGTGATTACAAGTTTAAACCTTCGAATAAGATAGCTTTATATGTATGAATCGAATGATGTTATGAACATCATTACTACCTTAATTTCCTTGGATAAACCTACTGGAAAAGAGAAAAATGGATCTAGCTTCAATGGATCCTTGGATGGCTCGAAGTTCTTGAAGCAGAATCATGACACGAAAACAAGTTCAAGTAAGATCATCACTTGAAATAAGATTGTTATAGTTATAGAAATTGAACCAAAGTTTGAATATGATTATTACCTTGTATTAGAATGATAACCTACTGTAAGAAACAAAGATTTCTTGAGGTTGGATGATCACCTTACAAGATTGGAAGTGAGCTAGCAAACTTGAAAGTATTCTTGATTTTATGAAACTAGAACTTTTGGAATTTATGAAGAACACTTAGAACTTGAAGATAGAACTTGAGAGAGATCAATTAGATGAAGAAAATTGAAGAATGAAAGTGTTTGTAGGTGTTTTTGGTCGTTGGTGTATGGATTAGATATAAAGGATATGTAATTTTGTTTTCATGTAAATAAGTCATGAATGATTACTCATATTTTTGTAATTTTATGAGATATTTCATGCTAGTTGCCAAATGATGGTTCCCACATGTGTTAGGTGACTCACATGGGCTGCTAAGAGCTGATCATTAGAGTGTATATACTAATAGTACATACATCTAAAAGCTATGTATTGTACGAGTACGAATACGGGTGCATACGAGTAGAATTATTGATGAAACTGAACGAGGATGTAATTGTAAGCATTTTTGTTAAGTAGAAGTATTTTGATAAGTGTATTGAAGTCTTTCAAAAGTGTATAAATACATATTAAAACACTACATGTATATACATTTTAACTGAGTCGTTAAGTCATCGTTAGTCGTTACATGTAAATGTTGTTTTGAAACCTTTATGTTAACGATCTTGTTAAATGTTGTTAACCCAATATTTATAATATCAAAAGAGATTTTAAATTATTATATTATCATGATATTATGATGTACGAATATCTCTTAATATGATATATATACATTAAATGTCGTTACAACGATAATCGTTACACATATGTCTCGTTTCAAAATCATTAAGTTAGTAGTCTTGTTTTTACATATGTAGTTCATTGTTAATATACTTAATGATATGTTTAATTATCATAATATAATGTTAACTATATATATAACCATATATATGTCATCATATAATTTTTACAAGTTTTTAACGTTCGTGAATCACCGGTCAACTTGGGTGGTCAATTGTCTATATGAAACCTATTTCAATTAATCAAGTCTTAACAAGTTTGATTGCTTAACATGTTGGAAACATTTAATCATGTAAATATCAATCTCAATTAATATATATAAACATGGAAAAGTTCGGGTCACTACAGTACCTACCCGTTAAATAAATTTCGTCCCGAAATTTTAAGCTGTTGAAGGTGTTGACGAATCTTCTGGAAATAGATGCGGGTATTTCTTCTTCATCTGATCTTCACGCTCCCAGGTGAACTCGGGTCCTCTACGAGCATTCCATCGAACCTTAACAATTGGTATCTTGTTTTGCTTAAGTCTTTTAACCTCACGATCCATTATTTCGACGGGTTCTTCGATGAATTGAAGTTTTTCGTTGATTTGGATTTCATCTAACGGAATAGTGAGATCTTCTTTAGCAAAACATTTCTTCAAATTCGAGACGTGGAAAGTGTTATGTACAGCCGCGAGTTGTTGAGGTAACTCAAGTCGGTAAGCTACTGGTCCGACACGATCAATAATCTTGAATGGTCCAATATACCTTGGATTTAATTTCCCTCGTTTATCAAATCGAACAACGCCTTTCCAAGGTGCAACTTTAAGCATGACCATCTCTCCAATTTCAAATTCTATATCTTTTCTTTTAATGTCAGCGTAGCTCTTTTGTCGACTTTGGGCGGTTTTCAACCGTTGTTGAATTTGGATGATCTTCTCGGTAGTTTCTTGTATAATCTCCGGACCCGTAATCTGTCTATCCCCCACTTCACTCCAACAAATCGGAGACCTGCACTTTCTACCATAAAGTGCTTTAAATGGCGCCATCTCAATGCTTGAATGGTAGCTGTTGTTGTAGGAAAATTCTGCTAATGGTAGATGTCGATCCCAACTGTTTCCGAAATCAATAACACATGCTCGTAGCATGTCTTCAAGCGTTTGTATCGTCCTTTCGCTCTGTCCATCAGTTTGTGGATGATAGGCAGTACTCATGTCTAGACGAGTTCCTAATGCTTGCTGTAATGTCTGCCAGAATCTTGAAATAAATCTGCCATCCCTATCAGAGATAATAGAGATTGGTATTCCATGTCTGGAGACGACTTCCTTCAAATACAGTCGTGCTAACTTCTCCATCTTGTCATCTTCTCTTATTGGCAGGAAGTGTGCTGATTTGGTGAGACGATCAACTATTACCCAAATAGTATCAAAACCACTTGCAGTCCTTGGCAATTTAGTGATGAAATCCATGGTAATGTTTTCCCATTTCCATTCTGGGATTTCGGGTTGTTGAAGTAGACCTGATGGTTTCTGATGCTCAGCTTTGACCTTAGAGCACGTCAAACATTCTCCCACGTATTTAGCAACATCGGCTTTCATACCCGGCCACCAAAAATGTTTCTTGAGATCCTTGTACATCTTCCCCGTTCCAGGATGTATTGAGTATCTGGTTTTATGAGCTTCTCTAAGTACCATTTCTCTCATATCTCCAAATTTTGGTACCCAAATCCTTTCAGCCCTATACCGGGTTCCGTCTTCCCGAATATTAAGATGCTTCTCTGATCCTTTGGGTATTTCATCCTTTAAATTTCCCTCTTTTAAAACTCCTTGTTGCACCTCCTTTATTTGAGTAGTAAGGTTATTATGAATCATTATATTCATAGATTTTACTCGAATGGGTTCTCTGTCCTTCCTGCTCAAGGCATCGGCTACCACATTTGCCTTCCCCGGGTGGTAACGAATCTCAAAGTCGTAATCATTCAATAATTCAATCCACCTACGCTGCCTCATATTCAGTTGTTTCTGATTAAATATGTGTTGAAGACTTTTGTGGTCGGTATATATAATACTTTTGACCCCATATAAGTAGTGCCTCCAAGTCTTTAATGCAAAAACAACCGCGCCTAATTCCAAATCATGCGTCGTATAATTTTGTTCGTGAATCTTCAATTGTCTAGACGCATAAGCAATCACCTTCGTTCGTTGCATTAATACACAACCGAGACCTTGCTTTGATGCATCACAATAAATCACAAAATCATCATTCCCTTCAGGCAATGACAATATAGGTGCCGTAGTTAGCTTTTTCTTCAATAACTGAAACGCTTTCTCTTGTTCATCATTCCATTCAAATTTCTTCCCTTTATGCGTTAATGCAGTCAAGGATTTTGCTATTCTGGAAAAGTCTTGGATGAACCTTCTGTAGTAACCAGCTAGTCCTAAAAACTGGCGTATGTGTTTCGGAGTTTTCGGGGTTTCCCAATTTTCAACAGTTTCTATCTTTGCCGAATCCACCTTAATACCTTCTTTGTTCACTATGTGACCGAGGAATTGAACTTCTTCCAACCAAAATGCACACTTTGAAAACTTAGCGTACAATTCTTCCTTCCTCAATACTTCTAACACCTTTCTCAAATGTTCACCGTGTTCTTGGTCATTCTTTGAGTAAATAAGTATGTCATCAATGAAAACAATGACAAACTTGTCAAGGTATGGTCCACACACTCGGTTCATAAGGTCCATGAACACAGCTGGTGCATTAGTTAAACCAAACGGCATGACCATAAATTCGTAATGACCGTAACGTGTTCTGAAAGCAGTCTTTGGAATATCATCTTCTTTCACCCGCATTTGATGATACCCGGAACGTAAGTCAATCTTTGAATAAACAGACGAGCCTTGTAGTTGATCAAATAAGTCATCAATTCTCGGTAGTGGGTAGCGGTTCTTGATGGTAAGTTTGTTCAACTCTCGGTAGTCGATACACAACCTGAATGTACCATCTTTCTTCTTGACAAACAAAACAGGAGCTCCCCACGGTGATGTGCTTGGTCGAATGAAACCACGCTCTAAAAGTTCTTGTAATTGGCTTTGTAGTTCTTTCATCTCGCTGGGTGCGAGTCTGTAAGGAGCACGAGCTATTGGTGCAGCTCCTGGTACAAGATCTATTTGAAATTCAACGGATCGATGTGGGGGTAATCCCGGTAATTCTTTCGGAAATACATCAGGAAATTCTTTTGCGACGGGAACATCATTGATGCTCTTTTCTTCAGTTTGTACTTTCTCGACGTGTGCTAGAACAGCATAGCAACCTTTTCTTATTAGTTTTTGTGCCTTCAAATTACTAATAAGATGTAGCTTCGTGTTGCCCTTTTCTCCGTACACCATTAAGGGCTTTCCTTTTTCTCGTATAATGCGAATTGCATTTTTGTAACAAACGATCTCTGCTTTCACTTCTTTCAACCAGTCCATACCGATTATCACATCAAAACTCCCTAACTCTACTGGTATCAAATCAATCTTAAATGTTTCGCTAACCAGTTTAATTTCTCGATTCCGACATATATTATCTGCTGAAATTAATTTACCATTTGCTAATTCGAGTAAAAATTTACTATCCAAAGGCGTCAATGGACAACTTAATTTAGCACAAAAATCTCTACTCATATAGCTTCTATCCGCACCCGAATCAAATAAAACGTAAGCAGATTTATTGTCAATAAGAAACGTACCCGTAACAAGCTCCGGGTCTTCCTGTGCCTCTGCCGCATTAATATTGAAAACTCTTCCACGGCCTTGTCCATTCGTGTTCTCCTGGTTCGGGCAATTTCTAATAATGTGGCCCGGTTTTCCACATTTATAACAAACTACATTGGCATAACTTGCTCCGACACTACTTGCTCCGCCATTACTCGTTCCGACACCATTTGTTCCTTTCGTTCTATTAACCCCTGGTCCGTAGACCTCACACTTCGCCGCGCTATGACCATTTCTTTTACACTTGTTGCAAAAATTTGGTGCAGAACCCCGAGTGATTCTTTTCACACCTTTGGCATAGCTGCTTCTGATTGTTGTTGTTGTTGCGGTTATTATTGTTGTTGGGATGATTGTTGTAGTTGCTGTTGTTGTTGTTGTTGTTGTTGTTGGGCCGTTTGTTGTAGTTGCGATTGATGTTGCGATTGTTGGGATAATTTTTGCGATTATTGTTGTAATTGTTGTTGTTGTATTGGTGATTCTTATCACCGTTTTCCTCCCACTTTCTTTTGACTTGCTTCACATTGGCCTCTTCAGCAGTCTGTTCTTTAATTCTTTCTTCAATCTGGTTCACTAGTTTGTGAGCCATTCTACATGCCTGTTGTATAGAGGCGGGCTCGTGTGAACTTATATCTTCTTGGATTCTTTCCGGTAATCCTTTCACAAACGCGTCGATCTTCTCTTCCTCATCTTCGAATGCTCCCGGACACAATAGGCACAATTCTGTTAATCGTCTTTCGTACGTGGTAATATCAAATCCTTGGGTTCGTAACCCTCTAAGTTCTGTCTTGAGCTTATTGACCTCGGTTCTGGGACGGTACTTCTCGTTCATCAAGTGCTTGAATGCTGACCACGGTAGTGCGTACGCATCGTCTTGTCCCACTTGCTCTAGATAGGTATTCCACCATGTTAACGCAGAACCTGTGAAGGTATGCGTAGCGTACTTCACTTTGTCCTCTTCAGTACACTTACTTATGGCAAACACCAATTCGACCTTCTCGGTCCACCGTTTCAATCCGATCGGTCCTTCGGTTCCATCAAATTCCAAAGGTTTGCAGGCAGTGAATTCTTTGTAGGTGCATCCTACACGATTTCCTGTACTGCTAGATCCAAGGTTATTGTTGGTATGTAGCGCAGCCTGTACTGCGGCTATGTTTGAAGCTAGAAAAGTACGGAATTCCTCTTCATTCATATTCACGGTGTGTCGAGTAGTCGGTGCCATTTCCTTCAAAATAGTTAAATGGAACAAGTTAATCATACAGAATATTAAGAGTAGTTAATAGTATTTCGTAGCATAATATGAACTCATTTATAAAAGCTTTTTCTTCATATTAGCGTTTTATAAGTTTAAATTCGGGTAGTACCTACCCGTTAAGTTCATACTTAGTAGCTAATATACAATTCAACTACTACAATTCTATATGAAAAACTGATTATAATAATATTTCGCGTTCAAACTTTTATACAATATTTTACAAACTTACAATACCGCTTATTTTACATAAAGCATGAAATATAGCACACAATAACTTTGATACAAGATAGTTGTGAAGATAATTCTAGCTAGTACACAAGTCGTTCAGCAAAGGCAATAAAGACACGTAATTCATACGTCCAGAAACAAGTCATGCATTCTGGTTTTACTAGGACTACTTCCCATCCTTGTTCTTGTGCAACATAACTGTTATGGCCGTTGATAAGACAGCGTGTTGTAATGTCGTCAAAGGGACGAGGGTTACGTAATGTCCAACAGTCCCGTAATAATCTAAAAACCTCATTTCTTACCCCAATTACCGACTCCGTCACTTGTGGAAACGTTTTGTTTAATAGTTGTAGCCCGATGTTCTTGTTCTCACTTTGGTGAGAAGCGAACATTACTAATCCGTAAGCATAACATGCTTCTTTATGTTGCATGTTAGCCGCTTTTTCTAAATCACGAAGTCCAATATTCGGATATATTGAGTCAAAATAATTTCTTAACCCGTTGCGTAAAATAGCGTTTGGGTTCCCCGCAATATATGCGTCAAAGTAAACACATCGTAACTTATGGGTTTCCCAATGTGATATCCCCCATCTTTCAAACGAAAGTCTCTTATAAACCAAGACATTCTTGGAACGTTCTTCGAATGTCTTACAAACTGATATCGCCTTAAATAGTTGTGCCGAGGAATTCTGGCCGACTCTAGACAAGATTTCATCAATCATGTCTCCGGGTAGGTCTCTTAAAATATTGGGTTGTCTATCCATTTTGTGTTTTTAAACTGTAAAATAGACAAGAGTTAGATTCATAAAAAAATACTTATTAATACAAGCAATTTTTACATATATCATAAAGCATACGAACACTATATTACATATATTACACCACACGAATACAACTATCTTATTCCGACTCGCTTGTTTCTTCTTCTTCGGTTTTGGTTCGTTTTGCCAAGTTTCTAGGGATATATGATGTTCCCCTAATACGAGCCGTCGTTGTCCACATTGGTTTAGAAAAACCTGGTGGTTTAGAGGTACCCGGGTCATTGTTACAACTTAAGGACTTCGGGGGTTGACGATACATATAAAGTTCATCGGGGTTGGAATTAGATTTCTCTATTTTTATGCCCTTTCCCTTATTATTTTCTTTTGCCTTTTTAAATTCAGTTGGGGTAATTTCTATAACATCATCGGAATTCTCGTCGGAATCCGATTCATCGGAGAATTGGTAATCCTCCCAATATTTTGCTTCCTTAGCGGAAACACCATTGACCATAATTAACCTTGGTCGGTTGGTTGAGGATTTTCTTTTACTTAACCGTTTTATTATTTCCCCCACAGGTTCTATTTCTTCATCCGGTTCCGATTCTTCTTCCGGTTCCGATTCTTCTTCCGGTTCCGACTCTTCTTCCGGTTCCTCTTCGGGAACTTGTGAATCAGTCCACGAATCATTCCAATTTACATTTGGCTCTTCATTATTATTAGGTGAGTCAATGGGACTTGTTCTAGAGGTAGACATCTATCACATAATATCAAACACGTTAAGAGATTAATATATCACATAATATTCATATGTTAAAAATATATAGTTTCCAACAAAAATGTTAAGCAATCATTTTTAAAGAAAACACGGTCGAAGTCCAGAATCACTAATGCATCCTAACAAACTCGATAAGACACACTAATTCAAATTTTCTGGCTCTCTAAGACCAACGCTCGGATACCAACTGAAATACAGTTGGGGACAACCACCGTCCCACCCAGTGCCTTCCCAGCTAACCGCCTGGTGACCACTGAGTGTACCTCAGACACTGATTTTAGGGCCTGCCTCTCGGCTACTGCCAACCCTCGTAAGGGATCGCAAGGAGTAAGAGCCAATGCTTCGTCACAGGTAACACTGTGAGAACCTCCTTTACGACTAACCCGCCACACATGGACGGCGTTATACCAGCTCTGATACCAACTGAAATGTCCCGTTCTTATTGATTAAAAACGTTCCATATTAATTGATTTCGTTGCGAGGTTTTGACCTCTATATGAGACGTTTTTCAAAGACTGCATTCATTTTTAGAACAAACCATAACCTTTATTTCATAAATAAAGGTTTAAAAAGCTTTACGTAGATTATCAAATAATGATAATCTAAAATATCCTGTTTACACACGACCATTACATAATGGTTTACAATACAAATATGTTACATCGAAATCAGTTTCTTGAATGCAGTTTTTACACAATATCATACAAACATGGACTCCAAATCTTGTCCTTATTTTAGTATGCAACAGCGGAAGCTCTTAATATTCACCTGAGAATAAACATGCTTTAAACGTCAACAAAAATGTTGGTGAGTTATAGGTTTAACCTATATATATCAAATCGTAACAATAGACCATAAGATTTCATATTTCAATACACATCCCATACATAGAGATAAAAATCATTCATATGGTGAACACCTGGTAACCGACAATAACAAGATGCATATATAAGAATATCCCCATCATTCCGGGACACCCTTCGGATATGATATAAATTTCGAAGTACTAAAGCATCCGGTACTTTGGATGGGGTTTGTTAGGCCCAATAGATCTATCTTTAGGATTCGCGTCAATTAGGGTGTCTGTTCCCTAATTCTTAGATTACCAGACTTAATTAAAAAGGGGCATATTCGATTTCGATAATTCAACCATAGAATGTAGTTTCACGTACTTGTGTCTATTTTGTAAATCATTTATAAAACCTGCATGTATTCTCATCCCAAAAATATTAGATTTTAAAAGTGGGACTATAACTCACTTTCACAGATTTTTACTTCGTCGGGAAGTAAGACTTGGCCACTGGTTGATTCACGAACCTATAACAATATATACATATATATCAAAGTATGTTCAAAATATATTTACAACACTTTTAATATATTTTGATGTTTTAAGTTTATTAAGTCAGCTGTCCTCGTTAGTAACCTACAACTAGTTGTCCACAGTTAGATGTATAGAAATAAATCGATAAATATTATCTTGAATCAATCCACGACCCAGTGTATACGTATCTCAGTATTGATCACAACTCAAACTATATATATTTTGGAATCAACCTCAACCCTGTATAGCTAACTCCAACATTCACATATAGAGTGTCTATGGTTGTTTCGAAATATATATAGATGTGTCGACATGATAGGTCGAAACATTGTATACGTGTCTATGGTATCTCAAGATTACATAATATACAATACAAGTTGATTAAGTTATGGTTGGAATAGATTTGTTACCAATTTTCACGTAGCTAAAATGAGAAAAATTATCCAATCTTGTTTTACCCATAACTTCTTCATTTTAAATCCGTTTTGAGTGAATCAAATTGCTATGGTTTCATATTGAACTCTATTTTATGAATCTAAACAGAAAAAGTATAGGTTTATAGTCGGAAAAATAAGTTACAAGTCGTTTTTGTAAAGGTAGTCATTTCAGTCGAAAGAACGACGTCTAGATGACCATTTTAGAAAACATACTTCCACTTTGAGTTTAACCATAATTTTTGGATATAGTTTTATGTTCATAATAAAAATCATTTTCTCAGAATAACAACTTTTAAATCAAAGTTTATCATAGTTTTTAATTAACTAACCCAAAACAGCCCGCGGTGTTACTACGACGGCGTAAATCCGGTTTTACGGTGTTTTTCGTGTTTCCAGGTTTTAAATCATTAAGTTAGCATATCATATAGATATAGAACATGTGTTTAGTTGATTTTAAAATTCAAGTTAGAAGGATTAACTTTTGTTTGCGAACAAGTTTAGAATTAACTAAACTATGTTCTAGTGATTACAAGTTTAAACCTTCGAATAAGATAGCTTTATATGTATGAATCGAATGATGTTATGAACATCATTACTACCTTAATTTCCTTGGATAAACCTACTGGAAAAGAGAAAAATGGATCTAGCTTCAATGGATCCTTGGATGGCTCGAAGTTCTTGAAGCAGAATCATGACACGAAAACAAGTTCAAGTAAGATCATCACTTGAAATAAGATTGTTATAGTTATAGAAATTGAACCAAAGTTTGAATATGATTATTACCTTGTATTAGAATGATAACCTACTGTAAGAAACAAAGATTTCTTGAGGTTGGATGATCACCTTACAAGATTGGAAGTGAGCTAGCAAACTTGAAAGTATTCTTGATTTTATGAAACTAGAACTTTTGGAATTTATGAAGAACACTTAGAACTTGAAGATAGAACTTGAGAGAGATCAATTAGATGAAGAAAATTGAAGAATGAAAGTGTTTGTAGGTGTTTTTGGTCGTTGGTGTATGGATTAGATATAAAGGATATGTAATTTTGTTTTCATGTAAATAAGTCATGAATGATTACTCATATTTTTGTAATTTTATGAGATATTTCATGCTAGTTGCCAAATGATGGTTCCCACATGTGTTAGGTGACTCACATGGGCTGCTAAGAGCTGATCATTAGAGTGTATATACTAATAGTACATACATCTAAAAGCTGTGTATTGTACGAGTACGAATACGGGTGCATACGAGTAGAATTATTGATGAAACTGAACGAGGATGTAATTGTAAGCATTTTTGTTAAGTAGAAGTATTTTGATAAGTGTATTGAAGTCTTTCAAAAGTGTATAAATACATATTAAAACACTACATGTATATACATTTTAACTGAGTCGTTAAGTCATCGTTAGTCGTTACATGTAAATGTTGTTTTGAAACCTTTATGTTAACGATCTTGTTAAATGTTGTTAACCCAATGTTTATAATATCAAAAGAGATTTTAAATTATTATATTATCATGATATTATGATGTACGAATATCTCTTAATATGATATATATACATTAAATGTCGTTACAACGATAATCGTTACACATATGTCTCGTTTCAAAATCATTAAGTTAGTAGTCTTGTTTTTACATATGTAGTTCATTGTTAATATACTTAATGATATGTTTAATTATCATAATATAATGTTAACTATATATATAACCATATATATGTCATCATATAATTTTTACAAGTTTTTAACGTTCGTGAATCACCGGTTAACTTGGGTGGTCAATTGTCTATATGAAACCTATTTCAATTAATCAAGTCTTAACAAGTTTGATTGCTTAACATGTTGGAAACATTTAATCATGTAAATATCAATCTCAATTAATATATATAAACATGGAAAAGTTCGGGTCACTACAACACATGTCCATCAATCCACCTATATGTGAAGTGAGCTCTATGACCGAGAACCACTTCACCCGACTCGCACCCATCCTACACATACATATGCACATAGGATATTAACACTCACCTTGTCGCCTTGAAGAATGCCACCGAATAATCCGCAATCGACGATGGAATGTACCTATTCCATTTATCACATAACAAGTAACACAATTTATGGTGGATATACAAATCAACCCAAATTGACAACTAGTGCAATTTCGACCCAAATGCACTTCCAAGCACCAACCGCGCCCAAACTAACCAGTAATCACTAACACAAGTGAGAATGGTCCTAATACGCCAATTAAACCCAATCATAGGTGTTAAATACCTATCTTGCCCATAATGACACTTAAACCCTAATTTTGACCCAAAGGAGTCAACATCGCGCCATTAGCGAGTTTTGACACCAAAACATATTTAACTCGGTTTTATACTTCAACTTAATCCATTTTAAGTTGATAAACCTTATTAAATCAACAATTGGGTCATAATCATCACCAAACCCTAATTTTGACTCTAGTCAAAATTAGTCAACCCAAATTCACCTAAAGTGGTTCCAACACTTCCATAATCACTAAACCTAGTGATTAAACTCAAGATTAAAGCCTAATCAAGGCCAAATCGTCAACTAACCCAAAACCCGCCAAGTGACAAGAATAACTAGTCACCATAAACTCATTTCATCATCTAAGAGGGTTTCACTACAAATCAAACTCAAACCCTAACTTGAATATCAAATCTAACAAATGTAATTCGGAGTTTGAACTTACCAATACCGCCAAAATGATGTCGTTGACGAGATGAACAACTTTAATAATTGAGGTTTGACCCGAATCAAACTTCTTCTTCTCCAAATGGAGCTTTCTCTCACTTAAAATGGGTTTCTCACTCTAGGGTTTGATGAGAGGGTTTGATGAGTGAAATGTGATCCAAAATGATCAATGGATCAGTTTTGATGACCCCAAACCGACCCCTAGTGAAAAGACCAAAGTACCCCTCATTTAAACCTTTAAAAAAAAAGCTGAAAATTGCATCAGACGGGATCGGAGCGCCGCTCCATAAGGTGGAGCGCCGCTCCAACCTTCAGGTCAGTTTTCAGTAACTTGTTTTGGCCATAACTTTTTGTCCGTAGCTCCGTTTTCGATGAATCAAATATCGTTGGAAACGTAATAAGATTTTATTTCCAATGGTAAGGCTTTGAAAAATCAACACAAATTTTATTTGGGGTTGAAAAGATACGTACACACCTTGTCACTTCAGACAACGTCCAGTTTCCTTCGACGTTCGAGCAAGCAACACGTACGTGCTTCGTACACTTCATACACGCATCGTACACCATAAATACCTTATGTACAATAAATATTTGGGTCTTACAACTCTCCCCCACTTAAACTCGATCACGTCCTCGTGATCTTCACCACTTAACCAATCCGGACCTACTCAATGGTCCTCAATCATAAGTCCCAATCCGAACTTTTCTAGACAATTCTTCCTAATGAATCATCTTTAACAACTAAAATCGCCACCCGCGATTTATCAAAACCACTATCCGAGCACTAAAACCTGCACTTTTCCCCATATCGGGAAAAACTCAACCAATCTTGTACCGAGATATCAATTCCTTAGCGTACCTTTACCAAGGACAACGCTAAAAGCGACCATGTCTCAACCTAAAGTCAACAATCCGAACGTTGAGGATCGAACCACATGAATCCTTACGGATTACACTTACCACTAAACATCCTTTGTAGTTGATAATGCTAAAAACGAACATATATTTCATAGCATTATTCCTCAAGAAAGACAAGCTTTTAGTTGCAATTGTTCTATTTACAAGTGATATTCGTTTAAATAATAAAAGGTGAAGACAAAAGACAGATTCGACGAATTGAAGACGCAAACGACCAAAAAGCTCAAAAGTACAAAATACAATCAAAGAGGTTCCAATTATTGATAAGAAACGTCTCGAAATTACAAGAGTACAAGATTCAAAACGCAAAGTACAAAATATAAAATTGTACGCAAGGACGTTTGAAAATCCGGAACCGGGACCAGAGTCAACTCTCAACGCTCGACGCAACGGACTAAAAATTACAAGGCAACTATGCACATAAATATAATATAATATTTAAATAATTCTTATAATTATTTATATATTATATAAATAAATAAAAACCGTCGGCAAGAGAGACTCCAAAATGGGTGAGCTGTAATTTCAAACTCCGCGACTCGCGGAGTTTGAAGGCCAAAAGTGCCGCGAGTCGCGGAGCCCCAAATTTTGAACCTCCCTATAAAAGCAACCGAATTCTGAGCATTTTTCATCATCATATATCATTCTCTCTATCTATATACGTAAAATATATATATAATTTATATTTTAATTTTAAATTTTAATTTTAATCCTAATAATAAGGGTATGTTAGCGAATGTTGTAAGGGTGTAAGTCGAAATTCTGTCCGTGTAACGCTACGCTATTATTAATCATTGTAAGTTATGTTCAACCTTTTTAATTTAATGTCTTGTAGCTAAGTTATTATTATGCTTATTTAATCTGAAGTAATCATGATGTTGGGTTAATTAATAAAATTGGATAATTGGGCTTTGTACCATAATTGGGGTTTGGACAAAAGAACGACACTTGTGGAAATTAGACTATGAGCTATTAATGGGCTTTATATTTGTTTAACTAAATGATAGTTTGTTAATGTTAATATAAAGATTTACAATTGGGCGTCCCTATAAATTACCATATACACTCGATTGGACACGATGGGCGGGGTATTTATATGTACGAATAATCGTTCATTTAACCGGACACGGGAATGGATTAATAGCCACTAGAATAATTAAAACAGGGGTGAAATTATGTACAAGGACACTTGGTATAATTGATAACAAAGTATTAAAACCTTGGGTTACAGTCAGTCGACATCCTGGTGTAATTATTAAACAAAGTATTAAAATCTTGTTACAGTTTAAGTCCCCAATTAGTTGGAATATTTAACTTCGGGTATAAGGATAATTTGACGAGGACACTCGCACTTTATATTTATGACTGATGGATTGTTATGGAAAAAAAAACCAGACGGACATATTAAATAATCCTGGACAAAGAACAATTAACCCATGGGCATAAAACTAAAATCAACACGTCAAACATCATGATTACGGAAGTTTAAATAAGCATAATTCTTTTATTTCATATTTAATTTCCTTTATTTTATATTTAATTTCACTTCTAATTATCGCATTTTTATTGTTATTGTATTTAATTGCACTTTTAATTATCGTACTTTTTAATTATCGCAATTTTATTTTATCGCACTTCTATTATTCGCAATTTCATTATCGTTATTTACTTTACGCTTTAATTTAAGTCTTGTATTTATTTTTAATATTTTACATTTGGTTTTAACTGCGACTAAAGTTTTAAAATCGACAAACCGGTCATTAAACGGTAAAAACCCCCTTTTATAATAATAATATTACTTATATATATATTTGTATTTTTATAAAAGTAAACTAATATAGCGTTAAGCTTTGTTTAAAGATTTCCCTGTGGAACGAACTGGACTTACTAAAAACTACACTACTGTACGATTAGATACACTGCCTATAAGTGTTGTAGCAAGGTTTAAGTATATCAATTCTATAAATAAATAAATATCTTGTGTAAAATTGTATCGTATTTAATAGTATTTCCTGTAAAATTTAATAATATTTTATACCCCTCTGCTCAAACGATCAAGTATTTTTGGCGCCGCTGCCGGGGAATCTCTTAAAAGCCGGAAGCGCAACGCTAATAAAAAAAAGATTTTTAGTTTACTTTTATTAAAATTCATTTTTATAAAAATACGTTTTAAATATTCGAAAATATAAAAAGAAAAACAAAAATATAAATATTTTTAGGAGTTTGATAAATATTTAAGTTTTATAAAGTTTCTTTAGTTTGTAAAAATATAAGTTTTATTTAATTTATTTTATAAATATATTTTATAAATATAAAAACCGAAAAAAAATATATATATAAATCTAGTTTTACGATTTTTATTTATAAAATTATAAAGTAATTCTATTTTTATTTTAGTTTTTAAATATAAGTTTTTATTATATATAAATTTTAGATTATAAAACAGAAAAATTTAAAACAGAAAAAAAAAAAAAACGCGTCAGTTTTAAACTGTTCCAGGTTTGAATTTTGAAACCCCGCGACTTGCGGGGTTTGCTGCTTTAAATACCGCGACTCGCGGAGGGGACCTGACACCGACAGAAACCCTAACTCAATTAATTACGGAGTAATTATTAATTATTATTATTATAACCCTACCTAATTATTATTATTATAATTACTTTTACTTTTTATTTAATTTATGTATTTAGTATTAATTAGTTTAATTAATTTGTAAAATTAGTAGTTTTAATAAATAAATAATATAAAAATAATATTTTTATAAAAATTGTAATTTTTACAAGTTTTTGTATATTTTTATATTTTATCCCTTTTTAATCGTTTTAGCGTAATATTTGTATTTTTAGCTCATATTTAGTTTTAAACTTAGTTTTTGCCATAGTTATTTTTACTTCTAGATTTTTAGGCTTTGCCGTAGAATTCCTTAAGTGCTTTTTCTTTAGACTAAGATTTAGGTGCTTTAGAATTTTGCGACGCCCTTTTAAGTTTTAGTTTCTTTTTAAGTTATTTCCATTTGAGATTTAGTTTTTCCTGTAAGCTTTAATATTTTAGACGACTTTTACCTATGTATCAATTATTATTCCAATTAGTAATCTCAATTTGAGATTATAATTTTAAGTTAGTTGTAGTAATAAGGTTAGGTTAGTCAATTGTTTTTAAGTTTTATAAGTTTCTTTTATTTTTCCGTCACCTTTTATTTTTCAACCATTTTTCTTTTTTCGACCTTTTTCGACGAACTCTTTTTCTTTCTTATTTCTCGCTATTCTAGTTTTTAGGACATAGATTTTTATTCTAATTCTTATCTAAATTTCTTAAAATTACGAAAATTTATTTTAAGTGATTAAATTGATAGACATCAAAAGTTTCTGGTTCGTAGTAATAGTTGGATTTGTACGTGGACCGGGTTATTGGAGCTAAACAGTCCTCAATTATATTGAGACCAAACGAATCCTGCCCCTCTGCTGCATCTTTTGGCTATTCGAAACGTGGGCAAAATCAGAAAAGTCTATTGATTGGATAACTTATTATAATTTTTCTTTCCTTTTAAAAACTAATAGGATATTCAGTGAATGCACCGAGCAAGACGTTCACCACCTTTTGTACGTTCACCACCTGTAACTAGATCAAGACATTTAGCAAATATTACTGCCGTTGATTTTTCTTTAGAATCGTCATCCAGTCGACCAAGTACTCCAGTTCAAATTTCCGATAATCCATTTTTTGAACCCGACCTCACAATTGAGAATCCGGAGAATATTCAGGAACGATTCGTAGATCCTGAACCACTAAACTTTCCTCCGGAACCACCAATCATTCAAATAGAGATTGTTGAGGAACGAACCATTAAATCAGAATCCTATAGTGATTCCGATTCAACAAATTCAATTATGGAGAATCTAGAACCTTTAAGTATGGAAGACCGAATGAGAGCTAAACGCACTGGCCAAGGTCACGCAATTACTCATCCAGACATTAATGCGCCAGATTATGAAATCAAAGGACAAATTCTACACATGGTGACTAATCAATGCCAATTTAGTGGTGCGTCGAAGGAAGATCCAAATGAACATTTACGTACCTTTAATAGGATCTGCACACTATTTAAAATCCAAGAAGTGGAGGATGAACAAATATATCTCATGTTATTTCCATGGACTTTAAAGGGAGAAGTCAAAGATTGGTTGGAATCGTTACCTGAAGGGGCGATTGATACATGGGATGTTTTAGTTGACAAATTTCTTAAACAATTCTTTCCTGCATCTAAAGCCGTAAGACTTCAAGCAGAAATTGTTACGTTCACACAGAAACCAAATGAAACTCTATATGAGGCGTGGACAAGATATGGAAAGTTGTTAAGAGGATGTCCGCAACATGGTTTAGACACCTGTCAAATAGTACAAATATTCTACCAAGGATGCGACATCACTACAAGGAAAGACATAGATATAGCAGCTGGTGGTTCTATTATGAAGAAAACCGAAACTGATGCTTACAAAATTATTGATAACACTGCTTCCCACTCACACGAGTGGCACCAAGAAAAAGATATCGTTAGATCATCTAAAGCAGCTAGAGCCGATTCTAGCCATGACTTAGATTCCATTTCCGCAAAGATAGATGCTGTCGAGAGACGAATGGAAAAGATGACTAAAGATATTCACTCAATACGAATTAGTTGTGAGCAGTGTGGAGGACCACATTTGACAAAAGATTGTCTCAGTATTGAATTAACAATGGAACAAAGAGAGAATATTTCATACATAAACCAAAGGCCTGGAAATAATTATCAGAATAATTATCAACCGCCAAGACCAATTTACAATCAAAACCAGAATTATAACCAAAATATTCCATACAACAACCAACAAGGTCCTAGCAATCAACAAGTATCCAATAATACTTACAATCAGCAAAGACCTAATTTTCAAAACAAACCACCACAACAAACCGATGATAAAAAGCCGAATTTAGAAGATATGATGACGAAGCTAGTTGAAACTCAAACGCAGTTTTTCACATCTCAAAAACAAACCAATGAACAAAATGCTCAAGCATTTAGAAATCAACAAGCTTCTATTCAAAATCTGGAACAAGAAGTAAGTAACCTAGCAAGGTTAATAGGTGAAAGAAAACCGGGAAGTCTACCTAGTGATACAAATGCTAACCCCCGGAATGAAACAGCTAAAGCCATTACCACAAGAAGTGGTACAACGCTTAAACCACCGGAAATACCTGTAACTTCTGATGAAGCTATTCCTACTCCACAAGAACCACAACCTGATCAAGATAAGGAAAAAGAACCGGTAGTTGAAAAGGTTAATGAAGATAACACAGCTAAGGCTAAACCTTATGTCAAACCATACCAACCACCACATCCTTACCCGAGTAAAATGAAGAAAGAGAAACTTGAAGCCGAGCAATCCAAATTCTTGGATATGTTTAAACAAATAAATGTAAATCTTCCTTTCATTGATGTGATTTCAGGAATGCCTAGATATGCTAAATTCTTGAAAGATCTAATCTCAAATAGAAAGAAAATGGAAGAACTCTCGACTGTTACTATGAATGCTAATTATTCAGCAGTGCTGTTGAATAAGATACCAGAAAAATTATCTGATCCAGGAAGTTTCACAATTCCATGTTTTCTGGGTAGTCTTAATTCAATAGAAGCATTAGCAGATTTAGGTGCTAGTATAAATCTAATGCCGTATTCACTATACGCTAAACTAGACCTTGGAGAATTGAAACCAACCAGAATAAGCATACAACTAGCCGATAGATCGATAAAATATCCTAGAGGGATAATGGAGAACATGCTAGTTAAAGTTGGTACTTTAGTATTTCCAGTAGATTTTGTTGTTTTGGACATGGAAGAAGATTCTCAAGTTCCTCTCATATTAGGCAGACCATTCTTAAACACGGCTAAAGCAATGATAGACGTGTTCGGTAAGAAATTGACCCTAAGTATAGAGGACGAGAGTGTTACCTTTTCAGTTGATAGAGCAATGCAACAACCACAATCTGCAGATGATACATGTTATTATATTCAAACTATAGATGCACATGCAGAATTATTAGAAGAATTTCCAGAATTACAAGAAACAGGAGAATGTTCTTTAGGAGAAGGTAATGAACCAATTGATGAAGCTGAAATGTTAGCTACACTTATAGCTAATGGATATGAACCAACAACAGAAGAAATTCAAATGCTAAAAGAAGAAGACAGATATCGATATAAATCATCGATAGAAGAACCTCCGAAATTAGAGTTAAAGCCACTTCCAAACCATTTGGAATACGCTTATTTACATGGTGAATCTGAATTACCTGTAATAATATCGTCTTCTCTTACTGAAAATGAGAAATCACAACTCATTTCTGTGTTGAAAGCTCATAAACCAGCCATTGCATGGAAGATTCATGATATTAAAGGAATAAGTCCTTCGTATTGCACACATAAAATCCTTATGGAAGAAGGTCATAAAACGTATGTGCAACGCCAACGAAGACTAAATCCTAATATGCAAGATGTAGTTAAGAAAGAGATTATTAAACTGCTAGACGTAGGTCTAATTTATCCAATCTCTGATAGTCCATGGGTAAGCCCAGTTCAATGCGTGCCTAAGAAGGGTGGCATGACTGTCATTACAAATGAGAAAAATGAGCTTATTCCTACTAGGACTGTAACAGGATGGCCTGTATGTATTGATTATAGAAAATTAAATGACGCCACCAGAAAAGATCACTTTCCCTTACCTTTCATAGATCAAATGTTGGAAAGATTAGCCGGAAATAGTTACTATTGTTTTCTAGATGGATTTTCCGGATATTTTCAAATTCCAATAGCACCCGAAGACCAAGAGAAAACCACATTCACGTGCCCTTATGGTACTTTTGCTTACAAACGCATGCCATTTGGACTTTGCAATGCCCCTGCAACCTTTCAAAGGTGTATGATGGCGATTTTTCACGACATGATAGAAGAATGCATGGAAGTTTTCATGGATGACTTTTCATTCTTCGGTGATACATTTGAATCATGTCTAGTTAATCTGGAACGAATGCTTATTAGATGCGAACAGTCAAATCTAGTACTTAATTGGGAAAAATGCCATTTCATGGTTAAAGAAGGCATCGTTCTTGGTCATAAAATTTCGAAGGAAGGAATTGAAGTGGATAAAGCTAAAGTAGATGTAATTGCTAAACTTCCACATCCCACCAATGTTAGAGGAGTTAGGAGTTTTCTAGGGCATGCCGGTTTTTACCGACGTTTCATAAAAGATTTTTCTAAAATTGCCACTCCTATGAATAAACTCCTAGAAAAGGATGCTCCATTCATCTTTTCAGATGAATGTATCAAATCTTTTAATATTCTTAAAGAAAAACTCACTAATGCATCGATCATGATAACACCAAATTGGAATCTACCATTTGAACTAATGTGCGATGCAAGTGATTTTGCAATGGGAGCCGTTTTAGGACAAAGGATTGAAAAACGATTTCAACCTATATATTATGCTAGTAAGACGTTACAAGGAGCACAAACAAACTATACAACTACTGAAAAAGAACTCCTTGCTATTGTCTTTGCTTTTGACAAATTTCGATCATATGTCGTTCTAGCAAAAACGGTGGTCTATACCGACCATTCTGCTCTTAGATACCTATTTTCAAAACAAGATGCTAAACCAAGATTAATCCGTTGGATCTTACTCTTACAAGAGTTTGATATTGAAATCCGAGATAAAAGAGGAGCAGAAAATCTCGCCGCTGATCATCTTTCTCGTCTTGAAAATCCCGAATTAGAAGTTCTAAATGAATCGGCCATACAAGACAACTTTCCTGATGAATATCTATTGAAGATAGATTATAATGAAATTCCATGGTTTGCAGACTATGCAAACTATTTAGTATGTGGATTCCTTGAAAAAGGATTATCGTACCAAAGACGAAAGAAATTCTTCAGTGATATAAAACACTATTTTTGGGAAGATCCACATCTGTTTAAAAGTTGTCCCGATGGAATAATACGCCGATGTGTATTTGGAGATGAAACTAGTAAAATATTAAACCATTGTCACACAGGACCAACAGGAGGGCATTATGGGCCTCAACTAACAGCAAGAAAAGTTTATGATGCTGGATTCTATTGGCCTACAATTTACAAAGACGCACACCTTCTTTGCAAATCCTGTGATGCTTGTCAAAGGGCCGGAAAAATAAGTCAACGTGATGAAATGCCACAAAATGTCATCCAAGTATGTGAAGTATTTGACATTTGGGGTATTGACTTTATGGGTCCATTTCCAAAATCTCATAATAATCTATATATACTCGTAGCCATTGATTATGTATCTAAATGGGCGGAAGCACAAGCTCTCCCAACTAACGATTCATGAGTTGTAGTCAACTTTTTAAAACATCTTTTTGCAAGGTTTGGAACACCGAAAGCTTTAATAAGTGATCGGGGTACTCATTTCTGTAATAATCAACTTGAGAAAGTTCTTAAAAGATATGGAGTAACGCATAAAATCTCCACCGCATATCATCCACAAACAAGTGGACAAGTTGAAAATACCAACCGAGCTTTAAAACGTATTCTAGAGAAAACCGTAGGATCAAATCCGAAGGAATGGTCCATTAAATTGGAGGATGCACTCTGGGCTTTTAGAACAGCCTACAAAACTCCAATTAGAACCACACCTTTTAGACTTGTTTATGGAAAAGCATGTCATCTTCCAGTAGAAATTGAACACAAAGCATTTTGGGCTTTGAAGACATGTAATCTTGATTTACATGAAGCTGGACGTCTACGATTAAGTCAACTAAATGAATTAGAAGAATTAAGACATGAAGCATACGATAATTCGTTAATCTATAAAGAAAGAACGAAGAAATGGCATGATAAAAGAATCAGAAGTTCAAAAGAATTTAAAGAAGGAGACAGAGTTCTTCTTTTCAATTCATGATTCAAGCTATTTCCTGGAAAATTGAAATCAAGATGGTCTGGACCATTCATAGTCAAAAGAGTTTTCCCATACGGAACAGTAGAATTGATAAATTCAAATGGGAATGAATTTAAAGTTAATGGTCACAGAGTTAAACACTACATAGATAGTCCGATGGAAGTCGACAACGAAGTTAATCACAATTTCGACACCACAGCTAACTAAGTGTGGGGAGAATCAAGTCTTTAAAGGATAATATGTATTTCTGTTAGAGTTAGATTGTCTGTTTTCGTGTAGTTCTCGAAAATGGGACCCGAATGGTCTTTCCCTAGCAGACCCTAAAGAACTAGTCTTCTCCCCCCATTCTGAATTTTTATTTTTTTAGGAAATGAAGACTGCCTGTGAACTAAACCATGGTCTAATGCTACACGCTTTGATCACTAAACGTAATAATGACATACTACCGAGTGAAATAGTATCAGTAATCAGAGAAAGAATGGACGGAGTTAGAAAAGAATCCAGATGCGAAGATAATAAGTTACAATTTGGTAAAGGAAAATCAAAATCCGCAGCGAAAAGAAGAGCACGACACCTAGAAAGATGTCACAAATGCGGAAAATGGTCACATGGAGGTAAATGTTCAAATAATCAAACCTATTCAAATACCGAATTTGTTACTTTATGCAGAGACGGACCGTTCATATGTTTAGAAGAAAAGACACTGAATGCTCGAGGTTACGCCTATGTAGCCATGGAAAACCAATTAAACCGACTATCTTATGAATGAGATAGATCATATAACTAAGAAATCTATTTCACATGTATGTCTGTACAGTTTTTATTTTATTTTTATTTTTTATTTTTAACCTTTTGATAATAAACGCTAATTTGTTCGCTAAAAAGTATTAAATTGGTATTGAATAAAATTAGGTTTGGCGACCGAAATTATTGATATCATTTAAAAATTTATTACATCACTGCGAAATTTAACGTTTATTCTTAAGGTATAAATATCTTTAATCAATCAACCCAAAATATTTCAAAAATTCGTCATGAGTTAAATTAGGTCTTGGAACCGAAATTACTTTACCGAAAAGAGGGGCGCATATTTTTGATAATATTTGATTGATTAAAGTGGGATAAAAAGCCAAAAAGATTTTTAATTTTATTTTTACCATGTTTTTAAAATTAATATTTAAATCTTAAATTAATATTGTAAACTTTGTAAAAACAATATATTTAAAATTATAAATATTTGAAAAATTAATATAAGTTTGGTGTGAATTTATAATATGAATTTTTAAATTAAGTTTGGTGTAATTTTTTATTTTTTAAAAATATGAATTTTTAATTTTATGCATTTCAAGTTGTAAGTTTGGTGTGAATTTTTAATATTAATTTTGAATTTTATATTTAAGTTGTGTGAATTTAAAAACAAAAATTTACTTTATCTCATTAAGTTAAAAATATGATTTTTAAAATTCGTCGTAAGTTGAAGACTAGGTCTTTAAACCGAAATTGCTTTACCCGAGGGAGGGACGAGAACTTTTATTATCATTATTTTTAATCTTATTGAATTAAAGTATGCCAAAAACATTAAAAAACCCAAAAATCTTAGCTTTTAAAACAATCGCTACAAAAAGACAAATTTTAAAATTTTGTCGAAGGACGGAATAGGACATCGATCCGAAACGACCTCGTCCTAAATAACAAGGGAAACAAAATTTTAAATTAATTAATTAATTATTTTAATTAGTATAAGATATATAAAAAAAAAAAAAAAAAAAGCAAACTCCGCGACTCGCGGAGTTTGAAGGGTAATTCACCGCGAGTCGCGGGAGGACCAAAACCCAGAAAAAAGATAAAACGTAAAATAACAGATCAGTTCACTCCCCACACCACAAAACTGCGAAGAACACAGCGAAAAACCCTCGAAAAAACAAGCAAAAACACCCCCAAAATCACAATTTTTAACCGTTAATCATCAAATCTTTTACTAAAATCATGTTGAGAAGGATGCTATCAAGGAATTACTCAAGAAAAACGGTAAATTTCTACACCTAAACACCATTTAATCCGAAATTAGTGTTCTTGAGCAATTTTTTCCCCAATTTGATTTTGATGCTTTTTAGTGTAATTAGGCTTAAAAGGTTTATGTATTATGCTTGTATAACCTAGATTGATTCTATTTAATATGATTAGAAGCCTTAAACTTCAAATTTAGAGTAATCTAGGGTTTGTGTTCTTGAGCAAATTTGGGGCTTTTTGATATAAACAGGTTATGGCCGATTTTTGTCATGAATTGTTGCTAAATTAAGTAGTGTAACATGTCTAGGTAGTTAAATGATCCAAACTTTGAGCCTAAACATGATTTTGAGAATTAAAGTGGACTTTTTCAAGTCTAAAATTCATGAACTTGATTTTTGAAAGATAATGCCATTTGAAACTTGTTTAATTGCTAGTAATGATTATTTTGACATGTTATTTGAGTCGAATGCTTATGAACTTGACGAACATTTTCGTATATGCTTATTTGAAAAAGTGTAGATTTGATAAAAATGTGAAAATGAGCTTAAGTTTGATATAAATTGATCATGTCATTGTAATTATTTTGATTGATGATTTTGCTGACACTAATGCATATTTGGATGCACAAAAATTGTGTTTGATGTGTTTTGCAGACTGAAAGGGGTGAATCTTCATCCCAAGCCCGCAATGCTCCTGCTGAGAATGCGGAACAACAGGAGGTGGATAACTACTACAAGCAAGATATACCTCACCCAGTCATGACATTTTCTGATATGCACTTGGAAGAGTTGCACCCGAACCTGAGATTTGACAGACTTTGGATAGATTATCCAAAATACCAAAGGGGTTTGCATACTCTTCATTCTAAGGTTGTTGAGGTACCTAGGGTCATCGAATGGGGACCCTTAGAAGCTGTAGAATTGGCCGGGCCAATTAGGGAATTACTTGTACAGAGGTATGGTAATTCTACTTTTAATAACTGGGTACGTTTATTCACCATGCGTAGACCTGTATATAAAGTATGGTGTGAAGAATTGTTGTGTAGTATAGAGTTGAATGATCGGGTAGCTAGTTTAACCGATCGATCTTTTATTAGATTTTTGTTAGGCGGTTCGATGCGCCACATGTCTTTACTAGACATGGCTCAGGCTTTACGTATATATACGCCTGAGGAGTTAGCATCTGCCGATTGTAGAGGATTGATACTAAATGGTAGAAAGATAGATGAAAATTTTGATACACACAGTGTGTGGAGTCAAATGACAAGCCATCACCGTTTCAAAGGGGGAAATTACTCTTATTTGGATATAGATAGAGCTGAATTAAGAGTGATTCATAGGTTTTTAGCTAATTCGATTACACAAAGAGGTAAGAACAAGGAAAAGGTAAATGAACAGGATTTGTTTTACCATATGTGTATTCGAGACCCACAAAGCGCTGTAAGTATACCTTATTGTGTGGGTTATTATTTATCAGCTATGGTTAGGGGGATGAGGCCGCATAGCATAATAGGAGGTGGTATTTTTATTACTTTGATTGATGAATATCTCGGTGTGGATATAAGTCGGGGGGGATTATTAGTAGAAGAACCAGAACCCCGCGATACAATAGGTTTAAATGTATACCATGGTGCGAAAGTTTTGAAGAGGCGAAATAACGCCACAGTACCGTACCATGGTAGACATCCACAGGTTGAGAGAAACCAACAGCAACGTAATGTAGGAGGGGGAAATGAGATGCAAGAAATGCAAAGGTTTATAGCTTCACAGGAGTACGAAAATGCTAGACAGAGAGCATTTGAAGATTGGCAAGTTCATCAGAACCAAATCATAGCTCATTGCCAACATATAGGTAGAAACTATATTCCTACACCAAAACCCATATTCCCTCCCTGGTCTATAGAGATGCAACCACCGTATCCTACGTATAACCCTGCCGAAGCATTCTATAGCACCTATGGTTATGCCTGGAACCCCTATTGGTACCAGTATCATCCCTAGTCTACTTAGTTTTATTTATTTTGTAATTTGTAATGTTGATACGTTTAATACTTATGTTAATATTGTAATAGTTTTTATAATTTTCTAACTTTTATTCTTAGATTTTAATAATTTTTGAATGTGGGGTAATATACCAAACTTCAAAAATATGTATATATGTTTGCAGTTTATCTTATGTACACAACAGGGTAAAACAACGCATTTTCAAAGACTGGCATTAAGTTCAGCAAAAGCAACTAATTTTGACGACAAGATGCAAAATATATGTGAAATAACAACAAGACGGAATGAACAAATGATGTGCACCATTTATCATTCAGCAAACAAACGCCAATATGTTTGGAAACTTTGATAAAATTTAATCATTTTCACACAAATCACCCTCAATAATTTAAATTGATACTGATTTCTTGCAAATGAGGGCATTGCAAGATCTTAAGTGTGGGAAGGGGTTAAATTCTTTCGGATTTTAAAATTTTTACTTTATACACTTGGTTACCATTAAAAATACTAGTAAAGCAGTAGTTGTATTAGAATCTAGTGCTCTCTGATAATAAAGAACAGCCCTAGTCTTATATACTGACTACCCAATTCTAGTAAATTTTTTCAAAATTTTCAATTAAATGAACTCAAAATCATGTTTATACATATTTATGAACAATAAAACTAGGTTGTAACACCGAAATTATTGTTACCTCAGAAAGGACATAAATTGAGAAACAAACCAAAATGTTAAAATTCATTTAAAATGGAATAGAGGACGACAAAAAGGAAAATAAAAGCCAAGTGTGGGAAAATTTACCAAGTTATCTTAAACATATGTCACATATATCTGTAACAAATAACTGAAAATACTTTTGCTTTGGACTAAACTAAACTGTTTTACCCGATAAAAGAAAAGAAGAGATGGATCTACACGATGAATCAATTCCATCATTAAAAGGAAGTAAAGTCTTCCGAAAAAGACACGCGCTTCTTGATTTAGGTCATGAAGTTGTCGTCCAGACCAGCTGTAGGTTGACGAAAAATCTAGAAAAGTCATCACTAAAATCAGCAGGAAATCCACGGATCTCAGCATTAAACAGGGTCACCAAGTGGTCAGATTTATCCTAACCATGAGAAGGATTTATCTCGTAAAATGGGGGGGGGGGCACCATGCAAATTAGCTTGATAAGACTAATGAATCAGATCCCCAGAAAGGATAATCTCCTTAAAGATTAAAAATCAGCTTTTAAGCCTGATATTACTCAATCCTTGAGATTGACCTTAAAGATTGAGAATTACAAACTCATGGAATTCAATGATATCTAAACTTGAGCTTGAACGAGAAAATATTTTGATCAAAATTACAAACCAATTTGTTTTCTGAAAACCCTATTTTCAATGCGTTCATTACCATTGAACGTAAAATCCTAGGAATTCAAATGGAATTCATTAGGTCACCTGAACCAAATCGGGTGTCAACCGTAAGAACGGTGGTTGCATAGCATGGTCAAAGATAGGACCTTGTGCCAGACCGAAAAATCATAAGGGTGAGCTTTACTATTGCTCCTACCAAGGATAGTAATTGCGTCCGACACATTATAGACCATAATTAAAAGCATGTCAGGGGACATTGCCTTAACAGTTGCTTGTTCATCGCTTTCCTTTACAACCGGACGGTAGTTTGCCGAAAGGTAATATACGGGACAAGTAAATTGGATGTGTTGCTTTCCAAATACAAGGTTAGCAAGTGGGTGACACAAAACCGCAAGTTTTGAGCTAAAATTTTCAAATCTGAAACCCACCAAACCCACAAAAATATTTTGCAAACACCGGTGAAGGGTTATTCCGGAAAACTTATCTAGGGTAAAAACTAGATTTAATTTTCAAAAGATCAAATGTTTTCATAAAGATCCAATTTCCTTAATGGATCTAAATTTTTATAGTCATGTGGGACTGTAAACCGTATCGTTACTACCATTGTTTATACCGCCGTATAGAAATCACTGATGTACAAAGTGTGAAGAATAAAGAAGTGATTCTAGTATTGCAAGACGATATTGCTTGAGGACAAGCAATGCTCAAGTGTGGGAATATTTGATAATGCTAAAAGCGAACATATATTTCATAGCATTATTCCTCAAGAAAGACAAGCTTTTAGTTGCAATTGTTCTATTTACAAGTGATATTCGTTTATATAATAAAAGGTGAAGACAAAAGACAGATTCGACGAATTGAAGACGCAAACGACCAAAAAGCTCAAAAGTACAAAATACAATCAAAGAGGTTCCAATTATTGATAAGAAACGTCTCGAAATTACAAGAGTACAAGATTCAAAACGCAAAGTACAAAATATAAAATTGTACGCAAGGACGTTCGAAAATCCGGAACCGGGACCAGAGTCAACTCTCAACGCTCGACGCAACGGACTAAAAATTACAAGGCAACTATGCACATAAATATAATATAATATTTAAATAATTCTTATAATTATTTATATATTATATAAATAAATAAAAACCGTCGGCAAGAGAGACTCCAAAATGGGTGAGCTGTAATTTCAAACTCCGCGACTCGCGGAGTTTGAAGGCCAAAAGTGCCGCGAGTCGCGGAGCCCCAAGTTTTGAACCTCCCTATAAAAGCAACCGAATTCTGAGCATTTTTCATCATCATATATCATTCTCTCTATCTATATACGTAAAATATATATATCTATATATATATATATATATAATTTATATTTTAATTTTAAATTTTAATTTTAATCCTAATAATAAGGGTATGTTAGCGAATGTTGTAAGGGTGTAAGTCGAAATTCTGTCCGTGTAACGCTACGCTATTTTTAATCATTGTAAGTTATGTTCAACCTTTTTAATTTAATGTCTTGTAGCTAAGTTATTATTATGCTTATTTAATCCGAAGTAATCATGATGTTGGGTTAATTACTAAAATTGGGTAATTGGGCTTTGTACCATAATTGGGGTTTGGACAAAAGAACGACACTTGTGGAAATTAGACTATGAGCTATTAATGGGCTTTATATTTGTTTAACTAAATGATAGTTTGTTAATGTTAATATAAAGATTTACAATTGGGCGTCCCTATAAATTACCATATACACTCGATCGGACACGATGGGCGGGGTATTTATATGTACGAATAATCGTTCATTTAACCGGACATGGGAATGGATTAATAGCCACTAGAATAATTAAAACAGGGGTGAAATTATGTACAAGGACACTTGGTATAATTGATAACAAAGTATTAAAACCTTGGGGTACACTCAGTCGACATCCTGGTGTAATTATTAAACAAAGTATTAAAATCTTGTTACAGTTTAAGTCCCCAATTAGTTGGAATATTTAACTTCGGGTATAAGGATAATTTGACGAGGACACTCGCACTTTATATTTACGACTGATGGACTGTTATGGACAAAAACCAGACGGACATATTAAATAATCCAGGACAAAGAACAATTAACCTATGGGCATAAAACTAAAATCAACACGTCAAACATCATGATTACGGAAGTTTAAATAAGTATAATTCTTTTATTTCATATTTAATTTCCTTTATTTTATATATAATTGCACTTCTAATTATCACATTTTTATTGTTATTGTATTTAATTGCACTTTTAATTATCGTACTTTTTAATTATCGCAAGTTTATTTTATCGCACTTCTATTATTCGCAATTTCATTATCGTTATTTACTTTACGCTTTAATTTAAGTCTTGTATTTATTTTTAATATTTTACATTTGGTTTTAACTGCGACTAAAGTTTTAAAATCGACAAACCGATCATTAAACGGTAAAAACCCCCCTTTTATAATAATAATATTACTTATATATATATTTGTATTTTTATAAAAGTAAACTAATATAGCGTTAAGCTTTGTTTAAAGATTTCCCTGTGGAACGAACCGGACTTACTAAAAACTACACTACTGTACGATTAGGTACACTGCCTATAAGTGTTGTAGCAAGGTTTAAGTATATCCATTCTATAAATAAATAAATATCTTGTGTAAAATTGTATCGTATTTAATAGTATTTCCTGTAAAATTTAATAATATTTTATACCCCTCTGCTCAAACGATCAGTAGTGCGCAATACAACCAATACGCCACTATCCTAACATCATAAGCAACGGCTAAAACTAAAAGCGCCCAAAACGAATATGGCAACGCTAATCCTAAGGTGTACAAAATCGACTATTGTCACACCCGTAACAACATGTGAGCGAAACACGGCTATCGCATCACTAATCACACAACACGGTCCTCACGATCCCACCATCGGTGTATAAAACAACGGATAGATCACACCACATGGTCCTTACGACCCTACCATCGGTGTATAAAACAACCGATAAATCACTCAACACCGGATGAAGTCAGCGGACCCCGTCAACGGTCATGCTTCACCGATATATCACTACTCCCATGATGAAGTCAGCGGACCCCGAACGGTCATGCTTCACCAATCACATACTCTCATGATGAAGTCAGCAGACCCCGAACGGTCATGCTTCACCAATCAACGATCTCATGATGAAGTCAGCGGACCCCGAAAGTCATGCTTCACCAATCAACGATCTCATGATAAAGTCAGTGGACCCCGAAGGTCATGCTTCATCAATCACATACGCACTTTTGGCCTCAAACAACGAGTAGTGCAACATCGTGCTCTGTTACACTATAGTGAACCTTAACGGATACCACTAACCATCCACACAATCGAGCAAGAACCACCAATATCGAACATAGGCACAAAACAATAATTCTCTATAAGAGAATCCACCACGCACATCCCTTAACCGAGGGATTCCACCTTGCTCGCCATACCCGTCCATTATCTCTCAACGAGATTTACCACATTACCACCTTGGTGATAATTCAAATCCAAAATCATAGGTACAATTTTTCCGAAATTGTACTCTACTACAAATCGACCAAATCTAGGTCCTGACACAAATTTTGGATCTACCATAAGCATTGTCTGAAATCTCACACTAAAACCTCCTCGTGCAGGAGTGTAACTCCCCCACTTGGAATTACGTTCCATAACCGCATCTCGTACACCCATACAATTCTACCAAAGGTAGACTTTGAAATGTCCCGTTCTTATTGATTAAAAACGTTCCATATTAATTGATTTCGTTGCGAGGTTTTGACCTCTATATGAGACGTTTTTCAAAGAATGCATTCATTTTTAAAACCAACCATAACCTTTATTTCATAAATAAAGGTTTAAAAAGCTTTACGTAGATTATCAAATAATGATAATCTAAAATATCCTGTTTACACACGACCATTACATAATGGTTTACAATACAAATATGTTACATCGAAATCAGTTTCTTGAATGCAGTTTTTACACAATATCATACAAACATGGACTCCAAATCTTGTCCTTATTTTACTATGCAACAGCGGAAGATCTTAATATTCACCTGAGAATAAACATGCTTTAAATGTCAACAAAAATGTTGGTGAGTTATAGGTTTAACCTATATATATCAAATCGTAACAATAGACCACAAGATTTCATATTTCAATACACATCCCATACATAGAGATAAAAATCATTCATATGGTGAACACCTGGTAACCGACATTAACAAGATGCATATATAAGAATATCCCCATCATTCCGGGACACCCTTCGGATATGATATAAATTTCGAAGTACTAAAGCATCCGGTACATTGGATGGGGTTTGTTAGGCCCAATAGATCTATCTTTAGGATTCGCGTCAATTAGGGTGTCTGTTCCCTAATTCTTAGATTACCAGACTTAATAAAAAGGGGCATATTCGATTTCGATAATTCAACCATAGAATGTAGTTTCACGTACTTGTGTCTATTTTGTAAATCATTTATAAAACCTGCATGTAATCTCATCCCAAAAATATTAGATTTTAAAAGTGGGACTATAACTCACTTTCACAGATTTTTACTTCGTCAGGAAGTAAGACTTGGCCACTGGTTGATTCACGAACCTATAACAATATATACATATATATCAAAGTATGTTCAAAATATATTTACAACACTTTTAATATATTTTGATGTTTTAAGTTTATTAAGTCAGCTGTCCTCGTTAGTAACCTACAACTAGTTGTCCACAATTAGATGTACAGAAATAAATCGATAAATATTATCTTGAATCAATCCACGACCCAGTGTATACGTATCTCAGTATTGATCACAACTCAAACTATATATATTTTGGAATCAACCTCAACCCTGTATAGCTAACTCCAACATTCACATATAGAGTGTCTATGGTTGTTCCGAAATATATATAGATGTGTCGACATGATAGGTCGAAACATTGTATACGTGTCTATGGTATCTCAAGATTACATAATATACAATACAAGTTGATTAAGTTATGGTTGGAATAGATTTGTTACCAATTTTCACGTAGCTAAAATGAGAAAAATTATCCAATCTTGTTTTACCCATAACTTCTTCATTTTAAATCCGTTTTGAGTGAATCAAATTGCTATGGTTTCATATTGAACTCTATTTTATGAATCTAAACAGAAAAAGTATAGGTTTATAGTCGGAAAAATAAGTTACAAGTCGTTTTTGTAAAGGTAGTCATTTCAGTCGAAAGAACGACGTCTAGATGACCATTTTAGAAAACATACTTCCACTTTGAGTTTAACCATAATTTTTGGATATAGTTTCATGTTCATAATAAAAATCATCTTCTCATAATAACAACTTTTAAATCAAAGTTTATCATAGTTTTTAATTAACTAACCCAAAACAGCCCGCGGTGTTACTACGACGGCGTAAATCCGGTTTTACGGTGTTTTTCGTGTTTCCAGGTTTTAAATCATTAAGTTAGCATATCATATAGATATAGAACATGTGTTTAGTTGATTTTAAAAGTCAATTTAGAAGGATTAACTTTTGTTTGCGAACAAGTTTAGAATTAACTAAACTATGTTCTAGTGATTACAAGTTTAAACCTTCGAATAAGATAGCTTTATATGTATGAATCGAATGATGTTATGAACATCATTACTACCTTAAGTTCCTTGGATAAACCTACTGGAAAAGAGAAAAATGGATCTAGCTTCAACGGATCCTTGGATGGCTCGAAGTTCTTGAAGCAGAATCATGACACGAAAACAAGTTCAAGTAAGATCATCACTTGAAATAAGATTGTTATAGTTATAGAAATTGAACCAAAGTTTGAATATGATTATTACCTTGTATTAGAATGATAACCTACTGTAAGAAACAAAGATTTCTTGAGGTTGGATGATCACCTTACAAGATTGGAAGTGAGCTAGCAAACTTGAAAGTATTCTTGATTTTATGTAACTAGAACTTGTAAAATATATGAAGAACACTTAAAACTTGAAGATAGAACTTGAGAGAGATCAATTAGATGAAGAAAATTGAAGAATGAAAGTGTTTGTAGGTGTTTTTGGTCGTTGGTGTATGGATTAGATATAAAGGATATGTAATTTTGTTTTCATGTAAATAAGTCATGAATGATTACTCATATTTTTGTAATTTTATGAGATATTTCATGCTAGTTGCCAAATGATGGTTCCCACATATGTTAGGTGACTCACATGGGCTGCTAAGAGCTGATCATTGGAGTGTATATACCAATAGTACATACATCTAAAAGCTGTGTATTGTACGAGTACGAATACGGGTGCATACGAGTAGAATTGTTGATGAAACTGAACGAGGATGTAATTGTAAGCATTTTTGTTAAGTAGAAGTATTTTGATAAGTGTATTGAAGTCTTTCAAAAGTGTATAAATACATATTAAAACACTACATGTATATACATTTTAACTGAGTCGTTAAGTCATCGTTAGTCGTTACATGTAAGTGTTGTTTTGAAACATTTAGGTTAACGATCTTGTTAAATGTTGTTAACCCAATGTTTATAATATCAAATGAGATTTTAAATTATTATATTATCATGATATTATGATATATTAATATATCTTAATATGATATATATTCATTTAAATGTCGTTACAACGATAATCGTTACATATATGTCTCGTTTCGAAATCCTTAAGTTAGTAGTCTTGTTTATATGTATGTAACTCATTATTAATATACTTATGGAGATACTTACTTATCATAATATCATGTTAACCATATGTATATCCATATATATATCGTCATGTCATTTTTACAAGTTTTAACGTTCGTGAATCGCCGGTCAACTTGGGTGGTCAATTGTCTATATGAAACATATTTCAATTAATCAAGTCTTAACAAGTTTAATTACTTAACATGTTGGAAACATTTAATCATGTAAATATCAATCTCAATTAATATATATAAGCATGGAAAAGTTCGGGTCACTACAGTACCTACCCGTTAAATAAATTTCGTCCCGAAATTTTAAGCTGTTGAAGGTGTTGACGAATCTTCTGGAAATAGATGCGGGTATTTCTTCTTCATCTGATCTTCACGCTCCCAGGTGAACTCGGGTCCTCTACGAGCATTCCATCGAACCTTAACAATTGGTATCTTGTTTTGCTTAAGTCTTTTAACCTCACGATCCATTATTTCGACGGGTTCTTCGATGAATTGGAGTTTTTCGTTGATTTGGATTTCATCTAATGGAATAGTGAGATCTTCTTTAGCAAAACATTTCTTCAAATTCGAGACGTGGAAAGTGTTATGTACAGCCGCGAGTTGTTGAGGTAACTCAAGTCGGTAAGCTACTGGTCCGACACGATCAATAATCTTGAATGGTCCAATATACCTTGGATTTAATTTCCCTCGTTTACCAAATCGAACAACGCCTTTCCAAGGTGCAACTTTAAGCATGACCATCTCTCCAATTTCAAATTCTATATCTTTTCTTTTAATGTCAGCGTAGCTCTTTTGTCGACTTTGGGCGGTTTTCAACCGTTGTTGAATTTGGATGATCTTCTCGGTAGTTTCTTGTATAATCTCCGGACCCGTAATCTGTCTATCCCCCACTTCACTCCAACAAATCGGAGACCTGCACTTTCTACCATAAAGTGCTTCAAACGGCGCCATCTCAATGCTTGAATGGTAGCTGTTGTTGTAGGAAAATTCTGCTAACGGTAGATGTCGATCCCAACTGTTTCCGAAATCAATAACACATGCTCGTAGCATGTCTTCAAGCGTTTGTATCGTCCTTTCGTTCTGCCCATCAGTTTGTGGATGATAGGCAGTACTCATGTCTAGACGAGTTTCTAATGCTTGCTGTAATGTCTGCCAGAATCTTGAAATAAATCTGCCATCCCTATCAGAGATAATAGAGATTGGTATTCCATGTCTGGAGATGACTTCCTTCAAATACAGTCGTGCTAACTTCTCCATCTTGTCATCTTCTCTTATTGGCAAGAAGTGTGCTGATTTGGTGAGACGATCAACTATTACCCAAATAGTATCAAAACCACTTGCAGTCCTTGGAAATTTAGTGATGAAATCCATGGTAATGTTTTCCCATTTCCATTCCAGGATTTCAGGTTGTTGAAGTAGACCTGATGGTTTCTGATGCTCAGCTTTGACCTTAGAACACGTCAAACATTCTCCTACGTATTTAGCAACATCGGCTTTCATACCCGGCCACCAAAAATGTTTCTTGAGATCCTTGTACATCTTCCCCGTTCCAGGATGTATTGAGTATCTGGTTTTATGAGCTTCTCTAAGTACCATTTCTCTCATATCTCCAAATTTTGGTACCCAAATCCTTTCAGCCCTATACCGGGTTCCGTCTTCCCGAATATTAAGATGTTTCTCCGATCCTTTGGGTATTTCATCCTTTAAATTTCCCTCTTTTAAAACTCCTTGTTGCGCCTCCTTTATTTGAGTAGTAAGGTTATTGTGAATCATTATATTCATAGATTTTACTCGAATGGGTTCTCTGTCCTTCCTGCTCAAGGCATCGGCTACCACATTTGCCTTCCCCGGGTGGTAACGAATCTCAAAGTCGTAATCATTCAACAATTCAATCCACCTACGCTGCCTCATATTCAGTTGTTTCTGATTAAATATGTGTTGAAGACTTTTGTGGTCGGTATATATAATACTTTTGACCCCATATAAGTAGTGCCTCCAAGTCTTTAATGCAAAAACAACCGCTCCTAATTCCAAATCATGCGTCGTATAATTTTGTTCATGAATCTTCAATTGTCTAGACGCATAAGCAATCACCTTCGTTCGTTGCATTAATACACAACCGAGACCTTGCTTTGATGCGTCACAATAAATCACAAAATCATCATTCCCTTCAGGAAATGACAATATAGGTGCCGTAGTTAGCTTTTTCTTCAATAACTGAAACGCTTTCTCTTGTTCATCATTCCATTCAAATTTCTTCCCTTTATGCGTTAATGCAGTCAAGGGTTTTGCTATTCTGGAAAAATCTTAGATGAACCTTCTGTAGTAACCAGCTAGTCCTAAAAACTGGCGTATATGTTTCGGAGTTTTCGGGGTTTCCCACTTTTCAACAGTTTCTATCTTTGCCGGATCCACCTTAATACCTTCTTTGTTCACTATGTGACCGAGGAATTGAACTTCTTCCAACCAAAATGCACACTTTGAAAACTTAGCGTACAATTCTTCCTTCCTCAATACTTCTAACACCTTTCTCAAATGTTCACCGTGTTCTTGGTCATTCTTTGAGTAAATAAGTATGTCATCAATGAAAACAATGACAAACTTGTCAAGGTATGGTCCACACACTCGGTTCATAAGGTCCATGAACACTGCTGGTGCATTAGTTAAACCAAACGGCATGACCATAAACTCGTAATGACCGTAACGTGTTCTGAAAGCAGTCTTTGGAATATCATCTTCTTTCACCCGCATTTGATGATACCCGGAACGTAAGTCAATCTTTGAATAAACAGACGAGCCTTGTAGTTGATCAAATAAGTCGTCAATTCTGGGTAGTGGGTAGCGGTTCTTGATGGTAAGTTTGTTCAACTCTCGGTAGTCGATACACAACCTGAATGTACCATCTTTCTTCTTGAAAAACAAAACAGGAGCTCCCCACGGTGATGTGCTTGGTCGAATGAAACCACGCTCTAAAAGTTCTTGTAATTGGCTTTGCAGTTCTTTCATCTCGCTGGGTGCGAGTCTGTAAGGAGCACGAGCTATTAGTGCAGCTCCTGGTACAAGATCTATTTGAAATTCAACGGATCGATGTGGGGGTAATCCCGGTAATTCTTTCGGAAATACATCGGGAAATTCTTTTGCAATGGGAACATCATTGATACTCTTTTCTTCAGTTTGTACTTTCTCGACGTATGCTAGAACAGCATAGCAACCTTTTCTTATTAGTTTTTGTGCCTTCAAATTACTAATAAGATGTAGCTTCGTGTTGCCCTTTTCTCCGTACACCATTAAGGGTTTTCCTTTTTCTCGTATAATGCGAATTGCATTTTTGTAACAAACGATCTCTGCTTTCACTTCTTTCAACCAGTCCATACCGATTATCACATCAAAACTCCCTAACTCTACTGGTGTCAAATCAATCTTAAATGTTTCGCTAACCAGTTTAATTTCTCGATTCCGACATATATTATCTGCTGAAATTAATTTACCATTTGCTAATTCGAGTAAAAATTTACTATCCAAAGGTGTCAATGGACAACTTAATTTAGCACAAAAATCTCTACTCATATAGCTTCTATCCGCACCCGAATCAAATAAAACGTAAGCAGATTTATTGTCAATAAGAAACGTACCCGTAACAAGCTCCGGGTCTTCCTGTGCCTCTGCCGCATTAATATTGAAAACTCTTTCGCGGCCTTGTCCATTCGTGTTCTCCTGGTTCGGGCAATTTCTAATAATGTGGCCCGGTTTTCCATATTTATAACAAACTACATTGGCATAACTTGCTCCGACACTACTTGCTCCACCATTACTCGTTCCGACACCATTTGTTCCTTTCGTTCTATTAACCCCTGGTCCGTAGACCTCACACTTTGCTGCGCTATGACCATTTCTTTTACACTTGTTGCAAAATTTGGTGCAGAACCCTGAGTGATACTTTTCACACCTTTGGCATAGCTGCTTCTGATTGTTGTTGTTGTTGCGGTTATTATTGTTGTTGAGATGATTGTTGTAGTTGCTGTTGCTGTTGTTGTTGTTGTTGTTGTTGTTGTTGTTGGGCCGTTTGTTGTAGTTGCGATTGATGTTGCGATTGTTGGGATAATTGTTGCGATTGCTGTTGTTGTTGTATTGGTGATTCTTATCACCGTTTTCCTCCCACTTTCTTTTGACTTGCTTCACATTGGCCTCTTCAGCAGTCTGTTCTTTAATTCTTTCTTCAATCTGGTTCACTAGTTTGTGAGCCATTCTACATGCCTGTTGTATGGAGGCGGGCTCGTGTGAACTTATATCTTCTTGGATTCTTTCCGGTAATCCTTTCACAAACGCGTCGATCTTCTCTTCCTCATCTTCGAATGCTCCCGGACACAATAGGCACAATTCTGTGAATCGTCTTTCGTACGTGGTAATATCAAATCCTTGGGTTCATAACCCTCTAAGTTCTGTCTTGAGCTTATTGACCTCGGTTCTGGGACGGTACTTCTCGGTCATCAAGTGCTTGAATGCTGACCACGGTAGTGCGTACGCATCGTCTTGTCCCACTTGCTCTAGATAGATATTCCACCATGTTAACGCAGAACCTGTGAAGGTATGCGTAGCGTACTTCACTTTGTCCTCTTCAGTACACTTACTTATGGCAAACACCGATTCGACCTTCTCGGTCCACCGTTTCAATCCGATCGGTCCTTCGGTTCCATCAAATTCCAAAGGTTTGCAGGCAGTGAATTCTTTGTAGGTGCATCCTACATGATTTCCTGTACTGCTAGATCCAAGGTTATTGTTGGTATGTAGCGCAGCCTGTACTGCGGCTATGTTTGAAGCTAGAAAAGTACGGAATTCCTCTTCATTCATATTCACGGTGTGTCGAGTAGTCGGTGCCATTTCCTTCAAAATAGTCAAATGGAACAAGTTAATCATACAGAATATTAAGAGTAGTTAATAGTATTTCGTAGCATAATATGAACTCATTTATAAAAGCTTTTTCTTCATATTAGCGTTTTATAAGTTTAAATTCGGGTAGTACCTACCCGTTAAGTTCATACTTAGTAGCTAATATACAATTCAACTACTACAATTCTATATGAAAAACTGATTATAATAATATTTTGCGTTCAAACTTTTTCACAATATTTTACAAACTTACAATACCGCTTATTTTACATATAGCATGAAATATAGCACACAATAAATTTGATACAAGATGGTTGTGAAGATAATTCTAGCTAGTACACAAGTCGTTCAGCAAAGGCAATAAAGACACGTAATTCATACGTCCAGAAACAAGTCATGCATTCTGGTTTTACTAGGATTACTTCCCATCCTTGGTCTTGTGGAACATAACCGTTATGGCCGTTGATAAGACAGCGTGTTGTAACGTCGTCAAAGGGACGAGGGTTACGTAATGTCCAACAGTCCCGTAACAATCTAAAAACCTCATTTCTTACCCCAATTACCGACTCCGTCACTTTTGGAAACGTTTTGTTTAATAGTTGTAGCCTGATGTTCTTGTTCTCGCTTTGGTGAGAAGCGAACATTACTAATCCGTAAGCATAACATGCTTCTTTATGTTGCATGTTAGCCGCTTTTTCTAAATCACGAAGTCCAATATTCGGATATATTGAGTCAAAATAATTTCTTAACCCGTTGCGTAAAATAGCATTTGGGTTCCCCGCAATATATGCGTCAAAGTAAACACATCGTAACTTATGGGTTTCCCAATGTGATATCCCCCATCTTTCAAACGAAAGTCTCTTATAAAC